>NC_089035.1:29680000-31162500 GCF_034140825.1 Oryza sativa Japonica Group | reverse complement strand
AATTTTTTTAAATAAGACGGACAGTCAAACGTTGAGCACAGAAACTTATGGCTGCATTTATAATGGTGGTGGGAGTATGTCGCATGCTGTCTTGTCCACAGCGAAAGGAAATCCCTGGAAAATTCCCGTTCTCTCTCCAAAATTACCCTTGATCATCCCCCCAAGTGACTTCTGTGGGGCCTAATGTTCTGTGCCCAGTCCGTTCCATTGACAGGGCCAAACTGTCATTTTGCCCATGGCACACCCAAAACTGCTGCCCAACTTTGATGCATGTGGTTGCCAAAAGGAAAACGGATTCCCAGTAGGTAGCCGATCTCGTACTTTATTGAGGCCTAGCCGCCTAGAGCATAGGAGGGACCTCTCTCATGCACCTAAAAGTTCAAAGCCGAAAGTCACTTTGATTGAGCAAACTACCGATTAAGTGTATACCATATGCTTAGCTATCGGCCACGACACTAACCATGACTGTTTGAAGGAATCTCGATCGGAATACAGTACCTAGAAATGAAGCTTTCAGCTGCTTGTGCTTGGCAAACGATGAAAATAGCCGTGACAATTAATCGAGACGATGTAAACGCGACAGATAGGAAAAAAACAAGCTTGACTCATTGATGATCAGTCGAGGCCAAACAGAGCTCCATTGTCGAACATGGGCACTTCAGTATTACTCCACCGAGGATGATACAGAGCAGCCCATAGGATGGTTAGTCATCAAACGCAAACGGAGGCACAAAACTTGACAATACAATACCCTATACAAGCATCAAAATGAACCAACGCAGCATGCAGCAGGCGCACGCAATTACACCCTTTGGGCCACAACAAGCGCACCGTTGTTGAAGTCGGCAGAATATCACCGTATCACCACCAAACCTACTAGCTAGTATTCACAAGCTTATGCATGACCGATGAACACGCCTCCCGTAACCGTGGCGAACGAGGGGACGGGGAGCTAGAGCAACACGCCCGGGTGCTTCCCTCTGGCCTTCCATTGCTGCTCAATGTCGTGAGCAATTCTCCGAGCATCCACCGATGTTCCCATCAGCCCGCGCCGGGTGAACCCGACCGAGTAGAGCCCGTTCTCACCCTTCCAACCGTTTGGAAATGCCTTCCTTGGCAACCCATCCTTTTCGGAAAACAACTCCCGGTCCTGCCAATTTCAAAGCAAACCCCCATTTGATTTAGAGATCAGGACGAAGATGATGCACGGAGTTTACCAGTTTGCAAACGGATTTACTTCTATCATCTAGAAAATATACTTCTATAAATGAAGGGAGAAATTTTTTACAGTCACGCATCTATGATCCATAAAAGGGTAATCGTACCTTTAACCAGAAGGGAACGTTGCTCTTGTAGCCGGTGGCAAGCACAATGACATCAAACTCCTCCAACCTTGTGTCCATGAACTCTACCTGTCTCCCTGATATTTGTTTTATGGCCGGCCGTACCTGTACAGTTCAATCATTTGGACAGAAAAAAGAAGTTACAGGTCAGTTGACTAATGATAGTAGATCAATGTATTCTCTCTATTGAACAATCATTTTCATGCTGATTTGTACTTCAGTTATAGTGAAACAAACCTTGATGTCACCAGACTTAATCTTTGCAAATGTGCCGACGTCAAGAACTGGGGTCTTCCCTGAGAGTGACTTGAGCTCGAGAGGACCGATGGTAGGACGCTTTAGCCCAAGCTGAGCAGTATCCCCAAGCATGGTCTGAGCTATGAGCAGTAGAATTCGGTCCACCACGTGGACTGGGAGCCACTTGAGCAGCCACATTGACAGCCCAAAGGTGGACTGACCCAGCATCTCCCTGGGCAAGATGTGTACCTGCCAATGATGAATAAAATCTTACTTAGCGCTCAACAAAAAGGCAATGGAACACTTGGACTAATGATTGGAACATAAAAATTATTCAGAATAAATCTCTGTTTTGCAAGGCCTGCTTTCCGCATGCTACAACCTACAAGAAGCAACATGACCCATTTGAAACACACACCCTGGACCAAACTTATTCCCTTATCTACAACATAATATAGTATGCAAAAAACCCCGGTAGCATTTTTTTAACCTCGCCAAGCTCTTCGAAAGATGAAAGAGCTGTGAGAAAGGAATGCACCTAGTCATGAAAGGTAGGTTCTCAAGCCATTTTGTTAATGTTTCTTTTTAAGTGACAGACTTATGCTATGCTCTCGTGGTGGTGATGGGGACCCATGCATGGCTAATGTTCACAGATAATTATTTTTCCATGGAGTATAGATGACAAAGCTCTTTGCACTATCCTTGGGACAAGAAAACTACAAGCAGAACGCTAATCAAAGAAACAAAAGAAAATGGACATGAAGGACGCAGTCACGCAGAGATGGCCAGAAAAGCTGCGAGTACACACGCGTGGGAATGAATCCCGAGAAAGAACGACCGAACAGCAGCCAGAGAAGCCTTCCGTTTCAAGAATCTCTCCTTTCCTCAAGTGACAGCTTGCTCTTAACCCTGAACCTATACATAAATTAATGGCAAGTGTGCTGCAGGTGCAAAGAACCAAATGGGCCTTGAAAAATATTGGTTTGGTTCATGCTAATGATTTCAGACACCATGTTCATGAGCAAGCACACTCGAGCCGCTGACATCCGACATAAACAAAACAAGCACTCCGAGAATTATAACCTAAAACAGGAACCCAGGGGCACCACCTCCTATCATTACAGCCTAGGACTATCAATTCTTATAGGGTTTAGGCTTCAGAGTAGGAAACTAATAAAAGTTATAGAACACTTACGGTTAAGTAATACTACTCAATAACATTGACAAAAGAACTGATAAAGAAGAGAGGAGAGAAGTCACGTACAGCGTCTCTTACTACAATATGGGGATTTGCATTGTGGTTGCAGAGGTCTAGGCACACCTCCATGCCGGAGTTGCCACTCCCAACAACGAGAACACGCTTCCCAGCAAATGCACCGCCACTTTTATATGAACTGGTGTGCATAACAGTTCCCTTGAAGTCGTCTAGGCCATCAATCTCTGGCAGCACAACCTCGGCGTTCTCACCGGTGGCCACAACCAACCACCGAGACACATACTCGACCTCCTCTCCCATTATGCCGGTGGCCCGTGTCCTCACCCGCCATAACTGAAGCTGCTCATCATATTCTGCACACACCACCGTCCGGTTGTACGTGGGGCAGATCCCAAACCTTGCAGCGTAGCTCTCCAGGTAGGCTACAAACTGCTGCTTTGAGGGATAAATAGGGTAGTAGGCAGGAAAAGGCATGAGGGGAAGCTCACAGAATTGGCGAGGAAGATGAAGGCTGAGACGATCGTATGTCTTCAGCTGCCAAAGGGAAGCTATGCAGTTGGAGCGCTCGAGAACAAGACTGTCAACTCCCTTCTCCTTGAGACATGCAGCAACAGCGAGCCCTGATGGTCCAGCACCCACGATGATTGGCCCCAGAACCCGGATGCATCGCTCGGCGCGAGCGACGGCAGCATCTGCGCTCCTCTTCTTGCAGAAACCATCAACAGATTGGCGGCAGTTTTGGCTGAAGTAGTTTTGGAAGATAGGATCATGGGCTCTCTTGCCCTCAATTTCACTCCAAGGGTCCATGCAGGTATATTGGCTTTCAAATGGTGTTTGCTCGATCTAGCTAGTAGTGCATGGCTGTGTTGGCTTCAATCTCGACGTTGTTGTACATGAACACATGCACGGCAGAAAAGGATCTAACAGATATGTTGTGTATCGCCAGAAGACTTGGTGAAGAAGTGAATGATATGTAAGAATCCTGGATGTGTTGAGGAGGTTGGTGGAGCAATCTAGCGGGACTGCTATTGTTGTTTAAGTACAGAATAGCTAGAGGGAAAAGGATGAACGGAAGAAGAGAGGAAGTTCTCGAGGGTGGCTCTCGTCTATAGTTTGTATGCCCAGCTTTTGAATGCATGCCTACAGCTTAGCTGGCTCCTTTCCACTATATACCCCCATGTAAGTAGCCTCATAATTTAACTGAGATCAAGTACGCTCATTTAAAAATAATATAAACAAGTGTGTACCAATTAAGGGTTACGTAGATACTGGATGGACGTGTGGCAAGCCCTGAATAAACTGGAACATGCATAGGACATCAGAGCCTATTAGCAGTGAGTAGTGAGTGACATAGTTTAATCAATGAACTGTGCATGACCGCGTAATCCTGAGCAAGATAGATCATCATGAGACGACACTTTTTTTAGACGAGGAATTAAGTACGTAGTCATCGTTTCTTCAATTGTTAAAGCTATGTTAACTAAAGCAAGATTTCTAAAAAGAAGTGAAGTGCATAGATTAACAAAAGCAACTGCGATAGGTTACTTCGCGTGCCATGATTTATTCTCTCCCAGCAGTGAGCAAACCCAGTTTAAAAAGGAATAATGCTCAGAAGCCTACAGGTAAGTATGCAACTGAAGCTATACGTGCTATTCTTTAAGCTAGACTGTTCACCTGCAAAATCTCTCCTTGAAGCATCCATGGAGCATAATCACCGAGCAGTTTTCTGGAGACAAATAGAACTTCGTCAGTGTTTAGCACCACAAAAATCTCCAGAATAGGATGAATTAGGATTTAAGAAAGATTCTTTGAATCAGGACGCTTACTGGGGCCTCGGCAGATCAGAAATTTTGGACTTGAACTTTCCAATGATTGTTCATGGAGCATCTTGCTTCTATCACAATGCCCATTCAGAGGAATTATTAGGCATAAACAGATGCCAGCCGTCAGCACTTCATGCTGAACCCATCATCGTGGCACTGCAGCAGACAAATTATCTCTATAAACCGACCAAGCATTGTACACTTCTACCTAATTTCCATTTTTCCTTTCATTGTAGGGAAGATCCCTACATAAAAAATAGTGCTATCCCCAACATCTCTCCATGGTAGGGCCTAACAATTTGAGAGTCAACTCCGAGCAAACAAATAAGGATGCCTAGAATTGGCACTGCACTTAAAATGATTCCAAGTTCTACTGAGAATGAACATAAATTTGCCAAGAACAGGAAGAATCTAATTGCAATGATGCAGATATGACTATTTCCAGTAAGTATAGAATTCCATTAAAAAAGGTATCCTCAACCTCTCACTGCCTTAGCCTTCTGCTATTTTTCTTTACACCTTACCGGACTTTATGTAGCGTACCCACTACCCAGCTCTGTAATTGGAGCACAGACAATATGGGCGGCGGGTAACACGAGAATGGAAGTTACAGGGGTCAAGAAAAGTATTTTCTGTAGCAGGTCACAGAGCCACAGAGGTTGATCACAGCTATAAAGGTAAGATGAGAACCTACAAAAAGGTCCAGGTGTGCAGCAGGACTAAGACAAATGCTGCAGCAATTCTTATGGTGGTAGCACTGGTGTGGCGTGATCGGTGCGGCAACGTAGCAAGTAGCAACACAAAATAGAATCATTTTCACCTGATTTCTGAAATTCTACTGTTATCAACATGCAGACCGCACACATTTCCTACACTATGTGGGAAGAGATGAAGCCTAAACAAACATCAACAGCTCTAACAAAACCCTAGGAAACCAAACATCTCACCTGTTGTGGGGCACCAGAAAAAGGGAAATCCAACAACTAGCTTCCTCAGTGGGTGCAAGCGAATTGTGGCCTTTGTGCCATAGAGAACAGCAACTACCTGCCATTGTGCCAATCAGACCCAAATCACTGCTACTGCACACTCAGCACATGTTACAAGGATCCATCTTCCAATGATGGAGGATCTGAGATGCAGCTCGTGCCTGCCATTTCTCCCAGTATACTTCCTCCTGGATTCCCACTGGATTCCTCTTTAGCCACACCACTACCGTACATAGCGATCTCTTGAACCATCACTTTTCAGGATTCTTGCAGTCACAGCACTCCAAGAATGCCATTGCCTTTATTTCAGTGAAGGAACAGTTCCAATCTACCCTTTCTCTAACAGTATACAGTCCTTACACATGTCATGGACCCAAGTCTCATACCCAGCATTCTTGCAGTTAGTACTACATGACATGACTTGGAGTAAGTATATACTTCCCAATAAGAGGTCAAGGAGAGACAATAATGTTCTAAAAAAAAAGGGTGAGAATAGAAAATTTTGTGCAGATGGTAGCATGGACGACCGGCATACATTACCCTTTTTTTTTCTAGAGTCCCAGAGAGTTTTGGAACCCACTAGCGCGATGGCCTTGTCGATCTGACAGAGATATCCTTCCCTCTGAAGAAATGAGGTACATAACTGTAGTGTGTACATGTTACTGGGTGTCCAACGTGTTATGGTTGCCTGAATATTTTACAGTCCATGGATGTTAAAATGCTGCCTAACGCATATTTTTGCAGTAAAATATGGTGCTAGGGGTCGTTCACATATTTAGACTATATTATTGCTTTAAACATCC
This sequence comes from Oryza sativa Japonica Group, assembly GCF_034140825.1. Classification (NCBI taxonomy): domain Eukaryota; kingdom Viridiplantae; phylum Streptophyta; class Magnoliopsida; order Poales; family Poaceae; genus Oryza; species Oryza sativa. The sequence goes on along the minus strand of NC_089035.1, from coordinate 31,156,092 downwards.
GTATTTGTAGCCATATTGTGCACATCCTGGTATTAGAGAAAAAAGGTTACTGCACTGACGTCTGAGCCTATGAGGTTCAGTTTTTTTTTTGGGACAGGAGTTGATAGTTGATACTAACACATAAATATGTACTTAATGTACAATTGTGCAGTAAGTATCATCAATATGAGTATATGAAATAGATACTGCCTAAAGATTATGATAAGTACCAAACCACCAGTTAGAGGGATCCCTGAAGTTAACAAATAAAAATGATGGAAACCATACCTCACAGCTTGATACCTTCAGTAATTTGAGCATGAATTGAGTGAGCGTTTGGCCATTTGCCACTCTCTTAATGCAAGATCTTCCAAAATAAGTCTGACATATGTGGAAAAAAAATCACTTCAATGGCCAGGGGCTGCAAATCTTCATAGCATCACAGAAGGGCATCCCCAAGAAACTGCCACATGATGTTTCTATTAGTAATGCTTAACAGATAAACCTGCATCAAATGAGGGCATATTGACAGTAGGCAGCATAACGGATTAATTTAAATGCTGCGAAGGGGAAAAGGTAATCAATGCATACAAATAATGGATCAATGGATGGTACAAAAAATGGGGGGAAATAATCAACAATAAAAGAGTATCATTGCTTGAGGTTTACAAAACAAATCACATAAACTATTGACGTAATAAGTGATAATAATTTTTGGATCAGCAGATCAATTATTTTTTATGGTATACACAAAATATTGGGTATTTGTGCATGTATTAAGGAACTTGAGTTTAGAGAAAACAACCAACTGGATGAAGATCAACCAAGAAAAAGGGGGAAAAAAGGGAAGAAGATAATCCAAACTGAAAGTCTCACATTTTTTTTAGACCAGGAAAAAGAAACACCACTAGGTAAACTCCTGGATTGTTGCTCCTGTCAACCTACAATGCCGCTTCCTCCGCATAGATAGTTGGCACCAGGGCTTGCTGAGTTGGTTGAAGTATTTCTCTCCTAAATCATCCAAGTCACCACTCAATGGTATCAAAGCCGAGCTGCAGATGCTTCAGAATCTACCTCTCGCCAAGAGCCGCCAACCTCAAAATTGTTCTAACTGCTTGAGAAGCAGCTTGTCTGTACTCAGGTTAAAGGCACTTAGAATTAACCACCGAACCTGCAGGGATTCCGGGAAAGACTAAGATGTGGCCGATGGTTTCTAAGGTCTGGTCAGAGAAGACATAGTTTCCTCGATTAGGCAGCCTCTTCATGCAAGGGTCCGCTATCCAGCACTGATGAGGGAGGTGAGCCACTGAAATCATTCAGTATATAAGCAGTATTTGTACATATGAACTTCCAACGAAAGGCAAGTGGTCTGTTGTCCAGCACCAACGATGGAAGGTGAGACACCAAAATCATTGGATACCTGTATTTGTACATATGAGCTTCCTACAAAATACTATCCATAAGAAAAGAGTACAAAGTTAGCCTGGAGGTTGCCATCACTGAGCTTTTATTCTGTAGTTTACTATGGCCCTAAATGTATTAAAAGCTGTAAACTTCTGTCGTTTCTTCAAGAATCAAGACAAGTAAAAAAAACTACCAAAGAACCAGTGGTCTGATCATGATCAGTCAGCAACAGAAAAGCTCAGTACAAAGCTATATGTTTCTTCAAGAAAACAGATACATGAAAGCAAAGCACTCATCATCGTAACTTGTGTTAATGAAGCAAGGAGCACACAATCATATTTTATGATCCATCACAATGATGTGGAACTAAACCACTAGGAAAAGTGAAAGTCTTGGGGTATCTAAACTGTAAACTAAGGAGCCAGAGCCACCAACAATGCAGAAAGAATTTCCTTTTCACTGCTTTTGCTTGTTGGGATTTGATAACTGATTACATTAATGGCAAAGGTGCATGCTCATGTAGCTTGAAATATAAAATTAAACCTTTTAAAAGATAGAGAATCTATCCTGTGAAGAAGCAGTCTGTTAACTTTAAATAATCTAGAAAAGAGCACATGAGAAACTTTCCTACCTTTCTTCGTCACTGTTGACTTTTAACCCAAAAGTGAACCCTCTATATAGAATGTCACATAAGGAAGAGGTAAACTCGATATATTCGATCACACTAACAATGAGTTGACTGCAAATAGGTACAAAGAGAGCTATAGGACAGAATAGCATAATTTATTAAGCAAAAGAACTGGAGTTTCGTAGTGCACAGGACCTTCATCTAATGCACTAAACTAAACATACAATTCCCAAGCCCTAAAGTCCTAATTTTCATGTATTATTCCTTCCATCCTGAACTCATGAAATAAAATGGGAAAATTTCTAGCATGCTCTCGAGTTTTACTCAATCCCTTCCATGTTCCTAAGAAATGTGTGGTCCCCTCCATGTCAATTCCATCACCTCCTCATCGTTAACCTCCATTATACTTTTCAATATGGCCAAATTGCCCATGGCACAGTGCACTTGGCTGACGTCCAAGAAAACAAAAGGGAACAAGAGAAAGAGAGGAAAGCCCATGAGGAAGAAGAAACACCTCACTGATCACTCTTAGGTGATAGAATAGGCAAGCAAATAAGCTTGCCAGTCAGAACTCAGCACCTTAAACCTAAAGGCATAACGATTTAATTTTAGCTTCCAAAGGGGTTTGATAATTTATATTTTAAAAGTTTTATACATAAAATTAGAAATATTTGCTTCACTGGAAAACATATTTTCTCCACGAACACGAAAGGCCTTCAATGAAAAACTCAACTATTGCAATAATCATGCTGGTGCAGAAGCACGTTTAGCCAATATATTGAACACACTTAGAATAGGGTTTTTTTTAAAAAAACCATGATACCTTATCATAGTATCATCAAACTTAGAACATCGTTCTTGAACATTTTGAAGTAGAGGTGATTTATAAGCTATTGGCATTCTGCATGATCCCTCTAGCATAACAAAACCAACAATTGTTGTCAATGTGTGGCTCTTAGTTTAGCAAGGCATTGTTTTGAGAAAATACCCAGTGCATTAAACATGAGTTGATGGATGGCAGTGGCAATTAAAGTGGACTGCCAGACTCATGCAGCGACACTCGAGGCAGGAGGCGATGACTGTATGAAAAACTGTGGAAAGTATTAGGATTATTTATTAATCCTCAAGCTGTTTATCTTCTAGACCTTTGGTCTTATGTAACTTATAGCTTTTAGTGTAACTCACCACTAGCATTAAGTGTGTTTTCTAGAGTGATGGGGACATGTGATTTGACAGCGACGGTGGCATAGGGGTGAAGGAACTCGGTGGTGGAAGAAGATCCACCACTGGAAGCCGAGGAGGTGGAGGATTGAGTAGATTCAGTCGACATGGTGGAGAAGGCTAGAGCAGCGGAGAAGAAGGTAAGAGCCTAAGCTCTGATACCATGTTAAGTTGCATGCACCGGCCAGTTACACCTAAAAGCCTAAGCTGATAGGGAAAGGCGGGCAATTCACTTTATACACTCCAACACTCCCCCTCACGCGAGACCCCCTCAAGTCTCAAGCGTGGAATATTGGAGTGGACAGGGGGCACAGGAGGTGGCGGCGCTCGACCCGGCTTCTCCACGGGCGGTGGCGGCGCTCTCCCTGGTGGTGGCGGCGGCTACCAGGGGGTAGCAAACCCTGGTTGGAGGCCGGCCGGGCCTTGGGTTTGCTTTAACCCCTGGCCGGCCCAGCAATCAGCGCTGGCCCAGCATCTGGCCTGGAGCCCCATGCCCGGCCTTCCAAAGTCCAAACAACTGGGTTTTGGACACCGGCGCGACATCTCACATGTCCTCCATTGATGGTATCCTCGTTACTCGCTTGCCTAATTCCCACACTTTTATTACTGTTGGAAATGGTCACACTATCCCTGTTATTTGTCGTGGCACTTCATTCCTTCCCATAGGAACCACAAAATTTGCACTCAATAACATCCTTGTCGCCCCTTCCCTAGTTCGTAATTTACTTTCAGTTCGTCAGTTTACCCGCGACAATAAATGTTCCATTGAGTTTGATGAATTTGGTTTCTCTGTTAAGGACCTTCAGACCCGGCGCGTGATTCTTCGCTGCAATAGCCGCGGGGAACTCTACACCCTTCCAGCTGCCACTCCCTCCAGTGCTGCCCACGGCCTTCTCGCCACTTCCTCCACGCTTTGGCATTGTCGTCTCGGTCATCCTGGTCCTGCCGCCATCCACGGTCTTCGAAATATAGCTTCCATTTCCTGTAATAAAATAGACACGTCCTTATGTCATGCGTGTCAATTAGGCAAACATACCAGATTACCGTTTCATAACTCATCCTCTCGCACTTCCGTGCCTTTTGAGCTTGTCCATTGCGATGTGTGGACTTCTCCGGTGATGAGTACTTCAGGCTTTAAATATTACTTAGTGGTGCTTGATGATTTCAGTCATTTCTGTTGGACCTTTCTGCTCCGACTAAAATCTGATGTTCATCGTCATATTGTTGAGTTTGTCGAGTATGTTTCCACCCAGTTTGGTCTGCCACTAAAATCTTTTCAAGCTGATAACGGCAGAGAGTTCGTCAACACCGCCATCACTACCTTTCTCGCTAGTCGCGGCACCCAGCTCCGACTATCCTGCCCTTACACTTCCCCTCAAAATGGTAAAGCCGAACGAATGCTCCGCACCATCAACAACTCCATACGCACCCTCCTTATTCAGGCTTCCATGCCTCCGTCCTACTGGGCTGAGGCTCTCGCCACCGCCACATACCTTCTCAATCGGAGACCCTCCTCTTCCATCCACCAATCACTGCCTTTTCAGCTTCTTCATCGCACTATTCCAGACTTCTCCCACCTTCGGGTATTTGGCTGTCTCTGTTACCCAAATTTGAGTGCCACGACTCCACATAAGCTTTCCCCTCGCTCGACGGCTTGTGTTTTTCTTGGGTACCCGACCTCCCACAAGGGATACCGATGTCTGGATCTCTCTACCCACCGCATCATCATTTCGCGCCACGTCGTGTTTGACGAATCGCAATTTCCTTTTGCGGCCACTCCCCCTGCTGCCTCGTCTTTTGACTTTTTGCTGCAAGGACTCTCTCCAGCAGACGCTCCCTCCTTGGAGGTTGAGCAGCCGCGACCACTCACGGTGGCTCCCTCCACGGAGGTTGAGCAACCGTATCTACCCCTCCCCAGCCGTCGCTTGTCGGCCGGCACAGTCACCGTGGCCAGCGAGGCCCCATCGGCTGGTGCCCCCTTGGTTGGCACCTCCTCCGCCGACGCTACCCCGCCGGGTAGTGCCACCCGGGCCAGCACCATCGTGTCACCCTTCCGCCACGTCTACACTCGTCGGCCTGTCACGACGGTCCCGCCATCATCTTCAACCGCCGTGACTAATGCGGTTGCTGCTCCTCAGCCGCATTCCATGGTGACACGCTCTCAGAGTGGCTCCCTGCGGCCAGTCGACCGCCTGACATACACGGCTACACAAGCCGCCGCCTCTCCTGTCCCGGCCAACTATCACAGCGCGTTGGCTGATCCCAATTGGCGCGCTGCCATGGCCGACGAGTACAAGGAGTTGGTCGACAATGGCACTTGGCGTCTCGTCTCTCGCCCGCCTAGGGCCAACATTGCGACGGGCAAATGGATCTTCAAGCACAAGTTCCACTCTGACGGCTCCCTTGCCCGCTACAAGGCCCGCTGGGTGGTCCGTGGTTACTCGCAACAACACGGCATCGACTACGACGAAACATTTAGCCCAGTTGTCAAGCTGGCCACAATACGGGTTGTTCTCAGCATTGCTGCCTCCCGTGCTTGGCCGATTCATCAACTGGACGTGAAGAACGCTTTTCTTCATGGTCACCTCAAGGAGACTGTCTACTGTCAGCAACCCTCTGGGTTTGTTGATCCTACTGCTCCTGATGCTGTCTGTCTGTTGCAAAAGTCCCTCTATGGCCTGAAGCAGGCTCCCCGTGCGTGGTATCAACGGTTCGCCACGTACATTCGACAGATGGGATTTATGCCTTCGGCGTCCGATACATCTCTCTTTGTTTACAAAGATGGAGATCGCATTGCCTATCTTCTGTTGTACGTCGACGACATCATCCTCACCGCTTCGACCACGACACTACTTCAGCAGCTTACGGCCCGTCTTCACTCCGAGTTTGCCATGACAGACCTTGGTGACCTCCACTTCTTCCTCGGCATCTCCGTGAAGCGTTCCCCCGATGGCCTCTTTCTCTCGCAACGCCAGTACGCCGTGGATCTTCTTCAACGCGCCGGCATGGCCGAGTGCCACTCTACCTCGACACCAGTGGACACTCATGCCAAGCTCTCAGCCACAGATGGACTGCCTGTAGCCGACCCTTCGGCGTACAGGAGTATTGCTGGTGCCCTACAGTACCTTACGCTGACTCGACCGGATTTGGCATATGCCGTTCAGCAGGTCTGCCTCTTCATGCATGATCCGCGAGAGCCTCATCTTGCCTTGGTCAAGCGTATCCTCCGGTACGTGAAGGGTAGTCTCTCCATCGGCCTCCACATCGGCTCCGGCCCGATTCAATCCCTGACAGCATACTCCGATGCAGATTGGGCGGGTTGTCCCAATTCTCGTCGTTCTACGTCCGGCTACTGTGTTTACCTTGGAGACAATTTGGTTTCTTGGTCCTCCAAACGCCAAACTACTGTCTCCCGTTCCAGTGCTGAGGCAGAGTACCGTGCGGTTGCCCATGCCGTCGCCGAGTGCTGCTGGTTGCGGCAATTGCTCCAAGAACTTCATGTCCCGATTGCTTCGGCTACTATCGTCTATTGTGACAATGTGAGTGCTGTTTACATGACAGCCAATCCAGTGCATCATCGTCGGACGAAGCATATTGAGATCGACATCCATTTTGTCCGTGAAAAGGTGGCTTTGGGACAAGTACGTGTTCTTTACGTCCCTTCCTCACACCAGTTCGCGGATATCATGACCAAAGGCTTACCAGTTCAGTTATTTACTGATTTTCGGTCCAGTCTTTGCGTTCGTGCTCCTCCCGCTGCGACTGCGGGCAGGTATTGGGATTATTTATTAATCCTCAAGCTGTTTATCTTCTAGACCTTTGGTCTTATGTAACTTATAGCTTTTAGTGTAACTCACCACTAGCATTAAGTGTGACTCTTGATGTAACTCAGCTATATATATATATATATATATATATGAGAGAACTCACCTCCACACATTGTGTGAAGCATCCATTCTACTTCTACAGAAAGCAAGGAGGCACAGTGAGGGCCGTGGTGTGTTTGCAACGGCAAATAGATCACAGTAAAGGTGACAGGTTCATCTAAATCAAAATATCAGAAAAAAAATGTTGTTTTTCATGGTAAGTTGCTTTTCAATAAATAAAGCAGTAAAAATCGAATACATTGATGAATTTGTTGCTGATCCTAGTAAGGGTGACAAAGGTTATCTGAATCAAAATATTAGAGAAAACAGCATATATCTCGGAACTTAAGTTCTATTTTTTTAACCAGGGTGCAAATAAGAATAATACAGGAACAAAATAATTGGACGAATCTTGGTTTTGAGATGGGGTACTTTTGTGTAATTATCATGGTTTTGATATGGGGTGCTTTTTGTGTAATTCATGATTGAAGTGCATATGACATGGCAAATCCATCTCCTGAGTGCAAAACTTCATCACATAGAGAATACAAAGATAAACAGAAAAGCACCTCGGAACAAATAATAGTCTAGTGTTGTGCAAGTAAACGTTCTAGTGACGACAGAGATAGAAACAATTAATCCTGGTTCCCAAGAATGTTATTCCTACATAGCCAAACTCTCACCAAAGCTATTAAAAGTTAAGCGATTCCATTAATAGTTTAAGTCATGTTGAGGAGACAATACAAACTAACTGGATCAGCAAAAAGATAGGTATTTCAGGGAAAGCAGGCCTTGTCTATAAGTTGGAACAATTTTGGAGGGTATAGAGTTCCTCATTTCTCAATCAAATTGTATTTATAAGCAATATTATTGTGCGCACAACATGCGTAAGCTCATGCGTGGGCATCATAAGTTGGGCATCTCCATATTTGGCCGTATTTAAAACAATATGGTAAGAAAAGTGAAGAACCATATTCCGGAATGTGTACTCTCTCCCCCTCTATTTATCACCCTCTCTTCCATTTTAATATATTATTACAGTTTGCGTTTCGAATTTCACCAACCCAACTCAATTTTGAAATTCTGAAACTACTATCATTAAAGCATGCCCAAAATTTAGTGTTCTTATTCCAAACCATGTTCAAACATGAAACTTTGCATGCTTCATCATAAACGTCCGCAGGAAGAAAATGTAAGCAGATTTGCTACTAAAAGAACATATGCAAATTAATTATACCTGGTGAGCTAGTATACAGGCATGGAGATTTTGAGTGCAGTCCAAAACCCCATTGAGATAACAAAATATGGGTCATAATATAATAATATTTATTAGGTAGTGCTATTCCCCTGAGGATAGTGATCAGAAATGATTGCCCATATGCTGTATGCTAGTATAATTAAAAATATCAATCAAGAACAATTACAATTTGTGGAAAGAAAAGAGAAAACTTAGCTATTCTAGCATTGTTGCACGGCATTTGATAGAATATAATTCCACAATAAATAAGCAGGCTAAAGCTATCATGGACCAGATTCAAGGAGGGAGTATCGAATATAAAAAATTAAGCTGTGCATGAGAAGTAAATTAGTTTCATAATTCTAAAAGCATACTTAACAACAATGCAAACAACACATTAAGTCATAAATCTCCCTTCACAATACTGATTTCATGAAAGTTTAGGGTTAGGTGGCAAGCAATTGACATAATTGTGTGCTTAACAGGCAATTAACAACATCACAACACATACATGTTACAGTTGTTTATTCATAACAATATCCACAGAAATCGATATGTTTTATCTTATTATCTACTACCTCCGTTTCACAATGTAAGTCATTCTAGCATTTCCCACATTCATATTACATCAATATGAATGTGGGAAATGCTAGAATGACTTACATTGTGAAACGGATGAAGTATTATGTAACATTTCAGACTTGGGTTCAAGCTTGCTGTAGGCAGACTCCCCATTGATTACTAGAAGAAGGAATGCTACATCGCACGAAGACAAATGTATAATACTACCTCTGTTTTAGGTTATAAGACTTTCTAGCATTGCCCACATTTATATAGATGTTAATGAATCTAGGCACACATATATGTCTAAATTCATTAACATATATATGAATGTGGGTAATGCTAGAAAGTCTTATAATATGAAACGGAGGAAATAACTAATTTGCCTATGCTTTGTCCCACAACTTGGAAAATTGAGGATGCCAAAAGCATAGTGTTACAACGCACAACTGTTCCGTGACTAGCAGAGGAACCAGAAATAGCTAGGGATATATCGCGGTGGTCTCATCCAACATTTTCTATTCTAGCACGACACATCCTTCTGTAGTACTAACAACTTCCTCCAACACCTCAAAAACAATAGGGGATGCCTTTTTAATCTAATTCCAATCACAGGGACCGTGCATCCATGTACCAAACTCTCACCTTCTAGAAACTAATCCACCAGGAAAGCCAATGTCACTCGAAACTTTGGACGCAACTGGGACATGAGCGTCCTCCGCACTAATCCTGCCCGATCCGGCCGGCCCGAACCACTCCGCATGCTAATTCTCCTCACGATCGAAGCAATAGAAGCGCACCAACACTCAAAACCCCAACCAAACCATGAAACCAACTAACCAAGCACGGAACCAGACATTACGCGACGGCGAGTAAGCAACGGGGACTCACCTCCTCGCTAGTATCAGGGCAGTTTCGGAACCCTAGCCTCGCGAGCCCGATCCGACCGCGCCGCGGCGGCTGAGCGGAGAGCGCTGGGCTCCCGGAGGGGCCTCCGCCGCCTCCGATCACCGGCGAAGGCGAAACCTCGACCGGATTCGGGCGCCATTGCGATCGGAAGCTTCCGTGCTACGCCTCCGGAATCCGGAGGCTACTGTAATACTGTTGTCCCCTCTCTCCTAGAAGCGATGGATTCGGCCGGCCACGAGCTCCTCGAGTCCCGCCCAAAGTAGTGCGCCCGCCGACAGATTGGGCCGAGAAGTGGGCTTCCTACATATGGGCTGGAAATCGCAACTTCGCAAGTTAGTAACAATTGGTGTTGGAATAATCTATTGTACCTCCCTTCTTACCTTGCCCTTGGTCTAACAGCATCCCTCAACTACAAAACCAGGTATAACCCCTCCCCAACTTCAAAAATCAGTACAAATTAACTTCTTCAGTTGGTTCTCCGTTGTTCGATGGACCACAAGTACTGCGCTACGCCGTCCGTTTGGATAGGATAGTAGAAAGTGTCGACAGGTGTTCCCTGCAAATCTACAAGTCACATTATTGTAAAAAAAAAACAGTTCAATCACCATTTTATACTCCTATGGTTTATATTTTAAAAAGAAATAGTAATAAAGTTATAATACTGTGAGATAGTGTAGCCATATACACTCCTAAAAGAGAAAAAAAATCTAGGTATCACTACAGCTAGAACGGTATTGGTATCCTGTGTGTCTGTCACTCGATCTGCCTTTTCAGCTTAATTCACTGTTTCGCCGAGAGAGTCGAGTGGTTGACACCGAAGTACCAATGCCCACACTAGAGCAGTGCCCAATGGTATCGAAATCGGCCCAGCGAGACATCCCATCTCACAGGCCGCAGACCCGCAGAAGAGAATGGGGATGCAGGAGCAGTGCTTTAGCGGCTCAGCGTGAAATCTAGTCATAATTTCGTCAGTATTCACACTTGCTGATTACTATTCCATTCCGTTTGTCCTAAGTATAAGTGCATAATATAGATATGATATATTCTAAAATTATGAATATGGACAATCACATATCTAGACTCGTAGTTTTATAATATATCACATGTGTACTAGGTTGTATTTATAGACTAAGGAAATAGTACCACTCAACAGTTTTACAAGTTACTGTAACCTGATCATTGTGAAAAATGTCATCGTGTTTCTGTTTCCTCCGTCTGAGTAGATTTTCATGGATGACGAATAAGCTGTATAAACTTGTAATGCTTCAAATGGAAGAGCTTAACGTACAAAATTCAAAATACTTTGATGGACTGATGAGGTATAATATGCAGGTCGGTTAACATACCGTTGAAGATAATCATGGGATGATATGGAGTACGTACGTGCTTTGGAGTTATTTCGATGGATGCATGAGTTGATGAACAGTATGCTTACAATGTACATTCAGATTTAAGACTAATGTAAGGTCGAAATACCACGAGGAGAAGCTACGTAAATTTCTAAAATTTCTGGATAGAGCAATGCATTCCACAAAACTGGACAGTGCATTCATTCATTCATCTCGTAGCACGCACGGTAGCAGTAGTACTGTACCGATATACTAGTGTGTCAGTGTGTGTCTAGAGGATAAATCTATGTCGTGCTCGTGGCCCTTAAAACCCGGTTGTTGTGATGTGTATACAGCTAGTACAACACGAATCACAGTTGACAAGTCTTCACTTGGGGCATTCCTCTCAAAGCCTACTGCGAATTTAACTAATTAACCCTGTTCCTGTTCATAAGATTGTGTAAGATTTTCACTTGTTTTCTTCCCATAGTACCACTCAATCGGACTTTGGGCTTTCAGAATTGTGAGCCAAGTCCAGCACGTTCAAATGATTCCGGTCTCTGAATTGACAGTTTTGACACAAATATTTTACAGTGTTAATTACCATGCATATTCTACCAAAAATACGTGGTAGAAGCAATCTGCGTCAATAGAAACGTTCAAGTGCAAAAACGTACTACTACAAAGTTCAGACTGCTGTGCTGCCTGTCTAGCTTTGCGTGTTCTTTTAACAGCACACAGCTTTCTGAGGGTACAGTGTACTACAACTTCAAGTCATCTACAGTGCTACTGTACCACAGTAACTAGTATCTGATACTGGTAATCCTCGTGAGCTAATCTGCGTTGATCGACTGCGAGTACTGAGCACGGAGCAATATTTAAGAAGCGACATCTACGGCTTCTCTACGCTCACCGCTACAGTAGATAAAAGGACAAAGTCGGTGTAAATGTGTAATGGCTGTCGCTACGTACGTGCACACAACTCATGCTCACGAACGGGAAAAAAAAACAGAAAACACGAAGAGGACAAACCGAAACTACATCCAGCCACGATAATTTAACGCGTGCTAGCTTAGCTAGCCACGGCAATAATTAGGGGGGACAAACTCTTCTCCATTATCTAATCATCCTAGATTCTCATCACTAGCTTAGCACACAGCTATTCGACTATTCGTACCACGGTACTCTGCTCTATCGATCTAGCAGCGTGCGTTCTCCCTTGGTGCCACGTCGAGACAGGAGATGCCATGCAACGCAAAGCATAGTACTGAAGTAATCTGAATGTGTTGTTTGGGTAATTGACTATTGAGGGCTCATGTGTCGTTTGAGTAATTGACTATTGAGGGCTGTGAGCTTCGTCCCCGGTTCGTTTGCACACGGACAAGCGAAGTAAAGAATTTTCGTCGTCCGGTGGCCAGCTGCTCGGCCGGCTGCGAGTGGCGGAATCTTTGTTGGGTGTTCTAGCTGGCGCAGGGGGCGAATGGCGATACATGCATGCATCGGCTGATCCGTGTGTGTGCCTGCCGATTTCCGATGCACTATTCCAGAATCCAGAGTGTTTGGTAGCGGTACAAAGTTAGGTCGTGTGTTAATTAGCTGTCCCCCCATGGATGGAGGACACAGGGCATCTCGATGGTGAGTTTATATGGAGTACTCAAAGTTACTGTTACCGATTTCCAAAACCCGGGTCCAACATAAAACGTGGGTTAGCAGTTAGCGCACACAAGATAAGCGGTGCATTGTCACGTCTCTGCTTCATCTGACCTGAGCATCGACAAGACGCGACCGCAACGTGACCTCGTGGTATCCGGAGCCGGCCCGGCCCGGCGCCAAAAAACATCACGTCGATCACGGAAAAAGAAGTCCCCCGGGGGGTCATCTGCCACGCTTCGATACGTGCTTTCAGCCACGACCTTTTCGTCCCCTCCCCGGCCTACGACCAAAGTGATCCCGAAAACCGCCCGCAACGCACGCACCCGATCGATCTCTCAACGACTACGAGTCTACGTACGTACGTACGTCCAGGAATCACTCGCCGAAAACTGTACACGGCGCGCGACGAGACGAGACGCGACGGTGAATGGGAACAGCCTGCGCCGCGACGAAGCGCGTCGCGTCGGTCACGCGCTCGCGGACGCCGGTGAGGTCACGTCGCGCTGAGAAGCCCGTGTAACTCGTCGCGCGCACGTACAGTACTCCGGGCCTAGCATATTCCTATGCTTATCAGCCAAAATTTAAATTTTCAACGTTAAATTTGGAATTAATTTTGGGATTTTTTTCATCGAAGTTTATTTTTCAGTCTTTTGCTTTTAGATCGCTAAAAACACATATATAAAAGTTTTATTTATAAATTAATTTTCGTTTGCAAATATTCCATTTAGCATATTCAGACGACGAGGCTGTCCGTATACTCCAAGATGCGTACAAAGGCGCGGAATCCCGGCTGGGGCTTTTGCCCGTGGGCCGTGGCCTGCGCGCGCGGGGAGAGGACGGTTCGGTCGATCGACGCGCCGCCGATGGCGACGGCGCAGGAGAAAGCGGTACGCGAGTCCCCGGTTGGCGCGATTCGCCGCCAACCATCTCCTGTCTATCTACCGGTCCGTCTGATGTGGTGGCCACCAACCGCGCCAATTCGCCAACCGTTGCACATGGCCGCTCCAAACGCTCGAGCCCTCCCCTGCTGCACAAGCTAGCTAAAATTAAGCTGCAGGCAGGGGCAGTGCAGTATCCCCAATCTACAGGCTAATACTCGTAAGTAGGAGTAGACATATGCATACGGGGAGGACAAGACCTCCACAGGGCTTATCATATGCGTCGCGTTTACTTGGAAAGGAGAGGACCTTGCTGATTTGGCACTTCTTCTTTGTTTCCAGACTACTCCTTCATGATTTTGTCTGTTATTGTATAGGAGCAGAGTCAGAATGAAAATCACAGAATATATTCAAGTTCGTCAAAGACAATATATATTTTCTTTTGGTGCAAACCAACACACATGTGCCAAAGGGCTAAGGTCGTGGATTGATTTTCTTTTTTTTTTTTTGAAAGGGAAGTCGTAGATTGATTTGTGAATTAGAGGACATTGACTATATAAAGAGTTCAACAAACCTGGCAGTTAGAAGTATGATTTCGAGTCAAATGTGAAGCGCGAGACGTTTGGTTAGGTGACCAAATTATAACGAGAAGTAATTTAATCAAAATCCGAAGTAGATACGGAAGAAATCCATTCCATCAAAACACCCAGCCTGAAGTGAAAGGGTGAATCAAGCAGGGTATTTGTTTTCATTGCCAAAAAAAAAAACAGAGTATAATTCAATGAAACAAACTCTGCCATTCATTGTAATTAGCACAGAAGTACTATACAAGCTCAAACGTGATTATCAGGAACCAAGGAAGAGTACCATTACACAGAGAGACGACGGAGTCTGTTTTTTTTTTACATACGGAGTCTGAATTAGGCAGAAGTTAGCAGGTAAAGGAGAATCAGCGGTGAAATGACACAAACGATGCATTCATGAAAGTACACACAGGAAGTCACAGGCTCAACCGCTCAACTCTTGTGCTACTAATCTTACTGACATTGACATGGAAGTTAGTCCTATGAACATCACACCGCCACGCCGGTGCGGCGGTGCAGGCCGATCGGTCGACGGATTCAGGGGAAAAGCGTCTCCCGCACGTCGGCGAACGCCGCGAGGATCGCGGGGTAATGCCGCGGCGAGTTGAGCACGAGGTAGGTCTCCAGCAGCCGCTCCGCGCTGAGCTCCCCGTCGCCGTCGCCGCCGCCGCACGCCGCCCCCTCGGCGATCATCTCCTCCATTGATTTGCGGAAGTCCTCGTAGGGGTCGGACGACCGCTTCACCACCGCGAACCCGCCGTCGGTTGCCGCCGAAGCCGTCGAGCCGCGCGGAAGCTCGAAGCTGTACCGGCAGCTCTGCGACGTGCCGCGGCGCGAGGATGGCGGCGGCGCGCGGCACGGGCCGGACACTGAGGCGCGCGCCCTGGTGTTCTTGCGCGGGCAGTTGTAGAAGTCCGACGAGTCGGAGGAAAAGCTCCTGGAGGAGAAGAGGTTCCTCGAGTCCTCGTCGTACTCGTCGTCGGAGGACGAGCTGCTCATCAGCCTGCGCGACGAGTGCGTCGAGAGCCTCCGCGACGAGACGCTGGCCCGCTCCTTCCATCGCGCCAGCGGTGGAGCCGCGGCGAAAGGCGTGGAGGGCGGGCACTTGCGGCCCTCCCACTCGCCGGTCTCGTACGGCAGCCCCGTCCCCGTGAGCCGCCTCTCCATCTTCCTGGCGTCGAGGTCGAGCGGCGCGAGGAGGGACGGGTCCGCCGCGTCGACGGAGCGGCGGCCGGCGCAGTCGATGGTGATATTGACCAGCGGCGGCGGGCGCGGCACCGACAGGGAGAGCCGGCGCTCGTGCTTCCCCGCGGCCGCCTTCTTGCCGCCCGCGCCGCCGAGGCGGGAGTAAGAGGGGAATGCCAGCGGCGGCGGCGGCGGCGGCGGCGCCGCCGCCCCCTCCTCGCCGCGGCGCTTCCTGTCACCTGCCCGCCTGGTGAAGACCGAGAGGATGGCAGCGAGCCTGTGCTTCAGCTTCTTGCGCCCGGCGCCTGAGCCGCCGCCGTCCATGAGTGACTTCGTGCCCGTGACTCTGTCTTGTTCGTGCGCTGCGTGTATGGATGGATGGATGGATGGATGGATGAGCGCGCGGGAGTGGGGGGTTGGTCTATCTCATTCGTCCAGGAGGGGTAATGCGCGCCCTCTCGCGGGGCTTTAAACTGGTTGTGGCACAAGCGCTAGCCGCTAGCTACAGAACAAAAACCGCCAGTCCAGAGTGCGCGGGGACGTGGGCGCTCGCTTCGCTCGGTCGCACTGCCCTCCGCGACGTGGCTGACCGTGACAGG
Source organism: Oryza sativa Japonica Group (assembly GCF_034140825.1). Classification (NCBI taxonomy): domain Eukaryota; kingdom Viridiplantae; phylum Streptophyta; class Magnoliopsida; order Poales; family Poaceae; genus Oryza; species Oryza sativa. The sequence continues at coordinate 31,140,060 of NC_089035.1, read as the reverse complement.
ATACATGTAACGTAGTGGGAGTTTGTGTGAGAAATGGCCCGAGGCGGCGGTTACGCGCTCTGCTGCGTGACTGGCTGCGACCCGGCCCCGGCCTCTCCTGGCTGGATGTTTCGGCTTATATTATCTTGCGGTAATGTTGGCTTCTGCTGGGGGGTGGCTCGTGATATTGCGTGCACGTGGATAACAAAGGATCATATCCATAGGGCAGCTTGTGAACTGATGCTGAACAAGGTGAGTTGCAGTGTTGGTGCAGTTTTGGGACACAAATTGGGAGAGGAGATGGAAAGGGAAAGGGAGAAGGAATTGTGGGCGGGTTGGCGACTTGGCATACATTCTTTCTGAGCGTGAACTGCTCTCTGCAAGACTGCAAGGCTGCAACTTGCCCCCCAGTTTTACTGTACAGTCGGCCGGCCGGGCATGTGCTAGTGTTGACCACGGCAAACTCTTCAGTTTGTAGCCTGTACACCACTGGACGGTACCAATAGTACATGCTAGTGTAGTTTTACTTTTACGAAGCAATCAACACGTTCATTGAAGCGTTGAACAGAACCATGTATAAGCTTCACTTTGTCAATTTGTCGAATGCAGCTTCTTCGTGGCATTAGAAGTCGATTTGCCCCTAATGCGTTGTTTAGTGCCAAGTGCGTCCTCCAGCTGTGCGAGTGGGAGCCAGCTGAGCTGTTCTTTTGGGGTTTAATAAGCACAATAGTGTCTATCTACTATAGTACTAACTACTATATCTATCACGTAGACGGCGCGCGACTTTTAAGATCTGACCTTATAAAGACAAACATACAGGTGTTAAGTATTTTGTTAGCAGTAAGACAGAACTGAGGACAGATGGGAAGGGCAAACCTAAGAAAGGAGAGAGGCCTAACAAACGAAACACACATCAGCATGGGATCCTACTAATAAGAACAGTTTACTAGTACTATCAAACTAGCCTGCAATTACCTGAGCATTTTTCTATCTCCATTCTCCAGGCGGACTTGTGCCAGCACGCACTTGATTAAGCATGTGATAAAAGAAACCATTGTATGATGGATCCCAATAATGTGGCCTGTTCCATGCATTCTGCCCATCACAGAAACCGTTCCTTGAAAGGTCTTGAACCTTAAGATAAAAGAAAACATTGTATAATATATCCCAATAATATGGCATTTTCAATACTCTGTACATCACACAAATCATTCTTTAACATGTCAAATGCATCATGCATGTACTCCTTGCCATGTGTGTGATGCAGGGTCCAAGGGAGCACATAACAAACAAAAACTGGGATTCCCAATCATGACCAGCTGATAGCAGTTGTTTTTAACCAACAGAATGCTCCAGCTTATAATCAGAAAACAACAAACAGAAAAAGCTGAGATTGTACGATATACAAATAGAAAACCTAGGGTAGTTGATGTAGCAGCTTGTTTGTATTCCCCAATTCTCCAATCTGTTGATTGAGTAATCATGTACAGAGGCAATAGTTTACAATCAACAGCTCAAAAGGCAAGTCAGTTGGTGAAGGCCTGATTGCAAAGGTGCTGAATTGCCGAGGCATCAATGAGCAACAGGGTTTGCATGCGTTGCTGCTGCTTGAGTTCTAGTATTAGTATTTTTATTTCATCTTAATGCTTGAGCCAATAGTTCCTGAGCTGAGACATGTGCAGAAGTATCTCGTCTCGGCCTTGATTGGTGACACTGCTCGTCATGATCCAAGGGGGTGCTGCCTCAAAATATTCACGGATCAAGCTCTGGAAGTTTTCTACATTTTCTTCCGGTCTTTTGCCACCGTTTTTCTTCTTCTTGCGTTTGTCACATTTTGTGAACACTAGCGTCATGGGGACCTGAACAAATGGACATAAGAACATTACAAGTGAACAATACCACGATTTTCCGTCCACGTCTTTATCAATATCATCAATTAATAACAGTTAATGTTTGATGCAGTGCCAATGGTATGCACATCACATGCCAATAATAGTTTATGTTTAATGCAATATCAATACCACCTACACAACACATTCATAAATACACTCAGACATCTTTGATTAGATTTACACATATAGATGCATCAAAGAAACAATTAGGCAAGACAATAATGCACAATATGGAGCTTTCCTGTTATCAAGTGTACATGTGGTCACTTCATTACTGTACGTTTGAAGAAGTCTTTAATGGTGTCTCCGGGACTAGGTTAATTCCAACGTAGTTACTTGTCTGAGAGGATTTCTGTATTTTGCACTGAATTACAGAATAAAAGGAGTAGTCGAAACTCAAAAAGGGTGTAATAACGGTCGCTGCATCGCTGGGGGAAGGCAGCAATAAAAGGATAAAATATATAGCTAATAAAGGTCGCTTTCTTCACATTGACTGCGTAGGACAAGCGGTCCAAAAGTTCAGAGTCAAGCCTTAGAGCAAGTTTAATAATAGAGCCAACCTGTTGGCTATAAGGTTTTTTTTAGCCTTTTCTCAGCCTACCCATATAATAGTTAGCTCTTTACAATTAATACAGGGCCCACTTGTCTCTCTCACTAAGTTTCTTGATTCTTGTGTCGAAGCCGGCTGTAAGTATACAACCCGCTTCTCCTCTCTCTCCTCTCTTCTCTCCTCCATCTCAGCATTTAGCCGGCTTATAGCCTACTATTATACTTGCTCTTATTGCACAGAACGGGTGGACGGGTGGGTGGATGGGGGCACTGCAGTGCTACACAAGGAATGACTGCGTACTACACAAGGAATGAAACGAGAACAGGCTCCAGAACAGCAAAATAGTGCATGAAGCTCTAACTTTTACAGAGTTCCTGGTCAGGTACTACCATGTTTGTCTTGCTAGATATGTATCTATGGGTATGACAATGTGAGCATTTTTTTTAATTTAACATAGAACTATACAGCAGACTCACTGTGTTGGTGGCTTGATGCATACCATTGAGCTCATGGTATAGCCTGGTATTTGGATTCTGGTTATTACTCAAAGATCTCTCTCAAAACTAAACCAAACCTGCAGCATCCAGCTTGACTCTGGAAATACAAAGTAAATGTTCTGGCTATTGTGCTCATGTTTCTTGGTGTTTTCTCCTATCCTTGTGCAATCTTCTTTTCATAATTCTATCTAGCCATGCACTCATATTTTTTTAGCTTTGGCTGTTCATTCGAACCTACTCATCTCTATGTAGTTTTGCACTCTTTGTATTTATTATGGCTTCTGTTTGCATAAGACTTGTCAATTGTCATTGATTTATATGCATCTGAGGCTCCTTATAAGGCTTCATGCTGGATCATATTTTACTATTCATGTTATTAGAAGGTTCAAACAATTGACCCCACAAATGAAGCATGAAGATAACACTGCTATGTTTATAATAGAGTAGATGTGGACATGCAGTTCATCTTTTCTTTTAAGAAAATTATAGAACTATTGTAGTAAAGATTTTGACATTATTTCAAATTATGCAAAAAAGGAAATTTGTGGAAGGCATTCTCAGAGTCAGAGTCCACTTTAAGGACTAGATTTGGTCTGTAAACAATGAGACTTCCGTCGAATATGCCAATCAACACTAAGTTTCTGACTGCTGAGTGTACTTTTCTATATTTGAAGAACTTTATTGTTTTAAATCATAATGTTCAAACCTTCCAATATTGCATCAGATCATGATAGGTGAAATAAAATATTGTGACCTGTTTTTTTTTTTAAGCAAAGGGCAAAAAAGCCCTCCAATTCCATTAATAGAAATGACAGATTACAAGAAACAGAGAATTGTGACCTGTTAAGTCACTAATGTATTTATACTTATGCTTACTTGAAAATTTTTAACATGACGCATGCCCTCTGAGAGTTCATAAGAATAACACATTAAGAGGGACTTGAAATTTATAGTGTAGTAATTTGTTTCATGAAAACAAAACGGAAGATCGTCAATTCAGCAGGGTCACAGGAATACATCTTTCAATTTTAAGAGTAAATTAATTAAATTAGCAAGACAGACTAACATCATTCATTCACACAGGATATTGATAAATGATCATTCTATTTCTATGATCATGCACTCATGCAACTTAATAAATTGACATTGACATTTCATCCTGCTTGTAGACTTTCAGTAATCTTCTTATTTTGTTCTGATCAACTAAAGTTTCTCCTAACAATACCAAGGACTGGTACTAACACTGATATGGAAGGATGATGGTATAGTTAATTGATAAATGAAGGGTTAGTTTAGTTGTTTAAGAATTATGTCTTACCTTGTTTTGACCAAGCCAGCTAGCATAGTCAAGATCAATCTTCTTAGCTGGAATACTTGCATCTACTAGGAGAAAAACTGATACCAAATTCTCCCTGCCGAGGAAGTAATTTCTAGTAAATTCATCCCAATTCGTGCGAGCTTCTTGTGGTGCAGCAGCATACCTGTTGAACAAGCTCTATTTTAAGTCCAAATAGACGGAGATATTTTATCAACAATATAGGCTAATGCAATTTGCATTATATTATGTCATGAGTCATGTCCGATTGCTACGTGTATAACAAAGAACACACCCTCAACCCATTATGTTATAATCGACATCCACTTAATTCCTTAAATCATGCTTAAACACAATGTATTAAACTCCAAGATAAAGAAGGAAATTAACAAAATTGAAAGTGGGCTAAAAGTTGGGTACCCATAACCAGGCAAATCAACAAGGTACCAACTGTCGTTTACTTTGAAATGGTTGATACATTGTGTCTTCCCTGCAACAAGAAAAATCATGCATTAATTAACTGGATAAAAGAAATGAAGAATTGGTTTCTTAGTACCGATATTAGCTTGTAAATAAACGTCTTGCTATATTAGCCAGTAAACCCCCAAATCCAATAATGCAAAACATTAAACAGGTTAACATCCGCTTAGCCATTATCCCCAAAAGTACAACAGCCTACCAGGCTTCTTGGAAGTGAGCGCGAGGCGCTTGCGCCGGACGAGCGAGTTGAGCAGCGACGACTTGCCGACGTTGGACCGGCCAACAAGGGCGAACTCCGGTAGCCCGTCCCTGGGGCAGTCATCGGGGCGGACGCTGCTCTTCACGAAGTCCGCGGCGATCACGTTCGCGTCGCCGCGCGCGTACGGGCCCAGCACGATGTTGGAGCCCTTGAGGACCCGCGCGGTCACCGCCTCGGCGTCCCCCGCGGACACGCTCGCCCCGGGCGGCACGAAGAGCCGGTCGAGAGGTAGCTGAACCTGCACATCCCCCTGGGGCTCGTCGCCGTCGGAGTGGTCGACGGTTTCCGGCGCCGCCGCCACTTGGGAGAGCGCGGAGCAGCAGGGCGAGAGGATGCGGCGGGTCGGGAAGAGGGAGGTGCGGTGGACGAGCAGGGTGGTGGTGACCGGGGTCGAGGGGGAAAGGAGGAGGCGAGGTAGGAGGCGGTGGTGGAGGAGCATGGCCGCCGGCGGCGGACTGTGGGGGTTTGGAGGCGGCGCGAAGCTGGAGGCGGGTTGGGGTTAGGGGGAGGCACGGACGGAATGGGGAGTACTGGAGCTCTGCTGGGCTGGGAGTGGATTGGGTGGGGCCGGAAGGAAGATGGCTGGGTGTGAGCCGTCCGATCGAAAATCAAACGGCCCTGATATTTTCTTTCAAAGAAAATAGGAAAGATTAGGAAATTTCGCCTAGATTTTTTTTATCGGTTTGTATCTTTGAATCGACGAGGTAAAGGGCGTAAAAAGGCTGGTTACCAGTGAATCGATGTTTTTCCAATGCTATGAATATAAGCAGCTTCACATAATTATAACATCTTGCGAGAGCAACACGGTTTAGTGGCAAAGGATAAACGCAGCTTCGTTCAACGAAACAATAGCTGAATTTTAAGACGCGCAATATATAGGGTACTAACCACCAAAGGCAAGGTAAATTTTGGGCCAAGTTCTGAAGAACCAGTACTCACCAGCACGGCAGCACGATTAAGATAGTGTTTGGATTGGCTTAAATGCGGAAGAGAGTAGTTCTTGATATAACGGTGGTTACATAGGTATACCTCAGAACAAAACTTGGAGCAGAGCACAGCAGCTAAAAGCTTACAAGCAGAAGTGCAGAACTGAGTGTCACCATGTTTCTCAGATTGGAATCGCCAGGGTGTGCCGTGTGGTAAAGGCATTTATTTCTTAAAACAAAACTAGCATGATTCTGGCTGGTTACAACTTACAAGAACTTCCTCGGTGGTCTTCCAGCATCCTCATCTTGCATGTGCTGCGATTCAGAAACTTTAAAAAGTAAAAACCCAACTATAACTCCCACATTGTTTCAATTGGCTATCTTAGATAATGCTATCAAGTAAAATCTGCAGAAATTTTGTTGAAACTACACTAGAAATAGCTTTTACTTGTTACCATAGTAAAGACGGGACTATGAACCCATTCACATGTATGCACATCAACAAAAAGATGTATCATGTGCATAGATGTAAATCCAAAACAATAACATTTCAATGTCAATGTGAGAACAAAAAATAAATAGTAAGCTTGTTTGAGATGAAGATCTAGAGCATCTGACAAAGCAGACATAATTGTTCTTTCCTTAGCAACCATATTGCTGTAGGTTGTCTTCAGTATCAAATAATCATTTTGGAGCTGCCTTGTTAACGGCAAACAGGTTGAACAGAGAAAATTCAAAATAATAGCGAGCCATAATGTTGTACAATGCAAAATGGTACCATGGAAACCACCGCAACATAACGATGCACTCCTATCAGTGAATGTCGACAGGGAGGACATGGTTATGGGGGCAATCCAGATCCGCCACACATGGAAAGAAAAATCTAACTGTAACATTCAGATCTACATAGAATAATTTGGCAGACCTTTAAGGCTTCTAGGGTTCTACTCTTCTTTTCCAGGGAAAGAATACAGGCATGGTCCATAAGGAGTTAAGGACTATGCTCAAGCCTACATTTTTCTGTTTTTCTCTAGGTCCCCAATTGTAACTTGTAGTACAGTGCTACTCTATCTTCAATATAAAACCAGCAATGCTGGGTTGATTAAAAAAGGGACAGGAAATCATACACTCAATGATAAAAATTGGACTAGAATAGTCAGTTTGAAATATAGGAGACAACAAAGGTACAGAAGCAAATTTAAAACAAGAAACCAAAATGAAGAAGTAAAAAAAAAGGTGATTGTCCAAAAAGCTCAACGGCCACCTATAGAAACACTTGTAATCGGAAGAGGTACAAAACAGAACAGTAGATTCTGATTAATATACAGTTGGTAGGAAAGAAGGATGAGCTAAGAAAATTGAGCTTATGAATGAAAATAGGTGATGGTGATGGGAATGTTAGGCGAAAAATATCTCAAATCATAGTAGGAAATGGGGAAAAATAACAGATAACATACAAGATTTGGGGGCTATAAGCATAAGCAAGCAGAACGTTAACAGAAATCAAAGTACTAAACCGTATAAACAGTCCTTGTGATTTGTTGTCATCTAGCTTTTGCTTCCTATTTAATCAGCTACAGTGAGTGAAGGTTGAAATGAAACATAAACAGGTATTACATAACCCTCAATCCTGGTTAGTAATTCCACTCATGCCAAATCAATGGAGATAATACAGCACCTGCTAAAGTAGACCTACCAAACATCAGGGTCATTAGAGGAGAAGGTTTATGTAGGATATGTGAGCCATTTTTATCCTTTTGTCATAATTATATACAGATCTTGGATAGAAAGTTAGTGTTCCATCTAAGAGGCACTCCAGCAATATCCTAGTTAGATGCTCCAAATGCCTCAATGCTCTCCAGCATAGCTCCATGGATAATGTTGCAGATGATTTCTATGACATTATGTGAAAGAACCCAATTTGATGACTCTGTAGCCTAGCCTGTAGGACAGTATGGTTCTAAAAAACTTGTAGAGTTGTCTGCATCCATAATAAGAAACAGAGAGGAAACCACAAAAAAGCTATAACAGTTTTTTTTTTTCGAACGGCTGACCGTTCCCGACGTTTTATATAAAGAAGAAGGCCTCCCATTTTAAAGAGAAAATATGACCAAACCTTACATTGCTCAGTTAATTAGGGGAAACTGAGTGAAAACCAACACTACAACAACCCACCAACTAACCTAACCTAAGCTACCACGACGGAGCCCATCGTGAGACATCAAGCTAGAACAGTAGGACTTACTGTAACAAAAGGGATCGGAGTAGATAATTTCCATGATAGGTGTTAATGCCTACAAAAAGGTACTTGTGTAGTCTAAAAGCTCTTGTTCAGAAGGTAATTTATCTGTTATTCTCTTACATACTCTCAAGATCAACCGATCATCAGAGGTTCATTTTGTAAGGAAAAAACAACACATTTGATTAATTGATCCTCCTTAGAAGATGAACTCAGACTTCAAATCTCTTTGACCTGATTAGCAGGAACAGTTAACTGCATAAAGACGTTTTCCGAGGAATGACGCTAACTTTCGATAGCTAGGTTGCATTTTTACTTCAATTAGGAGTTAAAAAGTTCATTCCACCGCAGCAAATGTGGGCAGCAGTTTCCGAGCAACCCCAATCTGAATCTAACAGAAGCTACAAGCAAACAGGAATACGATGCAGCGGGGAGGACAGGGGAAGGGAGTAGGGGACTGGAAGATCGCGTACGAATTCACGGACGATGCCCTTGTAGACGAGGATGGGGACGGCGAGGCCGAAGAGGCCGACGACGGCGAGGCTGCGGCGCGTCCAGCGGAAGTTGAACTCGAGGTTCTCGCGGCCGGCGTTCCACTCCTCGATCCACCGGTTCTTGTGCACCTCCATGCCCCCACCCATCTTCTCCTCTTCTCCCTCCCCTGCTTGCCGCCGGTGGGTGCAGAGCCCGAAGCTGCGGCGGATTTGCTTGTGCCTTCTCCAATACGAGTTCGCCTTAGTTTGGCTATTTCTCAGATAAACCCCCCAAATTATTGGTTTTTTAGTTTTTGCAACAATTAGGTGAGCAAACAGTATAATGTCATTTTGCAATAAGCCCCCCAGTTCGCAAATGTAAACCGCAAACAGCTCCGGTCCTGACCTCGCCATCGCCATCTCTCCAGTCTCCACCAAATCGGCAAATCTTCCCCCATCTTCTCGGCCATGGCGTCCGCGGCGGCGGAGAAGGGGAAGGCTCCGGCCGACACAGAGCAGACGGCGGCGGCGACCGCCGCGCGGCTCGCGGCGGAGTGGACCACGTGGGCGATGAAGAACGCGAAGGTAGTGGCCCACTACGGATTCATCCCGCTCGTCATCCTCATCGGCATGAACTCCGAGCCCAAGCCCCGCCTCGCCCAGCTCCTCTCCCCAATCTAGGGGTCCTAGCTCAATTCTCGCCAGCTGCTATTCGGCTGTTCCTCACCACGACCCGCGTGGATGCGCGTCTATTGGATACGGCAACCTGTATTGCATTTCTTCTACATAATTTTAGTTCCTTTCTGTTTGAATGTTTGTTAATTTTGGGTCTCCCCAAATAGCTACTGATGAGAGTTAAGACTTTGAGTTGCAATTAATTACAAATACTGGTATTATATGTGTGTTACGGTGTAGTTTACTTTGGTGAACCTGTTATTGTGTTATACAACAGTCTACATTGCGAGCTTAATGGATCACTGCATTTTACTTATTTCCCTTCAGCTTTTCACTCTACGAGCTGTATGAGGTAGCGACAGGCCGACAGTTAAACATACAAGAGCGTGTTCAGTGTAGAACTGTAGTGTACCTGCAACTTTTTCTCTAGGTATAAGTTATCAGCATTTCTAGTTTATCCAGGTTGTTAGAAACGTAAGTAATTGTTTTCGCTTGACTTGTCATATGGATTGTGCTTGATCTTGATCCAAAATAATATGCATAGCTGAAAGGGCTTGTGTCTTTCAGTTTTACGTTTTCCAAAGAGAACATAGTTCAGTCTATCTCAGTTTCTAGTGTTTCTTTTGAAACTGCCTTGCCTTGTAAATTTTATGGCTTCATGAAGTTCACTCTTCTGTTGATAATATAATGGAATATATTGGGATGCTTTCAATTTTTTTTGGTATGGAATGGTTTTATATCCTTTGTTGTCACTAAGGAAAACTAGATCTGTTTGACTCTTCTCATCGCCTACAATATTTTTCTGTCGTATCATCTTATTTCAATCAATAGAGTTACATGCCACAGATCTTGTGACATTTGATTTCAGTCAATAGAGTTAAACTACAAAGTCATCTTGTTTGTCATCTTGTGATCTGTGTTCTCTTATACTCCCTCCGTCCCAAAATATAAGCATTTTTAGTTATGAATCTGGACAACTGTGTGTCTAGATTCATAGCCAAAAGTTGTTATATTTTGGGAGGAGGTAGTATTACACATATGACTTGAGACCTAACAGGCTTCTAAGTTTGTGAAAAATTAGTGGTAATCCTCCTTCAAGTACTCACGATCATCTAAGACTGTAGGCACCACTGGATTTGTTGTTTCCAAGGATAAAATTGAGGTTGCAAACTTTGCTATTGTGGATGCATTCTTGTTCTAGTGCATGCCAAATGACCCATTGACTATTTTAAATTTTAGTCTTCATCAATCATCAATTTCATTTGAAGGATGATGTGTGCAGGTCATTTATGCCAAAGTTGGCCGTGAGTGTGGTCACAAGTTTCTTGTCCGTGAAAAAACCGTGATATATTAACTACTTTTGTGTTTGCAGCTCAACGATTGGGTGTGTTATTGTTTTGATAATGACCGCAACATCTACAGGAATTTGCCAATTGTCGGACAAAGTTAAGTGTTTCTGGTCATTTTTGTATTTCTCAATTCTATTACCTCGAGGTGAACTGTGGGCTGAAATTGATGTCTGTGAGATGCATAAAAAGAGAGAGAAGTATAGCACAAATTTTTGTTGCATCTATTTGTTCCTACAATATCAAAATGGATAATATTTGATCTTGCTGTCATTTGGCTTTTTAAAATCTTTTTGTAAGCTTATTCCATCCCTAGGAGTGAAACAGACAAGGGGCTGGTGAGACTGCCGATTTGCAGTTGCTTTCTTCCTTGGGCTTGTGGACTGTGGTGACATGAAAAGAGATCAAGGATAAGGAAGATTTGGGATAGGGATTTGCTACAGCTATAACAGGGATTGCCACTTTGGTAATTATGGTCCTCCACTGCCGTCTGATCTGAAGCATCAACGATAGAAATGTGTTGTACAGTGCTCGCTGCCGTCCAATTGTCCGATCAGAAGCATCGACAGTAGAAATTGTGTTTTTATAAAGGGTTAATTGGATTCATGCCATTATAAATTTGCATGTTTTGAAAAATACCACTACGATTCAACAATTTGGACTCATGCCATTATAATTTTACAGTTATAAGATATTTGCTATTCCCTCCAGCTACTTTTGATAGTCATATTTTATCTTGACACACAGACCAAGAATAAGTAATTCTACTTATCATCCATTTAAACATGCTAAGTAATTCTACTTATCATCTATTTAAACATGCTACTAGTCATTTATTGTAAACAAGCGATTCATTAATATTTACATTTCTCGATGCCCATGTAACCAATATCGTGTGGAAGAATGGAGAGTCACACATTAAATCCGAGAAAACCATTAAGAGAATAAGTTGTTGGATTGAAATATGACTATCAAAAATAAATTTTTCAAATTTGGAAATATAACTATCAAAAGTAGATAGATTTGGAAATATAGCTATCAAAAGTAGATGGAGGGAGTACTATTTACCCCTTTGATGTATTTTCCGAAACTTTTTGACCAAATTACACCTATCTTCCTCCTCTGTTCATTCTCTCCATTGCTCATCTTATCCCAAACCAGCCAGCCGGATTTGGAACTCCCGCTACTAGCCTCCCACCGATGTTAGGGGTGAAGCTCGTGCTGCTAGCCAACTGGACACTGTTTGTCGTGGCCGCGATGGTCATCAATCCGCTTCCCTGCTCTGAAAAGTGACTGATTCTTCGTCTATCTATTTGCTAATTGCTCATGCGTGCTAAGATTTCCTGACTTCTACATGTCAAAAGTAAATAATCCAATCAGCTAAAAGGTGCTCTCAAAAGCTTTGCCATCTGAAAAGTTCATCGAGGCTCGAGCGGAAGCGGTTGGACTGGATGGACACAGAGATGGAGGACTTCCTGACTGAGGCTAGGTTTCACTGTCGTTGGCACCTGCTTGCTGCTGGGAGCACAGGCGCCAGTGGTGTAGGATGAAATCGTGGCCGGGATGGTGGATGCTGCAGCTCCATGACACCGGTTGTTAGATCCAGGGTTTCCGAATTCCAAACCGCCGGAGCCGGGGTTATCACGCCCCGGTGGTAAGCACGGTTACCACGTGGTAATCGTAAAAAACCGTACGAAACCGTGTAAAATTTATCAAAAATTCAAATTATTTTTTAAATTTATTTAAATTTAAGGAGGTTACCGTGGTTTTTTTATTACCGTACCACCGCGGTAAGGCAAGTTACCGCGCGGATACCGACGGTAATGTAAACCTTGGTTAGATCTCTACCGGTGAAGAAGATGAACAGGAGAGAAGGAAAAGGAAAGGGATGAATGAAGAAGACATGGACAATTTGGTCCTAACTATATTTAGCATATGCACTGAAGGGGTAAGTAGTGGCATATATACAATAACTATAAAATTGTAATGGCGTGACTTTAAATAGTTGAATTGTAATGGCGTATTTCAAAACGGGCAAATTTATAATGGTATGGATCCAATTAACCCTTTTATTATAAAAGGCCAGTTGGTTCACTATAGTATTTTTCTTTGTCAATTTGGACCATTACCTTTTGATCCAACGGCTGCAGCTGATTTCGACTGAGAGATCCAAGGTTGCAGATGATCATCATTCATTTCATCAACTCCTCTTTGTGTGTAGACTGAAAAGGTGGAAAGTTTACCGCGCAGGCACAGTGTCACTCTGCACGGTATGATCATGGTACCTTGCCTCGCTTCTCGTCGAGAGAAGCATCCATGGACAAGCCAGACATCAGTGCGGGGGATATTTCTTGAAGCGAGCTGCCAAGCCAAGGATTGATCCCTCCGACTACACGCGGAGACTTACACCTTTGACAGACAACAAAGCATTGAATCTTCTATGCTTCTGCTACTACCACATATTCAGTTCTTTTACCAACTTTAAGCCAAAGATTTATGCGAACAAGAACGAGCTGACGAATCACAAAATCATCAGTTCATCACAGCTGCACTGCAAGCGACAACGGGGGCGGCAGCGTACAAAATACTACCGCAACTGATAGCTGAATATAAACATAAGCGAAACAGCATATTTATAAATAAAAAATAATTTATAAATATTTTTTTTATATATGTGTTCTTAACGATAAAAAACAAAGACTAAAAAATAAACTATGATGAGAAAATCCAAAATCAACTTTAACCTTAAAGTTGAAAATTTAAATTTTAGCTAATAAATATAAAAAAAAGGTGACGCGGTGGCGCATTGTATATGTGTCAAGCCGGCAGCCGGCAGGCGTCCGAATCACCACTTCGTCCAGGGCCTACGCACCAAATCACAATCACCTCACCGACTCACCGCGTCGTCTCGTCTACACAGGTCTCGGACGGCTAAGCTACCGGCCCCCGCCCGGTCGCCTCCCGGTTTGGCGCTTCCCGCGCCCGTACCCCGTAGGCCGTAGCGAGGCGAAGCCGGCCAGCCAAGCCAACCCCGTCCCGCACTCAAGCACGCGCGCGCCGCCTCTTATACCGCCTTCCCGCCTCCTACCCAGTATATCCCCCCGTGAGGGCCCTTGATACGGCCGAGACCGACCGGGCCCCGATCGTTCGACCCGGAGCATATGCGGCGAGACGCGGCCGCCGTTCCGACGGCGGCCGTCGCCTCGCCGCCGATCTCGGTGGAGGCGGTGGTCATCGACGTCGAGGGGGATCCGGCGGTCCCCGCCGGCGCTGCGTGCCGGATCTGCCACCTCGTCCCGGAGGGCGGCGTCGGGCCCGGGTCGGAGGTGATCCGGATCGGGTGCGGCTGCAAGGACGAGCTCGGCGCCGCGCACCGCCACTGCGCCGAGGCCTGGTTCAGGATCAAGGGCGATAGGTATACATCGCTCTATCCCGAAATCGTTCGTCCCTGTGCCTTGTGCTAGGATTGCGTGGTAGGTGTTTGTTGTAATTACAAGTAGAGTCACCGGCTTGCCGCGACTGAGCACCGTGCTGGTACCGGGTTGCATCCCTCTCGGTACCTGCCATTCGGCAAATGGCACTGTAATGGTGTTGATGTTAGCAGTGATATCAGGACTAGCTATTTCCGTCGCGAGAGGAATGCTGTATGCTCGAGATGACGAGAACAGCGGTTGCCATCTACGGCTGGAAATCTGACAATGCTGTGAGCCTGTCAGCATGCATTCGTCCTGCGGTCGATTTGACATTTTTCCTATCGCAGTTTCACCTTGGCTCTTTGAAACGATTCAGGTTAGAGTCGACCTGAACGCACATTCTTTTAACCAAAGTGATTATTGAACTACCCGTGACAACTCTTTGATTATTGAACTACCCGTGGCAACTCTTTGTTTCTGAGAAATGGTTATTTACATAGATGAACCAAGGTCCATGGGACTAAATGGTTTTCCCGAGAGATGGTTACTGGCGTAGATAAGCCTTCGCTGTTTTTAAGTATAGGCAAAAAATTCAGAGCAAAGCAAAAGCATATTCACAAGGAGGTTTCTGAGTGAAGACCTCTAAGCAAAACATAGATAAGCTTTTGGTGCTTTTCAGCTTTTGGTGTTGGTAACCCGTGGCTGTCTTATCCTTTAGTTTCTGGACATGTGAGTGACTTCCCTTTTGACAACAAACACCTGGATATTATGACAGCCCAACAAATTGTGTCTAATTTAATTAGACAGCATATTTAACAATTTGTTTCTAACTCACCAGTTGACAAAGAAATTAAAAACATCAATTACTGTGCAGGCGCTGTGAGATTTGTGGTTCAGATGCCAAAAACATTATTGGGCTGGAAGTGAAAAAATTCATGGAAGAATGGCATGGTCCAAGACTGGCAAACACACGAACTACAACGCAGAGGGAAAGTACTTGTTGGAGAACGCAGCCTTTTTGTAATTTCTTGCTAGCATGCTTGCTGATTGCTTTTATGCTTCCCTGGTTTCTCCGTGTAAATATGTTCTGACTTTTATGCCATTATTGGGTCATGTAGAATTTCAACTTGTTTTCTTGGCTACCATCAAAAGGATGAGTTGTGTAGAAATGTATAGGCAGAGTCACAACATAGATCCTTAAACATATACTTCAAATCTCCCTTCGGATCTCTCATGCTCCCCTTTTTACTTGAAATCTTTAATCACCTTTGTATAGTGTTGTTCATTTGACTTATCATTCTTAGTTTGATCAGGTAACCATGTAATCCCCTGTACTCAATATGGCAGGACTGACCCTTAGCCATTTAAGTGATTGCAGCACAAAAGCAAAATATTGGAATTTCATGTAATGTTGCTTCGAATTGCATATAGGTAATTTAAAAAGTGGGAACAGCCCAATAGAAGCAAGAAATTAATCAATTATAAGTTAAGACCACTTTGGCTGAGACAATTGAGAGCAGGAACTTGCATAATCAATAAGTGCTGGAGTGATTACTGGCATACATGAATAATTCTGGAAATATAGGACTTTTTGACCAATTTAAAAGTATGGAACCTACTAATTTATTTCAGATCATGGGGCTCTGTTTTTTTAGATTCAGAAAGTTTCAGCTGGGCTGTTTCATACTTCAGCTTCTTTGTCGATTAATTACGGTTTTTTCTTTGTGCATGAGCATGTAGGTTGCATCCAAAATTTCAAATAGATGTATGGATTTGGGGAAATTTGCAGGTAGCTTCACAAGCAATCTAGGCATCAGGAATGACCTCTACTTCCGTAATAAATCATTGCAAGTAGTAATTCAATGCTTGTCCAAAAGAGGCAGCTTTTTGTTCGTTGTGTTGATGTCATAATTATTAACAAGATATTGTCATTGAAGATGACATGTTCTGGATTTATGCTTTGCTTTGCTTCAATGGATTGGTTTCTTTATTCTATCTCCATTGCTGACATTAGCAACAAGATTATTCATGTTGTGAAGGTGAGGCAATGTTAATGTTATGATCCGAACCACTTGCCAAAAAGTTGGGACTCTGGTAAATATTTTATGAAAACAATATATAACTTCTTTTTTATCTTGCGTAAGCTTGTTGACTGTGTTTAACCCCTTTTCTGGATCAGGCTTTTATTCTTATGGTTTTAGTTGAACTATGAAATGATATTTACCCGGTGAACTATGAAATTGCAGGTTTCCGCCCTGTTTCTTGTCTCTACATACACCAGGTACATGCTTTTACCCTCAATACCGCCTGATTATTCGTCTTATGTCATGAGTTCGTTACGATGTTGAACTAGCAATTTATGTTAAATAAAGAAGAAAAAAATGGCTAAATACCAATCATAATTAATTAGGATACACAAAGTATTGTTAAATCCATTCAAGAGAAGAGATAAAACCTTGTAAAATATGCATCGTTTACATATGTAACCCTATATAACTGATGTATTTTGTACGTAGTGAACAATGAGTAGCAAAGACTCAAACATTTACTTGGACAGTTGGTGCCAATTGTTTGTACCTTGCATTTGCAATCTGAGATATGATTTCCTAGAATTCAATTGTATATTGTTTAACATTTTTTAAAAAAGAAATGAAACTGAATAAGTTATGCAACTTTTTAAAGTACAAACATAAGAGATTTTGATAACTTGAAACTAATGATTCCTCTAACTAAGATTCCACAACATAGAATAAGAACCATATACTAGTAGGGCCTGCCCAGAGAAGTGCCCTGTGCTCTGACCTACTGAATCATGTGCCTAATATATATATTTTTTCTCGATGTCCCATATGATGTATGTTTTGCCTCTCCTTTTTTTTTATTTATTTTACAGTTTTTGCAGTGTTGAGCTGAGTCCTGGTCCTAACTGGAATTAACTCAATTAAGCATTTCATTTACATCAGTACTACTAATACAGATTTGCTTTTTCAAAAGAACAGCGTATATCTCTATTGGTTCGACTTCAACGGATAAGAATTTCGTTGATTCGTATTCTGTGGAGATCACTTTAATCCTGGAAGCTCGATTTCCATATCCAATGGTGGTTGGATGGTATGAGAGCAATCAACTACCATTTGTTTTTGTAGTACAGTTTCATGTCGCCGTAACACCTGCAATCAGAGAAAAGCAAGATAGACTGTACAACTGATCAGCTACTCTGCCTACTCAGCTGGCCACAAAATGATGGATGTTTTGCGTTGCTCTTATTGACGCGTGTAGTTTCCGAAATTTTCTGGTTAGTGTAGTCTAGCTGGCATGCTCTACCTATTACGCCATGCTTGTTAATTTTTTTTTTAGAAAATGAGATAAACCCAGCCTTTGCATCCAATCGGCCCAAACGCCATGCTTGTTAATGGTCTTGGAAAGAGTTTTTCGTTGTGTCAGTAGTCTGTACGAGGAAATATTGTAGGCATCTCATGTTTTACATTCTCTACTCGTACATCAAATGCTTTACTACATGTCATACTGATTGTAATTTTTCATTTAATTGAGGTCTTGTGTTCAACTTTCCTTTTTCTTTAATTTACTTACTTGGACGAGCTTGGACAGATTGTCACCAGACAAGAATTTGGCTCCCATCGGTTGCCCATTTTGCCTAATAAGCCAAAACGGCTTATTAGAAAATAAAAATTAATTTATAAGTAAAACTTTTATAGATTTGTTTGTAGCGACTTAAAAGCCAACACTAACAAAAATTACGTTTAAAGCATCTTAAAATCAACTTCAAAATCAAGTTCAAAAATTTAAATTTTGGCTTATTATTTGACTGTTTAGGCCAAACGATGGGGCTTTATCTTCTCTTTTACTAGGCCTACAATCATTCATCACTTGACAGTAACCCTATATACATCTCAATGATATGAGGGGTCTAGTCTATTCATAGTAGTAGAATCTTGGAGCTTTTTCAAGAGGTTTGTTTATTTCCTTCTGGTGGGATTTTGAAATCGTGTGATTTTCAAGTAGCAGTTAAATAATTGGTAAATATAGTGGTACAACCAAGATACTGTCATATTCATAATTGTTACAGAGTTTAGTGACCATGTCAAGTTAAATTGCACTTGGTGCAATACTGCAATGAATGGAGGGGACGCAGACACGAAGATGTGCCTCACTCTTGACACCTCTGCGCTAGCACTCACTGGCTGGGTGGCACGTACTAGCTTTGTTCCCATGCATGTTTGGTTCTCATCATTGTGAATTTGTGATCTTATCACAGCTCACGACTCTCATAAGTATGTAAAAAGGAGCACAGGGCCAATTCTGCTCGTTCTCAACGTGCAAGTTCAAACAAACAAACAAACAAACAAACATGCAAGCTGCCAACAGGGGGAGTAGAATCATCGTCTTGGAACAAACGGAAATCGTTGGTACCGTCGCCCACGCCCTGCGTGCGCGCTGAATTCGACAACTGATAGCCAATCCAGTCCAGTGTCTTAACAGGTATTCCTACTCCACTAGCTGAACGAAAATGAAATGAAGCAGTCAACTGTATGTACTCGAATCAAATTGGTGCGCCGAAGTACGAGCATTTGAGAAGTTTTAATGACGCCGGCGGCATTCAGCCAAAGTGCCAAGCCAAACACACACCAACGGAGCCTGACTACTTAAGCGCACGCCCCAAAACACCGTATTCAATTTTTCGTCTAGAACCTACTAGAATCAGTTGTCGATCTTTTTAACAGACAACATGAGATGATGAGAGCGTATCATAAGGTTTTAGAACAGCCTTACATTCTAAGAAACAACAGTATGTATCTAGGACTCCATCGTTTCGCGGCATATTGTAAATAGAAAAGAATTTATAAATAAAATTTTTGTATACGTGTTCTTAGTGTTGTGGAAAACGGCCATACCGACCAATTAATCGGCCGTATATACGTTAACGGTAGTAAAACCGTTCCGTTAACGTAATACGTTGTACATTTATCGTTTATAAATGTTAAAACTCTGTTTTTAGCAATTAGTTGGTCGTTTTTTGTTTAATCACCTGGATAATAGTCTGTACGTTGTATTTGATGATGATTTAGAGTAATCTTTTTACTTAATTTAGAATTGTTTTTGTTTTGTAACATATATTTTTATGTTTTACTTATTTAATGCAACCAATTCTATCACCATGTGATATATAAATCCGGTGTTGGAAGAGTTAATGTTTTACTTATCCGTTTAATTAAAAAACAACATGAACATATTTGATTTATACAGTTGTACACATCTAAATCTTCAAATACTATATAATATTTGTACATATATTCACAAACATTAAATTTCCATATAATTCTAATTAATCATCCGTATTCTGATTAATCGTTGAAAGGTACCCTTAACAAAGGCTAAAAAATAAACTACTATAAAAAACCCCAAAATCATATGTAAATTTAAGGATGAAAATTTAAATTTTGGCTTATAAACATAAGCCAAAAGATGAGGTTGCTAGTCATTGAGAATCTGAATAGCTTCTGACTAGTAGTTTATCCCTAAATTTTACAGCTACCAAATCTTATGATCCAAAGTATGAATGTAGACTATTTGAGGAACCGTGTTATTTGAAGTCGCTGAAACGTCTAGCATAAGCTTTTCTGAATAGGGTCTAATTAAATTATGGTAACAAATGAGATTTGTGTGCAATTATAGGGAAAATTATTTTAAACCTAGTACATCCCCTCAATGTTTATATGTTATTTAAATAGTTATAAAAAAATCAAGAAGATAAATTAACATATCATAGATTACTCCACAAACATGTAATATCAAATTTAACAGTGATTATACCCTAACTAGCTTATTGTTTTTATTGTAACTTGTACAAGTCAAAATTTAACTTGTATATTGGTGGAGTACTGCTATATCACATATTAATCTATATTGTCAATTATTTTAATTAACCAATTAAGCGAATATCTTCTCGAGAGTTTAAAATCCATTCCCACAATTTTGGAATGAATATGAAAACAGATTATAAACCTTCGAGAGGACATTCTCTCGTATACAATTTTTCTTCAAATCTCAGCATGTGAGTTAAGTTTGGACATAAAATTTTGTGAAATGATATATGTATATTGTATGAATGTTGGCAATTTTTTAAGAATTTTTTGTAACTATATATTTGAATATTTTTTAAACAAACGAGAGGAATCACTTGATGATCATGAATATATATCAAATATGCTTTTACATTTTCGTTTGTTTATGCTACAACCTACGGTATGAAATACATGTACATCATATAATATTTCGCGACCGCGAAAAAAATTGCACATCAATATATTAGAAGAGACAGAAATTCATTTTATAACACAACGGCCAGATGCCATTGCCACTTGCCAGTGATAGGGAAAAAACAAAAAAAAAAGAAAGAAAGAGACTTTCTACTCCTAGACCGAGAAAGGGGGAGGGCCCCACTAAACTCCTATAGGAAACATCGTATAGTATACTGAACTTGATACGAAAACGTTTGCTGACAGAGTGATTAAACATTAATTACAGAGTGGCATCTTGCTTGCTTAGCCGCCAGGTGCATATTATACACTCTGAAAGTCCTCCAATAAGATATCATTGTTCGTTAGAGGGTTAGAGCTGACGAAGGTGCATGATTTCTGTGATATAGCTGAGCCGGTTGTGCTATACGAAGGTGAATGGCTGGTGAGAGGCGACCAGCACGTGGTATGTCCTTGATGAGATTTACCCCTTGAAACAAAATTGTTGATGACTCGGTTTGGTTTACAAGATGTGCAACTAAATTGTACCCATCTCGTTTGGGGTACAACTGGTGTAGTTTCTATTATGAAAACTTTTGCCCTATACTCCATTCGCCACTCCACTTATATATATATATATATATATATATATATATATATATATATATATATATATATATATATATATATATATATATATATATATATATATATATATATATATATATATATATATACTAGCTAGCACACCGGTGACAGGAGAAACCACTACACCAAGTATTTCACACCGTCGTCCTCTCGCCATTTACCGGCGTGCGTATATAACAGATAGAGATGGCAGCTGCGGATTCCTCCGGTGGCGACAAGTACAGGTCTCACCTTGCCGGCGACGGCGAGAAGAACACGGTGTGGCGGCACGGCGCGCCACCCACGTTCGACACCGTGAACAGCCTCTTCGAGTCCGAGAGGACGCAGGTTCGTTCGATCTCTCAATCTTTTTAGATCAATTTGATGCGCACGCGCGCGTATAGTAATTTGCATGCATGGTGTTCGACGACAACGCGCGCAGGAGTGGCCGGCGGGGTCGCTGGAGGAGACGGTGCAGAACGCGATCAAGACATGGGAGATGGAGCTGTCGCACAAGGCCAGGCTCCAGGACTTCAAGTCGGTGAGCCCCGGTCTCTTCCGTCTCTCCGTGAACGGCGGGCGGCCGCTCACCGGGGAGGAGACGCTCGCCGTGGGCAGCTACAACGCGCTGCTCGCGAGCCCGATCCTGCCGGGCGCCGGCGCGTACGACGCCGCGGCCGAGACGTTCGAGTCCTCCCACGACCTGTTCCGCGCGGCCTTTCCGCGCGGGTTCGCGTGGGAGGTGATCCGCGTCTACTCCGGCCCGCCGGTGATCACGTTCAAGTTCCGGCACTGGGGACACATGGACGGCCCCTACAAGGGCCACGCCCCCACCGGCGACAAGGTCGAGTTCTACGGCGTCGCCGTCCTCAAGGTGCACACCCATGCATGTACACAAATCTTTACCACTTATGATCAGATCACAACTGCAACGTACGTACGCCCGTGCAGGTGGATGAGCAGCTGCGGGCGGAGGACGTGGAGGTGTACTACGACCCAGGCGAGCTACTGGGGGACCTTCTCAAGGGGCCCCTGCTGGTGCCGTCCGTGGAGAAGGACGCCGCGCGTCAGCTCGGGGAGAGGCTCGGCGAGGTGGCTACCTTGTCGGCGTCGGGCGCGGACTCGCAGGCGCAATCTTGCCCCTTTCTCGCCTCCGGAAAGCGGGAGGTGTGATCGTGTCGATCGGGAGATTGCGACGTGGTCGAATCGAAATAAAATGTGCCCACATCTGAGGCGCGCGCGCTGTGCCCAACCACCGGAGTTTCGAGGTTTATCGCCATCGTGATCGTCCGATCGAGCGGACGCCGGCTGTTTGCTCATGTGTAACGTGTATTTTCTGGTGGTGTATGTATGCTCGCAGGACTTGTGTGTCTTTTGGAGGCGACACATCGCCGAACTTAATTAATTGATTGCAATCCACTCGTGTTGGAAGAAAAACAGGGCCAAGAGGTGCCCAAAGCAGATACGTACACTTTACATCGACATGCGACGGAAGAGTCGTATGCTTACGTTTCTTTAATTTCTTTCTTTTCTTTTCGGGGACAAATGCTTACGGTTCGGATTTGCACTGTCCCGCTGTTGAATACATATACCCGCTAAACAAACCGCAGCTAAAGCATATCCGTGAGTTATTTGGTGCTTCATCCTTAACTAGAAAAAATATCCGTGAGTTGCAACGGATTGAGGGTTATTTTAAGGGGCTATCTATACATCTGTTGACAAAAAATCCCACCTTCCATCTTTTAAATTTAGACCATTATATTGGATGTGCTTTAAGATTCGTGCAGATGCATTAACCCTACCTCTTCTCCTCCCGTTCCCCTCCCTTCGCGCTCGCGAGCGGCTCCGCCCGATCTCCCGCCGCCACCGCCGCCCGCCTTGCCGGCTGGCCGGAGGGCGTCAATGGCGCCGGCGAGACCCCCCCGACCAGCCTCCTCCCCCTCCTCCTCCCCCCTCCTCCCCTCCTTCCTCCTCGAGCCGTCGGCGGCAAGGTGCCCCTGCCACCAACGCCGGCCCACCGCCCTCCTCCAGCCCTACGGCTCTGTCGCCACCCGCCCGATCCGCCACCCACCATCGAGTTGCCGCCTCCCCCAGCCATCCCTCTAGAGCCGGCGAACTCCTCCCCTGCCCCCTCCCCCTCCCACCCCCACCCCACCCCACCCCGGGACCCTAACCCGTAGGGTCCTCACCGGCGCTGGAGAAGAAGAGGAGGTCGTCGGAGTTGGAGGAGAAGGCGTACAACACGAATCTTGAAGCCCATCCGGTGTCCAAAAATCTGTCAAAAGAAGGTTAGCAATTCCGTTCTTATTTTGCTTCTTTTCTTTGTCCACTCCGGCCGGCTCCTCCACGGCACGGGGGTGGCACAACACCTTGCAGGGTGTCGCCAGTGCGTGGCGATTCGTGCGCCTGTTGCTGGTGGCCCGACGGCAGCATGCGGTCATCGGCTTGCTGCCATATTGTGTGCCGGCGCGATGCGGTATCCGTGGTTGGTGCGCCAACCAACCGTTCCGGAAATCCCCCAATCGGTGTTTGCCGGCAACTACAAGTCGGTATTGGCGGATTTCTCTTGGAACAGTAGAAACGGAACAAGGGTCACAAGAGGAGTTCGTTTTCGCGATTAGACCGGCGAGATGCAATAAAGTCCTTTAAGTTCTTACCCTTCTTATTCCTCAGTATCCGATAAAATGTTGTGCTGATAACGTATTATGCAACCCATGTACTACATTTATAGTCTAGATAGATTGCATAATGTCTACAAAAGTGAAAAACAAGATATGGGGGTGTAGCTCTTCTCGTTCATTCATCCATTACGTGTACAAATTATCTCCTCCAACCCTCTCTATTTATGGGGCAATGCCTTGCCCACTTTCCATATTTAGAGCATCTCCAACAGATTACCCAAATTAGACTCTCCAAACACTTATATAGCCAACTCTCCAATTGATTTAGCAAGTTAATCTCGTTGCTCACTTCAATAGACTCTCCATCTATCCTCTCTATTTTAGGTCTATGACATTTGGACCCTACGTGTCAGTCTCTACATATCCCAACTTCTTCCCCTTCTTTCTTACCCCTCTTCCTCTTCTGCTGGGCATCCCCGACTCCTCCTTGGCCCTCTCTCTCTATCGCGGCGACGATGGATGGCGATGGCGGGCGGCGAAGACGGATGGCGATGACGGCGGACGGCGACTAAAGATGGCAACGGCTGGCGGCGACGGTGGGCGACGACGACGGGCAGCGACGGCGGACGGCGATGACAAATCCGTGCGGCGGCGACTAAGGATGGCGACGGATGGCGGCGACAACGGGCAACGACGACGGATGGCAACGACGACGGACGGCGACGACAGATCAGCGTGGCGGTGACTATGGATGGCGACGGCTGGCGGCGACGACGGATTGGGACGACGAGCAGCGACGACGGATGGCGATGACAAATCTGTGCGGTTGCAAGGCAGGCTGGCCGCTGCCCCGCCGCCATGCCCTCCCTCCCACGCTGGTGTTGGTGGCTGACGGCGGCGAATACGGCGGCGGAGGCCAGGGCCGACCGCACCGGCGTCCGCCTCTCCCCGTACTCTATTGCAACGTGATTGAGTCCGAGATGGTGGCCACGTCGGCGGCGGATGGAGAGCCCGGTGGTCGCGCCATCGCCGGACACATCAAGGCTGCAAGTGCTCCAAGACCCCCCATGGATTTGGTTGAAATGACCATCAATCGATTCGGTTGTGCAGGATGGATCGGTTGAGATGATTTAGGTTCGATTTGTTGCTGTTGATGCTCATTTTCACATTGCTGGCATTTAGCCGCGCAGTATGCAGAGGGAGGGAGGGCACAGGCAGAGCAGAGGATGGTAGAGATGGTGGGGATTGAGGGGAAAAAGATGGTGGAGCCCACGGATGGCCAGTGGCTGAGGGTGGCTGACGGCTGGCCATATTTGGCTATCTTGAGCCCATCTTTGACCATTGCTATATTTTGGCTAGTGGGATAGCCATTCTGTTAGGAGTGGATTTTTTTTTTGCAAAATTGCTAAAATTTGACTTAGAGAGTGGGATAGAGAAGCTGTTGGAGATGCTCTTAGTGATGGGTCCAATTAGTGAGTAATTAGGCCGGGCCTTCGTGGGCTGGCGGTTCCCTAACATTGTTGTTGACGGGAATAAGTTTACTTTGTGACCCTCAAAAGTGATCGAAATCTAATCCGTGACCCTAAACCACTAAACTAGATATCTCGATCCCTAAACTCTTAAAACTGGTGCAATTTAACTTTCTTGGTGGTTTTTGAGGACGGTTTCACTGATGTGACGCCTACATGGCAGTGGTGACCTTGTCTACCGTTGATTGGCGCTTAGGTGGCATTAAAATTAAAAACATGCATGTGGGACCCACACGTCTCCTCCCTCTCTCTTCCTTCTCTCTTTCTCTCCCCCACGCCGGCGTCATGAGTCCCCGTCGGCCATCTCGCCACTGCCGGCGCCCTCCCGGCGTCGTGCTGGCTCGTCCACGCGTCAACCCGCAGCCGTGACAGGATCTTGCCTTCTCCTCGTCGGCTGCGGCAACATGGACATGCAACAACTGCTGCTGATGCATTTCTTTCTTCGTCGTCGTTGTCTCCGGCTGCATCAACCACATCTCCTTCCTGCTATAGATCGATCTATCAGTTTGTCGAAAAATTCATAACAGTTCGTCGTGAAATTTGCACGTACTGATAGGCGTCGGTGGCGAGGCGGAGGCTGAGGAAGACGACGGAGTCGTGCCGAACGCCGTAGTCCGCGAGCGTGCTGTGGTCGTCGTCGAGGCACCGGCCAGCGAAGAACAGCCGCTGCATGGCCACCGCGATGCGCTCCCGGGCCATGACCATGCCCTTGACCTGCGCCACCGTCGTCGTGGCGCCGTCCACGTCGAGCGCCACCCAGTCCCCGCGCAGCGTGCGCACCATGATCCTCATCGCCCCCGACAACACACCGAGCTTACCCTCAGCTCAGGCGACAGGTCTCACCCGGATTCACGGCGCCGCCGGCCTCTCCACACCACACCGCCGAGGGGACGGACCCCGTCGTCACCTCCACCGGCACCGCGTAGTTTGACCCTTGTCCTTCAGAGCACTGTCAGGGCCCGCGCCTCCGCCACGGGAAGCGGCAGGAGGAGCACCGTGGAGAGATCCGCCGCCGACCGAGAGCACTCGGCGACGAGACGCGACGCGGCGGCCGAACGGGCGGCGCCGCACTCGGCCATCTTCCGCCCGAGCCAGAGCAGCTCGGTGGCCAGTTTCTCCGCCGCGGGGCCGCCGAACCCCTCATCCAACGCGGCGGCAGTGGCGGTGGTCGGCATCCACCACCGCATCCGTTCGCATCGTGCGCACGAGCACGACCAGCTCCATGCCTCTATGCCTGGCCGCTCCCCTCGACACCGGTCACGAGACGTGCGCACGGTCGTTCGGGGAGGACGACGCCGGGAGGGCGTTGGCGGTGGCGAGGTGGAGGCGCCGGCGACGGGTAGTCGGGGATCCATGACGTCGGCGTGGGGAGAGAAAGAGAGAGAGAGGAGGAAGAAGGGAAGGCAAAGAAAGAGAGAGAGGAAGAAGGGAAGGCAAGAGGATGACACATGGGCTCTACATGTAAGTGGGTCATATATTTATTTTTTTTAATGACAAATGGGTTCCACACATATCTTTTTAAATTCCAACGGCACATAAGCGTCACGTAGAAGGAATACCAAGTCAATGCCGTCACATATGCGCCACGTCAGCGAAATTGTTTTCCAAAACCGCCGAGAGAATCAAATTACGTCGGTTTTAATAGTTGAGGGGTCGAGATATCCGGTATTATAATTGAGGGTCACGGATTAGATTCGGGTCACTTTTAAGGAAGTTAAAATGAACTTATTTCTTGTTGACGTGCAAAGTGCCAGAGTGGAGTTGGCTCATATTAGGGTATCTTCAATGTATATTTATCAAGTGGGTAGTAAAGTGGACCCACAGAACTAGGTTATAGTTGTTTCTACCTTTCACAATGTGTAAGTAGTAAGATATGACTCACATGTAAAGTAATTATTGGGTAGAAAAGAGAGAGAGTGAGAGATGAGAGAGTTTAATGTTTTTTTATGCTTACTATCAAGTAGTAGTGCTATTATCTGCTATAGTTACTACCTCCTCTACTATCCACCTCCACAATGATAAAGTAGTTAGTAAGGGGTCTTACTACCCATTTTTCATCCATAGTGTGGATGCCTTTAGAACAAGCCAAAATAGTCGTTATCATTGTCCATACTCTCATTGGCTAGCTACTGCTTACAAGTTGAAGGTTGATGCAATGCAACTGCAGAAAACCAATCCAAATATCCGATACCGTATCAGCTGGCCGAAGCCTACATCCACGGAAGATGCACACATGCACATGCGGTGCACCTGTACACATATACGCGAATCAAACCCTCAAGCAGGTGCGCCGAATGAGCATTTGGCAGTTCACGCGCCCCGGCCAAACGGACACCGACTGGTCGTGGTCGGTAGCGATTCGACCGTCGAGCCCGAAATAAATTGCGCATAGGGATGAAAACCATCACAAACGGACGGAAACTGGGTCTTTCATATTCGTTTTTTTATTTTTTCTCTATCGCTATCGGAATTTCCGTTTCATATTTTGTTGGGTTGGTATCGTAGTCGATCGGATATAGAAATGGGACCAAATATTATCAAATATATATACGAACGGTAACGAATGTTAGGCCGGAATATAAAAACATCTCAAATTGAGCTTCCTAAATTAACGAAAAAAATATCACTTGTTATTTTTCTGAAATAATAGATCAACATTTCTAAATTCTATCTCGTGAATATATTATAGGTGGTTTGTGAAAATTAATTTTCACGACAGTTTTCTTAAGAGACTCACGTGTGAAAATGATTTTTCCACTTTCTGGTCCATTGAAGTAACACGATCTCTTTTCTATAAATAGTTTACTTACTGTATCACTTATCAAGCTCTTGTTATCTAGATTAAAGATGTTATTCATTTTAGGGTGATCAACCGTGATTGTTGTGGCAACATCGGCTGTGGCTGCAACAACCACATGTTGCTACAACCCAATCACCAGCAAAACCAATCACCCCCTTTATTTACCCTTTTTGAATCTTGTACTATTCGTTTTACACTTTAAATAATTTTATAAATAAAAGGGTCATAAACTACAAAGTAGTGATCACATCGAGCTCTATAATATTAATATAGAGCATATTTTCATCGGAGGTCGTTTGAATCGTAGGTCTAAAATTTTGCTACAATAGATGTGAGACTTTGTGGTGAATATTTAGGCTGAGTTTTTATCTCTACTTTCCAACTCATCTCCTCCGTTTTCCGCGCACATGTTTTTTAAACTGCTAAACGGTGTGTTTTTTTTAAAAAAAACTTTTATGTGAGTTACTTTAAAAATCATATTAATTCATTTTTCAAATTTATTTTAGCTAATACTTAATTAATCATGCACTAAACGTTGTTTTGTTTTGCGTGCTACACAGCCTTAGGCCTCTTAATTATTTCAAATGACATAGCTATTGACTGCAAAGTTATAGATCTCGTTGAGCACTGCAATTTGATATAACATCTAACTTTATATGGTAAAGTTATGTATATATACATATTTTTTCTAAAAATTTATTGCTTTGGTAATTTTCGACTGATACTGCTCTTATTATATTCGTTTCCGTATTTGCTACAATCAAAAAAAAATTATCTAAGATTATCCGGTTTCGAAAATGTGTCCGAGTAAAAAATATCCGAAATGATTTCATCCCTACTTGTGCATGCCTCCCAAACGCCGCACTCAGGAAAGGAATTGATATATTCATAGGATTTAGTTGGTTTGTGCTGAAAATTACCATTACGCATTCATCGAAGACATCTCCCCATCTCTGTTCCAAAATGACAAGTGAGTGGATAGCAATTCCTTAATGGAGAGCATGTCCGTTGTCTGGCAGCACCGTTGAATTGCTAGCCACAAGTAGAATTTGCACTACTGTACACCGCTTATCTTATCCTTGTATCAACTGTAATA
Organism: Oryza sativa Japonica Group; assembly: GCF_034140825.1. Lineage (NCBI taxonomy): Eukaryota > Viridiplantae > Streptophyta > Magnoliopsida > Poales > Poaceae > Oryza > Oryza sativa. The sequence continues at coordinate 31,111,086 of NC_089035.1, read as the reverse complement.
GTTGAAAGGATTTTACTAAATCACTATAGAAAGGTCTCTTCCCTTCAAAACCCCATCTCCCACTCCCTTCATATAAAGCACAGTACCGTGACCGGTGACAGGACAAATCACGGCACTAGACACCACCATCCTCTTACCTTCCCGGTTTCCCGGCGTGCGTCACACATGGAGGTGGCAGCCGCGGATTCCTCCGGCGGCGACCGTTACAGGTCTCACCTTACCGGCGACGGCGAGAAGAACACGGTGTGGCGGCACGGCGCTCCACCCACGTACGACGCCGTGAACAGCCTCTTCGAGGCCGAGAGGACCCAGGTTCGTTCGATCTCTCTCCATCTTTATGATCAGTTTGATGCACGTATACGCGCGCGCCCGCGCTAATTTGCGTGGTGTTCGACGGTCGATCGGCGCGCACGTGCAGGAGTGGCCGGCGGGGTCGCTGGAGGAGACGGTGCAGAACGCGATCAAGACGTGGGAGATGGAGCTGTCTTACAAGGCCAAGCTCGAGGACTTCAAGTCGGTGAGCCCCGGTCGGTTCCGTCTCTCCGTGAACGGCGGGCGGCCGCTCACCGGGGAGGAGACGCTCGCCGTGGGCAGCTACAACGCGCTGCTCACGAGCCCGATCCTGCCGGGCGCCGGCGCGTACGACGCCGCGGCCGAGACGTTCGAGTCCTCCCACGATCTGTTCCGCGCGGCCTTCCCGCGCGGGTTCGCGTGGGAGGTGATCCGCGTCTACTCCGGCCCGCCGGTGATCACGTTCAAGTTCCGGCACTGGGGCCACATGGACGGCCCCTACAAGGGCCACGCCCCCACCGGCGACAAGGTCGAGTTCTACGGCGTCGCCGTCCTCAAGGTGCACACCCATGTACACAAATCTTTACTGCCACTTATGATCAGATCACAACGGCAACTTTCGTGAAGGGTATGTGTAATTGTGTATCTTGCACGTAACGTACGCTCGTGCAGGTGGATGAGCAGCTGCGGGCGGAGGACGTGGAGGTGTACTACGACCCAGGCGAGCTACTGGGGGGCCTTCTCAAGGGGCCCCTGCTGGTGCCGTCCGCGGAGGAGGAGGACGCGCGTCAGCTCGGCGAGAGGCTCGGCGAGGCGGCTATCGTGTCGGCGTCAGGCGCGGCCCCGCAGTCGCAGGCCTGCCCCTTTCTCGCCTCCGCGAAGCGGGAGGAGTGAAAGGGACCGATCGAGCGGCGACGACATGGTCGAGCCGAATAGCGAAACGTGCCCCGTTCATCTGTCGTCGCTGTAACCGCCCGGCGTTTCGCCATCATGATGGAGGTGACACCGGCTGAAAACGTTTATTTGCTCGTGTGTAGCGTGTGTGCTTATGGTGTTGTTAAATGCTTTGTACGATTCGGTTGGATTTTAAAGCTGGCGTCACAACGCCTGACTTCTTTAGTTGCTTTAGTGATACTAATCCACTTATGTGGGAAGAAAAAAAGGCGCACCAGGTGATACGATTGGATTTGACACCCGTGCGACGGAAGCTGTCTGTGCTTACGTTTTTATTTGGTTGACTTGTTGAATCGAATTAGATCAAACAAACCTCACAGATAAGATAAGGTGAATGGTAAAAAAACCAAAAACCCAAAATTTTTTTACGGAATAAAAGATTTACCTAAAACAGAGTAGATGGCGAAGCTCTATCGTCGCCGGTCAAACTGCCCGTTGGCCTCCGGTCAGACCGTCGAAGCCTTGCTAGTCAGACCCGCCAGACACATGCGGTCAGACCGCACGCACGCCTGCGGTTAGACCATCGGGACCAAAAACACCGGTAGATGACAAACTTGATAGATTAGAACTCTCGACTTTATCACATCAACTAGTGTTTACAAAGTGCACCAACAACACTCCTCACCAAAATCTCGAACTAAACTCGAAACCCTAATTTTCTCTCAACTCAAGTCTCTCTAAAACTGATACCAGGAGGCCACACCATCCTGCTCTATTTATACATGAGGTAAGTTGTGCAAAGCCACAAATCTAACACAACTTAGGACTCCTAACCACGTAGGAAACCCTCTCTTGCAAGTATCCAACTTATCTCTTTCCTTATCTCTATCGATCTTTCCGAATTCGGACTCCCTTCCAAATTTGACTCCTCTTTCCATATGTACACGGTCCCTCTTATATACCATATAGATTATTCATCACCACGTGCATTGTTCTCTAGCCTTTTTAGTATCCTACATGATCTCTTGATCCCTATACATCAACTTCTCGTAAGTCAACTCCGATCTATCACCAGCAACACTCTCCCGAGGCCTCAAGTAACAATTGTACGTGCAACAACCAAAAAACCATATTCCGAACACAAGTTCGTCCCAACTTGACTCACATTAGTATAAGCAGCAGTATCCATACGCAGAGATACCATCTGGAAGTCAAAACCCCGAAGGAAACATCCAAATCCAACAAGATAACCCGAAACCAACAACGATCAGGATCCTACCGGTCAGACCGTTGGGTTGGCCGGTCTGACTGGCGGCACCCAACCGGTCTGACCGCCAAGGTCAACCAAAATTGCTCACTTCACAAAACGAATCATCTATAAATCTCCAAAATATCATCAGCAAACCACCAATATTTTCATCACATAATCTAAATCAACTCCTTAATTTTACAAAACTATCTATGCTTACGTTTCTTTCATTCTTTATAGAGTAAATTTCATAAAACTACAGATACTATGACCAAACTATCACAAAACTACAGTTTTAACTTGGTGTGTCACAAAACTACACATTGAACACTAATTTTATCACAAAACAAAACTACACACTTAAGATGAAGTGTCACAGACTACATGTTTATTAGTAACTAAATTATCATAAAACTATATCTTTAGAACCAATTTAGTCCCAAAACAATAATGTTTATAGCTCCAGCATAATAATGGTGCTAGGGATTTAAACTTTAAAAGTTGTAGTTTTGTGATAACTTCAATATTAAATATGTAGTTTATGATACTTAACCTTAAATCTGTACTTCTGAGATAAATATGGTGTTAAATCTGTAGTTTTGTGATACAACGTCTTAAATTTATAATTTTACGATAGTTTGATCGAAATATATATAGTTTTGTGAAATTTACTCTTCTTTATATTGCTCTGCTTTTTTACGTTTCGGATACCACTACAATGCTACTGTCAAGCTGTGTGGACTTTTATTTACGAAGAGATATGCTAAATTAAACAAAAGATATTAATTGGTTGAGATAGGAACATAGGTGGATAAATTAAACATAAGATATATTATTATAATTAGATATATTATTATAATTGGTTAAGATAAATGAATAGGTGTGGAGGCAGCAAAGACGAAATTTAACCACTGAAAATAACTATATTTTCATTTTCAGAGGAGATTGTATTATGCAACACGAGTGGATTTATTTCACGGGCCTTCCACACCTGGATGTGGCCTCTTGCAGTCCGTTAAAGTTTCAGGGCCGTATTCTTTAGCCCATACGTACTTTAGCCAAATCTCGTGGCCCATTATACATGTCTGGCCTCCAGCCCATAAGGATGAGCTCACCTACCAAAGATCCATCTTAATCCCTCAGTCGCTAACGTGCCATGGTCGCGTTAACATTTGCAAACTTGGAGGTGCTCTTGTGACGAATTCAAAACGATTAAGGATTTTTATTGCAACGGTATAGATTTTAACAGAAGAACTCGGACGAATCTACGGCTCGGGTGCCCGATTGGCTGGGAGCAAAATCGGACGCTGACGTCAGACGTCAGCGCCCGATTTACATGCAAAACTATTTTAAACTAATTTTTATCCTAAATTACTTATCTAAATCATAATCCGATTGCACCACTAAATTCGTTGCAATTAAATCTTCAAAACAAGACCACACATAGATTATTCCGACGAAAAAAAATTAGCTTATTATTGAATTATTTTTAAATATTGCACGATGTTCTACCAGGTATATCGGAATTGTTTCACTAAGTAGATTGAAAATGTTTCACTCGTTTAAATTGGGTGTTGTTTCACCATCTATAAAAACAATGTTTCAGCAAATAGCGAAAGGATGTTTCAGTTCAATGCAACATTAGATATGTACACAGTGAAACATTGTTAGTACACTATGTGAAACATTTTTCGGTGAAAAAAATAAACCAAATTCCCTTAATAGGGGGTTTCCAAAATATGTGGGTTTTTTTTGTTGCAATGGAATGTTTCATTCACTGCAACATTAAATCTATACATAGTGAAACATTGTGAGTACACTAGGTGAAACATTTTTTGTGAAACAAAAAATAAACCAAATTCCCTTAATAGAGAATTTCCAAAATATGTGGGTGATTTGTTGCAACGGTGTGTTCCATAATATCAAAATCCACTGCAACATTTGATCCGTATATAGTGAAACATTATGAGTACACTAGCTGAAATATTGTAAAACTACTGGTTGAAACATCGAAAGAGACCATATACAACATTAAAAAAATCAATAAAAAACTAAAATATTTTTTTTTCGAAATATAATTATGTGTGTTCTTGTGTGTTCTTGTTGTAAAGATTTAGTGGTGCAATTAGATCGTAGATTAGATAAATAGTTTAAGAGAAAAAAAATCTTTTGAAGGAATGAAAGATGGGAGTATGGGGGAAAAGATTCTTTGCATGCAGACATGCAGTGGTATGTACAAAAGCAGCGTCCGATTTTTCTCCACCCCTGTCGATCGCCCGGGTGTGAGCATTTTCGGAAGAACTCGATAGAACCCTATATCACTCTGCTCACTTGTTAGGCGCAGCGTCAAGAATCAGGAGCCACACCCATACCCATAAAAAAGACGCGAATGTTAGGGAATGACCTAATATCAAATAATTAGAAGGGGTGAGACTTCGAACCCAAGTCGTCTAGTCCACCATCTTGTGGAGCTAGCCAGAAGACCCCTGGGTGTTTGTCACCCATACCCAATACCTTAAGCCTGCGAAAAAGGTTGCCAATGATATTACTCACTATAGAATTTATCCATCCCATTGCAATGCATTGTTTCTGAGACCAAAACAATATTAGTTAATTATGGACTGGGTTCGATGAAAATGTGTTCCAAGAGAAATACCTTGGAGTTTTTTTTAAAAAAAATCAAATGTTTAAACAGAATTACATAGTGGATATGCAAGGTTCAAAAATATCATCCAAATACCGTTAACCGGTTGAAAGTTTGTGGTCGTTATTGGAAGGGAGAATAGTCCATTTGGTCCCTAAAGTTTCGCCTTAAGGTCAATATGGTACTTGATATTTTATTCTGTCCAATCATATTCTTAAACTTTGTCATATGGTCCAATATGAACCTTAGAATCACCGGAAACGCCATGTAGACATGCCATGTCGTCATCTTATTAAAAATGGATGGTGAAATATCTAATTTGTCCATTCGTATGTGATACAAAATACTATAACTAATTAATATTATATGATTAGATAATTTGATCTAATCCCAGGAATTGATATATACACACAAAATTGATTATGTTACATGTATTTATACACAAATCGATATATTTGAGTATTTGCGAATGTAAGTGTGTATGATATTTTTCCTTTTTCTTTTTTCTCTCTTATGTTGTATGTAAGGGTATATTAGGCATTTCATTGCAGATCTGTATAAGATGATGAGATGGCATGCTTACGTGGTGTTTTTTTTGGGTCCAATAACCATAGTAGACTAAAAGATAGACTTTGAGGACCAATTCGAACAAAATGATGTATCAAGAACCATATTGATCTCCGAGCGAAAGTTAAAGGACCAAATAGGCTATTCTCCCGTATTGGAATGAACCGACCAGAATATTTTAAATTTGTAGATTACATAATTTAAATTTCACAAGATTTAAATCATTAATATGTATATATAATGAATTCATATATTATGTTTATTAGTTCATATATTATGTTCATTTTTTTTAAAAAAATACTTAAGAGTCTAATCTACAATGGCATATTATATTTAGCACAATTTAATATATTCTTTTGGATAAAAAAACCCTACCTTTATGTCTTTCTTTGATTTTGTAAGCATGGTATAAAGAATTTTTCATGTTTAGATAAATATTCGTGACCGTATTTTAATCCGTATTCGCTTCATACATGTATTTGATAATATTTGATTTTATTTTCATATCTACAGCCACTTTCAATCCGTAGGATTTCTTTGTTTTTTTCTGTTTTCGTTGCCTTCACCCGTTGCAACGCACGGGTATTTTTTTTAAAGTATAAATAAACATTGTAAAGGTAATTGCACGGGTTTTTTTAAGTATAAATAAACATTGTAAAGGTAATTTCCATCCGTTTTAAATCCCTTTTTATATCCCTTCTAGTCGCAGGGAACGGTGAACGCTGCTGCTCCATCGCGGTGCATCGAGAAGGCCAAGGAAATCGGGGAAAAAGAAATACTAGTACTGACGAATTCGGCCTTCGGCTCGGCGCCACCTCTGCACCCCCGCACCGGTTTTTGTTGGTTAGCTAGCTAATCACATGCCGAGATGCGTCCCTCCCCCCCACTGCTGCTCCACTTCCCCCCTTTTAATCCACCGCTTTTTCTCTCGCATCGTCCTCTCCCCCGAACCCGCAGCCGCCAATCCACACGCCAGAAGCCGCGCCAGCTTCCAGAAGCTTCCCCAGGGGGAAGGTCGCTCTCACTCATGAGCGTCTGACCGGCCGTCGCCATGGGTTGCGCCGGATCCACACCTAAAACCGATGGTATCGTCGTTTTCCCTGTCTTTCTCGGTTTTTTGCTATCCGTGTTTTCGTTTTCGTTTTCGTTTTCTGGAATCTTAGATTGAGATCTTGGTAATTTGGTGCCAAGAACAGCAAATTAGGAGCTAATTGGTTTGTCACTTGGTTCTGGATCGACCGTGTTTGTAGTCGCCAAGTCAGGTTAGCTTAGCTAGCTATTGGATGTTTAGCGGTATGAAGGTCATGTAAGAATTCAGTTGTAGAATCATCAATTGGGTTGCAGGGTAGAGCGAATTACTGATAAAACGAATTACTTCGAGTAATTGTGGAATGCTGTTCCGTGTTGAGTTTTCTTATGTTGTACTCTCTCTCTCTTCCAAAATATAGCAACATGTTACTCGATTAGATACCACCTAATAACTAGAGGGTCTATTTAGATTAGTAGTACTAGGTGGGAGTCTATCTAGATTCGTATAGTACTAGGTGGTGTCTACTCGAGTTTTAGGTTGCTATATTTTGCGATGAGGAGGGAATATTAATCAACATAATTATGGAGTAACCATAAGTGAATATCTATCTATTACTTATATTATTAAGAGAGGTCCAAAAAGGAGCCACCACATTCATTAAGGCCTAGAAATTCATCATGTTAATCAGAGAAAAAGCGAAATATCTGCACCGATAGATTACAAGGGTGTATATTGGTTGATATAGCTGTATAAAGTACAATTGTTATGGAAACATATGAAATCTAATTCTGTTTTTAAAATTAGCTCCACAGAAACTACATAGGAAAGTCTACTAGTTCCACTTATACTAGAATAAAAAGTCAAATTACCTGGCTGTTGTTATCAGCGCAATCATTTGAATGCAGTACAAATTCTTTATCGCGGACAGAAGGTAATGATCATTATTAGAAAGAAAATTGAAGGGATGTTTTTATTCACCTGTAAGGACAAAAGATACAAAATCTAGCTATTGTGGAGTGGCCGAGATACGATTAGTCAATTATTATGGAAGGCAATGGAACTGACAGTTTATTCTTTGGTACAGCAAAATCATTTCTGCTTGTACCGTGAACTCCAATATTTTGTTTTTTAATAGATAAGACACCGGCTGAGTTTTGTAGCTCACAACACTACTTATGATGTGTTTGGTTGCTGGCCACACTTTACCACAACTAAGATTAGGCAAATTGTGGCAGCCACAAAAGTGCGGTGGACAAATTGCTAGCCATAAAATGTGGCAAAGTTGGCAAGAAAATTGAGTCTATGATGTGTGGGACATATGCTATTGAAAAAGTGTGGCAAGCCACAACTGTGGCATTGAACGAAACACATGTCTAAGAAACGGTGGCTGCCAAAAGTGTGGTGTGGCTGCCAAAAAAGGAATGGATTCCTGCAGGAGCCTTTTTGTGGCCGCTTTCTGAACCCTAATGAACTCGAGGCCTTCTTATTTTGGGAGTGACCATGGTGGTTAGTCAAAGCGTTCTCATTAGGATGGCCTAAGTTTTTTTATAATGGGAGCAGACTCATTAGGCCTAATGTTTTGCTTACTTGTCATTTTTCCTTTCGTTTTTTAAAAATATGCAATTTTTTATATCTAAATTATAGAGAAATTTTAGAGTTTTTGAGAGGTTTCAAAAATTTAGTGCAAATTTTCGTACCTCCTAGTACCATAGTACCAATAGATATCAAATTTTACACTAGAAAATATGGTACCTTCCGGTACCTCCTCAAGGACTGTAAAATCACTCTAAATTATATTATTGTTATAGTATAGTTAGGTGAAATTATGTTATATTATACTATAGTTACATTTACAAGTTTTAAATAAACTTATGGCAGTTTTTTTTAATAGGATTTAGTAGGTTTGGGTTGAATATTACCATTACACATTCATCGAAGATATGATCGTCTCCCCATCTCTATGCCAAAACAAACAAGTGAGTGGATAGCAATTCTTCGATGGGGAGCATGTCCTTTGTCTGGCAGCATTGTTGAATTGCCAACCACAAGAAGAATTTGCACCACTGCACACCACTTATTCTTTGGTACAGCAGAAATCATGTCTGCTTGTACCATGAAAGATAAAACGAAAGCTGTGACACCATTAAAGATATGTTGAAATGATCTCAATGAAAGACATATCGAAACAATAGTTTTTCTTTAGTAAAGGATGAAGTACATTTTTTTAGTAAATCGAGAAGGGAAGCCTCTAGCTGAATTTTTATTTTAAAAAAAAGCAGCAGAAAACAAATTCAGTCATTGTCAACTTTTATTTACAAAGGCACATGGCTTGTGGAAAAGTGTGCGCAAGCACTTGACGCCCCAATGTCTTGAGCTTGAGTATTATGTCTTCTCCTGGGCTCCTAGCAGCCCGCAGGGTGTCATTGGGATGTCCGCGTATCATTTCAGTGGGGAGGTGACATCGTCAAAGACCATCCCGTTTCTTGAGAGCCAAATGTTCCAAAAAAAATCACAATGGTCAGATCCACCCAATAGGCATGTCCTACAACAGGGGGTCGTGGACATGAATATGAAATGATAATTTAACCTTAAATTTGGAAAAGAGACATTGTAATGATAGTTTGTTCTTAATATATATTGAGAGACGTTTCAAGTGATTCAGAACAATTGCTTTATACTGTTAGGTGTTTTATCAATTACGCTGATTGAATTCTTACATGACTACAATATCAGAAGGTTGCATGTGTAGGCTGTATTGCTTGTTTGTTTATAACCTTTTGCACTATGCCGTTTTTATCCAATGTTTTTTCAATGAAATGTCAATAACTTGACTCTTTTGACTGATCCTGGATTCCTGCTGCATCATATTATAAGATTCAAAACTTTTTTACTTAAGGTAGTCAAACTTATTACGAAATGCTCAGTCAACTGAAAAAGTTGTATGCCAAGGTAGTGCGATGATTTTCTTTTTAAAGTTCAGGCAAAAGAAGAACAAGAAGATGATAATAAATGGCCTTCTGACTTTTTAAGTTTGTTCAGAAAAAAGATCTTCAATATGCTTGGAGCATTGTTAACAAAAAAAAGTATATACAAATATGGCATCTCCCATATTTGCAACTGTTGGAAGTATAATTGTTAGTTTTCATCTCTCTGTATACTTCTGCCTCTTTTTAAAGTGTGTTCCCACTGAAGATATTTGCTTGATAAGCAGTACTATCTGATTTAGGTTAAGTGCATTGCTTATTTACAATGATTTAGTTATAATGCATCATTGCACTTGGACGTGTTGAGTTGTTAATGTTCAATTCCTTCTCTTGAGTCCAGATAACAGCAAGAAGCTGAAAAAGCCCAAGCCTTGGAAGCACAATCAAGCAATAACAACAACACAACTCAAACAGATGCGTGATGAATTCTGGGACACTGCTCCACATTATGGTGGGCAGAAAGGTACTGTGTTGTCAGTTTTGTATTTTTTATTACTACATGTATGCTTCAAAGTAGTCGAATTTGACATAGTTTTGCTAAATAGTGCATGTGTGTGATTAATTTCTTTGAAGGTGAATGCCCAGGTAGTGCTGATTTTTCTATTTAGGTGTTTATCAGACGTGTGTGATTAAGTTCTTTGAAATCCTTCTGTTAAATTTGACATGTTCACTTATAGTAGTTAAAGTGGATAAAAATGATTTGCAAAACAAAAATGGCAAACAAGAATTTTATCTTTTTAAGATTCAACACCCTTAGTATTATTGATACAAGTCACGTATGGAGTGGGTATTTCTGAAGGTTTGTACTTGGTCTGACCATACAAAATCATTATGGATTTGCTTCTCAATTAGCAGTTTTTAAATGTTTTTTTAATTTAGCAAAGGTGTGTTATAGATGTTTTACATCATAAACTGTTTATTTCTCATACTGGTGAAATACATAGTTATTGTTGAATAACAACAAAGTTCAAGGGAAAATAGTTATTGTGTTTTTACTTGTATTCTGCCAGAGATTTGGGATGCGCTTCGAGCTGCTGCAGAAGCTGAGTTATCTCTTGCACAAACGATAGTGGACAGTGCCGGAATCATTGTATCAAATTCTGACATGACAATTTGCTACGATGAAAGAGGTGAAAATTCGTTCTTTGTTTTTGTTTTTTTAGAACAGATCAATATATTGACCCGGCTTTTTGAGAAAGCCCAAAGCATACAGAGTCATTTACAGGAAACAAAACAAAAGCAGAAAAACAACCACTAAGAACTACGGCTGGGAACACCAGCTAACAAGGACCGCACCAAGCCACAGACAGCAACCAACTCCTCAAAGCAGAAACTTTACAGCCACCACCACCAAGCAAGGAAAACAGCTACGGAAAAAGCTAAATAACATCTGGCAAAACCCGCGGTCTCACTTGCTGTAACCTCTCCAGGATAGCCTTACACCAATCTTCCAAAGGCACTTGATCTTCTCCCCCTAGCAAGATGCTCCATTTTTATAAAGGATATAGATTTGTAAATGATCTGCAGAGGAGAATTCACAAGAATGTTTTCAAATTCCCAATCATTTCTAACCATCCACAACCCCCAGCAAATAATAGCCACTAACACAATCCAAACCCTGGAAATTTTCTTCTCCCTCATCAACCCTCCCAGATGTTACCAGGGATTTTTTTCCAGGCCCAAAACTTCTTTGGTAATACACCAAGCAAAGATGGCCAGAGGACACCTAAATAAAATATGATTGGTGGTTTCAATTTTCTTACACAGTTTGCAGAACTCATCACCCCCTCTCCAACTCCTCTTAATTAGCTGAGAAGCACAAGGCAGCCTATTCCTCCCTACCAAATGTAGGAAAAGCTTGATTTTTAATTCCACACCTCCATCATTTTTATATCCTACTCCACCAAAGGTCATAATTCTGTACATGGATTTAGTAGAGAAGGTCTTCTTCCTATTGTGCGGCCATGCTACTCTATCCCTCTCATCAAGCTGACAACCAATAATCAAGCTTTTCAACCCTGAAGCTCCGTTTATCTCTGCTCAATTATTTGGTACTCATGTTTGCTTTCCTTAGTCATGCTCTGAGTGCTGCATTAACTCTGTTCTTGGAAATCGTCTTGCAGGTGCCAAATATGAATTACCAAAGTATGTTCTGAGTGAGCCAACAAATTTGATCAGGGAAGGCTAAGTAATATAATTTGAAGGGCCCATGTAAATTATGTAAATCTCATTTGTTCACTGACATCAGTCTTTGACTTGCTCGAAATTTGAATGAAGATATTGTTCGCACTTTAATTCTGGTACTCCTATATCATCTTGACCTGACTCCTGTATACACTTTATTGGGCTGTAAGACTACATCAATAACAGTGAGCCCCGATTCACAGTAAAAGTTGACTTGTTGCGTTTTCAAACACGCGTGTGAGAATGCAATAAACTTTGGTGCATTAGTTGTTTTGATCGTAATGCGAAACAATATGCTGTCTGAGAACTGCATAATCTTTGCTTTAGTCTTCAATGGTGCAGTGCATGTTAGCAAGTACTGGAAGCGGGATCTGCCATCATTGCTGTGTCCAGTGTTATTTCCTCTGGTGGTTGTGGATGGTCTTTTGTCAAAGAAGCAGGATCCGGCATTGCTGTGTCCAGCACACTTTCACCTGCTGCGTTTTCAGAAAATTGATGCTGGTGGTTTCGCCTGATAGCTCCATTGCTTTCTGTCGTGCAAGTCGCGTACCTACAGGATACATCTCTGACATTTACTAGGTGTAGATGCATACTATCTCTGACAGAAGTTTCTTTCAGGTCTGTAAAGTGAGGTGGTGTTTACATCCAGGGACTTAACTTTAGTCCCTGTCTTTAGACACTAATTTAGAGTATTAAATATAGACTACTTACAAAACTAATTACATAAATAAAAGCTAATTCACGAGACAAATTTTTTAAGCCTAATTAATCTATAATTAGAGAATATTTACTGTAGCATCACATAAGCTAATCATGGATTAATTAGGCTCATTAGATTCGTCTCGCAAATTAGTCCAAGATTATGGATGGGTTTTATTAATAGTCTACGTTTAATATTTATAATTAATTTTCAAACATCCGATGTGATAGGGACTTAAAAGTTTTAGTCCCATCTAAACAGGGCCTGAGCACTGCAGACTGCAGAATGCATGATGATGCCTGGATTCACGGGCATCAATTTTCTTCTCCCTTTAGAGTGCGTTCGTTACTAGGGATTGGGTGAGAAAGCCCATCGTATTCCGCGAGTACGCTTCCCAAACTACTAAACGGTATATTTTTTTGCAAAAGTTTTCTATAGGAAAGTTGCTTTAAAAAATCATATTAATCTATTTTTGAAATTTAAAATAGTTAATACTCAATTAATCATGCGCTAATGGCTCACCTTGTTTTACATATCTTTCAATTCTTCTCAATCTCCTCTCCTCAAACTCACCATTATAGTTGGGGGGAAAAGAAACACAGGTGAGCTATCGGCATTGCGGGATGATCAAACAAACATTAGACATCGGCCATTACTGGAAGTATCCAAGAAACTTAATTTGGAAGGGTGCATCCTTCAGAGTTCAGACTTCAGAGTTCAGACTTCAGAGCAGCAGGGTGTAGGACCTTTGCTACGAATGATTTGTATAGGATTCCTTGTGCTCGATCGTATGCCGGATCTGAGATCCGACTAGCGCTCAAGTTTTATCGTGAAGGATCACATGATCTTAACTTTTGGGTTCATGTAGTGTGTGTAAATGGATCAGGATGTAGAAGCTTGCTGGTTAGCAGGAGCAGTTGGTTGGACCAGCATTCCAGTCTCTGGGCCTAGGATGCTTCTTGCAGTGTTGTTCAACTTCAAAGTACTACTAGTATCTTTGACAATTGCCATGTTAAAACCGACACGGTTGGCCGTAGTGTTCTTGACCTCGTTAAAACAGTCGAACAGTCTAACACTAGAGCAGGAATCTTGCTTAAAATAACTTAGATATCACTAGACTTTATTGCATCAAGGGAAGAAATACTAGTATGGTCAGTTACAGCGAGTACAATAATCTATCTGGATTCTATAAACCTACCCTATTTTATTTCATAAACAGTACTAATAGATTCCATGACACACATAATAAACACGTTGATATCAGTAGCACAAAAATGCGTGGCCTACAGCTACAGACAAAGACCATTTATAATATGCTGCCCCGTGCACGCTTTGCTCCTACCAAACTGTCAGTTTATGACTAGTTGCAGGAAACAGTACAAAATCAAGCCTAGGAAAGCAAAAGCTAATAAGGCAGGAGGAATAAAAAGCCTGGCCACTGATGAGTGAGCTCAGTGCAGTGTGGTGAAGTGCGAGAGAAAGAACTCCAAAGCAACTTTTATCCGGCCGATCGAGGTGCCATGTGCATGGAGATTGGAGATGTGAAAAGCTACTATAACTTCTGTGGCACCCACGATGAAGAGCTGGACATCAAGCCTCGTCTGATTGGAGTGCTGGTTCCCAAGTCCCAGCTGAAGTGGTGTAGTTTTATGCAGAGATGAGATTAGGCAAGGATTCTTCCTAGAGCTGCTAGAGCTAACTGCTCTAGTTTTAAGTACTGCAATAGCCCACAACTTTATCCATATGTTGGACCATATTATCAAACTCCTACTCGCCTCTAATCATAGTGTCTACTAAGATTTAGTTTTGCTATAGTAGTACTAGGGGTATTAATCAAGTGATTTAAGCTTGGGTGTGTCCCTGCCAACAACTTTTGCTGGCGAAAATTGGTTCTTTTTTTCTTACTTGATTATGCTAGAGTGGTTGTTAGGATTTCATTTGGAAGATGTCTCGCTCTCAATAGATTGAGTAGCCAGAAAGATTTTAGATTTGAGGGACTCGCTGCCAGGCAATGCACTACTGCTCTCTACTCTTTACCTTTTGCTGGTGTACCACACACACCTGCATCCGATAGTAAACGATTTTATTTGGACGACAGTAAAACATCAGACGATTTCCTGCCGCTAAAAGTTAAAAACGTACAGTGCACAGTAAATTGATGAATCACATGGTACCAGCATAGTTATTGCGCAGTCAGAGGTCGTGTATAAACAGCCAGTACCTCACTACGGCATGCTTCGTTGAGTAGTAGTACGTACTCACTGGTCACCAGTGAACACAAACTACGGTCTCTGTACCATACTCCTACAACCACTAAGAGCAAGTATAATAGAGGGATCCGGATCGTCTGCCGTAATGCAGAAGAGCACTGTTCATGTGAGGGGAACAGTTAGCTAATGCCATGAACAGTGTCGATTTACTGTAGCTACAGGATTCAAAACACTTTAGCGTATTATTTGGTACCGTTCAGAATTTACTGTAGCACACAATCTGGTCTTTTCACTCTTGATCCGACGGTCCACAGTGATTCTAATGCGTGGTACTGTTCATCCTCTGCATTAGTACCTCTAATGCAGAGGATCCGAATTGATAATAGAGAGCTATAAGAAGACTGAATACTGATGTGGATGAGAGAGGAGAGGAGAGAGATGAGAAGCAGGCTGTAAGTTTACAGCCGGCTTAGGCACAGGAACCAAAAAAATCTGTAAGACAGACATGTGGACTATATGTTTATAGTGAAGAGTTAACCACTATATAAGTGAGCTGATAGATAAATTATAACTAAGCAGCTGGCTGTATTATTATGTTTGCTCCTAATGTGGTAGCCGTAGCCGGTGCGGAACCTATCTCATGCAGTTGCTATGCTCTGTACAGGGTTCTTGTTGGTGGTATGGTGTCTGCAGACGCTCTCCCTTTGATTTCGGAAGTGTGCTGCGCGTCTGCACCTGAACGGCGGCAGCCGCAGGCCGCAGGAGGGTATCCTGGGTATGGGCCTCTCCTCGCTTTCAGCGCCCTCTTGCCACGCGCTGAGCCGGCAGAGAAGCGAAAACGCACGTCTCCTCCTACTGGTGTGTGGTGTCCGATGCCCCCACAGATTCTTGATGATTTGTTAAGCTAGCGTTAGCCCGTGATAGCGCCGCGCGGAGACGGTGACGATGACACACACCCTCCTGCTCCGCTTGGATTTCAATAGTCGTCTCGTCGCCACCGTGATCGTGCCGCATCGGCAGCCGGTCACTTGTCCTACACTCCTACTACTACGCGAGTGGGGAGCTGGGCTGAGCAATCCTGCCGGCCAGCGCGTCCCGGCTGATCGTATAGGCCAACGTCCGGCGAGACAGGCAACCACGTGCGACTTCCTGCCGCTCGACTCGTCAGTCTGCCGTGGCCGTCGCTATCCGGCCGGGGCAATTGATGAGGGGCATCAGATCCCCGCTCCGGAGCCCCGAATCATTGCGCGCGATGGGAAATCAAACCCCGTGGTGGTCTCCACCCGCCAGCGTGATTGACTGTCCTTGGGCCCTACCGTGTCAGTACACGCCAACGTTAACTCGTCCGATCTTGTACAGAGTACAGTTACAGCCCCTTGCGTCCGATCAGGTACAAAGTACGGTTACTTGGGCCTGCGGCAAGGACTCCGCTGCCTGCTCACCACCATCACGCATTTTCTTTTACCGGCCGGATGGCTGCTTTGTGCACGCGAAGTTTGCTCCAACCTCACGTGCTCCGCCGCTGCGTCAACTGCAGAAGCTTTGTTACTGTGGAGTAATAATCGGCTAATCGCATCACGCAATGGTTGTTTGTTTAAAGCTACGTAGCACTATACTCCTAGTACTATACTCGAACAGAGCTGTTCTATTGGAGCAAACTGTACATGTTGGTGGCGTCGCGTCATGTCACCAAACAGCTCGCCTTCCTATTAACACCCGCTGACGCGGACGACACGACAACCACGGCAGAATTCCAGCAACAAGCCGCCAATGCCACTGGAGCGAACGCACCACAGTGAATCGCCCCCTCCCAGCCGCGGCCGCGCGCTTGTGCCAAACCCGGTCTCCGTGCCCACACCAGTGACTCAGTCAGTGACACCGCCGCCCCCGTCGCCGAGCCGCGGATCCGCTTCCCCCGCGCCGTACTCTATCCCTTCCTGCCCCGGCGACGCGGGCGCGAGCCCCGAAAGCACCGCCCGTTCCTACACCCGGCACGAGCGCGAGGCCACTCGCCACCCACCCTCTCCTCCCAGTTCTCCTCCCCTACTCGGCTACTCGGTCGCGGCTCTCTCTCTCCCTTCCCGTGAAATCCTCCAGGGATCCAACCAAAAAGGCGAAATCTCCGAACCATACCGCCATAATTCGCACGCACACGCACACCACGCACCAGCCCAACCGACGCCCAAATGGCGTAGCGTTTCGCCGGAGCTCTCCTCGCATCTCACTGCCGCTCCGTGCTGCGGGGAAAGCAATGCCGACGCCCGACCGTGCCGGTGCCGTCGGCGCCACCGCGCGGGGTGGTGGTGGTGGTGGCGGGCACCTCCGCGGCCACGCGCACCTGACCAACTGCATCCACTTACGCCACCACCACGCGCACGGGGGCGGCGGTGGAGGCGGAGGGGCGTCGTCGTCGGGGAGGAGGAGGAGCCCCACGTCCGTCGCGTCGGCGGCGCTGATGCGCGACCTCCTCGCGCTGCAGCGCTCGCGGTCGCTCCGTGACCCGTCCACGCGCCGCTCCGTTGAGTCATCCTCCAAGGTGGCAGCCGACCCGGACGCCGACACCGACGAAGACGACGCCGATCTCCCGCCGAAGTCCCGGCGCAGCGCCTCGACGACCGGGGCGCTCAAGACGCTCCTCGACCAGCTCGCTGAGAACCCTCAACCCAAGCAGGTTCGTCGCCCGCCGCGCCGCTTTAAACGCGGCGCTGGCCGCCGCGCTGGCGCCGCCAGTAAGGCCCCAGATCGCTCGGCAGCCGCCGCCGCCGCCGCGGCGGCGCTCTCAGTCAACTCCAGCTCCCAGGAGGCCGTCTGCGGCAACAAGTACCTCTTCCGCGATGGCGAGGACGGCCTCGACGAGCTGCAGCAGCATGTGCCGCCGCAGGACTCGCGCAACGTCTGCGGCATTCCGTGGAACTGGTCGCGCCTCCACCACCGCGGCAAGTCTATTCTCGACATGGCCGGCCGCAGCCTCGCCTGCGGCCTATCCGATCCCAAGTCAGCGGCGGGCCGCAAATCCGAAGCCGGCGCCGGCGCCTCGCGTGGCCACCTCAACGGCTCGCACTCGCTTTTCCCAGTCAAGTCCGAGAGGCTGGCCTCCTCGACCAGCTCGGACTCCGACGCGTTGCCTCTGCTCGTCGAGGCGGCCGCCACCGGTGCGCGTAACGGCGGCATCGGTGGGAGCTACTCGGGCGAGCTTGGAATTTTCTCCAACCAGACCAGCGAGATGGAGTCCGACCTCCTGTCGGAGGGGCGGT
This sequence comes from Oryza sativa Japonica Group, assembly GCF_034140825.1. Classification (NCBI taxonomy): domain Eukaryota; kingdom Viridiplantae; phylum Streptophyta; class Magnoliopsida; order Poales; family Poaceae; genus Oryza; species Oryza sativa. Next base: position 31,093,079 of record NC_089035.1, on the reverse strand, counting down.
CGGGGCACAAGTCTCGTGGCTCGCAGCACGGCCGCGGACGGCACCGGAGCCTGACGCAGAAGTTCGCGCCCAAGACCTTCAAGGACGTGGTCGGGCAGAGCTTGGTGGTGCAGGCGCTGTCGAACGCCGTCCTGAGGAGGAAGATCGGGCTGGTATACGTCTTCTACGGCCCGCACGGCACAGGGAAGACGTCGTGCGCGCGCGTCTTCGCCAAGGCGCTCAACTGCCACTCCCCCGAGCACCCGAGGCCCTGTGACTCGTGCACCTCGTGCATCGCGCACAATCTCGGCAAGAGCAGGAGCGTGATGGAGATTGGCCCCGTCGGCAACATCGACATGGACGGCATCGTTGATGTCCTCGACAACGTCATGCTTTCGCCGGCGCCTTCGCACTACAGGGTGTTTATATTTGATGACTGCGATACGCTGCCAGCCGACACTTGGAGCTTAATCTCGAAAGTGGTGGACCGGGCGCCCCGCCGCGTGGTGTTCATCCTCGTCAGTCCCAACCTCGACCTTCCTCATATAATCCTATCGAGATGTCAGAAGTTCTTCTTTCCCAAGTTGAAGGAGTGCGACATTGTTAACACTTTGCAATGGATTTCGACCAGCGAAAGTTTAGATGTTGATAGGGATGCACTGAAGTTAATTGCATCCCGTTCAGATGGATCATTGAGGGATGCTGAGATGACTCTTGATCAGCTGAGTTTGCTGGGGCAGAGAATTTCCTTATCTCTTGTCCAAGAACTTGTAAGATATCTCTCAAGCTTAATATTACTCCCTTTCTGCTTTTTTTTTTTTTGGAAAACCAAATTATACTTCTGTATCTGCTGTCAATATCGTATTACCCCATCTGGGCATGAATAGAAAATATTAGCTAATTATGTTGGCTAGGGGGCCGGGGCTAGACATTTAGTTTTGTGTAATTTAGTTGATTAAATAGCGAATTTCACAAAACTACACCTTTGATGCACAAAAAACTATAAAAGAGCTGCCTTTTTAAGTAGGTGCACTAAACAACACTTTCAGTTGCAAACGTTTCACAAAATGACACATTTAAGGAGAATGCAACCAAATGTGTAGTTCTCTGAAATGGTCTAGTTTTGTCTGATAGTTGTTGCATTAAATATGTAGTATGCAAACTCGGCTGCCACATATAGTCTAATAAGCAGAGCCTCGCGGAACAGTTAGAATAGTCAGTGTGCATTGAACCTTATCCATTTGGTATAAACTTGGTACTTTCCTTGCTTTTTCACTAAACATGTATTTCCATGTATTGCTACTTGCTAGGAGTGTACCTGCCTAAGTCTCCACCCTAAAAAAGGACCCTAACTAAAGAATTAGTTGTCACTCCATGCTTTCATTTGCAATTCTATTTTTCGCAATAATAAACCGTTAATTCTTTTGTCCATTTTAACAGGTTGGTCTGGTGTCTGATGATAAACTGGTAGATTTGCTTGATTTGGCACTTTCTGCTGACACTGTAAATACAGTAAAGACTCTAAGAGACATTACAGAAACTGGGGTCGATCCTTTGGCATTGATGTCTCAACTTGCCACTATAATTACGGACATCCTTGCTGGTTCTTATACATTCACACGAGAAAGACTACGGAGAAAATTCTTCAAACGTCCAACCTGTAAGCAACATTTTCATTAAAACTAGTGTATAGGTCAATATAAATTTGCTTTTTTTTCATCCTGCATATGAGTGTCAAGTTACTTATCTAGTTTTGCCTTGTTCTCTTACAGTAAATATTTGCATTCACATAATCATTGTATTGGTGTACTAATTTCAGTGTCCAAAGATGACATGGAAAAACTACGCCAGGCTTTGAAAACACTATCTGAAGCTGAAAAGCAGTTGAGGGTCTCTAATGACAAGACAACCTGGCTTACAGCTGCTCTGCTTCAGCTTGCTCCTGACAAACAGTATGTGCTGCCAAGTTCATCGAGTACGAGTTTAAACCATGGTGTGTTAGCCGGTTCCTTTCCCGATAGGGATATGGCAATACACTCGGCTCTCGAGCATAACGGTAACATGGCAAGCACTTCTTATAGGGAAAGGAGACCTGTTGAACATACATCAAATAGCCATTTGTTATCAACCAGTGCTCCCAGAGCAAATGAACAATCTAGAAATAGTAAAATCGAAAATGAACTGATTTGGCATGCTGTGCTTGAGAGTATTCAGTCAGATACACTGAGGAAAATTATGGCTAAAGAGGGAAGGCTAAGCTCCGTCAGCCTAGGCACAGGTAAGATTCTCTGCCTGGCTTGAAGTTAAGTTTTTAAGAGTACATCGTGTCGTAAGTTTGTTAGCTGAGATTGGTTTTCCTGTTGCTCTTGATAATGATATACTATTGATTTAGTACTTACAAAACTGAGATAATGAGATAGAGAAATCTAATGCAGTACTGTGTAAATATGGTAAGCAGGTAGTAAGCCAGCTGTTTATGTTTTAGTATTGGTTATTTAAGATAATTCTTGTCAGTTTGTTGAAGTGAAGTCAGTTGCAGTATTCATGCATAATAAAAGGCATCTAGGGTAATTAATTTAATATTTCCTCTCGATAAAGTCAAAACTTTTGTTATTGGGTTGATAACATCCTTTTATATTATATAATCCACACATCAGAATATTTTTGTATGTCTAAGCATTCGAACGGAAATAGTGATCTATAGAGTAATTATAGCTTCTAGTTGTTTTAGTTTTAGTGTGAAATCTTATTTATATAGCACAAATATGCCAGTGGCACCTTCATTTAGTAAGTCATGGCCACCTTCATATTGTCTTTTCTTAGGATATATTTGAGTTAAAGCATGGCTAAGCTATCTTTCAAACTTTTTTTTTTCTGACGTTAGATTCTTTATTCCTACAGCACCAACAGTGCAGCTGATATTCAGCTCACGTGTCAACAAGTCCAAAGCTGAAAACTACCGAGGACAAATCCTGCAGGCATTTGAGTCTGTTCTGCGTTCTGCCATAATTCTTGAAATTCGATATGAATCAAAGAATGATGTGAGGGCCAGTCATGCTCCAGCTGTATTTTCTCACGGGGAGAACGAGTCTTCCAACACGACATTAAGGAGGTCTTTCACTAAACATAGTCCACTCTCTTCTGGAGGTGAGAATCTCCGTAGGAGGCTTAAAAAAGACAGAGCAAGCTCTAGTAAGACCACATGGATGCAATCTGATCCTCATATATTGACAGAAGGAGAAATCATTGAAGTTGGGCCTTCACACATGCATTGGCATGACGAAACAAATAATGATGTGCATAATGTAAATCAAAGAAGAAAGGACAATGTATGGGAAGAAGAATCTTTGGCATCACCAAATAGCAAGGCTAATCAAGGAAGAAATGGGAATAAACAGCGTCGACAGAACAGCATAGTCAAAGGAAAGGTATCTCTTGCTCATGTTATTGGCAAGGCAGAAGCTTGTTCTCAACGAGGAGGCTGGTCTAGACAAAAAGCTTTGTCAATTGCAGAAAAACTGGAACAAGAGAATTTGTAAGTAATGTTATCGTATGATCAATTCATGCTCTCCAACTGTCTAAAATATAGGGTGTAATACTTCAGCATTTTATTACAAAAGAAAAAAAATGTTACAAAAGACGGTCCTTTACACCATTGCATTGTAGGGGAAAAACAGCACAAGTAACTACATATGCTCACTAGTAATAACTTGATATACAAGAGTATTAGGCATTGCAGTCAGTACTACTTATGCTGTGTGAACATTAAGCCATTAAGACGCTACCTTTTTGACAACACACCCGCCCAATCAGAATTACTACTACGTTACATATTTCTAATTCGGCTTGCTTATTTGTGCACAGGAGATTGGAACCTAGATCAAGGAGTATACTTTGTTGGAGAACTTCAAGGACTCGACGAAAGGTAATATGTCTGTTTGTGCTGTCGTGAATTGTGTCCTCACGAATTTTATGCTACTGGGTTCTGATGAATATAACGTGGAACATCAACTTGTTCTAGTATTTCCCTTATGACTACTCGTTAGCATATGGTACTGGTCTAAATAAAAGTCATTTGTGCATGTGGAATTATAGAGATGAGCCATGGGCAGTTTGTGTTCTCAATAGATGATTTCTAGAGATCAAAAGCTATGGTAAGCCCCCTTTTGAACTGACCACGTGGAGTTTAATAATGCCCTTTTTTTTTGGAGATGAGCATACTGTGTTAATTGGAAATCAAAATGGAAAGTAAAAAAAAATGTCCCATTGCATTCACGATAGACTACACGGAAAATCAAAATAACTTGCTTACTTTTGTTTTTTTTTTTCATCTGACTGATATGACCGTAGATTTTGAAGTGAACATTCTATGGTGCTCTTGTTTTATAATGGGGAGAATATAGGATAGTTGAACACATTACACAGGAATGTTGTTCACCACAAAGGGTGTGTGCGCGTGTGATAGATTGGTGGAAGAGTATGTGAGTCCTGCTTAAATTACAGTTCTTATGTTTATGTTTCTGAAGAGTATTTGAATCCTGCTTAAATTACGGTTCTTATGTTTCTGAAGAGTATTTGAATCCTGATTAAATTACGGTTCTTATGTTTCTACATGGTTGTTTGTCTCGTTGGCTACTCATTGAATCATCTCTCTACAGCTATCTTCGTTGAGGGTCAGGTCTCGAAGGTCACGAGCTGTATCAAGGCTTATCTTGTGCGGAAGATGCATTTCCACAAAATCACCGAGATAGAAACGTTAGAAGTGGTAGATTTTACAAGCAAACTTCAGCATCCGTAATTTATTCACTCTGTACCTTGGTAGGCCATAACTGTGTCAGTTTGTAGGTTATTCGCTAGTCTGTATATTGTTTGACATCGTAAAAAATGATAGAAATGGCATAGCAATTCTTTTATGTCAAATATTCTTTGTAATTATTTTGAAGGGCAGCTAAACCTGTACCTGGAAGCCATGCTAATAAAGTTAATTTGGCCTACAATCTATACAGTTCACTGCACACACTGTCTTGTCTTTTGTACTGAATATAATGTTTCGATGCTTTCGCTGTTCAATTACGGAGGCAACTATGAGAAACAAACAAAATATTCTCGCAGGAGTCACCTATTCAAAATCCTACGGGCTAGGCGTTTGTGCGTGCCAGTGATATTCGCCCAAATCCCCCTTTTTTCAGTGGTGCTATCAAACTGGCATGTGTCCGTGTCCGGTGTCCCCCTAGTATCCTTAAAAAAAAGCCTCTATGCAGCTGAGTTCAAAACTTCAAAACCAAACGCAAGGAATACAAGTGAAAATTGCTCCATCTGAATAATGTGCTTCTATTCAGAGTCTGGGTATCGGTATGTACTTGCATACAAGTTTAGCTTATTGAACAAATGATCAAAATTACAAGCATCTTTCCTATCAAATTAGAGGTAGATGGTAGATGGCTCACACATGTTTAGAGAAACACAATTTCTTTCTCCATCGACTTTGTCCTCGAGACCACTACCAGAATTCCGTCAATGACGAGGCAGGCGACAGAATTGTCCACAGGAGGTGAGGTGACTCTACCATGTACTCTACCACCAGAGCAAAAATTAGCTCCTTCAAACCCTCATCCGTAGCAGTTCATTTAGTCCCACAATAACCCAAGCAAAACATTTGCTACGGAACCACATGTATCATGACAAATGAGGCTTGTACATGCCCTACAACATTATCGTATTGTTCAGCAAAAGTTACAGAAAAAGGAATGCAATTGTGCATTAAGTGCTGTCAGTCTGGCAACAAATAGGTTCATCCAAATTTGCAGAACTTAAATTGCAGCTACTGTGCACCAAGTCAAACAAAATATAGAATGTACCAAGACCAACCTGAAGGTATACTAGAGGTTTCACTTGCTCATAGTGGTTGACAGGTAGAAGTTCCAAAAAATGGCACAAGAGGACATGAAGGCAACACGAGCAGACAAAGGAACCATCCTGGTAGAGAAATCAAATACTTGGATGAGAACCAGCTACTTTGATGAGATGGAAGTAGTACTCCCTCCAGTCAAAAGTATTTGATGTTAGGATATTTTTTACTAGAGTGAGTAGCAATTAAATTAGATTCAATAGAACATTGACAAGTACAACAAAGATGAGCCAACTATGCCAAGAAAAGAGAGAGAGAAGTTTTAAGTTTGGGACTATACCAAAAGTTAATGATCGATACAGGAATCCAAAATCTAAACCCTGCAATTTCACAACAAAGTGAACAATGCCGTAATATCAGTTATCTTTATGCAGGTGCTTCTTTAACAGTGTATTCGGGCAGAACGCTTACCAAAAAGAAGTGTAGGAAGGGCATCATTCCGATATTTAGATGGAAGTTCTGACAGTTTCCCTATCCATAAGTTATTCCAGGCAAAAATTACACCAATAACACAAGGACCAAGCGCAATCTGGTTCAGTATGACCTGGGAAAACAGCAAACAAAAATGGAAACTGGTCAATTGTGAAACAAAATGCTCCAGCGTAACATGTTACATGGAGGAAGCAAAGCACACCTTAGTGGATAGATTTGCAAATGTTGGCTTCGGCATACACTGATCAAGGAACTGGTACCATGCGTGCGATCCCGGACCATAAAGAAGAAATCCATATGAAGCCATACGAAGCGCGCGTAGCCAATCATGGCTCATCAACAAGTCCGGTACCAAACCCTGAAAGGAGGACCTCTACAGATGTCAGAATTCACAACGTGAAACACCATCGCCGTGTTTAGTTCCAAAATAATTCTTCAAACTTCCAACTTTTCCATCACATCCAAACTTTCCTACACACACAAACTTCCAACTTTTCCGTCACATCGTTCCAATTTCAACCAAACTTCCAATTTTGGTGTGAACTAAACACAACCCATGTCTAGCAACCATCAAAGCGTCCAATATCACAAATTGCCCAATGTACTGCGAGGAAGAGCTAATGTACACAAAGCAATGGTTTGGACTCAACATTTAAGTCGAATTTCATCAACTTAGCAACTCTTCCTGGTAACCTAGTTTAATTTCAGCCGATTTCTATTTGTACGACCCTAGCACCAGTAGCGAGCCCGAGCTGAGTTTCGAGAAAAGCATAATTCCATACCTATTGCTGTTTCAAAAAGAAGAGTAAATGTTAGGGTTTAGAACAAAAGGAGTGTGACCTTGCTGTCTGGTTCGGGGCCGCGGAGGCGGCGGTCGACGATGCGCTGGCGGACCTGCGCGATGGTGTCACCCGTAAGCGTGAGAGAGGCGGCGGTCACGGCCTGCGTGAACGGGAAGTCGATGGGCCAGCCGCGGCTTTGGCCGATGGACTCCGACGACGACGACGACAGCGGCTCCGGTGGGGGACCGCGGCGCCGGCCGCGCGGGTCCGTGTTCCGCCGGCCGCGGCGGCGCCGGTCGGGCTTGCGGCGGAGGGACGGGAGGTTCCACCACCACTCGCCGCCGCTACCGATGGCCTTCATTCTCCCACGCCGCGGCGGCGGCGGCGAGGAGGGGAAGCGCGCGGAGTTCGTGAGGCGTTGCGGCACAGTGTGGGTGTGGCAGAGACGGAGCTTGTTGAGGAGATTTCTCCAATAAGGTTTGAGAGGCCACGAATCCTCTGGGCCGTGTGTCACTGCAGTTCGGGCCCACGTCCAACCTTGCTGTCGTCCACGGGCCCATGTCCAAACAAAAATGTTTTTCTTAAGGGAGTACCTATACATCTTTCGAAAGATTTTTATAATCGTATCACACAGATTTTTAATCTTTGTATTAAAATCCGATAGATATAATAAAAAGCAAAAAGCAATTAAGAAACACCATAATGAACATTAAATTACCATATCCTCAAGAAAAAGACCAAATCCAATACAAAATTTAAAATTTACATGTGAAGATTCAAAAATTACAGTGTAACTTACAAAAGTTACAGTGTAAGTTTCATAAAGAAAATGCACTGTAAATTTTAGTGAGAAAATCGAGTGAGAGATAAGAAAAAATCTTTCGAGTGAGATATAGCAAAATCGTTTTCTTAATCAACCAAAAGTGAATTTCTGGACAGTTCGACCATGGCCATAGGTGTCACATTCAAAATTTCAAATTCTTCAAACCCAAATCCCAGATTATTTTTCTGAGGAAAATATATACCGGATATGTCAGACTCTACTCCACCTCTACCGAACGGCCCCTGTCCACATGTTGGGCCGTGCATAGAACCTTTGGGCCTAGCCGAGCCCATAAAGTTTCCCTCTTGACAGTCGACATGAACAAATGAACTCTAGATCTATCTACTATCTATCTATCTATCTATTCTATTCTATTATTAAAACAGCTCGAAAAGAAGGCACAACGTTCGATGTAGATGCTAAAAAATCCCACATTAATCAAAGAAAAATATTAGCCGTTAGATCTTGATACGTCTAGATTTTAATGGCTGAGATTGATGGAATATATACGTAGAGAAAAAAATTACATAAATCCTATTAGGAGTCCACACGGGCAAATACTAGACGTATAACCATACAATTCAACTTTGTATTGGATCCGGACTCCTTTCAAATGGGGCTGTTTAACGTGTGAAACGGACATGGACTTAATTAATGGATCGTGCTATCCTTAAAGCAACCAACTGAGCAAAAAAAACCTGAATTCACAAGCAAACGCTCATACAACTACATATATGGTTAGTATATGTTGCCATTCAATCTTTCAAGGTGATTGTGTTGTTAGGAATTTTTTCTATTAGTAAACATAGCATTTATATATGGTTTCTAATAGTAGAAATTTTAAGAGTTATGTAACTTTTTTCATGCTAGAATCTATTATATTATTAAAAGAATAGAAAAAAGAGCATCCACGCTCGCTCTCATGGCCTAGAATTTCTCACATTAATCAGAGAAAAAGAAAAAGCATAGTCCATATAGAAATACAATTTAGAAATAGCTGAAATTCGGAATTAAAAAATAAGGAATATTAGAAGAGGAGACTAGAGTCCATATAGAAATACAATTTAGAAATAGTTGAAATTTAGAATTAAAAAATAAGGAATATTAGAAGAGGAGACTAGAGTTCATATAGAAATACAATTAGGAAATAACTGAAATTCGGAATTAAAAATAAGAAATATTAGAAGAGGAGACTAGAGTCTATATAGAAATACAATTAGGAAATAACTGAAATTCGGAATTAAAAATAAGGAATATTAGAAGTAGAGTATAGAGTCCATATAGAAATACAATTAGGAAATAACTGAAATTCGGAATTAAAAATAAGGAAATAAGAATTAGAGTATAGAGTCCATATAGAAATACAATTAGGAAATAACTGAAATTCGGAATTAAAAATAAGGAATATTAGAAGTAGAGTATAGAGTCCATATTGGAATTTAAAACTAACTAAAATTTAGAATAAACATAATAAAATTAAAAGTAGAGTTTAGAGTCCGTATAAAAATATGATTTACAAATAACTAAAAGTCAAAATTAAGAAAAACATGGGAATAAGAGTTTAAAGTTAATATAGGAATACAGTTTAGAAGTAACTGAAATTCGAAATTAAAAATTAAAGAAAATTGAAAGATGAGTTTAGAGTCCACATAGAAATACAATTAGAAATAATAAAAATTCAGAAATAAAAATAAATAATATTGGAAGAAGAGCATAGAGTTTATATAGAAATACAATTTACAGAAAAATTGGAATTAAAAAAAAGAAATATTAAAAGACGAGTCTAGAGTTCATATAGAAATATATATAATTTATAAATAACTAAAATTTGATATTAAAAATAATTAATAACTAACACGTATATAAAATATAAAATGAATATTACACATTAGTAGTTTTCTAAAGTTATTGCAAAATTTAAAATTATATTGTCATTTTAATATATTTGAATAATATAATGAGAGAACATATATGCTATTATATGAGAGAAAATATAATGATGCTAGCCGCGCAATCTGCGCGGGCCGCCATGCTAGTTTTTGTTAAGTGAAAAAAGAAACTCAGAAGTATTATTATACTAGAAAAAATACCCGTGCGTTGCAATGGGTGAAGACTATTTTAATTATAAACTATCACGTTAATCGAAGAATAAAATCCAAGCCGTTAGACTGTGGTAGAACCAAATTAAAACGGTGAAGATTGATAACATAAATACATGTAATACAATTGCATCTTCGGTACTAAACAATGGTACATAGCGTATAGTGACAGCGTTTGATGAGACTTCTAAATATTATAAAAATGAAATCTAACAAAACAATAAACTCTAAACTACGAGGTCCAATTTTTAAAGGCTCGGGACTTCTAAAAAGTAAGTAAAAAAAACCCAATAATAATAATGTTCGATTTTAAAATCTCAATAACAATAAAGAGAGGAGGGAGCATGCGAGCCATAGAAGAGTACACTGGCAAAGCCGCTAATGGTTTGGTGGGATTTCTAGAAAGTAAAAAAAAAAAGAACCCAAACTCGATTTTTAAAATTCCAATGACAATAAAGAGATGAGGCAGCAGACAGACCGTAGAAGAGTATAGTGGCAGCGTTTGATGAGACTTCTAAAAATTATAAAAATGAAACTCAACGAGATAATAAACTCTAAAAACTACTAGGTCCTATTTTTAAAGGTTTAGGACTTCTAAAAAGTAATAAAACAATGATAATAATGTTTGATTTTAAAATCTCAATAACAATAAAGAGAGGAGGTAGCGGGCGAGCCGTGGAAGAGTACAGTGGCAAAACCGCTAATGGTTTGATGAGATTTCTAAAAAGTAAAAAATGAACCCAAACGATAATTATGTTCGATTTTAAAAATCCCAGTAATAATAAAGAGAGGAGGCAGCGGATGGGCGGTAGAGGAATAGAGTGGCAGTGTTTGATGGGACTTCTAAAAATTATAAAAACGAAACTCAATGAGACAATAAACTCTAAAAACTATAAGATCAAAATTTTAAAGTTTCCAAGGAGAATGAATATAAATAGTAATAGATCAAGCAAACAGATAAGGAATAGGGTGACTTTTAAAAACTATAAAATTAAACACGGGGATGATATGGTTTGGTCTTTAAAAGTCTTAAAATAACGAGATAACTATTTAGTAAATTTTAAATAAAATCGTATTAAAAATAGATAATTTTATATGGATACTAGCCGCGCAATTGCGCAGGCCCAGCTAGTTTTTTTAACTAAACATGCAGAAAAAATAGCAAGTATATTTTAATAAGTAGAATAAAAACTCAGACAAGTTATAAAAAAAAGAAAAAAGAACTACCTACGACCGGTTGAATAACAACACCACACACACAACTTACAACACTATTCCACTGCTAACTAAACAAACGGTGGAGTCTAATATAGAGCATCGTTGCCAAGCTTGATACAAGAACAACCCAGTAGCTCCAACTTCGCAAATATATGCCATCGTTATCGAGCCTGCTGCCTAGCGACACAATAGCTCCGACTCCACAACGGGCGTATCACCGTCACCAGAATTGTTGCCATGATCAAGCAGCTCCAACTTCCTATGATGGACAATGGGTTGAACTTAAGTCTCGCGTTAAAAATCCAAATGTTGAGCAGTTGAGAGCGTATATGTTAAAGTGTGAAACCCCTCTAGTAGGTAGTGTATACTCCCCCTAGAGATTCGGTCAGGGGTCGTTCGAGTATGGGTCCAAATCGCAAGAGTAATGAACGCGGGGGGTTATACAAATTCGGACCGCATGGATGTGTACTACCCTATTCTTTGTGGATTATGGATGATTGAGGATGAATTACAATGGAAACTTTGTTAGTATGCTAGTTGCTGGGAATCAGAATCCTCTATCTGTTGCCTGGATCCTCCTTTTATAGTTTAAGAGGAGTCCACAATGTTGTTACCCGAGTCTTGAACTGGAGCCTTACACCACTAAATGAGTCATGATGAGTCTTGTTAAAGTCTTTCGATCCAAATGAGGGAGAATGTTTCCCCGTCGGTTGATGGGGGGAGTGCGCCGATAATAAAAAAGGGCACCTCTCCCCACTGATCGTGGGCCTGCTAGGATTACGCCCTGCATAGGCACCCCCGTGCTCCCACATTCTCGAAGGGATGGATGCAAGACGTGCGCCATATCGTCATTAATATGAGGGAGTGATTGAACAAGTCCCTGGCTCAATCAACTTTTCCCTGGTGTGACAGTGCACACCATGGAGAGCCCCGGGACAAGAGGTAAGCTCGGGCCTCCGCCCAGGGCACGAAGAGCGCTAAGACCCTTGCCTGGGACCCGTAGATAGGTAGGCTTCGCTTTTGGATGGCCATCATATTCGGACGCCTTACATCCCCAGAGCACCGCACCGGGTTAGGGCACCCCCGGGGACCTTGGCAACCCCCTACTGCTATGAATAGGTTGTTTGTCAGGTTTGGACGAGCTTCTTGAAAAGGTCGAAGATGAAGAGGTTCATGACAACACGATTTAGAAATGAAGCCCTTGTTTGGATATGCTTTGCTTCTGCACCTTGAAGATGTTGATCTTGTACTTCTTCGCATGTATTGTTTGTGTCCCGATGACCTCAATTTCTATTCCTCCGACATTATAGATCTAAGCAAGCTACCTGCAGCCACAGATTGCGGTGTGTGAACTGTTGTCAGGCATGCAGTCATTGCCTTTGCCAGAATCATCTCTTGCAGTCTCGTTTTCTATAGAACAAACAGCTGTGTTTCCGCGTTGGTATCCAAGAGAGGCTGGCCATGACGAACTAGCAGCAACATCTCCCAGATAACTTAATTGGTTGGTTGAGCTCTTCGTCAAAACGACGAAGTTTAATTTGTGCATCAATGGAGGCCAGAGCGCTGCATGATGACATGGTGATGCCCCATAATTGAGACCGCAGTGGGAACAAGTCAAGACCCATGAGGTGATGAGAACATCCGAGGATTAAAGAAAAGCAAGACTGAAAAGATGGTGACGCGATAACTGAACTGATCAACCATAGGATAATAATATTATATAGTCGCATTATATATACACGATGATCAAATGCACAATCTGTCTCTAGCTAGCCCAGCAGCGTTCAGATCGAGTTTGAAGCGGTACGGCTTCTAGTATAATTCTGTGTGGGACACCACGATTTGATGAACGCAGTTAGAACTGTCAATCTCATCAGGAAATTACCCAGGAATATCTCTGACTTGACACCGGCATTGAACTAGCCTTCAGCGTTCAAGATGCAGAGATCAGGCCAATAACATCAAAAGTCAGAATAATTTATCGATTTTCAAAAGAAAACCAACCACATGTTAGCTAGGATGCATCACATTTGCCACTCCTAACAAATCCAAATCAAACATCTTAGTTTCTCCTCCAAGCTAGCAAAAGAAACCAAGAACAACAAGTCCAGCCCAGAATTACCAAGAAATTTATTTATAACTGATTCTATGATTCTATCTTGACTGTTGACTGAAAATTTTACTAGTACCTTGAATCCAGATATTCCAGAACCGTGACTCCCTTCTGCAGTTATCTTCTTCGAAACGGCAGTGACAGGTATACTATTCGATCCTCGCCAACCACTCCTATGCAAATATGAACACACTCTCTGCTCCACATTAAACTAGTGCTACTACTCGTCTACTTGCCTACGGGAGGAAGCAATAATCAAGCAGCTGATGTTTGATAGATTAGACGGTGTATAGTGCTGATCATACAGGCAATGCATGAGATAGTTGGGGAGGCGTCGCCGTCACACGCTCGTAATATTCTCCCGTTTGTTTAATCTCCCCTTCGAAACGCAGCGTGCGCGGCCACAACCCACGTCCGATCGAACCGAGCTCCCGCTACTACAACGTCACGACGACACATGACACGGCCTCCTCAGCTCCAGTTTCTTTATATCCCATGGCGTTTGCCTCGTTTGTCGTAGCTGGCGCTGGTGACGGCATCCATCCAAGAACTGCCTCCTTGATCCATCCATTCCCGGCGGACAGATCACGCCGCCGGCCGGCTCTTGTGTATATATATGGACGGCGAGTGGAGCGACGGGGCGGCGGTGTCGTCGCCGACGATGTCCGGCGGCGGCGGGCGGGAGCAGATGAAGGGCGGGGAGGACGTCGCTGCGGCGGATTGCCCGGGGTCGCCGGTGTCACCGTCACCGGCAGCTGCTCAGCGGTCGGCGGCTGGGGCGGCGGCGTCGCCTAGCGGGAGGTCGAGGCGGTCGGCGCAGAAGCGGGTGGTGACCGTGCCGCTGGCCGACGTGACCGGGCCGCGGCCGAAGGGCGTCGGGGAGGGCAACACGCCGACCGACTCGTGGGCGTGGCGGAAGTACGGCCAGAAGCCCATCAAAGGCTCACCCTTTCCAAGGTAAAATACACACCACGACACACGAATCGATGCCATGGCATCGAATATCGATCGAGTTCTTTTGTAAGTTTTGCCATGAATTGGAGGGGTTTTTGTGCTGATCTAGCTAGGCTTGGGGCTTCGTGATGAGCAGGGCTTACTACCGGTGCAGCAGCTCGAAGGGGTGCCCGGCGAGGAAGCAGGTGGAGAGGAGCCGGAACGACCCGGACACGGTGATCGTCACCTACTCCTTCGAGCACAACCACTCCGCCACGGTGCCCAGGGCGCAGAACCGGCAGGCGGCGCCGCAGAAGCCCAAGGCGCAGGCCTGCAGTCCGCCGGAGCCGGTGGTGGAAGTGGAACCCGAGGAAACGCACCAGTACGGCGTCACCGCCGGGCCTGCCACCGGTGGCGGCGGCGGCGCGGCGGCCATCGAGGTGCGCGACGAGTTCCGGTGGCTCTACGACGTCGTGTCCGTCCCAGCCACGTCGACCTCGCCCTCCGACATCGACGCGGCCGACGAGATGCAGCTGTACGATCAGCCGATGTTCTTTGGCGGCGCCGTCGTCGGCACGGCCGCGCTCCTCCCCGACGAGTTCGGCGACGTCGGCGGGTTAGGCGGGGAGGGGCTGGGCGAGGAGGAGGCGTTGTTCGAGGGGCTCGGCGAGCTGCCGGAGTGCGCCATGGTGTTCCGGCGGCGCGCCGGCGACGGGCTGGAGATGGGAGGAGGGGTTAAGATCGAGCAGCCGGCGGAGAGCACGGCCATGACATGATGCTGACACAGACAGGTGGGCCCGGTCCGGCCTCCAATAAGACCAGACAAGCTCCTGTAGTTTTTGGCTTCTTGTTCACTTGCCAATTGTCGGTTAGTTTTTTTCCCTCCTCATTTTGGTTATTCTCTACAGTAGCATACAGAAAAGAATCGGTACAATATTATTATTGCACACTGTTGATTGGAGAAAGGATTGAGAGAGACAAGTCACTTTGTCAATGGTTTGGTTGAAGATTTTTGTTTTCTCCTTTGGAACCATCAATGGATACATAAATAAAGATTGGAAAAAAGAAACACAGAAGGATTGGAACTCCATTTTTTGCTCTGAAAACTCTGCCTATGTCCTTGTCATGTTGCGCAAATGGATAACATTGAATTGTTCATTACTACAGAAAAAAGTTCCACTTAACGATTTCGTGTCAGACCCAAATTCTGAGCATTGTCTGCAATAGAAGGGCTGTCTTTGTTCACGATCTGATCGACGGAACATCATGTTATATATGAATTGCAACGACAGATGAATCAAATAAAATGTAATTTTATTATGCTTCTGTTGATCTGTACTCCTAATGGTCATTCATATATATATATATATATATATATATATATATATATATATATATATATATATATATATATATATATATATATATATATATATATATATATATATATATATATATATATATATATATATATATATATATATATATATATATATATATATATATATATATATATATATATATATATATATATATATGCTTTGTCTCAACTTTTCTTGTGGTTTGGCGTGTTGCAGCAGCGAACACTTGACAGCAAATCGCGTATTCGTATCGTTTGACTCCCTCTTCCAATGTGCTCACATGCTAGTTTAATTTGCTTCATCAGAAAGAAATCACGAAGTACGAACCAAGTGGCTCTTGCACGAGGCAATTAACAATCCCAAGTAAACGTTCTACAGCTAATCAAGCTCTATTTGTCAGAGCTGGTGGTACTGATGGTATTTTTCTTCCAAAGGGCAGGTTGATGATGCTAGTACAGTATTTCCTAGGATGCTCGATTGTGACTAAAGATTCGTAGTACTCGTGACCGGTTTCACTCCGTAGGACACGGAAATTGAGGTGATAGGAGTGTTGCAACCAACACTTTGCACAGAATTAGCAGCATGGATCAGGGTACACTTAGCACAAACAAAATGTGAAAACACGTGGCTTGAGTTGCAAGTAGGGAGTGGATTTGAAACTCTATAGTCCATATTTCATGTTGTTTGCATGCCACTTAAATATGTAAAAAATTAAAAAAAATAATTGAGAAGATGTATTAATATGTGATATGTCACTTTATAAAAATACAAGTTAAAATTTCACATTTACAAGTTGCAAAAAAAAATTAAACTACAGCTAGTTAACACATATTTACAATCAAATTTGTTTTGCTGGTTGTAACATATAGAAGTTAAACTTTACCTAGCATATTTATGAAGTAATCTATCACATATTAATATTTATTGTTGAAGTTTTTTTAATATTTTTGTAACCATTTGAATGACATGTAAACAACCTATTGTAAGTATGTAAAGTATATACTACTAGTTGACTAGACAATCAATTGTTGAGATGCAAGCATGTGTACTAGTCCAACGAAGCAGATGCGACAACAGTGGCAATTGCAAACAATAGAAGTGCATTTCTATAGTAAACTTTCATAAAGTTTTTGTAATTTTGCAGAGCAGATAATTCGACAAGGTTGTGAACAGTACTAAATTAAAGATAGCATACCAACGCCTGAAACAAGTAAAAGACATTATGCAGACCTAAAGAAACGCACAAGAGAGAAAAACCAGCGTTTGCAAGCAGATATGAGATATGCAATGATCCTTACTCCAAACTGCTTGAACAAGCCACAGACCACGGTACTGACAAACGTAGCCTCCACGAACATTATAGGCCAAGAGAAGCTGGTAATACCGCGAGAAAATAAGCAGCCAAATCTGACAGTACTGAGCAGACAAAATCGCAGGGCAATTCTCCTTTGGCACGAGATCTGTGATCCCTGAACCATGCAATGCTACCAGCATCATTTCCAGCTCTAGCAAGCACGCATGGTTTCTACTGCTTGCCCTTGTGCCAAAGGTGAACTGCCCTGTAATTCACAGCCGGCGCCTGGGCTACACTGCTACCACTATAGTTGATACTTGTCACATGACCAAATTAACTGACATATATATAGCTAGCAGCCTAGCAAGAGTGAGCCATTTAGCAGCCTTAGGGAAATGGATCCGAGATGGCATATGCTCGGCGGAGAGACTATTCCGGGGGAGCTTGGCGATCTGGAGGTGTTTCGCCGGATTTTCCCTGGAATGTGCTGCCCCCGGCCGACCGGAATGATCCCCTAGCTATAGTCATCGAGCTCCTCTTTCTACTGAACCTTCAGAGTTCAGGCTTAATTACATGCGTGCATGTTGAAACCTCAGCTCCCGGCCAGCTGCTGCTGATTCTGCAGCTAGCAGTACAGTATTACACTAAGTTAGATTGCATTAATGAAGTGTTGGCATCTTAGGTATTCGACTCGGCTGTTCTACACGTCTAACACAGATAAAATCCTCCGTGGAAATGGAATACTACCTAGAACGCCGTGGAACTTACAGCGAGAGGGCACATTCTGCAGGATCTTTTCCCTTCCCTGTTTTCGCAGGCAAAAATGGCGTCTTCGCCTTTCAGCCTGAGTGAGACGCGACACTAGCTTTCCTAAATTCGAGCTACTTTATACGCAAGGAGAATCATTCGTGCATGAATGTCGATTTTACTGCCACAAGTGCAAAGCTGTTACAAACATGAGTTATATTAACGAGTCATCAAATGAAAAGCAGGGTCCAAAACACATATACAAGGACCGAATCGAAAGATACCGATTTCGTTCCATCGTCCACCGCGGCACCCCCTATACACCAATCTATAATAAATACACGCGGAAGGCGATCCCGGAAATGCAGCAAGCAAAGCAGCAGCTGAACCCTACCAAAAGATGGAAAATCTTACCCAGAAGCTTGCATGAGCAGGACACATGCATTACCGGGTGAGTCTTCCTTGGCAGTGTTCGAATCGGCAGTACCGGTCTGCAAGTGATCGGTCAATCACCAGTTCACCGCTGCCAAAGGAGATTTGCCCAGCAATGCAACTTTGCGGCCTTAGAGCATCTCCAACAGTCTCTCCAAATCGAACTCTCCAAACACCCACATAGCCAACTCTCCATCTAATTTGGCTAGTCAAATTAGTTGTTCACTTCAACAACCTCTCAATCTACCCTTTCTATTACAAGTCTATTACAAATGGGACCCATATGTCAGTCTCTATTACTATTCTTCCTCCTCTTCCAACCCATTCTCTAGTACTACTTCTTCCTCCCTCAGCTGGACTACTACATCCTCTCCGGCGGAGAACAGTGAGCGGCGGCGGCGCCGTGCGGAGGCCGGCGGCCGCAGCGAGCGGAGGCGGTGGGCGCGGCGCCGCGCGGAGGCCGGGGGCCGTGGCGAGTAGAGGCGGCGGGGGGCGGCGCCGCGCGGAGGCCGGCGGCCGCGTCGAGCGGCGCCGCGCGGTGGCCGGCGCCGGCGATTGGCTTGGTGCGGCGGCGAGAGAAGACCGGCGGTCGCCGTGCTCGTCCTCGTGTCCGTCCTCCTCCCGTGCCTCTCCTGGTTGCCCCTGTGGGGATGGAGCCATGGAGGAGTTTGGCTGTGTGAGACCCACCATTGGCCAGCCAAATAGAGTGGCCAAATTTAGCTAGTGGAGGGAGGGTTTTGGCCAGCTGGATGGCTTAGCTATCCGGTTGGAGAGGCTGTTGGAGTACTTTTTTTTTTTTGCTAGAATGGTTAAAATTTGGCTTGGAGAGTGGGATGAAGAGGCTATTGGAGATGTTCTTACTACACAATTATTTCTTGTTTGCTTGCATGCATGAATGCTCGACGGGTCAAGTTACATCATCCTACATGTGTTTTTGATCTTGTAAATCTTACCCTTTTTTCCCTGCATTTCAGCATTGCAGCACTCTTACCTGCAAAGCAGTTCGTTATGACGTTATGTTGGCTTATGATCAACGCAGGGTTCACAAATCCTGATATCTAATCAAAATTTGTTCACAAGCAGCGGCATGGGATTTCGCGAAATCCGTTGATAAACCGATAAAAATCAATAAAATTCAAATAAATTTTATAAAAAAAAATAAATTTTAGTTTGGTTTTTTTGAACTAGACCAAAAAACTGAATGGCGTGTGTTTTCGATGCGAACCAAAAGGTGTATATTTTGCGAAATCTGAACCGGATTCCAATATAATTGTGAACTCTGAGAAAACGCACGATCAGACATAGTACTCTCTTATATCCAAATTCGTTGTGTTATGATATATCACCTTCTAATATTAGATTATCCTTTTTTTTAAGGATATCCTAGCAGATTTGCATGTGCATATTCAAATGCATGCTGTTGCAAAGCTTGCTTACATGTTCAGAGGAAAAACACCATTAAACTAGACGCATGCTACATAACATTATGAAAACATTCTAGGCGTGCTTTTGAAATGGAAGGATACGTTGGCATTACAGCTTGTTGATTTCGCAAAATGAGAAAAATAAGATACAGCCAGCTCAAGCGGGTCCCATTCTGCAGGCAGCCCACCCCCTGACGAAGCGATCTGACCTGGAATCCAATATGGTCTTCCTGAAAAGTCGTGCAAAAGATGGACCTTTTCACCCCCCCCCCCCCCCCCCCCTCTCCAAGCCGTTGGTTACACTCGAAAAGACTCCAGTTCAAACCAACGCGGCCGAAGCGCCGAACTCCCAGCACAAATCCCTCCTCGGTCTCCAACCGTTTCTCCCCTCCTCCTCCTCCTCCTCCCCCCCCCCCCCCTCGCCGAATCCCAGAGAATTTCAGCCAAGAATCCCCAACATATGGAAGGGCAGGAGGAGGAGGATGAGGAGTTCTTCGCCAGCATTGACTCCCTCTGGTTCTTCTCCAGCGTCTTCCTCCTCCCGCCGCCTGTCAAGGAGAAGACGAAGTGCCCTCCTCCTGGGCCCGGAGAGTTGCAGCCCGAGGAGCGGGATTCTCCTGAGATCCACGAGAAGGACGGCGATTGCGGCCATGAAGATCCCGGAGGCGTTAGGAAGGCGGTGGCGCCGGTGGCAGGCGGGAGGAGAGCGGCTGCGGCTGCAAGAGGCCGGGTGGTCGAGGAGGAGCGCATGGACATGTGGCAGGAGCAGTGCCGGCAGATGCGCGTCGCCGCCGCCGCCGCCGCCGCCGCGCCGGCGCGGTGCTCGCCTTTGCCGATGCCGCGCACGAGCGACGGCCCGGCCATGAGGGCGCATCTCAGGTCGTGGGCTCATGCCGTTGCTTGCTCGGTCAGATGAAAGACTCGTCACTCATAACCCCCTACTAATTCATGATTTTTTTTAGGGACGATTAATTAGTTCAGAATATTGTAGCAGTGATGTATGCCATTTCTTCATTCTTTGCTCTATCCTGAAAAATAAAGATTTCTTATGGTTTGGTTCACAACTTGCTAGTAGCTATGATCTGTGTTTGCACAATTCCAGCATTAGTATAAACCAAGTTTCTAAGTTTCATCATAACATAAGTACATAACTGTATGAGTAGCAATGGTACAGTATCTTTCTACACTTGGAATCTGTAGTTCTGTATTCTATATGGTGACCAACACCAACTATCTCAAGCAGAATATTGGAAGATATTGGTCATCATGTGGAATGGAGGGCGAGAGAGCATAAATGCTATACAGCTCTCTGCAAATAATTAGACTATACATGATTTCAATGGGGTTAGGTAGCACTGCTTTGATAAAAATTCTCATTTGATTGTGTTCTGTTCTCTCACTCCTTGTTGGACACTGCCTCTGGAAGTTTGAATGTGGGAGGCTTGTCTGCACCTTTCCTCGAGTATTCTCTCCACCTCCTCGCTGCCGCCGCTGCTCGCTTTGCTCTCTCCCTTGCTTCGTCCTCTGCTCAATGTGTTAGCAGGAGAGTTAAGAAGACGGCTATGTGGGTACTGGATGGGAATCCAAATGGTATGAGCAAATTAGTAGCAATTGCCAATGGCAAATTACGCTAGCTTTACCGTTCTTTCGATATCTTGTTGGTGCTCCCCAGACATCACTCCATGAGCTGCCCTTACCAGAATCTTCTTGGCTCACACGTCTTCTGACCTTTTCCTACAAGACAGACAGGTTTCAAAGAAAAACAGACAGTTTACATACTACAATGAAATAGGAGTAACGAAGGTTCATCCTAAAAATCTTAAATTATTATTTCTTATGTTTGTCTAAAGAAAGCAATGTATTGAAACAGAGAATTATACCAAGACTTTAGCCTGTCTTTTCTCCCATCGTGTACTTGCCTGGCAGACAGAGAAGATAAAAAACAAATTAAGGACTTTCTGAAGAAACGGTGGCTCAAACTTCAGAAAATCCACACCGTACTAGTCTACTGTACCAGGTAGGAGTATCTACTTCTGGATGCAAAAGAAAAAAAAAATCTGTTCTTTTCCGATGAACTTATGCCATGTTTTGAATTGACAGTGTGGAGTGTTGCAAAAGTACAGAATAGTACTAGAATGGTACTAGAATGGATAATAAAATTACAAATTAAGTACTAGGAAATTACCATCCGAAACACATCAACTGAACTTCCCATCCCAGCTAGCATCAAACCAACCTGCTCAAATGGAAGAAAAAAATAATATGCTTTTGCAAGATATCACAATCTGGCAGGTTTGGAAATAACAAACATATAAACTACTGCCTGATAGACCGATAGACATGAGGTTATTGGAAATATCTTTGATGTTTTCCTTACATTCACTCTTTCTACTCTTCGCATTTCATCTTCAAGGAGTGAAAGTTGTGCAGCTGATGTCCAATGGATGCAGTCAACTGGACTGCGTATCAGAAATTCAGAGCAGTAATATTAGTCTAGCATACAAATGGGGGAAACACTGAAATTTGTTCAGCAAACTTGTAACATTTTTTCCTTTTTTTAGCAAAATTTTGAAATTCAACAATCTCACCAAGTGTCAATAGCTTCTTGAATTAGTTCGGCATTGCCTGATTGATTGTAAACTCTTGCCCGACCAAAATCTTCCTCAATTTCGAAGACCTTAGAACACACATTAGCACAGTTTTTACATCCTGTATAAATGCGTGAAGAAATTAAATAGAAGCCAATAACTACCAAAGAGTACATAGACTAGGATAAACTCCTGTTTGGTTATATAGTAGTTAATAATACCTATGCAGCTAAACTCATCGACAAACACATGATCCCTAGGGGCACTGTCATCGAAGAAGGGGTTGGTTGCTGTTGCGGCATAGCCATGAATCTCATCATACACCGCTCGCTGGATGGGATCGGTAAGTACCTGCCAGTCCCTTGCTCATGTTAATTTCGCATATAAATTTTTAAAACATACAGAATGCTCCAAAAAGCAGCAGACTTCGATCTCTGTAGAGTCCAGATTACCGTGTAAACTTCATTGATGAACATGCAGAAGTTCGTCACATCGGGGTCATTGCCACTGAGATCAGGATGGCATGCTTTCATGCAATTGTAGTACGCTTTCTTGATCTGCTGAGGTGTTGCATCCGGCATCTGAAAGCATTGAAAGTTGAATTCATTAACTTCTCGGTATTCTGCAGAACTGTGAATACTGAATAATGCAATATATATGTACCATCTACCATTCTTTTCTAACAATTCCAAAGTATAGAAAATAAAACAGAGAAAAACTGAAAATAGGTAATATGGGTTTAATGCACAGAAAATGGAAAATCAAACTTACAACGCCAAGAACAGCGTAGTAGTCTTCGGCGACGCCACCACCGGAGCTGGGCGACTCCGCCGCCACCGCGGAAACCGTCAGGACCCCCCTTCCGGACGTCCGCCGTCTCCGGTGCCAGTCTCTCCTCCTCCCGGCCCCGGCGAACCTTGTGATTGCCCATCGCCGGACACTGCCGGAGCAGGGGGTGGGTGTGGAGGAGCAATGGAACTTGGCAACCGAGTCGGCAAGCAGCGGTGGTGACAGGAGAGGAGCCATCCGATGGGAAGCGGCGTACCTTCGATCGGGCTCCGGCGAGGGAGGAAGGGAGAAGGACAAGGAGAATCCGGTTGGATCCCGTGGGGTAACGGGGATTGTTGCTCTGTTTTTTTTTTTTGGTGGTTTTCTTGGCGGACTCTGTTTATTTTGGTTTTTCTGGGCCACTCCTCTCCCGCGATTTTTCTCGTTTGTTCTTCTTTGCAAATTGATCTTTACGATCTTTTATATTTACGTGGAGATCCTTGAATGTTTTTTTTTCTCCATGACATTAGTTTAGTTTTTCTTTTTTTCTTTTTATAAATGCAGTACTAAACTCACACGTGCATATCCTATCTATATAAGTACCTTCAAAAGACTGGGCTGATATATCTTAAAATTGATGAAACCACCATGGGCGTCTCACTGTCGATGAAATTTCAGTTTAGTTTTGGCGTTACAATAACCAGGATTTACAATTTCGATGAAAACCGATAGAAAATCTTGGAACTTTGAGATTCTCAGCCAATCCGAGAACCGATCTCAAGGAGAAATTTGAATGGTTTTTTAGATCAATTTCAAATTTGAAACAGTGAACTCGATTGAAATTCGATCGGAACTGGTCATAATTTTTTTAGTTTTTGATATTGTGAACTACTCAAAATATTTTTGATCTGATGGCTAAGACATGGTTTGTGTTGGCACATAATTTTTCGAAACTAAAGTTCCACCTTTAATCTCTCTCATTCTGTCTTGCTAAGTTGAACTTTGAAGCTGAAACTTTAATAGTACGCCCTCATCGGATGGCAAATGCTTTGGCTGATCACCATTTAATCAAAATAAGCTAACCAATTTGCATTGAAGTTTGGCTGAATTGGAGGTAGCTTTGGCTGATCAGCCAAATACTTTTAGTGTGGAAGTGCGCACACAAAATAATTCACAGCAACTGTCAAAACTAGAGAGAGAGAGAGAGAGAGAGAGGGGGGGATACTCCCATTTTACCACATTATGGGCCAGATGTGTGGTATTGCACATATTGTGACTCCAAGATCACCAGGCACATTGGGCCAAGTATGGGTCAGCAAACAGGCCTATCATATCGGTAGCTACAAGCTTATTCTATTACATTAGGCAGCCGCGACAAGCACTACGAATGGTTGCCAAGTGCCAACTTTTACTTTGTTGCTTGAAAGCATGCATGTAGATGACCTCCATCTCTATGAAACTTTTGCGGCAACATATCCTATGCACACCGGTCCTCACGTGTACACACGTGCACACCAACTAAAAAATGTCACCAAAAAATCTAGAAAAAATCATACACATACTTTCAATTGTATTACACCTAGGGTTAAAATCTTAACGTCAAATTCATTATATTTTAGCCGTAACAAAAAAAACAAAAAATTTGACAGTTTTAAGGTTACAATTTTGTCAGAATTTTATCTTTTTTGTTATTCTCTATGTAGAATGAATTTGAATATGCGACTTTGCACGTAGATGTAATACTATTGAAAGTACATGTATTAATTTTCCTAGAATTTTTTGTGATAATTTTTAGTTGGTGTACACGGTGTGTACACGTGAGGGCCTGTGTGCATAGGATACGCTCCCAACTTTTGCATAGCTAAAAGTTGCCAACATCTAACAAAGCAGCTTGAAAAGGTTGAGCTCTAAAAGATTTCTTCAAGGTGCATGATTTTCGCAAGATCATGTAAAATGTTCGTGAGAACTTATCAAATATTAAACATCGCATGTGTTCAAAAGGTGCCAAAAATGAATATGCATCTTGCTGTTGAATTTGACAAAAAATCAAGTCGAATATATGCACAGATCAGTTGAATGCCAGATACTTTACTACATAATACTGTGTAAAACACGAGTTTAGTTACGCTAATATAAAGGATTTAAAACTACGTTTTGCTTAACATTCATATAAAAATGCATATGTAATAAGAACAAAAGACATTTGGATGGGACACAAATAATACACCTGATAGTATCCTATTTCTGTTGAATAGATACACTCCACCCCCCCCCCCTCTCTCCCCCTTTTTTTTCCTTAACACGGACAACCTCCATGTGAAATTAGATATTCCCAAATAGTGGTAGAAATTATTAAATTTTAATACGGATAGTTTTCCTTGTGTGACCACGGACAGTGTTATTTTTATGAATATCATCAGATAAAATGGTTTGTCCTTATCCATTTTTCACCCATAGTAATTTTACCTATGTAGACCCTAATGTCCATTTGACAAGATGTGAAGCACTTGGAAGAAATATTCCACTGGAAGAACGTGAAAAGTCATTTTCCTTGCTCAATTTAATAAAGGTGAAAAAGAAATGGGCGATATTCTTGTTTTAAGGGCACAGAAATGTGGATAGAAATGAGGGTGTGGGTCCTAGGTGAGAAACTAGTACTAAATGCCTGTATCATTCATCATGCAAGGGTACTAGGGGAAAGAATCATCTGGATATTGAAGGGCATGGAGTCATGCAGATGAAAGAAATGTTATTCTGATCTGGCATTCTGTGTGCCTCCGCTTTCGTTTATCTCGTCTGGAGAAAGGACCAACATGGTCAAGACATCAGTAAAAATCTCGAGGACAAGTCATCCACTCGGTGAAGTTGTGTGGTCCTTCTTGTCACGTCGCCGTGTGGATGTTGTGGTAATTGCTGGAGTGCATCTCAAATTCATGTGGACGGAATTGCTCATCCTTGTTCATTCCTTTTGGAACCAAGCTGGGATTATTTAGGCAGCAGTCACTTCCAAAACTCCCATATCCATCTTAAGGTATACGCACATCCCTCTCACACTCGCGGATGTTTTCAGTTCACCTGGGATATGATATAGTAATGTGGCTTTAGATTGATATAGAGGATATATTGGGGTTGCTGGTTCCTTAGATTTTAGGAATAAAATTAAGACAAGACATTAGAGCAAGTTTAATAGTATAGTCAACTATTAGCTCCAATTCATCTATAGCCAATTTAATAGTTTATTTGTACAATAGTTACATATTACACCATTAATACTTAGTCCCACCTGTCATACACACTGTGTCGGAGTCCGTGCTACAGCTGGCTACAGATCTGTAGCCCGCTGCTCTTCTCTCTTCTCGTTTATCTCCTTAAAATATGTTTGTAACTGGCTTATAGCCTGCTATTGTACCTGCTCTTAGAGGTACAATGCAGTAACCCAAGTGTAGAAGCTCACCGACGTGGCGATGTCAAAGGTTATCCAGTTTTAACCAAATCCCGACGTAGCACGTCAACGTCAGCACTCGATCAGCATTAGCTGAGCTTTGCCATGAAAAGAGTCGCAAAAAACGGCAGCCCTGGCAGGAGTAGAATTTGACCCACGCACGCCGTTCCGAAAAGGAGCAATTGATCGCCACGTCGTCCGGGGCCGACCGGCGCACGTAGCGCGGCCTACGCGTAGTTTGGTTAACCAATAGAACGACGCTTACATGCCCGGCGGCGCGCGGCGCGACCAATTGGCGCGAGAAAACCCGGCGGAAACGGTGAGTTTCTGTGTGCCGAGGCGCGCTCTTATATACCGGCGGCTCGCGCAACCCGGTGGTGTGGTGTGAGGAGGGGTGGAGCTAGAACTGTACTCCCTCCGTACTCATAAAAAAAAAAAGTCGTTTAGACCAGCAATACGGTCTCTAAAACATAACTTTGACTTTTTTCTATAAAAATATTTATTAAAAGTGATATATGTATATTTTTATGAAAGTATTTTTCAATACAAATATATTCATATAATTTTTATATTTTCAAACTCAACAACTTGAGAGTTATTTATGATTTATATTCTCAAGGTTTGACTTAAACATTATCCTAAACGACTTCCTTTATGAGTACGGAGGGAGTATGGAGGAGGATGTCACTTATTTAATTTACTTTGCTTTATACTCCTTCCGTTCCAAAATGACCATCGTATAGTTTTTTTTATATTATTCCTAAATAATTATCATGTTTGTGTCCATTCATTAAGTCTATTCGTTATTTGTGTATTGAAGTAAATGGACATTGATGCATGTATCCATACACACAAGTATTTATAACCCACATGGAACATCTTGATTTGCTATTGGCTAAGAAATAATGAGGATGGTGCATGCATCGAGTTTATTGTTAGAGTAAATATAGTATGAGAAAGTTATTAATTAGTTTTTCTTGGTCTTGGTGTACCTATAAAATATGTAGATCAATTTGGAATGGATAGAGTATCAAGTTTAAGCTAATGTGAGTGTTTAAATTTATATTAAAGATACATACACGGTGAAAATAGGTCATATATAGTTATAATTTTTTCGTGACAACCACTCACCCTTCTCAATATATACTCTAGCTCCGCCCTGCGTGTGACTTGTGAGGCCGACGCACGCACGCACGCAGTCGCCGTCTCGTGGAGTTGTGACCGACTACTCCACATCACCCGACCCTCTGAGATCACCCTGACCGATCTCACCCGTCACCGAGACAACAAACAACATTATCTCGATCCCGACCAGCTCAGCCTCAGCTTATTACTTAGCTTCGAGCCGATCCAGCCGCGGCCGTTAATTTTGCTTCGATCCCCTGCGTTTGCTCGCCATGGTGCTCATTGCCAAGGGTGTAGGCAGCAACAGGGATCAACGTGCGGTGCAGCTCCTTGCGCTGTGCTGCGGCCTGCTGCTGTGCTGCGGCTCATTGTGCCAGGGCCGCATGTCGCCGGGGATGGGATGGGGAGGAGGCAGGATGGTGTGCTTGGAAGCGAGCGTTGGCGTGGTGGTCAGGGCGTACCAGGCCAGCGACGGGGAAGATGCGCGCACGACGATGCCAATGCCGCCTCCGGCGGCGAGGACGGAGCGACTGATGCGGTCCGTTCCGAGCCCTGGTGTTGGGCACTAGCTAGGTACGTACTCCCTCTTCCTCTAAATATTTAACGCCGTTGACTTTTCAAAACATATTTGACCGTTCGTCTTATTAAAAAACTTTTGTGAAATATGTAAAACTATATATATACATAAAAATATATTTAACAATAAATCAAATAATAGGAAAAGAATTAATAATTACTTAAAAAAATATTTTGAATAAGACGAACGGTCAAACATTTTAAAAAAAGTCAACGATGTCAAACATTTTGGGATGGAGGGAGTAGGTCGCTTGATCAGCTTCTCCGGACTCCGGTTGCCAATCAAAATGTTAATTAACTAGCCACGTTATCGCGCTTTGCACGACTTTAATCCTATTTAAGAGCTTTTCTATACGGTCTATTAGTTTAGCTAAGTTTTTAAGAAGGTTTTAACGTAGTAAGTTATTTTTTATAACAAAATAGTATTGATTTCCCTAGCCAATTATAGATTTAACTAAATTGTACTATATATTTATAAGAGAAATAACTAGAAGTCTCATGTTTCTTCTCTCTTTATCCCCTCTTTTTTATCCTGTGTCTAGATGAGGTACTAGAAACCTCATGAAATTTCCATAAGTTTAACTCATTTGTGGGTTTTTTATACTGTACCCTTTTAATACAATGGTCATTGTTTATCCAAATACTTTATCTGACGGCTAATATATTTGTGATGATGTGGTGCGTTCTCGTGTAAGTAAACTTGCTGCTTTCACTATAATTAATTAACTAGCCACATAGTCGCACTTTGCACGACTTTAATCCTATTTAAGAACTTTTCTATATGGTCTATTAGTTTAGCTAAGCTTTTAAGAAGGTTTTAACATATTAAGTTATTTTTTTAACAAAGTAGTATTGATTTTCCTAGCCAATTATAGATTTAACTAAGTTGTACTATATGTTTATAAGAGAAATCACTAGAAGTCTCATGTTTCTTCTCTCTTTATCCCCTCTTTTTTATCCTGTGTCTAGATGAGATACTAGAAACCTCAAGAAATTTCCATATGTTTAGCTCATTTGTGGGTTTTTTTTAGGATTTTTACGGTACATTGTACTGTAAGTATATACTAGCAATATATAAAAGGGTATGTTTGGTATTTGTTAAACAGCTAGAAAGGGCTATTTAGTCATTTGAAGTTCAGATTAATTTATTTCAATCGGGAGTACTTGTAACGGGATGATTTGCCAGTTCTATTCCAACATGGAGAGGCGGCGAGTTGGGCTTGCCTCCTACTGCCTGCCCATCCCTGGCTGTGCGCCTTGCCCCTGGTCTGCTGCCGCCGCCCGGATGCCCTACACTGCTGCTGCTTCTTAGGTGCGCGGGAATGACAGAAGAGGAGGAAAGGAGGACAGTAAATTGAATCAATCCCGGTTTGCGGTGGCCCGGGGCGCGGCGTGCTCACGGTGGCTGGCGGCGGTAGCCCATGTGATGAAGGAAGGGGAATGGAGCGGATTTCTCTCAAGCCGCCGTTTCTTTCGAACGACAAACCGACTGGATTTCTCTAGGTCGGGATCTGACCAAGAAACAAAACGCGAAAATACAAAAATACCCCCACGCAGAAAGATGAAAAGACAAATATACCCTTTTCGAATTTATACTGCAAAGCTAACCGGGTGAAATATCAGATACATCTTTACCGTTAGATCGTTTAAACTGCTAGTATATACTTACAGTATAGTTTACCGTAGAAGTGCTCTCTTTTTTTCGGGGCATTTGTGGGTTTTTTATACTGTACCCTTTTAATACAATGGTCATTGTTTATCCAAATCCTTTATTTGACGGCTAATATATTTATGATGATGTGGCGTGTTCTCGTGTAAGTAAACTTACTGCTTTCACTATATAAGATAGATAAGATAAGATTTGCTTCCGTTCCAAAGTTCTATCTAGTTACTAAAAAGGGAAATCGAAAGCACCACCATGTTGCTTCATTTGGACCGACGTACGTCTTTTTCTCGTTGTATTTGTATATAGGTGTCCTTTTAGCATAAGTTGACATGATAAACTTTGTGTAATATGTTAATGCCATTTGATGGTTATATATATATTTGGTGCGAGCCATGGGTGTACGCAGTTCGCCACACCCCAGTTCGTAGTTATCAAGCTCCAACTTGACTTGCACTTATTATGCATCTGCCATTTGGTTATAGTTGGTGTGGTGCAATGGTGCGCAGTCCTAACAAAGTTTCAATTTAATATACTACTAGTATTTTACAATGGAATACGCTTAATTCTACCTCTACCATTTCACAATACAAGACATTGAAAAGGCATCAATAATTTAAACAGTATATCGTGGTAAAATTGTAGATGTATAGCTTTACCGACCCATCAAACTAGATCAATGAACCCTAAAATATTAGATAAATGCGGATACACTTTCAACACTAGTTTAGTAAGGTCAGTAATTTACCGTTGATCATTGGTCTATTTCTCGTATATTTGTAACTACTCTAATATTTTCTTTCTTATTGCTAAAACATTTTAAATACATATAAGAGAATTTTAAACACTACACAAACGGGACTGTAGAAGAACATCTCGTATATATATATTTTTTTCAAAAGAACTAGTGGTTGTAGTTTGGGTTGAAGCAAAGACTAGAATTCTCATTATCTATCAAAAAATGTAGAAGCCAAAGCATTAGAAAACTCAACATCAGGG
Source organism: Oryza sativa Japonica Group (assembly GCF_034140825.1). Classification (NCBI taxonomy): domain Eukaryota; kingdom Viridiplantae; phylum Streptophyta; class Magnoliopsida; order Poales; family Poaceae; genus Oryza; species Oryza sativa. The sequence continues at coordinate 31,062,373 of NC_089035.1, read as the reverse complement.
CGATAATTTCCTGATTTTTTATTTATTTAAAATTAAAGTAGTGCGATAATTTCCTATTTTTTATTTATTTAAAATTAACTGCTCGCACTAGAAAAGTTGCTATCTCTACATCACTGCACGTTCTCATGTTCTATGATCTCTGACGTGGGCGAGAAGTTCCTTTTGTCTGCTTAAGCTTATCGGTGTATGGTTTTAAACTATTCTTTTTTCCTTTTATTTTTTCCTTTTGTCGGAGTAGCAGTAGTTTGTACAAGGCTTGGGCCTTCTAAAAAGCCACCCAATTCCATGTAGTACTAAACTTTATAAAACCTTGCACATTATGCGAAATTGCATAAAACCACAGGGATTTTATCGTGTCATATAACTCCACGTATTGTGATCTAAAGTTTCACAGAACCACACTTTCATTTTGATTTTAATTGATCAATTTTAAAATCTACAATCACATTTTAAACTTGTGAGGATTTTATCTATCATATAAATGTTACATCCACTTTCAAAATTTTGATATATGTGTAATGCTACATCCACGTTCAAAATTTTGATATAGGTGTATATCAAAATGGCTAACGGTGGGGTTTTGTGAAACTTTATGACTATAATACCGAGGCTATGTGTCACATGTTAAAATTCTTATGATTTTGTGCAACTTCGACCATAATAAATAGGGTTTATGAAATTTACTCTAGTTTAAATGGCAATAGTGTTTTATCGCTTTAAACTTAAAAGGATCTAATACAAAATTGCTCACCAAATTTCCGACTTGTACTCCCGCAAATACTCCAATCTTCCATACTGTACCTAACAAGCAAGGTAAAAGAAAAATGATGTACTACGCCATGGATTCTTTCCCCCCAGGCTCCTTTCTATCTACCAATATTATGAGAATTACTCCAAAACTATCATAAGAGAAATCAGAAAAATGGCAGAAAATCGAGCAGCGCTAAGATTATTGACATTGATTTGTCTAACTGAGTATTACTAAAGTTGCACTTCCTGCTGATGGCAATCAGCTTCAATTTTAGTCAGGAAGACTGCTGGTGGCAATTGACGCATTGACATCACCAGGAGATTTAAAACATCATCACGCCTATTCCGGGTCCGGGATAGATGTTATCTCTTCTGCATCTTCCTGTGAATCAGTCTCCTCTGATGCATCTGCAAGCGCCTCAAGCATGTTCAAAACATCATTAGTATCGTCCAAATAGTACTTAGCCTTGCTTGGCTTCTGGCCGACTGTGCACGCATATAATGATGTTTGGGGATCAACTATGCTCCTTCTCATGATATCAGCAATTCCTTCAAACATATCCTCGTCTGATCTATCATCGCCTATGCAGAGAACAAAATCTGCCTGTCTCTTGTTCTCTGTCAGCGTTGATAGGATCTTCTCAGCAACAAATCCTTTGCTGACACCCTGCAATACAACAAAGCAAGAATGTAAACTCTGAAGTAGCAAGATAAGTAAATTGTTGTTGGTAGACAAAAAATCGGACCTTTTTTTTTTCTAGTGCAACTCCTATCCTATAAAAGTTAAGCACTCACAGATTCACTATCCCTGTTGCCCACCACACCACATCATGTACTATCATGCATTGGATTTGGATGCTATTGCTATGAACTCATAATCACAGTAGATCAAAGCAGAGTTACAATTTCAACATGTAAAAAAACAGAGTAATGATGAAACCATTCATCATTACTAGAAGTATATTGCACCTTCTAAGGGTTCCTTATAAGTAGTAAGCAAAATTAGTTGACACAATAATTATCAATGCCAACACCACAAAAGTAGATGGATGATGTGTGAGAAATGAAATACCTGCGGTTTCACTTCCACAATCTGTTGGCCACTCTTTACACAGACAGGCTCATTAGCAAGAACACTTTCCAAATGATCTAGCATCTCTTTAGCTTGTGAAGATCCAAAACCAGGGTCAGCATCTTGGTGGTGCCAGACCAAAGCACTCTCTTTGGTTTCAATATATGATCCATCGGTTGCTTCTGTATACAGGTTCATAACTGGCTTGGCCATCTGCATCCATCCAAATTCTGAGCACTGGTTATTCAATTGCCATTGCTCATCTCTGGTCCACCTACAGAAGAGAGGGTAGCTGATGAGAATTTGATAAAAACTTGCTAAAGAAGTAAAATGTTTTCGATGAATTAACCGTCATAAGCATGAACAATAATGTAAGACCATCAACGCATGCAAAATTTTCAGGCTGTACTTTGCTCGATTTCACAAAGAAGAATTTCTGGAATGCAGGATAACGAATTGGAATTTCAAGAAATGCATTTTAGTGTGTTCCTATGAATGTTAATTAATCACTGCCAACTGATGGAATCACAAGTGATAGTGACCAACTATATACTGTTACAGCTTCTAAAACCCTAAAATGTGAGCGCTTTCATGATCAATGTCACAACTCCCACAATGTTAAATGTGTTAGGCTAACCTACTTAACATGTTAGAATTTTAGGTTCCTATTCTAGTTGATGTTTTTGATGAGTTGATCTGTTGATGTAGCAAGTGGTAACATCTTCATCAAATTGACACATAAACCATATGAATCAGTGAATAAAAAAAATATATACCACAAATACTTTTGTTATTCCTTAGCATATTCTACACAAAAAAAATCATTTATACATGTTGCTCATATAAGAAAGTTCAATAAATGTTTATCATCAAAATCTTGGGTTATGACAAGAGCTTTGAAGTAGTCTGTTCACATGATCACTCTTCAATGTCAGCACATCACATGCTACAATATAGTAATCATCTAATATGTTTTACAAAAAATAACAGCAAAGGGATTTGATACAGGCAACCTATCACCAGGCATACTACACAGCATTATATAACAACTATGCCAGAGGGCACAAAACCAATCAAGACCCACTAAAGAATGGTAATGTACCGATTGAAATATGTGAAAAAAAAAAAACAAGTTGGGACATACCTCATAAAGTAGCCATGTTCGGCAGCAATGCCAAGATCCTGGCAAGGGGAAAACCATTTCTCAAGGCTATCCCTTCCTCGTCCACTAACAATAAAAACAACATTCTTCTTATCGTCACAAAGAGCATTCATGATTTTAACAACACTTTCATTTGGAGTCCTGTTGATTGTAGTTTGTGGTACTAGCGTTCCATCGTAGTCTAGCAGTATAACCCTGCTCTTAGAATTCTTGTAATCAGTAACGATAGAATCCACAGTAAGCTTTTTGAAGTTGCGGTCAAGAGCAACTACTCTAAATCCAAATCCTAGTCCAATACCCCAGCACCTCCTCCTAAAATGGTCCCTGCAGCTTCTCTCCAAATCATGAATATAGCTCTTGGACCAATAGGCAACATCATGTGAGCTGACATATCTGTAATGCTTCTCATGCCGCAGTTGCTTCTCGTTCTCTGATAAAGCAATCGACTCGTTCATTGCCTCTGCTGTTGTATCAATGTTCCAAGGGTTTACCCGAATTGCTCCACTAAGTGATGGTGAGCAACCAATGAATTCGGACACAACTAACATACTCTTTCTCCTTGGCCCATCATCCCCAGAACCATCCAAATCTGGAAATCCCTGTCTACAGACAATATACTCATATGGTGTGAGGTTCATCCCATCCCTCACTGCAGTTACAACGACACACTCTGCCACGGTATAATAAGCCATCCTCTCCACACTTGAAAGGGCTCTATTGATAATCACCACAGGAACATATCCTGGCCGTGAAAATTGTGCATTTATCCTCCTGCAACTCTCATCAATCTCAGCCTGTATCTCTTCAAGGTCCTTCCCACCACCACCCCTTGGGTTTGCAATCTGCACCAACACTGCCTTGCGCTGCCATTTTGGGTGTGTCCTCAGCATCTGCTCAAACGCAAGAACTTTCAGATTAATCCCCTTAAATATGTCCATATCATCCACACCGAGCATGACAGTCTTCCCATCAAACTGCTTCCGGAGTTCGGCGACACGCCACTCAAGATCAGGCAGCCGGATCTGCGTCTGCAGCTGCGTCATGTTAATCCCAACAGGCATGATCTTTATCCCAACAGTGCGGCCAAAGTAATCGAGACCGATATATCCCCTCTTCGACTGGTACTCGATCCCCAGCATCCGGCTGCAGCAGGACAGGAAATGCCGCGCGTAATCAAAGGTGTGGAACCCAATCAGATCGCAGTTTAGCAGTGATTTGAGGATCTCGTCGCGAACAGGGAGGGAACGGTAGAGTTCCGACGAAGGGAACGGGCTGTGCAGGAAGAAACCGATGCGGAGCCTGTTGAACCGACGGCGAAGGAAGGACGGGAGGGCGAGGAGGTGGTAATCGTGGATCCAGATGTAGTCATCCTCGGGGTTGAGGACCTCGATGACGCGCTGGGAGAAGAGCTTGTTGGCGAGGACGTATGCCTCCCACTGGGAGCGATCGAAGCGGCCGCCATGGTCGGAGGTGAAGGGGAGCATGTAGTGGAAGAGCGGCCACAGCGTCTGCTTGCAGAAGCCATGGTAGAATCTGTCCAAGACGTCCTTGGGGAGGAAAGCCGGGACGCAGCGGAACCGGTCGAGGAGCGCCTGCGCGACGTCGTCCTGCTCGGCGGACGGCACGTCGGCGCGGAGGGAGCCGACGTAGAGGACCTCCATGTCATCGGGGAGGCCGTCGCGGAGGTGGAGGAGGAGGGAGTCCTCGTCCCAGCAGAAGCTCCACCCGCGCCCGTCGGGGCGGCGCTCGCAGCGCACGGGGAGGGTGTTGGCGACGACGATGAGGCGGTCGCTGGCGAGCGACGAGGGCACGTCGGAGGTGACGCTCCCGGCCCGCTCCTCGTCGAGCTCCGCCAGCGTCCCGGGCGTCGTCATCGTCCGCTGCATCCGCCTCGCCCGCGGCGGCCGGCCCCCGGCCCCGTTGCCGCCGCCGCCCCCTCCCCCTCCGCCACCATAGTCCAGGGCGGAGAGGTTGCCGTTGGCGAGATCGACCAGGTTGGTGTAGGATCGCGAGAACATGGCGGCGATCGGACGAGGAACAACCGATCACTCAGATTTCCCCCCCGCTCCCCACCTCCCCCTCCTCCCCCGATTCGATTCAATCGCCTGGGGCATCAGCCATTCCTCCTCCTCAGGTGCAGGGTAAAGAAGATTAATTAATGGACGCAAGTGTGCGTGCGCACATGCGGGAATACGCGAGATGTGGGGGTGCCGGGTGCGCGTTGGAAAGCGGCGGAAGGGAAGGGAAGGGAAGGGGTGGTGGCGTGGGTGCAGCGCTGGGATAACTGATAAGCCCCCCGCGCCACGCCGAACCGTGAGCTGGACGGCCCACTGACCCGCGGGACCGTGGGCCCACCTGGCAGCTTTTCGCCGTGGAGGCGCCCGACGCGGACAAAAGCGCGGGGCCCGCCCCACCCCGTACGGTGAGTGGGGGCCATCTCATTCCAGCCGGCTCGACGGCCGTGGGCGGGCGGGGGCGGCGCTACTATCATAATTCGGTTAGCACATCGAGAACGGTCCGGTCCGGTGAGGTGGTGCCCCCAGCTTACGGCAATTCCTTTTTGTTGGTATCACGGCGATGGAAAGATCGCGTACTCCGTGAAAACGTCGTGATAATGCTTGTGTCAGTTATGGATACCACATACGTTGACTAAATCTTTACAGGAACTACCACATATTATGTCTTATACGGAAACAATCTTTGAATATAGGAATAGTTTCACATGAGAAAGGATGAATAGAGTTCTACATTGAAACGACAAGGACTGCTCGGATTGTATCCATATTGATTTCCCTAGTTCTACTTAGACAAGGGGACATCTATGGGTATAAATACAAGGCCCCTAGGAGGAGAGGGGACACGGGACAATAGATCAAGACATGAGATCAACATACAAGCCAACATGCGCCAAGACAAGACGCCGGATATTGGCTTCAGAGATAAGCATGGCTAGTCCCCTACGATGTCTACGGATATTGTCAGGAGAGACATAGCGTTGTCTTTGATCTCGCCGGATGTAGATTCGAGAAGGAAAGCTACCCTGTTGTCAACTACGAGTTAGCACTTCAGACAGCCAAGTCGACAACAGTTAGATAGGCTACCCCAAATATTGTACTGGTGTGATTATGGTGAATAAGAGCAACGACCGGCTTCGGCCAACAGGAGTAGAGTTATTAACTGACAATTCAGGGGCCCGAACCTGTATAAAAATCCAAATCCCTATCTCCATCTATTTTATTACAATCTCACATATACTCTGGTACCAACGATTTTCATACCATTCGCGATATCAAACGTCGATAATTTGGTCCACTGTGAATCCTCTTGATCCACCACAACCAAGAAGGGAGGACACCATATGCTTTTTCGAGCGTTGAAAAATGATGATGTAGATAAGTGCCCTATCTGCAAAATATTCTCGCAAGTGCACTTGGTCGATGAGTATGGCAGGTGAGGCCTACAACTACAAAAGCTTAAGATAAGTGTCAGGTCTATCTCGTTGGGTTCAGATCCAACGTATGCCAAGTGGAACTTTCAAGGGTGGCCCCGGGCAGCGACGGACCAGGCCGCCACGCGGCGCGGCCTGGGCGGTCGGCGCTTGGATCTCCTCGACGGTGACAGAACGAATTTGGGCCGTTCGTACTCGTTCATGGATGGACCCGGAATGTTATCTTGTTGGACCTTTGTTGATCTTGCCAGGCAGCATTAAACAAAGTGAAACCAATCAACTCCTAAGCAATCTCATATACGCTCTTCCTCCGTTTCTAATATAAGCAAACCTAGTAGAACTACGAGATCTAGGTTGTGTCACATTCTGTATTTAATTTGTTTATTTTGAAACGAATAAAGTATCAGACATCCTTAAAATGAGATATCTCGTTCGCTCCAGAGACTAGAAATTTGCACATTAATCAGCGAGAAATAAAAATATCTTAACGGTTAGATCATGATGTGTCTGGATTATAACAGTATAGATTGATTGATATATTTATACACAATATACAATTATATCTATAAAATTAGAAGTTAAGTGGTGTATATAAAATCTACTAAATCTATAGAAATAAGATCTAAGAATTATATATGAAATCCAAATATACTTCTACTTATAATGGTACCTATAAAAAAATTTTAGAGTTGTTTATTAAACTAACTCTACGTTAATTATTTAGCTTCGTACAAAACTACGTGGGGCAATACCCTACTAACCATCGTCATTACCATTGCTAATTCTCAACCATCGTCTTCACCATTGCTAATTCTCAATATGTCAGTGGTTAGAATGGTCAGACCAATTTCTTTTCTCAATTACATGAAAGACACACCAACAAATTAGTGAAGACTAATAGATTCCATCCCTCTCAGAATAAAGCAATGTTTTATATATGAAATATAAAGAAATTCGTTTTTATTTTGAGTACTCCGTTGGTATTATTTTTGACAATACCAATGGTCCATACTCCGGCTCCGCATGAATATCCAGTCACATTGCCAGGGGACGCATTCGCACGGGGGACACTAACGTCCCCTCGTTTCTTTCTCAGCAGCTAGACATGATGTGGCCGATGATCTGGAGCCGCCACCCATCGAGTACACACCGGTGCGAACCCAACAGGGCGAGAACATGCAGGCACACTCCGCGGTCAATAGCATGCATGCGGATGCGGTCGCGTCTCAGCTGGTTGGCGATAAGGTGGGATTAGGCCGGGTGCTGATCATCACCTACCCCTTGCCCTTCATCTTCAAGCAAACTATACCCGCCTTTACCGATTATGCGCCGTTGATGGAACAAGAATAACAAGGGGCCGTCCCGTAGGAGCCCAAGGTTAGATAAGAGATCCATGAACCTGCCAGTCGTGGTGCAAAAACAAATTACCCTTGCCGCCATCTAGGCTTGCTGCCAGATGAGGCACCCCTCACATAGGCGACACTGAAGGAGTGCAATGCATTGTTCACTGACCACCTACCGTCGATGGCATTCTAGGCCATCTCCGCTCCGCTGAACCCTCACGAACACGGTGTTCAGCGGTAGAGACGAGGCACGAGCACGTGGCGAGGGGGAGTAAGACGCCGATGAGCTGGTGGAGGCATTGCTGAGCTAGGATGGTAAGCATGTAAGACACCACATGTCTTTTTGAGCGTTCAAAAATGAACACTCCATCCATCCTAAAATTAAAACCAATCTAATATTCGAGGTGATATTTTCTAATACAACGAATCTAGTATTGGCGGACGTGGTGCAGAGCCAACAAATGCCAAGTGGAACTTTCGAGGCTGGGCTTGGGCAGCGACGGTCCAGCACAACATGGTGCAACCTGGGCCGTTAGTTCGGCGCTCCACAGAACGGGCCGTCCGTACCCTTTCATGGGTGGACCTTGAATGTCAACTTGTTAGACCTTCGGTCTCGCGGGCATACTAAATTACTTAGTGAAACCAATTGTACATGAATAAACTTCTAGCCGATCTCATTTAAAGAACTCTTAACCATGTCATCATTTAAAGAAGGAAAAAGTCCCAATTGCTCCCTTAAACTATTATGGAAGTATGAATTACCCCTTAATGAAAATACCAGAAATTCTTCACACCTCAACTTTTTATACCGGACGAATTACCCCCTCGCCAACTCCGAAACGGTTTTGGTCCTACGTAGCGCACATGTGGCAATCCAGTCAGCATAAAAAAAACAAATGGTGGGGTCTACTTGTCAGTTCTGCATCTTCTCTCAGTCACTACATATGGGCCCTCCCTTGTTATATTTTTTTATACCGATTGGATTGCCATATGTGCATCACGTAGGATCAAAACCGCTCCGAAGTCTGTTAGGAGAGTGATTCGTCCAATATAAAAAGTTGAAGGTGGAAAATATCTTGTTTTTTAATCGAGGGGGTAATTCATACTGCAATTATAGTTCATGGGGCAATTCGAACTTTTTCCTTTAAAGAACTCCTAACCATCGTCATCACCATTGCTGATTCTCAACACGGTCAGTGGTTATAATGGCTAGATCAATTTTCTTTTTCAATTGCATGAAAGACACACATGCACATATACCACCACATATATACCACTTGTAATTACATCCCTTCCAATCATCCATAAGGAACGCTTCTCTGGTCACATTTAAATTTCGACTACCGGTTTTCCCACATTTATGTGGTAATGGTGAAATCAGTCAATTTCATAGTTTCCTCAAAAAATCAAATTCAAATGTAACTCTAACCAGTTGGATCGTGACAAAACTTGAGAAAAGAAAGGGATTGATTTCATAACCCCCTTAACCAGTCCGTACTATATGGGCCGGTTTCCACCGTTCTAGTATTATATTTTTTGGAACGTTGATTGATCACATTGTTTACATTATAGGCGTGACACCTGGAAAGTACTAAAGTATAGCAGGCCACAAGCCCACAAGGCCACAACATCGTACCCAGGCGGCCAGGCGTACCCGTACCTGTCCAGCCACGTTTGGCGTAACACCTGAACACCACCACGGTCGAAGAAGACTACTTCCTCTCTCAAAAAAAAAAAAAAAGCAAACCCTGAGTTTTCGTGTCCAACTTTAACTGTCCGTTTTATATGAAATTTTTTTATAATTCGTATTTTTATTTATGTTAGATGATAAAACATAATTAATATTTTATGCGTGACTTGTCTTTTTAATTTTTTTCATAATTTTTTTAAATAAAACGGACAGTCAACCATTGGACACGAAAATCAGGATTTGTCTTTTTTTTTTTTTTTGGACGGAGGGAGTAGACGTGGTATAATAAGCCGAAGGGTTTCCCTTCACATGAGAGAATTGATGACGCCACATGCGAGACCCGCGCAGGCATGTGTTGCGTGAGCCCTTCCCCTTCCGCCTCCGCGACCTCGTCGCGGCGGGGTCAGATCATCGCCCCGGACTCGCCGCCCTCCCTGCGATCGTACTCCGACGACTCGCCGCCGTCGACGCGGGCCCCGGCCGTCCACCCTGAGGTGGAATTCGAAGCCAAGCCGGCCAAACGCGCTCGCGTGGTTCCCGGTGGCGGCGGCGGCGGTGGCGGCGCCGATGCGGCGGCCGGAGACGGCAGGGACCGCATCAGCGACCTTCCCGACGCCGTCCTTCTGTCGATCCTCTCTTTCCTCCCCTTCCGGGACGCCGGTCGCACGGCGGTGCTCTCCAGGCGGTGGCGGAAACTGTTCGACGAATCCCTGCTGGACTTCAACGCGTGCCAGCCGTTCCCGCCGGAGGAAGGCCGCGGCTGCGAGTGGGTCATCCGCTCCATCACCGACATCCTAGCAGCCCGCCCGGACGTCCGCATCCGCAGCTTCCGCTTCGTCATGTATGGGCAGGGGTTCGCGGACCACCTCGCCGACGTCGATCGCTGGTTCCGCACCCTAGCGCACCGCGGCGTCCGGCAGCTCGACGTCGACATGCTGTACACGGTCCCGGCACCGCTCCTCCCGGGTTCCATTCTCGAGTTCTCCTCCCTGGAAATCCTCAGGGTGTTCAACTGCAACTTCCTCGATCTTTCCCTGCCGGTGCTTCGGCTCCCCGTCCTCAGGACGCTCGACCTGTCCAACGTCTCCATGTCCCAGGGCTTCCTGCAGGCTATGATGTCCAACTGCCCATCGCTAGAGTGCACAAAGCTGAAGAACATCACCGGACTAGACAAGATATGCGTCCGATCGAGGAACCTGGTGCGCCTGTTCGGTGATTTCAGTTACCTGAAGGAGCTCGTCGTCGAGGACGCCCCCAACCTCGAAGAATTGGTGGGGATCGGCCTCCCGCTCGCTGCAGCGAAGGTCAAGATCGTCTTCGCGCCGAAGCTGCGGGTGCTGGGTTACTTGGGGAAGAGCGTCCGCCCGCTCGTGATATATGACACCGTGTTTGATGTAACAATTCTTGGCTCCTCTGTTTCTTGCACCTCTGCTTCTGTCACTCAGATGCTGTTGCTCTGACATTGTTTTGTTTTCTGAATATTGCAGGGAGGCATCGTGCAATTTAGGACCCTGATGCGCAGCGTATAAACTTTGGCTATTCAGGTGCCCTTCTCAGAGAAGGGGCACACCATCTTCGTTGCCCAATTGCTGAAATGCTTCCCATGCCTTGAGGCCCTTCATATCGAGGTATCAAATACATTGGCTGTGATTAGCAGTTACTAGCAGTTTAGCACCACTTGTTTGAGTCAGAAATCAAAACGTGGTGGTTCTGTCTTGAATCTTGATTGTTCATCTGCAACGTTTGATCTTTGCAGCCAGACAGCCGGTCAATTTGCCGGCCGGTCGATGTTGAAGAGTGGGACACAATAACATCTGTCCAGTGCATTGAACATTCCATGAACAAATTGGTCTTCGAGGATTTTGGAGGGGAAGACTGCCAATGGAGGTTTCTGACGTTTCTGCTTGGGATGGCTAGAGCTCTCAAGGATATTGACTTCCACTGTTCAGAAAGCAAAGATTGGGCAAGTAACCAGATAGAGCTACTAGCCTATACAAACAGAGCCTCAGCCGATGTCAGGTTCCATTTTTACAGATTCAGTAGTTGGCCGGTCAGTAGCCTATACCTGTGCCATTGCTGCCCCCAGCGATGCCAAAAGGAAGAGAGAATTGCTCTCATATAATTTGTATATATAAGCTATTGACGTTTTATAGGTCTGAAACTGTGTGAGACTGAGAGTAGTTCAATTGTTCAAAGCAGCACAAAGAACAAGTGGCGATGTTCCTTTGTCGATTGTGGGTTAATCCGTAGTGTTGTCTGAAAGTTTCTGACGCCATTCAGTGGCTGCATAAGTTATGTGATTCTTGTGTCTGAATCTGAGGAACAGTTTGATTAGTTTTCATGTTCTCGAGAACAGCATTTAATTTAGTTTAGCGATCAATCTCAGAAGCTGCATATTGGCATATACTACTATAATCAGGCTAGCTGTCTGGGGGCCCTTTTAAATCGCACGATTGAGAAAACATAATAATAGAAAAAAACAAAGGATTTTGATTTGAATGTAATTGAAAAACAGAGGATTACAAAACACAGGAAAAACGTAAAAATGACAGTTTGATTGGACCACAGGAATTAGAAGAGAGATAAAGATTCACTACCTCATGTTAGATTTCCTCCAAACCTTGTATGACATTAGGCATTCCATATAAATTTCATAGGATTCATTTCTTTAATTCAAAGAGCTATTTAGAAAAAATTTCTATAGAAATAAAATCCTCTAAAATCATATGAATTTCCTTTAAATCAAAGGGGTGTCCATGTGTTTTTGAGAGAAAAAAAAATGGTGTCCTCGTTGGATGTACAGTAAGCAGTTAGCAATATAACAATGTGTTGTCATGTTTGAAATTTTTCATAGATCCCATTCTTAATTAGAATTCATAGTTAGTAAAGGAGGAATACTGATCATACTCCATCCGTATTTCTGGCTATTGCATAGCTAGAAATGTATTCTTTTTGAGACTGAGGCAGTAGCTAGTAAATGATAAATACTACATCCATCCCATTTTAAGTGCAATCATAACTTTCCGTGCTCAACTTTAGTTATCCGTCTTATTTGAATTTTTTTTGTAATTAGTATTTTTGTTGTTACGAGATGATAAAATATGAATAGTACTTTATGTGTGACTTATGTTTTTAAATTTTCTCAAAAAAATTTTTAAATAAGATAGACGATTAAAATTGGGTACGAAAATTTATGGCTACACTTAAGATGGACGGAGGGAGTACTCCTTTCAGTCCATTATACTGGGTTCCTGACGTAGGCACGATGATGTCAGGTAGGTGATTGTATAACGAAGCATGTCTTTCAAAATATTATTATATAACTAACCATCGTTATCTCAAGAAAATAGTTGACTGATGCTATTTAACTGACCATCATTTTCTCAGTGGATAGTACTAGTCAATAGCGTATCTGATCCTTGAATGAAATGTTCTGATTCCTACGTAGACTTGCACGGGTGCACGATGGCAAGAGCAACTCCAATAGTACGGTACAAACGGTACAAACTACGCTAAAGGGCCCTTTGATTCAAGAATTTATGGAGGAATTTCAGGAATTTTATAGGATTGAAATCCTGTAGGAGATTTTGCTATTTATCCTTTGATTGAAAGGATTGGAGTTTTCTAAATCCTATAGAATTCCTATGGAATGGCTCATTGGATGTAGATTTTGGAGGAAATTTAACAAGAGGTCCAACCTCTTGTAAAAATTCCTTTGAGTCTATCTCACTCATCTGATTCCTGTATTTTTCCTGCGGTACAATCAAATGATCATTTTTGTGTTTTACAATTCTTTGTTTTACACTTCCAATCCTGTCAGAATCATATGTTTATCCTATTCCTCCATTTTCTCATTCCTACGATTCAAATGGGCCCTAAGGGCACATTTGAATTGAAGGAAAAATAGAGGAAAAACAAATGAATTGAAATCCTACACTATTCATGCCTTTAATTCGTAGGAACGAGGAAAGGAAAAACACGGGAAACTTTTTTATTCTTATAATTTTAGAGGAAAAACATAGGAAATTTAGCATCCACTCTAAGCTCATGTTTTTGCTCTATCTCGCGTAGGATCGAGGCAAATCTAGAAGCTCATGGCCACTTGTCTATTCAATTAGTGTAGGTTATATGTGTGTAAGTAGATAGTGCTATGGGAAAAAAAAAGGAAAAGTTCACAAAGATGCCACATATCTTGCTGATTTTCCATTGAAATGTGAAGCATAGGAATACAATCCTATGGAAAGTTTACTTTCTTTTCTACGAATCAAAAGGGACATGTAGGAAAAAAATCCGTAGGAATTTAAATCCTATGAAAATTCTTTGCCAATACTATAAAACAAAGGGGCTCTCTAATCCAAATCCATTCCTATGTTTTTCTACGGTCTAATCAAATACTCATTTTTAAAAAATTCTTGTGTTTTTCAATCCTCTGTTTTGCATATGTATTCCTATTATATTTCTTTGTTTTCTCTATTCCTACGTTTTTTTCAATCATGAGTTTCAAAGGAGCCCTAAAAATATTTTTTGCGGCATGAAAACATACGTGTATGTGCCGTTTTATATAGCTCAATTCCAGTTATTCTGGTGATGGCGCTCTGAATTCGAAAGATGGTATATTGATATTGTAGAAGAAAATTAGCCAGGTGACATGTAATAGCAAATCCGTTAAAAAAAGGTGAAAGTTACTTGTAAAATAAAATACTTACCATATGGCTTTGGGCAAGCTCTCCTAAATAATTCAACTTTTCATTTAGTAGATTGTAAGAAGTTATAATTGTAAAAGGGATTAGCTAAAAAACTGTCGAGTGTTTTTTGAGGGGAAACTTTCAAATCTAACTACAGTATATAATTTTACTAGAACTATATACTATAATAATAATAACTTGTATATATGTATTAAAATAATATATGCAACTTTATAGATAACAATATAGTTATAATATAGTTACACTATAGTTACAATGTAATTACATTGTAACTACAATGTAACTAGGGTGTAAGTAGAGTATAACTAACTGTAACTTGCAAACTTTTCAAAAACTTGCAAGAGATGAAGTGGCTGCCACGCATAGCTGGTGGGAATGAGGTCCTGGGTTCGAACCCCCCACGCAGCACACAAATGATAGTTATCATGCGGATTTTTTCCACCAACGTGCTAGCACTAATCTTGAGGCGAATCCGACGGTCGAAAATTCGACAAATTTTTTCCACCAACGCGCTAGCACTAATCTTGAGGCGAATCCGACGGTCGAAAATTCGACAGTTTTTTCCCCCGTTTACTATCGACAGTAAACTAGCAAATCCGATTGTAGAAATAATTCAACTTTTTATTTAGTAGATTATAAGAAGTTATAATTGTAGAGTTAATCTTGAGGCGAATCCGACGGTCGAAAATTCGACAAATTTTTTCCACCAACGCGCTAGCACTAATTTTGAGGCGAATCCGACGGTCGAAAATTCAGCACACAAATGATAGTTATCATGCGGATTTTTTCCACCAACGTGCTAGCACTAATCTTGAGGCGAATCCGACGGTCGAAAATTCGACAAATTTTTTCCACCAACGCGCTAGCACTAATCTTGAGGCGAATCTGACGGTCGAAAATTCGACAGTTTTTTCCCCCGTTTACTGTGGACAGTAAACTAGCAAATCCGATTGTAGAAATAATTCAACTTTTTATTTAGTAGATTATAAGAAGTTATAATTGTAGAGTTAATCTTGAGGCGAATCCAACGGTCAAAAATTCGACAATTTTTTTCCACCAACGCGCTAGCACTAATTTTGAGGCGAATCCGACGGTCGAAAATTCAGCACTCAAATGATAGTTATCATGCGGATTTTTTCCACCAACGTGCTAGCACTAATCTTGAGGCGAATCCGACGGTCGAAAATTCGACAAATTTTTTCCACCAACGCGCTAGCACTAATCTTGAGGCGAATCTGACGGTCGAAAATTCGACAGTTTTTCCCCCCGTTTACTGTCGACAGTAAACTAGCAAATCCGATTGTAGAAATAATTCAACTTTTTATTTAGTAGATTATAAGAAGTTATAATTGTAGAGTTAATCTTGAGGCGAATCCGACGGTTGAAAATTCGACAAATTTTTTCCACCAACGCGCTAGCACTAATTTTGAGGCGAATCCGACGGTCGAAAATTCGACAGTTTTTCCCCCCGTTTACTGTCGACAGTAAACTAGCAAATCCTATTGTATAAATAATTCAACTTTTTATTTAGTAGATTATAAGAAGTTATAATTGTAGAGTTCAGTACTTAGAAGTTGGTCACCAATCAGCAGCTGTTTCTCCAAAGTTTAAACTCGGAAAACAAGATTTTTTTACTTAGTTCACCGAAGCCAAGCCGTCGGATACACGGATGCGATTGTGATCCAACGGCAGAGATCGATCGTATAACGCTGTGGGCCGTGGGCCGTGGCCCCGTCTGGAGTATATAGGACCGTACCCCCACAACGCCACCGGAACCCTCCCCAAATCCCAGAATCCGCCGCGGCATCCGGCGATCACGCCCCTGCACCGGAGATGGCGGACGACGGCGGCGACGGACCGCCGTGCGACTCCGACTACATCAGCAACCTCCCGGAAAACGTCCTGGTCACCATCCTGTCCCTCCTCAGGCTCGACGAAGCGGCGCGGTCCACCGTCCTCTCCACCCGCTGGCGCCACCTCTTCCCCTACACCCTCCTCGACTTCAGGGCCTACGCCCTCGGCCGCGACGTCGTCGCCGCCGTGAACACCATCCTCGCCGCGCACCCCGCCGCGCGCGTCCGCTCCTTCCGCACCGGCTTGCTCTACTTCCCGCCCGAGGACGACCCCTCCGTCGAGGCCTGGCTCCGGGACCTCGCTGGCCGCGGCGTCAAGGAGCTCTCCCTCTCCTTCCGGGAGAGGTGGCAGAAGATCCCCGCGTCGCTCTTCGCCTGCACCTCCCTCAAGCGCCTCCACGCGAGCAGCTGCACCTTCCCGGACGCCACCCAGGCCCCCGTGCCGCTCGCCGCCCTCGCCGAGATCGATCTGTTCGGGGTCAACATATCCGAGGAATCGCTCGGCGCCCTGCTGTCGCGGTGCACGGCGCTGGAACACCTGAGGATGCGGAGCATGGGCTGGTGCCACCGCATCCACGTCCGGTCTGAGAGCCTCAAGACCCTCTGCGGCTGCGGCGACTTCGATGAGCTCTTAATCGAACACGCTCCTAACCTCGAGCAGGTGTACGGCAACTACATGTACATGAGAAGCACACACCTCAAGGTCGCGCACGCACCGAAGCTGGAGTTCTTGGGCTACCTCGGCATGAGCTTCGACACGATTGAGATTGGGCAATCCGTTTTCACGGTAAGCGTACTCCATGTCTCTAATTCTCTATCACCTATGGATCAACAGGAATTCAGAAATCAAACCATGGCCATGGTGTATTTGGCTCCTGAAATCTTAATCTGAATCTATCAGCATTGCATTAATTCATGCAGGAAGATGATTTCGATATAAAGACCCTGATGCCAAGCCTGAAGACACTCGCTATCGAATTGAGCTACACGTCCGAGGGGTACATCAATTGGTTCATGCAGCTCCTCAAGCTGTTCCCTTGCCTAGAAACGCTCTACATCAGGGTAAATTCACCCACCTGTTCAGTGCATTGTTCATTAACAATACAATAGTTTTGTCGCTTGCATTGCAATCATGGCTGCTCACGCTGGTGTATCACTTATTGATTTCTTTGCCTTTGCAGTCAGACACTTGGTCCAAGGTCCGCGCCGCGGCACCGGGGTCCTGGGACGTGCTGAGATCTGTCCCCTGCATCGACAACCACCTTGAGAGGGTGGTGTTTGAGGTTTACCGGGGGCACGAGTGGCAGAGGGAGATGGCCAAGTTTCTCCACGGCAGGGCCAGGTTCCTCAAGGCCATGGAGTTCCACTGCCAGGGAGATAAAGGTTGCAGCGAGCTTTTGGGTGAAGAATGGGTCAGGGAGCAGCAGGAGCTACTGTGCCTCGACAGCCGGGCATCCTTGGACGCTCGTTTCCTCTTCTTCAAGGGCGCTCTGGTGAATAATCATCACGATGTTAGCCACCATGAGTGGTACAAGAGGAAGTACTATCATTACCTGTATAATGTCTAAGGAAGAGGTTAGGGGACTGAGAGTTTGTTAAATCGCTGTAGAACAGGATGCGTTTGGTTTAATTAGAAGGTTTTCATTTTTGGAGATACTATTTATGAATGAATAAGTGAGTGAATAATTATAGGAGGTTTGAGATCGAGACATGAGCAAAGCATCAGATTGTGTTGTTGTAGAATTATTTTTCACAATTGTAAGTTCATAGAAACGAACATAAAAAAGCGAGACGGCCACGTCCAGTTTCTCGTCAACGTTCCTAAACTTGCTATAAGCTATGACGGTTTCTATTGCTGTACGCCTGGTTGTCCATCCACAGGAGCTCGCACTGATTCCTACTAACCCACCCTTCGCTCGGATAGCATGCCCGTCAATACACAAAACCAACGCTTTATGCTACTAGTATATACGTTGTGCGAGTTTAGGAACGAACTTATTTTGAATAATCATGAGCTAATTAGCAAATCGCCCACAGCTTTATAATTAGTTTCAGATCGTGCTAGTATACTGAATCATGGTTTCCCAGTCTAATTCGTAGCGAGTAAACTTCCTTGTCCGTCAGACATTCTCTTCAAAGAAGCGAGGCAAGCGACCATCTTCTTCCTTCTCGACATGGTACATCCTGTCCTTGAAGATTGCAATGCCCTCCTTCCCTGGAATACAACAACGCTTATAACAACAACTGGAAACTGTCGATCCAATTCGCTGACACTTCTCTGCATACAGAGCTACAGCAGAAGGCACTCACTTGACAGCCTCTCAGCTTGTTCTGGTGCGAGGCTCGCCGCGAACCCAAGGCCGCTGTAGTGGTAGATCATCGCCGTCTTTGCTTCCGATGCGCTGTACATATGTAGCAGAAAATCGGGAAACCGTCAGTAAAGAGTCCGTTTTTTCTCTGAAAGACGGGGAACTAAAGTAAGGTTGTCTTCTGTGCATCGGTGCACGCCGGAGCAAGTGAGCAGCAGTGACCTTCCGATGACGGAGGCGAGCAGTCGGACGTCGTAGTCCACCGAATCGACGTAGTCGTCGCGGCTAACGAAGACAATGTAGACGTCCGAAATGTGCTCGTCGGCGGCAGGGCCCAAGGCGGAGGGCGCGAGCTCGTCGGCGGCGGCAGGGGCCATGGCAGCAGAGCGCGCGGCGGCGGTTGAGTGAAGGACGAGGAGAAGCGAAAGCAAAATGGACGGAGCGACGATCACGATCTCCATGGCTTTGAGGCCGAAACGGCGGGCAGGATGTTCTTGCCAGTGTTAAGACTAGAGAGAGTACTACTCCATCCGTATGCTTGGTGCCTTTATTATATGGGAAATGGCCCGGTTACATGTCTCTTAATTACTCTTCCGTTCTTAGGACACCCACAATAGTTATCTATAAGCTCTCTATAAGAGATCCATATCAGCATATTTTCTTACTTGGAAGATATTAAATGAAAAGAGAGAGCAAAGCTATCTACTAACTTAGAGATAGTCTATATAGAAAAACGAGGCAATGCATGAGAGAGTTATAGATACCCATGTAGACATACTATTGAGGTGGTTTACTATTAATCTAGTCTATTGCTGAGATGTACATGTTTTATAGAGAGCACATTACTTTACCATTGCGGGTGCTCTCAGAGCAGGTATAATAACAGGCTATAAGCCAGCTACAAAAATATTTTAAGGAGATAAATGAGAAGAGAGAAAAGCAGCGGGCTACAGATTTATAGTCAGCTGTAGCACGAACTCCAAGACGCAGTGTGTATGATAGGTGGGACCAAGTATTAATAGTTTAGTATGTAACTATTATATGAATGAGCTATTAGATTGACTATAGATGAATTGGAGCTAGTAGTTAGCAATGCTATTAAACTTGCTCTAAATTAACGTTATCAGGGGCAGGCAAATGGCAAGCACTGAATATCCAGTTCTGATTATAGATCGACTGTTTCTAGGAAAGATTAGATGACCGATGAATAGTCTTTGGTATTAAAGTTCCGGCCTTTACATAAAAGAAACTAAATACTTCCTCCATCTACTTTTGATAGTTATATTTTATTTTGACACACAAATTAAGGATAAGTAATTCTACCCATCATCTATTTAAATGCTCCCTCCGTGTTTATATCTACCCATCATCTATTTAAACACTTCCTCCGTGCCCATAAAGGAAGTCGTTTTGGACAGCGACATGGTCTCCAAAACACAACTTTGACTTCTTTCTTCTATGAAAATATTTATTGAAAAGTGATATATGTATACTTTCATGAAAGTATTTTTCAAGACAAATCTATTCATATAATTTTTATATTTTCAAACTCAACAACTTGAGAGTTACTCTGTCGGTGACATAGGACCGGGAGTATCATGACTTAGAGACTTGAGGCAGACACGATCACCCACGTGGCCTAACCCCCTCGGGGGGAGTCGGGCCCGAGGGTGATACGACCGCCCTTCTCTTTGTCTCCCCGAGGGGTCGGACCGCTCCCGTCTCGGCCCCGAGGGCCGAGGCGCCCCGACCCCTTGTGGGTTTTGCGCCGCGTATATGGGGTAGGTGAGCATAGCGGGGCTCACCTAACCACATTTATTGCGGTTTGGACGAGCGCGTCACGCCGCATGTAACGCAGTGCAGCGCGCTCGTTTATCCGGTCTGTGACCAGTCACAGACCGATCAGATCGTGGGTTAGGTGGCGACAGGCGGTCTGACGCACGCCTCGCCCCATCCCGTCAGGATGAGAGCCTCCAAGCACTCGTCCCTAGCCGGAGCCGGCGTGTTAGCTCCTGGAGATGGCACGTTGGTCCCGGTCAGATATATACCAGGCTTCATCCTAACCATTACAAGCAAGACATTGTATGAAGAGGGGCGAACATGCAGATTGATAAACTGACGCGTGGTGGACAAGAATGACCGATTTGTGACCGGTCTGACACTGATCATGTCGTCAGCAGACAGCCATGTTCCCACGTCGCGCCTGCTTCCGGCGGAAGTGGAGGTAGGTATGGGCTGTCCCATCAGAAGGTCATTCGGACGGCAACCATACAAGTCTCCGTCTGTTTATGAAAAGATAGGATAAGTCCCCACAAAAAAGAGAGAGATGGGGCATGTGGTATCCCCTTGAGGTATAAAAGGAGGACCTTGCCCACTTAGAAGGGGGATGGATTTTCGGAGCCAGAACGATCAGAGAGGGAGAGAGTAAGAGCTCTCTGGTTCTCCAGCTCTTTTGTAGCTTCTTCATACATAGATCCACAAAAACACGGGAGTAGGGTATTACGCTTCTCAGCGGCCCGAACCTGTATACATCGCCCGTGTCTTGTGTGTTTCCATTCTCGCGAACCTTCCACACACAGACTAGGAGCTTAGAATCTCACCCAGGGCCCCCGGCCGAACCGGCAAAGGGGGGCCTGCGCGGTCTCCCGGTGAGGAGCCCCACGCTCCGTCATCTGGCGCGCCAGGTAGGGGGCTTTGCGTGTGTTTTTCTAAGCTCTCGCATTCTTTCGTGTGCGCCAAGCTTTTCCTGTTCAGCCCAATGGCCGAACAAGCAAAGGCGCACAACCTCTCTCCGAGTGTTAGCGGTGACGACGGGGAGCTGAACCCACGCCGTCGAGCTCGTACTCCACCGCCCCCTCCACGCCAAAGTCCTAGGCGGGAGGAGGCGCTCGAGAGGGTCGAAGGATCCGCGACTTCGACATCCACGGGTGATGGGGAAGGGCGGCGAGATGGGGAGCGTCGCCTCCTCGTCTACGGCGACGGCAGCACGCCCCAGGGCGCGCTCCAAGCTGCGGGCGCGCTCCTACGTCACCCGCCCATTGTCCCTGACCCGGAGTCTCCAGCCCAACGTTGGCTGGACGACGTGGCCAACTTGGTCATGACGGCACGGCAGCGCCTAGGTGCTGGTGGGCGGTCCTCCGCCACCAAGACCTCTGGCGCTGCTACCACCGGCTCCGTGTCGTCAAGGCGGAGGGCGCGGCGAGCGGCGGCTGTTGCTCGCCATTCAGCCGCCACTCCTTCGTCAGCGCCTCCGACCCAGGAAGATCTGCGTGGGGGGCCGGATGCCCGCATCAGTATCGAGCGCCGGCGTAATGGCCGGCGTGCTGCCCACGCAACGGAGGGCGCCTCCTCGTCCGGAGTGTCACATCAACACGGACGCGGGGATCAGCCCTCCGTGCCCCCGGTTGGTGGTGTCGGCTGTAGAGCCTTTGTGGCGAGCCTTCGGAACGTCCGTTGGCCCCCAAGGTTCCGGCCCACCATCGCCGAAAAATATGACGGGAGCGTCAACCCCGCCGAGTTTCTCCAGGTTTACACGACCGGGATCGAGGCCGCCGGGGGTGACGACAGGGTCATGGCGAATTTCTTTCCCATGGCCCTGAAGGGACAGGCACGGGGTTGGCTAATGAACTTGCCACCCGCGTCCGTCCACTCTTGGGAGGATTTGTGCCAACAGTTCACCATGAACTTTCAAGGCACATATCCGCGCCCAGGTGAAGAAGCGGACTTACATGCAGTCCAGCGAAGGGATGATGAGTCACTTCGCTCATACATTCAGCGGTTCTGTCAAGTCCGCAACACCATACCATGCATCCCTGCACACGCGGTGATCTACGCGTTCAGGGGGGGTGTGCGGCACAACCGCATACTCGAAAAGATCGCCTCCAAAGAGCCCCAGACTACCGCGGAGCTTTTTCAGCTCGCGGACCGAGTGGCTCGTAAGGAAGAAGCATGGACCTGGAACCCCTCCGGTTCCGGTGTGGCAGCTTCGGCCGCCCCCGGATCCGCTGCTCGGACAGGGCGGCGTGACAGGAGGAGGAAGAAGAGGTCAGCCCATTCCGACGACGAGGGTCATGTCCTCGCCGTCGAGGGCGCTTCGCGGGCCACCCGAAAGGGGAGGCCTGCGAGCGACAAAAAGAAGGAGGCCGGCGCTCCCAGTAGGGAGCGCCCAACCGGCAAGTGGTGCATCGTCCACAACACCTCCCTTCACGACCTCGCGGACTGCCGCGCAGTCAAAAGTTTGGCTAAGCGGACGAGGAAGTGGGAGGAGGAGAGGAGGCAGGAGCGCCGAGAGGGCAAGTCCCCGGCGGTTCCTTCCGGCAATCGGCGAAGTGAGGCCAAGCAGAAGGCCTCCGCCGAGGACATCGATGACGGCGATGATGACCTAGGTTTCCAAGAGCCTGGGGCCACCATTGCCACTGTCGATGGGGGAGCGTGTGCTCACGTTTCTCGCCGGAGCCTCAAGGCCATGAAGCGAGAGCTTCTGGCCGCGGCCCCTACTCATGAGGCGACGCGCCGGGCGCGGTGGTCGGAGGTTGCCCTCACCTTCGACCAGACCGACCACCCACCGTGCGTTGCCCGGGGAGGACAGATCGCAATGGTGGTTTCCCCCACTGTTTGCAATGTGAAGCTGGGGCGTGTCCTCATTGATGGGGGAGCAGCCCTCAACATCCTTTCCCCCGCAGCCTTTGACGCTATCAAGGCCCCGGGGATGGTGCTCCGGCCGTCCCAGCCGATTATCGGTGTGACGCCAGGTCACAATTGGCCGCTAGGTCATATCGACCTCCCGGTCACCTTCGGTGGATCCGCCAACTTCCGCACGGAGCGGGTGAACTTTGATGTGGTGGACCTCAGTCTGCCCTACAACGCGGTCCTAGGGAGGCCCGCGTTAGTGAAGTTCATGGCGGCAGTCCACTACGCCTACCTCCAGATGAAGATGCCGGGCCCCGGTGGCCCCATCTCTGTCCATGGCGACCTCAAAGTCGCGCTTGCTTGTATGGAGCAGCGCGCGGACCACCTCACCGCCGCGTCCAAGCCCGAGGGAGGCGACGAGAGGCTTGGCACCTCCGCCCCCGCCGCCCCGAGGCAGCGGATAGTCACATGCGACGAGGTCCCGGTCAAGGAGGTTGCCCTGGGCGACGGCCCGTCCAAGACCACACGGATCGGTGGTCTTCTGGACGGCAAATAGGAAGACGCGCTCGTCTCTTTCCTGCGGGCAAACGCTGACGTCTTCGCATGGAGACCGGCGGATATGCCCGGGGTCCCCAGGGAGGTGATTGAGCACCGTCTCGCCGTGCGGTCGGGCGCAAGGCCGGTCCGGCAGAAAGTACGGCGGCAGGCCCCGGAACGTCAAGCCTTCATCCGCGAGGAGGTGGCGCGACTTCTGGAGGCCGGATTCATCCACGAGGTCATCCATCCGGAGTGGCTGGCGAACCCGGTGGTCGTTCCCAAGGCGAACGGCAAGCTTCGGATGTGCATCGACTACACCGATTGTCGACTCCACAGCGGGGTGCGATCTTTTGTGTTTTCTAGATGCATACTCTGGTTACCATCAGATTCGCATGGCTAGGGAGGATGAGGAAAAAACTGCATTCATTACCCCCATAGGAACTTATTGTTATATGACAATGCCCTTCGGGTTAAAGAATGCAGGTCCTACTTTTCAACGTACTACTCGAATTTCTTTGGGTAGCCAAATAGGACGTAATGTTGAGGCTTATGTCGATGACTTGGTTGTAAAGACGCGCAACCAAGAGACCTTACTCTCGGATCTAGCGGAAACTTTTGAGAGTCTCCGCTCCGCCCGCATAAAACTGAACCCCGATAAGTGCGTGTTCGGTGTACCTGCGGGCAAGCTTCTCGGGTTTTTGGTCTCTGCCCGAGGCATCGAGGCCAACCCCGAGAAGATACGAGCTATAGAGCGGATGCGCCCCCCCTAGCAAGCTTAGGGATGTGCAATGCGTCACCGGTTGCATGGCCGCCCTAAGTCGGTTCATATCGAGGCTGGGAGAGAAGGCGCTACCCTTATTTAAGCTCCTCAAACGCTCCGGGCCGTTTACTTGGACGGAGGAAGCTGAACGTGCCCTCACTCAGTTGAAGGCGTATCTCAGCTCTCCCCCAGTTCTGGTCGCCCCGGAGCCAAATGAACCCTTGTTACTCTACTTAGCGGCGACCCCGCAAGTGGTTAGTGCGGCGTTGGTTGTGGAGCGCGATGAGGACAATCCTCATTCCGCGCACCCCCACCCTGTGCTGGCTTGGCCCGGGAGAGAGCAGGGAGGAGAGGCCCCCGAGCCGAACGGTGGCCCAAGGCCCCCGACGACCGGAGCAGGCCCTCTGCCCGCTTGTCAGACGGTGCCAGGTGCCCCCGACCCCCAGGATGGCCCGAGGGCCACTGCGGGAAGGCCGCACCTATCGCCCTCTGACCCCGAGGCTAACCCTGTGCCGACTCGACCCGGGAGAGAGCAGGGAGAAGAGGCCCCCGAGCCGAACGGTGGCCTCAGGCCCCTGACGACCGGAGTTGGCCCTTTGCCCGCTTGTCCGATGACGCCAGGAGCCCCCGACCCCCAGGACGGCCCCGAGGCCACTGTGGGAAGGCCGCCCCTGTCGTCCTCCGACCCCGAGGTCGTCGGCACAGAAGACGAGTGCACCCCGCGAGGCCGCTTGGACCAAGAGCACCCCAGGGATGTGGCCCCTAGCGAAGAGGATCGGCCCCACCGAAAGGTGCAGCGGCCCGTCTACTTTGTTAGTGAGGCCCTCCGGGACGCCAAGACCCGATACCCTCAGGCCCAGAAGATGCTTTACGCTATTCTGATGGCTTCGAGGAAACTGCGCCATTATTTCCAGGCGCATCGGGTCACGGTGGTTACGTCTTACCCCCTCGGCCAAATCTTGCATAATCGAGAGGGTACTGGACGGGTGGTGAAATGGGCAATCGAACTTTCTGAGTTTGATTTGCACTTTGAACCACGCCACGCTATCAAGAGCCAGGCCCTCGCCGATTTTGTGGCAGAGTGGACCCCAGCTCCCGAGCCCGTCTCAGTCCCCGAGGCCAGCTCGGGCCCCTCACAGCTGCCTCACACCGCCCACTGGGTGATGCAGTTCGACGGCTCCCTGTCTCTTCAGGGCGCCGGTGCGGGGGTCACGTTGACCTCGCCGAGCGGAGACGTCCTCAGATATTTGGTTCGCCTTGACTTTCGGGCGACCAATAATATGGCAGAGTACGAGGGACTCCTTGCGGGACTCAGGGTGGCAGCTGGACTGGGGATCCGCCGCCTCCTGGTGTTAGGCGACTCCCAGCTGGTCGTTAACCAGGTCTGTAAGGAGTACCGGTGCTCTGACCCGCAGATGGACGCTTACGTGCGCCAAGTACGGCGTATAGAGCGCCATTTTGACGGGATAGAGCTTCGGCACGTGCCCAGACGGGATAACACGGTTGCCGACGAACTCTCACGGCTCGCTTCCTCGCGAGCCCAAACCCCACCGGGCGCCTTTGAAGAAAGGCTTGCCCAGCCGTCGGCGCGACCCGACCCCTTAGGGGAGACGGACGCGCCTGACAGGCCCCCGATGCCCGTCGGAGTCCAGGCCTCGGGACCCGAGGGGAGCGCTCCCAGCTCCCTTAGATTGATTGCTTGGATCGCTGAGATCCAAGCATACCTCACAGATAAGACTCTACCCGAGGACCGCGAAGGGAGTGAACGCGTCCAACGCATCTCCAAACGCTACGTGCTGGTAGAACGGACCCTCTATCGGCGCGCGGCTAACGGAATTCTCCTGAAGTGCATTCCTCGGGAACAAGGCGTCGAGCTTCTTGCCGATATCCATGAAGGCGAATGCGGATCCCACTCCGCCTCGCGCACCTTGGTTGGCAAAGCCTTTCGACAAGGTTTCTATTGGCCGACAGCTCTCAATGATGCGGTCGACCTGGTCCGGCGATGCAGAGCGTGTCAATTCCACGCCAAGCAAATCCATCAGCCGGCCCAGGCCCTGCAGATCATACCACTTTCATGGCCATTTGCTGTCTGGGGGCTCGATATCCTGGGACCGTTTAGGCGGGCCCCGGGCGGGTTTGAGTATCTGTATGTCGCGATCGACAAGTTCACTAAGTGGCCCGAGGCTTATCCGGTCGTCAAGATCGATAAGCACTCCGCACTTAAATTCATTAAGGGCATCACAGCCCGGTTTGGAGTGCCTAACCGTATTATTACGGATAACGGCACCCAATTCACTAGTGAACTTTTCGGCGACTACTGCGAAGACATGGGCATCAAGCTCTGCTTCGCCTCACCTGCCCACCCCAGAAGCAACGGCCAAGTGGAGCGCGCCAATGCGGAAATCCTCAGAGGCCTTAAAACCAAGACCTTCAACATCCTCAAGAAGCACGGCGATTCGTGGATCGAGGAGTTGCCAGCGGTGCTCTAGGCGAACCGAACCACGCCAAGCCGAGCAACCGGGGAAACGCCTTTCTTCCTCGTCTACGGCGCGGAAGCGGTTCTCCCATCCGAGCTCACCCTGAGCTCCTCTCGGGCCACCATGTACTGCGAGGCTGATCAAGATCAGCTTCGCAGAGATGACCTCGACTACTTGGAAGAGCGAAGGCGGCGCGCGGCCCTCCGAGTCGCGCGCTACCAACAGAGCCTGCGGCGCTACCATCAGCGCCACGTCCGGGCCCGATCACTCTGCGTCGACGACCTCGTCCTACGCCGCGTCCAAACGCGTGCTGGATTGAGCAAGCTCTCACCAATGTGGGAGGGTCCGTATCGAGTGATCGGCGTCCCCCGGCCGGGCTCCGTTCGGCTGGCCACGGGCGACGGCACAGAGTTGCCTAACGCGTGGAACATCGAACACCTTCGTCGCTTCTACCCCTAAAGGGGGATCGGGTGTCAGGTTTCGGGCTCGGGCCAACCCCGCACCCCCCTCGGGCGTGCAGGGTTGGCCGGGGGCTACCACATATACATATTCTTATTTCTCTTATATCTGTATTTCAATAAAAGTATTTTCGATTTCCTAAAGGTTGTATCTGTGCTGTTGTTTCCTTTTGAAGGATCTTGACTTGAAATAGGTCACTCGTGTTCAATCCTGCCCTCGGGGGCTCGGGTCGGCTAAAATCGCCAAACGGGGCCCAGAACCGAGCCGTGCCCCGGGGCGTGGTGAACTCCGGGGGGGAATCGGCAAAAACCCACAATCGGGTCACCCATAACCCTCGGTCATCACGCTCCCGGCCTGGCCAGTCTCGACATGTGGATCTCCCCAGGCACTAGCCTCGACCCGAGCCATTTGAGGACTAGGACCTGGGCACGAGCCCTTGTTCAAGCCAAGACACAAAAGAACCGCGGCACAGACCATCCTCGTCTCATACACACAACAAATAGAATTGACACAAAAAAATTTTTCCTCTTTATTTGATTGCAGATTAAATTAGTCTATACAAGAAGGGGGCCCGAAGGCCTCGGAAGAAGAAAAGAAGAAACTATTTAAAGATTGGCGGGGGCCTGGGGGCTCACTCCGATGCACCCGGGTCGCCAGCCTCGTCGCCACTGTCGCCCACTCCGCCGTCATCGTCCTCCTCGTCGGAGTTGAGGGCGAACGCGAGCCGAGGGGCCGAACCCTCGAAGCTGTGGACGATATGGTCGGCGGCGTCCCGGACCTGCGCGCGCGCGCCGTCCTCGGTCCCGGGAGGGAACTCGTCCAGCGCCGTCCATGGGGAGAAGTCGGGATCCCTGGCTTGGTAACTCGCCAGTACGAGCTCCACCGCTCCTCGGGCGAGGTCCCTCGAGGATGACTTAATCGTCCTCTCGAGCTCCTCGGGAAGCCGTTGGAGAGTCCCGGCTATCTCCGAGAGGCGCTGGGTGAGGCCCCCCTGGTTGGCGGCGTACTTCGCAGTCCGCCCGCCCCAGAGGCCCGCCTGCCGGCCGGCGCGGTCTAGACGGGAGACGGCGTCCCGAAACATGCCGGGCCCTACCTCGCCTGCCAAGCGGAGGGCCTCGACCTCCCCGGCGGACGAGTCTAGCGCGCCCTGCAGATCGGCGATGGTGTGTTCGGCAGCTGCGAGGCGGGCGGTTAAGTCGCTTTCGCCCGCGGCCGCCCCGCCGCTGCGCGCCCTCGCGTCCAGCTCCCTCTCCCGCGCCTCGAGCTCAGCGGCCCGCTGATTCAGCGCGGCCCTCTCGGCGCGGGCACCTTCTAGATTACGGCGCGCCTTCTCCTCCCACACTGCCTCGCGGAGGGACAGGCTGTCCGCCAGCCGTTGCGCCGCGGCCTCGGCCTCCTCGAGAGCTCGCTCCCGCTCGGTGAGCGCGTCCTCGCGGAGGCGGAGCGCGGACTCCTCTTCGGCGCAGGCGGCCTCGTGCGCAGTCAGCGTTGCCTCCCGGATGGCAACGGCGGCCTCGCGATCCGCCAGGTCCCTCTCCACGGCACAGGCACGCTCTTCCAGCGCCATGGCACGGGCCTCAAGGGCTTCTTCGCGCCGCCGGGATGCCACCTCGGTCTCCGCCGCCCGCCGTTCTCGGGCAGCGGCAGCGTCAAGGACCCCCTGGGCGGCGTCGAGCTTCTTCCCTAGCTCCGCCTCCCAGCTCCCGTATTGAAGGCGGAGGGTGTCCTGCGCCTCGTTCATCACGATGGTGGCGATGAGGGCAGCCCCCCGCTCCTCCTCCACCTCCTTGGCGATCTCCCCCAGCACCTTCTGACGGGCTTCGAGCTCTGAGACGTGCCGGCGGTGTGCCTTGCGGCCCACCTCCACCATGGCCTCCACCGAGCGTCGCCCCTCTTCGACACGTGCCCATGCGGCGTCGAGCTCCGCCTGCTCTGCTTGCAGGGCCTCCACCTGGGCACTTAACCCGTCCAACACCGTGGTGTTTGCGACGGCCAAGGCCTGCAGAAGGGGTTCTGCGCTCAGTGGAGCAACGGAAGGCGTGGGGAAGAGCCGCCTCGAAGAGGATGCCGCGCGGCTTAGCCGGCCGATGGACGTGCCGGACTCGGGGATGTCCCCCGGACCTGGTTTGTCCTGAGCGTCGCACGAGGGAGTGGGCCCAAGCGATGCACCCGCGGCCTCGCCGCGAGTTGCCTCGGAAGTCGTTGTCGCCTCGGCCTGGCGAAGTCTAGCCTCCTCCCGAGCGGCTTCTTCAGTTTGGCGAGCTCGGACGGCCACCTAGGCAGCTTCCTCGGCTTCTCGAAGGCGATCCACGGCCTCTTGCCGGTCAGTTTCACGGGTCGCCTCGGAGGATGTCGTCGCCTCGGCCTGGCGGAGTCCGGCCTCCTCCCGAGCGACTTCCTCGGTCTGGCAAGCCCGGGAGGCCTCCCGAGCGGCCTCCTCGGCTTCCCGAAGACGATCCGCGGCTTCTCGCCGGTCAGATTCCCGCCTCCGGGCCTCTGTGGTCGCCGGGTCCTCGGCCTCAGACTGGCCGGACTTGGAATGGCGGGAGGGACGCGACGGGATCTCGCTGAAGCAGAAGAAAAGCCAGAAGACAAACAAGATGAGTGAATGAAAACTTGTGTTGGAAGAATGAATACAGCCACAATGGGCGTGGGACGAACCTGCGAGGGGGTCGGTTAAACGACCACCTTGGAGGGGAAATGAGGTTTCCCCGGGATGGTTCTGTCCCCCCCATCTTGCGGAGCCGTTTCTTCTTCCGCTCCCCCTCGGGCTGCGGCGTCGGCGCGGCCCCCTCCGGGCGCCTGCTGCTGACACGCGCCGCCCCGCCCCCTCGGGGAGGAGATGGGGAGGAAGTACCCTCTTGCTTTCTCTTCCCTCGGGCGTCGGCAGGGCGGCTGCCCCCCGAGCCCCCATCACGGGGCCCAGAAGCACGACCCCCTCCCGGGGTAGATTGTTCCCCCCTGCGGCTCCCGCCCGAGCCATCGTGGCCTCGAGGAGCCCGCTCCTCCGACGCCCCGACCGCCTGCATGATGGTCAGGATGTTGGCGCGATCTGGATCGCTGCAGAGGGGGAGGACTCCTTGGGGGATGAGGGATGCCTCCGCGGAGCTGAGATTCAGCACCCGTTGGATCATTACCTTGAAGTCTTCGGGGACCCAGTCCCATTTGACCCCCCCGGTGGATCCTCATACAGTCCTCGGACCCGGTGTACTCCCAGGCACCCCGGGCGCGCCGTTGGAGTGGCGCGATCCGGCGACGAAGATAGTCGCCGTACACCATGGCCCCTGTGAGCCCCAGGGATCGCAGGCCCGCCAGGCGGTCGAGGACGGCGTCATAGCCATCTCCCAGATCTACCGGCGCCCGCCAGCTGGAGGCCTGCGCCGGGGGCTGGCTCAGAAGTCGGAGGCGCGCTTCGTCGGCGAGGGGGGTGTAGAACCAGTCGCTCTTCCAGTCATCCCACTTCTTGCGGAGGATGCAGGGAATGTAGCGGATCAACACCGGCCCCCGCGGCTGGAAGTAGCAGCCACCAACCACCGACGGCGGCGACACCGACTGTACGGTGAAGAACCACCGGAACAGCCGAAGGGATGGGCGCACCCCGATGAACATCTCGCACAGGTGCGCGAAGATGGCCAATGTCATTACCGCGTTGGGGGTGAGGTGCGCCATCTGGAGATCGTAAAACTCCAGAACATCCATGAAGAAAGAAGAAAATGGCGGAACCAGCCCTGCCATTGCAAAAGGGAGGAAGAAGACGGACCGCCCCGGGTAGCATGGCGCCGGGCGTCCCTCACCCAGCGTAACTATCTCCCGGCCGGTGGCAGATTCCGGCATGAAGCGGCGCGGCAGCCCGGCCTGCCTCTCGCTCACGATGCGGGAAGGCGGCAGCACGCTACCATCAAGCAAAGCGGAGCCCCGTGCCATGACGCCGGAGGAAGAGATGTTTAAGAGCAAGCGCGTGTGGCGAAGGTAGGGCACAGGAAACAAGGAGTTAGGGCGCAAGCGGCGAAGACAAGGGGAATAATGGCGAGAGGAAGGAAGCAAATCTCTTTCTCGGCGACTTTATACCCTTGCCAACGCTGTGCCCGGCTCCTCATTTCTCGCGCCCACTATCTTGCCCCCTCGTTTCTCGCGCCCACGCTTCCACTAATCCCATTCGCCCGTTTGCGGTGCATGAGGTGGATATGCGGCTGTGGCAGTCGAGATGGAACATCTCGTGCGCGCGTTAATTACGCTCGCCAACCAAAGCGCCATCACCATATCTCCAGGAAAAACGAACCGGCTTGTCCCGATTTTTAGACCGGCCCCACCATGTCACCAGGCCTTAGGAAGTGGCGTCACGCCCGACCGCTTCCCTCGAGGAGGGCGATCGCCCTGGCATAACGCCGGGGGCTACTGTCGGTGACATGGGACCGGGAGTATCATGACTTAGAGACTTGAGACAGACACGATCACCCACGTGGCCTAACCCCCTCGGGGGGAGTCGGGCCCGAGGATGATACGACCGCCCTTCTCTTTGTCTCCCCGAGGGGTCGGACCGCTCCCGTCTCGGCCCCGAGGGCCGAGGCGCCCCGACCCCTTGTGGGTTTTGCGCCGCGTATATGGGGTAGGTGAGCATAGCGGGGCTCACCTAACCACATTTATTGCGGTTTGGACGAGCGCGTCACGCCGCATGTAACGCAGTGCAGCGCGCTCGTTTATCCGGTCTGTGACCAGTCACAGACCGATCAGATCGTGGGTTAGGTGGCGACAGGCGGTCTGACGCACGCCTCGCCCCATCCCATCAGGATGAGAGCCTCCAAGCACTCGTCCCTAGCCGGAGCCGGCGTGTTAGCTCCTGGAGATGGCACGTTGGTCCCGGTCAGATATATACCAGGCTTCATCCTAACCATTACAAGCAAGACATTGTATGAAGAGGGGCAAACATGCAGATTGATAAACTGACGCGTGGTGGACAAGAATGACCGATTTGTGACCGGTCTGACACTGATCATGTCGTCAGCAGACAGCCATGTTCCCACGTCGCGCCTGCTTCCGGCGGAAGTGGAGGTAGGTATGGGCTGTCCCATCAGAAGGTCATTCGGACGGCAACCATACAAGTCTCCGTCTGTTTATGAAAAGATAGGATAAGTCCCCACAAAAAAGAGAGAGATGGGGCATGTGGTATCCCCTTGAGGTATAAAAGGAGGACCTTGCCCACTTAGAAGGGGGATGGATTTTCGGAGCCAGAACGATCAGAGAGGGAGAGAGTAAGAGCTCTCTGGTTCTCCAGCTCTTTTGTAGCTTCTTCATACATAGATCCACAAAAACACGGGAGTAGGGTATTACGCTTCTCAGCGGCCCGAACCTGTATACATCGCCCGTGTCTTGTGTGTTTCCATTCTCGCGAACCTTCCACACACAGACTAGGAGCTTAGAATCTCACCCAGGGCCCCCGGCCGAACCGGCAAAGGGGGGCCTGCGCGGTCTCCCGGTGAGGAGCCCCACGCTCCGTCATACTCCATTCCAAATCGATCTACATATAGTTTTGTTGAGGTTATTCCTAAATGATCTACATATTTGTGTTCATTTATTAGAGTCTATTCGTTATTTGTGTATTGGAGTAAATAGACAATGATGCATGCATCCATGCACACAAGTATTTATAACCCACATGTAATATCTTGATTTGCTATTGGCTAGGAAATATTACGGATGGTGCATGCATTGAGTTTGTTGCTAGAGTAAATATAGTATGAAAAAGTTATTAGCTTTTCTTGGTCTTGGTGTACCTGTGAAATATGTATGTAGATCAATTTAAAATGGAGGGAGTATTCATGATTTATATTCCCAAGGTTTGACTTAAACATTGTCCTAAACAACTTTCTTTACGAGTACGGAGGAAGTATGCTAGTCATTCCTCGTAAACAAGCGATTCATTAATATTTACATTTCTCGATACACATATAGCCAATATAATGTGGAAGAATGAAAAATCACGCATTAAATCCAAGAAAGCCATTAAGATGATAAGTTGTTGGAATGAAATATGCCTATCAAAAAATAAATTTCAGATTTAAAAATATGACTATTAAAAGTAGATAAGTAGATGGAGGGAGTAGAATTTATTCTGGCCTACGTCGTTTTCTTCTGATAGAAATCTACCTACGATCTGTTGTTCCTTCTGAAGAAAACAGAACTCGTTTTTGAGCTTCAGAACTCGTTTTTCAGTGACGTGGAAACAGCAATCACTCAGCATGTGTTCAAGAACAATGTGGGTTTGACAATGCCACCAGACAGGTCCTCCATCCCATCCCAGTAGACATTTCTTAGCTTCACTGATCATGAGTCTTACATGAGGAATACAAGAGTGCAGGGGAAAAAAGCACACCAATTCATCCATCAAAGCTTGTCTCAGCAATGAGATCGTCTAACGATCAATTGTGATGGATAATAATTATCCATCACAATTAGCAAAAGCCAGTAAGCAATTCACTATCAGCAAACATCCAGTATGGTCAGTCCTGCTCCAAAGGAACATAGCTTCTGGGTGAACATCTTCGGCTTCTTGCAAAGCCACATTCGTCTTGGCTTCTTGCACAGCCGCAAAACACCTCATAGCCTTTTCCTTCTCCCAACTTCCAAAAAGTATTAAGTGCTGATCTTGCAGCTTTTCTCTCCAATTTCTTCAAAAGAAACCTTGAACTGCCTACACACTTGATCACCATCTCTTTAAGGTATATATATGGATGCCTTTGTTGGCATGGGGAATAAACCAGTTGATTTGTTGAGCTGAGACTTATCACCTATGAGTCTGACAACAAAAACGAGCAGAAACCACTTCCAGATACCATTCATAGGCGTTGCACAGCCATCTCCACAGAGATAGGACATGGACATTAGTAGGGCTATGTACAGTGGTATATACAACTTACTGCGCAGAATGCTAAATTTCAAAACCTCCATTCAATTGAACGGATAAAGATGGCCTTCCAATGTTATTAAGGGGTGTTTCCAAGGTAACGACCACTCCGGAACTGCCCATTTGACCATTCCACTTGGATCTCCCAATCTGTCATTTAAAAGTTCAGTTAGAGCCAAGCAACTCAATAGAACCAAGCAGAGGCTTTGCTTCGATAAGAACTTACAGACAGAGCAGTAAAGGCTGATGGATGTCTTGAGCAAGACAAACCGCACATTACATTCAATTCCTCTTTCAATGAATGGATAACCTCTGCACGTACCCCAGGATCATTTCCTCCAAATGTAGGGCATAAACTGTTCAATAAAATACCATTAACATGAGTGTTTAAAAAAGGGAAAATCAAGGATAGAGAACTAAAAAAAGGGTGCTTGCTATAGGACTCAACAAATGATCACTAGCAATCAATACAATATACTGGCAAGCACAAGAACTACTATTTTACATGGTAATAAAAAGAGCGAGCAACGGCAAAGAAGCATCAACTCTGCAATAGGTCAAAACAATAACATCTATCGAGGCTAGTCATTTAACAAATTCAACCAAAATAGATGCATGCCATTAGCATGATACCAAGGCTAAAATTGTAGAGATAATGCAAAGTAATTACTGTTTGTTTTCTGTTCAACGGCTCAAAAGTGGTAAATTATGGTACAAAAAAAAGTGATTGGAATTGCTTGAGTGTTCTAAGTAAACTACCTGACTTGCACACTGGGCCTCACCATGAGACCAGATCTTTTCCATGCTAAGGCTTGAGTAACTCCAAATGACAGAGACTTGTCAGGCCATTGAAACATAGGAGTGAACCTGGTGCCTTGCTTATTCTTTAAGAAAAAAAAAAGAGTTACCACAGGTGAAAGACCACTTTACCAATATAGAACGAACACAGCAGAAGAGAGCTAAAACAGATCAGTGCTGGTTATGCAGTAAAAAGAAAAGATGATGGTACACTGATCATATAGAAGTTGTCATAGTAATAAATAATAACACAAATAACAGAAAATAGCCATGTTTGTGAAAGCAAGTGTGCACACTTCCTAATTCATGAAATGAACTCATAAACAATGAGAAACATCTGAGCGTGCAGAGTGTTCCAACCAAAAGGTTGTGATACTATCAATAAACATAACATATTTCTGATCAGAAGCCGATTAACAATGATGTGAAGTTTAAAAGTAGTCATTGCTTAAATCATACCGTTACTCCACACTGCATTAGAATTTTTTTTCTAAGAAAAAGCAGGGGCACTGCAGCTTTGCAGGAGCAGCTCACAATTTTCAGAGATCACAATTAACTAATTTATGAGAAAATGATAAATAGGGAGCATGCTAACCTTGCAAGAGAAGCTGACTCTAGTTTCTCCAGGGTATTTCCCATGAGCTTGAAGCAACCCACCAAATAATGGAAGAAAACCACTTGCTGTAATCCCCTCGCCAGCAACATATGTTAGTTGTCCATTGGGGAACTGCAGGTCCATGAAGGACTGTAACAAATAACCATGTTACTCTGTTAGATAGTATCAATATTCCAGTTTCAAATACAAAAAACAATGGTGGGAGGTTATATTAAACAGATCTAGCAGATTGCCAAGAAGATAATGCATGCTTAAGCATGAAGCAGAAGCTGACTAAACAGACTTCACACACAAACTATCAACATAAAAAAGAAGCACGGTCTTCAATTGCACAACAGAATGCAACAAAAGAAACTTAAAGGTCAGTAAATCTTGGGTGCTTTTAGAGTTATTCATGTAGGTTGGTGATTACTGGTAAACTCATTATAACCAGTAACGAGATATGAGATAATGTGAACACTATAATGCAGAATTCAACCAAAAGATAGTCATACTTACACAAGCTACTGGATTGAGGCAAACCATTGACATCATCAACCATTTCCGATGTTTTGACCAAAAAGCAGGGCAGAGAGAATGGACTCCATTCTGTAATAATATCATTCTTAGTGAGAAATTTACTAACTACAAGAAAATAATAAAAGAAAGAGAACACAGAAGGATAAAGCATTATAACGGCTCATAGGGAAAATCAGTATGTGTAAAGAAACAGAAAGATATGAGTACCTTGCGATCATAACCATACCAAAGCAGATGTTGCTTCGATAGATGAACAGGCAAAAGGAGTGTAGAGTCTCGGACAAAAAGTAACGGTCCCAACTGAACAAGGTATAGAGGTGAGCTATCGTTTCCGGAAGTTGAACTGCTGCGTGATGCCTCCAGCCTCCAAAGGTCTCCACGTGCAACAACAGAACTCTCAATGTCGTGGTTCCTGGTATTGTATGAAGCCGAGACATTTACTGTACCCTGAAGACCAACAGAAGAGCTAAGTACTATGTTGAGTAATTCAGGTATAGGGTTGCAACACCTCACACTAGAAGTCTAGCTGAGATAATCATAACTCGCAGAAGAATTAACACACCTATTTCTTCATACTTGTGAAGTTTAATTTCAGTACTTACTGACAACTGTAAGTCCGATCAGTCAAAAGAACACTTTAATACTAAAAGTATCACTAAACTGCAGTTACAAGTTATGTATTCAATTCATAAATTACATGTAAAATCATCCATTTACCATGCGCACTGCCAACAAGACATCACAACTTAGTTACCAAACACCTCCAAGCATCACTGATTTAAATTAATTCGTCACAGATGCGTGACCATTTGCCTATATTTGTTCTAATAATAAACATAACATTTTAGTAAATGAAACACCTAAATTAGATTGAACATCGAGACAAATCACACCCTTCCTATAAGGATATTTGAATAATTAATTTCAGTTCTGACGGTAGACAATCCTAAACTATGGCTGCGCACTAAATTGAGATGCAAATTACACTAAAAGCCAGCATCCATGCTAAAAATTCGAATTGGATCGTACCTTAGACTTCTTAAAGTTTCCAAAAGTACCAATCTCGCAGCCGAATCCCTCATCTTCCTCATCTACGTCATCTCCGCCCACAGCACCACTGACCGTGGACGCTGCAGCGCTACCGGTTGCGGCAGCGGCGGCCGCCGCAGCTGCCTCTAGAGGGCACCTGTCGACAGCCCTCTCTACCGAGAGCCCCACCGCCGCCTCACCCACCGCAGCCGCGGGCGAGGGCGCCTGAGGCTGCGGCGGCAGCTTGCGGCGCCGGATCTGGCCGTTCCGGAACGGCAGGGGCAGCTGGCGCACGGCGTGCTGCACGGCGCCACCGACGGACGCCCCAATCTCCACGCCAGCCTGGCCGAGCCTCCCGCCGATGTCGATGACGGAGGCGACGGCCGCGGCGGGGAAGAACTCCTTCCCGGCCCGGGCACCGCGGGAGGCGCCGAAGGGGACCACGGGGAGGTCGATCTCGAAGGGAATCCGCTTGTGCGACGCCGCCGGCCACGGGAACTGCGGCGGCTGCGCCTGGAGCAGGCCGGTGAACCCCTGCGCGAGGCGGTCCGCGATGTCCTGGCCGTGCCGCTGCACGCCCTCCCACGCCTCGAACGAGATCTCCATGCCACGGATCCGACGACCAACCCTCTGTTCCGCCTAGCTCGTTGCCGCTCCTCCGCAGATTGGAACCCAATCAAACCGAATCGAACCGAATCGGACAGGTGCAGAAGGAGGAGGAGGAGGAGGAAGCAATTGGGGAAAGGAGAGGAGAGAAGAGGAGAGGAAGGAGAAGGGGGCGCGATGACGTGTGTGATATAATAATAATGGTAGAGGATTGGTGAGGTTGGGGATAATGGCTTGACCGGGTCGACGTGGATCGACGCGGGCAAAGGAGATCGGGCGCACCGCTTCCGCCGCGTGGCGTGCGTGCCCCACCCTTCCGCGCCGCTCCGGCTCACCGCGGCGGAAGAAGAGGGAAATGGTCCAATGGATAAGAACGCGCACGCCCCCGTGTCCGTGCGGATGAGGGTGTGTGTGCTCGCGGTGACGGAAGCCGCGGCCGCCCCCCGCCCTGGGCCCGATCGGATTCACGAGAGCACCAAACGACCGTGGCCTTGGCGCTATCCGCCGCCTGATTCCGCGCGTGCGCTCGTGGACACCGGATGCGATTGGGTTTTCCTCCTCCCGGGCGGCTCACTTCGCTTCGTTTCGTCTCAGGATTCCAGCGAGGTATAGGCATAGCACCGTGCCGTGCTGCCGCTCGCGGTTCGCGATCCCGGATTGGGTAAAATTGTTACTGTTTCCCACGTTGTCCACGCGAATATTCCGTGTACTGCTAGTACTATGATGTTGCTGGTACAGAATTAGGAGAGGAACAGCGTAGCGCTCCATCGAGTTTTATGTCTCCCGTTTTCCATCGTTGTCACCTGTCCTATGAGACATAAAACTCATCGAGATAATTAGCTAATCGCGTCTCTTGACGAAAATAGAGCAGGTTTAATTAACTAGGGGGAGCGACAATGCAACAGTTAACATATCATTATCGTTTTTCGCTTCGAAAGGAACGCGGCACGAGTTGATCCATCAACAAGCCTCGTCTGTGTTGTTGTGGCGTTGCTTTTACGGTGGCCGAGGATTTGAAGCTATCTGGAGCTTTGCAATTTAAGCAAAAGTGATATTGATCTTACTAGTACTCAGCTAGTAGCACGTGCCGTTGGACGAACACTGTTTTGCTATCGCGACGTGCTACACTCTTCGGCGTCGTGGATTTTTTTCCCCCGCAGCTGTTGGGTCAATAGTCGTTCCGGATGAAAAGAGACGCCGATCGACATCTGTAGGATTTTTAAAATTCAATCTGACGTTGACAAGTTTGGTATTTTGGTGGCTCGTAGAGACAACTGAACTCAATTGAAAGCGAACACCTAACACAAAAAGGAAAAATAAAAATCTAAAGAAAAACACGTCAGTGACGATAATGCTACCGAACATATCGCAACTTAAAAGTTCGATTCCTCATCTCACAACAGGAGTGGCGTGCACTGCAGGCTATGCAAATTCAACCGCCCTGTTGAGAAGCATCTGTGAGAGAATCGTGACAAGTTAATTCCGAGAACACAGTTTTGACTGATTACAGAATGGTGTTCCATGCATGCATGCTTCCATACGGGCATACGGCAAAGTAAACTAGCAGCTGGCAGAATTTTTTTATGTTATGCTTCCATGCGGGCACCGTCAGTCTGCATGAATGCAGCTTACGACTCGTAACAATAATTGAAGAAAGGCAACTTGGACCTGAAAAATAATTGGAGATAGTTTACCTGATGTCGACGTGAAAATCCATCAAAAAGAAACGTAAAATTTATCTCGAGAGGCCTCTTGATTTTGTCTTATCACGCGACACATCTAGGACCGTCCGATCCCACACGCTGGTGTAGTCGTCTATTCCACATGTCGATATTGCCGAGAAGGCCAGAACAGACTGAATCGGAAGCTACGTGACACACCCTGTTACGCTAGAGAGAGAGAGTAGTTTATCCCTATGTTTCAAGCAAATAGGAACCACCTATACTTCAAATTATAATTTTCTCTTAAACTACTTATCCGATCTATGATCCGATTGCGCCGTTGTGTTCGTAACAATTAAATCTTTACTACAAGATCTCACATGATTATACTTTGATGAAAAATTATAAATTACTTTTATAATATATCTAAATTACTTTTAGATTTCACTAAATTACTTCTTAGACATATAAAAGTAAATTTAGTAAAGTCTAAAAGTAATTTACATAAATTATAAAAGTAACTTAAAACAAAAAGAAAGTAACTTTATCACGACATCAAAAGTAAATCCGTTATAGAGGTAAAAACATGAATCTATATAGAAATTAAATTTAATCAGCACAAATTGCGTCACTGACTAAAAATGATTATAAAATAAACAACTCATAATACTGTCAGGGTTATGGATACCACATACCTAATAGTAGTTGACTAAATCTCGGCAGGACCCACCACATACTATGTCTTATACGGAAACTGACTTCGGATATGGAGGGAGTTCCGGATAAGGAAATACAACCAGAGTTCAATATGGAAACGACAAGGACTACTCGGATTGTATTCATATTGGTTTCCCTAGTTCTACTTGAACAAGGGGACACCTATGGGTATAAATACAAGGCCCCCTAGAAGGAGAGGGGACGCAGACAATCAACATAGATGCCACAAGCCAATACAAGCCAACATACGCCAAGACAAGACGCCGGATATCGACTTAAGGGATAGGCACGGCTAGTCCCCTACAGTGTCTCCGGATACTGATAGGAGAGACATTGCACTATCTCTAATCTCGCCGGGCACGAACTCGAGGAGGAAGACTACCCTGTTATTGACTACGAGTCAGATCTTCAGACCGCCATGTCGACAACAGTTAGATAGGCTACCCCAAATATTGTACTGGTGTGATTATGATGAATAAGAGCAATACCGGCTTCGGCCAATAGGA
This sequence comes from Oryza sativa Japonica Group, assembly GCF_034140825.1. Classification (NCBI taxonomy): domain Eukaryota; kingdom Viridiplantae; phylum Streptophyta; class Magnoliopsida; order Poales; family Poaceae; genus Oryza; species Oryza sativa. Next base: position 31,021,825 of record NC_089035.1, on the reverse strand, counting down.
TGTAGGGTTATTACCTAACAACTCAGGGGCCTGAACCTGTATAAAAATCCTCGTCTCCGTCTCTTTTACCTCAGTCTCGCGTATACCCTAGTACCAACGATCCCCATATCATGTAAATACCGAAACCGCGACATCAAACGTCGACAAATATTATGAATAACATTATGAATGTATAGATTTCTTTTAATGCCGTAACAAGTTACTTTACTTTTGTTTTAAGTTACTTCTATAATATTGGTAAATTACTTTCAGGCTTTATTAAATTACTTTTATGACTAAGAAGTAATTTAATGAAATCTAAAAGTATTTTAGATATATTATGAAAGTAATTTGTATTTTTCATAAAAATATAGTCATGTGAGATCTTGTTATAAAGATCTAATTGTTATGAACACAATGGTGTAATCGGATCGTAAATCGGATGAATAATCTAAGAGAAAATACTATAAGAAGAAAAAAATACATGCACTTTTGAGTATACTAGTAGCAAATAGATATAAAATTGAGGTAGCTGGTTACGACGATACAGACAACGGCAAAAATACAGCCGCCCCGAAGGAACAAGTTGTGCAGCCCAGATTATGGTTGTCGATGGAGCAGTCAAACGCGAGCCAATGTCGCTGTCCTTCCAGAATACGCAAGACCGACCAGTGAGGATATATCTGCATCTCTCGCGCTTATCTGATGACAAGCCATCAACTGAAAATCCAGTAAGCTACTGCTAATGTCTACCAGTACAATCACAGGTGATGCATGAGAAACGGAGAATCTGGGGAAGTTCCGTGAATTTGTGATGTGTTATTGCGGATAGTAAGAAAGAGAGGAAAAGAAAACAACTTGTGATTGATTGGGTGGAAGCTCCTTGGCAGAGGAACAGAAGGAAAATATAACCACACACTGTATTTAGATTTTTCAACGGGCCCACTCACTCTTCTGAAAATTCTATGGTACCCCGACCACGGTTTACCAAGCTGATACCGTGCCAAAAAAAATGGGGGTCAACGGTTTTCCAGTTTTTCTGAAACCATTTTAAAACCGTCAATTCACAGTAAAATCCACATTTTTTTGAAAAATAAATAAATTCAGTTTAACTTTTTTTAACCTGACGAAAAAAATTAGTGGTTTTATTATCGGGCTGGTTTGGAAAGTTCAATTTTTTTACTACTACCCGGCTACTCCATTTATCTTGCTTGCCCAGGCGCCCGGCAAATAATCAAACCATCCGAGATGGTTGCTTCCGTTCCGTTGTTTGGGCTGCTTTTGCTTTATTTTCTATATTTTTTTAGATAATGGAATATAATATCTCGGCCTTTGCTCAAAAAGAACTACAGCCAATTATTACAGAGATCTACTCCAGAAGAGAGTATAGTTAAGACAAGTTGAACACACCAAACAAGAGAAGAGATGACCCAAACTGAGAAAAACAAAACAAAATGTGGAGCTAGAAGGCCTCGTCCAGACCTAGGACTGAAGTTCGAAGCCAATGCATAGACCAATGACAATATCCTTGCACGAAGAGATTTTTCCAAAGCGGTGCCCCCAAGGAGGATGTGACGTGGATCGCCGCCACCGCTCGTTCGGAACCGAAGCAAGGTTTTCACCCGGAGAATATGGTAGGGAAAGGAAAGGGGTATGCTAAAACAACGCCTCCAAGGAGGGGAATGACGCCATCAGCTGGCCAAATGGCTCAGCAAGGCTTTCGCCCGCGATTCCCTGTCCAAACCCACACCACCAATCCACACAAGAAGGATCGTCGTCGGTTAACAACATTGTCCCTTCAGCGATTCGGCCAAGGCCACCGCCCACAATTGTTCCCGCCGTCGACGGCGCGCCCGCACCCAGACTCCTCCTTCCCCGCCTCTAGACCCCTTCCCCGCCTCCACATACCGCCGCCGACGATGACGCACCGTCAGCCGGATGATGGCCTTCAACCATCGCCGCCCTAGGTACCATCGTCGACAGCCGCCACCGCCACTACCACAGCCACCACCGTCGCCAGCCACCACCGTCAGCCACCATCGCCACCGCCACCGCCACCGCCACGGACACCCCCATCCAGCCACCACCGTCCAGCCGCCATTGTCAGCCGCCACTGTCGCTAGCCAGCGCCGGCAGACGCCAGCCGTCCAGATCCAACCGGGGTGGCACGGATCGGAGGTGCAGCGCGAAGCACGGGTCGCCGGCATCATGGAGGAAGGCGTCACGGGCACGGCGTTCACAGCCGGAGCATTGACGAGGGCGCCGCGCCTCCCTCGTGGCGGCGAGGTTCTTGACGAGGGCCGGCGTCGCGGCACGCGCCGCAGTCCGCCGCCGTCGTCGCCAACTTCGTCGCCGCTACATCCGCCACCATCGCCGCCGCTAGCCACCCCCCTGCCAGGTCCACGGAGCGGCGGCGGTGTCGACCGAGCCCATCGCCGGTCACCCCGGCCAAGCGAGGAGACCAGATCTGGCGACGCCGTCGCCCGTCGCTGGAGCCGTGGAGAGCCGACACCGAGCGCCCCACCGCCGCGCCGTCCCCGTCGCCACGACCTTGCTGTCCCGCCGCCATCGTCGCCACGCCCGCGCGGGGGCGAGGTGGAGCCGAGGAGGATGGCCCCGCCGCCGCCATCCCAGCGCGTCGCCCGGCTTTGCCGGCGACGAGCTCCGGCGGCGGCGAAGCACGGAGGAGGGAGGAGGAGGGGCGGCGGCGGAGGCTAGGGTTCCGCCCCCTAGGGGGCGCTCCAATGTTTAATTAATTTCAATTTTTTTATATGCGTTCCTTTTCCCCTTGTTAATTAAAGTGCGTGGTTACTCTCTGGTAGAGATTAGAGTTTACGATTACGCGATTCGTTATAGTTTATGCACGACTAATTAAACTCTATTCTAATCGTGATGATCTTGTAGTGGCCTGGTGGGCAACATCTTATGGCTTATGCAATTTGTTCTACGTGATAGCTTGCCATGTCAAAGGCAGGTGGCTTGCACTTGCAGGCTGCGCATGACAGGTAGATATTTTAGTTGTCAAAATTTTAGGCCATCGAAACACGAACGATTTTTTTTCTTTCTCATGTTGCATAACAAAAGAATATTGGATAAGGCCGGCATTTAAGACTATATACGGAGATGAGAGTGATGTGTCGAAAGGAACTGTGAGCTCAGGTTATATTGCCAAATGGGATTTATCATGCTACTGTTCTTCGACGAAAACGATTTGTCACACTGTCGCCTATATATTTTCCTTAGGCTGAGTATCCGTGTTAAATCTACCAATTAACTAGTGTGCTTCAGACGACTTTCAGGGAGTATTTCAGACGTTTTGATAGGGTTCTAAAGGAGACAGATCGGTAGATCAAGTCTAATTTAAATTGGTGTGAAGCTTAAGATATACTAACTCCTTTTTAATATAGATAAAAATTAATTTACAGTATGACATCTTAAATTTGTAACATTTAATCCTACGGTATTTTATTTTTATGGCTTTGCCGTAGTAATATAGGATACTTCAATTTGAACTATCAAGGGGGAACAAGGGTAAAGCCATCTTTTGCAACATTCTATTGGAAAAGGAAGTATTAAAATGATGGTTGGAGTGTATTTTGGTAAAGAATCATAAAATAAAGTGTTTTATTGCAAAGCTACAAAACTATAGTGTCTTAAAATATAAATACATACAGCGTGTCATAGAGCAAATCTTGCCTTAAATATATAACACTAGTAACTTTTGAACAAATGTTTAATCATTTGTCTTATTAGAAAATATTTTTTAAAAAAAATATTTTGTTTTAGTGTTACTTGTTTTATCACGATATTGTAAGTATGTATTGTATCTTTTATATTTACACAATTGTTTTTTAATAATACGTATGGTGTACTGGCATGTTTAAAAGTCATCACCATTGTATATTTTAAAAAAACTGACCCTATTCCGTGAAGATAAGATAACAGTGTTAACTAAGGGATAAATTATCCTTTTTACCCCTACCCATTTGACCATGCTTCTTTTTTGTTTACCCAAACTTTTGACACATTTGTAATAAATTTAGCTTTGACAAATTTGAGATAAGTTCGATAGTTTTGGCTTGAAATCGACAAATTCGATAAGATCAAAATAAAAAAACGACATATTTATGTCTGAACTTTTAAAAGATTTTCACATCATATTGTCTTTTTCTCCATTCCAAATTACATCCAATGAAGAAAGTACAGAAAAAAACAAAAACTCATAGTCGAGAGCTATGTGTCGCTACCCCCTGTCTCCTCTCCATCGCTGTCGTTGTCGCCGTAGCCACCCCTCTCCCACCGCATGCCACCACCCTCGCTCCCACCTCGTGTCGTCGCCACTCCCTTTGCCCCAGCTTCCAACTACTACACTAGTTTTTTTACATGACTGGATGAGAAAGAATTTGGGATAGTATTGTTTGTGTTATTAGGGGCATTTTTGTTAGTTCGGCACATAAATTCATTTTTTATTTTCTTTTTCTAGATGAAATCTTAATGGTGTTTCGAAACAGGGTAAAATGACAACTCCGATTTTAAAAAAATAGATCAAATGAGCAAACTTTAAAAAATAGATATCTGACTAGTAGTTGATATATATATATTATGCTGATGTCAGCATGGCATCAACACATATTAGCTATTCCATTGGAATGGTAAACCATTTTGTAGTCTCCCTTCTTCAGAATAGGGTTAAATAAGCAATTGTCTCTTTAAAATTTAGACTTTTATAGCATTAATTTTTTAGAGTAAATTGTATTCAAGGTTAAAAAAAAACTTGGTAGATGGATGTATGCTAATGCAGGAACTTCAAAACTGAGGAAACCGGTGCACCAACTTGGCTAGATGGTACCTTTTTGTTTTATCAAAGTGAATGCCACATGAAATTTTTGGCCACCTAAGTAAGACATGTCATTCATGTAACATGTTTTTGCTGCTTCTTTCGAATGACAGATAAACTGAAGGTCCATTTTAGCAAACATCCCCAGTTCGATGGTAACAGTATCAAATCAAAAGCTCTATAAGTCAAGATTTAGCGTTGATAGATCATACAGGGCACTGTAATCTCTTGATTGATTCGTGAATTAATTCATAGTTATAATATCAATTGAACAATGAAGCATGACTGTAAAAAATTAACCAGCATGATCTAAACAGCTTTGGCCGTGTACATCCAGTTAGATAGATGTAGAGGACGGATTTTTAATCTATTATCTTAAAAAAAATGATCTAAACGGCTAACGCTTGCTTTGAGAAGCCTAGCACGATCGTCGCCCACCACCATCTCTAACGCATCCAATTGACAAGTTCTTGCCCCATGTGTGCAATTTGCTCATCTTTTTATCTCGGATCCTATAGCAGGCGAGAACTGGAGATCACTTCAGTGAGGCGGACAAGATCTTACTCGAATTTGCATTGTGTAAATGATCCTGATTACTGGGACTTCAGGTTAGATGGGCCTAAGATATTTCTCATAGAAGTCTCTTTGCGAAACTATTGGGCCTTATGTGGATGGTCAGCCCAGACTGCAAGGCCGGTGTACCTTCTGAGACCCATAATTCCGGGTTGGCTCGACGATGGGAAATACAGAAAAAGTTGTATAAACCACAAAATTAAGGAGGCCCTTGCCCACTTTAGGATTGTTTGCTTTTTGAACTTGTCGTTAAATGTTTAAAATGTTTACCACGCCTTGACAAATCTAACAAAAAGTTGTCACACTTTTTTGAGTAATTAACATGTGGGTTCTAGTTTTGATGGTAGGGAATCTTATTATAGCTATGACTACAACTAAATAGTTGCCAAAGTAAATTAAAATTATTTAGTTTTAGACGTAACAAATTAAAGCTGCAAAAAAAAACATACTCATAATTTCCTAGACTTGTTCAAATGTTGTTCGGACTATATTTGGGCTGGGCTTAAAATGCCGGCTGAAAAGTCCAAACATTGAGCTCAGCCAGACCTGAAAATCATGGAGGCAGTCTTGTAACGGATTTTTTTAAAAAAAATATAGTTTAACTCATAAAAAAAGAGAAATCGTGCATTTAAAGGGATTATTTAGGGTGTGTTTGGCAGTGCAGAATAGGAACCCATCCCTCCTGCACACAAAATGGTGCGGCCTTTTAACACGTGATTAATTAAGTATTAGCTAATTGTTTTAAGAAAATGGATCAAATGATTTTTTAAAGCAACTTTAGTATATAATTTTTTTAAAAAAAATGCACCGTTTAGTAGTTTGAAAAGTGTGTACGCGGAAAACGAGAGATGTGGGTTGGTAAGATGGGGTGTTGAACTCAGCCTTAAGGATGTTTTTATTTTGTGTTTGTAAAAGTTGTGGAACAAATAGGATTGTACAATTATCCTGATTAATGGTCTTATCAACCTAAACGGACTGTTTGCCTTGAAGAATTCACTAACGATGACATATGTTAGTGTAAAAAACTTGTTTTTATTAATATTCAGCACACTTCTCATATACATGTAAACAATGGAGCTTGTTATTATGGAATAAATATCTAAAATAAACATGTGCTGGATTACTGATTTATTTCTGGTTTCATTTTTATAGAAAATAAAGGACATCAACATGGTAAAGATAGTCTTGATTTTAGATATCCATATATATAGCAGATTATTGTTGTTACTTACTCCCCCTATCGCAACATAAATGAATTCTTAACATCCAAGGAAAAGTACAATAGTAAGGGAAAAGGAGCACATCTGTAAATCTCTAAATCTAATTTAAATATTAATTTTCTCTTTTTATTTTTATTTATGTTATATTTATCTACATTTTTTCTCTCCTATACTGGCTCCATACATGCTAGTTTCACGATGTTTTTGTTTTTCCTTTTGAGCGAACGCGCAGGAGCAAGCACGTTAATGGAAAGGTCCAAGCTCAAGCTCGCACGACCTGGCCAGAGAGACCCACTGCTCACACTGAGCGCGACTACGTGCCTGTCTAGGGGAGCTAAATTATGAGAATCAGTTGGTTGGTAGCCAGCTTATGAGAACCTAGAAAGATGAGTTTCCAAGCTTCTGGCTTGTAGTTCATTTCAGGATTCTACAACTGCAGTTTCTTAGAATCTAGATCAAAAGCTGTACTGTTTGGAGAGCTTTTGATTCTGGGAGAAGCTGCAGCAGCTAGAAACTCCCCCAAACAGGACCAACAACAAATTGTCCATTCTTTTTACTCCATGTGTTGAAAAACTAAAAACTAAAGGACCATTGGTTGAACCAATCAGCTAGCGCCATAAGTGCAAGCTTTAGATAAGTAGATAGATTCAAGATTCAACCCATATTTCCCTTTTTCTTGATCGATTACCACTTCTAGCAAACCCTGTATTATTCAATTGCAAAGGAAAAAAAATGAAAAAGTCCAAATACCCCTCTAAACTATGGATAAAAGTCCATCTACCACCCTAAACTTTAAAACCGGGTATCTAACTCCCTGAACTTTGTAAAATCGTTCATATTACCCCTAAGGTGGTTTTGCATATTTTGTAATCTTAAACGAACAACTTTTAATAAATAATATAACTTAATTGTATACCATCAATTGTAAGTCATCAATTTATACTTATACAGTGATGTTGTGCTATTATTATGTTGGAACTTGTTTCTAAGTGAGAGCTAACAAGTGATTAAAAAGAAAGACTGAAGTGGAGATTTTAATATATATGTCCAATGTGTATGTCACGTGATCAAACTCATTCAAGTTATATACAAATCAGATAAAAACCACTACACAAAACCACCTTAGAGGGTAATATGAACGGTTTTGTAAAGTTTAGTGGTTGGATGTCCGATTTAAAAGTTCAATGTGCTATATGGATTTCTATCTAAAGTTGAGGGGGGTATTCGGACTTTTTCAAAGGAAAAACGCAAACACCAAAAGCATTCACGCACCTCTGAATAGTTGTACAATCTACTTATCTAAGTTTAAGTTATAGACTTCATACACATACTTGTATTTATGATTAATTATTATTTTAGTGATATGCGATATACTCGTGGATAGTATTGTATTTTTTTGAAAAAAAATAAAGAATTAGAAAATCAATTCAGGAAACGTGATCATGAAGAATTAGAAAATTATCGCAACTAGTTGCTCTTTAGAACGCAGGCTAAAAAAGTAACTCCATATGTCAATATCTTGTTAATACGATTCTTATGAACTTCATCGGCTTATCCGTAAACAGTGTGATTCACTGAGCTTACGGGCGTGTCGGTACTAGAAACATCTTCATTTTCAGCAACCGTCTGTTCCTTTTTGGATCAATGGGCCAACGTTGCTGGACTAAGCAAGCCGAGGCACAGCGTTGGCGCAATGACTTGGTTTGCCCTGATTGGTCGCGTGACGCGTCCTCATATGCGAAGCAAAGGCAAAGCCTAAGCCCACCGATCGATCGTGTCCACCCCCACCGTTTCGCTCCCACCTCTCTGCCACGCCGGTGCGCAGGCGGGCATGAACCTGACTTCACTTAACCGGCAACGGCCCGCGGCGTCCGTCAACTGCTTACCTCTTGCGGCTGGTATTTGACTTCCGGCTTTTGTTTCCTTGATACTTTACTCTCATCGCTCCCTGCCCATCTCCCACGGCAAGGCACCAGAACTTGCACCTGCATAGATACAGATCATCCAATCGATCACAGCAAGTGCTGAGCCAGCTAATTCTACCGGAAGAAGCACATAGATCATTTCTTCCTGCTGTATAGTGCGTGATACTACTGCGTATTTCTTGTTTATTCAGATCAAGTCAAAACAGCGTTAGTCTAAGCCCTATATAAACGCTCCCTCAAACATTCATTTATCCATCAATTCATTAACGGGTCATCTCCTGCCTTCCCCATTGGTCCGAACAGCTACCGCTAGCACACAAAAGTACAGAATTCCAAACCAAATCCTGTACCAAAACAGGAAGGGCGCAGGCATGCCTCTTCTTATCGTGCAGCCCGTACCCATTTCGACAGGTCCTATTGCCTGCGCTAGCACCGCGCGTCCTGCAGCAGCGGCGCACGATGACGACGGCCACCTTTTCGACGATCTCGTGCTCGGCTACGGCGGCGACGACAAGACGAGCGCCGACGCCGACGATCCAGCGAGGAAGCTCGAGTGGCTCAGGTCGCAGGTCATCGGCGCGGACGCGGAGTTCGCGTCGCCGTTCGGGACCCGCCGCGTCACGTACGCCGATCACACCGCGTCCGGCCGCTGCCTGCGTTTCGTCGAGGACTTCGTGCAGCGCAACGTTCTTCCCTACTACGGTGCGTGCCATTTAGCCATATGGACCAGACTACTCTGCGATTGCATCCGTCGTGAAAATGTAATTAATTAACTCAATGATGGGTTTTTATTAGGGAACACGCATACGGTGGACAGCTACGTGGGCTTGCACACGAGCAAGCTGGCGTCGGAGGCGGCGAAGTACGTGAAGCGCAGCCTGGGAGCCGGGGCGGAGGACGTGCTGCTCTTCTGCGGCACGGGCTGCACCGCGGCCATCAAGCGGCTCCAGGAGGTGACGGGCATGGCCGTGCCACCGACGCTGCGCTCCGTGGCGCTGGACGTCCTGCCGCCGTCGGAGCGGTGGGTCGTCTTCGTGGGGCCGTACGAGCACCACTCCAACCTGCTCACGTGGCGGGAGAGCCTCGCGGAGGTGGTGGAGATCGGGCTGCGCCCGGACGACGGCCACCTTGACCTCGACGCCCTGGAGGCGGCGCTGGCGGCGCCGGAGCGCGCCGGTCGGCCCATGCTGGGATCCTTCTCGGCGTGCAGCAACGTCACCGGCATCCGCACCGACACGCGCGCCGTGGCGCGCCTGCTGCACGGCTACGGCGCGTACGCCTGCTTCGACTTCGCGTGCAGCGCGCCCTACGTCGGCATCGACATGCGGTCCGGCGAGGAGGACGGGTACGACGCCGTCTACCTGAGCCCGCACAAGTTCCTGGGGGGACCGGGAAGCCCCGGCGTCCTGGCGATGGCGAAGCGGCTCTATCGCCTCCGCCGCACCGCGCCGTCCACCAGCGGCGGGGGCACCGTCGTCTACGTCAGCGCATACGGCGACACGGTGTACTGCGAGGACACGGAGGAGCGCGAGGACGCCGGCACGCCGGCGATCATACAGAAGGTCCGGGCCGCGCTGGCGTTCCGGGTGAAGGAGTGGGTCGGCGAGGCGTGCATCGAGGCGCGCGAGGACCACATGCTCGCCCTTGCTCTCCGCCGGATGCAAGCGTCTCCAAACCTGCGGCTGCTGCTCGGCGGCGACCGGCCCAGCGGAGGGCGCTGTCTCCCCGTTCTCTCCTTCGTGGTGTACTCACCGCGCGACGGCTCCGAGCAGGATGAGCGGCCGCAGCTGCACTGCCGGTTCGTGACGAAGCTGCTCAACGACCTGTTCGGCGTGCAGGCGCGCGGGGGATGCTCCTGCGCGGGGCCCTACGGCCACCGCCTCCTCGGCATCACGCCGGCGCGAGCCAAGGCCATCAAATCCGCCGTCGAGAAGGGCTACCACGGCGTGCGCCCCGGGTGGACGCGCGTCAGCCTGGCCTACTACACGTCGACGCGGGAGGCGGAGTTCGTGCTGGACGCCATCGACTTCGTCGCCAGTTTCGGCCACCGGTTTCTGCCGCTCTACGCTTTCGACTGGGAAACCGGGGACTGGGAGTACAACCACAGCTTCGGTCGTGTCCTGGCAAACAACAACGCCATCAGCAATGCTGCCGCTGCTGCTTCTAGTGGACGGGTCAAAGCAGAGGACGAGTACCGGAGCTACATGGCATTTGCACGGAGCCTAGCCGACTCCTTGGGCGGATGTCTGGATAACACTCCTGCTAGACACGTTCCCAAGGGCATCGACCCACAGTTGCTTTACTTCCCTATGTGAGATCGGATAGTTGGATTCTTTGTTGTTGAATTTTACCCTTGGTTTTTGGCCGAAAACCTGGAGAGATGCTTCTTTTGTGCCGAAACTTCCCAAAAAGAAACAGCCGCAAGTCCACAACCACGGCAATAAACAAAGGTAAACAAAGGGTTAATTGGTTAGCTACTGTGGGCTGAATGCCCATGCGTCGGCTCGGCCGTCTCAAACCCGAAGAGAAAAGAAGTCGTCAAGCCGTCGACTTGTTCGGTTGTTTGCCTTGCCCACCGAGCCTCCCGCAGCTGTCTCGCTCGCGGTTTTTCTACTCCATCTCGCCTCCGCGGCTCCGCCTCGCGTCGCTCGCCATGGGCAAGTCCAGATCCGGGGTGCTGCTGGCGCTGCTCCTGGTCTGCGCCGCGGTGGCGGCGGCGGCGGCTGCTGCCGTACCGGGCAGCAAGGGGAAGGGCGGGGCGGGTCGGGCGGAGGTGGCGTGCTCGGATCTGGCGACGCGGGGGGAGTGCGTGGCGAGCGGCGGCGGGAGCAGGTGCCGGTGGTGCCGCAGCGAGGCGCTCGATGACATGTGCTTTGGGGCCGCCGAGGCGTGGAGGCTGCCCAACCAGGTGTTCTCTTGCGACCCGCCCGCCGGCGGCGTCGCCCACGCCCGGAGATGACGATGCAGCCTAGGCGGCCACTGCTGTCGTCTTGCTCGCGATTAATCTGTTGTACCCTCTCCCCCTCTGTTCTCGTTGGATTTGAGAATTTAAGAACTACTGTTTCCTGGTGTTAAGTACTCCAGATCCTTGGATGCCACATAGACGATTTTCCACTCTACTTTTCTGTAATGTATGTTTTGATCAGAAATCTGCCGATCGATTTTATTGATTGTTGATGCTTGATACCGACTCTTTCAAGATTTGCAATTTGAGTTGAGTAATCTGCGACAAAATTTGAGTTGCCAAGACAAATAGGAACTGACGAAAGATTTAATCTTTCTTTATCGTCCCTCAAATCGCCGTACTCTCGCTACGCGAATTGCCGTCGTGCTTGAATTATCAGCAACACCGAGCTCCTCCCTCTATTTTTCACTCATCTCACACGGATCAATACAAAACTAAAAAGACTATAATATTCAAACTTCATCAAATTTTAATGTAATTATTTTTACTTTATCTACTTCCAATTGAATTATTTTATATTTTCATAAATTTCGATACAAATGACTATTTACAAATAAATTTACTTTAGAATAAATAGGAGGAAAAAATAAATTTATTATTAAACGGGAGAAGTAATAAGGAAGAGTACCCTTCTGCACATTCGTGTGCTGCACCTGGTAGGAATGATTATTGATTTTCCAACAAGTAAAATGCGAATACATGTTGTACATAGGAACGAGAAAATAGTATAAGCGGGTACCATGGTCTACTGGTCTGTTTGGAGCTCCATCCAAAGTAGGAGAAACCATGGTTGAAAGTACTCTTATGAAATAACTACAAAGAGAATGAAGTTGGTTTTAAGCTGTTCTATAACTCCAATTCACCAGTTTTTGAAGCGAGCCTCAGTGTTTGGCTTATTCTTATACTTGTAAACTAAAATTTAAATTTTAAAAAATAATTTTGAATTTGGTTTTTTATTTTTTTAATCATAGTTTATTTAACAACATTTGCTCTTGAGTCGCTAAGATACGTAAATGATATTTTGTTTATTAATAAGCGATTCGGATAATCATATGAAAAAGCAAAACAATGAGACTATAAATTTAAAATTTAGAACCCTACCAAATACATCCAACAAATTGTCAGCGACTTGAAAATTGGGCCTATTGTGAAACATCAACGGCGCAGGTGGCATGTAAAATCACCTGCAAATTATGGCGTCTCACTGTCACCAAGTGTCCCGAGGTTGAATTGTTCGTGGCAAATGGCATCCCAATTTCCAGAAAGGACCGACTATAGCGAATTGGGCCACCATCTGAACTAGGTGCAATAAGTTTATCTTAGGTCCCTTACTATCTCCAAGTCTAAGATCTAACCCTGAGCCACTACCATGTATGAAGCATTCCTCAACTTTTGAAACTAGTGAAATAAGATCCCATGACGATTTGAACAACGATTTGAACAACGATTTCGGCTGATGTGCCATTGACATAGCACTTAAGTAAATAAAAAAAAACCATGAAACCAACATGTAAATGAGTGTCCGGTTATAAATAAAAAAATTATAGTGAGACCCACGTCATCACCCCTATGTTTTTCCTCTTCTCTTCATTTCCTCGTCATCATCGGCCCACAAATTCAAGGCGGGTGATGGGCAGTGTGAAGAGGGGTGACAACTGATGGGTTGTTGGCAGGAGGCGAGCGGCAAAAGGTCGAGCCACAGAGATAGTCATGACCTCATTAGAGGACCTTACATGAACGAGGCAGTGAACATGAGGACAACAATGACCATGACGATGGCCCGCATATGATACCAGCCCACCGACCTAGAAGGAGAGGAATCTAGGTTAGTACTCTGTATCACCTCGATCCATGATATAATGTCGTCGCAAGCCCACCCTTGCTACCACTATTGAGATCCGGGATGGTCGCAGCGGCGCCGACGCATGCCCCGACACTACTCGCTGCTCCTCCCGTTCGTGCACCGCGTGTTCTAGGCGGCAGGTACTGTGTCTTGTGCGCCGCCACGGGAGGAGGAAGGTGCGGGCGGACAAGACCGATGTCGACGGCAAGGCGAGGTCATTGATGGCGACCGGCTTCACCCCAAGCTCGCCACTGCCGCCTTTTCACCGACCAGTTCCACTGTTCCTGCTGCTCGTCGCTGTCACCTTTCCGCCACTAGCGCCTTTCTGCTGATGAGATAGCGAGCTCGAGCTTGCTGGCCAGTCAGCGTCGTTGCCACCCAGCTCCTCTTCGTCAGCACCGTTGCCGCCTATCTCCTCTCCGCTACCCTTCTCCCTGCCGGGCACCGCTCATGTTGCCTTCTCCCGTCGGCCGAACACCCTGGAAAGAGATGGAGGAGAGATGGGAGCCCCTCTCCCATCTCTGACATGGGAGAAAGAAGCTGTGGTTTCACTGACATGGGAGGCACACATGTTTATTTTAATTTTCATTTTTGTCTTCGGTGCCACGTCAACGCTATGTCAGCTAAAACCGCTTACAATACTGCCTTGAGACTATATTTGTACTGGTTTTGCAAGTTGACAGACGTGCTGTATCTGGTATTGCTGTTTGAGAATGTAATTCGAACTCGATGTCAAGTTGAGGGACCTAAGTGAACTTATTCCGAACTAGGTTGTGCAGTCCGTGCAGGGGATGGCGAGATCGACAGCTTTAAGGTCCCAATGTACTTGAGGCTCCCATCAAAACGGAAATAAGTCCACTTGATGTTTCTCATCTTTACGTTATGTTTAATTGACATCCCTAAACCGCAATACCATAAATTTTCACTCTCATCCTAACAAAATCGTTCGAGTCAGGTTCCATGATGGATAGTTGGTTTAACTAACGTTAAATTAAAAACATGTAGGGTCCACATGTAAGTGAGAGGTCACTTCTTTATTACATCTTTTTCCTCAACCATACAGGCCATTCGAAGGTCGTTGTTCTTCTTAACCTGGTGCCATTGTACAAGCTAGGCCGCACTGTCTTCTCCTGTTCCTTCAGGGCTCTTCTTTCACGATGCTAAGAGAAGTCTGAATGTCTAATGATGACGCATTGTTTCTTTGACATGTCACTGCCACTGCCGCCGCCACCATCACCGCATTTGTAGATGACCTAGATGTAAAGGTGTAAGTGGTTAATCGGGTGAACCCACTTATAGGCCAAAATAAGCAGTGCCACTTACACCCCTACCTAGATGCCCTTCACCATGAGCCATGTAGCGAGTTCAATGTTTTGATGGATCTCGGCTCATTCTTATCCTTTCGTTCTCTCTCCTCACTTGAACAGTGCAAGAGAGCTCTCGAGTTGTTTCTTTCCTTTGTTTATCAGGCCCTATGTCCTGTTCATCTTCGGTGACCGTGGGTTGCCGGCGAGGAGAAAAGGGGGGGGGGGGAGGGGAGGGGTTCCGGGGAGTGGTCGGGCTTGTTCCGGTGTCAGGGTTTTTTTCTTGTAGTTTGTGCAGTTCGAGGGAGGAAGTAAGTGTCGTCATCCTTCAGCCCGAAGGTTTTTAGCCAGGGATGGAGTTGCTGAAACTTGTTTCAGTAGTCCCTATTCCAGCGGTAGTCATTGCGTAAGTAGTAGACGCCCTTCTCTTCAGTGTGTGCAGCTTCGAGTTCTCCAGATTTGCATGTGAAGAGGTTGTACTGGTCGTCAAACTCTCTCCGGCGACCACACACAAAAGAATAGTGTTCTCTTCCTTTGTCTTTGGTTTTGGATCTTCTAGGGGCAGTTGTGGTCTGCTTGTTTCGCTAAGGTAGCTTCAACCTTCACCGTGGAGGCTCCAACAAGGCTTGCTCCTCGACTCTCGTTTTTGCAGCTCGCCATGAAATCATTCTCCCCATCACTGCCTGCATAAGATGGCTCGCCGTTTATGTGGAAGAAGCACAAGGACCTAATTGCTTTTTAAGTTTTTTTTAGATCTTTTTCAGCATATTTTGCATCGTAATGTTAATTTACCCATTTCTCAAAGGCTTTTCTGTAATCGGAAAGTTCTCCGTGTTAACTTGTCTCATGTACACTTTGTACTTTACTTTAAATAAATAAAGTACATGAGTTTAAAGAAAAAAACATAATCCCCAACACGGCAACACACGCTCCGCCAAGTGCTTGTTCCTTCCCCCTTCGTCAATTGACCCTGCCCTGCGGCGTCCCCACTGACTGCCGCCGGCCGTGCCGCTCCCCACGTTGGTCGTCGCTGTGCACGCACAGCGTCAGGTTCATGCAGCGCAACAGTGTACGTCGCCCCGTGTGGCGTGTACCACTTCGCTGGCCCAAGTGACCAGACAAACAGGCCGCGGCATGCGGCGATGGGTCGGTCAGGCGAAGGCTACTGAACCGGCCGGCAGATGCTGCGTCCACAGTCCTCGCCAGTCGCCACTGTTTAGCGCGCTCGCTCACTCGCTCACCTTCCCCTTTCGCGCTTCGCTGTTCGTGCGGCTGGTGCTGCCCCTGCCACTGGTGCCTGGCCGGAAACGTCTTTTTGTGCGTGTACGTTTGCTTGGCGGAGCATTTGTTGGCCGGCAGGCGATAGAGCGCGAGAAGAGAAGAGAAATGAACATGCGGGTCTGTTCCGTGTAGGCGTGTACTACTAATTAATGATTATCTGCAGATTAATTAGCGCTTGAACACACAGCTACTCGTACTTAGTTCTAGACAGAAGTAGTAGTACATCGTACAGTGAGACAAAAGCTACACGTACTAATTCAAAGAAACCAGACAGGCCACGACCAAGCAGGCATGGCCGAGAAGCCGAAACGGGTAACCGTCCACGGAACCCCTCACCGTTGCTGCTGCCCCCGTAACTCCTCCGGGCGCCAACGGGCCATCACCGCCGCCGCCGGCGTGGCAGGCGCCGACGCCGACGCCGACGCCCCGCACGACCATCCGGTCATCCAGGCACAGCCCCGCGTTGCCGCTCAGGTCGAGGTTCTGGCCGAGCCGCCGCAAGAACGCGCCGTCGAAAGGCACGGCGCCGCCCAGCCCATTGTTGCTCAGGTTCAGGTGATACATCCTTGTCAGCCTGGTCAGCACCGGAGGGATTTCTCCGGTGAGGTTGTTGTCTTCGAGTGACAGCGTCGTCAAGCTCGCCAGCTGACCAAACGCCGCGGGTATCTGTCCCGAGTAGCCGGAGCCGGCCAGCCGGAGTTCTTGAAGACGAGGGAGACCACCGAGCTCGGAAGGTAAGGGGACATTCATTGGGTTGTTGTCCATGATCAAGCACTGGAGGTTTCGGAGGCCGGAGAGTCCAGGAGGGAAGTGACCACTCAGGCCATTGCTGCTCAGCGCCAAGAAGGTAAGCGAGCTCAGGTTGGCGATGCTGACCGGGATGCCGCCGGTGAGATTGTTGGAGCTCAGGTCCAGCTTCTGCAGCTGCCGCAGCTCACCGATCCGGCTCGGGATGGCGCCGGACAGCGAGTTGTAGCTCAGGTCCAGACCGACCAAGCTCTTCAGCTCGCTGATCTCGCTCGGCACCGGCCCGGTGAGCGAGTTGTAGCTGAGGTCGAGGTGCACCAGCGACGTGAGCTCGCCGATGCCCTGCGGGATCTCGCCGCGGATCAATCCGTTCTGGGAGATGGTGAGCACCTGGAGCGACCTGAGCGTTGCCAGCTGCGGCGGCATCACGCCGGACAGGGACGGGTTGGCCCTGATGCTGAGCTGCTGCAGGCTGGAGGTCGAGAGGTTGGCGGCGGGCGGCAGGACGAGGGACGTGTTGGCCGCCGGGTTCTTGAAGCAGCCGACGAAGAAGAGGGACTGGAGGTGGGGCAGGGAGGAGAACACCAGCGGCGGGAACGCGGCCGTGTCCTTGCACGACGGGTTGGGCTCCACGCCGAAGTCGAGCCGCGTGACGCGCAGCAGCGCCGCCGCGGCGTCGCCGGCTGCCGGCTTGCACTCCAGCCCCGGCCACGGCGCGCCGCAAGGGTCGGGGCTCTCGGAGCGCCAGTCCCGGTCAGACGAGACCGCCTCCATGACGAGGAACAGCGCCTCCCTCTCCGCCGGGTCCATGGACGCCGCCGCCGCGGCCACGGACAGGAGGCACACGAACACAGCGACGGAGGCTGCCATCCCTTGGCTTGCCCTGCGCCGGTGGACCAGTAGGGTGGGTTTTGGTGGGGTTTAAGAGGAGACCTCGCTCGTGCGCCCGCCGGTAGCAGTTGGTGCTGTGATTGACGGGACGAGAGGCACTGAGACCAGGGGGGCCCCTTCCCGGACATGGAAGCAGAACGGTGCAGAGCCACGCAAGCCTCCCACGCGGGCTTGGATGGCGCGGAAAAATCTCGGCCGTTACACTGTTTTCCGACGAGCTACTACTCCATTACACCCACGCCGAGTTCGGAGTCCAACGTCTGCACTGGGCAACGCTAAGCTAACTAGACGAGTGCAGTTAAAGTGCTGCCTGCGCAGAAGGGGGCACCAGTGCATAGTGGCATTGTGCACACAGTTTGCACGTCGTATTTTCCACAGGAACCGTAAATAGCAATGCGGTCCCAGATACAGGATGACAGATAGTGCAAGTACGTAATTTGACTGTCCTGGCAGTGACTAAAAAACTGCTGGCAAGAAAATTGATTTAGGCGCATGTCCTATGCGCTATGCCACTCATTTAGCCCCAGCTCCCTTCGTACGGAACTACTCCCTCCGTCAAAAAAAAGACAAAACCTGATTTCCGTGTCCAACGTTTGACCGTTCGTCTTATTTGAAAAAAATATAAAAAAAATTAAAAAGATAAGTCACGCATGAAATATTAATCATGTTTTATCATCTAGCAACAATGAAAAATTTCATATAAGACAAACAGTCAAAGTTGGGCACGGAAACCCAAGGTTTACCTTTTTTTTGGGACGGAGGGAGTACTAGGATTACTACTATGATCCAAAACAATTCCTGGAGAAGAGTAGAAAGTTACAGAAAAAAAGAAACACAAAAGGCCACGCGGAGAAAAAATCTCAAAATACATTGTCGACTGACCAAGGAGGCCACAAAAAGTGAGTTCGCCTGACCAGAATAGGTACTCCCTCCGTCCCACGATATAAGGGATTTTGAGTTTTTGTTTGCAACGTTTGACTACTCGTCTTATTCAAATTTTTTTTTTCAAATATAAAAAACGAAAAGTTATGCTTAAAGTACTGTAGATAATAAAGTAAGTCACAAATAAAATAAATAATAATTTCAAAAATTTTTGAATAAAACGAGTGGTCAAACGTTACAAGCAAAAACTCAAAATCCTTTATATTATATTATGGGACGGAGGGAGTCCTCAATGCATCCCTCCAAGAGTTCCGAGTACACATTCAGGTGTGGAACGTGACAACACCTCCCAGCTGACTGCTGACTTGACAAAAGACGCCCAACCA
Source organism: Oryza sativa Japonica Group (assembly GCF_034140825.1). Lineage (NCBI taxonomy): Eukaryota > Viridiplantae > Streptophyta > Magnoliopsida > Poales > Poaceae > Oryza > Oryza sativa. Next base: position 31,002,992 of record NC_089035.1, on the reverse strand, counting down.
TCCCAATAGGAAAGACGGGCACGACCACACGCCGCATAGCAGCAGCAGGTTGAGATGACTGATCAAATTCAGATTCTCCATAAAGGCAGGCACCATGTGATGCTTTGCCAGAACGATGGGTTTTGAGCCTGCGACAGCATCACCTCACGATCATGGGCAAGCCCCATCACCCATACACGGATGCACCTTACTACTAGTCCCATTGTTTGGGGATGGCACGAGCAAAACGCATCTCATTCTATCATTCTACAATCAAGTACCCAATCACACGCTCACAGATTTTACTAGCAGTACAAGAAACCGAACTATGGATATACCAGAAGGATTGACACAGATAACTACATCCACAAATGTTTATCCGCTCAAATATGATCTCTAAGACCGGAATTTATACTTCCATTTCACATGGCAGCAGCATGTAAGAACATTGCCATCAACCAGTCATTTCTCCATAATAAGTTATAATAACGGAGGCTGAACAAAAGAAGTCATAAAAAAGTATTCAAGAGCGCCAACTTACTAGCAACTGCTGCATCAGAACAGCCAATATACCACCAGTTGAGATATTTAGTACATTGACAACATCATTGGTGAGCTGCACATGACCACATAAGAATGTTAGTTGTGGGAAAACTTCTCTATATACAAAGTAAAGTACATAGTAGCTTCTTTTTTTTTTGTGAACCCTACAGGTCAAACCAAATATCAGCTTATTATACACCACTGTAAAGACAGGTTTCCTGGTATTATTCAGGTGAAAAAGATTGGAAAGAATTCTAATAAGTGAAATGTCCCCAGACTACTGCATGTCTAAAAACAAAAGTCAATAGTGATGTTCAGTGTCTTGGATGCTGCTGGAGTTAATTTCTATTCTGATGCCCTTTTTCTCAATGAGCCAAGGATATAAAATTAGCGAATTCTGCCATCTACTTGTCAACAAGAAGCATCAATGTTTATTCTTTAGCGGAAGGTCACGTAGTCTAGTGGTTGCAGTAACCTGAGTAGCACCCCAAGATCATGAGTTCAAATCTCCATAGGAGCAAATTTCATATTGGTTTGTTTGATGGACTAAGTTCCCAATTTAAAAATACTACATATATTTGGTTGGATGTAGAGGCCAGCTAAAAAATACACTTCTCTAAGAAAATATCAATACCCACAGATTAGAAAAAAGAACGACATAATGGCATATCTGTTATGGCATGTGCTGAAAAGGTGAAAAAAAATTACCCACCACTATGTAGATATAATAAGTAGACTAAGGGCACCCGCAATGGTTATCTATAGGCTCTCTACAAGAGATCCATGTCAACATATTTTCTTACTTGGAAGATATTAAATGAAGAGAGAGAGCAAAACTATCTACTAACCTGGAGATAGTCTATAGAGAAAAACGAGGCAATGCATTAGAGAGCTATAGATACCGATGTAGACATAATATTAAGGTGATTTACTATTAATCTAGTCTATTGCTGAGATGTACATGTTTTATAGAGAGCAACTTACTTTACCATTGCGGGTGCTCTAACAGACAGAAATCACATGGTGACAGTTGCATGGTCCCATATAATGAAAACGTCCATCACTCATTTATGCTGTAAATGATCTAGTGATACACGATAGAGAACAGAGAAAGATGAGCATGGAGGACATGAATCGGTTATATTAAAACCTGCCCCCAATTGAACCTCCCACAACGATTTGGAGTCACGTGTTCGATCGCCGCGCTATCCACGTCGCCCCGCGCGCTGGAAGGCGGAGAGGTTTTTCGAGCTGGAAATTTTTCAAAAAAGACCTTGGTTTTATATATAATTTGTAATAGATCCCTCACTATATGTTTCTATGTTCTGTATTCTTATGTAAAAGCCCTCCACAACCTACTATATATTATACGAAGAAGGAAAAAATGGGAAAATAGGGCTGCGCTCTGATAAACGAAAAGTGAGGGGTTTTTCTGAAAAAACAAAAATCCCTACCCACCCCACCCCACCCGAAACCCTAGCTGCCACTGTTCCCTACCTTTCCCCTCTCCTTCTCTCGCTCTCTCCTCTTTCCTTGCGACGGGCGACAGCCGCGTCTTTCCCTCCACCTGGCTTGCTTCTCCTCGTCGGCGATGATCTCTCCCACACCACAACACGCCATCCTCTGCTTCCCGCTGTCTCATCGCCCCTCTCCCACTCCGTCGCAGCGTCGCTGCCCCGACCCGAGGATGCACCACCTTCAGATCTGGCGGTGGCTAGGGTTTGGCTTGGAGTGGTGGCTTGCAGCAGGCCGGACGCGGGTGCGCAGCGGCGGTGCAGCAGCTGGCGCAGTCGCAGCATGCGCAAGGCAGCAGGTCGCCGGTGGGGACGCGCGGAGGCAGCGTCGACGCGCAGCGTGCGGGCGCAGCAGCAGCTAGCAACAGCCCAGTGCACGGGCGCATGGTCGCGTCCTGGTCTGCTACTGCTACTGCTACTCTACTCAAGTGCTCACATGCTATTTCTAATCAGCTAATGGCACTAATAAGTGAGCATTCCCTATTTCTCTGTAGCATTTAGGTAGACTCTGGACTCTAATCTATTTATCTTTTGAATGAGAAACAGAGCCTTCTATTTAATAGTTTTTTATTTACTGATAAACTTGCAAGAGAGAAGAAAACAACATTGTTTAACTACTTTACAAACCCAATTGATGAGAGCACAAACCAACCAACAAGATTCGAATAGATTTTGATCCTAATGAAATTCTTTTCAGCACGATGAATGACAATGGAGGATATGTTGGTGGATGCAGTTACATTTGTTTCTTTGGTTTAAGATTTGTTTTCTGTTGATTTGTCACTAATTTGCTACTTTGCATATATAGCTGGCTGCTCACTTGACTTTTGGCTAAGGCCTAAAAGAATGCACTTTGTGCTGGCAAAGTACTCCTTTTTTTTCTTTTCTATCATGTGAACATTTAATTTGACTTGTAAGAGGAAGGGGAAAAGAAGGGAGTAAGAGGCAGTTTGGTCTCAGAAGAATGCACTTTTTTCTTTACCCTGCCTCTTACGGTTTGTGGCTGCAATGGCTAGCAGTGTATCTGGTTCAAGAAGTCTTGTCGACGTTGTTGCATTCTTCTGATGACCACACTGGATCTGGTCATTTGTTGCATGATAGAGGATCCATCACGGTGTATTCATGTAGTCATTATCTCCATGCTTTCCTTCATGCTCAGTGAATGGAGACTGAAGACTGAAAACTGGTTGGTGCTCTTGCAGGTGAGATTGAAGATATAAAATTGGTCGGGGCTCTGGTAAGCTTTGTAATGGAGAAATTTTGCAGCTCTAGCTGTTTGTTTCATAGCTTCTCAAATTGCTGGGAAAAGGTAGAGATGAAAACATGGTGGCTAGAGCTAGTGTGGACCAATGATGGCACTTGGAGCTGGGTAAGGACCATTGATGATACTAGAATTTAGAGATGTGTTTGCACATGCTATACTCTACATGTTTTATATTTCCATTGCCTTTTTTCCTTTTCTTTTTTCATTTCTTCTTGAAGGTATTGGATCAGAGAGAGCCAACTTAGGTTTTAGTGTACCTTTATATTGGTAAAGTCACTTGGTTATTCAATCTAGGTCCAGAGTTCGGAATCTGAACTACACCTTATCTTGGCTGTATAATTAATGGGCCCCGGTGAGTAAATCATTGAGTTCTGTCCCGTGACTAAAGCGATGCAGAGTATAAGAAATTCAGAATAAAAAATTCAGAAATTCCAGTCATAAATTCAGAATCAGAAATTCAGAAATTCCTAACCTCGAGACATGGTCAAAACTAATTAACAAGTTTTAAGGAATCAGTGTTGAGGTTGTGTTCTGCTCTTAATGTTTGTTTTAATCCATTTTTGCAGTACCTGCGTGACTATTCCATATTTTCTGCTACTGGATAGAGGCCTTTGCAGAGTACCTCCGTCGGTATGGAAGAAAATGTATTGTTACCGAGTTATACGGAGTATTTGTTATTCCATTGGATATACGGAGTACAACTTATCTGTGACTGTGACGACATGTGCATAAGTTGGTTTAAAACTTTAAATGGGCTTCCCTGAAGACATCGTGAGGAGTGCTCTGAAGATTGTCGACGGGGACGAGAACATGATGGTGTGAATTGAGGTTAACAATATGATGGTTCCAAGAGCTTTTTCTTTGTGATTCTTTAGCCAGCTGATAGGGCGTGCAACGCGCGCGGTAATGTCTAGTATAGTTAAAGCATACATGAAATAAGGTCCTATTAGAAAATTTTCATCATAGCATTCAACCTATAGGCCTCCAATGTTACGTCATTGAAATGCAAGCTAATTCAGGAAATGAAACAAGGTACTGTCTTCAACAAGAAGAAAATTTAGGACACAAACAAAAGACAAATTCAGTTTACATGGAAAACTCTAAAAGGAGTACTTAATCAGCTGAAAGTGGAAACTCACCCATTCAAAACCTTCTTTATCTTGTAGTGTGGCACCAATATAACTCTCACAAAAATTTGCAATCTGGGATGCAAGGACACATACTGCGCCTTGTGATACATTAACCTGCGATAAAATGCATGGTTTTATTTTTTTCAATAATCATACGAGTGTATTGGAGCAAACGGTAAGGACTATATATTCACTGATCACTGTCATTTCCATATAAGTTCTGTGACAATTCAGTGCTAAATCTGTAGGTTTTCCAAAATATCTGCTGTTCTGCAAAGTTTACTGTATAAATAATTTACCTGCCCCAGGAGATAACCAACACTTGCAAGAATTATCGATGCAAGAATTCCAGCTAGAGTACCCTCAATACTGATCGCACCTTCTGTACCTCGCGGAACAACCTTAAGTGTTGTCACCAGGTACCTACTCTACAAAAAGACCAAAACTGAGCTCTAAGTACAGTTCATTGAGTTCACTAAGAGTGCACAAATATATACACAAGTTTATGGATGTGGAACCATGAATTATTTGAAGGCTGTGTAGTGACAGGAATCTTACGTTGTTCTTCCGTAGGCCTTCCCTATTTCACTGGAAACTGTGTCACTTAGTTTAGTACAATAACTAGCAACGAAGCCAAGTCTCCAGAGCTCAGCCAACGCTGCACTGCCTACATTGTAGATTGATAGCAGAGCACAGACACAACCAGCAGCACTGGAACCAATAACACTTCCAGTCCCTCTCCTTCCTCCTCTTTTCTCCGCCACCCCCAAAGCTTCTTTCTGCTTTATTTTCAACTTAGTTGCTGCTGTGCCCTGCACCCAAAAGTTTAAAAACTGATGACCCACTATGACCCAAACTTTAGATATATAAACATAAGAACTTTGTTTAGCTGGTTTTGTCACTTAGCATGGGCAACCTAAGGAAGTCATGTCACTATTCAGTCATGAACCAATGAACCCACAAATCATTTAATTCAGGTTGGTCACTGATTCTCAAGAGCAAGTGCAACTGCATCCATACCCTGCAAAAACTTGATTTATTTCAACTGAACCTTTAAAAAACTGAAATACAGGGTGGCGATTCTCCAGTCCCCTCTAGAAGAAAATCATACTGCAGGATAATCCGCATGCGTATTAAAGTCATAGAAAAGCATTTACAACAATTCAGAAAGTAATACTTACTCTATCCTACTTTAGCAAGTGCAAATTGCAATTCAAGTGTTTTTCTAGTGGACTACCTCAGCATTCTTAGAAAACATAGTGGGAAAAAGGGGGAATTGCTTTCCCAAAAATATAACCATACATCCAATAACCATAGATTCGTCAGCACACTCTGGGAGCAGATGAGTACTTGAGCAGTACCACAAAGTTAAATTAGGAAGTTTTAGCACTTATTTAATTTCCCACTAGATGAGATCATCACGCCCAGATTTCTTTATAAGAAGCATGCAGAATGGCACAATGGCTGGCACATTTCTTTCACTATGTGAGAGACCATCGCCATATTCAAGAATTGTTTGGAGCCCCTACTAGGAAGCACTAGTCTCTCATACCTACTATATAGATTCAGAACGCTCAAAAGTTCAGTACTTTGTTTCTAATCTCAAAAGTACAGTATTGGTGCCACTCAAAAGGCTGATTCATCTAAAACATAATGAAAAGAACAAATTACTCCATTTTGTTACTTATCCTATGAGCAAAGCTAGTTCATGGATCTAACATTGGAATTATCAGTCACGTTCTCATAGGCCATTACAAGTTCAATCTAGGACTACAAAATAAGGAGCACCAAACCACAACAATCCCACAATCACTAATCTCCAAACAAACTACAATGCGTTAGTGTAGCTTAATTCCATACTTATCACTGAACCACCTCTACGAACAGCCAAACTGTCAATGCAGCACCGGATCCACTCACCAATACGAAGTAGGAGGCGACGAGGACGAGCCCCTTGGGCCCGAAGGCGCGCCACGTGAGGGTGCCGAGGAGGTACGCGGCGGCGAAACCGGAGGCGGAGAGGCCAGACAGGAGCACCGGGGAGCCGGCGACGAAGATGGCGAGGTTGCTCACGGCGGCCGACCTCCACGTCGGAGGCGACGCCAGGAAGGCGTCGGCGAGCGCGCCACGGAGCGCCTCCGCCGCCCCCACAGCGGTGTCCGGCAGCGCGCGCGGTGGGGAAACGGGGACTCGGGGCGCAACCCTAGGACCGCGAGGGAGCAGAGCCGAGCGGGAGGAGGGGAGGAGGAGACGAGGCGGAGGGGAAACGGGAGCGAGCGGCGGCAGGAGAGAGCACGCCATTGTCGCCTCCAAGTCCTCGCCCCGATGCTACCGACTCCGCGACTGTGACTGCGAGAATTGAGAACTCGAAGCAGCCAAGCATGACCGGCCGCCTGTGTGTTTCTGAAATACGCCTTCCACACTAGTATGCTTGGTTCATTGAAATACGCTTTCTCTTTGGGTTTTCGGGCTTTCAGTTTCAGGGCTCGTCTCCGTCCTTAAAGACCGGGGAGATATATAGCCAGGCCTTCCCTTCTTCTCCGCCGACCGCCGCCGCCAGGCGTTCTCCGTAAGCCCCAAACCCTAACAGCTCTCGCAGTCTCGGGTGCGAATCTGCCCGCGTTTCTTCTCGAACTTCTTCTCTTTCTGCCAGACTTTTCTCTCCTTATCGCTAATCTGATGTGTGTTCATTGCTTTAATTCGGAAAAGAAGGGATGCTTTGTGCTGTCCTGCCAAGTGATGCTGGGATTATTGCGCAAGGGCTTTGAGCAATTCATGGCTTGTTTCTGCCTGATGCGATGAGATTAAAGTTATGTGTTTTCCCTTTTGATGGCAGCAGCTCGTTTCTCCCTTGGATCCGTCGAATTGTGAACTTGTCTTTGAGTTTCTTTTCGAGTTTTGCTTCGTAGGGTTGGGGTTTTGTATTGTTGGGTGAGGCGGTGATGTCAAAACAATTTTTGAGTTGCCAAGTGATGCTGGGATTATTGCGCAAGGGCTTTGAGCATCATAGGCAGTTGTGGCCTAAATGCGGTGAGATAAACGATTTGTTTTCCCTTCTGATGGCAACTTACTTACTAGTAACTTCAGGAATAAACTGCCTTGCTCAGTACAAACGTAGATGCAGTGCTATGTCGGTAATTTGCATTCGTTTTATGCTATATCCATAATGCATATTGAGGCAGAGGCAGTAATGTTTGCCCTACCTTTAATTTTAAGAAAAAGAGTAATATTTGTTATGTTTGACATCAAATGTTACTTACTAGTACTATCATTAGTAGCACTGCAAACGTTTATTCAACTAGACCGCCTAAGCTCAGTATTGATCTGATAAGAATGGCATAACAGATGGGCTTGACTTATGCTAGCATGCTAAAACCAATAGATACCATACACCTTAGAATTTGGACAGTTTCTGATTCTAGAAATCAAATTGGACAGTTTCTGATTCTAGATCCTTTATTCAGCATCTTGAGCAGTACTGTAATGCAGACCTACATAAAAAATTGCCCATATCAGTAGATTATAAAGAATTATACTAGATATGGCTGGCGGCTGGCCTTTTTGTTTTGTACTACTTCACTATGAGTGCTCGTGTTGCTAAAAAAATGACAGCGCTTGATATGCTAGTTAACACCGGCAAATTAACTTGACATTTTTTCCACAGAGACAGAGGTACACATTACTTTACATAATCATCCTCGATATTTTCTCCCATTTTGGTTGAATTAGTGCCGCTAGCAATTCGTATGAAATTGGAACAGTTTGGATTATGACAATTATACATCAAGTTCTTCATCCTGGCAGCTACCATGCGGAGTGGTGGGCACTTTTGTTAAATATTGACCATTATTCTTTCAACAGGGAACATGTTGCATTAAAGTACAAAATCCGCTGCAATTGTAAGTCTTTGTATGCATACATATATTTTACCTGAATATCCCAAGTATGTTTTCCCTTTTTGGTTGAATTAGTGCCTCTGCTGCAGATGATTCCTGCGAAATTGGAATAGTTTGGATTATGACAATTATTCATCCAGGCTGCTATCATGTCAGCCCCTCTCTGCACAGTGAATACTTTCATTAAACAGTGTTGACAATTTTTCTTTCAGTAAGGAGCATGCTTTGTTAAAGTATATCCGATGAAAACCCGTAAAATTCAGACATAAAAGAGTTATATAAATTCATGAAAAAATTACTAGAGTTATGTCTGGACATGAAATACATTATCATCAAATTTCAAATCCGAACTTAACTCCATTTGGGAGTTAAAAAAAAGGACAAATTTTGGGTAAATAATAACATGATAATATTTGCTTGTAATTTATGCTTTTTCCGTCCCAGATGAAATTGACTTTGTATTTCATGCCTATTGTATCTTTAGTATTTTTTATTCATGAATTTAAAGAACTTCTAGGTATAGGTTTTGTTTTTTTTTCATGAAATTAGAGAACTTTTAGGTATGGGTTTCATAGGTTTTTACTTTATTGGATGGATTTCACTGGATGTTTCCACAAAATAAGCTTCCAGGGTAAATCTTTGTTGTAATTTTGTTTTTCTGCTTTGCTGTTCTCATGCATAATTGGAATTGATCTTGCTGCTCAGTGAGTTGGCTCCATTTCTGATGAAAATTGTACTGGTCTTTCAAGAATATATCCTTTATTTGATACTCAAGCTAATTCTTGCCTTTCTGATATCCATTGCTATGATTTTGTGGCGGTGTAAAATACCTTCCAGCAGCAACTGGTTTGTACCGTTTGCCGTGTTCCTGAGCGGAACGCACGCAGATTGTGACTGTGTCAAGTTCTTTACAATTGGAGTTTGTTTGAGACAACTTCCTATTGAACTCCGGTGCCCCTCATGTTCCTATTCAATTCATTAATTCACAGTGGAATTTTGAAGTCACCGATCTTGAAAACGCGCAGCTGTTTCGAAGACTGAAGCTCCTCTTGCAGAGCAGGTACAGTAGCCGCGACGAAGATTTTTTTTTTTGTTGCTGTTGGAACAAGAAAAAGTCCAAACCAAGCTATAACTACATATCAAGAAGAAAAGAGAAGAGAAGAGATATAAGAAAGCAGACTACAGATTTGTAGCCGGCTGTAACACAAACTTAAGATGATATGTGCGTATGAGAGGTGAGATTGGGTATTAATGGTGTAGTATATTTTTATAGTTAACTATTGATATGTGTGTATGAGATGTGAGACTGGGTATTAATGGTGTAGTATATTTTTATAGTTAACTATTATATGAATGGGCTCTTAGATTAGCTATAGATGATTTGAAACCAGCAGTTGTCTATACTTGGCTATACTATTAAACTTGCTCTCAAAAGGTAACAATGCCAAATAATAGTTTATTCTGGTCGGAATCAAATGGTAACCACTTTCTATTAGTCTCGAGAGCTTACAAGATTTAGCTGTATCTCTGCATGTCAAATTTTTTTTGGCTATAAAGCATATGCAATTTCCTAGAGGCGAGGTTTGATACTAACTAGAAATATTGGCGCGCCTGACCATGATGCTGCTGAATTGAGTATACATAATTGCTCAAGCTGGTTTAAGAGAATTAATAATTGAACATTGTATCAAGCATAACTATCGCAACATATTGAAGAGACTTAATTACCATTAACTTGCACATAAATCTGAAAGTAGAGAAATCAACGTATTGTGTACTGGTAAACTATTGTGTTCACTTGATGGTGAACAATCAGATCAGCTTTGTATTGGATCAGTGTTAAGTAGTGCTAAGAATTGAATACTTCCCAGTAGTCTTTAATTTCAATACAAATTAAAGAAAAGTGATTAAGCAACGATAAGATCAATGCTTACCAATGACATATAAGATCAATCATCAATTCTTGCCAATGACAATAATTTTAAATCAACAGATTAAGATACTTAAATATCCCACATCTATACAAAACTGCATCACTTTCCAGGAGTTCTATAATTTCTCTCCCATATCAACTCTGGTGAAAAGGAATACTATACTAAAAAGCTTTGAGTAGCATCTATATTTATCACTGATGCTAGGTAGTTGTGATACTATACAGAACTTTGCTTGTTTGAATTCTGAAAATGCTCCAACACAAATATTTCTATTTTAAGGAAGAAATGAATGAGCGTATGGTTGGATTGGAAACTTTAACCTGAACTCTGCATATAAACAACACAGTTAATTTTGTAGTACTCAAAAAAGCTAGCAATATGCTAAAGTGGGTGAGAATACATGTTTCTATACTGGCTTTACCTCAATGTAAAATAGGATGTAGTGGTCGGAGAAGCTTTCTGGGATGGATCACCATGGTAGAGAAGAGTCACTTTTATCCTGCCATCACTCCTTGGTGGACTATAGAAAGTCACCTATGTTTTCAATTGCAAATATTTTGGTACTGTGAGCTTGCAGGTTACTAATTTAGATTTAGAAGATAGACTAATTAAGTATAGATCACATGGACTGTAATTAACAACATTCTGTAAATATTCTTTTTTTTTTGTAGCACATGCAACCACTTTTCAGTTTGTTAAGCTAGGAAATAAGTATTGGCCTCACCTGCTTGTTTTGGAGAAGAAATCACCCCCAATGATTGCAGATCACGCTGCCTAGCTTAGAAAAGAAGAAAAGCAATTCTGTCACTCAAAAATAATTATTGTTTTGAATTTATATACATATGTTGGATATGCAAACAAAAACTGAAAATGAAGAGGTGTGGAGATTATCTCTTTATGCAGGATGCTACCACCCTATATCTCCATCATAAAGCAACCATTTTTCCCCTAGTATCCTATTGAGTTATACGGGGCAACTACAATGAATGGTTTGTACATACCAAAATTTGGAATGAGAATCATGGGGTAGCATTGTAATATTGTAATTTTAGAGTTGCCATATTAGCTCAAAGTGTATAAAACACAATACATAAAAATGATTTCATGTTGTTAAGTGTATTTGCCTCTTCTAAGATTCGCTAGACCGAGGCACGAAGCACACAATTCTTTGTTAGTATGGAGCAAAATGAGTTAACTTAAAAAAAAAAGTTATCATGTGAACCACAAATAATGAGCTGAACAGAAGTGAGCCAATTATCCCAGTGGCAATCTAAGAGTAGTAAAATATCACATTCTGCGTGTAAAATTTGACCAACTATTGATGATTCAGTGTTGAATATGAAACTATTCATCAGCTAATTGGTCATGCAATCCAAGAAAAACCTGATCCAAGAACTCCTAAATTAGATTACATTTTAAATTTTACTGAAGATAAATAGATATCTTTTTGGACTTTAACATATTTTCAGAAACATGGTAAATCTATCACCTAAAGTTGGAAGTAAAGATTTAGATAAGGATTTCCATGCAAGTATAAAATGTACATAAACACATTCCAGCAACTGGACAATATAACCATCCCATATTATTTCAGAATCACAATTTCTTAATGTTTGTGGATAGTCATGTAAAATGCTATATAAACAAAGCACTGCCTAAGATACCATGCCCCATGAAATCTACAGATCAAGGTATATGTTACTAAATGCATAACCTCCATGTGGAAACTACAAAATAGTTCTGGCATGTTATATTGCCAAAGAACAATTTTGGTGAACTCCTCTCCAAAAAGTAAAAACTAAATAATTGTTCTAACAGGTGGATATTTTATATGTTAAGAGAGTAGGTAATTTTGAACACATAATACAAAATCGCAGTTCTTGATAAGTTGATAGATTGAATTCTGGCATATATGTACTGCAACCACATCTAGAGTTTCCCATATGGCTGAAGGAAAATAAAACTAAACGCAACTTAGTTAACAACTAAACACTGCTTCACACTAACATCTTTGACATGTAAATTGGGATATCCGTATATATATATTCATCACAATGAATTAAGCCTAAAGCATATTGCTGCTGAGAGAGAAGTAAGATTAATCTAATAATGCAATATTAGTCTAGTTTGACTCCACTTCATCCAGGCGAGATGACATGCCATTACATACTATATAAAATGGCATTAACTGTTGGGCTGCCTTTCTTGGAGCGAAATAAGACGGGAAAAAATAAAAAGAGAAGAACAAAGAAAGCAGGACAAACCGAGCCACTGCTGCCGTTGTCGTTGCACCTGCCATCGTCGCCGGGCCGCAACCACCGTCGTCAATGTCGTGCCCGAGCTGCTGCCTCTCCAATCACTCAGCCCCAACGCTCCTATGTCCTTCCCTTACCAAATCTGGCGACCCTAAAGCAAGATCCGGCATCGAGGTGAAGGTGAGGAAGAGGGTGGAGAAGGAGGCCAGGATGGGCGGTGGCGGGAGAAGACGGCGGTGGGGGTGGCTTCGGCTTCCATGCGTCACCTTTGAGGGGCGCGGATTCACCAGCAAGGAGACCGTTGGGGAGGCCAAGAACATCGATTCCGATGGCCCCCAAACCGGATCTGCAGCTCACCGAGGATTGGGAGAGAAAGAGGGAGGCAGTGATGGCTTGGAGATGAGAGGGGAGAAGAGGGCGACCCTCTCCTTCCTCTGGGTGGCTAGATCCACAGGGGGTGGCGCCGGCGCAGCAGCGATAGGAGGAGGAGGCTGAGGCGGCGACGACGCAAGCGAGGGGAGGAGAAGCCGAGGAGGGCGAGGCGGCGCTATACCTGGCCAAATGGGCCGTGCCAAGCCGGGCCGGCCCAAGCACGACCGCACTGTAGAAGGCCCAGGCCTGGCACAGCACGCCGGCCTGTGGGCCGTGCCGGCACGGCCCGTTTACCCGTGCCGTGTCTGGGCCGACGCCATAGCCCGTGGGCCAGCACGGCACGGCACGTTTACTGTAGAGGGCTGGCACGGCATGGCACGGCCCGCGAGCACGGCACGGCACGGGAGCGGCCTAGGGTAGGCACACCGCACACGTGGCGCCAAGCGGCCGAGCCGCCGAGGGCAGCCGCGGGGCCAGGCGGCGGGAAGCGCGCGTCGCTGCGTTCGCGCGTGGCGCGTGGCAAGCGGCGTCGCGACGTGTCGCTAGGGCTGGGAGGCTGGGTCGCTCTCGCTCTGACTGCCTCCGTCACTCCGTGCCTCGTTGGGAGCAGCCGAGACGGCGACAGGCGACTCAGCGAGACCCCATACGGCGGCCGAACAGCTAGTCAAACGACGAATGCGAGAGTGCCACGTGTCCCCAACGGCTAGTGAGCTAATCCAACGACCGCTGTTTTTGAGAAGTAGCCGTTGGAGAGCAAAAAAATGGAAAAAAATTCGAAAAAAATATGAAATTTATTTCTATAAATAGGACACCCACCGGAGCATTCTGAATCATCTATACCTCCCATTTTGTGCTCTGTTGTGCTCTTTCGTGTGATAGATCGATTTTTTGATTTAGACAAAATTTTGTCTAAAATCAAAAATAGTTTGTGACTAAAAATAGTGCATACAAGAGGTGTAAAGCCAAGCAAAGGTGGTAAGAAAGAAGTACGTCATATATTCAGTTTTATGTATTATTTTATTTTATGTTATGCGAATAAATATTCTGAAATTTGTTTATGTTGTTTTAAATTTTCAGAATGGACGAATCGAACATTCCATCGTTCACGTTAGGTGATTTCGACCCTAACTACGTGTCGAGGTCATTCCCAACTGGTGAGTATGATGCCACCGGATCGGCTCCAACACCACCAGTTATGGAGCCACCAGCGGGTTCAGAAGCATCCGGCGCTATGAGTGGGAGTGCATCGACGAACACCGGCTCAAAGAGATCAAGAACTTCCGGTGTTTGGCAACATTTCGATGAGGTGGCCGTGACAGGCCCTGATGGAAGGCAGGTAACATTCGCGAGATGTAGAATATGCAAAAATAAGTTATCTGCAAAATCATCTGGTGGAATAGGACATTTGAAGCGGCATGCCGAGGCTTGTGCAAAGAAGCAAGGAATCCAACTACGACAGCAACAACTACTACTAAATCCTGATGGTACGGTACGTACGTGGGAGTATGATCCTATGGTAGCTCGAGAAAATCTTGCCCGTTTAATTGCTAGACAAGATTTACCCTTGAACTTTGGTGAGAGTCCTGCATTTGAAAATTACATAAAAAAATTCTCATAATCCTAGGTTTCAAGCTGTTAGTAGACAAACCACAACCCGTGATTTGAAAAATGTCTATGACAAAGGTTATGAATCACTGAAGGAATTATTAAGTACATGCACCTTTTCTGTCAGTGTCACCTCAGACATATGGAGTAGTAGGGCTAAAGAGGATTACCTTAGTGTAGTTGTACATTTCATTGATGATGATTGGCAAATGCAAAAAAGAGTTCTTGGCTTAAGGTTAATTGATGTTTCACATACTGGTGAAAATATAGCAGAGAGAATTCGAGAGGTTATTGATGAGTTTAACCTTGCAGATAAAATTTTTGCTGTAACAATGGATAATGCATCTGCAAATTCTAGGGCCATGGAAATTCTACAACCATTATTTTGTATTTATGCTCAATCATTTCTTCTGCATCAGCGTTGTGCATGCCATATCATTAATCTAATTGTTAAATGTGGGTTTAAGAGAGTTAATGTACAGATCGACGCTGTTCGTCAAGCAATCACGTGGTTAACTGCTTCAAACCCACGGATTGCACAGTGGAAAAGGTATTGTTGTGCATCGGGTGAGCCCCCACGTAAGTTTTTAACCGATGCAGACCATCGGTGGAATGCCATTTATTTTATGTTAAAGGTTGTATTACCTTACAAGGATTTACTTACTGTTTTCCTTCAAACATGTAATGGCCCAAAAAACAGTGACGGCCAGCCAATACTGACTGATCATACCTGGCACATTGTTGAAAGGTTCAATCAATTTCTTGAAACGTTTCATGACTGTACTCTTCTGTTATCTCAAGTATATTATCCAACAGCTAATTTAATTTTGCATAATATTCTTGAAATTGCCACTTTGTTGAAAGAGTATGAAAATGATGACCTTTTAATGCCCGTTGTCTTTAATATGAAACAAAAATATCTTAAATATTGGAAAGATATCCTCATGTTGTATTCTTTTGCATTTATTCTTGATCCTAGGGGAAAATTACGGGGATTCCTCAATATTCTTTCACTTATTGGAGATATTATTAATGTTGATTATTCTACCTATTATGCTGATGTCAAAACTAAATTCTATGAGGTATTTCGAAAGTATGAATTAAAGTTTCAGGGAGATCGCTTGCAAAGACCCCCACCTGTCCTTGCAGCAGGTAAGAAAAAATTACAGTGGAGCAGAATTTGGGGCGGTTCATCTTCTAGCCATGGTGGTGGTACCAGTTCATCAGCAGCAAGTGGAGATGCTAGATCGCATGGTCCTGCCGAAGAGTTGTCCAACTATTTGGATAGCGATGCCATCAGGCATGAAACGTCAGACTTCAACGTACTCGGGTGGTGGAATGATCATAAGATGTCATATCCTGTGCTATCAAAACTAGCACGGGATGTGTTGACGGTGCCCGTATCTTCGGTATCCTCCGAATCAGCCTTCAGTCTATGCGGAAGAATTATCGAGGATAGGAGAACAAGTCTGAGCAGCGATCATGTGGAAATACTATTAAGCGTCAAAGACTGGGAACTTGCTGCAGAACATGCCCAATACACTGCTGACAACCAAGAATTGGCCGCACAGTTCGAAAACCTTTATTTAGATGACGAACAATTAGGGTAGCTAGTTTATATTTTTTAAGTATTGACCTGTTGGCTGTACTCTTTTCTTTGTCATGGTTTTCTCAAATATGAGTTTTTACATGACAAAGTTTTTAACGAGGCAGCATGTATCATGTAAACATCAATAAAGGTCATTACTCTTTTTTCCCCATATTTTTCTAATATTTTTCTAAGTCTAATTATTTTTCTATTTTTCTCCAACTATCCATTAATTTTCTCTTAGCTTAGTTAACTTTCGGACCTTTCTCTTTGATTTGAATTGTTCCACTGACAGAGTGACAGGCGATAGACACACGGACAGAGGCAAGTCACTGAGTCAGCATTCAGCAAGTCCAGCGCCACGTGTCGCCCTTCGGCCGGCCGGTCCCGCGGCCCCGGCCGCTCGCTCCCGCGTGCCGCGTCCAAATTTTCATCCGCGCGCTCGCCTTGTCGGCGTTGTCGCCTTGCCAGCTTGCCTGCAGTCGATCGTGCCAACGGGCCGACCACGACCCATGGGCCATTGACGTGCCCGTGCAGGCACGGCACGGCACGACGTTCCCTCGGGCCGTGCTTGGGCCGGGGAGTAGGCACGTGGGCCGGCACGGCACGGCCCGCTACAGGAGTCGTGCCTAACGGGCCGTGCCCTAGCGGGCCGTGCCGCTGGCGTGCCCGTGCCGTGCTGGGCCGGGCCGGGCCGCCCGTTTGGCCAGGTATAGGCGGCGCGCGTGATACGTGAGAGAGGAGGGCGAGGGCGCATGCGACGCTGTGGGCGAGGTGCTAGGGTTTCGCGTGGGCTAGAAAAATCCACGCCGTTCATTCACAATCCAACGATCCTATGGGTGCGAAAGGGCCGCCACAGTAGTACACGTGTACAGCCAGATCGATCCTATGGAGAGATTAGACTGTGGATAGTAGCGGGGATCGGTGTGTAATTAGCTGAAAGCGCAGGGTTGTTTTTGTAAAAGTTGGCTGATGTGGCGTGCTTATTCTCGAGCATTCCCACGACGTTTAGATAGATTAATATGAAGACATTTTGCTTTTGGGATATACGGTACCATAACAAAAGGAATAGGTTTCTCATATTATTCAGCACATCGGAATACCAGCACGTATGATAGTACTATTTTGCAACTTACAACATAATATCTTTGGTATTTCTCAAGTTTTCCTCTTTTTTATATGCGTTGTTGCATGTCAGGGCTTTGTTAAGAAAAATATTATACAGCATTATACATAGTTCATGTTTGTAGAAAGGGACAAGCACGGCATCCAAATTGGCAACAAATAGTTCGTGTGACGTTAATGGTCCCGTTCTTTGCTTCAACAAAAATTAGATAAAATTCAATTCGTGCCACGTTTTTTAAATTGCTAAACAATATGTGTTTAAAAATATTTATATAAAAGTTGCTTTAAAATATCAGATAAATATATTTTTTTAATTTATAATATTTAAAACTCAATTAAATATGTTAGTGTCACCTTATTTACGTAAAACACTTAATCTTTCCTCTACATAAGTTTCCACGTATACACTCGAGCAATATCTATATCTACGTTGAGCGGGGATCTTATTCATGTTAGAATGTCCTTTGTCTTTAAGGTAACAATTTTTTTTTCCAAAACCTTAGACACGTGTATCTGTCGACAGATGCCAACGTTCTGGTGCGTGTAGCTCCTTGATGCTACCAGTGCTTTCCTTGGTTGCATCCGTGCGCCTCGATTGTTGCATCCCAGATGCCACGTTTAGGGGCACGCGTCGGAGAGTTTGGATCGGTTCACAAAGATAAACCCACATCCTTAGCGCGGCCAGTTCGTCGTCTGAACCTCTGAAGATAGCAAAATGTCCTCTAGCGATCAGAACCCATCGCCAACACCGGCGTCCGGCACCGGCACGTCCGTGCCGCCGCCAGGCAGGGCGACGACGGTATCCTCGCAGCTCCTGGACATGGGCGCGCAAGCGGTGCAGGCGCTGAAGCCCGTGCGCCAGATGAAGCAGCACGCGTGCAGCTTCGCGCTGTACGCTCACGACCTGAGCCGCCAGGTCGAGGTCCACCACTTCGTCTCCCGCCTCAACCAGGACGTCCTCCAGTGCGCCGTCTACGACTCCGACAAGCCCTCGGCCCGCCTCATCGGTACAGATTGCCTTTGCTGATCTCCATTTTTTGCACCATCGCTCTGCTTGGCGTGGTGATTAATTCAGTTTGCGAATGCGAACTCGCCCGTGTAGGCGTGGAGTACATCGTGTCGGACGCCATCTTCGAGAGCCTGCCTCCGGAGGAGCAGAAGCTGTGGCACTCGCACGCGTACGAGGTGAAGGCCGGGCTGTGGACCGACGTCGGCGTGCCGGAGCCGCTGCAGAGCTCGGAGATGGCGAGGATGGCCAAGACGTACGGCAAGCTCTGGTGCACCTGGCAGGTGGACCGCGGCGACGCGCTGCCCCTGGGCGCGCCGGCGCTCATGGTGTCGCCGCAGGCCGTGGAGCCCGGGCGGGTGCGCGCCGAGCTCGTGCACGGCCGCGACGAGAGGTACAAGATCGACAGCTCGGCGCAGGGGCTGAAGGGGGCCAGGGTTGAGATGGACGAGCCGGAGTGGATCAACCCGAACGCCGACTACTGGCGCCTACACGGCAAGGGGTTCGCCATCGACGTCACCGCCACCGAGATGAAGCGCCACGCGCCCTTCCCGTGAAAATGAGAGGAAGACGCTCTTGATTTGCCGCTGTACTTGACAAGTTCGCTGCACACATATGAAACGAAAAGTCTGGATGAAATGTCAGCTTATCTAAAGTTGTGTGTTGTGATGGTGCTACGGTGCTACCTATGCTGTACCTTTCCATGTGCCACGTCTCTCTCTCTCTCTATAGCAATGTTGCACAAAAACTTTTGGAGAATGGCGCAGAAGACATCGACCTCAAGAAGAACGGTACTACTTCCTTCCAATATCCAATAAAGCAGTATATCTCTCTATAGCAACGTTACACAAAAACTTTTGGAGAATGGCGCGGAAGCCATCGACCTCGAGAAAAACGGTACTACTTCCTTCCAATAAAACAATATAAAATCAAAATGATGTATAAGGGCAAGTACTATAATGCTCTGTATGCTGCCCCTAAAAGTGCCATATTAGATTGAATAATGAGGTGGAGGAGACAAGTGAGGAGAGAGATGATGAGCCACCCGTAAATTAAGAGGCAATCTCCACACAAATTTCAAGAAGGGTGTGAGAGTATTAGAGACATTGGTATTTGTGTACTATAGGTGACATATTGTATGAGTTGCCTCTTAGTTCATGAATGACTTATATGGATAAATTTAAAGGTGGTAGTCACATCTACCATAGCACTTGTCCTAAGGGTATGCCTAATGCTCCACCTTGGAGCGTGGTCTCACACCTCCCAAAGCGAATATTCGCGCCACGTCGGAAGGAGCCGCGTCCCTGCAGGGGTGTGCGAATGCTATAGGAGGTCCGCGCACCCTTATCAGAGGCACTGCTCTGGCATCTGGAGGAATCGATGAGGATGCGCGTTGGGTAGCTGTGTCGCCCAACTCGAGCTCCCACGCCATTGCCATCACAGTCGAGGTTGAGATCGTCGCCGCCGTGCAGATCCGACGAGCTCGAGGCCAGTCGGTGGGGAGAAGAAGATCGGCGCATCGGAGAATGACAGGATATAGTGCATCGGTCCCAGCCGTCGCCGCGTCGATCCATGGCCGCTGCTTCGATCCCGGCCGCCGCCTCGATCCGTCACCGCTACCGCTCGATCCGCCACTGCCGCCGCTCGATCAACCGCCTCCTCCTCGATCCGCCACCATCGCCGCTCGATCCGGCACTAGGGGGAGAGGGCGGGGCTGGGGAGAGGCAGCACCATCGGGAAGGGGAGGCGCAGGGAGAGAGGCGATGCCGGGGAAGAGATCGTCGAAGAGAAAGGAAGCGCTGGAGAATTTGGGGAGATATGGTGATAAGAGGAGGGGTTGATGTTTATATATGTTTGTGATTTCTAGGGGGCATATTGCAAATATTGGACTTATATACGAATAAAAATAATCTAAGGGCTTAAATGCAAAATGTGACTGACTGGCAGGTGCTGAATTGCAAAATAAGATAGAGGTATGGCTTGCACTGTGTGAGGCATATCTCTAGCTGGGTCCTTGATCACTTTTGCTCACATGGATGGTGGGGGTGCTCCCTGCGTTGGGCATGCCCTGAGTACCTCCTTCCAATAAAGCAATATAAAATAGGAAAAAGTACGAAGTACACCCCTGAATTATCGCGGTCGTCTGAATTACCCCCCTGAACCACAAAACCGGATATTCTTCACCCCAAACTATGTAAACCGAACGAATTACCCCCCTCGACCCAATCCGCGGTGGTTTTGGTCTACGTGGCGTACACGTGGCAGTCCAGTCAGCATTTTATTTATTTAAAAAATGTGGGACCCACCTGTCATACTCCTATCCAACTAGTCCTCTTTCTCTCCTCTCTCTCTCTTCTCTCGCTCTCTCTCACTCACGCGCACGGAGGCAGGCGGGCGATAGGGAGCGGCGGCGGCGGTGGAGGCGAGCGGCGACAGCGGCGGCGGGGTGCGGCGGAGGAGACGAGCGGCGGTAGGGTGCGGCGGAGGAGGCGAGCGTGGCCTGGCCGGCCGGCCCATCGTGCCGTGCCGGGCCTGCCCAATGTGCCGATGGAGGGGCCCAGGCACGACCCGGCGGCCGCGTCGGGCCGGCACAGGCCCAACCCCGTCGGGCCAGGCCGTGCTTGGGCCGAGCCAAAATACCGTGCCTTGGGTCGAGTCGTCGGGCGTCGGGCCGAATGGCCAACTATACTCTAATATAGAGTAATCATATCTTACTATAAAGTTATCCCCCACTAACTTCTTAAGCTTAACATGCAAAGATGCCACATCATCATCCACTAACAAGATGCCACATCATCATCCACTAACAATCATCACATTTAAACATTATGGAAACATGCTATATCTTTATAGTTTTTATAATTTAAAAGCTTTTCAAATATAAACATGTTAAATTATCATCCAACATAATTCACATAATGTTTCAATGAATATCTTTATTATGTTTTATGATATTCTATATCCTTATATAGTTCATCCTCGCTTAGTTAGTGTTTAAATGATTAATATATGGTCCAAATTATCTTTCTCCCTTTTTTCTCTAATTAAATCATATCACATCAATTGTTTTTAGCATTTAGATGATTAATCTACGGTCCAAACTATCTTCCTACTTTTCTTCTTCCATAAAGTCATACCACCTTACTTTTTACGTTTGAATCACCATTCTACATACTATTTAAATTTAAATTATTATAAACCACATTAATTTACTTAATCTGATGTTATCCAGTTATCTTACACGTTAATTTTTTTTATTGATATCATAGTAAATTCCCGCAGCAATGCGCGGGTTTCACCAATTCTTTATATTAGTACGAACAATTATGTAAGTAAATTGAATTGCTCTTTATCCTTCATTTATATCGCACATCAAAAAAGACGAGTCCTTTGAGAACAATATCATTATTTATTTGGCAACCGTAAGAAGGTAAGAAAAGACAACCATATTAAACTGAGGTTGTTGGACTGTTTCACATAACGCATAGTTTTATAAGCTTTTGTACTGCATTGTGGATTGAAAAATCAAACACGAAATACGGAAAGCCTAAAGAAAAGGAGTTTTTTTTTTATATAGATGAAAGGAGTAGCAAGAGAAGTACATAGTTGATTTTTGTTTTATAAGAGAACCAATATTTTCTGGACATGCATTTTGATGCAGCATACATCTATACAGATGTCAAAGCTACTTCTTTTTTTTTTTCATCCTCGTATATGTTTGCAGGTACTTGCCAATTGAAAATAACAGAAGGATCAGGGAAATATATTAAGAAATCCGCAAAATTCTGCGAGGATTAATTGTAAAAGGAGACAAAGCAATTAGAAATGGAGAAAATACCAATGATGATTTATTGGGATTATTGGTAGAATCAAATATGAGGCAATCAAATGAAAGAGAAGAAGTAGGAATGAGTATAGAAGATACTAGAAGTACAAGGTATAAGCGCGGCGCCACGCCGCGCATAGCTGCGCACGAAAGGATGCTTAACAGCTTAATTAAAACAAACCCTAAACATGTAGGGGATGACTACCATGTAAACAAAATAAGCTTCAATTTTAAAGATGTATTTGAAACAAATAGATAGTATAATACAATAGCAAATTATTGGAGTAATTTATTATTGCTCAAAACTAATGAAAAGCTCAATCTTCTAAACAAAACATAATGTACAAATTGCCCAAGTGGCCATGACTACAATTGCCAAGTGATTGCGATAAAAAAACTCAGTTTTTGTACATTAAACCTACCCGACTTCCGTTGATTTGGAATGGTTTGTAATGATGAAATAGATGTCCTGAAATTTTCTTCAAGCATATGTACCAATCTTTTAGTGTAACTTTAAAGCTATACTGAGATCCCAATAGAACAATCACAGCTTCTACATTGTCTGTTGTCCCTATCTATAAAGAAAGATCAACAACATAATCTGCCAAATTCTGTTGTGTTAATGCAAAGGATCCTAATTCTTGCTTAACACCAAGTTTCACGTACAACATCAGATCACAGACATCCTGCATAGTCACTTTCTCAAATACGCCATCAGAGGAGGCAACAATAAGAAAGGTATCATTTGGTAATAGAGCTTCCCACTTCATAACAGCAACAGCTGAACAGCACATCAACGTCAGGCAGTAGCTCCATCAACATCAGGCAGATCAACCCTCAGTTACAGCAGAACCAGGAATGCAGCTCTTCCTGAGAAAAGAATGCATAATTAGCTGAGAAAAGAATTGTGTTAGATCGTTGGGCGGTACCTGAGAAAAGAAAGCCATAAAAGAATGCATAATTAGCTTACTGTGGAATCTGAATGATGTAGTTAATATCCTGGAAATAAATGGTTCCATGTGAGATAAGGATCAGATAAAAAAAAAGAAAGAAACAACTCGGCTTGAAGAATTCTTGAGAACGAGCACCGGTGTAGGAACTCGTAGGATGCCCATGAAGTCCTCAAATTTGGGAATAAGGAATATTGATGTTAACCATGACTCCATGAAATAGAAGTCCAAGTCGTTTTTATACCTGAAACTAAAGAAATTTCATAGATCAACTACTGTATGAAGCACTGATGACATGTATGCCTGGTCACATCAAGTTTTTCTTTTATCGAAGTAGAAAGAGAATTTTTTAGTCGAACAGTAAGGAAATTCTTATGTCTAACAGCTATAAGAGCATAACAAAAAAACTACTTTTGCATGGTGCATCTAGAGATTGTTAGACTCAAATACATGATCAAAGCAGCACTGTGTTTACAACAATTATTTTATAAGCACTGTTCAGCATTGATCAAAAGACACACAGCGCTCTAGAGTCTAGTTGGTCGAAGTAACAAAAAAAATCATCCCAAACAAGTACATAATAGAAATCTAGAAAAGGTACTGGACAAGAGACAAAGTAATTGCTAGTGCTACATTTTCAATGGCCCATGATTTCAAAATACAAAGATGCACAGCAGACCTTAAAGTTGAAGAAGGATGTAGCAACATCAGATGAACTAAGGATGTTAGGCATAGCAATCTAAATAAGTACATTTACTTAACCATCCTGTGTACCTATTATAAATATATATTACTCCAGAACTCTTATTAACAGTGGCAGTTCGACAAAAACAATTGCGATATTTGTTTACTGATATCTCTCGCTATGGTTGACAAATTAGAAAATAAACTCAGCATTACTGAAATACATATTGAAGAGGACAATTGGACAAAACTTCGTTGTATAGTACCAAATTGCTGGAAGTCATGATCTTACCTGAATTCCCTGATTCATCAGCTCATCTGAATTTACTAATATGTAGACCAACAAATCTGTAAACAGAAGCACTGGTCTGAACCCAAAAAAAAAATGTCATCATAAACTCTCTTGCAGATAACACGCCAAATGAGCTTTCAGAATTCATACCAAATAGTAAGAAGCATCGATAGCAGAGAGAACCCGAGCTGTTGGTGGCTATCGTCAGCAGCGGCCAAATCCGCTGAAACTATGTCAGATTTCCAAAACAACTCACATGTCCATACAAATCAATCATCTTATAGAAGTCCATGACCTGAAAGCCTCCAAAAAATCAATCGAATCAATGTTCGTCGAATTTCTAGCACCATTAGTAGGATTGCTGGTAGCGCTGCATTGAAACGGAGAAAAATTCTCCAACAAATCACTCGAATCCACATCTATGCCGGTGGACTCACCTTCCTCCCAGTAGAGCGACCATTCACATACCTAGCGCCAGCTCGAAGGTTCCTCAGCTGCTGCTCATTGCCTCCTCCCCTGCCGCCTGCTTGTAGCTCAAGCGAGTCGAGGCCTGCTCGCCGCTGTTGCCGTCTATGGCACAAGACGCATGATGCTCCCTCGGCATGCTTGGCGGCGGAGACGAGCGCCGCACGGGAGAGAGGAGCGCTGTGCGGGACGTGGCGCGACGGCGGAGGAGAGGAGAGGAGCAGACGCGCGGAGAGGGAGGAGGCGGGGAGGCCGGCATGCTCGCCGGCGGAGATGAGCGCCGCGCGGCGCGGTGGCGAAGTGGCGCGCGGCGCGACGACGGAGGAGGGGAGAGGAGCGGCGCCTGCCTCCACCCTCTCCGCCCGCTCGCCGGCCTCCTCGCCGCCTCCCTCTCCGCGCGCGCTCACCAACATCCCCGCGCTGCTCGCCGGTCTCCCCGCCTCCTCCCTCTCCGCTCGCTCGGACCGGCCGCTCCACCCCAAACGCCCATCGTTGTCGTCGTCGCAGCCACCATGGCCGTCGTCGTTATCGCAGCTGCCGCCGCCGTGGCCGCTCGAACCCGCCCGCCTAAGCCGGGCGGAATCGGGCAGATCCGCGCGCTGCCGTCGCTCCCGAGCACGGGAGGCGATGGATCCGCACGCCACCGTCCTTCCCAGCCGCGCCTGGCCGCTCCAGAGGACAGAGGCCACCGGATCCGCGCGCCGCCGTCTCTTCCGAGAACGGGGGGCGGCGGATCTGTACGCCGCCTTCCTTGCCCCTACACTCTCCCCTTTCCGACGACGCGGGGTACACAAGGACGGACCACGTCGGCAGCGGCGGGTGGAGGGCGGATGACGACGGAGGCGACTGGGGGAGGGTGGACGGCAGCGGGGGGAGTTCCTATTTTTATGTCAGTTTTCTCCTCCCCTCCGGCTGAAGCCGCCGCCGCAACCACCGCCCGACGCCGCGCCAGATCCGGAGAGGAGGGCCGCCGCCGCCAGCGCCCCCACCCCCCCTCCTGGCGGAGCCGCCGCCGCATCCACCCTCCACGCCGCCTGCACCGGATCTGGGAGGAGGTAGGGGCGCCGCCGCTGGCTCCACCCTCCGCGCCGCCGCCCTCCGGCCGGAATCTACGCCGAGACCGCTGGGAAGGGAGGGGAGGAGAGGAGAGTTGAGGAGAGGGAGAGAATGGGGGGAGGGTTTCCGGATTGGGGGGTTAGTGTAGGACGTTTTGCATAAAAACCCCTATGTTTTTTATGTTTACAGCGCTACCCTTAGAAGCGGAATTTTATCTTCTTTGCATTGTATTTTTATGGAATAAAAGGGGTTATACGTAAGAAACAAAACGGGATGTCAGCCGGTCTGAGGACGTATGCGATATTCCGTGCAAACGCGAGGAGTTTTTTGCAAAAAATCCCAGCCCTCTCACCAACCCTCCAGCCTGGCACGTATGCACACCAATTTTGATTAACCGGCCCACCGCTTACAGACGGTTGCCCCCGCGTGCGAGGGACTGAGACTCGGTGACATTCCCCCTAAACATTCTCGATGACATTCAGTCGCTGACGTGTGGGACCAGGCACATGTGGGTCCCATATATCAGTGACTCAATGTCACCGAGAATATCACGGGGGAATGTCACCGAATCCTAATCCGCGTGCGAGAGGAGCAGGAGGGGTTTGTGGCCACGTGTAAATCAATAAGATAGCCCAAAAAGAATTCAGAAAAATGAGAAAAAAGGTAGGGTTAGGGGAGTTATTGATTGATGATAATCGAGGAATGCAGGTTATTTTACTTTGCAGGTTCGGAGACAACATCATGTTGCTCACTTAGACATTAATTATGCTAAGTATGCACCCTGAGTGGCAAGAAAGAGCGAGAGAGGAAGTGATGCACCATTTTAGAAGAACCACACCAGATCATGATGGCTTGAGTCGTCTAAAGATTGTACATATGACGTCAACATGTTCTGATATTTTCTAAAACCGTAAAGTACTACCTTTTGTCTAAATAAACTTCAGTTTGATTTTGAGATTTCATTGCCTGAATAATTACCTACAACATCAGAACAAATTGTTCAAAATCATGTCAACCTTATGTCTATTCCCCATCAAAATTGATTAGTAAATATGCTTCTCGCATACATCTTTGGGACATTGAACCGAAATAATAACTAAATGCAGATATCTACTCCCTCCTTTCTCATTACAAGGTGTCTTTATCTTGAGGAAAAGCCAACATTTATAACTTTTGACTAATAATTAAAATTGGCAATATTTTTTAGTTTTATGCATATAACATTGTTAGATTTATATTTGAAAGTATTTTTATATAATGTTGATTATGTAATTGTTGATGATATATTATGTAAGAAACCAATGGCTAAAGATCACGTGAAGATTGTGTTAAAAGCTTACATTTTAGGACCTATAAAGTATATTTTAAGTTTAGAATCTTTGTACCATAATTGTGGTGGACTGGTGGTGAATTCATGGGTGTATGAATCTATCTTAAATCGCGGTGTTTACAAATAAGCCTACCTACACTTAGTTGGATAGACGTCAGAAGTTAGGGCAAACTCCTAATTTTAGCTTCAGAAGTTAGGTCTAGAGTGTAGTTGTGGAGCACAGCAGCCTAAACCCAGCTCCACCTATCTAGTTCATTTTGTGAGAACACTTCACCCAGCTTTGCTCCCATTTTAGGTGGAGTTGGAACTGTTTGGCTGGGCTCTAGCTATAGGAGAGGTGGAGCTGGAGCTGTGACGAACAGGCTGTTAGTCTTTTGTCATTAAAAAAACATTGTAAGTTAAACTGCATTTATGTTTGTGGTATTTTTACAGGTAACAATGATTCTCCACGAAGTTATTAGGTTATACCCATCGGGGATCTTCCTCCAAAGAACAACACGCAAGGAAATAGAGCTTGGTGGCATCAAATACCCTGAAGGAGCAAACTTCACATTGCCCGTTCCATCTATCCACCATGATCCCAGCATCTGGGGAGGAGATGCAAGCGAGTTCAACCTGGAGAGGTTTGCCAACGGAGTCTCCAAGGCAACGAAGTTTAAGACCGCATTCTTTATGTTTGGATGGGGGTTCTCGGATCTGCCTTGGACAGAACTTTGCAATGCTGGAAGCCAAGATGGCGCTCGCCACCATCCTCCAGAGCTTCTCCTTTGAGCTCTCACCGTCATACACCCACGCACCACACACCATGCTAACTTTTCTGCAGCCACAATACGGTGCTCCGATTAAGCTGAAGAAGCTCTAATGACCTCGGTCTAGGAGAACATGAAGCTATCTATACATGCTGAAATATGAATATGTTTCTATGTTTCTTTTTTTTTCATGTAAAATTTCTGTACTTGGAACTGAAATGAAAATAAACAGAGTTTGTGAATACATGAGATAAGAGTACAGTACGAGTAGTACTGTCTTATTTTTCCTTGGTAGGGACGAGCTCAAAATTTGAACTTCATTTTGTTCACATGTTGGCATGTAAACTAATTACTCAACCCAACAGTCGGGCAGGTGAGAGTTGGGAGACCAACGAAAAAACTTTAGGCATTGCTTTCTCCTATGTCATTGAGAACGAGTACTATGGGCATCAAGCACAACCCCCAAGATGCCACAGAAAACTATAGGCCTTAGTTCCCTAAAATTTTTTCTCAAAAATATTACATCGAATATATGGACACATGCATAAAGCATTAAATATAGATTAAAAGAAAAAACTAATTGCACAGGTAGGGGGAAAATCGTGAGACGAATCTTTTTAGCCTAATTAGTTAATAATTAGCCATAAGTGTTACAGTAACCCGTATATGCTAATGACGGATTAATTAGGCTCAAAAGATTCGTCTCGCGGATTCCGTGCGAGTTATGAAATTATTTTTTTCATTCGTGTCTGAAAACGTCTTCCGACATTTAGTTAAACATTCGATGTGGCACTCAACAATTTTCTTTTCGCGAATTAAAGGGTCCGAAATGTCAGCGTGTCTTAAGTTGTGTGCAGTGACTTCCACTTCCTGTACGTAACTTTCCATATGCCATCTCTCGACGTTGCACAAAGACTTTTCGAGACATGGCGCTGAAGCCATCCATTTTCGAGAAAAACAGTATATACTCTAGAAAAACTCAATCTAATATTTTGATTGGACACAATCTTAGTCTAACAAATATAAATAAACAGCCTATTCAGATTATTTATAGTAGATTTATATCCAATTAAAATACTAAATTCGATTCGTTGTATTAGATTATATCCAATCAAAATATTAGATTGATTTTATTTATTTTTTTTTTCGGAGGGAGTACTAGTCTACGGCGTCGTCAAGACGTCAACAACCTCGATTTCTCGAAGAAAAACGGCAGTGGACGAGCCGCGTACGCCGTCGACCAAACCGTCGTCTATGAAAATTACAAGTACTAGTACATCCACGCACGCAGGGCGGTCTTGCGACACCACCGATTGTTCGGCTTGCACTGACACCACCGGAGGCTGAGAGCCCGCCAACGGCGAAGGAGAGTTGCACCGGCGCGTCGCTGATGCTGGGAGAGGCCGCCTCACCGTGGAGCCTGGCCGGCGCGGGCGCGGCCGTGGCGCTGCTGTGGCTGTGCGCCTGGACGCTGCAGTGGGCGTGGTGGACGCCGCGGCGGCTGGAGCGGGCCCTGCGGGCGCAGGGCCTCCGGGGCACCAGGTACCGCCTCTTCATCGGCGACGTGGCCGAGAACGGCCGGCTCAACAGAGAGGCCGCGTCAAGGCCGCTGCCGCTCGGCTCGCACGACGTCGTCCCGCGCGTCATGCCCTTCTTCTGCAACGTCCTGAAAGAGCACGGTAACACACCACTGCCAGCTGATCACCATGTTCCCCATGGCTTTTGTGATGTCAAAAACGCCGCGCGCTTCTGGTATTGAACCAGCGACTAGCATCGCTCGTCGCCTCGTCGCAATTCGTTCTTCTCGGGGAGGGATTGTCCCGGATATGAAGGGTCAAACGGTAGTTCCGTTTGTGCATTATTAACAGGTGGCTTACGTGTCAGATTTAAGGTCATGTTCTTTTTAAATTATTCAGTGGATTATTGTGGCAGATTATCTAATTCCTCCGTTTCATTCTAACATTTCTCACATTCATATTGATATTAATGAATCTAAATAGATATATATGTCTAGATTCATTAATATCAACATGAATGTGGAAAATGTTAGAATGACTTACATTGTGAAACGGAGGGAGTACTTGATATAGAGATAAATCGAATATTTAGATTCAAAATAAGTGGTCTAAGCGATGCAGAATAAGAAAAAAAAATTTAGAAAACATATTTTCGAAGAGTTGAGCAAATAATATGTTCTAACCAAAATTTTTTGACATGATAGCAAACCTGACAACACTCACATATTTCATTCTACTGAATTTTGGCACTATCAAATTTTGATAAATTTTGGTATTGCCAAATTTTGAAAGGGTTAATTTTAGTATTAAAGTGGATAGACCCTTCAAATATCCTGTGTTATTCACCTTAGTAGGATACGTAGAATATATTGTCTCCCTTCTCATCAGACTCTTTAGCTCAATTGCAGGGAAACTGTCGTTCGTTTGGACTGGCCCAAAGCCATTCGTGATTATCAGAGACCCTGACTTAGCGAGGGAGATTTTGTCCAACAAGTCTGGCAATTTCGCCAAGCAAACGACCGCGGGTATTGCTAAGTTCGTAGTTGGCGGAGTTGTAACGTATGAAGGTGAGAAATGGGCAAAACATCGGAGAATTCTCAACCCTGCCTTCCACCAGGAGAAAATAAAGGTAGCTGTTCCATATGAGAGCCAATCTGCTGAAAATTTTGTTACTTGTTGATTTGATTTGTCGCGAGCAATATTTGGAGATGTTGCACAACATGTGTGGGATGGTGCAATAGCGCAATGTACAAGTACTCGCAACCTTTTCAAATACTGCTCACAACAAATCAAAATCAAGGACTGCAGCACATTTTTCACATTTTCAACTCTTAGCACAGCATATTTCCACATGATAGGTCCGTGTAGTAATATTGTTTTCCGCTGCTTTTATTTTCTAACTTTATATAGTGTAGAATTCATACTATTTTTCGTGGGATATGCCCTCCCTAAAATCTGAATTGATTAACAGTTATCTTTTGCTCACAGCGGATGCTGCCAGTGTTTTTAGCATGTTGCACCAAAATGATCACTAGATGGGTGAATTCAATGTCTTCAGAAGGAATATCTGAGTTAGACGTTTGGGATGAATTTCAAAATCTTACTGGAGATGTCATCTCAAGAACGGCATTTGGGAGCAGCTACCAGGAGGGGTGGAGAATTTTTCAGTTACAAGAAGAGCAAGCTAAACGCGTACTTAAAGCTTTTCAGAGAATCTTTATCCCAGGCTACTGGTTGGTACTTTGCTTTTTATACATTTGGAGGGGGAAAATGGACTTCTGGGAGTAAATTTCCAATAATTTGACAAACAGTTGCTATTATTATCTTCTCTATCATTGAAATAAGGAAAAACTTTTGCCTCCCCTCTAATATAGAGTAATTCTTTAGATTAGTACAGACAATTATGAAAGTAGATTGAATTGTTCTTTTACCCTTCATTTTATATCGCAAATGGAAAATATAAGTCCTTTTATTATGAGAACAATATCATTATTTATTAGGCAAGATTAAGAAGGTAAGAAAGATAATTATAAACTAAGTTGTTGGACTATTTGACATAACACACCGTTTTATAAGCTTTCTAGTGCATTGTGAAATGAAAAAAACATATGATACACGAAATACAGAAGCTTAAAGAAAAGTAGTATTCTTTTTTTATATATAGATGAAAGGATTTGCAAGAGAAGTACATAGTTGATTTTTGTTTTCTAAGAGAATGAATGTGTTTGTGGACATACATTTTGATGCAGCATACATATATACAGATGTCAAAACTACTTTTTTTTCATCCTTTTTATATTTCTGTAGGTACTTACCAATCGAAAACAACAGAAGGATCAGGGAAATTGATCAAGAAATCCGCACAATTCTGCGAGGAATAATAGTAAAAAGAGACAAGGCAGTTAGAAATGGTGAAGGTAGCAATGATGATTTGTTGGGATTATTGGTGGAATCGAATATGAGGCAATCAAATGAAAAAGAAGATGTGGGAATGAGTATAGAAGATATGATTGAGGAATGCAAGTTATTTTACGCTGCTGGTTCGGAGACAACATCAATGTTGCTCACTTGGACTTTAATTCTGCTAAGCATGCACCCTGAATGGCAAGAGCAGGCAAGAGAGGAAGTGATGCACCATTTTGGAAGAACCACACCAGATCATGATGGCTTGAGTCGTCTAAAGATTGTAAGTATGACTTCAACATTCTCTGATGTTTTCCAAAATAGCAAAGTAGTTTATATAAACTTCAGTTCATTTTGAGATTTCATTGCCAGAATAATTTTCTACGGCTTCAGAACAAATTGTTCAAAAACATGTCAACCTTTTGTCTATTCCCCATCAAAATTGATTAGTAAATATGCTTATGGAATCTATCTTTTCCACAATCAAGTGAAATACTAGCTAATTCCAGAGATTTGCTCCCTTCATCCTAATTGTAAGGTGTCCATATTTTAAGGAAAGACAACATTTACAACTTTCGACTAGTAATTAAATTAGCAATATATATTTTTAGTTTTATGCATATAACATCATTAGATTTTTATTTGAAAGTATTTATATGATGCTGATTATGTAATTTGTGATATATGTTATGCAAAAAAAAAGAATTAATGGCTAAAGTTCTAATATGTGAAGACCATGTAAGAAACTTACATTTTAGGATAGAGGAAGTATGTTCCAAGGCCCTGTTCTATTCTTCAACTCCAAACTCCAACTTCCTTGTTTTCCATTAGCACTCTTTTCAAACTGTTAAATGGTGCGTCTTTTTTTTTAAAAAAAAATCTATATAAAAGTTGCTTTTAAAAAACAAATAAATTCATTAATTGTAATAATTAATAGTTAATTAACCATGTACTAATGAGATTTCTCGTTTTGTGTGCAACCTACATTTATCTCCAAATGTGAAGGTCTAACGGGGCCTAAATTTAAAATCTTTGTACCATTGTTATGGTGGACAGTGGTGAAGTTGTGGGTACATGACTTTAACTCAAATCATGATGTTTACAAATACGCCTGCACATGTTTAGTTGGTGTAGAGGCTTTAAGTTATACTTTCATCATCTAAAAATGCTCAGAATAATTGTATCAACCGCATTTATCTTTGTTGTATTTTTGCAGGTAACGATGATTCTCCACGAGGTTCTTAGGTTGTACCCACCGGTGGTATTCCTCCAAAGAACAACACACAAGGAAATAGAGCTTGGTGGCATCAAATACCCTGAAGGAGTGAACTTCACATTGCCTGTTCTATCCATTCACCACGATCCTAGCATCTGGGGACAAGATGCAATCAAATTCAACCCGGAAAGGTTCGCCAACGGAGTCTCCAAGGCAACGAAGTTTCAGACCGCGTTCTTTTCGTTTGCATGGGGTCCTCGGATCTGCCTTGGCCAGAGCTTTGCAATTCTGGAAGCCAAGATGGCGCTCGCCACCATCCTCCAGAGCTTCTCCTTCGAGCTCTCGCCGTCATACACCCACGCACCACACACCGTGCTAACTCTCCAACCACAGTACGGTTCTCCAATTAAATTGAAGAAGCTCTAGTGATCTCGGTCGAGGAGAACATAAAGCTACCCCGTACATGCTGAAATCTAAATCTATATGAATAAATTTCATAAAACTACATGTATTTTAATCAAATTATCACAAACTATAGATTTAACACAATATTTATTAGAGAACTACAAATTTAGGGCCAAGTACAAAACTATAGATTTAATACTAGAGTTATCACAAAACTACAGGTTTTATAGTTTAAATCTCTGCCACTAATGTTACGTTAGAGTTATAAATGTTGCAAGTTTTGTACTTAACATGGTGCCAACAATGTAGTTTTGTGATAATTTTATTACTAAATATGTACTCCCTCCATCCTAAAATAAGCGCACCCATGAGTTTTTTGTGTCTAACTTTGATCGCCCGTATTTTTTTTATGATCAGTACTTTTATTGTTATTATATTATAAAACATGAATGGTACTTGTCGACTTTTTTGAGGTCTCGACTATGATATTTACATGGTATGAAGATCGTCGGTACCAGGGTATATACGAGATTGGGGTAGAAGAGATAAATACAAGGATTTTTATGCAGGTTCGAACCCTTTATCTGACAGGCAATAGCCTTACTCCTATTGGCCGAAGCCGGTGTTGCTCTATATTCATTAGAAATACGCAAGTACAATATTTGGGATAACCTATCTAGTTGTCGTCGACTTGGCAGCATAGATAACCAATACGTAGTCGACGACAGTGTAGTCTTACTCCTCGAATACGAACTTATCGAGATCAGAGATGACGCTAGATCCCTGTTGTCGGCCTCTGTTAACACCAGATTGGGTTTGTTTTAGGCTAATCTCTGATATCGATGTTTGGCTTGTCTTGGCTTGTGTTGGTGTCTATTCTCACTTGTGTGTCGATCTGTTGTGCCCTCTCTCCTCCTAGGAGGTCTTGTATTTATACTCATAGATGTCCCCCTGTCCAAATAGAACTAGGGAGACCAATATGGATACAATCCGAGTAGTCATTGTCATTTCCATACAGAACTTTACTCGTCATTCCTTATCCGGAACTCATTCTATATATGAGGTATGACTCCGTATAAAACTATTGGGTATGTGGTATCCATAACCATGACAATACTTTATGCGAGGCTTATGTTTTTCAGTTTTTTTTAAAAAATAAATAAGACGAATGATTAAAACTGGACACGATAACTCATGGCTGCGCTTATTTTGGGACGAAGGGAGTAGTTTGGGATCTTCCATCTAAAATATGTAGTTTTTTTTTGATAAATTTGGTTCTAAATCTATAGTTTTATGATACACCTTCTTAAATTTATAATTTAGTGATAGTTTCGTTAAATTTTAGTATGTAGTTTTATGTTCTTTTTGACATGTGAAATTTCTGTACTTTTAACTGAAATGAAATATACAGAGTTTGGGAGTACATGAGGCCCTGTTTAATTCAGAGTGAAAAGTTTTTAAAAGTTTTTGCGTGTCACATCGGATATACGGACACACATTTAAAGTATTAAATATAGTCTAATAACAAAGCAAATTACAGTTTCTACCGCGAGACGAATTTATTAATTCTAATTAATCCATCATTAACAAATGTTACTATAGCACCACATTGTTAAATCATGACGTAATTAGGCTTAAAAGATTTCTCTCACGATTTACACGTAATATGTGTAATTAATTTTTATATATTTAATACTTCATATATATGTTAAATATTTAATTAAATATTCGATGTGACCGGAGGAAAAGTTTTCGTTTGCAAAGCTATTTTGCCATGGTTGGGACGAGCTCAAAATTCGAACTCCATTTTGTCACATGTTGGCAGCAGCTGAAATAATTACTCCATCCAACAGCCGGGGCAGGTGAGAGTTGAGACCAGCCAGCCAGAAAACTTTGGGCATCGTTCTCTCCTCTGTCATTGCTGGTCGCCTGGTCCAGAAGTCGAGACCGGAAAGAGACATGCGTTGCTTGGACTCGGGCCGTGACAGACGTGACGCTTCCCTCCCCTCTTCCCCGGCCCACCCGCCACCACGCCAGCCAGGGGCAGAGCACACGATGCTGCTGCTGCTCCCACCGTGGAACACGCGCGGTTCCCGAGGCGGAGTAAATGGAAAGCAGCGACGCCCGTAGGCGGACCGGACGGCTAGACGACGCTCCCCGGCGGGCCCCGCCGTCAAATCCGCCGCGGTTTGGGCCCCACCTCCCCCGCCTACCCTCGTCACTCTCCCTCCCACTCCCCTTTTCGTAATTCCTTCCGCGCTTTCCGAGTTTTTTTTTTCCATTCTTTCTGCTCGCATCAGTCTCCTCCGGCTCCCGCTCCACACCCCCGCCGCGCCGCCGCCTGTCGCCGGCGAAGCGCGCCGCCGGAGAAGAGGCAAAGATGGCTGCGGCACCGGCCTTCCAGCCATTCACCATACGGTAAGCGCCTGCGCCGCCGCTTCTTCCTCGCGTCTGCTTTGCTTTTGACGTGTTCGTTGGGTGCCCGCGCGCGCGTGCGTGCGTGCGTGTGGGTGGGTGGGTGGAGTGGACTGGTTTCTGTGAGCGCGCGCGGCTGGAGCTTTAACTGGTGGAGTGAATGGCGCAGGGGGTTCGCGGCGGGGATGCGGGCGGTGGACGCGTCCAAGTGCTGGCCGTTCGGCCGCGGCGGCGGGGATGGGGAGCCGCCTCCGCCGCTCCCGCCGATGGAGCCGCCGAAGCGGTCGCGGTGGTGGGCGCACGAGCTGGCGGCGGAGCGGGCGCGGCAGGAGGCCCGCGCGACCGGTACAGAGGATGCCGGAGGCGGTGTTGCGGGTGGTGGTGGTTCCGGGAAGGGGGCGAAGAGGAAGGGATCTCGTGGGAGAGTCAGAGCCGAGAGGGCCAGGAAATGGCGGCGATCTCTCCAATTTGGCCTCCTTTCGAAGCGGAAGGTATGCCAGTGCCTCTGCTTTTCAGGGTCTGTGTGCTGCTTGCTGCTCAAGTGGTGGGCTTCTAGGGTTTATGAGGGACCTAAGAACATTCGAAATGTATGATCCTTGCATGTTCAAATGTAGAAGTATTTTTGTGCTGGAAGACATGAACACTCACTACAATGCGTCGAACATGACAGTAAATATGTGCCAATTTTTAGCCAGTTCGGCACTAGCCATTTAATCTATTCAAGTTTGTTCATGTCCTGTTGGTGCTACAAGAGGTCTGTTTCTCGCATTTAGGTCATTATTTTCGCTTTGATTGCAAACAGGAATAGCATTCAGCTTGGATGCATCACGAAGACAATTTGTTGACTATTGATATTAACCCTTTTTAAGTTATATGATAAAAAATTAGATGTTCTCAGACAATATGCTATCTGTCAAATGATAATTCACATTTATATCTGCTCAACAAACGTTTCTTAATCTTTTCCTGCATGGGAATGCTTTGATGACGACGTTGAATCATTGAATATGCCCGCCGTATGCTTTTTTTTTATCAAATTGGTTTACAGACACTCATTAGTAACCAGCAACCTATTTGCATGAAGTTCATATTTCTATGCCTAGTTGTCTTACATTCCTTTTCATCATCTCATAGTAAGACATTTTCATTAACAGGAGAAAACATCATCTCGTTTACTTCACTATGTGTTACATAAGCAACTGTTGAGTAAACACAAAGGTTCTACCCTGCGTACACAGAAAGAACCCTCAGCACAGAAGAGTAAACACAAAGGTTCTACCCTGCGTACACAGAAAGAACTCTCAGCACAGAAGAAGTTTCAAAATACACATGATTGCATGTCAACTCATGAAAACAACCTGAATAAGCAGTACATCAGAGGAATGGATCCTTCTACTGGCATGGGCAGCAACCTGGTCAGGAAAGAGGCAGCAAACTCTTCTGTAAATAAACAAAACATAAAGGCCAGTGAACCAACTATCTATCCTCTAAATCCTGGATGTGAATTGGTGAAGAATGTAGCCTACCCTCCTAAGGATGATATTTTTGGAGATCTCCCTCTTTTGGAAAGTTCTAAAGTAATGTTCCATTCCGGAGTTGATGAACTCCCTACTGTTATAGAAGACTCTTTTGTAACAGATCAAAGTGGACCAGAAGCCATATCAGAAAATGTATCATTGAAACTAATACCACCTTCTGACATGTCAGTACAGACATCATCCACCCTCAAAGACTTGGTGAAAAAGGAAGGAACTCCTGCCAAAAAGTCAATATGCATCTTGCGCAATGACGTAAAAAAGAATCTACCCTCCTCTGCTGAGTTTGATGGCCTAAATCATAATGGTATCAACATGGTGAAAACATGTCTCAGTGATACTCAGCTGAAATCTACTGATGTTCCTGCCTTAAGTTCTTATTCTAACAAAGGTTTAAAATCTGGTTCTAGCAACACGGCCCATACTCAACAAGATTGTTTTTCTATGAATACAAACTACTGTCAGGAAATAAGAAAACCCGGTACTAGTATTGCTACAAGTTCAGTCACTGTAAGAACCAGAACAGAAGCAATTGAAAGTGATAGAGATATGGCAGTCAATAGCAAGAAGAGCACCAGTATCTCTTGTGCATTGGTTCCAACGGAGTGCCATATTTCATCTGAAGGCAGTGTTTTGTCCTCAGCAATATCACAAGGTTCTGCCAGTGCAGCAACCAGTGCGGATGGCATGTCTTCCTACAAGAGTATACCTTCCCAGGACAGTATTCCCACTTCCGGTCTCAATGGTACCTTTGCAAGTAATCTGTTCCGTGAAAGTAGGAAATCTGTTGATACATGCACATCATTATCAAAGGAGGACCAGTGTAGTTGGTACTCAAAACTTCACCCAGTTTGCACTCCAGCAAGCATTGGTTCAGCTTTTATGAAGCTACCTGGTCTTGAAAGAATAGAGATCTCAAGCTGCAATATTAAGACAGATGAAAACATGAGTACCAATGGGCGGCCAGCAAATATAGTAAGATGCGAGAAACAGCAGGCGGTGATTGGTGTGCCCAATATTATGCAAGGCCAGAGAAAAACTGATTTCAGTGATTCTCAAGTTCAGGAAAAAGTTTTAAATGGTTATTTACAGCAAGATGTTTATCATCCTTGCCAACCAACAGTGCGTTTGATGGGCAAGACTGTCTCAGTTTGTGAGCGTAGCAAGGAGCACAGGGTGCCAACTATGGGGAAAGGGTGGAGTGACAGTACCATTGTTGAAGACCACCCATCATCAACTTCATGTCATTTTCCACAAAAGAGATTGTTTCCTTGTCAGGATTCTGTGACACCAAGTGTTCATGTCAAGGGATCTCTTGATATATTACAAAGGATTCCCAGTGTTACTCTACCAGAGGCAAGGGCTACTATAGGCAATGTTCAAAACCGAAGGCTGCAACCAATAAATACTGTTTCTTCAAGTGTCAGAGATTGCATTTGGAACTCTGGCAGTCAATCTGTTCGTCAAGCTGAAATAAAAAGGGCAACCACTATCAATGTCAACTCCAGGGCCAGGCATATAAACCTACATCAACCGCCACAGGTGATAAGCACATCCCAGAATCAACACTGTCAGTTAAGCACTCCATCGATCTTACGTGGGAAAGATTGCAGTTTTTTGGGTCCAGCAGTAACTCAATCTTCTTCCTTTCCACAATGGACTCTAAATACGGGCATCCAGGAAAAGTACCAGAAATCCACATTTTCTTATGATGATCCTACCTCTGCTCCTATTTACCAGTCATGCCAGGTACCTGGAGCAAAGCTATCTTCCACATCAATGATATCCTTTCTAGACTATGGTACTGATAATGCTGAGTTTAGTAGATCTCTACCACAAGCGTGCCCTTCTCTTGCTACTAGTTTGCCAATTAATTTTGTTTCGACCGTTAGCCCAACATGTACCGTCAAACCTACTAACACAGGTTGCAGAAAGGGTGTTGTTTTCACCAATCAAAGAAAGAGACCAGCTTACATCAATAATGTTGCACATGAACCTGCAAAGAAACTTATGGCGAACAAACAGGACTTAGTGGCACCAGTGTTTGAAGAGACGAAAAATCGTTCACTTGGCTGGTCACTGGATGATGCAATTGGTCCTCGGATACTTGACTTTGGTAGTAAAGTAGCAGGACATGGCTTGGAAATGTCAACAAACGAAAGCAATTGTGTAAGGGCTAGTTCAGGTCCAGTTCCTGTTCTTGAAACAAGGTCAATGACTGGAAGGCTGGCTACAGCAGCTAGAACCATGTTGAAGCCAGATCAAACTCTTAATGATCA
The DNA here is from genome assembly GCF_034140825.1 of Oryza sativa Japonica Group. Lineage (NCBI taxonomy): Eukaryota > Viridiplantae > Streptophyta > Magnoliopsida > Poales > Poaceae > Oryza > Oryza sativa. The sequence goes on along the minus strand of NC_089035.1, from coordinate 30,963,659 downwards.
TTCCAAGCTGTTATACTCCACATTCTCGGTTGATAACAGTATTAATTCAGCTGTATTATAGTGGAAAGCAAGAAATAAAACAGCCAAGTGTTCTCGTTCCAGTTTCAGTTATGGAGTTTTTGGTATATGAATAGTCGCAAGGATACTGCTAGCGCAAGAGAGTTGTATCAGCTGTTCGACATTTCTACATGTTAGTTTAGCTATTACTGGATTACTTCTATTTTGTAACTTCTCCGGTCAAATTTGGAGAATATTCATTACGATATTAAATATACATATCATGCCATATCTGACACAAGCAAGGTAACACTTGATTTGTAAAAAGTGTGACAAATTGTGTATTTCGGAGGCGTTCTGTCTCGCAGGTTATGTTTTCTTCGGACCATTCTGTGCTGCGGCTTTTGATCCGGGAGGAGCGGAAAGTAAAAGTAGAGTAATCAGTTTGTACAGGGTTTGTTTTGTCTCTTTTTTTTTTCTTTTGTTGGTATCAGTTACTACTACAACATTTGTTTTGTTTTTGAACGTGAGCGGTGTACGATTTGTACCACTGGAGCAATTATCACTACTAGTTGGATACTTAGATCAGTAATGTCAGTGAGACATTGCTGCTGAAAATGGCCGCTTGCTTTGCTTTGAACTCTTTGCTAGTTTACCTTTGAGCTTGCCCGTCTGCCACTCTGCCCGTGTTGTCCTACTTTCAATTGAAAGTGGCTATAGTGAAAGTGTCTCTCTTACTATTAGATTCATCCGTCTTGCCTTCAGCTAATTAGCACGGGTGAGACAAAAGCAGATGCTGGAAAAAGTACTGGCTTCTTCCAGAAAGCCGCGCCATTTCTGAACCGAGCCCACTAAACTTGAGTTCAGATGCCTCTCCTCTGTAGTCTTCTGATTATGGAAACTTTGACAAGGTGCAGATGCACGCAGTTGCTTGAGAACCTCCCAAAATCCAGCCCAGTTTTGTTCTTTCTTTCCTTGGATCAAGAGTAAAGAAGACTTCGCACAGTATCTGCAAGGATGCCTTCCTTCTGCTACTTTAATCCCATATTTAAAATCCACTGCAGAAGTATAAAACCATCTAGCCTATCGCTCGCTATCTACACCTTAGTACAACGGCTCATCGAGGACATCGAGAAAATTCAGAACAAAGCTCTTCACCGATCGCAACAGCGGATCATGGGTGTTCTAGGTGCCCTTGCTAGGCACATGGATGCCCTTGTTGGGTAAGAACATGCTGCAATATCTTCTCATTATGTGCCTTATGTTTTTCTTATAAGAGTTTTCAGACAGCAATTGCTGTTCTGTTCATTCTGCTTTCATGTATGTTACTTCCCATATGAACTTTTAAGTGTTTCTTTCTGAAATTCTTGTCCTTGCTGTTTTTTGTACCCGGCAGGCCAGGAATCATGCTGCTCTACCCTCTGTAAGTGAAGCCATAGCTATTCTTCAGAAACATTTCTTGGCGTGAAAAGAAAGGGAAAAAAGCCAGCACTGTGCTATCAGTTCTAACAGAATTTTTTTTTCTTGAACGATTAGATACGCGTCGATGCGTGCGATAGAGAGCCCTTCTACCCTGGATGATCAGCAATGGCTCACCTACTGGGTCCTCTACTCCCTGATCACCCTCTTTGAGCTCTCATGCTGGAAAGTTCTCCAATGGTATGCAACACATTCACTCATTCCTGCAGAGATCAAAAGCACAACGTGGTCAGGTTACTGAATCTTTTTTTTTTTTTACCTCTGAATCCTTCAGGTTTCCTCTGTGGCCGTACATGAAGCTCCTCTTCTGCTGTTGGCTGGTGCTGCCAATCTTCAACGGCGCGGCCTACATCTACGAGACCCACGTGCGCCGCTACTTCAAGATCGGCCAGTACGTGAGCCCCAACTACAACGAACGGCAGCGGAAGGCGCTCCAGATGATGAGCCTCGACGCGCGCAAGTCCGTCGAACGATTCATCGAGTCGCACGGCCCTGACGCCCTCGACAAGATCATCCGAGCTGTGAGTGATTCTTCAGAGTTCAGACCAGCCGGTTGCTGCATGCATCTGCAGGCTTTGGAATGTCTGTTTCATTTTCTGAATTCTGATGCCATGTCTGGTTTTTTGTGCTTTGCAGGCTGAAGAGGAGGCAAAGAGAGCGTAACGATGGTTAAGATTGTGGTGAACTGAAGGCATTCTTTCCAACGGGGAGAAGTAAATGGAATTGTGTAATGGCTGCCGTGTATTGCAGGCTTGCAGCTCACTTCACCTCGTCTGTACTTGTGTGTGCCGTGTGTCTGAAATGTTCGTTGGCTTGGCAATGGCAAAGATACCTCTCCTACAAAACTGGCAAGATACTTGGATACTTGAGAAAAAGGTTGCCATGCATACAAAGAATGAGGAATACATCTATTCGGTGTACAGTTGTATGAAAAATCTCCGAATCTAAAATATGTCTTGTCTGAACATATTTATCTGTGCTCTCTCCAGCACTGAACACATCTATAAACCGAAGAACCGAATGCCTGTTCTCTCCTCTCTCACCCATCAAGATTCCAGGCACGCAGTAGGTTGAAAACGACTAGGAAGACACCAATCCTTATGACAACAATTATTGCCTACCCGGTACAAACCGAAGTAATATAACCACCTCAAAAAAAGGGGAAAAAAAGAGAGAGTTACACCCTTTAGCTTGTGGGCGCTGGGAATCTTGAGGCTGCGTGCGTATGTATGTATGTATATACTGAGCCGCGAGCAGCTACCGATCCGATCGATCTCAGACGGAGGCGAGCGTGGCGATGTCCATCGGGTAGGCGTCGTTGGGCGACTCGGCGCGGTAGGATCGCCGGCCGACGATGATGTTGGCCGCCTCCGACGGGTGGAACGCGTCCCAGAAGATGTGCTGGTCCCTGTTGCTGCACGGCGCCTCGTACGGCAGGCACGTCACCTGCCCGTTGTTCCTCCCGACGCCGCAGCACCCCGCGGTGGTCTCCGTGAACCCGTACGACGCCGCGTTGGCGAGGATGTCGCTGAAGATGTTGTACGCGTTGATGAAGGTGAAGTGCGCCCCCGGGAGGGTGTTCATCTCGTCGACGAGGCCGACGAGACGCCGGTTGAAGATCTGGATGGCGGAGTCGATGCGGGCCACGCAGGTGGCGCCGTCGGCGCTGTACCGGGCGAGCTCGTTGGGGCTGCACCCGACCTGCCCCACGCCGATCATCACCACCTTCCGCGCGCCGTAGTTGTACAGCACCTGGACGTACCGGCGGTAGTCGGCGATGAGCGAGTCGGCGAACTGCTCGGGAGTGTACTGGCTGCCGGTGTTGTAGAACGCCGGCATGAAGTAGTTGTTGAGGTAGTCGTTGCTGCCCATCCCGACGCTGAAGATGCACTTGCTCAGGCGGTCCGACGCCGTGTCCTGGTCCCCCAGGATGCTGATCAGCGTCTGCACCGCCGTCTGGTAGTTCTGCACCTGCCCGGCGAACGGGATCCGGCCACCCTGCAATCCCAAGCATGCATGAGTGACTTAGTTTAGCTACAACTTCCACCACCTCGTGCCATCTGATGAGTAATACTTGTACTACGTTACCAGCTGCTGGCCGGTCTCGGCACGGATTCCGGCGGCGGCGGAGGCGAAGTTGGCGCCGTTGAGGATCTGATCACCGCTGGTGGCGGCGTACGGCGGGATGAAGTTGTCGAAGCCCAGGAGTTGAGCTGCGGCATTAATTCGCAAAATCAGTCCACAAAATTAGAGAATCATTCGAACATCTACCTAATTAATGCACGTACTAATACACGGAGTAGCTGATTTGAGATCATGCAAAGTTCCGGAAGTACTAGTAATTAATTATGTGCTCTGGCACGTACACGCCATGCAACTTCCACATGTAGGCATACTTTAACGACGACTATCAGACTATGGAATGGATCTTTGTACACCTGGCTCCCATTAAATTCCGTGCAACGATCACCGAACTGTACTGGCATATGCATTGCAAATCGTCTCTGCTGCGTACGTACACGGGCAAGCTTACCACAGCAACAAGCTACCATCTCCCCATTCTCCTAACTAACATCTGCTCAGAATTTTCTATTCCACATCAGCTGATCGATCGCTCGTTCAACGAGCTCAGCACGTGCATCACCATGACGGCCATAAACCCCTGGAGATCAGCTAGCTAAAATCTGCATGACTATACACTTTACACGTAGCTGCCGCTGCAGCAGCAGCAGCAGATAGCACAACGTTGGTGTCTTACCGATGACGTCGACGGTGGTGAGGCCGTTGGTGAACCGGCCGGACGGGCCGCCGGCGAAGTCGATGCCGTAGGGCGGGTAGTTGGCGCGCGCCAGCGAAACGATGTAGTTGTTGTTGCCGTTGTCGACGAGCGAGTCGCCGAAGATGAAGTAGCACGGCACCTGCGGGTCGCACCTCGCCACCATCACCAGCGCCGAGCTCACCGCCGCCGCCATCACCACCGTCACCAACCGCCCCAACTCCATTGCTGCTCTGCTCTAGCTAGCAGCAGCTACACTTGCAGAGCACACAGCCGAGGAAGAAGGGGGAGATATGTGGGCACGATCACTCGAATAACCCTGAGGAGCGCGAGTCACGCAGGAGTTTATATAGGTGCAAGGCAGGGCTACCGGCGGCTAACTTTTGCAGGACCGGGGCGCACAATTGTGCATGCATGCATTGGAGGCTAGCTACCAGTAAACTGTAAGTCCGTACTACTCCAGCTAGTACAAGTGGTAGTGCCATAGCTTGTGATACTCTAGCTTTTTTTTTTTTTGTTCTTGAACCGTGCATTGAATTGCAGTAACGTGCATGCATGGCCGTGTGTCCTCTCGCTTAAAAACCAATTCAACATCACGACACATTCGCGCATGGTGCGGTCATCAAGCAGAAGTTACCTGTACGTCCGTCCGTCGTCGACCAGTGAGATAACGAGTGATCTGCAGTGAAGTTTCGTCGGTGTCACTGGTCTGGCAGCTGTGCGTACCTGGATCTGCAGCTTAATTAACCAGACGGCCGGCCCCGGTGGATCTCACTTCATTTATTCCGGCCGCGCGCCGGCGGCCAACGACGCGAGCGCGCAGTGAAGAAGAGAAGCAGTCTGTTGTCACTGCGATGCGTGTACGCACGAGTCAAATCAGTTACTACTACTGCATGCGTGAGATGCGGTGCGTACTGTGTAGAGTGGCGTACGTGCAGACAGTGGAGTCGCAGTAAACAGTTGTGTGGGTCTCAGTTCATTCGATCAGTACTGCGGTGTTTTTGCGCATGTGGATCTCTCGTTCTCTCTCCCTTGTTGCGACGTGGTCCGACAATCTGTAGATAACTGGAGTACCTATAGGGTGATTCCGTCACTGTGCTTGACAACACTGTTTTTAATGTGGCTAGCAAAAGCGTTTCGTTCCATGAGAAAATTACTACTACTAACAAACAATCAAAGCTCGGTACTTAACAAGGGAAAGCTTCTGGATTAAATAACCCCATCCAATTTCGCCACATGCTAGTATGAAAGTTTCTGGAGCATGTACTTCCAAGTTACTAGTATACAGTAGTGTTGAAAATTTCAAAGCTTTCTCCTACACTGCAATGCCGGGACAACACGATCAATAATCTAACCCCAAGCGCCAAATTTGTCATTGCAGTTATTACTGACACTGGGGTGGGACATCCTTGCTCGTCAGTGCCCGATAACTGCTACCTGTAGCTGCTAAATGCACCTTGGACCAGCTAGATCACCCCGTGAGATAAGGCAGCATTGCAGCTGCCCTTCTCTCCTCTTCTTCCTCCCAAACAAACAGTAATAAAAAAAGGTAATTTGGAAGAAGATGAAGCACGCGGCAGCATGGAGGAGGAGAGCATACATACATTTACATGGAGCTGGGCAGCAGCTCCATTAATGGCGGTTGGAGGAGTGGCCGTGACCGCCTTCAAGTGCCAGCAGCGCCGACGGTACAGTGTACAGCAACCCCCCAAATCATTTTCCCCCCCCAAATAAACCCCCCCCCCCCCCCCCCCCCGGGCTTTGCCTTCGCAAAGCAGCCAGCGTCTCTCCTCTCCTGAGCCGATCGATCGAGCTGGCCTCCATTTCCTCGCCGCTCGAAGCCACTCATGGCGCACATGCGTACCTCCATGCATCAGGGACAGACAGGAGATCTAGCTAAGGTAGCATTCTAGTAGAGACTCAGATGGATGGATAGATAGCGGCCGGGGTCAGCAAGGAGACCTGACCTACCACGGCGGCGCTTTACTCTCACCTGCAGCGACGCGTTTCTCTTCTCTCCTGCTAAACTCATTCGCACGAGCTCTCGTACTACCACAGCGGACGAGCAACGGAGAGACTCTTTCTGGTTACTCCATGTAATATAAGGGATTTTGAAGGGATGTGATATTTTCTAAAACAATGAATCTGGACAAAATCTAGACAGGGTTATTCAGATTGAATATGGACAAAATCTAGACATGTTTGTTCAGATTTATAGTCCTAGCAAGTATCACATCCCTTTAAAATCCCTTATATTATGAGATGGAGGGAGTAATATTAACATGTTAATTGTGTAGGCGGGTGGTGCAATGCAATGCTAGCATGGTCATGGATGTGGATGGAGTAGGAGGGTGGCAGCTAGTGTTAAGACCGGTAGTATCCTGGACCTGCTATTCTCTAGATTTCTGCAGTGTACTCCAGTGTACACATGACACAGCTGAGAGTTTGGACCTGGAGTCGTATGCATGTATGAGTATGATTGATCCCAGCAATTTCCCTCTGCCAGATTAAGGGATCTGGGGACTGGGGGTCATTAGCTTTTAGTTAGCTTGGAAAATGGTAAGTTGTTGTATTTGCAACATTGTGCAAACATGGTTCATAATGTGGCCACTATCTTTAATTAGATCCTAAGCCCGGGCCATTTTTCTCTTTAAAAACGAGGGAACATCCCGGCTCCAGTCCAGCTCCAACAAGAAAAGTCAGAAAACTCTGGATCCAGCGTCTTATTATTCGGCATTTACAAGTCTAGCTCCATTAGCAATTCATAGTGACTCCGCTTGGCCTTTGTTAGTGCACAACTGCACATTATATTCCGCACAGTAGCAAGGCTTCGTTTGATTGGATAGCATGTCTAAAGGGGATCGAATATACTAGCCATAAACACAATGAGTTGGTGAACAACTTAGCCTCCAATATAGGTGAAGATCTGATGTCGACCGACCTGTTCAGGGATGATGACAGACCACGGCAGTCCGATCAAGCCAATTTTAACGCCGGATCAAGCTGCATTAATGAACAAATGCATGAAACATATAACATGGTTAGGTGCTCTTTTGCCTTAATTCCTCCAATCGTATTGCCAATCACCAACATTTATGTACTAGACAGCTTGAAACGCAAGAAGTAGCTACTAATAGTAGCGTAATGAACACTATCAGCATGATGAGCGAAGCAACCGCATAATTGCTGCTCCTGCTTCTTCTTCTTCTTGTTTTTTTTTTTTGCCTCAATGGCCATGTTTGGATCCTCCGGGCTATTAAATAGCCCTTCGGAATCTTACTATTTAGGAGTATTAAACGTAGATTACAGACAAAATCCATTCCATAACCCCTGAGCTATTTTGCGAGACAAATCTAACGAGGTGTATTAATCCATGATTTACTACAGTGATGCTACATTAATCATCCGCTAACCATGGATTAATATACCTCGTTAGATTCGTCTCGCAAAATAGCCTAAGGAGGTTTTGTTAGTAATCTATGTTTAATACTCCTAAATAGCAAGATTCCGAAGGGCTATTTAATAGCCCGGAGGATCCAAACAAAACCAATATACTACTATTAGTTACCTGATGGATATCAAAGTGCTCAGCTGCTTGCTGAAGAAACGTCTGGCCTTGTAGTTTGAAATATCTGCACTCAATCTGAAGCAGTTTTAAATGCATGCATGAAATTTATGGGCTTATGGCAAGCAGCCAGACACCATCCTTCCTAACTTTCACGCAGCAGAAACGCTGAAACGGTCACACTGCATACGCGAATTACAGAATAAACGCTCACATTGCAACAAATAAGTAACCACTTACAGTGCATGAGCCCAGCCAACCACTAATTCCAACTAGCACTGATTCAAGCCTGCTAAGACAAGACATAATAGCATTTTCCAGTGGTTAAACTTTCAATTGAACTCTTTTGCACGCTCAATACGGGGGAGGAAGTTGTTTGTCCCTGCATTGACAGTAAGCAATAAGGATAACTTCACAGCAGGGCCCAGAGAGATAAGCATGGGGTTGGGCCTGAATTTTGTACAAAATCTAGTGTTAACCAATCAGACCAAGCAACAACCCAAGTGGCCAAGTACTTCGCCGAAGTTTTTGACTGAACTTGTGGTTTACTACCGCAACACATTCTAACACTAGAAGTCTAGGGCATGACAATAAAAGGGAAAACAAAGGTGGCAGCGGAGCATCAATTGTACAATACAGTAACCATCGGGATTTTATATTTATGATACTTTATTATAGATTAATCAAGACTAACAAAGTTTGGAGACGTCCTGAGCTGTACATGGGGCACATTTAAGTTTCACTTGGTGCATTACCAGCAAAAGTTGGGAACTGATGGAGACTGATGTTAATTAAACAATGCTCGGCTCAAAGTATCTGTATCCAGCAGTGAAGTCTTGTAGAACTCTGTTGTTTGCTCAGTCTGCTTGTAAATTGTCAGGAATTCTAACTGTAAGATTAGACAAAATTAAACAGGTATGTTAGATTGCAAGACCCGAGCTATTAGAAATAGATATAAAAGGCATCTCAATTCAACTTGACCCTAAATACAAGCGCAAATAAGGCCTAGTTCATTAATTCGGCACAGCTTACTGGGAAAGTGACACCAGGAAATGTAGGATTGTAGGAGTACAGCATGCTAGAACTGCACAAAAGGCAGCATTTAAGAACATGGGAGTAGTCAACAGTCTTAACTACTAATAATATGTCACCCTAGCTACAATTCAAGCTATACATAAAAAAAACAATGAGGAACAGGCCAAAGGGCACCAATTAACAAAAAGATATTTCAGCAACCAACGAAGATAATGAAATTAATGGCATCTTTATAGAAAATGTGCTTAGAGCAGGTACAATAGCAGGCTATAAGCCAACTATAAACATATTTTAAAGAGTTAAAGGAAGAGAGAGAAGAGCAGCGGGCTACAGATCTGTAGCCAGCTGCAGCACAGACTCCAAGACGTAATGTGTGTATGGCAGGTGGGACCAGGTATTAATAGTATAGTAAGCAACTGTTGTACTATGAATTAGCTATTACATTGGCTATAAATAATTTGGAGCTAGTAGTAGGCTATACTATTAAACTTGCTCTTATAGCAAAGTTACATGAACATTCTCCCTGTGGAAATTTGTTTACTATTTCCTCAAGCATAATGGAGACAAAATTAGCCAACCACTATCTTTGGGTCTGTTGCTACAAGATATTTTCTTCATTGTAATTTTATCCTTAAGCTGAAAAGCAGTGAATTCTGTATGAACTTAGATGATGGACTGTGTGCTTCATGGTTGGATTGAAACATTGTTTATAGACATTTTGATATGCACTTTACTGTGGTTTAAAGTTCACAAGATTTTGCATGCAGAATATCTCAGAATTTTTGGATTTCAATTGTTTGGATGTCCACCGTTAATTGTGGTAAAGTCCAATCTGATCCTTTTCAATATAAGGTCAACAACAGCTTTACCTAACCAGTTCAAGGTGGAAGAGGATTATTTGGAGCAAGATGATTATAAGTAGGGCTACTACTGGGGAGGATATGGGCAAGGAGGAATTACACCCATTTGAGTTTTGGGTATGGGGAGAGTAATACCCCGCTTTTCCCACTTTAACCGTACCCATTCAATCTGAGTAGAAGTAGAACTACGTTCCCAAATTTTTTAAGCTCACATTCACATTATAAAAGGTTGACAAATTAGGATGAATTTCGTAGGGGTGATCTATTATTATATAGAAGAGCAACCTTGTGCAACTTATGGGCCATTTATGTATGTGGGGGTCCACATATGTTTCTTGTCTTACCCATTGGGTAACACCCATTTTATTTGGGTATAGATAAGCTAATTTTGAAATTTGTATAGGTAAAGCTAGGTATGGATAGGCCTAATAAGAATTACTTGATATTTATCAGAAGTTCCTTGTTTGGACCTGTAAATGCAAGATAGTGGCAACACGCCAACACTACAGACAAGTATATTTTGTTTTATTTTTTTTTCAAAATATTAAAGATGATTGTAATCAGAATTGACAAAGGTTTTACTTGATCCACCATTCAGAAGGCATAAGATCCTTATCAGTCTAACCATCCTAGGAATGATAGCGATTTATATTTGAAACAAGAGTACAAGGGCCTTCACGGTTTATGAGTATTTAAAATAATATTAGGGCTCCTTGGAAATTAGGGATTTTACAGGATTTTTGAAGGAATTACTTCAGTTCCTGTAAAATTCCTTTGTTCCAAAGAGGCTAAGGAGCAAACTGTGTTCGGAAGGATAAATAAATAAATCTGCTGTGCTGAAAACACCTTCTTGTGGATGAAGCAACATGGATCATGGTAACTAGTGGCTAATGCAATAATGTACTTTTTGGCTGCATAACATTGCTGCATGCAACACCATAAATCAAGGCCCTAGTTATGGCACAACTTTGTAAACATCGATTCTACAGTACAGAAATTTTGTATTGGCACAAACAGGAATAACTGTTATACTGTCAAAAATTCAACTAAGCCAAACTGGTTCCCAAGGAACAAAATTTTATCATAGTTTGAGTTGCAGTATCAGTAATATTTAGGGTACTTTATTTTTTTATATTAGCAAATGATATTCTGCTGAAGACTATAAGATAGCTTAAGTGATCAAACTACAAACTGTCAGGATCACCAAATTGGAGAGGCATTAAATGTGTTGGACAAGAACCGCTGAATCAGAAGCATTCTTCGTTGGTGGAGGACATAATGAACTTCTGTACTTTCGTGTTCTAGATTCCATGCTTGGATATGGCTATTAGTGATCAATAATAATGTACATAGCTCAAATCTGAATAATTTCAACCGCAAAAGAGGGATCACATAACAAAGTATGCCCTCAACTGCACGGAGATTATATCAAGACAGAGCTGTTCTTATTTAGGACAATATGATATGCTGCAGAATATTTTAGCAATTACTATTGCTTTCAGCAACACATCAGGAATGAGACTATGACCTTTAAGCTTAAGGTCTTATAGAAAAAGATTTCCTGGAAATCCTGCAGGTTTGTGGCAATGTACTTCAATAGGTATCACTGCTTTATGAAATTGAAAAAAAATGCTTCTAAATATTGTAAATTTCATTTGAATTATAGCCGTTTGCTTTTACAGCATAGTAATAACAGATAATCGAGGGGAAAAAACAAAGAGTTAGTCAATACAGATTATTACATTAGGTACTGTGTTGTACTTGTACCCATTTCATTAAGTGAAAAGTTCGCAAACGAGTATCTGCGGCAGTAAATACTTATTTCCAAAATGTCATATAAACAAAATGTTTTTATGAGCACCGTGTTACATAACACCTAGTGTATGGATTCTCGGATTCTACACAAAAATAGCCAAATACCCATGCATTGCAATGGATTCAAAGATATATATGTATGATCATTTTTAAACTTGAAAAATTGTATATGATTCTCATTTTCTCAGGGAAAAAAGTATAAAGATTGTGCCAAAAGCAACTACTCCTATATGGCATTACATATTTACATGATTAGTATATACTAAACTTATTTTGCTACTAAAGTTGAAATTTAAATTGCCACAAGTATTAAAAATTGGGCCAAAAAAAAAGCACCAGACTAGAGTACTTTGTAGCCATGGAAGGCTGTATGAGTTGCAATACAGGTTGAGGTGTGCATGGCGTTGGTTAAAGGGCAATCCTTTAGTATGTTGGCGAATGAGTTCTCTTTGATACTTTACCTTTTTGTTTCTTACGCAAGCACATCTATCATGTATCATAAGCAAGAAAGAAGAAAAAAGGAACAGATGAAGGGAAAATGGCATAATTTGTGGCACGGTGATGTGCATGATTGATCAGGAATAGCCTTGTTATTTATATTTACCATCTCTCCATCAATTTAATTAACAAGCATGTTGTCCCATCAGGAACTTGTTAACTGAAGAATAGCTGTCACCGTACATGATGTTATGTTATCTTGATGTAAACTTTACAGACGGTAGTTTGTTTCACACCCCCTTCCATGTTGATAGAGTCAACCGTGGCATGTGGATGTAAAATGCATAATTTTCCTCGCATGTATTTATATAGAAAAAGAACAGCATAGAATGATTATGAGTTATATACGAGATCACCGCTAAATCCAGTCAACCATGAATGATCAGTAACGGTTAACATTCAGTATTCACTAACCACTAGAAGCCGTGTATCAATAATGAACACTTCGCAATGGTTATCAACTTTTCATTAATTATCCACCAGAATATGTGTATCGATAATGAACACTTCGCAATGATTACGATTCATTAACCACTAGAAGATACTACCTCCGTCCCAAATTAGATGTTGTTTTGACTTTTTGCTTGCAACGTTTGACCATTCGTCTTATTTAAAAAATTAGTGCAAATATTAAAAAAAAATGTCATACTTAAAGTACTTTTAATAATAAAGCAAGTCACAAACAAAATAAATAATAATTCCATAATCTTTTGAATACGACTAGTCGTCAAACGTTACAAACAAAAACTCAAAACGACAAGTATTTTGGGACGGAGGGAGTATATTTCAACTATGCATCTTCACACAAAAATTTTCTCGGGTATGAAACGCTGGGTATAATATCACACCGGTAGTTACTAGGTGGTCTGCAGGATGTAATGTTAACCGAAGTTCTGGATTTCTAATACTGAACTTAAGTTTAATTTCATTAGTTCAAATGAAAGAACAGGAGCACAGCGAGTCTCCAATGTACCAAACCTCAAAGTTCGTTGTGGCGCGAAGAAGTCCTTGTGGCCCCAAATAAGAGATCTTTGGCAATGACAAGCAACCCCTCCAAGTCCTTAGCTCCCACCTTGAGGCAATCCTTCAGCAGCTCCCCTTCCTCCACTTCCCACTTCACATCCATCACCACCTCTCGTAAAGGCCCCTAAACCACAACACAGATCTCCATAAACTGAACATTGCTGCAATTTGGATGCCAATGATTCATGAATCACGAGTACCAAGTCAAGTCATATACCTGCTCGGAGAAGGCAACAAGGAGACCGTTGAGGAGCTGCGCGGCCGCGTCGCGGACGTCCCCGTAATTGCGGCGCAGCCACTGGGCGGCGTCGGTGGCGGAATGCAGGCGCGAGACCTCCGCAGCAGCAGCGAGGAGGCGAGCAGCGGCGGTGGCGCAGGAGAGGCCGCACCCGGCAGCCGACGAGAAGGCGTAGTGGCGGAGGTAGTCCCAAGAGAGTGCCCACGCGCCGCGGGATGAGAAGAGGGAGAGATGGGAGGCGATCCTGCGCGCGCGGGACGCCGCAAAGTCGTCTCCACGGGCCGCGCGGGCGGCGGCGACGCGGTTGAGGAGGGAGCGGGAGAGGTTGAGGAGGGTGGCGACCTCGCGAAGCGGGACGCGGAGCGCGGAAGCACGAGGAGCCCCGCCGAGGAGGAGGAGGACGATGAGGAGGAGAGTGGGGGGGAGACGCGAACGTGTAGCTCGCCGGCGGCGAGGGGCTCCGGCTAGGGCCATTGGAAATCGGAGGTAGCGAGGGGCGAAGAGCCGAAGGGGAGGTTTTGGGCTGGAGAAAAGAATTATGGAAGTTAAGCTACTAGCCCATTCTTTTCATGGGCCTTACCGCCTTCGTAAGTGGATCTGAAGAAGGAATAAGTTCATCTTGACTCCCTTAACTAGTGATCGAATCTGATTCGTATCCTTAAATCACAATATCGGATATCTCGATCCCTCAACTATTACAACCGGTACAATTTGACTACCTTGACGATTTTGGAGGACAGTTTTGCTAACGTGACATCTACATGACAGTGTGTGACCTAATATGTGATGTTGACGTGGCGCTAGGATTGAAAACATATATGTGAAACCCATTTGTCATTTATACACACAAAAAAAAATGTAGGGCCCACTCTCTCCTTCTTCCTCCTCTCTCTCTCTCTCTCCCTTCTCTCTCTTTCTCGGCCATCTCTAGGCCAGACACCACGATGCCCCTAGCGACGTACAACACCCCTCCCACACTTGCACCGGTGCACCCGTCCCTCCGCCGCAGCGCCTCGCCGACCACGTGCCACGCGTCAGCTTCCGGCTCCGGTGGGCACGCACTCTCGAGTCACGCCGGTGAGCGCGTCGGCCCCGCGGCCGATGAGGAAGACATCCTGGCCTATCACACTGCGCGGGCATGCATGAACAAGAAGCCGTCGCAATGCAGCGGGGTCAGGGGCAACAGCAGCATGGCGACCTCGATCATGGGCACGGAGGCGTCGAATTAGAGCAGTGCTTGCACGATGCAACCGTCCTCGAAGATGGAGAGAGCGAGGAGGGAGGGGGTGGAGGTAGGCGTGGGCGCGACAGAGGTGGGGCATGGCAAAGCTGTGGACTGTGGTAGACCGCGGGGAGCGGAGGGAGGGAGGCGGGGGGGACACGGGCAAGGCACTCGACGTTGGGAAGGGTGGAGATTAGGGCTAGTGACCTATGTTACCTCGATACGGTGATACGGATACGGATACGCGATACGTCGATACAGGGATACGGCATTTTCAAAAAACAAGGATACGGGGATACGCTTATATATTTTTATATATATTAGAAATACAAAATATTAAGGATTTTTTTAAGAAAATAGCAATATAATACTAGTATTAGTGCAGTTGCAGTCCATTCCATGGCCATCCTCTCCAACTCTGCTATAGTTGACGAAGCGATTTAAGGCTCCCCCCAAAAAAAAATTTGTGTGTAATAAAGCGCAAGACTACAAATAGCATACAAAGCGCAAATTAATAGTTCAATCAACACAGTTGCTCTTGATGGATGTGCATCAACATTAGCAGCCGCACTACCCTTAGAATTGCTAGATGCACTAGCACAGACTGCACAGTAGCATTTGGAAGTTGGATCTAACAAAAACGATAGTCCTTGACTACTTATCCTAAAATAAAATAATAGAGGCATTGCAGATCAAGCAGATCAAGTAGTGAGGGAAACAAATAAAAAGCTGCATGGGTGCTTCGATGCAGCTGGTGCTGTCTTGCCTTGGGCGGTGACGGCCCTGGCCGGCTGCCACCCGGCCTCTAAACTCGTGGCGGAGATGCTGTGCGGCTGTGCATGTGTTGCAGAGCAGGTGCTGTGCTGCCGGGTGCGGCGACGACGCAGTTGCTACCCAACGTGTGGTGGCGACATCGAATCACTGCATCGGGATGGGAGACAACGAGACGGCGGCTCTGCATCGAATCACTGATATGTACGGGATACGTATCCGGACGTATCCGATACGTATCCCGTATCCGTCACGTATCTGAAACGGATACGCGGCCTAGAAGCCGTATCCAGGTAACGTAGCTAGTGACGAGGGACGACGCAGTGGTTGCGGGGTGGGGGCAAAGAATGGGGATGGCGATATGGCCAGTGGGGTCGGCTGGGATGCATGACTTGACGAGCCATGAGGCCGTTGCTACCGCCGCGCTCCAGCTCCCATGCTCACGCCGACACCGCTGCTCCGGCTCTCGCCCGCCCGCCACCGCCGCTCTGGATCCCCCTGGAGATGACCGAGAAACATAAAGAGAGAGAAGGGAGAGAGAGGGAGGAGGAATGAGATAGGGGATGGAAATGTGGGCCCCACATGTCAGTAGGGCTCTTTTTGTGTGAATGACAAATAGGTCCCACATATTGCAGACTAGATCAACAGTGCCACGTAGACGTCACGTCAGCAAAACCATCCTCCAAAACCGCTAAGGAAGTCAAATTGCAATGATTTTAATAGTTGGAGGATCGAGATATCCGGTATTATGGTTAAGGATACAAATCAGATTCGGTCGCTAATTATGGGAGTCAAAGTGAACTTATTCCTCACAAGAATGCTAAGCATTTTAGGACTTCTGACCTATATATCCCATTCATTAAGTGTTAACCCGTACAAAATATGTGTTTCTGTATACATACAAACACTTCGGTTTCCTTAAAAAAAAAAGATAACACTACTGTTTGCCAAGCATATGCTTTGATTTGTTGTCAAACTCTGCTGCTCTGTTAAACTGGACTATTTATAGGTTGGATGTGGCACATGTCCATAGTTACGACCTAGTAAGAAATTCCCTATGAAACCAAGGTCGTTTTGATCTCGGACTCTCAACTACAAAGCGAGTAGTTTCACGATGTGTATTGTCTGTTTTGAAAAGGATTGCACGGAGCGTATGCAAGTAGACTTCGAGCAAGGCGTGCTTACCATAGATTGGCCTGACACCTCCTAGATTTATCTGCACAACTCCATCTAGGTTTGACAACCTTCTTGTCAAAGATAGGTGATAGGCACTGCTAAGTGACGAGGGACCAGCGGCCATATCACTCTGAGTGACTCCTCCATGTTTTTATCCACTGAACAATGCCCGGTGATCAGCCCGGATAATAGATAGAGAGCCTTCGTATCGGGTCAACTATACATAGACACGCATGCCAGTATGGCACATATAGAAGGAGACGACGAACCGGTCGGTTTCCATCTATCCAAACACCGATCAGCCAAACCAAACCGTCTCCGATCGTAGCTTTGCGAGCGTGCGGCGTGCCTGACGCTGGACAAAAAGGGCGATGTGGACGCCCAAAGAGAAGTATGTGCAATAGGAGACGCCGAGACGTACGTGCTCGGCGTCGAGCCATCGTATTCGTATTCCAATACGGCCGATGCAACCAATCGTCACAGCATCAATCGGTACTCAGTTCCCCTTCGAACAAGGCACTGCATGCCTGATGATGATTCTCTTCGCTCTTTCAGTCCTTCTGATGAGAACACTCACGCTGTCACGCAGGCATCAAACTAGTGGATGGTGAATACATGTGTGCGTTGCAGTGTCAGAAAACTGTAGTAGTGTATGCTTGGTCCAATCCAGCCTTAGAGATTTTCCCAAGTATAGGTTCACCACTACTCCAAGTTGCAAGCAATGAACGAGATAGGGAGCACTAGAAACGCGGGTAAAAAAAAGGTTTAGAAAATGAAAGATACTCTCGTATCATGTCAGCCCCGGAGGATCAGTCATTCAGATTCCACTGTCCATTTCTGATTTCTCTGCTTCCCCGTCCTATACATACTATGTAACATATCTTTTCGATATATTATCTATCACCTAATCGGCAGCACTTGCAATGTACTACTATATAAACACCTACTGTAATCGGCAGCACTTGCTTTGTGTACTATATAAACACCTGAAGTCCTACTCCTAAGTCCTAACCAAGCGGCCTATCAGCCAAATTACAGAGCAGGATACGGGCATCTTCAGAAGAAGACGATGGGAGGGTCAATGGCCACGTCGAGCCTTCTGTTCCTCCTTGTTCTCTCTTCCTTCTCCACAGCCTCAGCTGCCTTCACCAAGCCACGCCAGGTAATCGATCGTCAGTTCATTTCTCCGGTCCGGCTATGATGGCGCCGTAGTCTCCAGTCTCCGGCCTCCTACTTTCCATGAACTGAATAGACGAACTCCTCTTTCATCTCGCCATTGCCAATAGGTGTACGTGGTGTACCTGGGCGAGCATGCCGGAGCGAAGGTAGAGGAAGAAATCCTCGCCGGTCACCATGGCCTCCTGCTCTCCGTCAAGGGCAGGTAAACAATAATGCAATAAATCAATTATACAAAAACCATCATTGACATCTAATTATGCGCTTCTCCTGTAGCTCCATCAGCTGTCTGATGTGAGATTGACGGATTATACTTGCTTCGATTAAAAGTCAGTAACTAAACTAATCATGCAACACGCTCTCTGTCCATCGAACAGTGAGGAGGAGGCACGGGCGTCGCTGTTGTACAGCTACAAGCACAGCCTGAATGGCTTCGCGGCCCTTCTCTCCGAGGAAGAGGCCACAGCGCTGTCAGGTACGTACATGTCACACGCACAGTGACACGCAGAGATGATGAGAACAATTCGAATGCTGACTGTACATGTATGTAATACAGTAATAGTACAAATGATGAAATGAATGCTTTGTGTTTTATTCAGGAGTGGCTAAAACAATCAATTACATGTGGCCTGCAAGTGATAGATTGTATCTTTGTGCTCGTACTCATGCTTGATTAGTGCTGTGTGTGCAGCGAGGACAGAGGTGGTGTCTGCCTTTCCGAGTAACGGGAGATGGAGCCCGCACACCACGAGGTCTTGGGAGTTTGTGGGGTTGGAGGAAGGGGTGCGAGGTCCGGACGACACCGGCCGGCTGCCGCCCGGCGACAAAGCCGGCGGCGAGGATGTCATCGTGGGCGTGTTGGACTCCGGTGAGTAGTCCGATGTATGTCTATCTATCAATTAAATCATACATATTTCGTCGATTTGACTAATATGATAAAGCATATATCCGGTTAGATATAGAGACCGGGTAAAAATACCATTCTCTAAAAAAATATAAAAAAATTGTTTGCTGTGTGTTAGGGCATCCGCAATGGTTATTTATAGGCTCTCTACAAGAGATTCATGTCAGCATATTTTCCTACTTGGAAGAGATTAAATGAAGAGAGAGAGCAAATCTATCTATTAACCTGGAGATAGTCTATATAGAAAAACGAGACAATAGATTAGAAAGCTATAGATACCCATATAGACATACTATTGAGGTGATTTACTATTAATCTAGTCTATTGCTGAGATGTACATATTTTATAGAGAACACCTTACTTTATCATTACGGGTGCTCTTACTACATCTTGCATTGCTTTTCTATTAACATGGGGGGACATGCATAAGAAAAGGAGGCTATCATTGGGTAACATTGATATGGATGTGCATGAAAAGTGATTTTTTTTTTACAGGGATTTGGCCGGAGTCGAGGAGCTTCGGCGACGAAGGTTTAGGACCAGTGCCGGCTCGGTGGAAAGGGGTGTGCCAAGGAGGGGATTCCTTCTCTCCCTCTTCCTGCAACAGGTCAGCTAGCTAAAACATAGTAGTATTATTGTTTTCATCGATTCCGTCTTTAAAATACAAAAAAAAAGATTAAACATAATCCAATCCGATCCCTAAACATGTTATCTTTATATCGATACGATCGAATACAACTTCGACCACTGATTCCTATTTCAAAATGTTTGGAAAAACAAGATAAATCATGCTGTGATCCAGCCATCCAGGACCAGCATACACTTCCAAACGAAAACCCAAGGCTGTGTGGGCCACGCAGGAGCAAGTCTCCAGCTTGGCATCTTCTCGAGTCACTGCAGATTGTCATTGACCCCTACCCATGCATGCAACGAGACAAACAACGGGACGGCACCGAGACGTGACCTTAGCATACGTACAAACCTCTGCAGCAGAGTAGGTTTTCCTCTGAAGCAACTGCACGAATCAGAACATGGTAGGTGGTGACCCCGTGACACCTTCCTAGCACCGTGCCCCAAACGAGATCCCTGTCAAATGTTCCTCCCTCGGCATCAGCGAGCTCTGCAGATCGACCTAAGATTCATGCGCAGTTCACATTTGTTTAATCAAACTAAGGGTATGTTTAGTTCACATCAAAATTAGAAGTTCAGATAAAATTAAAACGATGTGATAGAAAAATTGGAAGTTTAGGTGTGTAGAAAAATTTTGATGTGATAGAAAAGTTGAAAGTTTAAAGAATTGGAACTAAACTTCGCCTAATACTAATCCGTAGGTTAGACAATGTAGATGTGGTAAAACGACCTGATTCTGATTGGCGCCAACGTACGTACTGTACATGCGTGTGTACGCAGGAAGATCATCGGTGCGAGGTACTACGTCAAGGCGTACGAGGCCAGGTACGGCGCGGTGAACACCACGAACGCGTACCGCTCGCCGCGCGACCACGACGGCCACGGCACGCACACCGCGTCCACCGTCGCGGGGCGCACGGTGCCCGGCGTGGCGGCGCTCGGCGGGTTCGCGCCGGGCACGGCCTCGGGCGGGGCGCCGCTGGCCCGCGTGGCCGTCTACAAGGTGTGCTGGCCCATCCCGGGGCCCAACCCCAACATCGAGAACACCTGCTTTGAGGCCGACATGCTCGCCGCCATCGACGACGCGGTCGGCGACGGCGTCGACGTGATGAGCGTCTCCATCGGGTCCACGGGGAAGCCGCTGCCGTTCGCGGAGGACGGCATCGCGGTGGGCGCGCTGCACGCCGCGATGCGCGGCGTGGTGCTCGTGTGCAGCGGCGGGAACTCCGGCCCCAAGCCGGCCACCGTGTCGAACCTCGCCCCGTGGATGCTCACGGTCGCCGCGAGCAGCATCGACCGCGCGTTCATCTCGCCGATCAAGCTCGGCAACGGCATGGTGATCATGGTAATAAACACCACGCTACAAATTTCCTTACCTGCTAAACGCAACATCGACCGTACTATTCGTGGCACGTCCACCAACAAATATTTGTCTTGTTCATCTGTCCTGACTTGTTCTTTTTGTTGTACGTGCGTGTCAGGGTCAAACTGTGACGCCGTACCAGCTACCAGGCAACAAGCCGTATCCGTTGGTTTATGCAGCAGACGCCGTTGTCCCCGGCACTCCCGCTAACGTTTCCAAGTACAGCAACTCACAACCAACTGAATTAGTAACACATTTTCTGAAATCCAATGTGATCTTACTGTTTTCTACGATATGGTTGCAGCCAATGCCTGCCGAAATCGCTGGCGCCGGAGAAGGTGCGGGGCAAGATCGTCGTGTGCTTGAGGGGTACTGGCTTGAGGGTGGAGAAGGGCCTGGAGGTGAAGCTGGCGGGCGGCGCGGCCATTATCCTCGGCAACCCGCCGGCGTTCGGAGGCGAGGTCCCCGTCGACGCGCATGTGCTCCCGGGCACCGCAGTCTCCTCGGTCGACGTTAACGCCATCATCCGCTACATCAACTCCAGCTCGAGCCCGACAGCGGTGCTGGATCCCTCGAGGACCGTCGTGGACGTCAAGCCGTCGCCGGTGATGGCGCAGTTCTCGTCGCGCGGCCCCAACGTGAATGAGCCCAACATTCTCAAGGTGCATCTCGATCGTTTCAATGCCCGTGTCGGATTACGGCAAACATTGACTATGAGCTGATGCTAGCCTGTGTATTACGCAGCCTGACGTTACGGCCCCGGGGCTGAACATCCTGGCGGCGTGGAGCGAGGCATCGTCGCCGACGAAGCTCGACGGCGACAACCGCGTCGTCAAGTACAACATCATGTCGGGGACATCCATGTCGTGCCCGCACGTCTCCGCCACCGCCGTCCTCCTCAAGTCCGCCCACCCGGGCTGGAGCTCCGCCGCGATCCGATCGGCCATCATGACCACCGGTGACGTCTCGTCCTGACTAGTACAATTCAACTTTCCCCGTTCATCGCTCACCGGCGTTATAACCCATTTGCACGTACATATGTATCGATTCGATTCGCAGCCACAACGAGCAACGCGGAGGGCGGCCCAATGATGGATGCGGACGGGACGGTCGCGGGGCCCATTGACTACGGCTCGGGCCACATCAGGCCCAAGCACGCGCTGGACCCGGGCCTCGTCTACGACGCGTCGTACCAGGACTACCTCCTCTTCGCGTGCGCCAGCGGCGGCGCGCAGCTCGACCACTCCCTCCCCTGCCCGGCGACCCCGCCGCCGCCGTACCAGCTCAACCACCCGTCCCTGGCCATCCACGGCCTCAACGGATCCGTCACCGTGCAGCGGACGGTGACCAACGTCGGCCAGGGCAGCGCCCGCTACAGCGTCGCCGTGGTCGAGCCGATGGGGGTCTCGGTGAAGGTGTCTCCGAGGAGCCTCAGCTTCGCGCGCACCGGCGAGAAGAAGTCGTTCAGGATAAAGATCGAGGCCACCAAAGGGAGAGGCGGTTGGCGTGTAAACGGGCAGTTCGTGGCGGGATCGTATACGTGGAGCGACGGTGTCCATGTTGTGAGGAGCCCTCTTGTCGTTCTTGTCGCGTGATTCATTCTTAGGTTAGATTGATTACTCTTTACT
The DNA here is from genome assembly GCF_034140825.1 of Oryza sativa Japonica Group. Taxonomy (NCBI): domain Eukaryota; kingdom Viridiplantae; phylum Streptophyta; class Magnoliopsida; order Poales; family Poaceae; genus Oryza; species Oryza sativa. The sequence goes on along the minus strand of NC_089035.1, from coordinate 30,941,503 downwards.
GCTTAGGATGCATTGCTTGAAAGAAGTGAAATCTAGCCGAAAGCCTGGAAGGCTGGAACCATGTTGTGGCAGATAAATTCAGCGAAAAGAAAGCGAACACGACTTATATATATTCTTCCCTCTTTGATAGGATCCGTAGTATACGTTGTGTCGTTGTCTGCAAAGTGCAAACTTAAGTGTTCAGAGCAAAATTCCATGTCCCACAAAATCCTTGTAAAACTAATCCGCTCCAAATTTGACATAACATTGTTGTCTAACAATCATTCAACGTCAATCCTTACCCATATCCTTATCCAAAACGCAGTAATACCGTCTCATTCCTCGCTCGGTGCCTGTGGCGTGCAGATTACCACAGGCTGAGCGCGCCAATCCGCCATTTGCCCTGTCCCCTCGTCCAAGCTGCAACAAGCGTTACAGGTGTATGATCCACGGCGGTAGCGTAGGCCATCACGACACCGTGCGCGTTGAATCGCTGCCACGGTAGAATCCCGTCGACGCGGGACACGTAGCTACTTACAGAACAGGATCGCAGGATATTCGATCGATGAGTTCATCTGTACGGACCGTCGGGTAGCTAGGTTTGTCCGTTCGCGAGTAATAAGACGCTGAAAATTCATCGGCTGCTTTGGTGTAACTTGGTTCTTGTCTACATAAAGTACTCGAAAACGACGGCACGCGTGATGCATGCACGTTTCGCGTTTGCGTTAATGACAGAGGATTTGTTTGACATGTTTATCCAGAACCTACAGTTCCCTTGATCAGTGGTTTGCTGAACATTGATCGCCAGACTTAATTAGTATGCTCCCTGCATATGCCCCATTATCAGATCTTTTAATTTCAGTCGTTCCCACAAGACCAGATGATCACTAGGGATCAGTACTGATCAAATGATCTGACACAATCTGAATTCATGAACAGGGTTATACAATGTAACCACGAAATGGAGGGGCGTGTCATGCAAGAGAGGATAATCAAACAAAAGCATTTTCAGCAGAAGCATGCACTTCCGTGTGTCGATCTATGGATGCACGTATGCCCTGACGGATAAGCCTATTAACGTACGTGCAGAAGCTTAAAAATCTCGACACCGGCCCATCGAGTCAAGCAACGTGACACAACACTTTTGCTTTTGCTTTTCAGTCTGAGACATCGACGTGTTTAGCTCCCATCCCTAACTTAAACCCGTTTATGTACGTTAAGTTCGTTATGGGCAGGCGAGTGTGAACTGTATGGTTGATGGTTCTTGTCATAATCAAACTGCTCATTAGAAAGTTGCGTGTTTGGCATGCTACAAGTAGCAGTTATAGATCTAGCTGTGTTATGCAACCTATCTGACCTGCAGCTGGCGCCTGTTGCTTGGTTACTCATAATTAACTGTCGTTGTACGTCCGTATGACACGCCACTGAAATCATTTTATTAGGTTGCATATAAATAGTAAATAAACAATTTTGCCTCCCTTATTCTAAGGAGAGTTTAACACATTAATAATGGAGATGAGACGATTTCAGCTGTAGATTTTTTTTCCCTTTCAATACCGGTCCCTTTGTCAGTTATAAGCTATACATATCGATCGACCCTAGGCCATAGCTGAAAGACTGAAAGCACCACGCTAGCAAAAGCTCTCATTTCGGTCGGTGAAGTGAACTTTGGCATGAAAACCGTGCACAGTACACTCGTGCCAGACATCGAATAGGCTTATAGCCATGTGCAATTTTCCAAACAAGGGATACCTAGCTTCCTCTAACCAATCCGCGCATCTAAAGAATACCAGTTAGGTCACAGTTTTGGCGGTTGAGTGCAACACATGACATTTTCTTTGGGGGGGCCAATATGGGAGTGTGTAGTTGTGCACGCACCACGCAGTGCCGCGCGTGCAAATCCTTCTCTCGAGGCGTCTGCATCAGTGTGCATCATCATAACGTGCATATGCAGCGCAGATGCATATATATACACGTGGGAATACGGTGTAATCACGAAATCAAACACTTCGGATCAGATCACTAAACCAATCATCAGCTAACATCGCGGGAGCAGGAGTGTACTGGCTTTCTTTGCGTTACGACAAACACATGGGATCTCAACAAGGCACACGAGATTATTGATTTATCTTTCAATTAATTAAGCACCTTGGTAGCACGCGCGGTTCAGTAAACTTGCGCCGTTATGCAACCAAACAATAGAGGCGACGAAGCGATAAAAAACTAAGAGCGTCTGAACCTGAACCGTACCGAAAGCCAATGCCAATCGGCTACTTTTTGCAATAGTTTTTGGTTCAGAAAGCAAAATGATTCGCATTAGTTGGCGATGAATTAGCGCAAAGGCATTTGATCTAAGCTGAGTTAGGGGTTAATCTCTCCAGCCTGATCAATGGAATTATTCCTTCCCTTCCCCGTCAAAGCTCAAAGCCGCATACTTCTCTGTCACACAAAGCGGTGCAGCTCCACACGGCACCTGCCTACCTAGGGCGCCTATGGGCAGGATAGCTTGGTTGCCCCGCTCGCCGCGCCAGCTCGCTCTCGCGCCGTCTCCTATAAATCTCTCGCCTCGCCGCACCAGCTGCGGCGAAAGGTTGGCTAGAGATTTCGACAGGCGCGCGTGCGATAGTTTGTCGCATCTGTTTCCGCTCCTGCTCATAGCGCTGATACTAGCTGCTTGTAACCGCGGAGTGATCGATCGGCGAGCGATATGGCGGCGTCGCAGCGGAGCGTGGCCGTGTCGGCGAAATGCGCCGCCGCGTCGTGGGCGGAGGAGCGGCGTCCGTTCACGGACCCGATCGAGATCCCGGCGCCCTCGGGCGCGGCGACGGCGAGGCGGGAGGACACGGAGTACGGGGAGGGTGACTACGGCGGCAGCGGCAGCGGCTGCGGCGGCGAGGTGGTGCCGCCGCACGTGCTGCTGGCGCGGCGCAGGGCGGCGTTCTCGATGTGCTCGGGGCAGGGGCGGACGCTCAAGGGCCGGGACCTCCGCCGCGTGCGCGACTCCGTCCTCCGCATGACCGGCTTCATCGAGAGCTAGCGCGCCGCGCGGGCGGCGGGCGGCCATGCGCGCGCGCGCGAGACTTGGCCTGGCCGAAATGGTCACGCGACCAGATTAATTAGTTGGTTTATTATGTCATATCTGCGAGACATTTTCCTCGATGACATTTTGTAAAATTGGTTCGAAATGTGAGGTGAATATATATATGTCTGTTGATGGCTGCAAACGTATCGATGAGACTAACGAATGATTGTCAAAAAATATAATGCAAGTTGTGGTTAATTACGGGGTAATTTGTACCCGCGTACGTGTACACGTTGCTGACTTGCTGCTGATTCAGTAACTGTGACTCGCATGATGTAGTTCAGGAATGACGCATTCAGACAGCCAAGATATCTATGGGCACTTGGGCAGTAATAACTTCTAGCCCTCCCCAACTATTATTAAATCACGACACGCAAAATATATGACTGGTCGCTCACTCACTCGAGCTGTGTGTACATATTACTAGTACTACTTAATACGTGCTTATCCTCTCCTAATTCTAGTTACACCCCAAGCAAGAAGATGCTACGCATTGAGCAGCAGCAGCTGGACAAAGAGGAATTCCAAGAGGCAGATATCCTATGGCCAGATGCAGCACAAGACCTGGATTTTCCCCAGATGTACTACTCTCTCGTCGACGCCGACGAGGACGACGACGAGCACCGCTCCGTGAAGCAGCATGGCAACCGGCAGAAAGCTTCTTCCCCTATCGACATCCCCGCCCGGAAGGTCAGCTCTGCCGGTGCGAAAGGCGCGAGAGCACCGGCGGGATTCAGCAAATTCGGCCAGACCCTCGCCGGCGCCGGTGGCGGAAGCTTCTTCGTTGGCAGTCATGTCTTCGTGCCGCCGCATGTCATCGTTGATCACCGGAGGGCCAAGAGAGAGAAGGCGATGATGATGCTCGTCGTGCCGAAGGGGAGGGCGAGGAAGATGGTGATGCGTGAGTAGTGCTGAAAATTTTGAGGGAAATGTTCGTTTCGCTCTGAACAGTTTTTGAGTTCGTTTTGTTTGAATTGATGAATTCACGTGGGTGCAACCAAGTTAGTGTAATGTTTGTTCTTTCCGTGATGCATGTATCCATTGTCAAATAGTGACTGAACATTGCAGAGGAAGAACGAGCGATGAAGGTGAAAACGCAGTTTTTTCCGTGCTGTAAAATGCAGTTCAGATCAGCTATTTTTCCTGGTTTCTTTTGCAAATTCTTTTTGGACTCATCCTATTAATTCAAAAGTTAAATGAATTCCAAAAGCATCGCTCCGCTTGGATTATTGCTTCAGGATTTGTGGTGCTTTTAAGCAAAGAGCTTAATTAACATTGTATGACGTATTCAAATCTACTCCCACCGTTCTAATTTGATCGTCGTATTGCAAAAAACTGAAAAATCCCTTTTATCGTCGTATTTGCTTAAAACAGAGTATCTGCTTACATCTTTCCTTTTATCTCATTTCTGTGAAGTTAATGAGATATAAACGTGGAGTAGTATATTTTTGTAAATAAGTTTATGTGGTCCCTACCTTCCTCCTTAGAAAAGTTGTTTAGTTCAATTTTATTTTTGCATAAGTTTAGTACAGAAAGCAAAATATTGACGCTCATATAAATATTTTGAAGTCATCTATTTTGAAGCCGGCTGTTTCTGTTCCTAACATTATCGTGTTATAATTCTATTAAGTAGGTGTACTTTCAGGTTAATGTCCGTGAGAATTTTATATAAAAATATGACAAAGTTACATCCAAGAAAGTTTCTCTGTTGGTTACGGACACGAAGACCAACATAAAAAAAAGAGTAAATGCTTGAAAAATTACCAGTACAATTTAAGTACCAAAACTACCAAGAACAAGTAGGGTTGAAATCTCTTCTCTCAAAAAGTTAAAAGAGTACTAACTTATGCATCAACAAGGAATTAATATATTGAGTAAATTTTGCAAATCTACACATACTTTGATAAAAATTATCACGAAACTACAAATTTAAGAATATATGGGCGCCCGACACCAGTAGAAAAAATCGGCCGCCTCGGGCGCCCGCGCCTCACTCGCATGCCGTCGCCTCCAGCTCACACGCCGCCTCACCTTAGCATATACGCCGTTGCAACAAATCACCCACATATTTTGGAAACTCTATATTAAGGGAATTCGTTTTATTTTTTATTCTATAAAAAATGTTTCATCTAGTGCACTCATAATGTTTCACTATGTATAGATCTAATGTTACAGTGAACCAAAATATTCTTTTGCAACAAATCACCCACATATTTTAGAAACCCTATACTAAGGGAATACATTTCATTTTTTTCCACCAAAAATATTTCACCTAGTGCACTTACAATGTTTCACTATGTAGAGAGATCTAATGTTGCAGTGAACTGAAACATTATTTCTCTATTTGCTGAAACATTGTTTTTATATAAGGTGAAACAACGCCCGATTTAAACGATTGAAACATTTTCGATCTACTTAGTGAAACAATTCCGATATACTTGGTGGAACATCGTGCAACATTTAAAAATAATTCAATAATAAGCTAAAAAATTCGTCGGAATATATCCATGTGTAGTCTTGTTTTGAAGATTTAATTGCAATGAATTTAATGGTGTAATCGGATCATGATTTGGATAAATAATTTAAGAGAAAAAAATAGTTAAAAGTGTTTTTGCACGCATGCGTCATGCTAATATCAGCGCTCGATTTTTCCCCCTCCCCATCGGGCGACCGATTCTAAGTTGCCTCCCACAATCCTCTGGGATCCTAATTTTAACCACTCATATCCGCTACCATCCTTCTTCTATTGCCTCTGCCTCCAGTAAATTTAGGCCCCCTTCTTTTCCGTTTCCGTTGGTGCGACGCCCCTTCCTCACGCATCACTCGTTTCCCATCGACGATCGAGCGAGCGTGCGTGCGTGCGGTGCGAGCCCGTTCCGTTCCGTTCCTTGCGATGAGAGGTTTTAAAAGGGAGAATGCCAGCGATCGGTGGACCGGTGGGGGGAGAAAAAATCGAGCGCTCCCCCCCCCACGCGCGTGACACGTGACGCCTGGGCCCCACCATGGTCTCTGCCCCCACCTGCCACGTGTCTTCACAAAAAAATGTTTCACTATGTATAGATCTAATGTTTGTAGTGAATTGAAACATTCTTTTGCAACAAATCACCCATATATTTTAGAAACCCTCTATTAAGGGAATTCGTTTCATTTTTTGTTCCACAAAAAATATTTCACCTAGTGTATTCATAATGTTTCACTATTTATAGATCTAATGTTGTAGTGAATTGAAACATTCTTTTGTAACAAATCACCCACATATTTTTGAAAATGCTCTATTAAGGGAATTCGTTTCATTTTTTGTTCCACCAAAAATATTTCACCTAGTGTACTTATAATATTTCACTATGTATGGATCAAATGTTGCAGTGAAGTGAAACATTATTTCGCTATTTGCTAAAACATTATTTTTATATAAGGTAAAACAACGTCTGGTTTAAACGATTGAAACATTTTCGATCTACTTAGTGAAACAACACCGATATACCTGGTGGAACATCGTGCGACATTTAAAAATAATTCAATAATAAGCTAAAAAAAATTTCAACAGAATATATCCATGTGTGGTCTTGTTTTAAAGATTCAATTGTAACGAATTTAATGGTGCAAGCGGATCATGATTTGGATAAATAATTTAAGAGAAAAAATAGTTTAAAATGTTTTTCTTGCATGCGTCATGCTGACGTCAGCGCCCGATTTTTCCCCCAAACCATCGGGCGCCTGAATCTAAGTTTCCTCTTAAACGTGGAGTAGTATATTTTTGTAAATAAGTTCACGTGGCCCCTACCTTCCTCCTCAGAAAAGTTGTTTAGTTCAATTTTATTTTTTCATAAGTTTGGTACGGAAAACAAAGACTGATGCTCATATAAATATTTTGAAGCCAGCTGTTTCTGTTCCTAACATATCATGCTATAATTCTATTAAGTAGGTATACTTTCAGGTTAACTAGCTGGGTGGCCCGAGTAATTGCGCGGCTAGTATTCATATAAAATTATCTATTTTTAATCTCGTCATGCGTTCTAGATGGTCGTTTCTTTTATTAGTCTTTATTTTCTATTACGAATTTTCGCTATTTATAAATTGTATTCCTTGTTGAACTCTTATTTTTCTTTTATAATTTCAGAATTCATTTTATTTTTTATTTTGAATTTTAATTAATCTCGTATTGTGTTTTATATGATTATTCTTTTAATATTTATTATTTTTTATTTCTAATTTCAGTTGTTTCAAAATTGCATACTTATTTGAACTCTCTTTTTTATATTTCTAGTTTTGGATTTTATTTTATTTTTTATTCCGAATTTTTTTAATATCGTATTGTGTTCTTATACTTTCAATATTGCTTATTTTAATTTCGAATTTCAGTTATTTTTAAATTGAATTTTTACTTGAACTTTTCTTTTCTTTTTTTATAATTTCAGAATTTATTTTATTTTTATTCAGAATTTTAATTAATCTCGTATTTGGTTCTTATCTGGACTCTTCTTTCGATATTGCTTATTTTTAATTCCGAATTTTAGATATTTCTAAATTGTATTCCTTTATGTACTCTCTTTTCTTTTTTCGATTAAGGTGGGAATTTCTAGCCTCCACGAACGTGATGTCTTCTTTCAAGGCTATTTTAATAATATAATAGATAGATAGATATATCAATGGTTTAGATATATCACCTAGTGGGCGGCCCGCGCAATTGCGCAGCTAGTATCAATTTAAAATTATCTATTTTTTACACATGATTTTATTTAAAATTATCATTCCCATGATTCTAATAATTTTATAGTTTTTAAAAGCCACGTCAGTCGCTACCCCTTACTCCTTTGTTACTTTTTATTTGCTTACTCGATCTACCATTATTTCTATTCATCCTCTCTAGAACTTTAAAAATTAGGTCTTATAGCTTTTAGAGTTCATTGTTTTGTTGGGTTTCGTTTTCATAATTTTTAGAAGTATCATCAAACATCTCCAATTTACTACTCTACGGCATGTCCGCTACCACATCTCTTTATTATCATTGAGATTTTAGAAATCGAACATAAGTACATAACTATTGTTTGTGTTCTTTTTTACTTTCTATAAGTCTCGCCAAATCGTTAGTGGCTTTGACACTATACTCCTCTACAGCCCGCCTGCTGCCTCACCTCCATATTGTCATTGAAATTTTAAAAATCGAACATAATTATTATTAGAGTTTATTTTTACTCTCCATAAGTCCCGCCAACCGTCGTGACCATGTTACTTAACGGCATGCCTGTCGTCACTCCTCTTGATCAGCATTGGGATTCTATTTGGGGTTTTGTTTATAGTTTTTAGATATTCCATCAACCGCCAGCACTCTACTCCTTTACAGGCCTATTGCTTCTCCGCTCTTCACTGTCATTTGTCATCGTTGTGTTCTATTAAGTAAAATCCCTTATGATCGTCGTATTTGCTTAAAACAGAGTATCTGTTTACATCTCTCCTTGAGATATAAACGTGTAGTAGTATTTTTTTTTCTGTGAAGGTAATGAGATATAAACGTGTAGTAGTATATTTTTGTAAATAAGTTTATGTGGCCCCTCCCTTCCTCCTCAGAAAAGTTATTTAGTTTAATTTTATTTTTCATAAGTTTGGTACAAAAGCAAAGACTGACGCTCATATAAATATTCACGTCATCTATTTTGAAGTCAGTTGTTGGTTAATGTCCGTGAGAATTTCATACAAAAATAAGAGAAGGTCATCCAAGAAAGTTTCTCTGTTGGTGTTGGTTATGGACACGAAGACCAACATAAAAAAAGAGTAGAAGTTTGAAAAATTACCAGTACAATTTTAGTACCAAAACTAAGTAGGGTTAAAATCCCTTCTGTCAAAAAGTTAAGAGTAGTAACTTATGCATCAACAAGGAATTAATATATTGAGTAAATTTTGCAAAACTACATATACTTTGATAAAATTATCACTAAACTACAAATTTAAGAATATATTTATCAAAAAATTATAGATTTAAATCATTATATCTCAAAACTACAAATTTGATGTCATGTTTTTTTTCACAAAACTACAGATGGATGATCGATTTTCTTGCAAAACTATACATTTTAAAAATTTACCATGATGAGACGTGTAGGGATAGCATATCTTAAAAATATATAGTTTTGTGAAAATGCAATATTAAATCTAAACTTTTGAGACACAATGGCTTAAATATGTAGTCTTGTAATAAAATCATTTCTAAATCTATAGTCTTATGATACTATAGCTTAAATATGTACCTCTATGCTAATTTTATCAAAATATCTGTAGTTTTGTTAAATTTACTATAATATATTTTCAAGACATCTTGGAAAGTTTCATTGTGAACACTCTTGATAAGATTTACAGCTGTTAAGGACGTGTATATACCTATGCATAAGTAACTATGGATTAAATTACGTCCTCCCAAATTAACATACAATTGGACTGTCATATAAAACCTTATCTTCTTCCTGCACGCAATAATTGGTCGACATTTCTCTCCTACCTCCATCTGAAGTATCCCACACGGCCTACTGTCTTACCCATCCACAGATGCAGATCGGTACAGGTGCCTACATGCAATTCATCCTGTACAAGTGCCTGTTGATTCATTGGCATCTTGTGAGATGTGAACATCACATATTCACATTAACCTGTGGCTTACTTCAGTGCACTGATTATCCCCATTGGTTTCCTGGGCCCAATCGGAATGTGAGCAGCGTAAGCGTGATGTTTGACGTTTCTTGCTTAGAATGGCAAGGTTGAGGAAAAATATGCATTATTTTTCTTTCAGCTTGCAATCCGCCTGTTCATCCTTGTGTCCTCATATCCTTTTCAGTGGCAGTAGTGTGCTGTACTAAACAACTCATCAATTGATCGTTGACTTACCGGAAGCGTCGATTGTGTCTTCATCCAAAACGCAACAACCACAACTGTCTTGCGTGGCAAGACGATGGATAATGCAGTCGGATTGAATTAGCAAGAGTACATTGGAGCTTGAAAATTAGTACTATTACCTAGATGATGTTGTTGGCTCTTTTTTACACGTTCATTCGTTTTATTCAAAAATTTACATAACTAGGAAGTTAGCCCGCGCGAATGCGCGGGCATGCATCGTACACTAAGTTTGAGATACTTATAAGAGCGAAATATTAACAGGAGAACATATGCCATGATTTCTCCGTCTTTTTCATTGGCATTAATTGCTTTTATAATTTTCTAACCTATTAGCTTTTTATTTACATAAGTAATATCTATAAGCAATTATTTATAATCTTCTTCATTGAAAAGAAGGTAGACTAATTTTCTTTAGAAAATATGTCACCGAAAGTAAAAGTAAGCATAAAGTAAAAGTAAGGTTTTTTTTTCTAAATGCATATATATTATCATGGTTTATTAGAGGATAAATTGGGTCAGACATGAAGCTCCACTAAATTCTATATAGCCTAGTATGATTGATGTAGTTTGAGAGGTGGTCTATCTATGAACATTTTATGTAGAGTGGGTAAGAGGTTCTACGCAACCTAACATGAATACAATAATGATAAAATATAATTGCACAATAATATTTTTGAAATGTGATGTACCATACATACACGCTAGTTTTTCTTAGAAATAATGGTTCCACCGATTTAAAAGGCATAGGAATATTCCAAAAATGTAGCTTAAAAATTATGGTTGTTTTAATATCCAACATTATTGCGAAGTAGACGTGTCTCAACTGGATAGGTTCCTTGTGGTGGAACTTGCCCACTCGGGTTCAAGTCCTAGACTATCAAATTCTTTCAGTGGTAGACGACATACTCGTCGATAATGAGGTGCTCGTGGCGACTTTGTCAATATGAAAATATGTGGACCCAGTCTCTCAGAAGTACTCATAAGGGTAGGATGTGCGTGTGTGCGTTCATAGTGGTGAGTGTGCATGCGTTGTGAGCGCCTGCGTACGTTTGTACTTTGTTTCTCAAAAAAATATCCAACATTATTGATCGTTTCTCTTTTAATTTAATAGATAAAAAATAGGGAGGGGACGGACAATGTTGTGTGCGTGCGAAGGCAAGGAGGGGGTGTAGGAGATTTTATTTTTCTAATTTTCCTAAATGATTTAAGTGAAAGCCGATGAAAGGGTGTTTCATTTTTTTCTAAGAATTTCTAAGGTTTTTCTGTTTTTTATATGACGTGACACATGGCGACTTAAGACTTCTTTTAAAAATAGATCTAATAGTTAAAATAATGGATACGTCAATTTATTTGGTTTTTCTTAGAATCTTAAGACATAATATATTGTGTTTTATGAGCGCTTTGGGGGCATTTAATTGATTTTTATTATGTACAGTGATTTAGTATAACATAATACATATGTTCAATTAATTTTTGTTGTTATTTATTTGTAAGGTAAATGGTAGGGTCTACCCTCAAATGATGTATTTTAACTTTTATATAGTAAAATATAGCTAGTGTGATCTTGATTTATTATTTAGTTATAAATAAAACAATAGTTATGACTATTTCTGCATTATGTTAGTTAAAAAAAATAGAAATAGAGATAATGGAATTGGAGAGGAGAGGATGTGAGAGTCATAGGGGGAGGGTAGAGGTGTAAGTAAAGCAGGAGGATGGGAGGAGATTATTGTTTTTAAGATAGATTGAATATGTCATAGTTTTGAGCTTTCTATTTTTATAAATACATTTATCTTAGATCTATTAGAAAATACTTTGGGTATTGTATTTTAATTAAACTACTTAAAATGTTTTAAATTGTTCTAATTTAAGTGTATGTTATTAATCAGAAGGTTTAAAAATTTATTTGATTTTTTCTTAAAAATGTATGGATCGGTGAACAATAGCTAGTCCACAGAATATATATGACTCGAAGTAATGAATTTTTTTATAATAATATAGTTAACTTGGATCTTCAATTTTAAGTTTTATAGTAGATAATATAATGGTGTACACTAATTAAAAAGTTAGCTATATATGATTTAGATAATATAGTTGTTTAAAATTCTTTATCGTAAAATATTTTTTCCATCTAATTAAGAGAGGAAAATAGGAGAGAAAGGAAATACGTGGGGAGGTACGTAAGCACAATGGGTCCACCGTATATTAGTGAAAATTGACTGCGAGATGTTTTGTTTATTCTCATAATTTTTTATTTTTCTAATTTATTAAAATGCCAAGTAGTGGTGTACGAGCGTTTGTAGAAGTATTACGTGGCGGCTTGAGAGCGTTTATAGGATGTTTAATGGACAAAGAGCTAAATATGCTTCCATGTGATAATTTTTAAATTGAAATATAGTTAATATCAAATATAGTCATAATATTTTTCACTATACACATCTAATTTAGATAAGTTTATTAGGGACAATTGGATGTTACTTGCATGCATAAAGATTCAAGTAGGGAAAGACAGTGCGTAGTATGTACGTATTTTTCATTTTTTTTTGGTGAACAGTACGTTTCTCTCGTAGCAATTAGGTGGGACTGTGGCAGGGCTAATCCTTCTCTAAATCATAATTACGTTTTATTTCCTTTTTTCTTAAATAAAAATCGATGATTGGATTTTTTTCTCAGAATTTGTAAGGTTTATCTAATTTATTAGAGTGTCACGTGATAGTTTAGGTGTGTTTGTAGAAGTGATGTAATATATATTTTTCTTTATTATAGATAAAATAAATATGCCATGTTTTAAATAGTCATATAGTTGGATTGATCGTTGTTATTCCAGATAGTATACGCATGTGTACGTACAATTCTTCTTCGTGTTGTTTTTGTCAAATAACGAATAGTGTACTTGTTTTGTTGGGGTAAAAATAGTGGGTTCACTGATTTATTGAAATTATTGATCGTTTGTTTTACTCGATCGTTGGTGCCTATGCACGTTTTTTTTTCCCATCGAATAGTGGTGCTTGTTTTTGGCTCCCCGGGTATGTACGTACAAATCTGTTCTTTCCGTTTTTTTTTCCCGGCCCTTTTCCTTTTGGGTCCACCGGCATAGAACCGGAGAAAAACCTACGTACGTAGACATCGGCCGATTAGGGAAAGGAGAGAGATGGATCGTGAGGTTTTAAAAGTTTATTAAGATAAATCTAATAGTTTAAAATAGTGGATCCACCAATTTATTAGATAGCCACATGGCAACCCAGGAGCATTTGTAGTAGTACCACGTGGCGGTTTGAGAGCGTTTACAGTAAGTTTAATGGACTTTTAGTATATAATATATTATAATTTATTTTTATGAGTTATTTTATCATTTAAAATACTTTAAGTATGATTTATACCTTGTATATTTATATAAAAAATTTTGAATAAGATGAATGGTCAAACATGTGTTAAAATGTCAACAGTGTTATTATTTATTAAAAAACGGATGAAGTACCTCTTTTTCTTTTATGGTGTCACTGTCAACCATCTCCATTTTCGGCTTGGAAATGCGACTGAAGAAAACCCAAGTTGTTACTGAAAATCTGAAATGCTTTGCTCCATCAGACTCTGGCGCATGTCTAGCTTAAAGATAAATGTAAAACATTAACTTCATAACTTGACCTGCATCAGCATTGAACACCATCCATCATATATCGTAATTCATCAATTCATCATCTTTAGAATCTGAAACTGAAAGTACTACTCCACTACCGAAGTGCAGAGCAAAACCATTGCTTCAAGGGAAACGGAAACTGGAGAATTAAAATGCCTGATAGAGAGCGTCTATCTGGACATCTGGCTACTCTCCAAGCCTCACGTACGCTAAGTTAAACCCTCCCATTTGGCCATGTCTCGCACAGCTAATAGCTTTTGCTTTCTTCTCGTTTAGTTTTTGTCCCCCTTTTTCCCCTTTCCTTGTCACAGGACGCCGAATTTTTTATTTATAATAATTAATAATATTTAAATTAAATAATTAGTAATTCCTTGTGAGTATTTACCAAAATAAGAAGGACGCTATTCTAAACAGCTTCCGCATCAGGACGCTCCTGTAAACAGCGTCCGCGGATGGACGCTAATCCAAACGACGTCCAGACCGGTGTAGCCACTTCAAATGCAGCGAACCAAGCGAAAGAAAAAAAAGGAAGAAAAATTACAGCGGCGCTAGGGTAGGTTGCCGCCGCCGCCGTTGCCTCCTTCCACCGTTTGCCTCAACATCGAGAGGCTGTAGCAGACGCCCGCCCCCGGGAGGCCCTCACGACCGCCCGCATCGATTCCAGAGGAGGCTGCCATTGGCGGCTTTCAATTGGGGAGGCCGAAGGTTGTTGTCCTCCCCGGAGGCTGCTGCTGCTATCTGCTCGACTCCTGGGAGACCGTTGAATTCCATTATCCTGATAAAGTACATATGAACACAATGTATACAGCAGCTGATCAATGGTAATTAGCTAACGTATGCATGGGCACCTGTTGCCTCCCACCGAAAGACATAAGTAGATCAATGTGAAATACATGCATGTCTTGCAGTTCACCTGTTGCCGGCGAGCAGCCAACGAACTTGCCGCTCAAGACGCCGTGGCTGGATTGATGGCGCTGAGTAATGGACAAATCCAAGGCGCCGGCGTCAACAAGGACAGTAACAGTGGCGACGTGGTTTGCAGGGTGAAGCGTACGGAATACGGCCCCCCGATCGAAGGCGAATACGACGACACCGGTGATCCCTGACCCTAGCTAGGTTGAACAACTTTTGTTTCAACTAGAAAGATAGCCCGCACACATGCGCGGGCACCTTCTTATATGATGAGTGAAATTTTATTATGAATATTTAAGTGTGGGTGTTTTTTATTAAAATATTTTTTATTATATTATAAAGTTAAATGTATTTTGTGTGATTTGAGCGCTGATTATTTTCTTATAATTACCCTTGTAACATTTAAATTCTAAAATAAAATTACTTGAGAACATGCGGTTTTCAATTGATGAGAAAATATTGTGTCGAAACAAAGGAGGTGGTTCCTATAAGAAAATTCAGGACATTTAACTCCCCAGTAGGATATCTTACAACCCAAAAAAATCCAATAATATCAATTTTTTGATTGATTGTATTTTATTTTATATATTTTTTCATTCAAACAGAACTCAGAAAATGTTTGAATTTTTCTATTTACAGTGGGTTTTAAATCTAGCAACATTTGCTCAATTTCCAATTGTAAAGGCCGCCTCAAGGTTGTTTCACTGTTAAGATTCCTAGGTGTAACCCACATACTTATTGGTATGATGTTCAACTGGCCACACATTTATTTTTAACCTATTGTCTATATTGCTAGATGAATACCTATTATGATTAGTGACTTCATAGATCATATGTGTAATTGGGATGCTATGATCATCTTTCTTATAAATATTTATTTATCTCCTAATAAGATCGTTTTAAAAGTATCAAGGTCAATTTGTATAGGTACATAGCCCTCATAGGCATGTTAAGAGAAATTAATTAAGTTAGTAGAAAGTCGTTAGACGCCTGACAAGATACAAGTAATAGATGGAGGTCTATTTGTGTCTTTTTTACATATAGATAATTTTAATTTCAGTTGATAAGGAGATAAAAAATAGAGAGAAAAGAATGGCGCACGTTGTACGCGAGCAGGGAGGAAGGGAGATTTCGGATGTTCTTTTTCTAAATGATTAATCTAACAAACTAAAATTATGTGTCAGATGTTTAAGTCGAAGCTGATGGTCGAATGTTTTGTTTTCTTGTCAGAATTTTTACGATTTTCTCTTATTTAAAAGAACGACGTAATATCTTAAGAGTGTATTTTCTCTGATTTAAGAGAAAGACATAATATCTTAGAAGTAATTATAAGATGTGTACTTTTTACTGTGTTACAACGTTGGGGCGGGGGCTATTTTTTTAATATTACTCATAGATCTGTTCATTTTACTTTTATTAGATATAATTTAATTATTATCAAGTTATATACGATGACAAAAATATATATCATTAATTTTTTTAGTTTTAAAATTGCTTAAATGACACGCAAAAGTCAGAAAATGTAGCCCCAATTAATATGACATTTATCTCTTTACAGTTGAATTAAAGAGGACATGAGTTTTAAAATATAAAATATCTAAAGACATAAGCAGATCAAATATTAGCATTATAATTTAGATGCTGCATTTGCTTAATTATTTGGCATACAATTTTTTCTTTTCTAAAAGATTAAAAATAGGAGAAAAAATAGGTGAAAAAAGGGGTGAAAGAATTAGGGGGGGGGGGGGGGTTGAGCAGACGTACGTAAGTACGTACATGCAATTGCCAAGGCCGAGGTGGGCCTAGGGATAAGTATGTTTTTTCTAATAAATCTAATGGTTACAAATAATGGTCTACAAAATTTAATAAAAATCAACGGTTATACGTTGTGTCCTTTTAAGAATTTCTCTAATTTATAGGATGCCACGTGGCGGCTTAGGAATATTTATAGGATGCCACGTGGAGGCTTAAAAGCGTTTGTAGGAAGTTTAGTGTTGATTAATTTTTTTTATTATAAATCCTTATGTGGAAGACTTTTAAGGAAAAAGTCTAAATTACACCCTTAAATAATAAGAACGGTACGAATTGTCCCGGTTATATATAATCTGATCTCTCACCATCATTCGCAAACATATAAACTAATATATTTTTTGTTTTGTTTTTTCTTTTATTATACATCTGATTTACCTATGTATGTTCATGGGTAATATACGATGGAATAATCTATATTGTCAAAATTATTTGTCCTAATTATTAACATTATATAGATGAGAATGACATAATTAAAAAGATATAATGTGGTTCTATGCAGCATTTTCGATGATATGTGTATATGTTTTTTTCTAGCAAATACTAAGCACATACTTTTTCCCTTTTTTGGAGACAAATATTTTTTCTCTTAGGGTAGGTGTGTGTATGTGTATTTATATGATGGGTGAGCACACGTTTATATATGCGCTCGTGATTGCTTTTTTTAAGGAAACGTGATTGCCTTATAAATCATTAGTAAAAAAATACTTCCAAAAAATTTAGCGAGATGGCGTGAAGCGGTGCTGCGGCCGCGTGAATTCTTTGACAAACTCGCCAAGGGTGGTTGCTACTCATATGCACAATTTGAGGAAAATCTCAGAGCCACAAAGAAAGAAAGAAAAAACTACTCGATGGAGCTGATCTTGTACACATTCTTCTTTTTTTTCCTTTATGACATCTCTTGCGTAGATATAGATATAAAATAATGGTTGAAAATAATATATCCACGGGTTATGTATAAATAAGTAGCTAGATTTTATTTTTTATATATAGGATGACCCTTATATATATACAGTACGTACTCCTGGGTGTATAGAACCATTTTTCTATATATTTTTTCTTAGATAAGCACAGGATATGCAATATTTGATACTTAATTAATCTTACGCTGATGGCATGCTTTGTTTCGCGTGTCCTAAATAAGCTTATCCAATGAGATAGACCGAATGAAGCTTAAGAGATAAAAGGGCATCCACATGGTGTAAAAAATATATATGGTTGTTAATTTTCCAAAAAAAATATGAATACAGAAACATAGAATATATGAAAATACATTCTTGATAAATTTAATAATGTTATTTGGATATATCAGTATTACACAATAGGGAGTGAGTAAATTTTTAAAATGCTACTCAAAATTTAAATTGTTTTTTAATTATAAGTCCAATTTAATTGTGATATACAATCATATAGTCTATAATGTTAATTATTAATATTTTTTATGGATGTTTCAATGAGATGCGTTATTTAGAATAAAACTTAAAATAACATATATTTTTACAACTTAAAATATATGGTTAACATGAACTTTTTATTTTTTCATCTAATCTAAGTATATAAGAAAGAAAAAGAAAAGGACATAGAGGGGATATGTACGTACATCGGACATACGGACGTACAGATCCGGGACACGGCCGAGTAACGTGGGATTTTTTTTAGATAGATTGATTTGTTTTTTTCTTAAAATAAAAATCTAGTGGTTAAAAATAATGGGTCCACCAGATTAAATGAAAACCGATGGTTGGATGTTTAAGCTCCTCGTGCTGATCTAGGAGCGTTTGTAGGAGCGCCACGTGGCGGCTTGAGAGCTTTTGTAGAAAGTTTAATGGACTTTTAGTATATAATAGAAGATAGATAGATAGATACTTCTCTTAGCGTATTGGTGGCGTAGTGATGGTCTGACTGCACCAGAAAGGTGGACGTTGTTTATAGTAGCATCCATGTCTGGACGCTGTTTGAATGATCGTCCATCCTATTTTGGTTAATCCTCCTAGAGAATTACTAATTATTTAATTTAAATATTACTTAGTATTATAAATAAAAAATTCGGCACAGGACGCGTTGAGTGCAGCGTACGTGGAAGCCTTCCCAGCCTGTAGCCTGATGCTTCTTCCGTCCGGGCGCCGCGTACGCATATCCGCGTGTGGTGCGTGCGGACTCGGTGGCCGCACGCAAACGACGAAACAGAGATCGCGATCGTGCGTTGCTAGCAAGGAACCACGAATAAATTTGCAATATTTAGCGGTGATATAGATGCTTAAGAGAAAGGTAAAGCTGGAATTAAGAATGCTAACCCCTAGATTCCTCTTGCTTCCCAGCGGAAGGCATGCAAGAGATTACGCGAGTAGGAGTACATGCGTGGCAGAGGACGCGTGGACGCTCCGCGATGATGACCCTGAGGCACCCGAGGTTAGTCTTCGATTTAACCTGGGTTCAAGTCTGTAATCACAAATGAAATCTTTAATCCCGTCAGAACTTACCCACACGAGTAATAAGCACATTGCCCGTGCCCGCTGTGTTATGTACTAGCTGTACAGTGCAGGTGGCAAGCATGCACCTTCCTTACCTCGCATGCACGTACGACCAATTTCCGTTTCATCATCATGTCGGGCAGTAAAAGAAGGAGGCGGCCGCTCTGGCAAAGAGACGAGCCACGTTTATTTTGGTTGTATTGACCGACACGAGCCTTTTGTTGACTCCGTAATTGAATTCGTCATCTGATCCGATCCGAACGACCGGACCCGATAGAACCCGGATCCCTTTCCGTGGGCGCATCTCTTCCTTCCTCGCGCGGCTCGGCGGGCGGCTAGTCGTACGTCGCAAGCTACTCGACACGTAGGTGGCGCCAGCCGCACCACGCCTATATATACGCCCCGCGGGCGCTCGTCGTCGCACAGAGAGAAAAGCTAAACCAAACTACCAAGGCCCAAACGTCCAAACCCCAAACGCATCGACGCTTCACAGGTAGCTTGGTTTGTGCGTGCGTGCGCGCGCATGGCGACGATGGGAGAGGAGCTGTACGAGTCCGACGTGCTGTGGCCGGATCACCAGTCGCCACACGACGTCGTCCCGCCGACGGCGACGGCGACGGCGACCGCGCCGACGCCGGCTCGGCGGGGCCAGCAGCAGATCACGCGCCACTGCTCCACGGCGAGCTCTCGGCCGGTGGACATTCCCAGGGCCGCGCAGCGGTGGAGCGGCGGCGACCAGGGCGACGACTGCGGCGGGGGGACGATGGTGCCGCCCCACGTGATGGTGTCGCGGAGGCGGTCGACGGAGGAGGGGGATCAGGCGTTCTCGCTGCGGACGGGGACCGGGCGGGCGCGCCGCGACCTCAGCCACCTGCGCAACTCCGTGCTGCGGATGACCGGGTTCATTGAAGGATGACCCGGCACGGCTGACCCGTCGTTTGTGCACACATGCATGCAGAGGAGTGGACGACGACTGGTCGCCAAACACCCGTCCGTCGTCCTCTCGGCTTGCACTGGGTGCTCCCATTTTTGTTCGTTCCCCTTAATTAGTTGCGGTGTCATGGTGTGGACGTGTGGTCCATGAGCAAATATTGCTCTTGTAGGAAAGGAAGCTTCGCCATGTGTGCCTGAGTTAGGATTCTGATTATGGACTAATTCAAGTGTGTCTTGTGTACAGTTCCTGAAAATGCATTTTGAAATATCGACCTTTTTGTTTGAAAGATCGTTTTTGAAATATCCACCGTTGTTTGTTTATCCACGCACGATTGCACTGAGAAGTTTCCGTTGCGGCTGTGCACTGCCAATTTATCATGGTGTTTTTGCTGCTACGGAAACCTGAAAATGAATGCATGTGTTGTTTGACCAAAACGTGCAAATTTAGCAGGCGGGCAAAGCCGCCACCAAGCACGAGCTCGCCAGTTCCACCGCAAAATGGGAAGCCAAGTACAAACCGTCTCCTGCAGGTATCAGTTGATGCGGAATGGATAAAAATTCATCGGACACAGTAGCAAGGAAGTAACGTATGTTCAGACAGCCATAAGAAACAGGTGATACATTTGTATATTCATTTCCCCCAAAAGCAAAAGAGACCTCATTATTCATCTGCGCTGAACAGTTGCCTCCTTTCGATGTCCCATTGTATTGACTAGGAGTAATACAAACTGCATGACGCATCTCCATGCCTCGTGATATTCAGCAATTATCACATGAAAAAGTGCCGGTAAGAAATTTCCAGCCCTGAGAAATCCTACAAAAAGACCGATTTGTGGAAACCACAAATTCAGAGTGTCCTCAATGCCTTGATCCAATCAACCTCTAGCCTAAAATCACCTGGTCCAGTCTTTGCACCAGGTACACCGCCCTCAGCATTTACGGATAGAGACATTCCCACAACACGAGCAGGGTTCATTTCCATCTTTGCTTCGATCACATTTCCTCTCCATGTGGGTAGATACGAATCAAGAGGGATCTGAAAGAAAGGACAAGTGCTGTCGTATCATCAAAAACCATATCTTTCAACTTCGAATTGAAATTACCTTCATGATTTGCCATCTGTCCTGGGGTAAGTACACAAAGGCTTGCCACGAATTATCTTCCTGTTGTCCAGGTGAATTCACCCAGTTCTCTGTGTATATCTGTTTAATTAAGATTCAGATTATATAGCAACGTATTAACTTGATATCGCACATTCAATACTGTCTCAGGATGAGGATACATACAGTAGATATGTAGCATCTTCCATCCCCTCTGAGTTTCATCGCTATAGTATCATATGCATCAAGATCAATGAAACCATTAAACTGAAACGGAGAAAGAAATAAGGGTTTATCAGCATAATAGCATCTACAGATATTGAGCAATGACCAAGTCAATATCACTTTACCTTCTTTGATCTCATTCCACAGAAACCACTACGCCTTATCTTCCATGTTGATCCCTCAGACATATCCAAAGAGAGATTGCCAGAAAAGAGACCTTCCAGAATGCATATGTTGGAAAAATAGTTGCAAAACTGTCAAAGCTTATAAAAATTAAATTAAGTGAATCAGGCATGAAATCTAACAAAACCATGAAAAAAAGGCCGCTTTCTTTCCAATTACAAAAGCCAAGACAGCAAGCTGGTATTATCTGGTAAGTTGGCAAGGACATATGAGATTCATGAGAATAACAACACTAGAAGACACTCCATAGTTCAACAGGTTAATTTGTACTCATAAGCTATATATAACAGCAGATAAATAAACTATTTTCCAGTTTTCCCTCTTTGTACTGAAAATGCACTCTAAGGAAACCCTGAAAAAGGGGACGTCAAAACATCAGAGTACCAGTTGATGAAGTATCCCCACCAGCACCACCATCAGTTATCTCCAATGATGCAGATGATAAACCTGGATAACAATTCCTTTCAATCAAATCATTCCATAGATGTGAATAAAGAGCTTGCCTATCAGTTACAAAATGTGCCAACAAATATTAGTGAAGTTTAATGAACATGCCAGAAAGGTCACCCACCCAAAAGACACAAAGAAATAAACATTTGTTTATTCCAGGTACTATTGTGAGGCTAAGGCACCAGCATATCACAACACACTGAAGCATTAACGATCTACCCATCATATTGAAGGAGGTTTACATCCCAGACTATCTAATCCACTGGTTTAGCAACTACCAATTGATACTACACTGATGTATCCGTTGTAGAACATCCAGGGAATGAAAGCACAAGGAGCAGGCAGATTCCCATTTGGATCACTATAGCAGATAGTAAGCCACATATATTTGTATTAGATATAGCCCTTTGTGGAACATTCTTGGTAATACAAAGTAAAAGACCAAATGTAGGTGAAAAACGAAGGGAAAACTCATTAAATCAATGAGTTATTGGCATGCAATATTTACACTGAAATAGTGAAATGTATCGTCTGAGAGAAGTATACAGTGAAGCCTCTTGACAAGAATGGAGCTAAAAGTGATCGACTAATCCAGTAACTATGTCAGAATATCCAGGAACTATGTTAGAAAGCTGCAAGAGCTACAAGAATTCAAGAGAAAACTTTTTTTTCTGATGTTCTCTGAAAGAGAACTTTCCTAGCTTTATTCATTTTTGTTCTATGCATAGAATTAGAATCACAATGAAACTTTGAATCGTAACATATACATATAAAAATTGAGCCCTTGGGAATTTGCATATTTTTCCCATGTATTCTGAGAATAAAAACAAAGGAACATTTCCAGTGCCAGGCAAAGTCTTAGAACATGAATATTCCATGAGTACCTCACAATCACAACATATACAATATAAGTTAGTCTATTCTACCGTTCAGTTATTCAGGACAATCACGAAAACTAATATTCGTGCAAAGAAAAACTTGAAAGTGAGGCATTACCTCCATACTCGGAATCTGAATACAAGTGCCACCTTTTCAGCTCATCTTTTGAATTAAAATTGAAGATGTACTTTTCACTTGGTGGGATTAGGTCTTCTGAATTCCACACAATGGCTGCAAATTTCGTATGTAGGATGAAAGAATTATGACATAGACAAACATAATGAGTTATTACTCTAAATGAAGATTAAAAGCATCTTAGAATGTCATAGCTAACAACTGAAGCCAACTTGCGATCCAGCAGCATCCATTTTAAATAAATCAAAATGCTAGAAGAAACCTCCAACTGTCTGAATAAACATCAACATAACTAGTACTGAGCTGTTACACACTTGAATTCCCATCCCGTGTCTAAAATCCTTATGCCATAGTTATTCATCATTTGAGGATCTCATATGGCCTTTCCAGTAAACATTTCAAATGGCCTTAAAAATGAGCAAACGCAGGTAAAGGAGTTTCGTTTGAGGAAATAAACCCAGCATACGACTAGCGCGGCAAAATTAGGTTTGCGGCAGGCAGCTACCTCGCCTGGTGGCGTTAACGGAGGCTTGCCACAGCGCCCGCAGCCTCGACATGGCGAAAGCACCCCGTTCAGCAGTGGCGGATCTGGGGGAACAAACAAACTGCTATTAGTATTGAGGTTTAAGGCAAATTAAGAGAAGAGCTTCCAGGTCTAGAAGAGAAACAAAGGGTGTTCAAATTGGAGGAAAAAGCGCGTGGGTAGGGAGAGATGAGCAAGAGGATGCGCGTAACTGATGGATGCTCACCGGGATGCGGCGGAAGCAGCAGGACGAACGACGGCGACCACGACGGCGCCTCTGCTAGCTCACGGGATGGATGGGGATCGGCGCAGGCGGCGGGCGAACTCACGAGGAGGAGGAGAGCGCCGACGCCGAGGGCTTGTTCATTTCGGGCGGGCCGAAATCCCCGTGGGCCCTTTACTTGACGCGAGTTCAATTTTCATCCCTTAACTGCAATACAGATAAACCGGTGTGGATGAGCAATCTCGGCGGTTTGGATGGCGGTTCTGACTGACGTGGCATCTACATAGCTGGTTTGACTTGGTCATTATCCTACGTGGTGGCTGTGATGTGGCATTGTAAGCAAAATATAAAGTAGGAGTATAAATTATTTTTAAAATATGGGCCCACATGCCAGCCAGACAAAAGGAAAAATAAAAATAGGACCCACATGTTAGTGGGTCCCACTCTCCTCTCTATCTCCACGTGCGAGAGCACACGGAGAAACGGAGAGGGAGAAGGGCAATGGTCGGTGAGTCAAAACTAGACGAGCGTGTGGAGAGGAAGGAGGCGGCGAGGCCAGGAGAGTCATCGGAGTCATCCCCGTTGTTGCCACAGTCGTCCGAGCCGCTCCCGCCGAAGTACAACGAGCCCAACCTCCCCTGCTGCTGCGACGACCACCTTTGGCCCGACGACGATCCCCGTGCCCTTCCGGGCTTCCCTGATGCCTGCTCGCCAAGATCGATGTCTGAAGGCGACGGTCGCGGGGTAGTCCGGTCTCCTCGTCTCCCGCCCTCCATGCCCCACTCGCTGGCCTCATTTCTTTTCCGCCCGCTCGCCAGCCTCCCTGCCTCCTCCCTTCCCACTCCCCTCGATGGCGAGAAGGGTTGGCCACTGCCCCCCGCCACCTTTTTCCCTCTCCACGTGCAAAGAAGAAGAGCTATCGAGTTCTCTGTCGGATCCGGCAATGATAGTCGCACCAAGGCTGTTGTCGGCCATGGAGCGCGCAAGCTCAGTGGCCGAGAGGAGCAGCACGCGGTGCGGCGGTGGGAGAGAGGAGAGGAGTAGCTATTAAAAAAAACTTCAAGTTTTGGCTTAGCCTCAGTATAAGAAATAGGCAAAATTTGCTACAGGACACTTAAAGATTGTGGTCTTTGCTGTGAGACACCCGAAGAACGTGAATCTTTCCGTTGACACTATAAAAATGTGATAATTAGCTGCTGGACACTCCTCTCATTATTTTATTATTTTTGGCTGAAGCGGAGAGAGAAAGAATGATGAAAGTACCAAAATGCCCCCTGCGCCGATTTGCTTGTAAACGCTGGTCGACATGATTTAACGTCACAACTTTCAGGCACCAAATCGGTTCAATGATGGATCAACAATCGGCTGGCTTGTATACACACAGAAGTACAGAATTGGACAGAATTTATAGCGTTCATAGCTTTCATATAATTGGTGTTAATAAACTGTCACGTATATGTACTTAGGCGTTGTGTAATTAGTAGCCTTTTCTCGCGCGCTTCAGCAGCACGGCCGGGACGAACGGCGCGGCGAAGGCGTAGGAGTCAACGGCGACGACGGCGCACGGTACTGGCGCGTCGGGCGCCGCCGCCGCCCCGGCCACGAGCGGGCCAGACAGCGCCACGACGCAGAGCTCCGCGAGCCGCCACACAGCGCCACAGCGCGGCGGAGCCACCGGAGCCTGAGCAGACGTAGGCACAGCCCGCGGCCTCCACCGCCGCCGCCCATCCTCACGTTGCTGCATCTGCCTCCGCGGCCTCGCCTGTGACTGGGTTACGCGTTGACGATGAGCCCATGTACAATGATTGATCCATCTCGCTTCTTGATTCTTCCCCTGCTGCTCGAATCAACCGCTCGATTCCACCGCTTCCACCGCTGCTCCCCTCCATCGTACTTCTCTGCTCGAATCTGCTAGCGGCCCAGCTCGCCGGCCACCTCAATCTGCCACCGTAGTCACCGGAGCTCGCCGCCGTTGCCGCAGATCGCCGCCGCACCTAACCCTAGGGTTTGGAGGATAGGGGATCATCAGACTGAATGGGGAATGGGTCTGTTCAAACCAACTACAGCGGGCTAAACACTATTGACCCAAGGGCAAAGTTGCCTTTTACAAATATTTCCCTCTCCGTTTCAACTAGAAATAATAAAATAATAAAAGGAGTGTCCAGCAGCTAATTACCACATTTTTACAGTGTCCATGAAAAGATTCACGTTCTTCGGGTGTCTCATAGCAAAGACCATAATCTTTGAATGTCTTATAGCAAATTTTATCTAAAAAATATCCTGCGATGAGCTAATACGTTGAATCAGATGATACAACTTCTTTTTCAGTATTACCACCATCACTTCAATTATTTGGCAACATGCCAACATTTGGTTTGCCATGTGATACTAGAATGCAGAAAGTATATTCTCTAATATTTTGCTATCTCGGCCGTTGGAGCTAACATCAGGAACTTATTTGTATTTTACCTGTTAAAACAATTTATCTTAACAGGTAAAATACAAGAATCATGTGGCATTATTCAGCAACTCAAACAGTCATTTTTTTTCCTGCTACATCAACCTTACTTGTGCTACTGATTCTAAGAAGTACTCCCTCCATTTCAGATTATAAGTCATTTTAACTTTAATCAAAGTCAAACTGCTCTAAGTTTAATTGAGCTTGTAAAAAAAGGTAGTAACATTTTTAATCCAAGACAACTATATTGTTAAAATATATTTAATTAGCATGGTGGCCCGCGCAGATTGCGTGGCTAGCATCATGACGGAGCGTGGGGCTCCTCACCGGGAGACCGCGCAGGCCCCCCTTTGCCGGTTCGGCCGGGGGCCCTGGGTGAGATTCTAAGCTCCTAGTCTGTGTGTGGAAGGTTCGCGAGAATGGAAAAAGCACAAGACACGGGCGATGTATACAGGTTCGGGCCGCTGAGAAGCGTAAAACCCTACTCCTGTGTTTTGGTGGATCTGTGTATGAAGAAGCTACAAAGTGCGAGCCAGCCCCCGATCGTTCTGGGATCGTTTCTCCTCTCCTCCCTTTCTCTAAGTGGGCAAGGTCCTCCTTTTATATCTCAAGGGGATACCACATGCACCATCTCTCCCTCTCTTTCTTTTGTGTGGGGACTCATCCTCTCTTCCCTCCAACTTGACTTCTCTTCATTAATGGACGGAGATTTGTATGGCTGCCGTCCGAATGACCTTCTGATGGGACGGCACATACCTACCTCCACTTCCGCCGGAAGCAGGCGCGACGTGGGAACATGGCTGTCTGCTGACGACATGACCATTGTCAGACCAGTCACAAATCGGTCATTCTTGTCCACCACGTGTCAGTTTAACAATCTGCATGTTCGCTCTTCTTCATACAATATCTTGCCTGTAATGGTTAGG
The DNA here is from genome assembly GCF_034140825.1 of Oryza sativa Japonica Group. Lineage (NCBI taxonomy): Eukaryota > Viridiplantae > Streptophyta > Magnoliopsida > Poales > Poaceae > Oryza > Oryza sativa. The sequence goes on along the minus strand of NC_089035.1, from coordinate 30,914,693 downwards.
ATGAAGCCTGGCATATATCTGACCGGAACCAACGTGCCATCTCCAGGAGCTAACACGCCGGCTCCGGCTAGGGACGAGTGCTTGGAGGCTCTCGTCCTGACGGGATGGGGCGAGGCGTGCGTCAGACCGCCTGTCGCCACCTAGCCCACGATCTGACCGGTCTGTGACTGATCACAGACCGGACGAACGAGCGCGCTGCACTGCGTTACATGCGGCGTGACGCGCTCGTCCAAACCGCAATAAATGCGGTTAGGTGAGCGCCGCTGCGCTCACCTAACCCATATACGCGGCGCAAAATCCACAAGGGGTCGGGGCGCCTCGGCCCTCGGGGCCGAGACGGGAGCGGTCCGACCCCTCGGGGAGACAAAGAGAAGGGCGGCCGTATCACCCTCGGGCCCGACCCCCCGAGGGGGTTAGGCCACGTGGGTGATCGTGTCTGCCTCAAGTCTCTAAGTCATGATACTCCCGGTCCCATGTCACCGACACATCATATTATATTTTCTGTCTTATAATAATATATATGTTTTCTCAATGTATTATTCAAATATATTAAAATGACAACATAATTTTGCGTGTCTCATGAGAGCGAACTTCCAATATTCCTTTTTTAAATTTCTAATTTTAGTACTCCAAATTCTACTTTAATTTTATTAGTTTTATTCTGAATTTTAAATTCTTGTATGGATTCTATACTCTTCTTCCAATATTCCTTATTTTAATTCCTAATTTTTATTATTTCTAAATTATATTTCTATATATGGATTCTAAACTTATCTTTCAATATTTTTAAATTCCGAATTTTAATTATTTTTAAATTCTATTTCTATCTGAACTCTATAGTCTTCATCCAATATTTTTTAAATTTTGAATTTTTTAATTTCTAAATTATATTTCTAGATGGACTCTAACCTCTACATTTATTTTTTCTTATTTTTTAATTCCGAATTTCTATTAGTTCTATTGTATACCGATATGGACTCTAGTCTTACCTTCCTATTTCTTATTCTTAATTCCGAATTTCAGCTATTATTAAATTGTATTCCTATATGGACTCTGTTTGTTTCTTTTTCTGCGATTAATGTGAGAATTTCTAGGCCATTAGAGTGAACGTGGAGGCTTCTTTTTCTATTCCTTTAATAATATAATAGATTATTGATTTGACGAAACTAATTTGGTGTTGTAAATATTACTATATTTGTCTATAAACTTTGTGTAAGTCAAACTTTGCGTAGTTTGACTTTGATCAAAGTCACAACGACTTATAATCTCAAGCGGATGGAGTAGCAATCGATCAAGGTTCCAAAGCTACCATTTTTTCTGTCAGTTCTTAACATTTGGCTGTAAATTTCAAGCCTTTTTTCCCCATAATTATATATGTCTGACCGTATCGGAAAATATTAAGAATGATCTATTCTACTACTCAAGTGGAGTCTTTCTGAGAGAGCGTGATTAATTGATTGTGTTTTGTTCTCAGAAAAGTAGTTTTATATTACAGTGTAATCACTAATCATATACTAGCACATTCATATTGTACATCTGCTAAGTTACCAAACAAATGCACCAGCACTACACTGTGCTTGATATTCAATTTTAGTATTGTTCTAATATGTTTAGCATAGTTATTCTACCATGTCTAGCATCATTTTTCATTTAGTTTTTCATTCAGTGACATAGTTATTCTATAAATGCGTGTGGTTGCATCTAGTTTTTCATTTAGTTCTATAACCAAGAAATAGATAACAGCCCTTATATACATCGTCACTATACAATTCTACACTGTGTCACTGAACATGTTGCACGTAGAGCCAGAGCGAGGAGAGACTGAAGGCAGCACCTACTTCCCTCTCCTCATGAAGACATGAACCCAGCTCTGCGCCACATGGAGATCTCGAACCAAATCGTCTATACTTATATACTCTTTCCCAGCTCAATTGCTGCTGTGTCGTTTACTGTGTTACTCGACTACGCCGCATCCTTGTAGAAAGCTGTCTGATCTGTTGAGGTGGCCGAGCCATAGTTCCCGGAGCTCCGGGAACGCGACCTCCAGCCAGGGCTTCCTCGGCCCGCTGAAATGCAGCACGGCTGAGCGCTGCAGCTGCTCGCCGTCCGGCGTGTGCCAGCCGAGGCCCCGCAGATGCCACCGCGGCTCCACCGCCTGCACCCGGCCGTCGAACGCTATCAGCGCCGGCGGCAGCGAGCCCATCTTCCACAGCCTGAATCCCGACTCCCGGTTCTGCATTGCACGCGACAGTCACAGGGGAAAAAAATGTTTTGTCATTAGTACTGTAACCAAGAAAACGGCATCCATGTTCAAGAGAATCAGAGAGCTAATTGCCTTCTCTAGCCAGAGCTGGTACGTGTCGGTGACATTTGTTCTTCGCCATGCGTCGAGGTTGACGACGTTGACACCCCACGACCACGCGCATCTCGCACTTTCGAGTACGTTTGACACTTCGGGGTCAGTGAAATTCAGGTGATCACCGAGCGTCTTCTCGATGCAGACGACCCCGTCTTCGCCGGGGTTGTGCCCGCCGACGGCGCCTATGATGTTCTCGCCGAGGTGCTGCTCCCACAGCCCGGTCAGGTCCTTTCGCACCACGACGTCGTCGTCAAGAAGTATCACCCTCCCGAGCTCCGGGAAGAACTGCTCAAGCAAAACGCATCAGATATATCTCCAGACGTCAAATTAATGTCAGGCAAATGTAGGCATGTAGGCGTGATCTTTGTCCAATTGTTGCCTTGATTTATACCTCTGGGAGGTGGATCTTGAGGTAGTTGAGAAGAGAGAACGTGCTTGGCTTGGAGGCTTCGAGCCTCCTGTATTCCCTGACAACTGACGCGTCACACTGGTGATACTCCATTGAGCTCCTCTGAACCTCTTCGATCGTCCTCATGACAGAGGCGATGGCACCGCCGTCGCGCCAGTCGAACTGGTGGAGGCCCTTGACCTCGACCACCGCCGGGGAAACCGGGTGCAGCGCGAACCACGAGTGCATCGGCACGTAGCTCTTCTTGTCGGTGACGACGTGGAACACCAGCCTCGCTGGCTCGGCCGAGCTCCTGACGGCGGAAGCCACGGCGACGGCGGCGGCGAGCACGTTGTCTGTCACGATGGTGACGTGGAGGTACGAGGCGTCGGCCAGGCGAGGCGCGTGCTCCGGCAGCGGCACCGGCGAGCGGGCCGCGGAGTTCACCGCGAACTCCTCGGCAAGCCGCAGTGTGAGGCAGTGCATGCTCTTTGGGATGCCCAGCGAGGCCAGGTGCCGGTTGAACAGGGCTCTGATCCTGGACGACTTAACCTTCCGATCCATTTTCAGCAGCTGCTTCAAGATTATCCCCAATAAAAAATCGACGAATATAGTTGTTGCAACTTGCAATATAGGAGTACTATTAATGGATCAAAGCTCGATAATTCATTTTTGGATTGTAGTGTCAAGTGTCAACACGGTCTAATCCTAACCCTAGCTACAAAAGAATCTAATCCTACTCCTACAAATGAGACCCTGTTTAGTTCACACCAAACTTCCCCCCAACCCCCAACTTTCCATTATATCACATCACATCCAAAACTTTCCTACACATATAAACTCTTAACTTTTTTTCCAAACTAACAATTTTCCCCAAACTTCTTTCTAATTTCAGGAAGTAAACACAGCCAAAGAACGCTTCAAGTTGCAGTCATTTCAACTGGACACGCCTAAAAAAGTGACGTTTGCATGTTTAACCGGAGATTTAGTGGAGAGCATGCATGACCATACGTTCCGCTTCTCTAATTTCAAGGCAGGATGCAAGACACATGGACCATATGATGTGTGGTCTTTAGGCGTGGAAAGCACTCGTTTCAGCAAAGGTGCCAGTAACATGCAAGCATGATACAAGACTAATAAAAAGTTCAGTAAAGATTAGCAAAGTTCGTAATAGAGAAAGCGCGTCGGAATATGGGCTGATAAGTTTTATACCATGGCCATAATCTTGAGCACCACGGCTTCCATGTCCAGCCGATCGTAGGACGCCAGCATGGTGTCCATCTCCGCCATGAGGCCGTCCAGCGAATCCGGTGCCGCCTCCACCACCACGGGATCCAACAGGCTGGCCTCCCTGCGACCTCTCCTCCACTCCTTCATGAATTCCTGACCATTCCACGCATCGATCGAAAATCAGCATTCTTATATTCATAAACTCAATCAAGATGGATATAGTATGTTCTCAAAAAAAGAAAAAGAAAAACATGGATATAGTATATAACTAGTCACACCCAGTGAAGAAAAACACAAACTGTCACAGTACATGGTCTTGCTTAAAATGGTCATTAGTACTAGAGTACTGATTAGCTCATCGTTGATTGGATCCCGTACATTAGGCGTCCAGTCCATGTACAATGTGACACGAGAGCACTAAAAACCACAGGGGTTATGCCTACCGTACGCGTTCATGAATAGCTAGTGGCTCAGGCTCACGGTCACGGGCCAAAAGGGCCGCTGTATAGTCGGAACTGAAAAGGCCACGTAGCTCCAAACGCAAGGGCGCCATCTTTACGAGCATGTCCTAGCTGGAGCGCAGGCCACCAGCGCGAGAGAATCCTCACGAGCACGTCACAAGTGCCGGGCACCGTAGCGGCTGGCAACACAATATCCCAAGCCGCCACCAACTATGGTAGGGCCCTCGAGGAATGATGCCAATGGCAAGGGTCGCGCAAATCGCCAACCAGTGCATAGATAACTCCTCGTCGGATTAGGCCGTTTTTCTGGTACAAGTTGACTGAGAAAGGTACTGGAGTACTACTAATTTCACGATTTTTTTGTGTAATTCAACTTGGGGTACTTCTCCAAGAGCAAAACAACACTAGTGGGTGGTACTTGGCTTACTGGTCTGCATTTGAATTCAGCCGGTGAGCCGTAGCTGGGGGCGGAATGGATTGACCAATGACCGAGAGGCGAGAGCTGACAACGGCCGACTGTGACAGTGGTTAACAAAAAATTGAGAATCCAGAGCATGCAGCACTCTGGATCGGATCGACTGGCCCCACCTGTCAGCGTGGGCGGCCGCGGGGCACGTGGTAGGAACGCCGCGACGTGTTGCCGACGCGGCCCTGACATTCCATTCCCCTTCCCGTGAATGGCGCTTACTGCTAGCGAGCCGAACCATGCGGAAAAAAAAATCGCCCCAACCGCGTGAGGAGCTCCGTGCCCAACGGCGTGTTTCGTCCCGTACTACAGCTTTGCCCCGCCGCGCGCAAAAGTAGTAAAACAAATGTCAAAACCCCGGCGCATAAAAGTCACCCCTGTTTCCTAACGCACTCTGACTGTGTTAGTCGCACGATCGAAGGTGCAGTCAGTGCACGCGCCGGCCTAACACTAGCACACCACCAGTGACCAGTAAAGACTCACCTCCATCGCGTCGCCGCTGCCGCCGTACAGCCAGTCCCCGAGACCGGCCCTCCAGTCCAAGCATCCTGGAGCATTGGCCAATCGCGTCAGAGATGATCATATCGCAAACGAAAATGGGCAATTCACCAAGCAGCCGCCGGTGGCCTCGGTGCGTGCGAAGTGAAAACTTACCGGTGGTGGAAGGGCAGAGGGATGCGCCGGCCTCGATGGTGAGGAGCGCGGCGCGGAAGAGGAGCACGCCGGCGAGGAGCCCCGTCACGACAGCCGACCGGCACCCGCGCCTTGTTGCCGCTTGCTGGTGCTGGTGCGGCGGCGGCGACGGCGGCGACGCCATCGCCTTCGTTGCCTCGCCAGCCAGCGGCGCCGCCGACGTGATGTAGACCTTCATTATCGCTAGCTACAAGCGAGGCTGCCGACCCGCCGCTGCTGCTCTCATGGACGAACTGAGCTAGCAAAGCTCTAGCTCGGTTTAAGCAAAAGAGAATGGGAAAGCGTACGTGCAAGTATGGGAGCTTCTAGCTAGCCTTGCTAGCTAAGTACGCGGCGTCCGCGCGTGGGCGTGTGGGAAAACGAAGGAAACTAAGGAAAGCCCGAGAAGTAAAAAAGAGAGAGAGATGGCACGGTGCGGGCATCACCGCATCAGTGTGCGATGCGAGGTCTGGGAGGGTGTGGCAAAGGTGGTAGCCTGGTAGGGGGCGCGGCGAATCTGGCAGCGGCGGAGGGGGAGGGCGGGTCGATGAGTGAGCGAATGAATGGGACGATGGGATTTGCCGGGTTCGACCACGGAAAGCGACCTGAATCGCTCGCGAGGGGGAGGGAGACCACCGACACGGGCGTGACTGCGACGCGCGCACCGATCCCCTCCCTCGCGCCGCGGCCCGATCGGTCGAAACGCTTATCCGCGTCTGCAGACTGCCGTGGAGTGGAGTGGAGTGCAGTGCAGCGCTGCGGCGTCGCACTCGCATGCAAAACACCGTTAATTAATTGGTCATGAGCCCCCGCATAATTATGTGGCCCTTTGTCTCGTTAGTTAAGCGTACGCACGATATCTCCCATGTGACGGCTGGGCTAGCTCGCGCTCGAGTGAGTTGGATTTGGATGCTGGCTGACCCAGGCATGGCGTGCATCTTGTTTGAATGCTACTAAGCGTGGGGGTGGTGGCAGGCGGCCAGTCGGAGTTATGCCAGAGGCCAGCAGTTAGTACCACCTGTGAGAGTTAAGCTGGAGAATGAGCCCGTCGGTTTTGGCTCTTATCATTGGCTCCTGGGACGAGCACTTCTGCTGGTATCAACCGACTTGGCAGCGATCGCCCACCGCTGAGCTTTCGCACTTGCACGGCGTAACCGCGCGTAAACTCCTACCCATACCTGTACTGTACTAGGGTCGTCTGCTTAATCGGATTAGTGAATAATAGTACTGAAGATTCAACGCGAAATGGCGCCGCACATCGCTGCTCTTTGCACCTCGCAGCAGCAACTCAATTTTTGTCCCCTCCCTACCGTATTGCTAGTGTCAGTAAACTATTAAATTGTCTAATGCCACTACATGATGTAACTTACTTCACCTGTCCTAAAATGTTTGCTACGTTACCTCCGTTCTAAAATACTACTCCCTCCGTTTCAAAATGTTTGACACCGTTGACTTTTTAGTACGTGTTTGACCATTCGTCTTATTCATAAAATTTAAGTAATTATTTATTCTTTTCATATAACTTGATTCATTATTAAATATACTTTTATGTACACATATAGTTTTACATATTTCACAATTTTTTTTAATAAGACGAACGATCAAACATGTGTTAAAAAGTCAACGGTGTCAAACATTTTGAAACGGAGGGAGTACAAATTTATTTTCAGTAAACTATTCTAGTGTTGTTTTCCCTTAAAAAAATTTCACCTATCTCACACATAACAATAAAAACAAAAAAAAAACTATAATCCACCTACTTTATCAAATACTAATGCAAATATTTTTTGCTTTATCTACTCTTAATACTACTGTTTTTTTACTTTCACGAACATTGATACAATAGTTATTTTAAAAACATATTTTGGAACAAATAAAATAAGCTAAAAAATAAACTTATTATGATACAGTAGGTGATATTTAGTTTTTTTTTTTTTGAAAGAAGCTAAAAATAAACTTATTTTAAGATAGAGATAGTAGCTAAGAGTGTGGTTCGTGTGTATGTAACTATAGGCTCCGTTGCTGGTCCTGTAGGATTTAATGGAGACTGAACTTGGATTTTTACCGTACCAGGGACCAATGTGGGCAAAATGCTGCCAAGCGTACCCGTGCATCTAGCCTAGCCTGTTACCAAACTGCCCCCACCGATATCAATGGATAACGGTGACGATCTGTGGAGTGTGGACATCACTAGCCGGGGCCAGCGTCAACAGTGAATAACAGCTGATGGGAAGATCAGTAGAGCAGGTACAATAAGCTGACTAGTCAGGCTTCAAAATATGACACATCATTTAATTTCTATATGGAGGAGAGAGAACTTAGGAGAGAGAAATAAGCCAACGCTTATTTTACTGTCCGGTTACAGCGTAGCTTTTCACACATTTTGTGGGGCCAACCTAACACCACCCAATCACATGATGGACTGATCTAGTAAAAACTGAGCTTTTAGTATTAGCTGCACTATCTGACATGGGCCGTTTTACCGTCCGTTGTTAGCTGCATTATTGACTTTGCTCTAGTAGTCATGTCGTTTCAGCTTGCTAGTACTTCAAGCAGGACTCGGTACTTTTCTCCACTTTTAACAGTGCACCTAATGTCCTAACACCTAAACATCCTCGCTTGTGTAGTTGTGTTAGTAGGAGTACCTAGGAGTACCATATACTCCTTGACAGCATCCGCAAACTTATGCCGTGATGAAGGAAAGGATGGAGCAGATGTAAAGGATATCTGTGGCTTTTTTGTAGCGGAAGTGCGGAGCTCTGTAGTCTGTACTCCCGTAATTTAAGATGATGAGTACACGTAGCTCACAAACAGAGTCTGTTCCTGTAATAAATTGATACTAGTACAGTAGTACTGTATTGAATTCATGAATCGCTCCTTTTTCGACACCTCAAACGATGACTTTGGCGTGCACATTACTTGGTGATCTGTTACCTCACCGCACTTGTACGAGAGTGAGGCCAGAGCTCCACAAACCTGCAGCAGATGTTGTCGTGGCGCGCCCATGAAATGGGCCGGCGGTGACAACGCATGCATGCGCGCAATACAGGTGGAGTACATCAAAAGATAACAACCACGGTTTGACATTCTGATGGGGGTCAATTTGCCAAAAGGAAATCCAAGTAAAAAATCATCCACTGATCTGATTCGGCACCGGAGCTTTTCGATGGTTGCGCTTGCGCGCATTGATGATTGCGTGAGCAACAAACTACAAGGGGACGACTGGTTTGTAATGACGCTAGTAGTACATTCTTCAGTTCTTTCGAACAGGGAAAACCCAATACAGGATGCAGCTCGTCGGTTGACACTTGTCTTTTCTTTTGAACCTCAGCTGGTTCTGTCTGCAGGTCAGTTGCATCTGTAACACTTGATTTTTGAATTATCGCCTGCTTGTAGCCGTAGAAAAAAATAATTTTTTAAATTTAAGTTTAGAGTTATATTCTCTTTGTCTTAAATAATTTATTTTTCACATATCCTACACATTAAAAAAACTAGAATATCACCACTTTATCAATCCCGATGAAATTACCCTCTCCGTCCTAAAATATAATAATCTAGTCACATACGCCCTCTGTCCCAAATATAACATATCGATTCATAGTACTGTGTCACATTCCTCCAAACCCTTATCATATTATGGGACGGATGGAGTATTAGACATGCCATATGCCCTGTTTAGTTCACACCAAACTTCCCCCAATCTCTAAACTTTCCATCAGATCACATCACATCCAAAACTTTCCTATTCACATAAACTCCTAACTTTTTTTCCAAACTACCAAACTTCTCCCCAAACTTTGAAACTAAACACAGCCATAGTTCAATGAATCAACTCCATATTTAGATTTGTAGTACTAGTAAAAGTCTAATCTATGCCTACATTAGTATTACTCTCTCCATTTCAGAATATAATAATCTAGGATTATTTAAAAGTCAACTTGTTTTAGGATAAATAGGAGGACCAAAAATAAAATTATTCTGGAACCTTGAGAGTATTAGTGTATTTTTCATTACTAGCTATATTTAGTTATTAAGCCACAAACAATTCAAATACATATAAAAAATTACCTATAATTTTTTTGGTTGTTTCATTATCTTAGCTCATTAGCCGTACCTCAATCTCTAGCCTTCCTCCAAAGTCTGAACTCGGAAGTGTCGATCTATGGACTATAGGAGGTACAGTACGTCTATGGTCCCGCTCTCTGAACTGTCCTGAGCTGCGAAAGGAGAAGCTTTTGTCAAAGCTAATGGGAACGAATTGCCAACAGATCGATGAGAAACAAGGATGCCTCAGATTTTCAGTGCGTCGTACATCCAGTCCAGCAAGTGGGCTCTTTCATTCGAGGTCGTGAATCAACCGAATGTCAAACCAGGGGGACACAAATGCGTGCGATCCATATCTGAGCTGAGCTTGAGCTTCTGACGAATAAATGCAGACGATTTATACGGTTGTTGCGCGAGGGCTCTCGCACCGGCCGGCCGTATAGCCGTATTGAATTGCCACCGCAACCCAACTACGACGCCTGTAAGCTGAATGGGGACTACGTATAGTCTTCAATCGAACCATTGGCTGTTGCAACTTGTAAACTTTCACTACTGACGGATGCATTTTGATATGGTAAACACTAAACTACGTGCTAGTTTTCCCCTTAAGTCGCACGCATGCACGAATGGCCTAATTGTTTGGCAGGAGGCCCGGAGGAAAAACAATGTTTGGCAGGAAGGAGATTTACATCTCTGGCCGTTGGGCTTCAATAAAGATCAAAGATGGATATGACCTGTATGAGAACTCTAGTAGTGCGCCTGGCCGGTTCAACAGTTTGGTACCGTCAAGGCGTCAACCAAAGTGGCTGTCAAGAAATCTAGCTGAAGTGAATGGATGGAGTACATTCTTACTGGCTGCACGCGCGGCACTTTGCTGCATCGTGTAATATTGGGCTAGAAAGCTAACCAGCCCAAGAGTGGAATTGGGTTTGGGCTACACAGGCCCGCGTAAACTCATGCATAATAAGTCCACTTTTATTCCCTCGAAATGTAGGTGTAATCTAATTCGTATCATTTATAAAAATATATTGATCCCACTATTAAATTGGACAAGTTTACTCAATCAAATCTATAGAAAAAAAACAACATCCACAAAAAACTAGTTCCATTAAATATGTTTCTATAGTATGTTTATTTTGTGTTTGAAATGTTACTATGTTTTCTATAGATTTGATCGAATATAAAGAAATTTGACTATAAAAAAAGGCAAAACATCTTGTAATATTAAACGGAGGAAGTATGATATAAAATTATCTATATTTTTTTACTTGAAATCTTTTTTAGAAAATTGGAATAGTCGACATGCTAGCTATGTTTGCCGTTAATTATATCACACTACCTACTACTACACAGTAAAATACCCATGCTCTGCTATAGGTAAAAGAAAATATATAACGATTTGTCATAGATAGAAAAATATTTCTTATTAGTATTGTTTGTTTGTTTACTTGTTTAAATACATGGTATTTATTTGATTCAAACAAATATTAGAGTATTGCATAATATTTTTTTTCAAGAGATAGATTCATAAATTTTTTTAAGAGGTTGGAACTCTTGCTAAGTTTTCTCTAAAATCTCTATTTGGTACAATCCTAATGATTTTTCAAGAAAGCTTTAAAGTTTTTTTTATAGGAATTCAATCCTTTAAAAATCTTTTATTCCAAAAGAGCCCTTATCAAGAGGATTATGTGACATTTGCATTGATCCGACATCCATTGTTCACTAACCTGTCCACCGGACGACGGGGAACGGGGGAAGGCTGATAGAGCTTATTAGCTCCTCCGCCGCCGCCGCCACCGTACCTCGGACTGTCGGACACTAGGGTTTATCACAGCATTTTTAGCATCTCAGGCGCGAATCGATGGAGACCAGAGCATTGCTGGGACCCTCCGGCGTCCGACAGCACGACGGCGCGCGGCCAATCCATGGTCCGCTACGGCGGGAGCAGCGGCGATGGGAGGGGAGGAGTCCGAGGAGCTGACGTCGGCGTACGCCAGCGAGACGCCAGCCACTCCATGGTCAGCTACTCCGGGAGCAGCGGCGACGGGAGCAGAGGAGGGAATGTGATTCTACGCGGTCACCTTGAACCCGCGCTTCGTAAGTGAATCCGTGAAGGTGTTGGAGACAGACTTGGAATCGGAGAGGCGTGCGCGTAATTCTTCGTTAGTGTTCGGAATCGGAGAGTTCTCCATCTCACATATTCCCCAACGAAGCCGCCGTAGCGCGCATTTGTAAGATCTGCAAGAAGCTCTCGCCGCCTTACCTAGGAGAGCAAGACAGGGAATCTCTAGGCAATCTCACAAGGATTAGATGGAGCTTCCCAAGCCCGTCGATTTTGAGAAAGGGGGAGAAACAAAACCAACCGAATTCGTCGATCTTGAGAAAGGCCAGGATATTGATGGATGCGAGACGAAGCAGGGGGAAACTGACACCAAGAATCAAATATTGGCGAACGTGCTCAGTGTAAGTCAAGCTTCAGATCCCCCTTCCTAATTTCTAGCTGTAATCCTGCCTCCCTGACTGATGTTTTTGGATCGAAGGCTACGGCCCGCTTTTTATTTCAATCCCTGTCTGATGTGTCTCACCCAGCACGAATTTTTTGGTGTCCCTATCTGGTAAAACTGTTCGATTCAATACAAACTGACTGCGGGCAGTTTGGCACCGAGCAATCTTTCCAACAGTCGGTTAAAATTTGGACCTTTCTTATTTTCCAAACTAATAATCACATAAAATTCAAGCTGAACTTTGCATTGCCAAATCCATGCGGCAAGATCTGCTAAGTTTTGGCCATTTCAAATAGAGAAACAAGCCAAATTTGGTCTCGTTTGGACATCAAACCAAATAGCTATTTTGTTTTAGCAGTGTGCCAGTGTCGTGCTTCTATAGTATATAATATTTGTATTCGTATCTGACAGAAGTCAATCAGTATTACCATAACGGAACCACTGATTCTGTCTAGGTTTGTTTCAGAAACCTATTTTGTATAAATCAACCCAATTTTGAGTCTTAGTTACCGATGTCTTATTGCTCACCATGCTGAAAATTTTCACCACCAATGCAGCAAATTCCTAGGTATACATAGAACTTTACTTTCATGTCACTCAACTACTCAGCCTTATTTCTACAAAACAAATCAAATGTATTGGTTTTTTTTGTTTATCCACTACAAACAGCTATTGAATCCAGCCATTACACCATAATATCATTTTTTTCACCCGCTGAAACTTATTTCCACTTACTAACCTTTTTCTGGTTGATATTTGTTTTTGCAGAAAATTAGCATGGTGATAATATTGGCAGTGTATATTGTTCTTGTAATCATTTGTTTCAAGGGTATGTCGTCGGTCTGGGCAGCTGTTGGAACAACCATCTTTATCACGCCTTCCTACATACTGATGCTAAAGACAATACCATATTTAAGAGACGTCTCCATGGAAAGGTTTGCATCGCACCCTGCAGCTGGTAGAGATGGCAGCAATCTACAATCTGGAAATGTGTAAATCCATCAAACAAGGGGCACTGTACAGTAGAAAGGGCACCTTCTCTATTAAGGTGCCCGACTAGTCCTACAAGTCCTATATTATGGCTTTTTAGTAGTGCGCCATAATAGAAGTTTGAGTTCTATAAAGAACTAGGAAGGTAGCCCGCGCGAATGCGCGGGCATGTGTCATATGCTAAGTTTGAGACACTTATAAGAGCAAAATATTAACCGGTGAACATCTACCACGATTTTTCCATAAATTGTTTTTGTCGACATTAATTTCTTTTATAATTTTCTAACCTATTAGTTTTATATTATATCATATTTAAGTAATATCTATAAGCAATTATTTATAATCTTCTACATCACTTGAAAAGAAGGTAGACTTATTTTCTTTAGAAAACATGTCAACGAAAAGTAAGTGTAAAGTAAAACTAAGCTATTTTTCATTTTTAATTGCATATATATTATCATAGTTTATTCAACGATTAATTGGGTGGGACATGATGCTCCATTAAATATATGGATTTATATAGGCTAATATGATTAATGTAATTTGAGAGCCGATCCATGTATGAACATTTCATGTAGAGTGGGTCAGAAGTTCCATGCAAGCTAATGTGAAATCGAAATATAATTGCACAATAATATTTTTGAAATGTGATGTACCATATATACACATCTGGTTTTTCTTATATAAGATAGATCTAACTGTTAGAAATAATGATTCCACTGGTTTAAAAGGCATATAAGTATTCTAGAAATGTAGCTTACAAATTATGGTCGATTTAATATCCAACATTATTGTGAAGTGAACGTAGCTCAACCGGTTAGGTTCGTAGTGATGGAATTTACCCACTCAGGTTCATATCCCAGACTTGACAAATTCTTTCAGTAGTAGGTGACGTACCCGTCGACAGCGAGACATATATAGTGACTTTGTCAATCTCAATATATATCAGCCTAGTCTCTCGAAAGTACTCATAGGAGTATGTGCATGTGCGCGTTCATAGATGTGAGTGTACGCGCGTTGTGAGTGCCCACGTTTCTACTTTGTATTAAAAAATATCAAACTTTATTTATTGTTTCTCTTTTAATTTAATAGATAAAACAATAGGGAGGGGACGACAGTGTTGCGTAGATGTGAGAGTGAGGAGGAGATGGAGATTTTATTTTTCTAATTTTTCTAAATGATTTAAGTGAAAGCCGATGACAGGGTTTGTACATACCCAGGAGAATTTTTTTTCTCAATCTGGTGAATAGTAGTATGCATTGTACATTTGAGATTTTTTTTCACTTTTTTGGGTGAAAGGTACCTATGTACGTGTAACTCGTAACAATTAGGTGGGACCGTGGCATGGCTAATCCTTCTTTTTTCAATCCTAATTACATTTTTTCCTCTTTTTTTTAAGCTAGCAAAGTACGGAAGTATGTATATATATACGTATAACTATTCACGTGTTTTTTATTATTTGAGCAGATTAGATGTATTTTAAATAAATCTAATCTAATATTTTAAAATAGTAGGTCAACCAATAAAAATGATTGCATGATTTTTTTTTTCTCACAATTTGTAAGGTTTTCTATAATTTATTAGAGCACCACGTGGTGGCGTAGAACCGTTCATAGAAGCGCCAAATGGCTATTTAGAAGCGTTTGTAGGAAGTTTAATAGATTTTTAGTGTCTAAAGTTACATATTGTATGTCGACCCAATGTGTCATGATGTATTTAAGACCATAATATTACTTTTATACATCATTACTTTATATAATTAAATGAATACAATGGATCATAAATTGGATATACAATTAAAAATAAATTAAAAGATAATATTTAGAGACCGTTGATTTGATATTTGATATTTATATTATAGATCTAGTTTACATGCATGTACTTCTGTATATTATGTAATATTATATTTTATATTATACAAAATCGTACATTAGACCGTGGTTTTTTCCACCGGTACTAACTACACATTTTTTTGGCTTTATCATTTTTTATCGTACGTAGATGTTTATTTCTTTTTCTTCCGCCTAACAGTAGGAAGCTTTATTTGTTTTTTTCTCAATTATACTTGCGTATGGACATTTAGTTTTCTTTCCTTTTCCCAGCCACCAGTTGCATATTTTTTTAGAAAAACTATCACCTTTTTAATAATAGATCTAATCTAATGGTCTAAATTAACGGTGCACCAATCTAAGTGAAAATCAACAATGAGATTAGATAGTGCCACGTGGCGGTTTAGGAGTGTTTGTAGGAGCGCCATGTGGCGGCTTAGGAGCGTTTGTAGGAAGTTTAATGGACTTTTAGTATATAATAGAATAGAATAGAATAGAATAGACTAGATTCCTCTCTAGTGTCAGCTTGCACTGTAATTGTTACCCTTCGCTAGAATAGTGCTATGTTTATGCATAAGGTGTTATGTCCAGCTAGTTTTTTTATAGTTACGTTGATACCTTGTTTGTTCCCTGCAAAGAAATGTCTCAGTTTTGTGTTTGCAACGTTATATGGTTTTGGGATCTGCTCTGGTTCATTCCCAGCTCTATCCATTGCCTCGGCCGGCGCTCGTTACTTTTGGTTATTTGTTGCTACAGATTCTTCGAACTTACCACGCGAGTGGTGGGACTGTGTAGTATGCACATTTTTTTTTCAAAACAAATCTAGTACAATCTAATTGAGCATTTGAGTTGATCGCTGTTGGCTGTTGTGGCCTTTATGCTTGTCATTTTGATTTCCGCAGTGCTATCAGCCTGTTATCGAACCATTGGCTGTTGCAAACTTGCAGTACGTGCACTATGCTATTGATTGTTGTATTTTGATACGGTAAACAACGCGCTAGTTTTTCCCTCAGCCAAAAAATTTTGATACTGTTTGCCAGGAAACCGGCGAAAAAATTGTTTGGTAGGAGACTGATATATCTGGCTTCTGGGCTCCAAGAAATATCAAATACACTCTCCGTTCCAATTTAGGTGCAGCTATAATTTTCCGTGCACAACTTTGACCGTCTGTCTAATTTGAAAATTTTTTTTTAAAAAAATTAAAACATAAGTTTCGTATTAAGTCCTACTTTATGTTTTATCATCTCATAATAATAAAAATACTAAAAAAATTTTCAAATAAGACGGATTATCAAAATTGGGAACGAAAATTTATGGTTGCACTTAAAATGGAATGGAGGGATGGAATGGAGGGAGTATATAGATGGCCATGTGGGGCCGCCCGGCACTGCACGGCCTGGGCTGAGGCTTGTCGGGCCGGCACGGCCCAACCGACACACTGGGCCGTGCCGTGCCAGCCCACGTGCCGCACTCACGACACAGGCAGGGCCCAACACGCCTCGGAATAAGTCTAATTTCCCTCCCTCCTATTGGGTTGTGACATATATATATAGCTAAAAAAGTCTATTTTACCTCCCTCTTCTTTGGGCTGTGGTATATAAATAGCTAATAAGTCTATTTAAGATCCCTATTCTTTGGACAGTTACATTTATATGTCTATTTTTAGTCCCTATACTTTGTGTGCCGGGCCTGGCCTGCCGGCCCATTGTGCCGGGCCGGCCCGACAGCGTGCCGGCGGGGAGGCCCAGACACGGCCCAGCGATCGGGCCGGGCTGGCACGGGCCCGACCCAAGTCGGGCCATGCTGTGCTTGGGCCGGGCCAAAAAGTCATGCCATGGGCCGGGCCTTCGGGCCTCGGGCCTTATGGCCATCTATAGAGTATATAGATACGAGTTGTGGGCGGAGCTAGAAAAAAAATATCATTGGGCCACTCTTCACATACCATGGTGCAAATGCTTAATTCTAAGAGTGATTTATTAGTTCTAAGCATATTAAGTAGTGTAATTAGCAAAAAATCATTAGTGTCCTGAGTATTTATGTCTTGTCAAGAAGCAAAGCAAGCCATAAGTAGTCTAGCCGAGGCGTCTAGCTGGGCCTACAGATGTCCATATGGCCCGAGGCCCGACGGCCCGGCCCAAGGCACGGTAATTTGGTCTGGTCCAAGCACGGCACGGCCCGACTAGGGTTGTGCCCGTGCCGGCCTAGCCCGACAATCGTGCCGTGCCTGGGCCTGTTCCCTCGGCACGATAGGCCGGCATAGCCCGGCACGATGGAAGAAAAATAATAGAGGGACCCAAAATATACTTAATCAACCATATAAGGCAAGGCCCAAAGAGAAGAGGAATACAAAATAGACTAATTTTCCAGCAATATAGACAAAGCCCAAATAGTTGAGGGATGAACAATATACCTATTCTGTGGAGAAGCACGATGGGCTGTCGTGCCTTTGGGTTGGCCCGGCACGACCAAAGTCTTATTGGGCCATGCCTAAATCGTATGTGCAGCCCGTGGGCTAGCGCGGCATGACCCGACGTGTATGTTGGGCCGTGCCGGCCCAAATGGCCTCGGCCAGGCACAGTCATGCCTGGGCTGTGCCGGGTCGGGCGGCCCATTTGGCCATCTATAGCTAGGCCTGGCCTAGCATCTCTATCTTCGCTAGCGCTGCTACCTATTCCTTCCGCTTCAGCAGGAAAAGACTTCATGCCCTTTTTAGAATAGCTTAAAATTCTAAGCCCCATTCTATCTTTCAACTTTAAATTATAACTTCCACGTTTTTCGTTAGTAGACTTCCCAAACTACCAAAGGGGTTGTTTTTTTGCAAGAAATTTTTTTATAGAAGTTGCTTTAAAAAAATAAAAATAAATCATTTTTTAAGTTTATAATAATAATTATTGATTAATTATCTGCTAATGGTCTGTCTCTTTTCACGTGCTACGAAAACTAATCTCTGACTGCATTTGTTGAACGCAGCCTAAGAACCAGTGGTTTGATAACAAGTTTCTATAAATCTAAAAAACGGAGAAAGCTAGCTTCTAATTTATTTTTTAAATTCAATAATTACAATTTCTCAGGATATATATAGGAGAAATCTAGAAGTCCTAGTGAGGAAAGACTTAAAAGTCATACTAGGGAACTAATCATAATAGTCAAGTTCTATTAGGAAACTTATTTGAATATATTGCAAGTCTAAAATTCAGATCACATATTTAACAGGCCTCTACCCCTTTCACTACTACAGAAATCCCCTTAGGTGTCGGTTTTCCCAACCGGCATCACGAGGGCGGTACTGATGTGAAAATCAAATAGGTGCCGGATCTGGTGTTAGTTTAGAACCGACACCTTTGAGGTTCCACGAATAAAAAAAAGCTGGTTCGATGCATCGGCTCGACGCGAGCTGATGCACCGAGCCGAGTAGCTTCCCTTCACCCCGATCAATCCAAGAAATCCAAAAACATTCAAGAACACTAAGTCAATAGTCACATACCGATTCCACTTGGAATCGAATCAATCACACTTTGCACCCCTAAAATAAACCACAATCATCATCACATAATCACAAAAGGAATCATGGAATCACAACATCAAAGAACTTCCAAGAACTTCACTCCCGCCGGCGTTGGATCTGCCCTCGGCCGCCGTCACCGCTGACGGATCCACCCATGGCGGCTACCACCACCGCAACAGCCACCAGATCCACTCGCGGCTACCACCAGCGCTTAATCCGCCGTGGGAGGGTGGCGAGAGGGGTTGGAGGGAGCCGTCGCCACTACCAGATCCACCCACAACTGCCATATTCGTGCTACCGCCTCCAGTCTAGCTGCCGCACGCTGCTGCCACCTCCATCCTGTTGCTACCGCGGAAGAGGGTGTTAGGGAAGGGCGCTACCGCGGGTGTGGAGGACACCGCTACCGGCTCGCGGGTGGGGAGGAGAGGAAGAAAGAGAGAGAGTCGCAAGAGAGGGGGAGAGAGAGTCACGGGTGAGGAGATAAGGACAGGTGTGACTGGATAAGACGCAGTTGGCTCGGCTCGATTTTTTCGGATGTTGGCTTTCTAAAAAACCCTGGACATATAATTTATTATAGGTGTTGGTGTTTTATAACCAGCACCTACAATAAACTAAACTAAAGATGTCGGGTTTTTTTTTATAAAAACTGGTATTTATAGTATTGATGATGGTTTTTCTTTAGAACGGCACTTATTTCTTTAGAAAGGTGCCGGTTCGTGCTAACATGCACTCGTGTCGGTGGCAAGGGCACTGTAGGTGTTGATTTCACCACTTCCGATACCTATAGAGCCGACATGTATTAGGTGTTCTACGGAACCGGATCTTTGACGTTGGGAAAACTACGTCAGAGGCCAGAGGGCAGTAGCTCTTCGATCCACAGGCCCCCAAGCATCCAACGCTCCTGATGAATAGCGCAATGTGGTCCTCATTTGCAACTGCTCTCGTTTGCTCGTGAGGGGGAAATATCGGCGACGCCGGGTGCCGCTACTTGCTCGCCATCGTCCACCACGTCACTGGCTTTGTTCGCTCGCGAAGGGAAAAATGGGTGTCGCGGAGCCACTACTCGCTCGTCACCGTCCACCGCGTCGCCGACTACTACTCCTCTCTCGTTGCCATTCATCACGCTGTCGGCTACAGCGTCTCTCTAGCTTGCCGCTGCTGTTTGGGCACCGCAGTCCGCCATCGTGCCCGGCCATGGCCACTCCTGGCTGCTCTACAAATTGCAGGTTCATCAACACTTGTGCGTGCGTCTGGCTTCTGCACCAGGCATGAAGCTGCCGTCGATTCGTTCCCTGCATAGGTGTGTAGCTCACCAACATCAATGGTGGAAACTACACTTTCTTGCCGACCATGTTGAAGAGTGACTAGCATGGTGTGGTTGTTGGACTTGGCAGGCGGCGTCCTCGGCGATAAGACCAAGCAGGCGGAGGCGGCGGCGGCGACGACGACTGAATGGTCTTCTGGGTCGAAGATGGAGAACGAACTGGCGCTACGAACGATTGGTGCCGTCAGATGCGCTACGAACAGTGATCCCGTATTGGACGTCCCTCTGACGTAGGATCTCGTTCCGTGTTCTATGGTAGTCTTTTCACCGTCTCTAGCCTTGAAACCTCAATCCTAATATGAAGGAAGCCTACCGAGGCTTGCAGAAGACATCGCCGTTACAAGTTCTCACTTTTCACCGTCTCCTCTCGGATGTTGATCATTTGCAGCACAGGACAGAGCTGATCCTGTGTGAACGGCATTATGAGTCTGCTACAGTAACTACTGCATGGCACAGTAGTACAATTCCTGTCAATACAGAGATTTTGTGTGTGTTTAGTTCACGTCAAAATTAAAAGTTTGATTAAAATTGAAACGATGTGATGGAAAAGTTGGAAGTTTGTGTGTGTAAGAAAGTTTTGATGTGATGGAAAAGTTGGAAGTTTAAAGGAAAAGTTGGGAACTAGGCCCGGTTTAAATCCCACCAAAAAATTTTTACCCTGCCACATCGAACGTTTAGACGTATGCATGTAGTATTAAATGTGGACGGAAAAAACCAATTACATAGTTTACGTGTAAATTACGAGACGAATCTTTTAAGTCTAATTACGCCATGATTTGACAATATGGTGCTACAGTAAACATTTGCTAATGACGAATTAATGAGGCTTAATAAATTCGTCTCGCAGTTTACATGCGGATTATGTAATTTATTTTATTATTAGCCTACGTTTAATACTTTAAATGTGTGTTGGTGTATCCGATGTGACACGCCAAAAATTTTCACCTCTGAATCTAAACACACCCTAAACAACCAAACTCTTTTGGTAGTGTAGCGATGTAATCTAAACCGTTAGATTGTGATCATGTGGTTAGGAGTTGCTCAAATGCACATAACTGCTCATTCTCAACATTCTCTACATAGTTTCGAGTATTCAAATCTCAATGCATATGGTTTCGAGTATTGAATCCTATGGAAGAGCTGAGTAAATTGAAAGATGCCAGTAGTTCATAGAACTAGAAATACTAGAACACGTCTGATGCTTAACGCCACAAGTACATACTGAATTAAAAGGCCACAGAGAACACTCCTGTAGTCATTCCGTGCGGCCATGGACTCTAAAAGGATAACAAAACATACGTACTTAACTCTCCTATAGTTATTCCAGAGGCCATCCGCTCTAGATCAAACATAATGCAAAGTTGCAAACACGCCGGATTACTCCAAACCCCACCCCGACATGAACCTGCACGCATGCTCGCGTGTACATCGCATCGAATCCGCCTCACGTGGCGAGTACGTTCAAGTACAGAGGATCGAGAGGCCGCCTAGCCTAACGCATGACGTGGCCTTCGTTGGCCTTCTTGAAGAGCTGCGCCTGAGCCGCGGCGGCGTGGTCGCCTCCTGAGCTGAGCGCGGCGCTGAACGCGTCCTTCACCTGCTGCGTGGTGAAGGGGAACCTGCTGTTCACCATGGAGTTGAGAAGCGACGCCGTGCCCTCGCGGTAGAGCTCGCCCACGCCGTCGGCGCGCGTGTTCGCCAGCGCCTCCGGCACGGTCAGGTCGTGTCCGAACGGCGCCGCGGCGGTCGGCCCGAACAGCCGCGCCATCGGGCACCAGAACCCGAACAGGCCCCATATCACGCCCGGGTGCGACAGCCAGTATCTGCAATCAGACAGAACGCACACGACACGTGCGTTAGATTAGTAAATGCACCTGATATACTCCATATTATGCACGACGTACGTGTGGATATGCGCGGCGCTAAGGTTGACGAAGTAACGTACGAGCACGGGAAGGGTGCCGTGTTGGGGTCGAAGGGCATCGGGGTGGTGCTCGACGGCGGCGTGGGCACCAGCGGGGAGTAGGGGCTCGACGGGGTGCTGATCGGAACGTCCGGAGTCGGCGTGTAGCCGCCGGTGGAAGGGGAGGGAGGGTAGTAGCCTCCGCCGGTGCCCGGTGTGGATGGCGAGGTGCCGATGGACGGCGTGGGCGGGTAGTACCCTCCACCCGGTGTTGTCGGGGAAGTGTCACTGGATGGCGAGGGCGGCGCGTCGCATGGCGTGGGTGAGGATGAGCAGCCACCACCCGGTGTGCTCGGGGAGGTGCCGCTGGATGGCGATGGCGGGACGTTGCCAATGGTGGGCGCGGGCGGGTAGTTGCCGCCACCAGGTGTTGTCGGGGAGGTGTCACTTGAAGGGGAGGGCGGCGCATTGCACGGCGTGGAAGGAGAATAGCCTCCACCCGGCGTGGTTGGGGAGGTGCCACTTGAAGGCGACGGCGGCGCACTGCATGGCGTGGACGGAGAGTAGCCTCCACTACCTGGCGTGGATGGGGAGGTGCCACTGGCCGGCGAGGGAGGCACGTCGCCGACGGATGGCGTGGGCGGGTAGTAGCCTCCACCTGGCGTGGTCGGGGACGTGCCACTGGACGGCGAGGGCGGCGTGTCGCATGGCGTGGACGGGGAGCCTCCGCCCGGTGTGGTCGGAGAGGTGTCGCTGGACGGCGAGGGTGGCACGTCGCCAATGGACGGCGTGGGCGGGTAGTAGCTTCCACCCGGTGTGGTCGGAGAGGTGCCACTCGACGGCGCGGGCGGCGTGCCGCACGGCGTGGGAGTGGAGCATCCACCCGGTGTAGTGCGAGAGCTGCCACTGGACGGCGAGGGCGGCGTGTCGCTCGGTGTCGGCGTGTAGCCTCCACCTCCACCCGGCGTTGTCGGGGAGCTGCCACTGGACGGCGAGGGCGGCGTGTCGCTCGGCGTCGGCGTGTAGCCTCCACCTCCACCCGGCGTTGTCGGAGAGGTGTCACTGGACGGCGAAGGCGGCGCGTCGCTCGGCGTCGGCGTGTAGCCTCCACCTCCACCTGGCGTTGTCGGAGAGGTGTCACTAGAAGGCGAGGGCGGCGCGTCGCTCGGCGTCGGCGTGTAGCCTCCACCTCCACCCGGCGTTGTCGGAGAGGTGTCACTGGACGGCGAGGGCGGAGTGTCACTCGGTGTCGGCGAGTAGCCTCCACCTCCCCCCGGCGTTGTCGGGGACGTGTCACTGGACGGTGAGGGCGGTGCGTCGCACGGCGTGGGTGAGGACGAGCAGCCGCCACCCGGAGTGCTCGGCGAGGTGTCACTGGACGGAGAGGGTGGCGTGTCGCTCGGCGTCGGCGTGTAGCCTCCACCTCCTCCCGGCGTTGTCGGAGAGGTTCCAATGGACGGCGAGGGTGGGTTGTAGCCTCCACCACCTCCCTGTGGCGGCGTCGGCGCGCAGGGCGGAGCCTTGTGCGAATCTGCATGGGAAACACGTACACGCACGAACATTACGTCGTACGTTTGACCAGTTGACGTAACCGAGCAGTAGCAAGATAAGATATGGAAGAGACTGGGTAATGTACGAACGACTGGGACTAGAAGAGTGGTGCTGGCCAGTAGGACCGGGCGTGTAGTAGTCCTTCCGGCCACCGAACGCCCCGCCGATGACGTCGACGAGGCTACGCGCCGCGGCGGCCGGCGCCACAAGAAGGCAGAAAGCGGACACGACCGCGAGAGCCTTAGCCATCGGCACCATTTCGCGACTGCTTGCTGATCTGATGGGATCACGAGCTGAAGCTTGAAGTGGCAGCCCGCGTGCTGGTGGCCTTTATATGAAAAGCTCCCATGTTATGCTTTGCCTTCCATTCCATGCACAACGGCACACAACTCTCCGCAGGACACGCACATGTTACAAACTTACAGCAGCGATCGATGGCACTACGATGCTTGCACGGTTACACCGGCCATGCCCAAGCGTAAATGCGCCGTGAAGGAGGTTAGTTGGGCGGCCTGTGTACCTGCTTACACTCAGCTCATTAAATACGATGGGCCGGCGTGGCGTCGAGTTACACTGGGCCTGCACAGTACGCTGCAAATCCCACGATTGCCAGCTAGCAGCGAAAATCGCGCACACAAGCAGAAATACAGTAACCTTTTCCTTCCAGGTGCATGACGACACGAGGCTGCACTGCACTGCACTCTCTTTACTGATCGATCCGGAGGCCGGCGTTGCGTGTCAGCTAGGTAGCCATCTCGGGGCGTCGTGTCGGCACGGCGCTGCCCATCGCCGCGAAGAGCGGAGCGGGACGCTGGGACGTGGTGATGGGCTCATTTTTGCTACGCGCAGTGTGTGCTCAGTGGTGTTAATGTTGTTTCCTCACCTGCTTCCTCCCTTAAATGAACAGCAACATTGCTTTGGTCTTCTCCGATACATGTACAGGCTCTCGTCTTCAACACACTCATGGGTCATGGCTCGTGAGTTCATATCTGCTGAGTTCATATCTGCTATAGTTCATGCATTCTTTGTTTCACCTACCATTGGTCTGCTCTCATAATTCGCATACATAGGAATGGCATGTACCTGGATCGACCACGCGTCGTTCAGCAGTGCCATGCCACGCAGACGGCAGACACCGACAATGTACTTGGCTACTGGCCATTATTCAAGATTTCAAGTTGTGGTAGAAATTTATGATCGTTGCGCAGAGGTTGTTTCCCGAAAGTATCCATTCTTGTACCCCATAATATGTAGTGTATATATTATATAGTATATATTTGCTCGACCTGGCCGGTGGACCGATCTTGTGGACATGTACTTCACTTAATTTCCTTCTTAACTGATTGGTAGAGTTTCCAATTTTCCTTTTAAAAAAAATCGCATATCGTCCGCTACTTGACTTGAGAGCATCACCAACAGTCTACATATCTGATTCCTAAAACTGATTTTAAGGGATTTTAGTCTAAAAAACTGCTCTAACAAATCCCCTAATCTTCTACCCGAGTTTTGGAGTTCCCTTCTCTCGATTCCTCACTCCGTTTATATGCGGGCGTGCATTCTCGCGAAAGTCGCTCCCAATCTCGCACTCCCGCCTCTCTCTCCTCCCGTTCCTGCGCGTGGAAGATAGCGATCTTTCTGCGCGTGGAAGAAAAAAACTTTTAAGTTTTAGGGAATGAATTTAGGCTATCTATTGGAGGGAGGAGTTTTTTCCCTTCCTTTTTTCAGTTTAGGAAACCAAAAACAATTTTTTGAGGAAAGATTATAGATAATCTGTTGGTGATGCTCTCAGGCCAGTTGGTATTTCATTGGGTAACAAAGTTTTTTTTCCCTGAAATACTTGCTGACCTACTGACCTGATTGTATTTTTGCTACTAGCTTGGTCGCTATATTAACATGTGTCAGTTAGTCGGCATTGTCAATACTCTATCCAGATTGATCACACGAAAGAAATTTAATATACCCCGAAACTTCAGGATACAAGAACCGATATACCAGGTGAAAAGATGTAGAATTACCACACTGTAAAATACAAAACAGTACTGACGATGGTTAAATCCAGTCCTGTACAAAGAATTGTGCTTCAAACTGCACCGCTCTTTCATACTTTCAGTTTCAGCAGTACGCTGTTGCTTACAGTCCTCAAATACTCGTCATGTCTCACATAGCGATTGTTCAAGAACCACGATTAGACAGTCTTGAACAGGTTAATAAATGAGACTACTATAGTCATCAATGGTAAACACAATCATGCCGGTTAAACGCACGTACAAAAAGGTAGAACCTAATATGAGCTCTCTATATTAATTAATGCCACTAGAGACTACTCCCTCTGATTCTATATTAATTGACGTTTTGAACAAGGTTGAGATTAAACTTTTATAACTTTGCCCATCAATAACTTTAAAAATATTTAGTTTAAAGAAACTAGAAAAACATATATATATATATATATATATATATATATATATATATATATATATATATATATTTGTCTTTCAAAACACTATAATAAAAGTAAACATGCATTTATTTATTGTATATATTGTAATAGAAAAATAAGGTCAAAGATATATCTTGTAGAGCGTGTCATTGTCCAAAGCGTCAATTAAAATAAAACCGGAGGGAGTATCCTCCTACAATAGTAGAGACAATAAGATTTCTAAACCATTAATGCATAAATATTTTTTATTATATTTCTTTTCTTTTCTCCACCTTCATGCAATAAATTTTCCGTTAATAAATGCTAAGAGTCGATTCTGAGCCGTTGTCATGCGTAGCAACGATGTTTCTCCTTTCTTCTCTCTTTTTCTTTCACGTCACCAAATTTACTTACGTGATAACAAAGAGGGCCTACTATTAAACACCATTATACATGCCCTAATATCCACAACCAAAAAGAGCGCCAAACCTGTCCACGAAACGAATCATATCGCCCAAATCGAATACACACGCCGAGAAGAAGGAACTCACCGGCCCAATGCAAAACGTACTCCCACGGCCCAAATGCAACGTAGCAACGAGCCCAACCAAGTAGCCCAAATGCGATATTGGAGTACTATAGAATATAGAAATAAGTCCACTTCAACTCCCTTAAAGTGACGGGAATCTAATCCATGACTCTCAACCACAAAATTGGAAAGGATGACTCCCTGAACTATTGAAACCAGTACAATTTAACTCCCTCGGAGATTTTGGAGGACTGTTTGGATGACGTGGTGGCGTTGACCTAGTCTTCATCCCACGTGGCGCTTATATAATATTAGAATTAAAATAAATATTTATGGGACCCATTTGTCATTCACACACTAGCCGTGTCAATGGCACCCAGCTAGTTTTATTTGGAGAAATTGCTGGCAGTGGCTTCGTAGTACTACCTCCCAAAATTTTGTTGTTTAGGATAGGATTTTGTTCATACTAAATAATAAATCTGGACAGTGCATCCAGACTAGCAGGGGCGGATTGGAGGGCGCCCGGGGGGGCCTTGAGACGCGGTGGTCCAGCGCCTGCGCTGCCACGCTGCCGGGGAGGTGGCGTGCCGCTCTCCAACGAGGCGCTGCGAGGGCGCAAGGTGGCAAGGCAGGCAGGCAGCAAGCCAAAAACTGGTTGTGATTGTGATTGAAACTCTAATACTAAAAGACAAGTATAAGATTGTGTCTCAATAGTTCAAGTTCAATGAGGTTGTGATTGATACTTATAATTGTTTTCTATATCTATACATCTTTAGATTGTCTAACATGTCAAAAAGAACATTACTCGCGTATCTATTATATTATTAAGACAGCTCGAAAAGAAGGCACCACGTTCGCTGTGGAGGCTAGAAATTCCCACATTAATCGGAGAAAAAAAAAGAGTCCAAGTAGAAATACAATCTAAAAAATAACTGAAATTCGGAATTAAAAATAAGCAATATTGAAAGAGGAGTCCATATAAGAACCCAATACGTGATTAATTAAAATTCAGAATAATAAATAAATAAATTTCTGAAATTAGAAGAAAAGAAAAAAAGAGAGTTCGAGTAGGAATACAAATTTAAAATTACTAAATAGATTTACTGTACAAAAGATAATCATATTAATCTAATTATGGATCATACCATCCGTACTAGGAGTCCTTGTCCGTTTAGAAAAATCAATTGCAGAACTATACATTATAGAGTTCTAAACCAACATACATTCCCGCACATATATAGGGTGGAAATACCAGGCCAGCACGCTTAGGCTGCAGCAGTAGAAAAAAAATACAGTGCCCTCATTTCATACAAGTCCATATATAAGAACCCAATACGAGATTAATTAAAATTTAAAATAAAAAATAAAATAAAATCCGAAATTAGAAATAAGAAAATAAAAAGAAGAGTTCAACTTGGAATGCAATTTAAAAGGAACTGAAATTCGTAATAAAAAATAAAGACTATTTAAAGAATACACCATCTAGAATACATAACGAGATTAATTAAAATTCCAAATAATTAATAGAATAAATTCTGAAAATAGAGTAAAACAACTAGGAATATAATTTATAAATAAAATCTATCGGAACGAAAAATATGGAAATTTCAAAAAAAAATCATCTAGAACACAACGATGATAAATGATAATAAATATCGAAGAAGTAACATGGTTGTAAAGGGTTGTAAAGGAGTAGAGTGGTGACAGTTGATGAGACATCTAAAAACTATTAACAAAATCCCATATAGAATCCCAATGACAATTAAAAGGAGTGACGACGGACATGCCGTTAAGCAGAATGGTCACGACGGTTGGCGGGATTTCCAAAAAATTAAAAAATAAACCTCAATGATAATCACATTCGATTTTAAAATCTCAAATATAATAAATAGTGGGAAGAAGCGGGCGAGCCGTAGAAGAGTACAAACGGTTTGGTGGGACTCTAGAAAGTAAAAATTAAACTCAAACAATAATTATGTTCGATTATTAAAATCCCAATGACAATAAAGAGAGGAAGCAGCGGATGAGCCATAGAGAAGTATATTGGCAGCTTTTAACGGGACTTCTAAAAATAAAAAAATGAAACCCAATGAGACAATAAACTAAAAAAACTATAAGATCCAATTTTTAAAGGTTAAAAGGATAATGAATATAAGCCATGGTAGATCGAACAAACAAATAAAGAAAGGGTGACAAAAAAAAAGTAAGGGGTAACAACTGATGTGACTTTTATAAAAGTTACAACATTAGAAATACGGGGATGATATGGTTTGGTCTTTCAAAGTCTTAAGACAATGAAATATCTATTGAATAAATTATAAGTAAAATCATATTAAAAATAGATAATTTTGTATGGGTGCTAGCCGCGCAATTGCACGGGCCACCCAGCTAGTTATTCTAATTCTAGTTCAAGCAACAAAAAAGTCAGTGATCCTGCACCTAGTAACGAGTGTTTAATTCAACCAAAGAGACCTCGGGCAGAGTTTAGTCTAAATTATTTGAATTGAAAATAAGTCTGTTTCAATCATTCATTAATTTGCCTTTTTCTTTGTATAGATTACTACTCATGAAGAATAATAGGCGATTGGGCATGACATGTCATCTAATCGACATTGGTTTGGTATGGACAAAATTATCGACGTATCATTAATTCAATGTATGTGATCTTTAAACTAGGTATTTAGCCAATTTACACGTGATACATGTTTTGATTTATGTTGGATTGCTGCGTATTTTGTTCCGCCTCCACTACTATATTTTACCGGATCCACCCTGCAGACTAGTTGTCTTAGAATAAGTGACATCCTATCCTGATAATAATATTTTGAGACAGATGAACACTACTACTACTCCGCTACACCGCTATCAGAAAACAACTCAATTATTCCACGTAGGTGACGATGTCTACAACTCTACGCTCTACAGTGCCCCCCGGACCAGAACCATGATCCTTGAGTAGCTAGTTATCCTAGTCCGACGTTATGGGCTGAGAGCCTGGGATAGAGATGAGCCGGAGCCGTCCGTCCACAAGATGCAGGGAGGATAGGTCGTGTCAGGTGCAGTCCTCGCGTCGCCATCAGTCACAGTAGTGGCCGGGAGCTAGGAGCTAGCCAGAACCAGTGCTGCACCTGCACAGCTGAGAGAGCTCGACTCGTCGTCGTCTTCCGGTCTTTCCCCTGTAAAGCTAGTGCTAGCAAGGGCCACGGCAGGAAGCTACAGTAGGTAGCTAGCCTGTGAGGAAAGGAGCCACCAGCCCACCATGACGCCGCTTCTGGCTGGCTTCTCACCGGTACTACTCAGTACTCACCACCCATGCCCGGGTAACCCGGCCGAATCCTACAAAATCCCATGGAAAGACACCCGTGGGGGGCGTTGATCAGCGGAAGGTCGCACCATCAGTTTTCGGTCCTCTAGTCTCTCCTCTCTCATCAGCCTCCTTTGTGCTCTTATTTAAACCGTTCATCTCATTTAATTGTAAAGTTTGGATCGATCTATCTATCTATCTATTATATTATTAAAACAACTTTGAAAAGAGACACCACGTTCGCTGTGGGGGCTAGAAATTCCCACATTAATTGGAGAAAAAGAAAAAAAAAGAAGAGTCCAAGTATAAATACAATCTAAAAATAGCTGAAATACGGAATTAAAAATAAGTAATATTGAAAGAAGTTTCCATATAACAACCCAATACGAGATTAATACCAATTCGAAATAAAAATAAAATAAAATCCGAAATTATAAAATAAAAGGAGAGTCCAAGTAAGAATACAATTTAAAAATAGCTGAAATTCGGAATTAAAAATAAGAAATATTGAGAGAAGAGTCCATATAAGAACCCAATACGAGATTAGTTAATATTCGGAATAAAAATAGGAAAAAAATCGAAATTAGCAAAAAGAAAAAAAAGTTAAAATAGGAATACAATTTAAAATCAACTGAAATACGAAATTAAAATTAAGTAATAGTGAAAGAAGAATCCATATAAGAAACCAATATGAGATTAATTAAAATTCAGAATAAAAAATATTCAAAATTAGTAAAAAAATAAAAGAGAGTTCAACTGAAATTCAAAAAATAAAAAAAATAAAAGTATTAAAAAACACTATACGGTATTAATTAAAAAATAAATTAGAAAAAGAAATAAAATATTTCAAGTAGGAATAGTGGTGGCAGTTAATACGATATATAAAAATTGTTAGTAAAACACCAAATAAAATCCTAATGATGATTAAAAGGAGGGATGAGCAAGACGGTTGCCGGGGCTTCTAAAAAGTAAAAAAAACCCCAATTGATAAACATATTCGATTTTTAAAATCTCAATGAGAATAAAAAGGAGAAGCAGCGTGCGGGGTGTATAGGAGTATAGTTGCAGAGCCGCCGACGGTTAGCGGACTTTTAGAAAATAAAAAATAAATTCCAACGATAGTTATGTTTGATTTTAGAATCCCAATGAAAATAAAGAATAGGCGGCGGAAGGGTCATAGAGGTGTATAGTGGCATCGTTTGACGGGACTTCTGAAACTATAAAAAATGAAACCCAACAAGACAATAAACTCTAAAAACTACAAGGTCCAATTTTTAAAGGTTCGGAACTTCTAAAAAGTAAAAATAAAACAATGATAATCATGATGCATTTTAAAATCTCAAAGGAGGCAGCGGGCGAGCCATAAAGAAGTACAATGGCAAAGCCGCTAACGGTTTGGCGGGACTTATAGAAAGTAAAAAAAATGAACCCGGACGATAATTATGTTCGATTTGTAAAATCCCAATGACAATAAAGAGAAAAGAGAGTGGACGGGCCTTAGAGGAGTATAATGGCAGCGTTTGACGGGACTTCTAGAAATTATAAAAACGAAACCCAACGAGATAATAAACTCAAAAAGCTATAAGATCTAATTTTAAGAGGTTTCAAGGAGAATGAATAGAAATAGTGGTAGACCGAGGAAACAAAAGAAGGATATGACAGAAGTAAGGGGTAGCAGCTGGTGTGACTTTTCAAAACTATATAATTAGACATACGAGGATAGCTATTTAATAAATCTTAAGTAAAATCATACTGAAAAATATATGATTTTGTTTGGGTGCTAGCCGCGCAATTGCGCGGGCCAAAAGGAGGCATCACGTTTGTTGTGGGGGTTAGAAATTCCCACATTAGAGCGTAATACAATTTAAAAATAGCTGAAATTCAGAATTAAAAATAAGCAATATTGAAAGAAGTTTCCATATAAGAACTCAATACGAGATTAATCAAAATTCGAAATAAAAATAAAATAAAATCCAAAATTAGAAAAGGAAAGGAGAGTCCAAGTAGGAATACAATTTAAAAATACCTGAAATTCGGAATTAAAAAAAAAGGAATATTAAAAGAAGAGTCCATATAAAAACCCAATACGAGATTAATTAAAATTCGGAATAAAAATAAAAATAAATCCAAAATTAGCAAAAGAAAATAAAAGAAGAGCTCAAGTAGGAATACAATTTAAAATTACCTGAAATTCGGAATTAAAAATAAGCAATATGGAAAGAAGAATCCATATAAGAACCCAATACGAGATAAATAAAATAAAATAATATCAAAAATTAGAAAAATCAAAAAAATAAAGTAATATCGAAAATTAGAAAAATAAAAAGAGAGTTCAAGTAGAAATACAATTTTGAAACAACTGAAATTGAAAATAAAAAATTAAAACATTAAAAGAACACAATACGGTATTAACTATTTTTTTTAAAAAATAAATTCTGAAAATAGAAAAAGAAAAATAATATTTCAATTAGGAATACAATTTATAAATAACTAAAATTTATAATAAAAATAAAGACTATTGAAAGAAAAGACCATCTAAAATGCATAACGAGATAAATTAAGTAACATGCCTATAAAGAAGTAGAGTGGTGGCGGTTGATACAACATATAAAAGTTGTTAATAAAACACCAAATAGAATCCTAATGACGATTAAAAGGGGGGACTTCAGGCAGACCGTGAAGCAAACAAGTAAGACAGTTACTGGGACTTCTACAAAGTAAAAAAAAAAACCCATTGATAATCATATTCGATTTTTAAAATCTCAATGACAATAAAAAGGAGAAGCAGCGGGCGGGGTGTATAAGAGTATAGTTGTAGAGCCGCCGGCGGTTGACGGGACTTCTTGAAAATAAAAAATGAATTCCAACGATAGTTATGTTCGATTTTTAGAATCACAATGACAATAAAGAGTAGGTGACAGATGGGTTGTAGAGGGGCATAGTGGCATCATTTGATGGCACTTCTAAAAATTATAAAAAAATGAAACTATAAGTCCAATTTTTAAAGGTTTAGAACTTCTAAAAAGTAAAAAAAAAACAATGATAAATTTTAAGTAAAATCGTACTAAAAGATATGATTTTGTTTGGGTGCTAGCCGCGCAATTGCGCGGGCCACCCAGCTAGTTATAGTATTAAAACAGCTTTGAAAGGAGGCACCACGTTCGCTGTGGGGGCTAGAAATTCCCACATTAATCGGAGAAAAAGAAAAAAAAAGAAAAGGTGAGTCCAAGTAGAAATACAATCTAAAAATAGCTAAAATTCGGAATTAAAAATAAGCTATATTGAAAGAAGTTTCCATATAAGAACCCAATACGAGATTAATACAAATTCAAAATAAAAATAAAATAAAATCTGAAATTAGAAAATAAAAGAAGAGTTCAAGTAGGAATACAATTTACAAATAGCTGAAATTCGGAATTAAAAATAAGGAATATTGAGAGAAGAGTCCATATAAGAACCCAATACAAGATTAGTTAATGTTCGGAATAAAAATAAAAAAACCGAAATTAGCAAAAAGAAAAGAAAAGTTAAAGTAGGAATATAATTTTGAAACAACTAAAATTCAAAAAATAAAAAAAAACAAAATATTAAAAGAACACTATACGGTATTAATTAAAATTTGAAAAAAAAATAAATTCTGAAATTAGAAAAAGGAAAAAAGATTTCAATTAGGAATATAATTTATAAATAAAAAAAATGATGATAAAAAATAAAGACTATTAAAAAAAGACCATCTAAAACACGTGACGAGATAAATTAAGTAACAGGCCTATAAAAGATTAGAGTGGTAGCAATTGATACGACATATAAAAACTGTTAGTAAAACACCAAATAGAATCCTAATGATGATTAAAACACCAAATAGCAAGACGGTTGCCGGGACTCCTAGAAAGTAAAAAAAAAACCCATTGATAATCATATTTGATTTTTAAAATCTCAATGAGAATAAAAAGAAGAAGCAGCGTGTGGGGTGTATAGGAGTACAGTTGCAGAGGCACCGACGGTTGACGGGACTTGTATAAAATACAAAATAAATTACAACGATAGTTATGTTCGATTTTTAGAATCCCAATGAAAAATAGGTGGTGGATGGGCCGTAGAGGTGTATAGTGGCATTGTTTGATGGGTCTTCTAAAAATTATAAAAAAATGAAACCCAACAATACAATAAACTCTAAAAACTACAAGGTCCAATTTTTAAAGGTTCGGAACTTCTAAAAAGTAAAAAAGACAATGATAATCATGATCGACTTTAAAATCTCAATGATAATAAAGAAGGGAGGCAACGGACGAGCCATAAAGGATTACAATGGTAAAGCCGCTGATGGTACCCGAACAATAATTATGTTCAATTTATAAAATCCCAATGACAATAAAGAGAAAAGAGAGTAGACAGGATGTAAAGGAGTATAATGGCAGCGTTTGACGGGACTTCTAGAAATTATAAAAACGAAACTCAACGAGATAATAAACTCAAAAAACTATATATAAGATCCAATTTTTAGAGGTTTAAAGGAGAATGAATAGAAATAGTGATAGACCGAGCAAATAAATAAAGAAGGATATGAGAGAAGTAAGGGGTAGCAGCTGGTGTGACTTTTAAAAATTATATAATTAGAAATACGAGGATAGCTATTTAATAAATCTTAAGTAAAATCATACTGAAAATTATATGATTTTGTTTGGCTACTAGCCGCGCAATTGCGCGGGTCACCCAGCTAGTTTATATTATCACACTAATTAACGGTAATAGAAATGTGGAGGGATATTACTGTCAAAATAGGTGCAGAGAGTATAATCATCATTTAACAGTAACTAAATCTTCTTTTCTCTTTTTTTTTTGCTTTTTCGATGAATATTGAGAGATCCCAATGTAATGGATGATCGTAGATCGATTTAGTTAGAAAAAAACATAAATAACAAATTAACTTCTAATCATTGTATTAGTAAATTACTAATTTACACTTAATAATATTGGTATTATAATACTAACAGTAGACAAAAATATGTTTTTTTATACGTGTGTGTCTATACCTTTTAATGTGTAAAAACGAAAAATACTAAAAAAAAGGAGAAAAAAGAGGAAAAACCGCCACGTGCCCTCTTTCCCCGCGCCCTTCCGCCGTCCCCTTTCCACGCGTGTCATGCGGCTGAGCCGCGTGGGGGCAGTGCGCGCGGATATCTGTCCTTTAGAGCATCCCCAGCAGCTCCTCTATCCGGTCCTCCATCCCCTTTTTGGCGCATGGAGGTGAAAAACAACGCTCCAGCAGACCTTCCATCACACACGCCATTTTTAGAGGACCTCCAAACCGCGTCCTTCCCAAGCTAAATATGGAGGTTCTCTCCCCTCACGCCATCCTCAACTGCCGACCTCGCGCCACCATATGGACTGCATACCGTAGGAGAGAGGAGGTGCATACCGGATTTGGAGGTGGAGATCACCAGAGTAGAGGTGGAGAGGCAGCAGATCTGGTAGTGAGGTCGCCGCCGTCCCCGTCGCTCAGGGTCTCCGCCGGCGCTGCCGCTCTTCTGACCCCACTGCCCCTCTGCCCCACCGCTCCTCTGTTGCCCCTCCGCTGCCCGCACCACTCCTCTGACCCTGCCGCCCCTCTGCCCCGCCGGCCGCCACCCCTCCGCCGCTCGCGCCGCCCCTTCACAGAGACTGGGTGGTGGTGGCGACGGGCCATCGGCGGGAGGAGGAGGGAGATGGACCCGCCGGCCGCCCCTCCGGTCGGCCCTCGTCCTCCCCGTCCTCTCGGCGCCGGCGGTAGAGAAGAGAGAAAGGCGGGGAGATCAGCGGTGGAGAAGAGAGAAAGGTGGGGAGTGAAGAGATAAAGGTGGGAAATTTTGTTAGAGTGGTGATACATATGTGGTAGTTGTAAAAATTAGTAAAATATAGTATGTAATATGGATGATCTGTTGGAGTGAAAAGTAATATAGAGTAGGAATCTTTTTGGATGACTATCTAAATAAGAGTATAGAAGATGGAATTTAGATGAGCTGTTGAGGATGCTCTTATCAATTTTGCACCCAGGTGTGCTCAATTATTCACCCCCTCAGACCTACCGAAACGGAGTATAGCAAATAGTATACGACTATACTTAATACTGAGTGTGCTTAGGAACTGAAAAACGTATTTATGTTCTATGTGAAAATGTAACGGTCTACACGTACAGTGGCATAGCTCTGTTTAGTTACCAAAATAAAAATTTTCACGTTGTCACATCGAATGTTTGGACACATGCATATAGTATTAAATTTAGAAAAAAAAACCAATTACATAGATTGCGTGTAAAATTGCAAGATGAATTTTTTACGCTTACTTGCGCCATGATTTGAAAATGTGGTACTACAGTAAATATTTGTTAATGATGGATTAATTAGGCTTAATAAATTCATCTCGCAGTTTTCTGGCGAAATCCGTAATCTGGCGAAATCCGTAATTTATTTTATTATTAGACTAAATTTAATATTTTAAATGTGTGTCCGTATGTTTGATGTGACAAACAAACTTAAAATTTTCCTCAATTAAAACTTTTGGATGTCACATCAGACGTTTGATCGGATGTTGAAAGGGGTTTTCGGACACGAATAAAAAAAGTAATTTCATAACTCGCCTGGAAACCGCGAGACGAATCTTTTGAGCCTAATTAAGCTGTCATTAGCACATATGGGTTACTGTAGCACTTATGGCTAATCATGGACTAATTATGCTCAAAAGATTCGTCTCACGATTTACATGCAAACCGTGCATTTAGTTTTTTTTTATCTATTTTTAATGCTTCATACATGTATCCAAAAATTCGATGTGATGTTTTTGTGAAAAGTTTTTGAAAACTAAACGGTGCCTAAACAAGGCCATACTGGGATGGCTCTTCAGCGCGCTTGAGGGGCTTTGAGCCGATAGATAGTTTCGAAACCAACAAAATGCAGTAGAAGTACTCTCGAGCTATAGTCGCGACGTGCTGCCCCGCAGGAGTACAGTAGTAGTACAACGTAAGCGGGAGCAACAGACTCCCCCCCTGCAACCCACTGTGCCTGTGCCCTCGACGCGTCTCCGTCGCTTTGGCAAATGTCACGTACATATTACCGTCTCAGGCTCTCAGCCATGCTCCCTACCACCCCTGCAGCGAAGCAAAAGCCACGCACGCGGCGCCTGACATGTAACAGGACTAGACCATCTTGTTCATTTCCCGCACCCCCTCCTCTCCTCTTCCTCCATCTGCCTCTTTAAAACAGTAAAAATAACCGTGCATCCCCTGGGCAAAATCTCTCCCATACATACACTACAGCGGCGAACCTTTCCTTATTCTCGCAACGCCTCGGTAACGGGCAGCGCCTGCTCCGCGCCGCGGTTGCGAGTTCGGGAAGGCGGCCGGAGTCGCGGGGAGGAGAGGGAGGATTCGATCGGCCAGAATGGGGAGGGGGCGCAGCGAGATAAAGAGGATAGAGAACCCCACGCAGCGGCAGTCCACCTTCTACAAGCGCAGGGACGGCCTGTTCAAGAAGGCCAGGGAGCTCGCCGTCCTCTGCGACGCCGACCTCCTCCTCCTCCTCTTCTCCGCCTCCGGCAAGCTCTACCACTTCCTCTCCCCCACCGTCCCCTCGTAAGCTGCCCTGCCACACATCCGCTTGTCGATCCGTCACGTATGTATATGCGCGCGCGCTGTCTCCTGACATTGTTGGTTAATCCACGTTTCGTTGCTGCTTCTTTCTTGGCGCAGCGTGAGGGAGTTTGTCGAGAGGTACGAGGCCACCACGCACACCAAGGTTTGGGCAGATATCAGGCAGGTACGTAGCACGTAGTACAACGCAACGCGCGTAGTAATCAGTTGTTTGAGCGTTTTCTCACCAGTAAATAAACGTGCGCCGTTTTTTTTTTCTCTTCCTTGGCACCGCGCATGCATGTAGGAGAGGCGCGCCGAGCTGGAGAAGGTGGGCAGCATGTGCGACCTCCTGGAGAAACAGCTGAGGTAAGCAACTCGATGCGAGCTGATCGATGTCACTCGTCATGATATCGTGTGTGCTTTTGTGTTTTTGGCAGGTTCATGACGGTGGACGACGGCGAGGAGTACACGGTGCCGTCGCTGGAGGCGCTGGAGCACAATCTGGAGGCCGCCATGCGCAAGGTGCGCTCCGAGAAGGACCGCAAGATCGGAGGCGAGATCTGCTACCTCCAGAACATTGTACGTCTTTCGTAAACACGGCCCACTTCTGATACGATTCATACCTGTGCCGTCAGGACACTTGTACAGATTTACAGATTGCGTTGTGAACCGAGACCAAACATCACTAGTAATATACATGTGTTTTTCGATTATCTGCGTGCAGATTAGGGGGCGACAAGAGGAGCGGTACGGGCTGTGCGACAAGGTAAAGAATATAATCATTCTGGCTATTTATCAAGTTGTACTATCTTCGTTTGTTAGTCAGTTCATTATCATCGTCATCATCAATTTTCCCTTTCAAATGGTCAAAAAGAAATCTTGTGTAAATGTTCTTCATAGGCAAATGTTGACAGATGATAGGCAAACACTCGTGAGAAACATAGCACTTGGCAGCAATTTCATATAAGTATTGAACCCACAAGTGCAAAGAAAGACATTGATCCAAACAGGTAGCTAAGTTCTTTGGTGTTCTTGGTCCTGTAGTTTTGCCTTCAGATCTTAATTCATCTCTAAATTAGAGATAAATAAGCAAATACTAGCCTATAAGAATGGTTAGCTGAGAAATCATTGGTTTATTTTAGTTGACGGATCAAGATACATAGCTTTCCCTCCAAAAATAAAAATAAGACAGAAAATAGATCGAAAAACCATGGTAGATTTGTTTTAAATTTATTCCCCTTTTGTTGCTGTGCCTGGATATTTGGTTCTTTTTTTCAGACTATAGGATACAGTATAAAGATAGACGCAAGTATAGGACTATAGAAGCACCATTCAGAGGAAGCGTGCATGCCCTACTCATGGTACTACATACACAGGCACAGTAGACCGATGCTAGACAAGAGCAATGCTCCATTACAAGGCATAAAGAGACACAAAGTATACTAACCTAGAACATATAGACCCTTTCATGGAACCCCTTTACCATGGAAGTGGAATAGCTTTCAGTTCGTGAAAGCAACTGCATCAACCTACATGAAACTATGCAGGGTAGCTCATGAAGCCTACCTACAGTGGCCGCTAGTAGCTTACTATTGGGTTACGTGGGTAGAGAAAGTGACCAAAACTTTTTGTTTGATTTCTCAAACCCTCCTTTTTGTTTCTTTCTGAGATTTTGAAATGCTTCAGTATTTTAGATGTTGCTCTGTAATTTTCCTGCACAGATTGCTCATGCACAGACTCTGAAGGATGTGGAATGTGGATCCACCTCACTAAGCAATGGCTTGGACCTTAAACTGGGTTAGTCATACGACTGAATCATGTACCTTATGTATGAATTGGGTGATCCGATTGTATTTGTACCTTACAAACCTCGGTATTATGCAGGGTTCAACTAGAAACAGATGGACGCTTGACGTTCAGATTTCCTTTATTGCTGCTTAGAGCCAGTGTTCTATTATGAAAGATTATGCTGAACTTTTCCGGGGTTAAGCAATATCTAGAAGTGTTTGCGGCAAGAGCTCATCTTTTGTTTCCTGATCTCATGGGAACTCTCTGCACGGCGTCATGTATTAGGCGAATATTAGCATCACATCGGAAACTACTGAATATTACCTTCGTCAATCTTGTTTTCACTTTAGACAAAAAGAAAAGGAAAAAGAACAAAAAAAATCCAGACCGAAGGAAAATCAGTGAGAGATCTCAGCAGAAAATTGCTCGTCTCCACAGACTCAAAGAAGCAACGACAAACAAAACGATAACAGCAACGAGGAGCTCAGCAAGAACGTAGCGATATAGAGATTATAAATCACATCACAGAGATCATACTCAAATCTCATCATTGCTCCAAATCGTTGCAAATCAATCTGAAAAAACGGCAAGAGAGGTAAAATCACGCTAAGCAATAGAGCCATCCCAAAGCAAAAGGAGGAAACAAAAAAAACGCCACAACGACGGGAGAGAATGGGGAGGCTGCGCAATGCCCTTCCGGATTCACTAGTCGCCCCCGGGCTTTTAAGAGCCGCAATCCTACAAACGGCGGGGCGAAAACCCTAGGCCGCTGAATCGATGACCGTCTGATCAACCGTTGATGGACAAGATTTCGTATCCTTGCACCAAGCCTTAACTGGGCCAAGCCCATCTTCAATAGCCAAATCTAGGCCTCAGTGGCTTCCTCTGAAAAAGGAATAAGTTCACCAGAGGTCCCTCAATTTAACAGCGAGCTTTTTTAGGTCCCTTAACCAAAAAATAAATGTGTATCCCTAAACTCACACAAACCATACACTTAAGGTTCTATGACAGTATATATGGGTGGTTTCGTTGACGTGACACCCTGGTCTTCTTTTTTTCTTCTCTTTTCTTCTCCTTCTCTTCTCTTTTCTTTCTTCTCTTCTTAAGTGAGGGAGCCGGTGCTCGCCCGCCACACTACCCCGCCCCTCTGCTCCTCCCGTGCCCGGAGCCGCTGCCTATGCTCCGTCCGACGAGGGGGATCACAACAACAACAACAACATTGCCGCGGCCATAGCCGGTGGTGGGGGTGAGAAGAGGATCACACCGGCGCCTGCGTCCTCCACGTCGCCGTCCCTATCGGCTTCCTCCGACAGCTCGTCCGACTACCACGAGGATGCTCCTTCCACGGCGCCGCAGCCCAACTTCTGCAGCCATCTAAAGCGTTGACGG
Source organism: Oryza sativa Japonica Group (assembly GCF_034140825.1). Classification (NCBI taxonomy): domain Eukaryota; kingdom Viridiplantae; phylum Streptophyta; class Magnoliopsida; order Poales; family Poaceae; genus Oryza; species Oryza sativa. The sequence continues at coordinate 30,874,432 of NC_089035.1, read as the reverse complement.
CGGCCGCGGTATGGCTCGTCGCATTCGGGTCCGTGTCCCTGGCTGGGAGGATGCGCATCATGGAGGTGGGACTCACCGTGCGGCAGCGACGGCGGTGACAAGCGCGCCACGATGCAGACCCACCGTGGATACCGACCGACGGCTCGCGGGCGCTGCTCCCTTTACCTCCCTTCACCGTGGCGACGGGGCGGAGGTGGCTGAGGCGTACGGAGGTGCCTCAGAGGTGGAGGCGGCTCCTCCGCTCTCGGGAGCGGCGGCGGCTGAAGGGGCAGGCACCGCCCGCCCTTCGCATCGGGCAATCTGGAGGTGGAGGTGGCTTCCCTGCCCTCGGGAGCGGTGGCGGCTGAGGGGGCAGGCGTCGTACGCCGCCGCGCTCGAGATCCCTGGGCAGAGGGAGATGGGGGACGGATCGTGGAGGTCAGGAGCACTGTCGGTGCCGACGGCCCGGATTTGCCGGTGCTCACCATTAACGCCAGCACCACGCGGAGCGGAAGACGCGGCCCGACCACCGCCTTGCTCGCACCATCGTCTCCGTCTCTCCAGTGACGCTCTACCTGAGCCACCACTTTGACTACGGCGGCGGCGGCGATAGCAAGGACGCCACGGCGGGCGAGCGACGGCTCTCTCACTGAAGAAGAGAATAGAAAAGAGAGAAAAGAGAAGAAAAAAAATTTGTAGCTGACATGTGGGCCCCACATACTTTTTTAAAAAAAATTCTGACTAGGATGCCATGTCAGCGAAACCACCCATATATACTACAATAGGACCTTGAGTGCACGGCTCAAAATCTCACTGTTAAGTTGAGGGACCTCCGATGAACTTATTCCTCTGAAAAACTTTAAATCTTTGACGGGCCGAAAACCAGTACTCTCCTGATTCCAGATAGGCTGAGGTTGCATACCAAGTTGATGTTTTGGGGTTATTTTGGGCTATTTCTGATTGGCGGTTGTTTTCAACTTGTTCAATGCAACAAGTTGAGACCAAACAATACTAGTGTTTGGAGGAAGAACATAAGTTATGATTGGAAAAAATTCTCCAATCATAACTTATGTTCTTCCTCCAAACACTAGTATTGTTGCGGCCCTAGGGCTAATAGTTAGGATTTCGCTGTGAGCATTAGACACTAGGGTTGAACACTAGTACCGAGGGTTTGAGCTTAGATGGATGACTGAGAGATGACAAACCAACGGTGGGGCAGCAAACATGGAAGGGTGGCAACTGGAAAGGCGGTTGCGGCACCACTAAAGCTATGGGGTTGGAGAAAGCCAGTAAGCGGCGTCACTGGTAGAGATGCATTACTGTGAGGGGTTAGGAGGCGGGGATAATGATGGCGTCATTGGTGAAGACGTACGCAAATAACTATGAGAGCAAGAGCATCTTGTTGCCATTTAGACAAGTACTCCCTTCGGGTTGATCATTTTTAAAATATTTATCTTTCAAATATGGTGACTACATGTATAGATTAGTCTCAAAAAGTACTTTAATAAAATCATATATTTGTTAACAGTTTTATACGTATTATAATGAAAAATAGTAGTCAAAGTTGTTTTTTGAAAACCGTGTTCTTGTCCAAAACGACTAGTATTATCAAACCGGAGGGAATATGAGCACTCGTGACAGGGGACGGGGAGAAAATGGGCATGGCGAAGGCCAGTTTGAGCAGGTCTTGGTGGTGCCGCTAGCATAAGTCGGTGATCGGGTTAGAGTGTGACAGTGCGAGCGGGTGTCACAGGGAAGAAGAGGATAAAATGTTATTGTATGATCATGACTCATGGTGTAATCTGATCGTAAAAAGTCTCTAAAAAGAATGAATTTGTACCAAGGAATAGATAACCCCTAGATTTTATTATTGGCATGCATTTTCATAGCGTGCGTACAAACGTACATTTATTTATATGCACCATCAGACGTTAATGCACTCTGATATTGTTATATGCATTGTCAATTATACTTTTTTTCTTTAACCACGTGAGGGGGAAAAGTTTAGTACGAAAGTGGAAGGGAGATAAGAGTGAAGTGCATTATCAGTCCGTAATCTCCCGGTCGAGTGGTAATCACGGTCGGTCTGTAATTTGGTCTCCTTTCCTGGTGTGCGCTACATGTGGACAAGGCAGGCAACGCATGATCGCTACCTGCACGGCTGCACCTGCACCGCACTGGATGCAAAATCCCGTTGCGCTCCTTTGTCGGTGGAGGCAAAACGCGAAGCTGCAGAGTTTGAGAGTTGTCAAATGTATTTTCCCACGCTGCATACAGAGTGGCTGCACGCAGCTGGAACATCTCTGGCTCTCTGCCGCGGAAGACCTTCTATCGCTCAGTTCTCCGGCGTCAGACTCAGACTGACAAGTGACAAGCAGAGGGCATCTCAGTACGCGCCGTGAAACGGTCAGCGCCGCGATCGATGGTGAGGCCTCTCGTCCGCCGCAGATCCGATCGGTAGCAATAGCACATATCACCTGACGCAGTAAACCGGAATCTGATGCAGCAAGTTGCGGCAGATTAACCCCAGCTCCCCATACAGGCAGGATTTCATATTACCTGGACTAATGGTGCATTTATCGCCCGCGACTAAACAATCGGCCGGGACGCGAGGCTGCCGCCGGTGTAAGGCGCAGTCATCATTACCCGTGAAGTCAAACCAGGTCGCGCCCCCCGCTCAAAACCACGTAACCGCGCGCATCCTCACGAACGGGTCGATCTCGCTTCACCGAGAACGCGACACTTGTTCAGAAAACTCATCTTGACACGCTTCCCAAATCTAGGAAGGGAAGTGATGAAGTGAACAGAGAAGAACGTTTATATTACCTGATGCAATTTGGAGCTCTTTGGGCGTTTCATTTGGAACTTTGGATCACACGCTGAGGCCTCCAATTGAACGGAAACTTTTTTACGGTCCTAGTATGTTGTTGTACAGCTGCCAAGAAGGCAGGACTGTAACTTTCCCAATGCACTCGTCCCCTGTAATACATCACCGGGCTCCCCAGGCTACTCTCGTAGACGGGAAACGCATTAACTGTGAACGGAATCTGATTTAGCCGGGCTGTTTGTTTGGTCAAACTGCAAATTAGTAAAAGGCCAAGTCGAGACCCAGATCGCCCTATAAATTAGCCGGTGCCGGAGCAACGCTGATCACACACTGCAACTTAACTAAAATTAGCGCCAAGCAAAAGAAAGTCAAGGAGTTCAGCAAAGATGAGGAGCCACACAGCCGTAGTCTGCTCGGCACTGCTCGTGCTTGCCGCTGCATTGCTGCTCCCAGCGCACCATGCGATGGCCGAGGACGTCGTCTCGAGCAGAGACAACACGGCCAGGGCGCCGTCATCTTCGCCGTCCGCTGCTACGGCCACGGCGCCGGCACCGTCGCCCTACACCGACACGGCCATGGCGCCGGCCCCGTCGTCCTCCAACGACACGGCCGTAGAGCCGGTGGCCCCGCCGCCGCTGCCGTTCATCATCGTGGAGGGCGTGGTCTACTGCAAAACGTGCAAGTCGAGGGGCTACAGCAGCGACATGGACGCGTCACCTCTCCCAGGTGCGCATCCAGGATCCTCTTCTCCCTCTGTCCCCCATTGCTACACATTTCTTTTCTTTTTTTCTGACCGTGTCGTGGTGCGGTGCAGGCGCGACGGCGCAGCTGGTGTGCTACGGGAAGAAGGTGGTGAACGTGACGGGGACGGTGACGGACGCGAACGGCTACTTCCTGGTGATGTTCTACGACCTGCGCAACTTCAACCCGCGCACCTGCAAGGTGTTCCTGGGCTCGTCGCCGACGTCGCTGTGCGACAAGCCCGTCTACCCGCCAAACAAGTGGATCGGCCTCTCGCTCCTCAAGGAGACCAGGACCGTCCCGCCCGTCGGCCTGCAGGCCATCTACTGCCCCACCAGCGTCCTCTTCTACGGCCCCGCCAACGCCGGCCAGTGCCCCTCCGGCTAACCAGCTGGCTCTAGCTACTCCGGCAGCTCATGGCCGGCCGTTACGCCGGCGACCGGGCATGCGGCACGCGCGCCGAGGTGCGTGACTGCGCGGGATCGATCGATCGATCAAGGAAGGAATAATTAAAGTAGGCAACTAGACATACGTATTGTCAACGTGTGTCATGGTGTTCCACTTGCAGTAGCGACTAGGTAGCGAGACTGTGTGTGTACGTTCAGTTCTAGTTTGAGAGGTAGCGCGGCTGTGATGTTTCGATCGCTTGTTGTCAGTGTAGCATTGGTGGTTTCTCCATTGGTTCTCTGTTCAAACTTGTATGATTTGTCCGCTTGCAAATTTTGCAAATTTTTTAAGACGTTGAAATCTAGGCCATCTGGTTCACTCGATCCAAAGTTCCAAACACTGGCCACTGGAACTCTGGAAAGTAGGAATCTTACAAGTCGTCGTCCATGGATCTGTAAGCCTCTGATTGCACACATTGCTAGAGCCTGGAGGGAAATGGTTACTCTGCCAAATGGACTATATAATGCAGCCTCTGACCACTTGATCTTAATCACAGTTGCAGATAGTACTACTACTATACACCTTCCGGAATGTATCAGTAATATCCTATGTGAATGTAATTATTTCGTCACTGTTTATTTAGAACAGAGAGAGGTGGCAACGCCAGGTTCAGTAACAAAACCAAAACAGAGTACACTTTGGAACGCTGCAGTATAGATGTCCAGTTTTACGTCCGGCTTTGACGCTAAATATTGGGTGCTGTGCAAAAAAAAAAGCAAAAAGAACGAGTAATTCACAGCAAAGAGAGCATTATAGTATGTTCACATTGACCAATTCAGTTCTTGCAAGAATTGGAAAATAGTCTTGCATCCTGTTGGTTGATTTTATCGGCTAATGCCGGTTAGTTAGGATAAGGTTAAAATTCGACCGATTTTTCTAACCTAACAAGAAACAAACTAAGAGATAAATCTGTTTTGTGTGATCGGTAAAAAATAGATTCGAATTTTAGATTGAGATAAACCCCGAGCCCCACCAGTGTCGCTATATAAAGAAAGAGAAGGATGGAGGCTGCGTGACGACTCAATTCTCTCCAACCCTAAACTCTAAATCAATCGCCCGATCGATTAGACACTGGAAGGGGTTCGTGAGGTATCTCACAACAGAAGAAGAAAAAAGAAAAGCAATGGCTTCATCTCAGGTCAGTTAGATCAATTAATTTCTGCATGAGCAGAAGGTGATCATGTTTAGGCTAAGATTCAATTAATTAATTGGATTAAATTCCAACATTGTGGTATCAGATACTAATCTTAGCCACTTGATCCCATCATCCCTGATTGAAGGCACTGTGCCAATGAAGTGATGAACCCTAATCTGTTAAGCCCGGCATGATGCCATGATTAATCTGTTAAGCCCCTTATTCTGTTTATTAGTTCTTAAAGTTGCTTTGTGTTGAGCATTATGTCATATTTAAGTTAATTAGATCGAATTAGGGTTCATGCTTAAGTAAATCATAGCTTCGGCTAGAAATCAGTAAGGGAAGGAGAAATTCAATCAGAGAGAGATTTTTTTTTCTCTCGAATTTTACTAAGCGGAGAACGAATGAGATAAACCAGATTGAAACTCTCATTGTTCCCAACTCATAAACCCTAGGTTCTTATCATATAAGAACAGTGGATTAAGAAGTAAATTGGGGAAAACAGGGGATAAACTAGATTGAAATTCCCCACTGTTAAGCAAAAGGGAATAAACAAGATTGAAATTTCCCGGAATCCCCAATAAGCCGGATCCAATCGGCCTAAAATCCCCAAATGAGGAACCCTAATTTTTGGGGGGAAGAACCCTAAGTCACAAATACCAGAATTAAATCCAAATTCAAGTCAAAATTAGGTTTGAGTTCGGGTTAATTACCGGATTTAGACCCCCTAAGCTTGCCGGAGCTCTCCGGTCTCCTCGGGGCCGCGCCGGTTGACCGCCGTGCGCGCGCCGCCTTGGAGCTTGTCTCTCCACCGTCCCTCACCGGGGACGGGAAGCGTCGGCTTGGCGGCTGCCTTCGGGCTCCGCACCCCCGCTGACGAGGTCCGGCCGCATAGACGCTTGCCGTCGCTAGTGCGCCGCCTCGCCGGACCGCCGACGCCGTAGCACACGGCTTGGCGCCGCCCTTGGGTGCGCCCCCCAGCCAGCCGAGGTGGAGCCGCTACGGCGCTCGCTGCCGCACGCGCGCGCTGCCTCGCCGGACCGCCGTCACAACATCGCTGCCGATTCGCTCGCTCGCTCGCCGGACGCCGAATCAGGAAGAGAAGGGGACAAGAATGAGCTAGGGTTAGGGTTTACACCCATTCCCCGTGGCACGCGATTTCTTCGGCGCGGGCGAAATCTTGGCCGTCTGTTTGATCGGACGGCCGTCCTCGCTCCCGCGTCGGGCCATCGCCGTTAATGGGCCGAGCCGATCTGGGCTGCGGCCACCTCAGCGCCGCGCGCGCATAAGTGAGCCGGTCCGTTTTGGGCCGGCCTCACCAATAAGAGTGGGCTCTTATTAATTTTAATCTTAAGCCCGCGAATTTAATGTCTTATTTATTTTCAGAAATTCATTTATGTGCTTTCTTAGCCATTTAAAATTTCTGGAAATTATGATCAATTATTTGGTCACTCATAAAGAAATTAATGATATGATATTATATTTGACCAACGTTAATATGATTTCATGTCAATATTTATTAAGGTTATTATTTCCTTAAGCCATTTAATTTATCCCTAGTTAAATGGAAATTTAACTAGAAAATATTTATGATTTCATGTCAACATCATTATGATGGTCATTGCCTTAGTAACTTAATTATTTATAGTCGAATGGAACCAACGAGAAATTCGACTAGAAAGTATTAAGATCTGAAGTTATATTTAACCCACGTTATTATAATTGCATGACAATTATAATTTTTATTCCTTATTTATTTTCTACCAAATGGTGATATAATTAAGGAATTAATTTTAAGATTATTCATAATTATTTATGACCAATGGTGCTTTGACTATGAAATTCTAAGTTTATTTTGCATACGATTGATTAAGCTATGGTAAACTAATTATATGCAATCAACAATTCTTATTATTTAAGATCAGTTGAAATAATGAGTAAATTATTTCTAGATAAATGGAACCAACGGGAAGTTTATCTACAAAGAAAGATGATTTCATTAAGATTGTTATTTCCTTAATTATTTTATGCCCAACGGTGATGTAATTAAGGGAAGAAATCTAAGTATTGTCAATCATTATTTTAATTTTCTCTGTCATTTTGGCCTTAATGGTGATATGACTTAGAATTTTATTTATGCCATTAGTGCATTAATTCCTTTTATCACTTCTACCTTACGGTGATGTGATCGAGGATATAATCTATCAGTAATCTTAATTCCTTTACCATTTCTGCCCAACGGTGATATGGCTAAGGATTTTAATTTTAATTCTATAGCATCACTAATGGCGTCATTTCCTAATCATTTCTACCGTATGGTGATTTGATTTGGGATTTTAAATTATTTACTTTATCACTTCTACCTTTTGGTGATGTGACATTAATGTTTATTCCCTAATCATTTCTGCCCAACGGTGACTTGATTTTGGATTATAAGTAATTCCTTCATTTTGTCTCTGCCCAACGGTGATACAAAGCGAAATAAAGATTAAGTTATTATTGTGTAAGTTAATGTACTATTGTACGTAATTTGCACAAGCAACCACAATAATAGTGCCACTTAATTTTATTATCAGTTAAAGTCTATGAAATTATTATTATTTTTCCTCATTGACTTAACGGAGCCTAAGGCCTATTTGAGTATGACTTAGCATTAACAAAGGATCCCTTGTGGCTCCCGCAGCTAATGTCACTAATGTTTCCTAAACTCAAGAGGCATCTTTAGCCTGGGAGAAGGCCAATATAATGCTATGTTTCGCATGTCACTCACAAATATTGAGATTATCATCCCTGTTAGTGTTAGGGGAGAATTTTGAGCATGACATTGTGAAACTGTATCTAGCAAACGTTGAGATGAACTTTAGAAGTTTGTCAAAACAAATGCTTAGTACAATTTTAGTGCCTATGCACATTTGCCGCCATAATTTAAAAGGTAGCACAAGAAATAAATCACATGGCGTGCAAACTTTGTGAGATGGATATCGCACATTTTATATGCGCCACTTGTCCATTTCATATGATTCTTCTCCCATTAGACTACGGTCATTTTCAGAGTTGTAATACTAAGACCAAGTGGACCATAATTGACTTGGTTCATCATTCCGCAAATCAATAAGAAATATAGAAGACTAAGAGGCAAACTAAGTAAGATCCTTTTAATCTTGTCATTTGATGGAAAAGATGAAGCTATACTATGGGGTTGTAGCAACTCCAAATTTAATAATAATAAAGCTCACTTTCCTCGCAAGGGGAAATAAAGTTGCCTCTATGTCGTATGTATGCTACTCTTGAAATTTTCTTGTGTAAGTTCTTTGCAAGAAATAGGGACATGCTTAATGTCCTGATTCAATAAAGTAGTTAAATAAGAAGATTAAGGGCATTATTTTGGGTTGAATCATTATGAGACGTTGTCGAAACTATGGCCTTATTATTCGGCCACATTTCTAGGGGAGAATGGACGTCTCATTAAGGTCGAGACACTTCACCCTTAGAAATTTCTGACATCTATTATTACTTAGATGATAATTCACTAAGTAAAATTAAGTGATTTAAGTTTATGAAAAATAAGATATTATGCTTCCATTAAATAAATAATACAATCAGTGGGAGCTCATCAAGAGCTCTAATAAGAGAAGATTATTCTACCTCATTTATGACTCATAGCTCCATTATGTGGATGCTAGAAATTTGTATCTCTTAATTTGTGACTTACACAATTAAATATACATAACATAACTTGAGGGTTTTGTTATGGAAATACAAGTCATATATAGGGTACAGACTTAAGAAATCCATTTGTGGACTTAATCAAACATTGATGATGTTTTAAATTCCGCTGCGTCATTAGTGAACTAAGCTTAAATAAGAATGAGGAGAATAATTATTCTATAATGATGGAAGTAAGACGTCATTGAAATTGTGTCATTGTCGCTTATGTCACATACCTAGGGGAGTTTGGAACGTCTCATGAGATAGAGATATTATTTCCCTTAGATTTTAATGGTGTTGTTTAGCTTTAAGTGAAAATTTCACGAAGTTAAGAGATTAGCCAACAAATGATTTTTTATGGCTATGTTTACCCATAAGCGACCTCCGATTTCCTTTAAGAAATTTAAGACACTAATGCTAAAATCAAATGAAGTTATGAGATCGGATTATGGTGGTAAACACTAAATAAAGCTTGTTCACCTTATAAGACATTAAAAATAAGCATTTATCCAAATGGTTTTCGAACCATGTAAGAATAAATTGATATGGATGAACAAAATAAGACATTAAAGTGTTCATCTAAATGGTTTTCGAACCATGTAAGGATAATTGAGATTGATGAATAAAATAAAGAATTTAGTAGAAGTTTCTAAATGAGTCAAAATAGTGGGCCATTTAAGTGGGTTAATGAAATTAAGCCCGACTGATGAAAATTTCGAATAATTCAAGTGAGGTGGATAGCTGTATGGAAATTAAAGGTGGAAATTTCACACCGGTACTCCATACTAATGACATTTTATTGTCAAGCAATACATATTGCTGTTAGAAATTAAAGGAAATTTTTCCATGAATTATTTTGGTCTGAAGGAGTACTGGGCTTATATCAGTAAGTCATATATTGACATAAAGAAATAATTTCAGAGAATTCAGTTAAAGATTAGTCAAGCTGAAGTTAAGTTATAAAGATAATCATTTATGATTCAGCTGATAGAAGCTTGAGATTAGCTCAAATCTGGATGCATACAGATTTGGCATACATTTTACTGGGAATCTTGACAGTATTAATTAAATCCAGACTAGACCACTGGTATTAAGAATGTTTTGTATTATTTACAAAGCAATCTTAAGTAACATGCTCATATTTCTAAAGTCCAATGATCTCAGAAGTTTAGAGACATTTGGACACTTATTTTGTGAGATGTGTGGATATATATAAAGATTATTAAGTTAACTAAGATTAAGCTATGTCCACACATAGGGGAGCAATAACCATGGAAAAGCTCCAAAAATAATCTCTTACTGCATAATCGACGATGCAGTTTAGATTTTAAAGCATGTTATAATTAATCATAAGAATATTTCCCAGAACTAAAAGTGGTAAATAGCGCTCATAAACCACTCAAAAGGTGTAAACCACCCAAAATATACTGTGTTATAAGTTGTGCACTGATTACACACAGTTTTCTATTGTAGTAGCAACATGTTATGTGTTTTCTGCCTAACACATTGATATAGTTGTGAAAGATATGTCCCAGGATCGAATTATTACTAAACTAAGCTTTTGCTCATGGATCCATACTCTAAAGGCTCATAAAGTTAAGATTAATTAAGATATGTTCTAGCCAGTACATGCATAAATAATAGCCTCACTAAGATCCTGGATGAGGGGGACTTAATTTTTCAATCAACACCCACTAAGTTAAGCTTGAGTTTATTTGGGTACTATAGTAAACTATAGGTCTTGTTGTCTCGGTGACGCATAATGTTGTTGAAGACACATTGCCTTGGGGAGCTAGTTTATGTGATAAACTCGTCAGTTAGTCTCAAAATCAAGGGGAGAATGTTGGTTGATTTTATCGGCTAATGCCGGTTAGTTAGGATAAGGTTAAAATCCCACCGGTTTTTCTATCCTAACAAGAAACAAACTAAGAGATAAATCTGTTTTGTGTGATCGGTACAAAATAGATTCGAATTTTAGATTGAGATAAACCCCCGAGCCCCACCAGTGTCGCTATATAAAGAAAGAGAAGGATGGAGGCTGCGTGACGACTCAACTCTCTCCAACCCTAAACCCTAAATCAATCGCCCGATCGATTAGACACTGGAAGGGATTCGTAACAGAAGAAGAAAAAAAGAAAAGCAATGGCTTCATCTCAGGTCAGCTATATCAATTAATTTCCACATGAGCAGAAGGTGATCATGTTTAGGCTAAGATTCAATTAATTAATTGAATTAAATTCCAACACATACCAAATGAGGTCGAATACTCTACTTAAGCATGCATTTTGTGACGACTGACTAGTAAGTATATTCGGAATTTTCCAGCACCTTTATGCTCCGTCTGCATTTTGGCCTGTTTACTATAGCCACTAATCACTCTTCAGAATACAAGAGTCAGAGCCGCCCTTGGATGTTGAGATACAGAGTACTGAGAGTAGCGTGAATAGTTAATAAGTACTACCACCCTCCCATGAACAGTACCGTGTCTAGATTTATTAATATCTATATAAATATAAATAAATGCTAAAAAGTCTTATAATCTGAAACGGAGGGAGTAATAATTAAATCGTCTTAGTATTCTCTCACCATTAAACAAAAGAGTTTCACTGATAAGTGATAACAGAGCACTTAGGGCCAAGTAGTTGCTAACTTGCTGATGTCCTTGTCCATGGCTTTGATGGGCCATGGACAAGGGCAGGAGGCGTGGGAACTGGGCCACTGGACGGACGGTTTGCTTTGGTCTTGTCATTACCGGCCCAAGCAAACGCCCATCACAGCCCAAGAAAACCAAGAAAGCAGTTTCGAACTTTGGCAGAACGGTTATGCAACGTGAATCTTCAGGAATGGAACATGCCGGTGTTTTGTTGGTTAATCCTTTCCATCCATGACAAACTGTTGGCCGGCAGGGATACGCGCGCACACATGACGAAGTTTCCGTGTATACGATGTCGCGCGCGGCTGAAATTGTTTGGGTTTTGACCTGCGTTGCGTGCGTGCGTGTGTCGTGGGGCGGCGATCGATGATAGATGTACCGTGAGGACGCCATCCATCAAACAAATCAAGAAGAAGAAAGACATCCCTTTGCATGCAAATTAAAGTATCCGCGCCCCTTTTATGCTAGCTGGAGCAAAAGCGGAAGCGAATTCATCATGCGTGCATGATGAACCGTAGCTGCGTTGCTAGATGCCGTGCCTGCCGATTTTGTGCTCTAGGTGGTTCTCTGATGTTTAAGCATCAGCTTGAATTCTGAACAAACAAATCCGTGCGGAGTTCAAGAAATGACTTAATTAGAAAACCTCTTTGGAGCACCCAGATTTTTTTTAAAGAAGCTAGTCTAGATTTATTGCATTGACATAGATAGCATGCATGGCTTCTCCTAGCTTGCTTAATTGCAGTGGTTCACTCAACATTTTATTTTTTCGAACGAACGTTCACTCAACACTTAATGTTACGATAATCTGTTACTTGTATGGGGCTCAAACTGTTCTCATTTTGTCAAAAGAAAAAAAAAACTCTTTTGTTTGGTCTGTTCATGCATGGTTAATTTGCAGGCTGCAAATTTGCCTGGTAATTAATTTGTCGAAAATGGTTAATGCATCATGTTCCACACCACTTGATGCATCGGCCAATCGATCGACCAGGTCGTACTAACCAGTCCACAACATGATTAACCTGGGCCGGCCTCTAGATTATGCTAACATTTTGAACAAGTGGATGTACTCTGTGCCTATCAAAACAAGTAATTCGATCAACATTATCCATTTTAACGAGTGCAAGCGGCGCTACCCGGAATCCGGATGCGCGCAGGTAGCTTGCAACACCGAAAAGGCCACGTACATGCACGTGATGAGCTCCGTTTCCCCCATATAAGCGATACACGCATCATCATCATCATCATCATCATCCGTACAAAACGGTATCTAGCCTAGCTAGCTGATCGGCCCACCTACAAAGCCTATAAATTGCGCCATCTTTGCTCATCCTTTCCATTATCATTGCGACGTACTAATTTAATATAAGTATAGAGCTTCATCATTTGACAAACAACAATGGCTAGGTTCGCGGGATCCCTTCAGCTGTACTGCCTCTCCGTCCTGCTCGTGATCCTCACCCAGCTTGGAGGAGGCTCTGCCATGGGGCTCCCCCGGCCGCCACCCAACGTGAACTTCACCATCGGCGTCGAGGGCGCTGTCTGGTGCAAGACCTGCCGCTACGCCGGCTACGTCAAGTCCAAGGACGCCTCGCCCCTCCCAAGTATAGTACTCGTACCACCACCACCACCACCACCCACCTGCGCTCGATGGCCTCGTTTTGGCCGCTGAAAAATAACGTGTGCTTTTTGCTGCGTGCGTGCGCAGATGCGGCGGCGCTGCTGCGGTGCAGGCGGGGGAAGTGGGCGCTGTCGGTGTGGGGCGCGACGGACGCGCGCGGCTACTTCCTGATCCAGACGGGGACGCAGGTGGCGGCGTTCACGAGCAAGGACTGCAGGGTGTACGTGCCGCGGTCGCCGTCGCGTGCGGCGTGCGGCGTGGCGCTCCAGCCTGGGCGGAAGACGGGTTCGCCGCTCAAGTTCCGCAGGTTCGTGGCGCTCCCCGACGGGCTGCAAGGGCGCTACTCCGCCGGCAACTTCGTCTTCGGCCCGCGAGACCCCAAGAAATGCTGACTTTCTGATTAGCGGTAACGTGTTTGGGACTTTGGGGCTGGGGGTGGTGTGGCTGTGCACTTCGAATTCTACAACTTGGTCACAGTTTGTGTGTGGCGTGTGCCCGGTGGATCGACGTGGACGTGCATTTCCGCATCCAGCAAATAATGATGATAAAAAAGTGTTGGACGTAGCCCCAGACCTAGTGTGTTGTGTTTAGTTCCTTTCAAACTTTCAAAAATTTCATCGTATCAAATGTTTCAATATATGCAGGGAACATTAAATGTGTACGAAAATAACCAATGTGGTTCTTAAAAAGAAATAAGGGAAACGATCAATTGAAAGGGCACTAAAAGTTCATATTTCAAAACAAGAATAGCAATGACTGAAGCTTGGATTGATTGCCTATATAAGTATACCTCAAACCAATGATGTACAAAACCCCTCTTGGATCCCCTGCGTCACAAATACTTTCCCTATTTATGCTACGTTTTCTATCTAATCCTATGCTAACTCTGGTACAGCTACCACTCTGTCCTATCAACCTCCTAACTCCAACTCTAATAAAGTTACATCGCGCCCTATAGACCTCTCTGCATTTGAAGGCAAACTTCCAATGCACTATGCTAGCCCCGGGCACGCGCATTCCCTTGGGTGTCAAGTCAGTTCATTTCTATTGGAAACTGGACGCGCACAAGCTGCCCATTTGTGCACGGTCAGTCCATTTCTAAGATTTTAATGTTCCCGCTGGAATTAGCAGAAAGAAGCGTTGAGGACTGCCCTCTCCAACACACGCATGAAATGAACTGTGATGGATCGTCAATCTCCTGGCCTGATATTGGGTCTGTGACACTGAATTTATATGCCAAGACTGGCATTGGAAATGCTTTGTGGTAGACAAAAACCTGAAGTAAAACGAGATGGAAAGGAAAGTTAGATATTTGAATTAATATTAAACCCCAAGCAAGAATATACAGGCACGTATGGTATAAAAAATAATTTCTATGCCTATGTTTTCAATACCAAATTTCATCTTACGGCACAAAATACCTTGCGCACTAAGGTAAGTGAGCCAAAATATTCCTTCACATGAATTCGGCAAACATTAATTCAACTGTTACATAGAAAATGCAGGTTACAAAACAAAAAAAAAAATCATTTTCCATGACGCTCTCATCTTAATACCTGATTTCTTTCATCTCAATATTGGTTTCTGAGAGATGCATGGAATTGAAATTTAAGCACAAAGGCATGCAAAGAAATGGCCAAACTATCTATCAATAATAAACAGCAGCATGCTTGCAACAAAGTTTACTGCATTAGGGCAACTCCAATGATTAGCTTTGCACAAAAGCTGGTGTCGCTGTATGACATTGAAATTAACCTTCAAATAGTCGGCAGAGAATTTGGTGGAAACTTAGAAAACATACCTCATTTGTCTCTGAGCCAGTAGCAATGTAACCATCAGATATAGAAAGTCCAACAAAATTCTGTTCAACAGGTTCAAGAAATAACTAAATTAAGCATAAAACAAAGTATTCTTTTGCCTGAAAGCAACTAAAGGAATATGAAGAAAGGGCTATACTAGAATCTTAATCTCGAAAATCAAGTGTCATTCTCAAAAAAGCAGGCAAGTGGCCTTAATCATATCTTTCTAGCCAGCCCAGACAGTGTTTAGGTGCTCGGTGAACCCGCCCGCCTAACCATTTGGCCACTTATCAATGATTAGGCACTAGAGGATGCCCTGCTGCTCCCTCAACTACCACCTAGTACCTTGGTAAACACATTTTGCTTGGGGTACTACCACCTATAAGGCATGTTGAAATTTTTAATACTACCGAAGTTGGAGAGCAAATTTTGTGCAGGTGCACAAGAACTAATTAGGGATTACACTGAAGCTTTATGACATGTAATTCAAAGACTGAACATATATAACAACAACATGCTGAGGGAAAAAGGTGGTAACTAGGTGCACAGAAAACTGACAAAATGAATAACAATTTAGGGTTGTGCAAAAGCTACATTTACACAGGATGATTGTTATATTAGATAAAAAAGAACCATATCCAGAACAATACCCCGAGAAAGGTTTATGCACCGTAACAAAAAAGGTATGCAGGATATTCTAACCTTAGTGTTTGTATGACCTGTAAATGTCCGAAGCGGACTGTCAATTATCCTTGCCTGACTCATGGACAAGTCCCAGAGCTTCAAGGAGTTGTCAGTAGATGCGGACACTATAGTTGATGCATCCACATACTTAACATAGCTAACTGTTTTTGTGTGGCCAACTAACGTACAATAAGGAGCTCGTATGTTTCGAAGATCATAGCAGTAAATTTTGTGATCTGCTGATCCAATTGCAATGGAACGAGCAGAATCAGGTTGAAACTGCACAGAGCATACATTTGCTCTTGTTCTGATAGTGCCAACACTCCCAGCCTGCAAAGTTCATGAAAAAGTGTTACCATAGCAGAGGCAAGTTAGTCTACTATTGCAGACATAAGCTCGATAACCATGTTATCGGTAGTTCAAAAGCTGACATACACCAGGTGCAAGAATAAAATTGCCTGATTCATATTCCACAGCTTCACTGAACCATCATCACTCCCGCTAACCAATTTTGTTGGGTCCGCAAGTGAGAAGTCCACCGACCACACACGCCTCTCATGTTCCCTCATTTCAACAAAAACTTGGCTCCTAGTAACATCCCAAACCTGAAAAAAGGGGGATATTTAATAATGGCCATTTCATCAAATGCAAATCTGAAAAATGTTCCTTAGAAGTGAGCATACCTGTACAATACCTTCAAAGTCGCTAGATGCTATATGGCTCTTCATGTAGCTGTTCCAGCAAATACAACTTAATTTTGATCTATTAGACATCTCAACCACAGGATAGTGAATATCACAATGTTCATTTACAATCATATTATATTCAAACACTTTTATCTTCTTATTTACACCAGCAGTTGCAAAGAACTCTTTATCCCGGTCGAAGCCTACAGAGCATACTAAGTTTGATGAGTTCAGCAGATCACATTGCTTCAGTTCTGCCTTAACTTTCAACTTACTGAACGATAAGTAACTACACAATCCCTCAAGAAAAGAGTTCATCCAACCTCTTTGCCTTGTACCATAATGCCCTTCCAAAGCAAAATCATCTATTGAACTTCCCTCAGTCACAACAGGTGACCCAGTAGTCCTTTTCACGACTTGATGGCAACTGCTTACAGGATTCCCAACTTGCTTTGCCAACTTGGATCTTGTGAGAAAGTATGCTGTTTCAAGTTTTTTGAAGTTCTTCATCAGTCTGGAGCTTTTAGACAACACACTTTCCTGGATCAGCACAGATGATGGAACTGTTCCCGAACATTCTTCAAGACTACGATTCTGTTCCTCCATATCAACAGCTGGTAGCTCAGGTCGGAAACGTTTTCTGGATCCACAATCACTCTGATCTTCAACTGTTTCAGAGCACACCTCTTTATCCAACTCAAATGAGAAGTTTCCACACTGCCCCAGAGCTGACTGCTGGTGCGCTTCATTGATGTCAGAAGAGAGAAATGCAACTGTGTCCTGCAAATTGTCTGCTATATCTTGCTTTCTTCTCTGTAGTTGGAGAAGAAAATCCAGCAGTAATTCTTGTTCTTCTATCTCTTCGCGTAACCGAAGTGCTGCTTCACGCTCCTCCAGACTATTTCTTGACCGATTAAGGAACTCACTTTGTAGCACATCACTGTCAAACAAAAAGAAGAATACAGCCTCACCCACTGGGAAAAAAGAAGAAGGGCTTTTTATGGTTTTCATAATTAACCTACCAGTCCACAACTTAACTAAATGTTGTCGCGTTCTTAAAACAAATCCTAACTTAAATTCAGCAAAAGAAAGGGAGTATCAAGAAACATGACATATTGACATGAATGGCAATTGGCAATTAGTGGCACTTCTTTTGTTACTTCAGAAAATTAGTGGTGTCGTGTGCAAAAAAAAAAAATCCAAACAAATGAATACATTGCATATATAAAAAGAGGGACAGAACCATGCAGGCACATACTTCAATTGTAACAAAGCTAATTTCTTTTATGTAATTAAAAATGAAGTACAAGTACCCATGAAGCTATGATTCTTGAGTATTTAAAATTGGATTAACATGTTCAGATCGTGCAATCGCATGCGTGCTTGGCTAGTTATTTTATCCTTTTCTATTATTACATAAGTTTTCACATGCATTACCAATCTAGACTTGATCTAATGACAGTGCTAGTGAATATTACAGAGCATTGCATCTGCTGAGATATATACTTAGTCATTTACAGATAACCTTCCCTAGCTCCTTGCCAGCAGTAATGGCCTAATCCTTATTCCCTTTTTATCAGACCAAAATATCATAATAGTTTTATCATGCAGTGTACGATCTTAAGCTATCTTCACTAGTAGGAAACAAATGCAGTGCCAACTTGTCGGAGAAGTATACTAGTAGGAATAATAAAGTACTACTTCCTGCTGCCCAAAACGAGAAACATACAGCTTCTAGTTCTAGTGTTAATTTTATCGCGCATATGGGCAGATGACACACGCACCTCATCTTCGGTCGGGTCTCCGGCACAGGGTGCATCAACAACTGACAGAATGATGCTTCCTTGGGCCACTTGAGCAGCAGCTGTGGAGGCAAGACGCGGTGCCGTAGGTTCGCCATTGCTCGCATCTTCTCCTCCATCGTCTCGAACGTACAGAACAACTGAAACAACAGCCGTAGACATAAAATCAGCGATGAGCTGAGCCGATGACAAGCAGTGCATGCGGAGAACTAACAGCGCATTTGATCTCAAGCACCCGCACCTCGAACAAGAGCACTCCTAACCTATACACGTCGGAGGCGAAAGTAGCGCCGCCGCGGTCGTCGGCCTCCTCGGGGCTGGTGTACCAGGTGAGCTCCATCGCCAGCACGCTCCTCAGCGGGAACGTCTTCCCGCCGCGGTCCTCCCCACCGCTGGCGCCGTCCCGTCGCCGCCGAGGAGGCGAGGGTTCCGGGTCGGCCTCCTCCGAGCCGTCGGAGCCGGAGCAGGAGCCCGAGACGTCGGAGCCGGAGGCGGACTCGATGAACGCGACGCGGGCGAAGGGCGGCGACACGACGAAGCAGGAAGGGCGCGCGCTGCCGACGGCCACCCCCTGCGCGTGCGCGATGGCCACCGACTCCGCCACCTGGCGGAACACGTGCAGGCACTCCGGCGCCTCCACCGCCCGCCCTGGCCGGTCCAGCCACTCCCGCAGGCTCACCTCACCCCCGTCCTCCCCGCCTCTCCTCCCTCCACCACCACCACCACCTCCTGTTCCTCCTCCTCCTCCTCCTCCTCCTCCTCCTCCTCCGCGTCGTCCACCCTCCTCCCCTTCCCCCCACCGCCGCCCGCCCGCGACGGCGTCGACACGGGAGCCCTCCATACCCGCCGCGCACCCACCCACCCACCCAACCCACCCAGGCTACCCCATGGCCAGATCACCTCCGATTCGGCGCGCCCTCCGCCTCCACCCGCTGCTGCCGAGACCCCATCCAGGCTCCGAATGGCAGAGCAAAGCACTCCACTCCAAGCAAGGAGATAAGGATCTGGAGAGCCGCGGCAGCGACCTGACCTGAACCCCTGAACTTGGTGGCAAGAGGGAGACGAGGCGACGCGAGAGGAACACAGTAGCGGCGAGCAGCGAGCCACACAAACCCGCTTTAAAATCGCGGGGCCTTCGCTGCTTTAATTTCTCGCCCAGCTTCGGTAGCCGCCTCCCAGCCGCACAAACCCCCTCCCCGCCACACCACCACACCTTACCCTCGAACCGAGCAAGCAGCACAGACAGCACAGGTTACTAGTAGTTCCAACTCTTCAATGCACAGCGACCAGCAAAGCTCTCCCCTGAAAACTGCCTAGCTACCGCCACAGCCCACAGACCACACTGCTCCTCTGCTCCTACTATGCACCAAAACTCACCGGAAAGCTCCAAAAGCGCGCGCGGAGAGATATAGACGACACGAAACAACGACTCTTGACGCCACATACAACACGTCCCCCCCTTGCTCATCATCACCACGGGAAAGAAAAGGGAGGAGAAGGCGATGGAGTAGGCGCGGCCACTGGCCACCAGCTAGTGCACGCCGCTACCACACCACACACGCCATTATGCTAGCTACTTCTCCCTTCTCCGGCGGTACACCTTCATTCATTTCATTTTAAATACAGTCGTGAATTTTCGTGTTTAATGTTTAATTATTTTTTTATTTAAATATTTTATAGAAAATATAAAAATAACCATATATAAAATATTGTTCATGTTTTATCGTTAAATAAAAGGACTACCCTGTTGCCAGTATTCAACACTCGCAGGCGATTCCGAAGAAGATTTGCGCCGAACACGAGGGCGGAAAAAACGAAAGCATCGCGGAGTAAAAAATAACAGCTGAGCTGACCCGAATGACGTGGAGCTACCAATAATGGAAACGGCCGGGCCGCCGAAGACACGGAGACCCGGACGCCCGTCTGTTGACCGCCCACCGTCGATGACAGCTCGGCCCGCGCCTCCAGGGTGGCCCACTTGTCAGTGACCTTCTAGCACCTCGTTGCGCGTGAGAAACCAGCGGGGTAGGAGCGGATTAGGAAAGCCGCTTGGTTTATCCAAGAGAGTGGCGACTTGCTGGCCTTTTTGTTTAATAACCACTCACTCCGGCGTGTACGGGGTGCAGCATTAGTGTTGATTAGCCAGCGGAGTGTTGAAACCCAACTTAAATTACCCATCGATCGGGTGACGGGTCACTGTCGGTGGGGCCGGCGTAACGCACGCCACTCATGGGCCCACCTGTCAGGGAGCGCTGGGCCGGCGAGCAGCTAGCGCGCGCCTTTCGGACTCGTCTTCGCAGCGGGATACGTGGCGCGACGGGGGCCGCACGTCAGGGTTGGGGGCTTCGAGGTGGCTCCCATGCACGAGCCACGTATCTACGTTTAAATAAGATAACGTACGGTTTAAAATATGGCGTGCAGGGGAGCAGATGAACAGGGCATTCGGCGTGAGTTCTTCGAGCTCGTGGGTTCATGTACCTCACGTACTTACCCTTACCCATGCTCGGGATTAGATTAGTTTAATCGCGATCTTTGACAGAAGGTACTTACTAGTTTAATCTTCTGCCGGCTTATGCAAATTGCTGGGTGACAGGGTGAGTGGACTGGACAGTCAATCATACTGGGTCGTAGTACTGCCCTCCCAGTGGATCGGGCCGGACAGGCCGGCCGGGGCCCGTTGTGCCACGTGAACTGAACAGTGGCGCCGCGCGAGCGGGTCAAAAGGCGGAGCCGAGTAGCCGACTGGCGACGGCCACTGGCTCGGGGAGCAAGCGCATGACACGTCGGCACAAGTGGGGTGGGCGTGTATCGGTGGATGATTTGGGGCTGAGACTTTTCAAAAATGTTGGAACTACGGGGTAACGGAGTAGAATTTAGATCACTCACGTCGGCCCTACAAGGGAGAGCGATGCAGCGTTGGATCTGAATTAGATCACCAGGCCACCAGGGTCCGCACAAGACAGCAGGGGGAAATGGGGGCCCAAGCAATTTCATGATCTTCTTTTTTTTTTTTTTTGGAGATCTTCTATGGACATTAACAGTGATAGAAATCATACTAGGATTACATTGTACATTAACAGTGTTACGTAAAATATTACTCCCTCCGTCCCAAAATATAAGTATTTATAAGTATTTTTAGACTCTGACAGTCTCCAAGATGCTACTTTAACTAACAATATCTAAAAATAAGATATTTTAAATAGAAAGAATTATATATTATGATAGTTTGTTTAATAATAAATCTAGTAACATCAATTGTACATGATTGATATTTGTTACTTTTTTTTGCTATTAATAGTTAAAGTTAAAAATGTTTGACTCGTCACAATGCTAAAAATGTTTATATTTTGGGACGGATGGAGCACTACTTAGGGAGGATATCTGATGCTCTACCGGATAACTCCAGATCCCTCCAGGTTAATAATACTTGTCGTGTTGGATAAGTATACACGGTTTTAAAAAAATATCAATCATTTTATTAAGTATTTTGTAGACTAATCCATACATATAATCTTTAGATTTAAGACAAATATTTTATAAATTATTTGTGATTGAAAGATTTTAAAATTTAGCCTTAGTCTTGTCCAAAACAATAAGTATTATTAACTTGGAAAGAGTAGTACCCAAGCACCTAAAACTCACTCTTGAGACATGGAAAATTTTGAATAAAAGTTAATAACATGCATCTACAATAGCACGAAATTTCCAATCCAAGTTTTATTTGCATGTCGAGAACGCCTGAATTGATTCACTTGAAGATTTAACATCGAAAAGCATTGCCGATTTATCTAGGCTTAGACTGTCTCCAACAAGTGACCCATAAGGGCACCTAAACCCAAAATGG
The DNA here is from genome assembly GCF_034140825.1 of Oryza sativa Japonica Group. NCBI lineage: Eukaryota > Viridiplantae > Streptophyta > Magnoliopsida > Poales > Poaceae > Oryza > Oryza sativa. Next base: position 30,852,509 of record NC_089035.1, on the reverse strand, counting down.
GTCTCCGATAGTACTATTTTAGCCTCCAACAGAGTACCTATACAGAAGACCCATTTTGCGTGCTATAAGAGGCATAACCTAAATCTGAGTATCCTCTCTCCTGAAAATCTATTTGCAGTAATGGTTCTCTTTTAGGTCTTATTGTTAGAGAAGACCAAAAATAGGTATTGAACTCTTTAACTGTAGCGCTATGCAAACGTGAAATGGGTCTTGTATTTTGGGTTTCATTGTTGGAGATAGCCTTATAAGTTCCTGCTGTTACACTACCATACCATATTGCACATGTTTGACAACGGATAAATAATATATTTCATGGAAACAAGAAAGGCTACATAATGACGGAGTGACCATAACTGATAAGTTTACCAAAATGGTTAGATTATTTTGTATTATAATTTAACTTTGATAAAACAACAAGCTGGCAGCATCAGAGCTTATTACAATTTTAATGCACAAAATTTGATAGATGCTGCACAACAGGAATTACAATTTGGTGATTAATCATCTAATTTACTGACCTCATGGGGTTTGTCTCCCTGAAGAGAGCGAAACAATGCACTCTTGGACCATTTCCTGGACTCTTCTCTTCAAAAGCTTATCCTTCACACCAGAAAGCATGCTGCGGTAGAAGATCTCCAGGCGATTGAGTTCATCAGTACCTGCTGTATCCAAGATGTTCTCAAATTCCTTTCTAATATCAAAGACAGGAGATTCTTGAAGGGAACGTGGAAGTGTTCGTTCATCTAGAGGTTTACGAAATATTGAAATGTGAAGTATGTTGGCATATCTCTCCATAAGTGTCAGTTTTGACCGAAGAAACTCCAGCTCTTCTGAGGCAGCAGATAGCTTTTGTTCCAACTCAGCGCTATTCCGGTCATTCACTCCCGATGTTGATGCCTGTGCTCTATCCTCATGAATTTCTTGGAAGTTCTCATCAAGAGGAGGCCACATCACAACACATGGTATGTAACTGTCAGCAGTCTGGTTTCTCCCAAGCACACCACTGCGGCCTCTGCCCCAAGCCCACATCCTATACCCATCACCAGCAACAAGAACAGTGTGAGCAGCTCCACAAGTGACCTGCACTGCACCAAGAAATTTGAACCCATTTGTCTCAGGAGACTGAACTCTTATCGGGCGTAGAGCATCCCCTGAATCAACTCCTGAAAAGCTGGCATCAGGGCACAACCCAAGACCTCTCTCCATTCCCCAGCACCAAACCTCTCCATCAGAAGAAACTACAGTTGTATGGAACAATCCACAATCAAGAGAAATAAGGAAGGAACCAGTTGGCAAGCCATCAACAGGTTGAGGAGAGCAAATGGTGGCAGTGGTCCCATGGCCAAGCTGCCCATTATCACCAAGGCCAAACGTCCAGCAACGAGATTCAAGATCCACGTCGAAAGACTTCTTATTGGTAAGGACAGCGGTGTGCCAAGTTCCGCAGGCAATTTCATACACCTCCCAAGAAGATCCTTCGCTAAAAGCTGAGATAAGCACAGGACGGGATCTACTTTCCTTGTCACCTAGACCCAACTGGCCATGGTTGTTATTGCCCCAGGCATAACAAACAAGGTCACCTCCTGTATAGGTCTCTCCAGCACTGACTGCAGCTACGACATGCTCATTACCACAGGCAACCTTAACAACAGTGTGACCATGGAAATCCCACACAGGTAGTGGGACACAGCTAGGTGCTATACAAAACTCTCCAGCATCAGTCTGCTGCGGGCAATTTCCCCACATCCACATAGCTCCCAGAGTGTCTATGGCAAATGACATCATGCCCCCAGCTTTAACAGAAGACAACTGCAACAAAACATACAGCAGGATTGGTTAAGCACAAAGATGAACTTTTAAGTAGTATTACAAGTTTGCAGCTTTGGTTGTTCTTATAAGAAAGGGTGATCTATTTGTACCTTCAATGAAGACTGTGTGCTACTGTTCTGTGCTTCAGACTGCAGCGTTTCAGGTGAACCCAAATCTTGAAAACGCTCAACCAAACATGGGAAAAGAGAATTCTCTTCCCCGTAGCCAAGCTGACCATCCGTTAAATAGTCAAGAAAGAACATAACAGGCGCTGACTTGGATATTAGTAGAATGGTTTCAAGTCGCCAAAGCTCAAATTACATAAACTTTGTGAAGGATACAGATGTTGTAACCCCATGACCAGAGCGAACCTTCATCTGCAATGTTGGACAATATTCAGAACAAAGCTTATATGTATTAATTACATATAGGTAACGCATTTGATTAACATTTTGGCTAAGAAACCATTTACAGTTAAAACTAGTAACCTGAAGGAAAATTATGTATTATTTTTTCTTACTGAACTCTTAGTAACACTGATGTCTAGATTTTCTTTAACTTCCATCTAGTTAAATCAAACAGTTGAGATCATTGTTTGTAAGAGTTTTGCTTTGATCTAAACTGAACTATTCATTTGCCCATTATTTGCCATTGATGTCACAACGACATGTGAGCTATATGTTAGTTTGTTTTAGATAAGGCCATAAGGGAAGTGACAAGCTCCCAGCCTTTGCATCATCTAAGGATGCACACAGCCATTACATCACCAAATGCTAAGCAATTATATAAGTTAGTGAAATAATGAGTCTCGAAGGGATTGGGCAAATTCAATGCTATACAGTATGGGAAAGCGTAATAAAATACAGTGTTCTTTGCAATGAACAATTTGTCGATTTCACTTATTAAGCAGTTCAACCATTCCAAGCAAATTCAGGGGAAAACTCATACCATATCAAAAAGGCCCGTAGTAACAGCACAAAAATTCAAGGGAACGGAAATGTTCGCATGGTCTGTGCATATTGTACAGGAATAACCCCACATACCAAATGCTCGTCAGGGATCAGGACCATAGGAGCCGCAAAGTACAGCACCGGTGAATCTAATCTACTCTCTCCGTTTCAGGTTATAAGACGTTTTGACTTTGGTCAAAGTCAAATTGTTTTAAGTTTGACTAAGCTTGTAGAAAAAAATAATAGCATTTTTAACCCAAAACAAATTTATTATGAAAATATATTCAAATATTGATTTAATAAAACTAATTTGGTATTGTAAACATTACTATATTTGTCTATAAACCTAGTCAAACTTAAATTAATTTGACTTTGACCAAAATCAAAACGTTTTATAACCTAATTTCAGAGAGAGTAACTACCAGTAGATTGCACTAGAAAATTATGCACGCATTGGGCATTTGGGCCACAGCAACTCAGTAAACTAAAATTCAAGTTACCAGTGGCTAGTCGGTTACTCGGGTGGGCGCTCTCCACAAACCGCAAATCATAATTCTGCAACTACTTCAGTACTTTCAAACTACAGTTGCCTACACAGCCGCACAGAATGCTATCACGAAGCGAATGAAAGCAAAAGCACTAACCGTCCAGCGCAAGGCTGTGGTAGGCGCCGGATGCGACGGCCACGAACCTGGGCCGCGGCCTCCCGCCGGCGGCGACCACGGTGGGCACGTGCTCGTCGGCCTCGCGCCCGGTCCCGAGGCGGCCGAACATGCCCCGTCCCCACGAGTACACCTCACCGTCACCTGCAACGCACGCACGCCCAGCAAAACCCACAAAAGCCACGCTCTCAGATCCCGAATCCCGCCGATGCCTCGATAATTCGCCCCGGGAGCAAAGCGAGCGCCGTTACCGGTGAGGGCGAGCGTGTGGGCCTCGCCGGCGGCCACGGCGACCACCTTGGGCGGCATCTGCGGCGGCAGCGGGGAGCAGCGGTGGAGTGGACGAGAGGGCAGATGAGGAGGAGTGGGAGGAAGAGGAGGGCACGAGTACAACTGGAGGCATTACCGCGAGAGCAAGGCAGTAAAATGAGCAGCGGAAGCGAAGGCGATAAGGACTCGAGCGAGTCGGTGTGCAGCACGGCAAGTCACCGCTTGCGGAGGAGCTCGTCGACGTCGACATTGACTTCATCCCGCTTTTCCCCCAAGAATGATCCGGGAGATGGCTTTGGGACGCGTGTCGCGGCGCTGCATCACCGGAAAAAGAGGTGGTTGGAACTTAGAATTGGCAGGTGTGCTGCTGATGGTGCGAGTCGCTAGTGAGATTTGGACAAGTTTGGGGAGTACATTACTCCTGTGGATGTAGAGTTGTAGACACTGGCAACCAATTCAGATATCTGATGAACTACTACACATTCTGCATCTAGGAAATGTTGTGCATTGCAGCGAGAGGGGATTCCTTTGTACAAGCAGCAAACGTCATATGTTCTACTAAGTTCTAACACATTTTGGGTTCAGTTGATTATCTCACATACCCACGGTGCAAGTACATACAGCACCCTGCACCCTGATGGTTCCACAAAGGAAAAGGAATTACGACCTTCTCAAACTCTCACATATTTGACAGCCAGATGACATCGATCACAGCAGATGCCGCAAGGAAGATGCAACTGAGAAAGGCACACGCGATGGAGGCCGCTGACAAGTCGCAGAAACGTGGCAGTGGCTTGCAGAAGTTGGGGAGCGCCGTGTGCCGGATGCCGGTGCGGTTCAGATTCGCGACTGCCGCCGCTGCTGATCCAGCACTCATCATTGCATATGCGAAGATCTGCACGCGAATGAAAAACAGCAGAAGTTAGATGTTAATCTTGCATTCCACGGGAAATGTCAGGCCAAAGCCAAATGTTCAGCTGCTATTTGTTGAACTAAAGAAAGTTGTGGGGTTGCAATGGGAATGGAAAGTAAAGCAGCTTAATGACAAAGAGTTTTTAATCAACTTTCCATCGGATGATGTGAGAAGTAAAATATCCACTTGCAAGAGCTTTGATTTTGAGACCTCTCTAATCAAGGCTAGTGTGGTGGAGACAGGTATGACAGAAGAGGCTGTTGATGAGCTAGTTGCTGTTTGGGTCAAAGTATATGGCATACCAAAGATTGCTAGGAATGAGGATGCTATTAAGTCCATTGCTGAGTTGGTGGGGGAATTTGAAGCTCTAGATGGTGCTAGTATCAGAAGAGATGGTCCAATCAGAGTGAGAGTTGCTTGTAAGGACCCTAGGGAATTACACTTCGGGATGCATGTCTATATCAACAAAGTGGGATACTTAATCAGATGGGAGCCAGAAGGGTATTCGTCTATTGAGAATAGACCAATTCACCCTGATGACGATGACAAAGATGACAAAGACGAGAATGACGGCAATGAAGACATGAATGTTGATGAGGATTACAAGATGCAAAGCCCTACTAGAGGTAGACAGAACCAGAATACAGGTGCTTCATCAAGGGGTGGACACTCTGCGCCACCTGCTTACAAAGGCAAGGAATATAAGAGTGGTTATGTCAAGAAGATTGCCTCTAAGAAAACCTCTACTATCTCATCCTCAGAACTGGTTTTGGAGAAAGAAAAAAAGAAAGAGTTAGTGTCACTACAGCAGGAACCAAAGCACACAGAGTCAACTGAGCTGGTGTTGTGGGAGAAAAAGATGGAGATAGTCCCTATGGAACAAGAATCCCAGGAAATTGACTTCTCTCTATCTGCTCCTCTGCACTCTCAAGAGAAGGAGTTTTCTGGGAAGATTGATGCTGCTTTGTGGGATGATGAGTTGGAGAAATGTGCAATACCTACTGATTCAGATATAGAAAGACTAAGAGAGGAAGAAGACAAGGAGGAAGAAATCAGTTTTCAAGAGGTTTCACACAGAAAGAAAGGGAAGAGCAAATCAACAGAACCTGCAATCTCATCTAGGATGAGCCTCAGGAATAGAGAGATGGCAACCATTCCAGTCACTAAGAGAGCTGAGATCCTAACACAGAAGAAGAACTTGGAGAGTCCGGCTCAGGTGCAGGGAACCCTGCACATAGTAATATACAAGCCAAATCAAATCGCGACACCTGTCCAGGGTGGCCCTACTTAATTACGCATGCAACGGAGGTTTAACGAGGACTAAACGGGTGAATGGTTCTGTTACCTGATTTTGTGGGATCGTGGTTAAACCTCCGTTTACATTGTTACTTGGTTGATTGGGTGGACCTACCTTGTGTACAGGTGTCGCGATTTGATTTGGCCTGTATATTACTATGTGCAGGGTTCCCTGCACCTGAGCCGGACTCGAACTTGGAGACACCAGGTAACAACTCAAATCCTTTTGCAATTTTCCAACTTATTGATGCAGCTGAGTTGAATGCTATAGCGGTAGCTGCTAATATTAATCTAGGTAATAGTGATGCTGAAATAAATTCTAACATTGAGACATTTAGAGCTAAGGAGTTAGTGCAGGCCTCTCTAGCTGCAGCCAGATGGAAAATAGAATCTGAGGAAAAAGAGTTGAAAGAGAAACAGTTAGAGGAGATGGTCAATAAAGAGATATCACAAATAGAGGAGAACCCTGATGAGGTTCCTGCGCATAAGAAGAGAGATGGTACCAAAAAAACAAAGAAAAAATGAAAATTCTTTTTTGGAATGCAAGAAGGTTAGGGGGCAAACCTAGGAAAAGACAGCTGAAAGAGTTGATATATGAGAGGGGTCTCGATATTGTTTGCATACAAGAGACTAAGAAAGAGAGTTTTAATAGTAGAGAGCTGAATTCTTACCAAGGGGCAAAAGAGTTCTTTTGGTGCTGGAAAGCATCCAGAGGGGCGTCAGGAGGTATTCTTATAGGAGTTAATCAAGAGGTTGCAGAGGTTACTAATACACATGTAGGGGCTTATTTCCTGAGTTGTGAGATAAAATGCAAGAGAGATAATGAATCCTGGGAAGTGATTTCTGTTTATGGTCCAGTTGACAACAGTTTGAGAGAGAGTTTTCTAGAGGAGTTAAATTGGCATTTACAATTCAGACAGCTCCCTGTGGTTGTAGGAGGAGATTTTAACTTGTATAGATTTGCTAGTGAGAAATCAAACAATAACTTAGATTTTAGGTCCATGGAGAAGTTTAATTCTTTCATTGCTAACTTAGAATTAAGAGAGCTGTTTAGAAGTGGTCCCACATTTACATGGACTAACAAACAAGAGATTCCTGTTCAAGTGGTCTTAGATAGAGTACTGGTCAGCACAGATTGGGATGACAAGTTCCCTACCTCTCTTCTTTCCTCTATCTTGAGAGTTGGTTCTGATCACACCCCACTCCTTTTAGATACTAATGAGCTAGATGTGAAGGGGTGTAGTTATTTCAAATTTGAGTCAGCATGGCTGATCCAAGAAAACTTTGTGGAGATGGTGAGATTGAAGATGACCCCCAGAGATGACTCTTACATTTTAGAATACTGGAACAAAAAACTGGTTCCTCTGAGGAGATTTTTAAAAGGCTGGTGGATAAATGTACAAAGAGATGCTAGGATTAAGAAGGTAGTGCTGAAAAATCAGTTAGAAGAATGGGACTTGCAGGCTGAACAAAGAGATTTGTCATGTGAAGAATGGAATGAGAGATATGCAAAAGAGACTGAACTTGAACATATATATGAGTTGGAGGAGCTCTTATGGCATAAAAGAGGTGGAGGCCAATGGCTACTGGAGGGAGATAGAAACACGGAATTTTTCCACAGAGTTGCTAATGGTAGAAGAAGGAAATGCACTATTGTTTCATTAGAAGAGGATGGACGCTTGATAACTAATAAAGATGAACTCTCTGATCACATTGTGGGTTACTATAAAGAGCTGTTTAGAGCTGATACTCCATCTAACATACACTTATCTCAAGGGGTTTGGGAGGAGAGTTTTTCACTTACTAATGATGAGAAGCTAAATCTCATCAGACCTTTTACTAGAGTAGAGCTGGACAAAGTGATCAGAGAAGCCAAGACTAATACTGCACCTGGCCCTGATGGGTTCAATGTACACTTTTATAGAACCTTTTGGGCTGAAGTGAGAGAGGACTTATTTGAGATGCTCATTCTCCTCTACAATGGGGAACTTGATCTAAAGAGATTGAACTTTGGTGTGATATCTTTGATTCCCAAGAAAAGTGACCCTTCTGACATTAGACACTTCAGACATATATGTGTGCTGAATGACTGTTTTAAATTCATTAGTAAAGTGGTTACTAATAGATTCACAGAGGTGGCCAACTCCGTGATCTCACCCACACAGACAGCTTTCATTCCAGGAAGGTTTATTTTGGAGGGATGTGTGATTGTTCATGAGGTGCTGCATGAGTTAAAACTTAGGAGCGATAAAGGGATCATTTGGAAACTAGATTTTGAGAAAGCGTATGATAGAGTGTCCTGGAATTTCCTCTTTGAAGTCATGGAGAGGAAGGGTTTCCCAGATAGATGGCTGAAATGGGTGGAAGCTTGTGTCACTGGGGGTAAAGTGTGTGTCAACATAAATGGGGAGAGAAGTAATTTTTTTAGAACGTATAGGGGTTTGAGACAGGGGGATCCCCTCTCCCCATTGCTGTTTAATATGGTTAGTGATGCTCTGGCAGTTATGCTTGACAAAGCTAAAGGTAATGGTGTTTTGACTGGTTTAGTCCCTGAAATCTTTCCTGGGGGTATCACTCACCTACAATATGCTGATGATACTGTGGTGTTTATTCCTTTTGATGAAAATCAAATCCTAGCAACTAAATTTATCTTATACTGTTTTGAGGATATGGCTGGTATGAAAATCAATTACCATAAAAGCGAGGTGTTCACTGTGGGGTTGGAAAAAGAGGAAACAGATAGAGTTGCGCTCAGATGTTGAACTGCCCTGTAGGTGCTTTTCCCATGAAATACCTGGCCCTTCCAATTAGCCCAGAAAAATTCTTAACCATGATTTTGATTTTCTGGGACATAAATTGGAAAAGAGATTGGGAACTTGGGAAGCAAATACACTTTCATATGCTGGCAGAGCTATCCAAATTAATGCTTGCTTATCATCCATCCCCTCCTATGCAATGGGCTTCTACCAATTACCTGAAGGTATTCATAAGAGGTTTGACTCTATTAGAGGGAGGTATTACTGGGCTGGAAACAAAAAAAGAGGGAAATACCATATGGTGAAGTGGGATGACATGGCTTTTCCTAAGGATTTTGGTAGGCTAGGATTCACTGAAACCAGGAAGATGAATGCTGCCTTAATTGCTAAATGGATCATGAAACTGGAATCTGAGGACCATAGCCCATGTATAGAGTTGCTGAGGAGGAAGTATTTACAGAATAGTGGGGTGTTTCAAGTTAACCTAGGGGACTGCTCTCAATTTTGGAAGGGGGTTCTCAATTCCAGGAAATGGTTCATGTTGGGGGCTGAATGGAAGCTAGGTAAAGGTGATCATATTTCTTTTTGGCATGATTTTTGGGTTGGGTCATGTCCTCTGAAAGTGAGATTTTATAGGATCTTTGAGATCAGTAACCAACAAGACATTCTGGTTAGAGAGGTGATAAAGGAAGGACATAACTGCTTATCCTTTAGAAGGACTTTTGGTCCAGATGAAGTAGAGGAGTGGAATGAGTTGAGAACTGTTATTTTAAATACTAAGTTGGAAGATAGGCAAGATCTGCTCTGTTGGGGCCTCAATTCAAACAAGAGTTTTACTACGAAATCTATGTATAGAGCTATGTGTTTTAGAGGGATTGTTGATAAGGAGATGGAGAAAATTTGGAAAGCGCCATGTCCAATGAAAATCAAACATTTCTTATGGCTGGCTCACAGAGATCGTATTCAATCTGCTGAACAATTGCAAAAGAAAGGATGGGGGGATGTTAATTGTGGCATGTGTGGAGATTTTGAGTCTACTAATCACATCCTTTTTGTATGCCCTATGGCTCGCTTTGTGTGGTGTTGGTGCAGAGATGTTCTGAACTGGCCTTACCCTCCTAAAAATCTTGATGAGTTTTTTCTCTTATGCAACCACAGCTTTGCATTTATTAATGATAGATTACATATTATGTTGCTGGCTGCCATTTGCTGGTGTTTGTGGCTGACAAGAAACAACATGGTTTTCAGGAAAACCCTGCTTTACTCACCACTAACTTTGCCGTTTCAAATTATTTCTCTGTTGTTGCAGTGGAGGAAACTCTGTCGTGCTGAGGAAGAAGGGAAACTGGAACAATTTGCTGAGAAGATGAAGGAGCTGACCTTTAATCTGAAACCGAGAAGAACTGGAGTAGGGTGAATTAGTTTTTCTGTTGCTTTCCCTTTTGAGTTGTGCTATCCTCCTTTCCAGGCCGGTGTGTGGCCATCTGAACTTGCACTATATTGTAAGCTGGTTTCCCCAGCGCTACCACTTTGGCTTTCAGTAAAAAGCCGGGTCCCTAAGGACCTTTTGTCTAAAAAAAAAAACTAAAGAAAGTTATCATCTTGTAAAGCCTCAACTGCCGAGATTATATTTTACTCCTTGGAACGATGCGTTAGTCTGAGATTGGACAAAAGGTTACACCTAAGAACAATTTTGGAAGCAAACACAAGCTCGAGGACAAAGAAAACTCAAATCCAGTCCTAGCATCTTAGTCCACTGCTATGAATTATGAACACTGATTACATGGTTCGATGTTAGGTGGGGTACATTCGAATTCCCGTAGCCACTTGTATGTGATTTGTGAGATGTTATGATGATAATAAACGATAGTATGTTCCGACAAAATAATACTTCTCTATTTCATATTACAAGACATTTTGACTTTTTTCTAGTCAAACTTTTAAGAGTTTGACCAAGTTTACAGAAACATAGCAATATTATCAACGCAAAATAAATATACTATCAAAATATATCCAATATTAGATTTAATTAAACTAATTTGGTGTTATAGATGTTGCTATATTTTTCTATAAATTTAACCAAACTTAAGAAAAGTTTGATTAAAAATATCAAAGCATCTCTAATATGAAATAGAGGGAGTATGTAAATGCTCGAAACATACGATGCATCGATTTTACCTACAGGACCTATCTCTAACAGGGCCACACTACACAAATACAGTGCTTACTAGGTAGTTCCCCGCGCTTTGCTGTGAGGATTATTAAGCAATTCTCAATATTTACTTTTACAATCAAGCTAAGAGCAAAAAGAAAAAAAAAGAAACATTAGGATTTATCAGTCAAATGATGCCCATGCTTCAGTGTGAAACATATTGACAAGTATATGTTAAATATTTTAAAAGTGATAGATAGATTTGTTAAAATATTATACAAATGATATGAGGGGTGATGATTAGATATGCTTGCATTTTGATTTGTAGAATTAAATAAATTGTAGATCATGTTGTATGCTTGCATGAAACTAAATATGTAATTATTGCTAGTGGGTGATGATGTGGCACAGTTGCATGTTGAGTTTTAGACTTAGGTGGTGTTTGGGAAGGAGGGACTAAACTTTAGTCCCTCTCACAGAAATTTTAGTTCCTATGGGAGGGACTTATGCTTTTGTGAGAGACACTAAAGTGTAGTCCCTCCTTCCCAAACACCACCTTAGTGGGCTTTAACTTTATAGAAAGAATAGATAAGCAAGACGCTTCTAATGGCAGATACTGCACAAGATTTGGACATGGAAGCACAAAATTCCAGTACAACAACATGTCAATCCCTCTGTGCCCACTTTTTGGAAGAAGATTCATATATTACATTTGGTGCCTTAGAAAAAAAAATCCTGAAAGAGCTACGTCACATTTATGCATTTTACCATGGAAAATCCATTCACAAAAACATTAAGTGGAGGTGCCCTCAAGAAATTGTGTAAAATGCTTGAGCTCTGTGTACTCAGGCTCAAGTGCCATCACTCTCATCAGCTATCAACTGACAACTGCTACGAGGTTTTGGAACAAAAGACCATTGTTGTGCATCAAACTTTTTATTTTTGCACAAACTGTGTAGAACCAAAAAAAAAAATCCCAAGAACATTTTCTATAAGAGGTTAGGACCACTATCTTGCACAAATATGGTTGTTTTTCTCTTTGCTTAGTTGCTTGTTAGGTATGGAGTTTGCTTAAGAAGTTCCCGACAGTATTCTGTTCTTGCAAATCCCAGCTCTTTTGGTGCTTAGGGATTTGCTTGGTTTTGGCTCTATCACAACAAAACCACATATTATATATCTGTAGAAGTATTGTTCAAATATTGCAAGTCTGTTTCAAATACGAATCCCACAAAAACACAAGAAATAATTTATCCTAAATGAAGTGATTATATTCCGCATATTTCTTGCATATATTAGGTTATCAAGTTCAATCATCTAGAAAGGATTGCAATTCCATATGTAAGTCCACAACCAGATGCACAAGAATCAGAAAAATTCCAATGATTTCTTATGGCTTGGGGAAAAACAGTAAATCTAAACCAAGTTGCAGAAAGTATTTTGATGTAGCATGCATATGGACGTGGCAAGTTGACAACAAGAAGATTAAATAAACTGTTCCAAGATACCACTTGCCAGCAAGAACTTGCTCATCTTTTATTAGAACTAACCCCAAACACCCAATCAATACTGCCTATACTAGTACTGGTTACTGACTGTTCCATAAAATACAAAGAGGAATCCTGAACGGGTCATTGATGTACCACAAGAAACATGAAAATAAAGAGTATAAAATATGCAATCTAGCAAGCATCACAGCATAAAAAACCAAGGCAACCTATTCGTCATTGCAAAATCAGATCAAAATGGGCAGGAGCAGACCCACCAATTGGGCGAAGTAGGCCAACCCCCATACCTACTCTACCGGTGCCAGCGAACACCCCCTACTCTACCGGTGCCGGCGACCCCCCCATCCTGCGGCCGTGGCAAGCGCCGGTGATTTCAGAGAGTTAAGATCAAGCCAAATGGACAAGCATTGACGAACCTGATCACCAGTAAACAGAAGCCAGGCATAGTTCCTGGATTGAACCACAGGGGCATTCTTCACGGCCTTGTGTGCAGTCAATAAAAGTTGAGCGAGACAGTAGGCAGCTGAAACTGCAGACATCCCAACCAAGTATCTGAAATCCCGAACAACACCATCAGAAAATCAGAACGACTCAGTACTCTGTATGAGCTTAACACATTTCGAAATAGAGCAGCTTTGATACTTACTCTAGGGAATCAGAGAAAGACCAATTGGCATAAAGCGGGATCTCGATGCCGAAGATCTTGAGACTACCCCGCTGCTTGGCAGAGATCATTAGAGCCATTGAGAGCACTGCCATCACCAGGGCAACAGCTCTAGTTGCCACCATGACGACGCCTAGCCGTGGCCATCTTGGTATGGCAGGTCGCTCCAGCACTTCCTTGTTCCCCATCGCTGGGATCTGTATGCCAACCTCCGAGCCATTCCGGCCGTTGCCAATGGAGCCCATCAGTGTTGCTCCTGGTTAAGGCTTTCTGTTGTTCCTAATAGAGGGTTTTGGCTAGGCTGTTCTTATTTTAGCATGGGGATGCAACAGAAGGGGAAGTTGGAGGATTCTAGTGATAACAAGATGTATGCGTAAGAACCCATGTTATACTATCCTCTATGATGCACCCGTGAGTGCTTTCTATACTACTCCCTCCGTTTCGAAAAAAGACAAACCCTAAGTTTCTATGTCAAACTTTAACTGTCCGTCTTATATGAATTTTTTTTATAATTCGTATTTTTATTGTTATTAGATGATAAAACATAATTAATATTTTATGTGTGACTTTTCTTTTAAATTTTTTTATAATTTTTTCAAATAAGACGGACGGTCAAACATTATACACGGAAACCGAGTTTATTTTTTTTATTTTTTTTTATTTTTTTTTGACGGAGGGAGTTACTTGTCTTGACAGCAGTGGGTACCAGGCCATGCTTTGCCAAAAGCTGCACGGCTTTCGAGCTACTCAAGACCTGTGTATTGTTTTTTACTGCGAAGAAAGGATTGCTACTGACGACAGCACTCATCGCTAAGTGCCACGAGAATGCGTAATTTGCTCATTCAAAAGATTATTAGTCTGGAGTAACCAACTAACTACAGTCAAAACAAAATCATGTGGGATTCTGTGGATAGCTACTGTTGTGTGTGCTGCCAAATGCAATGGAAGAGATAGGGGAAGGCAATAGAAGACTGAATATTTTACAGTCAGATGTGGTTTGTTCTCTGAGGTAAAATATGCTTGTCCAAATCTTAACCTAAGATTTATTCTTTTTTTTTTTGCGGGGAACCTAAGATTTATTCAATGTGGACATTTTACTAAAAGATTTAATATCTCACACACTGCAGAATATTCTATTAGTACTAGAATTTGATGGAACATATCTCTAGCAGTGGACAGAAACATAACATATTAATCTAATTTGAGTAAATCAAGTGTTGAAAGAATTGTAAAAAATGATATAGCTGTCATATACAGCATTTGAAACAAGCAGCAAGCGCCTAATGAAGGATAACTGTTATCTGCCACTAGTTAAAAGTATTATTCATGTAACTAATTTTCATTCCATAAAAACCAGCTATATCATGACTATGTCTATATTATCCAAAGGAACTAATCAATTTAACCTACCACACATCTTATGCCAGTAAATTAGACTATCATAATTTTGATGCGCCATCTATACTATCAGCAATTGAAAATGGCACCATAACGACAATAGGCATAAGATTAATTACTTATTGATTTCATAAAATAACATTTGTCTACTAGTTACTGCAAATGAATCAATGAGACAGAACAAACTTCAACTGCAATCCCTTTGTAGATTTATAGGCTACAGCTGACAGACTTCGCCATTTTCCTCATTGTCATCCTCCTCCTCACCCTCTCCACACCACACCAGATCCTGGCAACAGCCTATACGTTTGAAAGCACCACATAAACCCCATCGTTCCATCGCTCGGCCTCTAGGTACTCTCTGCCGCTCACTGCCCAACTCTAACATTCTCATGTCTTTCACATGCACCAAGCAATGTTCCCCATATCACCACATTTGCCTCCATTAGCATTCTTTGCTCCATCAAAGCATGTGCCTCATCCACCTGCCCAACTTTACCAAGCATATCCATCACACATGACACAACCATAGTGTTCAACAGTTAGTACAACTCTGATATCCCCGGGTTCCATCCGCTTCAACAAACTCATCCCCGTATCCACCAACCCTCCATGCATACAAGCAAAGAGCACGGTCATCATTGTCACTATTTGGTGGCACCCTTCCCTCGGCATTTCATCAAACATGTTCACTGCATCCTGCTCCTCACCATGTGTAGCAATCACAGTAATCATGGTTGTCCACAATGAGGCATTCCGACAAGCATACACTCAGAATACTCTTCTTGCAAGATCCACTTGGCATACTGTGAAACCATGTGTGGTTATAGTTCTTTTGTGATGGGAAATTGACAAGTACCGGAAGTGCAAGAAGTGTGTGCGTGGACTAACATTGGCCAGGTTGCAATATCTGTGCCAAGACAACGGTTGTTTGGTTTATGTGTGTGCAGGTGATCGATGTCAATCTTGGTCAACGGCAGATCGGGACTAGACTCAGGGAGGAGTTGAGGTCCAGAACGATCAAGGATGCCGGGTGACAAGATTGGATACAAGGTTGCACAGGGTGGACGGACACCGTGTGAGGAGGTCTTTGCAACGGACTTCGCAAGGTCAAGTGCAAAAGTGCAAGTGCCGGGATTCGCGAAGAAAGCCGACAGAGGAAAGGAGCAAGCAGTGCTACAGTACATATGGTACTGTAGCATGCAGCCAATGAGGAAAGTGCACGTGCATGCACTTGGTTGGAAGACTTGGTCAAGCAAGCTAGCATGCGAGCTGTGCGTGTGTGTGCATTAGCTTGAGCAGTGCATGCATGCACGAGGTGATGTGCATGTGTGCTGTGATTGGTTGGCAGGGAGGCCACCAATCCATCGTGATCATGGGCTCGGCCAGGATGCCACACGGCTGGACCGGACTGGCCCAGTCCAAGATGGAGCAGGACAGCATGATCCAAGCAACGACGGCCCAGCTCGGCAAGCAAGGGCGTCAAGGCAGGAGGTTTCGGCGACGGCGCGCGTGAGGGACACGTGGCAGGCGCGGACTCGACCGCGCGCTCTCACGCGGGAGATCGACTACTCGCGTGACCCACGCCAAATTCGGACGACGCGCAAGGGAGGAGAAGGCGCGCGCGGGAATTGGTGAGGGTGCTCTCCAAGACGACGTGGCGCTTACTGGTTCGATGCGGAGGAGTCCCACGTGGGACCCACGCGGTTTCGCGAGCGCGCGCGGGGCAAGGCACGGTCTTGCGTGGCCGCGTGGCGGTTTCCTGTTGGTGCAAGTGATGAGCACGCGGATCCGCACAGCGTGGGGAGCTCGGATCGACTACGTGGCAGCAATCTGCACTACTTCCTTTGAGTCTAAGGAACAGCGGATGGTTAAGATCAAGTCCAGGGTAGGGTTTCGCCCTATGGGTATTTGAGACAATGTCTTAGGGGTCTTAGGCTATAAATAGAGAGATGGATGCAAGGGTGGAGGTTGCTCCTTTTGTAATCCTTTTGAGATGCTCGGTGAGAGAGTTTCGGTGTGAGTTTGGAGTGTGTTTGCCCGAGAGGCTTTTGTATTAGGATTAGTTTGGAGTGTGTTTGTCCGAGAGATTTTAAGTTTGTGTTAATATTCCTCTGAAGGTGTATGTTTGCTCCTAGTTGAGCGGTTATTTTGCATCACCTATGAATGAAATGATTTGAAGGATTTCGTTTTTGCCTTGTTCATTTAAATTCCGCTTGCAATTTGAACTTTGCGATGATGAGTTTTGCTATCTCCTCCTCACCTCTCTTCTAGTTTCGGGAATTCCTTTTCTCTTCCTCTTCTAGTTTCGGGAATTCCTTCTCGCTTCTTTTCTAGATCCGGCTTCTCTAATAGCCGCGGTTCTAATAAGGATTTTGAGAAATCCAGCTTGATGAGTATTTTCGGGGGCAAGATTTGAATTGCTATATTCACCCCCCCTCCTCTATAGCTGTTCTTGGTCTTTCACATACATATTGACCAATGCATTGGATAGCGTCACGTCAAGGCGTCCTGTCGATGACATTGCAGCACGCACCTATACAACTGCTCCATAAAACGAATATCCCCTACAGAACAGCACGCTGATTGCGACCCTGACCATGGTCAGATCATCTGGCAGCACGAGTATGCCATACCTTCGCAGATCGAGAAACAAGGCCAACGCCTCCCTTGACTCCCCAACTTGAGAGAGACCATGGCGTTCCACGAACCCAGGCCCCGGTGGGGGTTTTCATCGAACACCCTGCATGCGGGATCCAGGTCGAGAGCCTTCGCTTAGTAGCTGATGAGCGCGCTCTCAGTGAGGGGGTGGCGCGCAGCGCGCTAGCCCACCCTTGACGGCGGCGGCGTGTAGTTGTCGGCAAAGGTTGGCGTCTCGGCCTGAGCCGCGGCCTTGAGCGCCAGCGGGAGCCGGGAAGGTGTAGGCGTGTAGCGGTCGGGGGAAGGCGCCATGGTGGGGCATGAGCGTGGAAACGCGGAGGGACTCAGCTTCGGTTACTTAGCATAGGCAAGTCACAACGTGACATACCATGCATCTCGGGCGTCCAGAATGAATCCAACGGAGATGGCGTTTGAGCCGGCACGCAGGCAAAAAGAATCTCCGTTTCAACCTAACAGGAGGCCCGCACGCGCACAGGACGCACTTAGCCTCGTCCTCGTCCATGTACGCCGGATCAGCCTGAGACAGACTCAACTTCGCCTCGCCCTCAGGTCCGCGTACGCCGGCGCTTCACCTCGCCCTTGTCGGCCGCTCCCGCGAAGCCAGCCGGGAGGCGCGCCACCGCGACTGGAGAGGCGCTAGGCCGCCCTGCCCTACCGCCGTGACCGGGGGTGCATGGAGGCGGCCGGCCGCCGGGCCTGACGGCACGGTGGTGCCGGCGGGCGGCCGCGCAGCCTGATAATTGCTCATTCTCATTTCATGCATAAAATTGCTCTCCTTGGATTTTGTCAACCAAAACACAATCCATCCATGTCGTATCAAGAAATGAAGGAGACATACGGGCTTGTTTGCAACGCATGAATTCGTACTAGGAATTTTGCAGGAATATCGCATAAAAACAGCTCCAGAGATGTCCTACCACCATTGATCAGGGCGACCATGCACATGAACTACTGACCATGAAATTTCACGATAGCACTACAGCAACGACGGCACTCCATTCAGCATCATCAGAGAGAGATTCAGAGCAACATTGCTGCATAGGACAACTGATCATAACAAGACATGAAACCTCCCACCTAGAATGAACTAAGGCTGCGTTCGTTTGTGTGAGATAGGGTGAGAAAACATCTCGTTTTTCACGCGCACGCTTCCCAAACTACTAAACGGTGTGTTTTTTGCAAAAATTTTCTATAGGAAAGTTGCTTTAAAAAATCATATTAATCCATTTTTGAAATTTAAAATAGTTTATACTCAATAAATCATGCGCTAATGGCTCACCTCGTTTTGCGTATCTTCCCAATCTTCTCAATCCCCTATTTCTCAGACTCACCCTAAAAATTTACAGCAGAGATAACGAAAAGGAGGAAATGGCAGCACAACTCATGTCCAGTATAAACCAGACAATACCATAAGTCCATTCCAGACTTCAAACCTGAACAAATCATGGACCTGGGCAACATCTCAAAAAAAATTAGAAAATATCATCAGAAGTTACTGATTCATTCATTCAAATTACAGCATATATGAGTCATACAACCAAATTACTCTCAAGATTACAGAATCAATTTTCCCAATCTCACAAAGCCAAACAATAACAATTCACTTCCAATTAGGACTCTGCATCATCCCAGGTGGCAGGGCATTTCCACAAACACCTCGCGGGCATGGGAAAAGGTGTGGTGTTCTCCACAAACTCAACCGCCAATAACTCCTACCCTGGACGAAGCCGGGCGGCGGTGTCACCTCTCGCCGGCGACGAAGTGGGCAGCCGACCTGTACGGGCTCTGGATGCGGGCTCGGACGCCGAAATCCATCGTGGAGTCGAGGCTGCCGAAATCGGGACGTGTGGCGTGGCAGGAGCAGCGCGGTCTCCTCCACACGCCGGGCTCGGGCTGCGCAGCCACCCACCTGCACCACCGCGTCGTTAGGCCCGGCGGCCGGCCGCCTCCACGCGAACCCGGTCGCGGCGGTAGGGCAGGACGGCCTAGCACCTCTCCGGTTGCGGCGGCGCGCCTCCCAGCTGACTCGCGGCGGCGGCCGGACGAGGGCGAGGTGAAGCGCCGGCGTACGCGGACCTGAGGGCGAGGAGAAGTTGAGTCTATCTCAGGCTGCGCCGGCATACGCAGATGAGGGCGAGGCTAAGCGCGTCTTGTGCGCGTGCGGGCCTTCTGTTAGGCTGAAACGGAGATTTTTTTTGCCTGTGTGCGGGCCCAAGCGCCATCTCCATTGGATTCATTCTGGACGCCCGAGATGCATGGAATGTTATGTTGTGACTTGCCTACACTAAGGGTGAGTTTGAGAGGAGGGGAAAATAGAATATTAAGAAGATACGGAAAACGAGGTGAGCCATTAGTACATGATTAATTAAGTATAAACTATTTTAAATTTTAAAAATGGATTGATATGATTTTTTAAAGCAACTTTCATATAGAAAATTTTTACAAAAAATACACCGTTTAGTAGTTCGGGAAGCGTGCGCGCGGAAAACGAAACAAACTAACTCACAAACTCCTCCTGCCGAACGCTCCCTAAGTCACCGAAGCTGAGTCCGGTATGGAGGCAGGAGGAGATCGGGTATTTGGGCCAGGCGGGATCGCGACGCGAGGACAGAGGCAGCTTGATCCGATCCTCCCCCCTCGGCCTTGACGCCATCACACCATTCTCCAGCCCGCCTAGAACCACAATGTAACCATGGCGACTACAATAAAGTGTAGATATGTAGAGAGATGATGGTGGTATGGCTATAGACTCGTAGCGGCTAGGAGCTATATTGGTTTTTTTAGAAAATGGAATGAAACATCCCGGCCTTTGCTCAAAAGAGCTGCAGCCAATTATTACAATCTATCACTCTAAAATAGTGTAGTCCAAAATAAAGTGAAACACACCAAACCAAAATAAAAGAAAACCAAACATGACAAGGAGAATATTATTCTAGTCTATTGGTGAATCTCCATCCATAATTAGCAAAAAGTTGCATAACATCGTTTCAAGCTTACGACATGCAACAATTAGGAATTCTCCATCTTCATCACATTTTCGTAATTGTGCCCACTACCGGAGCCAATATGTTGCCCTGAAAATTACCTGCATATAGGAAACATATGGTGATTTATCAAGAACCCTATCATTACTGCTCAATCATAGAGCCTAACATAAGGCAGAGGCTCCAACAAGTATAAGTTTACTCTTTTTCTTGTCAACCCCCAGAAGCCAACCATCAAAAATATCATATATGCTACTAGAAAGGTATAGTCGAAAAGAGAACTGAACTGTTCTCCAAATAAACTTTGCATAATGATATTCCATAAAATAAATGTTGAATAGTATCATTTTTCATACAGAAAAACATTTTAGACTACCATTCTAATTTCGTCTTGCCAAATTGTCCTTGGTTAACACCACCCCTTTAAGTAAATACCACATAAATATCTTGATCTTAAGCAGCAACTTAAGCTTCTAATAATCTTATTTCTGTCAATGTAACCATTATTAATTAGAGATAAGTACATTGACCTAACAGAAAAACCAACCACTCTGATGATAACTCCATCTAAAATAATCAGAAGAGTTATTCAACTGGATATGAACAATAGAAACACACAATTCATATCAATATGTTAGATTCTGACCAACTAAAGCTATGTTAAAAGAAACATTAAGCGGAACAGAACCCATAACACTAGCAATAGAAGAACTTCTCCTTCTAACAATAGCATATAAAGATGGATATTTATTTCTAAAGACCAAGTTTCCTAACCATTTATCTTCCCAAAATCTTATTTGTTCTCTATTATTCACAATCCAAGAACGCATACTTAAGAAAGTATTTTTACTTTCATAAGTCCTGACCAAAAATGAGAATCACATTGTTTCCTATCAACTTGAGTTATAAACTTATTATAAAGATATTTTCTCTTCAATAAGTCTTGCCAAACACCATTCTCGTTTATTAACTTATACAACCACTTACTCAAAAGGCATTTATTTTGAATCTCTAGATTAAGTACCCCAAACCATCCTGGTCTTCGGGTTGGCAAATAATATCCCATCTAGTAAGTCCAGGAGCTATATTGGTTGGGGAGGAGCGCCCATAATCAGAGCCCCGGGGATGTAGGTTTCGGCTGAAACTCGTTAACAAATATCATGTGTTCCTATGTCGTCATCTGGCATGTCTTGAGTGATCAATGACTGAAGCGATCGGAAAGGGTAGTCGTCGTTCTCCTATATCGACTATCTTTTATAACATAAAATAATACTTCGGGTGTCCATTAGTTAATACGTTTTATTTTGCTGCCCTTCAGCAAAAGAAGCGTTTCCTGTACACTAGTATAAGTTGTTTTGTAGTGATCAGAATGCCTTAAATGCTTAGCTGCAGATGGGAACGCAGGGGACGATGAAAAATCTGTTGAGGACAGCATACACGTTGGAAATTTGAACGGAGAGGTACCCTCTCTCTTTCTCCCTTCAAAAGTCAAAACTTGCTATTTCAAAAAAAAAAAAACAATAGCCTGTCATACTCTGGTTACCGAACTTATTGATCTATTGGATGAGTGGTGCTATCTGGGCAGAAGTTTGTTGAACCTCAAGAGAAAAGAGGTCAACAAACTGGAACTCCTAACGATTATATAGAGCTTGATCTTCCTGTTATGCCTTCCACATAACCTGTTGGCTTAACTGCTTTGAATGAAGTACAGAACATGATCAAATTTCTGATGCTATTATTCACATTTCTGAGTATGTTCAGTACTGTGTTGAAGAAGGTAAAGAAACTGAATACGAGACATGTTCCACGACCTCTACTACGGAAATAGGTATTTTCTGTACCCTTTATTATAACAGATAAGTTGTGTAGTTATCCGAATACTTAATTTTTTATCTGCGGATGTGAAATATAGTCAAATTAGTTTATAATATTTATAGACAAATAATTGAATATATTTATAAATACCAAATTAGTTTCATTAAATCAATAATTGAATACATTTTCATAATAAATTTGTCTTGGGTTGAAAATGTTATTATTTTTTCTATAAACTTAGTCAAACTTAAAACAGTTTGATTTTGACCAAAGTTAAAACGTCTTATAACCTGAAACGGAGGGAGTACTAGTTTGAAAGCTTGTGGATAAGATTTTTTTTATTTTGAAAGGAGGGCAAAAGCTTTGGCTTATATATTAATAGAGTGGGTAAAAATTATACAAAGTATATACAGGGCCAATCTAAGAAAACCAGCCCGCAAGAAGGAAAGCTCGTTAGGTGATATCTCCTAAAATTCCAAACTCCTATAGCCTAGTCGCTCCCGCTTTGACCCAAGCTCTACCTTCTTCTTTGATCTTTGCAAGAATTGAGGCCGGGGTTGAGGCTGTGCTTCGAAAGATCCTTGCATTCCGATCCCCCAGATCTCTCAAGTGACTAGCATCAGTAGTGTTTGCAGAGGGACTCTTAGGGTGTTAGTGGACTCGACAACGAGATTCCACCGATGTTCGATCGAGGGGCAATCATTTCATTTGCCCATTTGGAGGTCCATGTGCGTCCATATCTGGATTTCCGCCCAAATCCTCTTAGTGAACCTACATTTGGCCAGGAGGTGAAGTGTTAGATTCGTCGTTTGTGCAGCACAGGGGGCATACCTTTTGATTGAACTTGTGGATAAGATTGAACTTCAAGTTGAAGGTCATTTCAGTGGTTATGAATTGCAGCTAGCACTGTACTACTGCCACTGCTGCTCGTGGTCAGATAGTTCGATCATCAAGAATGCATTCTGACTTGAAGAAAATTTCAATGTTCAAGTGTGATTTTCTGTGAGCAACAAAAACTTTTTTTTGCCCGAATGACTGAACGAGATCATCCAAAATGTCACTAAGATTTATCGGTCGAGGCAACTGAGGGATCTTTTTGCGGCGGCAGCGTGTAAGGGGAGGATAGGCCGAGGCGCAGATCGCAGGAGGCTCTCGTCGGAGCAGGACTCGAGCCATGCCGCGGCGAGGTTGGCGTCGCGTACTTGGGCTATGGCTGCTCCCAAGGGCTAAAGCCTCAAGCTTATCCATGGCTGATTCAATACAGCCTGATTGGCAACTCAAACAAGAACGGAGGTCAGAGGCTCACAGGGCACAGGCACAGCAATACAGCATTGCCAAGAAAGACGCGCGCCAAGAAGAAAGCCCCCGACGAACAGCGGCAAGGGATATGCTGCTGCAGTCGTGTTCCGGTCGGCAACTTGGGGCCCCACTGTCCAGCGGCCAGACGGACCGCATCACGTTGGTTTTCAACGGAATCGGATACGTGATTACGTTGCTTGCCGATTCGAACTTTATCACGCTCGCCTCGCTACAAAAGATCTTCATGCACCGCGCGCCTGTACGTAGGCCGTAAATACAAATCATCAGTCAAATCGAAGTACAGCTCAAACCCTGCAGTACGTGTTGTTAATTACGTCGTCTTCACACACTGGTGGACAAACCCTTTTTAATACCAGTTCACAACCCCCTATAGTCCCGGTTATACAACCGGGACTACGAATCCGAGACTAAAGATGCATATTTTTAGTCCCAGTTAAATAACCGGGACTAAAGATGGATTTTTAGTCCCGGTTAGTGTTAAAAACCGGGACTAAAGATTTAGTCCCGGTTAGAATTAACAACTGGGACTAATGTTTTTTTTTCTTTTTTTTCCTGCTTTCATGATTTCGAGCACCACCATTCATATTATCCACGAATCATTTTAACACCACAGATCATTCGAAAAATCCCCAAATACATCAAGCTACATTTTTATCCCCAAATACATCACAGATCAATCACAAAATCCCCAAATACATCAAGCTGCATTTTTATCCCCAAATACATCACAAATCATTCACAAAATCACAAAAACATCTCTACAAATTCATTCACACATCACACATCACACAGATCAGAAAAAAAATCGACATCGCACAAATCGGCTGCACATATCACACAGATCAGGAAAAAAAACCACATCACAGAGATCGGGCGCCGACCGTCCGCCGCCTCACCGGCCTCCCGCCGGCCGCCTCGGGCTCCGCCGCCGCCTGGGGAGCGCCGCCGCATTGGGAGCACCGCCACCCGCCGCCTCACCGCCCGCCCGAGGAGCGCCGCCTCGCGGGCCTCGCCGCCCGCCTGCCCGGCCGCCTACCGCCTCGCGGGCCTCGCCGGACTCGCCCGCCCGGCCGCGCGCCGCCTCGCGGGCCTCGCCCGCCCGGCTGCCCGCCGCCTCGCGGGCCTCGCTAGACTCGCCTCGTCGGCCGCCCGCCGCCTCGCCGGCCTCGCCTGCCGCCTGCTCGGCTGCCCGCCTCCCTGCCGCTGCCGCTCGGCCTCACGTGGTAGGAGGAGGAGGAGGAAGAGAAGGGGGAGGAAGGTGAGAGGAGAATGGATGGAGGAGGTTGAGGCTGAGAGGGATAAGCTAGCTAGCGAAGGGATGGAGAGGACGGTGGGATCGAAGGGATAAGGGATAATTAATGAGAGGGGAGAGGATGGTGGACTGGTGCGCGCGGCTCAGTTGATTTTTGGTCCCGGTTGGTATAAACAACCGGGACTAAAGATCTATTTTTACCAGGACTAAAAATAGATCTTTAGTCCCGGTTGTTTATACCAACCGGGACTAAAAATGAGCTGGGACCTAACTCGACCCGACAACTTTTTTGAACCGGGACTAAAAATGATCTTTAGTCCCGGTTAATGTTACCAACCGGGACTAAAGGTCAAAAAGTTTTTAACTGGGACTAAAAACATCTTTAGTTCCGGTTTCTATTCGAACCGGGACTATTATAAATTTTAGGTGACCGAGTAAAGATGGTTTCTCCACCAGTTACCATGGCGACAACGGCGCCGCCGCCGCTGCTGACAGTCGGGGAGGCGTGGCCGGACGTGTCCTCCGACATGCTGTGGTTGCGCTTCGGTGTTGTGCCATGCATGATAATAATCTGCTGCTTGGGCCTTGTGCTCCCCGACCCTCGTTTCTTCCTCGCCGTCCCGTGGCGGCTGCCGCTGCTGATCTCGTGGGCCGTCTACATGTCGCTGGTCTCCTCCGTCCAGACGTACACGACCCTGTTCCTGCCGCTCACGCCGGCGCCCCTGCATGAGGCCATCGACAACGTCGGATACGCTGGGATCGGCGGCGCTCTCGGGGCCATCTACAGCATCGTCTTGCCCTGGGGGCAACCTGCACTTGTGGAGAAACCATTTTTGATTGATCGACCAAAATCTATAATAGTGCCGGTTTCATTAAAAACCGGGACTAAAAATAATTTTTAGTCACGGTTTATAAGAAAAATAGGACTAGATAATCTTTATTTCCGGTTTGTATTAAAAATCATCTTTAGTATTTTTAGTCCCGGTTGGTTCCATGTCAGACTGTGTCAGGCGCATAGGATCTTTAGTCCCGGTTTGTAACACCAACCGGGACTAAACATCTATTTTAGTCCCGGTTGGTGTTACAAACCGGGAATAAAAATCAACACGTACTATATAATCCCTATTACTTATGCTCTTCTCTCGTCCACGCAACAAACTCTATCTCTTTCTTTCTTTCTTCCTCTCTAACTCCTGCCTTATCTCTTTCTTTCTTCCTCTCTTTTTTCTTTTGGATCGAGCGAGATCGAGGGCCGGCCGGGCGGCGGGCGGCACGGCCGACGTGGCGGCGGCCGGCGCGGTGGCGGCCTGCGCGGCGGTGGCCGGCTGGCGCAGAGAGGAGGCGACAGCGGCCGGCCGAGCGGCGCCTCTGTGGTTTTTTTCTCTTTTTTTTAGAATTTGTGATTTATTGCATGATTCTGTGATGTATTTGATTTGTGTGCGATGTGAATTTGTGATGTATTTGCGATGAATTTTGTAGAACTTGTGATGTAATTTGATTTGTGTAATTTTTTTTTTAGGATTTGCGATGTATTTGATTTATGTGTATAAGTAACTTAAAGATTTGTGATGTGGATTTGAGATGTTAATTTGATTTGGGATTTGGGGATATGCATACCACTTGATTGGGGAGAAAATAAAAAAGAAAAAAAAGAAAAGAGGACTATTTGTACTGCTATTATTCCCTCTTTAGTCCCGGTTGGTAACTCCAACCGGGATCTTTAGTCCCGGTTGGTGTTACCGGGACTAAAGATCGATCTTTAGTCCTGGTAACACCAATCGGGACTAAAGATAGCGATTTTTAGTCCCGGATTCGTAGTCCAGGTTGAACAACCGGAACTAAAGGGGGTTACGAACTGGGACTTAAAAAAGCACTTCTCCAGCACTGCTGGTAGCGATGGCCTTCACTTGCGTCAATGCCGTGTTCATCGTCGTCACACTCGTGCTCTGGGCATTCCTCGTCGGAAGGTACAGCCGGCCGGCGCCGGAACATCGATCACACTCCACGTCCACATCCAGATCCGCCGAAGAAATCACATGGCGTGACATACATTGTGTTATATATATATATATATATATATATATATATATATATATATATATATATATATATATATATATATATATATATATATATATATATATATATATATATATATATATATATATATATATATATATATATATATATATATATATATATATATATATATATATATATATATATATATATATATATATATATATATATATATTATCATTCGATCGAGGAGATATCTCCCGTTTCTTATAAGTCAGTTATCAACTTTTTTTTTAAAAAAATAACAAGATAGATTAATACAAGATATATATGTATACATAAGTACTATTCTCAGATATTTACACACTGCTGGAGAACTGATCTTTGCTGGGTCGACCCAAAACCACAATAGTCCCAGTTTCAAAAACGAACCGGGACTAAAAATGATCTTTAGCCCCGGTTGAAAACCCCACAGCCATTCTATGATCTTTAGTCCCGGTTCATTCCCTGTCACAGGCATGTCAGCGGGCCGAGGATCAACTGGGACTAAACATCACCACTTTAGATCATCTAGATCTTTGCTCTTGGTTGGTATTTACCAACCGGAACTAAAATTCAACACGTAGTATATAATCCCTAGCACTTATCCTCTCCTCCACAATCGCAACCACTTCCTCACACAGATCGATCCTCCCCTTTCCTCCCGGCGGGGCCGCAGGCGGCGGCAGCCGGCAGCCGGCGTTGTTTTCTCTTTTTTTTTGATATTTTGTGATTCACTGAGATGTATAATTTTGTGATTCATTGTATGGATCTGAGATGTATAATCTGTGATGTATTTGATTTGTGTGTAATTTTTTAGGATTTGTGATGTATTTGAGTTGTGTTTATAAGTAACTTTAAGATTTGTGATATGGATTTGGGATGTTACTTTGATTTGGGGATTTGGGGTTTGATTTGGGATATGCATGCCACTCGATTCGGGAGAAAATAAAAAAAGAAAAGAAAAAAAAAGAAAATGGACCATTAGGACTGCTGGGAGAAAATAAAAAAGAAAAAAAAGAGAAAATGAGACCATCTGGACTACCGCTACCCTCTCTTTAGTTCCGGTTAGTAACACCTTATTACCAACCGGGATCTTTAGTCCGGTTATTTCAACCGGGACTAAAGATGGGTATCTTAAGTTCTGGATTCCTACTTCCGGTTGAAAACCCGGGACTAAAGGAGATTACCAACCAGGAGTAAAAAATATTTCTCCACCAATGACATCAGACAGTTTTTTTTTCCATGATGATTCTCGATTCTAAGCCATCTGAAGATAACCTAGAATGTATAGGTTTTGGCCGCGCTCTTCTCGGCTTTTCAACAGATATGAGCAGCATATGAGATGTTATAAGTGACACAAGCCTTTTTACCATTGGGCCAACAGGTACACTATCTTGCATAATTATGTCCATTATATATAAACAGATAAACATGACTATATGAGTCCATTGGCATGTATTCTGATCAACGTATGGCCAATTATCGTTGGCCTGAAATAGGATTCTGATTGGCGTGCGGCCCATTGCAGTTAGGGGTGTAGATTGGTAAAACTTTTAAACAAAAAATTATTTTTGTAAATATTTTAATAAATAAAATTAAAAATTAAAAAAATTCAACTAACTTCTGTGTGTATCCCATTATGGTTTGCCCAGAATAGCAGAAATGCACTAGCGAGCTCGTATCTTTCTTTGTGAGGCTGCGAGTAGTTAAAAGTGGAGGATGCTGGGCTAACATAGTAATTCGGGCCCAATGCGAAACATAAAATGATACTCTATATTTAGAAAATATTAAAAACAAGAGAGCAAATTTTGCAGCTAAATAATAAATTACGTCAATGGTTGTGGCGTCGGTAGGAAAAAATAAGTGCTTTCTGATCTGGTTATTTAATTTTCTTTACCAAGTAAAAAAATAAAATATTTAGTATGTGAGTATGTTTTTTTTAAGTATGTGAGTACGTGTTGTATCGTTGTTATAAACTATATTTATTTATGGTTACCATAATTATTATCTAACATTTATCGAACCCAAAGAAAACAAATATCCAGTAGGTTAAGAAAAGTGGAACTTTTGAAAAATACAATAACTACAATCGAAAATATATTAAAACACGGTGGTTTGTATTGAAATGTGGGAATTTCGGGACCCTTAATTTTGAGGAGCCTATACGGTTGATCAATTGGCACATGGCCATGAACGGCCCTGGGTGGATGTTATGGACGAAACGGAGTTGACTTGCTGTGGACAAAGTTGTTCCGTGGCGAGAGGAAGGCAACACTTTGGAAGGGGAAATGGGAAATGGACGATTCCGTTTTCACGGAGATCAAACCCATCGCACGAGTTTTTTCTTGCTATTTCATGGTGATGGATGTGCGACGTGCATAGAACACAGCGAAAGCAGCAAAGGAGAGCTCGCAATCTTTCAAAGCAAGAGCGTCATCCTGGCATCCGGCTAATTCCGCGACATGATCTCCTCCTCGAGCCTCCTGGCGACGCCGCGCGCGAGCTCGTCGAGGAACCCCACGAACCCTTCCAGCGACCAGCCCCGCACCGGGTCGGCCTCGAACGACCACGCGACGGCGCACCCGGCCGGGTCGGGCTCCACCCGGAGCGTGGCCGCGTACCGGCCGAACCCCTTGTTGGTCTCCACCACCTCGTAGCTGTACCGCCGCGCGACTGGGTCGAACTCGACCAGCCTCTCCTTGGACCACCCGGCCACAGCCTCCGCCGCCTTGTTCACCGGGCCGGCACAGTAGCGGACGCACCCGGGCTGGCCCTCGGCGCCCTCCACCCTTCGGCACGTCTGCACCGAGGGTACCCACCGGTGGAGGGAGCAGAAGTCCCCGAGCAGCGCCCACGCCTGGTCCGGCGTCGGCCCCTCCACCGCGGCGCGAACCGACCCGTGCCACGCCGCCGAGACTGCTTCCTCCTTCCCGTCGTCAGCCATGGACGCCGCCGGGTGACCGGAGCCGTGTGCTTCGGCTGCTGCTGCTGCTTGTTGCATCATGCCGGTGGAAAATGGAGATTGGACATTGGAGACCTCTGACTGTTCTTGCTTTATGCTTGACCTTGACCGAGTGTTTAGCGTGAAGCCATATGTGACACGTGTATCCGTGTGCATTTCGTCGTCGAATGCACTGTTTTGCTTGGCGTGACACTGTGACAGCGCTGGATCGAGAGAGTCGAGACGAGATCTTGGGGAGAAGCTTTGTACTTTTGTGGTGTAGCCGTCACCCAGTCCAAAGAGATGTGATCGTTTTGTATCATTGTGTGTGTGTGTGGAGTGTACAAGGCTAAGGTCATCACCAATGCGGTGCTTCAGCCCGTGCCCCTAGCGATGGCCGTCTCCTTTTCCGTCAGCGTCGTCCCCCTGCGAGAGAGCGTGTCCCTCAGCTAGGAGACCTCCCACTCCCCCAGCTCCTTTTCGCACAGGCGCTGGTGGAAGGAACCCGTTGCGTTGGTACAGGTACTTGAGGCGACGCCCCCTCCCCCCCCCCCCCCGCCCCCCGCGAGGATTTCCTCTTCCACCCCTCTCCCCTCTCCTCCTTGGCGATACCGATGGAGCTCCTCGTCGCGCTCAGTCACGGTCGCCAGCGACGGGAGAGAGGTGTGGCTCCGGCGGTGGCGGCGAGAAGGAGAGGGAGGCGTGGCGGGAGAAGGAGAGGGAGAGGCGAGAGGCGGCGACGACCTGGGACGGTGCTGGGATGCCAAATCCGCGGCGAGGGCGACGGATCTGCAGCAAAGTAGGCGGCTCTCGTCTCCCTTGCCGACGGAGCTTCGTCCGTTCGCCTCGAGCTCGTCGAGTCCGCCGCCTCAAGCTCACCATCCGCCGCCTCGAGCGCGAGGGCTTGCCGTCCGCCGCCTCAAGCTCGCCGCGCGCTCACCGTCCGCCACCTCAATGCGGCACGGCTGACGCCGCTCCATCCGCCGGGGGGCCAGATCCGGCCACAGCGGCGCCGGATCTACCGTCTCCGGGGGTCGCCGCTGCCACCTTCCACGGGGGAGAGAGAGAGAGAGGGAGAGAGTGGTGGGAGAGAGAGCGGCGACGGCGACTCGGTGCGCTCTCGCGTGCGTGCGTGTGAGAAAGACAGTGAGAGGGGGGAGGGGGAAGAGAAGGGTAGAATAGGAAAGAGATGAAGAGGAGAGAAATGGGTTTTTTTGTTGGGACACTCATTAGGCTACCCTGCAATGTAAAGGTGAGTTCTCTTAGAGTACCCTTAGTTAGTGAGGGTATTCTATAAGTGTCTCACATTGTGGATACCCTAACGGCGATTGGGGCACTCAGGCAGGCACATGTAATGTGATGTTATGCTTTCCAGCAGGGAAGAGGAATCAATGGACGCCACGTTGAACTTTCCTGCTCTGATTTTGGCTGCTTCCGGGCGTAGGAAAAAACAAAAAGGCATATTGCCATGTGCATGCCAGAATGCGTAACTTGTTTGGTTCACGTAATTTTTGTCTATCCTAGTTAACAAAAAATAAACTAAAAATCACTTTAAACCTAAAAATAAAAGCTATTTCATCTAATTGAACTAAAATAGACCAATCATTACGCATAAACAAATCATGCCCGTTCTAGTTTGACCAAGTAAGAATAATGTTTATTCCATGGTATTACTGTGATTTGTTCTAGTTTTTATGTCAACGGGTCAACTAATTATGGACAAATTTCTTTTCCACTAACTAGCATGGCGCAGATTGTGCGGCTACTATCTTTATTTTCTCTCTTACATAATATCATATTATTTTTCTATATTTCATTATTAAAATATATTGAAATGGTAACATGATTCTAAATTTTGTGCTTACCTAACCAAACTAACCAAATTGAATTGTATATACGTGATAGTCATTAATTATATTTTAATTCAAGTTATTTTTAAATTATATTTCTATGTGAACCATAGACACCTCTTCCAATATTATGTGTTTCTTAATTCCGAATTTTTGTTATTTATAAATTTTATTCATACTTAGACTCTAAATTCTTCATTCAATATTTATTATTTTAAATTATGAATTCCAGTTAATTATATATTGTACTCGTATATGGACTTTGGACTCTTATTTCAATATTCCTTATCTTCTAATTTCAAATTTCCATTATTTTTAAATTTATTTCTATGAACTTTAGACTCTTCTTTTAATATTCATTATTTTTCAATTCTAATTTTTCATTATTTCTAAGTTGAATTCTTATATGGACTCTAGAATCTTCCTCCAATATTCTTTTTTTTTAAAAAAAAATTAATTTTAGTAATTTCAAAATTGTATTTACTCCTGACTCTACTTTTAAATCCCTTAATTTTATTGTTTTCTATTTTCGAATTTTAGTTAGTTCTAAATTTCCACATTTCCACATGGACTCTAGACTCTTATTCCAGATATCTTTTTTTTTTATTTTAATTTGTCGTTATTTTTTCCTAAATAGCTATGGTGATTGGTAAACAATCAGATGTAAAATTTGTCAGACTAATTTCAGATAAAAAAGAGTGATGCTCTTATTCCAATTATCTTATTTTTTTTAAATTTTTCGTTAATTTTTTTCCTAAATAGCTATGGTGATTGGTAAACAATCTGATGTAAAAATTTGTCAGATTAATTTCAGATAAAAAAAAGAGTGATAAAAAAACAGAATTCGCCCACCGTGGGGCTCGAACCCACGACCACAAGGTTAAGAGCCTTGCGCTCTACCGACTGAGCTAGACGGGCTTGCACATCTCGTAAATTAAGGAATACTATATATACGGCACGAAAACAAAAGACAGTACCCTTGAATTTTTGTTATAAATTTGTCTCCTTATCTTGTCTTTGCACGTTCACTTACATAAACTGATGTAGGAGAGATTAAGCAGGGGACTGGTTGCATTAGCTTCAGCCACGCATTCGTGCAATCAATAAGATAGAATATATACCTGGGTGAAAACTAGCGTTACATCTTACATGTGAACTGCAACACACAGCAATACATGGCAGGATTTTCTATCTCTGCTGGAAATTTAAGGTTCTGATGGAGTAAGCATATGTAAAAGCGAAGAAGACAGTAAAGCCAGCCAGCACTGCAGCCACGACGCCCATGAAGTCCGGGTCATAGCCAAAATAGTCCTTGATGAAAGGTCTGACTTGCTGATCAGATTGTCCAGGGACCGTGATAAAATCCTCCACATCTCCGTACTGTGACACAATAAGGCCGTATACTGTCCATGCCACTGGACAAAGCCAATAGTACCAAACCCACCATTTTGGGATTTTCTGCAGAAACATACAAAACCAGATCAACCTACAGAAATTGTACAGAAAAAGGTTTAGAGCTTAAATATAGACAATTAAGGGACTTACCGGTCTTGGGATGAAGAATCCTGAAAAGAGATTGAAAAGGGTGTAAAAGGCAGCACCCAATATGGAAGCAACCTGAAGGTTTGGTGATACGGAGACGTTCATCATGCCATAGTAAGTGAAATAGAGGAAGGTGAAGAATGAAACATAGAAGAACCAGAAGAATTTTGCTGGTGTCCATTGGAACGACATCATTGGGTAGACAATAAGTGTGTAAATGACAGTCTCAACGAACACATACGGTATCTCCACAACAACCTGACAAAAATTCAACAGATTGATTATAAAAAGTTACTTATATATTGAAATGAATTTATATCTCATTTCTACTACATGATTGTGACCTTCTGTTGCAAAGTTTCCATAATATTCCATTGGTCTGACATTTTTAAGGTGTTCTGGGTTCAGTTGAGATACAAAGTAATATCACTGACCTGAGCTAGAGCATATGGTATAGCCGAGTACATTCCAGCTGCCCGCTCTCTGTAAAATACAGTCCTTTCCACAGCAACAACGGGTTGAACAGTTACAGAATTCTCAAAACCAACAAACAAGACGGCAGCATACATTGATCCAATGATGACCAAGAGATCTTTTGAACTCTCCCTGCATCAAATAAGAAACATTTAAGGAACCAGTGATAGGTATTCATGAAAATATTCAATGACTCTGCGGATAATAACTTAGCCTGATAAAAGTACATACATCTTGTGACCAACCCTCCAAAATATAGTCCCCAACATTAAAGCAGTAAATAATGCAAAGAAAATCCTGACAAGGTTATAATCAGGGCTTCTCCAGTAAGTCCACCATTGTTTCCAGAGGCAGAGCTTGAACTGATTAAAGGTGCTCTGCGAGTATTGACTAGGGAAGTAGAGGTCATCGGAACCAGGAGGTGGATTGCTCAGTTCTTTTACCAATGCTTTGGTTCGCCTGAAAATAATTAGCCATAGAAAAAAGGTCGCAGTTATCTAAATGCCTTAAGAGTTAAAGATGCAAGAGAGTAAGCCCATTTTTTGCTTCAATTGCATGATCTAAACTTCAAGGTTGACAGTGCATGCTAACAATATAATGCTGCCTCCACTCCTGGAAGAAATTGAATTGTGGAAAGAACACTGCACTTACTGGTGCATAGTCGATGACCTGTAATATTCAGCAAAATCAATTTCCAATCGAACTTCTGATGCAGCTGAGCTTACATCCAGCATCCATGTAGCTGGGTTGCGATTCTCTTCGATCTTTGGGACTCCAGGAATTGCCTAGTTTGATAAAGCGGGCAAAAAAATGAACATTTCGAGATGCAGGCTTCACAAAGAAGGAACTTGAAATCATATCATATACATGTAATTGCAGAGTCTCTTACAAGGTACCACCACAAGATTATAGGGGAATTTAAGCTATGGGGATAAGTGAAATAGTTTGGGTGTCAGACCACAAACCTCAAAGTACTCAACAACTTTATGAGAATTTGTACCCAATGGTCCAGAATATATAACCTGGCCTCCTCTTTTTAGTAGCAACAACTGCATGGTGAAAAATCAAGATCTTCAATTAACAAAGAGCAGTAAAGCAGTAATTTTGAAAATAATGTATACAGTAGACTATACCTCATCAAAAGCTTCAAAAATGTCAATGCTTGGTTGATGAATAGTGCATACAACGGTTCTTCCAGTATTGACAGTGTTACGTACAGTTCTCATAACAATAGCAGCCGCTCTTGCATCAAGACCAGAAGTTGGTTCATCCATAAAGATAATTGAGGGGTTTGCCACAAGCTCTACAGCGATTGTCAGCCTCTTTCTTTGTTCTGTTGACAGCCCATTCACACCAGGGAGGCCCACAATAGCATCTTTCAGACCAGTAAGCTCAACCAGTTCCATAACTTCATCCACAAAGATCTACATACAAAGGTCCACCTTAATCAACTTATCCATCCCTCATTAAAAAAAGGAAATGTTCATTCAAGATTTTATCGCAGTAAAGTTAGTAGCATAAAACTCACTGCATATTGACACAAGTTGATAGTTGATATTGTAAGAAGGGCATAACACAAGAACAAACCTTCTTTTCTTGATCATTGACCTCCTTAGGCAGGCGCAGGAAAGCAGAGAAAAGTAGGGACTCCCTTACAGTAATCTGTGGGGAGTGGATGTCATTTTGCTCACAGTAGCCTGATATTCTAGCAAATGTTGCTTGGTTCTTTGGGTAACCCGATATATAGATTTCCCCTTCAATATATCCACCTGTCTTTCTCCCAGATAAGACATCCATGAGGGTAGTCTTTCCAGCCCCACTAACACCCATAAGAGCAGTCAGAACACCAGGTCGAAAAGCTCCAGATATCCCTGACAGCAGTTGAAGCTTATCGGCAGTTACTCCCTGACTCTTCATTTCCTGACATATTCACAGTTTGGAAAATAAGATTACAGGTTATGAAAATTAACGTCACTACACCACATGAAAAGTTTGAGTTCAGGAATATATGTATCCTGCACACTCAAAAAACAGTAGCATAAAAATATGTTAACTCGCAACACCAAACCTCTACAAACTACTACTCCCCCTATTCCATATTGTAAGGTGTTTGAGTTTCGTCATAAGTCAAAATTCCCTAACTTTGACCAAGTTTATAGAAAAATATATTAACATCTACAATACCAAATAAATATGTTATAAATACATATTTCACTGTGGATTTAATGAATTAATTTGATGTTGAAGATGTTAGTACATTTTTCTACAAACTTAGTCAAAGCTAAAGAAGTTTGACTTACGACAACTAAAACGCCTTACAATATGAAACAGAGGTAGTAACTACACTCAAGCATTAGCTGATAAGCTCAAGGATACAATGCGAGGAGGTGTTTCTCCAAGAAGCCAGTATTAAAGAATAAGAAATCCAAATGTAAACAAAGGTTTTAGTTATTGCATGATATGGAATGTCCGTGGTCACAATAACTATATGAAACGGAAATGCAGGTCAGAAAAGGAAGAACAATGAATAGGGATAAACATACACACCAAAGGCATATCAACATAGTAATTTATCTCATTAAAGGACATGTAGAGCGGTTCAAATGGAAGAACCATCCCTCTTCCTGGAGCAGTTCTGCCAGCAGCATTAATGTATGAGTGCGACCTATCAGAAGTGTTTGCGGAATATCCACGCAATTGTTGAATCACCTTATCCACTAGAAACAGTTGAAAACATCATTTCAGAGAGAGTGCTAATGACAAAAAGGTATATTTATGAGAACATGAGGAAGAGAGAATATGATGACAAATCAGAAATATGCTTACGGGTGATAATTGAGTTCGGGGATACAGGTTCTGGTGTTTCAACTGTAATTATCTGTTTTATATGTGCCTTGTTTTTTCCTTCCTGAATGTTCTCCTGACTATCGGTTTCTTCAGGGAGGATGGATTGTGGTTTTCCAACAGCTAATTCAAGGAATAGAATAAATGGCCGTTACAAAATGTCAAAAATATGTCATTGAAATTGAAGGACAATACCTATTTATCACAGACATTGGATATATTATACGTATCAAATGTATTTATTTACAGCTGATAAGAAAGGACAAAATGACCAAAACATTCTTTTTAGGTATATAGCTGGAGAGAAGTATCTAAAAAAAGAAGTGTGCTAATGAAAGAAATACTTCCCAAGAACTGTAAAAGAAATAAAAAATGGAATCAAGAATCCAGAATTTAATTGGGCTTGCAGAATACAATCTTATAATTTGGGCATCTATGATTTTAAATTTATGAAGTTAAAAGTTTTAGATTTTCAATATCTACATGAATCAATATTTGGAATTGCAGAGAACATTCATACAAAGGCACTATATATGTAATACTATACTAATTGCACTACCTGCTCACTTGAAAAGGCCAATCGGCGAAGTTAAGGAAATAATCTGTTGTCAGATGCAACTCATAACAGGTTATTACTAAGTACAGTGTAGCTACTTACGGTTCAGGTACATAAGTGATAGCGAGAATAACACGTTGAACAGAATGGTGAACCCTAGAAGGGCGCCAGTTGCAATCCAGTACCATTCCTTATTGGTGAAGACACCTGAATTTTCTAGAACTGCCACTCCCAATCTCTTTCCATCAGGTACCTTGATACACAATCAGAAAGTCAAGAAGACAAGAACCACTATTACCTGCAGGAACAGAATAATAAGATGATCAAGAGTCAACTTACAAATTTGTCCATCCACCTTGGAGAATGCATTTCATTGGAAGAAAAGGCAATGTATGCATAAGTAAGGGGTGAACACCAGTAAGCCCACACCCACCATTTAGGGATTGCATCTGTAACAATCATAATTTGAATGGTTCAAATTCAAGTAACACGTGAAATGACTAATATTCTAATTTACAGTGATCATTTCAACAGCCACCTCAATATTAAACATTGACAAGTGTCCACTATAAAAAAGTTACTAAAATGTTCTTTGCAGCAAGAGTACTAATATTTGTGTTTCATTTCAAAAGGTATCTCCCTTTTCTGATTTTTAAGAATCACCACATCTCCTTATACCCATGGTACCATTGCAAGGACAACCATATGTGTCTGAAAATATGAGCGGCTACCTTTTGGTAGGATGAATCCTCCAAGCACAAACATGATCAGAACTGCAAGAGACCCTGCAGTGTTCGTTACCACAACAGTCCTGCATAACCCAGCGGTGACTCTGAACAGTCCTGCAGCCATCTGCTGAAGCATGAAGACTACAAGCAGGTGTTTGAAGAACCTAAGGCAAGATGAACATCGGGATGTTAAGGGCAGAGAGAAATCATATAAATTCGAAATGGTATAGAACTTTAGTAGATTTGAATCACTCAGAAGGAGCACCTGCTAGCTTCAGGGGCAAACCCCATGGTGTAGTAGGTTATTGCAACCCAAATTATCGACTCAAACAGGGAGCTAGGGATTCTCACGAGAACATTTGGAAGTGCAAAAGTCCATGGCCTATAAAACAGGAAGTCCCTATGTTTGTAGAATACCGGGAGCCTTGCCAGAGTTAAAGATAAATCAGCAAAACCACTGAACATATTAGTTATCATAACAAAAATAAGGGCTCCTATATAGATTTGGCCATCGTCCTCATCTCTTGTGTTGAGCTGGGTCCGCAAGAAAACTGTTGATGCTATCAATGCAACTAGGATTCCCTTCAAAAGAAAGGAGACAAAATTAGATATGAACTCAAACGCCTTAGTCCTCTACTGTGGACAGTAAAGATTTTTTTTTATTTCACTAAATGATGGCACAACTATATGATTAAATAGTTTAGATCATTCCACTACTATATACAGTAGAAAAGACACAATTCCTTCATTTAAAGCTATCAAGGATGTTGAGTCTAGATACCTGAACTGTTTTGAAAATGTAGACAAATGAATTCCGCTTCATGAGAAGCCATTCCTTGGAGCACGAGGTCTTGAGAAGCTCCAAAGTAGAAACAGACTGCTTGGAGAATACCAGAGCAGACTTGTGGATTTTCCCCTTGTTGAAAGGAACAGAAAGCTGCTTTTTTAGGCTCTTCCCCATGTGAAATTTCTTAAACTTTGCAACAAATTCAGGTACTGATACGTAGCGATAAGGTTTCTCGCTCTGTATCCAGTACTGCTCCTGATCTTTCTTTGATGTAACCTGCATAAATTACCATTTTTTATCAGAATAACTGCATTAGTGCCTAATAGCATCTCTATTGGTCATATCTTGGACATTTCAGTTTGTTAAAAAAAATCATGAACATTTACTTATAAAGGACCATTGCTTTGCAACAGGCTTAATATAGTAGGAGTTGGGAGTTTGTACTGACTTCACAACAAATAATTTTTTGGGAAAAAAAAACGAACCTCCTGCAAGAAGTCAGCAACACCTTTCCTCTCGGGGCAGCGGAACCCACACCTCTCGAAGAACTCAAGCACATGCTCCCGGGGGCCCTGGTACACGATCTGCCCCTCGGAGAGTAGCATGACGTCGTCGAAGAGCTCGAAGATCTCCGGCGCGGGCTGCAGCAGCGACACCAGGACGGTGGCCTCGCCCATGTGGACGATCTGCTGGATGCACCTGATGATCTGGAAGGTGGTGGAGCTGTCCAGGCCGGTGGATATCTCGTCCATGAACAAGACCTTGGTCGGGCCGACCAGCATCTCCGCTGCCATCATCCACAGCCGATTTCAGCCAAAGGATCGGAGGGGCGAACGACATCAAAAGCTGAGGCGGGGTGGAAGGAGGCACCCCGCGCGCGCGAGGGCCTACGTACCTGTGGTGAGGCGCTTCTTCTGGCCGCCGGAGATGCCGCGCCGCAGCTCGTCGCCGACGATGACGTCGGCGCACATGTCCAGCCCGAGGATCTGCACACACCGGCGCCATCAGATTCATCCGATCCAGCTGCGTCGCGATCCGCAAGGGAAGCGAGACGAGACGAGCAGCGAGCTCTCCCCTTCCTCTCTGCGGCAAACAATCGAACGCCTCGCCTGCAACTTCCTCACTCCCTCCTGTAGAATTCGCGCTCTGCTCTAGCTGAAGCGTGGAACGGTGGAATAAACCAAACGCCAACGCTCTAGTTCTTCTGTGTGGCTATCAGCTATGTAAGATGGGCTTTATTAGGCCGTAAGTGGGCTGCTAGCTATCCATTAGGGCCAAATATATGGGCTACGTAGGTGAATGTGGCCTTGTTTCCGTTCACTCTCTTATCTCTTCTGAGTTTATAGGCCAACCAGTTCATCGATTAAGCATATTTAGTATGGAGTAAGAAAAAATTTCACAGAAAAAAAAGAGAGGTTAATTCCTGTAGGAAAAGAGGATGGGAACCTGATACGTACCCTGAGAATGTAATCTGTCTGGAGAGTGCTCCCCTCAACTGAAGTAGCCTACACATCGAGCAAAAGAATTCCAGACCTCGTCACTTCGTCGGTATGAACGAAATACACAATATAATCAGGTAGTCCAGGGTTGAAATATGAAAATGGTGAATTGGTCTGTGAAAAGGATGAAACAAAGAACTGCACACCTTCATGAACAGGTCGACTTCTGGATCTGGGTATATGCCCAGCTGCCTCTCCTTCTTCGCGAGCTCCTTGAGCAACTCTGCACGCGCACTCGTATGTACGGGAGACGGGTTACGTACGTACGAATATTTCCAGTATTTTGCCACGTCGAAAGGGCGATCGCGACTCACCGTATCTCTGGCCAACCCCCTGACACTTGGCGGAGAAGTCGAGCGTCTCCTTGACGGTCATCTCGCCAGCGTGGACGTCGTGCTGGCTGATGTACGCCGCCGTCTTCTGCGGCACGAACTCGTCCAGCCCGTAGCCGTTGTACGTCACCTCACCGCTCGTCTGCATACGCCGACGTCACCAGGTTAGTATTGGAAAGTCGGCTGTGTTCTTCTCTCAACTTTCCCAACATCTACACTTTCATTTTTCACACGCATTTTTTCTAAACTACTAGATGATGTTTTTTTAAAAATATTCTATAGAAAAGTTGGTTTAAAAAATATATTAATCTATTTATAAAAAAATTAGCTAATACTACTCCGTCAAAAAAAAATCCAATTCAAGCAATGAATCTGGTCACACATGTTCAGATTTATTACTAGGATTGGTCTTTTTTTTTTTAAACGGATGGAGTATTTAATTAATTATGTACTAATCTTTTGCTTTATTTTTTATGCCGGGAGGCAAGGTTATCAAGTCAATCGACATAATGGTTGCATGGGTCAAAAGATCGATGACGAGATCATGTATATATTCACCTCAAGAGTTGGGTCGAGCTTGCCGGCCAGGGCCAGCAAGAGCGTCGTCTTGCCGGAAGAAGGTGGGCCCAGCAGAAGCGTCATCCTGTGTGCGAGTATACGATTACAATTTGTAGCTCAGCTCGTCGAACATGTGGCTGTGTCGAGGCTTGTAGTTCAGCTCGTCGATCGTAATTCGTATGCGTGTAGGTATACGTACCTGGACGGCCTGACGATGCCCGAGACGTCCTTGAGGATGTGGAGGGCCTTCCTCTTGGCGAAGTTGAGGCCGACGAGGCCCAGCAGAGACTCGCCCACGTCCCGCGACACGTTCGCCAGCGTCGGCAGCGCGCGCGTCCCGACGTGGCACTCCGCCTGCACGTTCACGTTCCTGAACCTCACCTCCACCGTCGGCATCTGGATCCCCGCCCTGCCAACAACGATCGAGCAGAATCAATCAATCACAAGGCTCGAGCCGTGGCGTCCATGGCCATTTTCACTCGATCGGGTGGTTGTTGGTTCGTTTTTTTTTTCTTTTACCGGTCGATGCGGGCGCGGAGCTTCTTGAGGAAGCGCTCGTTGTCCTCCTCGGCGACGTGGAACACGCGCTCCACGAAGGCCTGACGCTGCGCGAGCTCCAGCGTGCGCACGTCCACCTCCCGGTGCGCGTACCACCTGCGGCCGCGGCCCACGGCGCCGACGCCGACGCCGCTGCTGTCCGCGTCCGCCCGCATGAGGCCCGTGCGGAGGCGGTCGAACGACGGGAGCCGCTCCAGCGCGGCCCACCGCAGCGCCTCCTCGTCGTCGACCTCGTCGGCCGCGCTGGGGCGCCGCGACGACGCGCCGGAGAAGTAGGCGCTCACGTCCGGGCTCGCCGGCATGCTCTGCAGGCTCCGGCTCAGGATCTCCATGACGACGGCGCCGTCGTGTCGGGCTGCGTGTGCGTGCACCGCCTCGGCTCCGGCTGCCTCCTCTTGTACGTGCTGCGGGTCAGCCATGCTTGCACGGACGTGCATGGATTTTGGTCAGTGGCCGCCAGTGTGGTGTCAAACATGCGCGACAAAACCCGCGTTTGGTTACAACATGCCGGCAGGTTAAATAGCCTGGAGCTAGCCATTTGTCTCCTTTGATGTGGATGGATCACAAGGAATTTTGCAAGGGTTAGTTTAGTGTCTGGCTCTCCTAACTGAAATGCAGTGCCGAAACTGAGTGATATGTTCAAGAACATGAAGTTGGCACATAGTTATTTTTGGCATTTTTGCTTGACAGCTCTGATACACCAGTGCACGCACGGACGCACCCAGTGAACTCTGAAGCTTAGAATACTTGTGCTGCGTTCAGTGAGATTCTTCGAAGGGAACAAACGAGTGCAAGAAAGCCAAATGGTAAGGCCTAAGCATCTTGGCATAATCGCGGAGAAATATTCCAGAGTCTCATCTCGGTGTCATCACTGAATTCCTGGCTGATTGGAGCATTCCCTCTGAAGCTTTCAACGCATTGGATGAAACATTTAGCATGTATAAGCGGCCGGCATGCGTATGTAAGCCTGATCGGCGACAAAAGAGAATCAGATGGAGCAGCCTGAAACAATATTCCCTATATCTGTTGGAGAGTGCGGACTACTAGGTAAGAAGTGTGGCACCGTGCTTCCCTCCTCCCTCCTCGTCAATGCTCCGGCGCCGGCTGTGAACGCCGTGCCCGTGACGCCTTTCTCCATGATGCCGGCGACCCGCGCTTCGCGCTGCACCTCCGATCCGCGCCACCCCGGCCGGATCTGGACGGCTGGCGTCATGGTGGCGGCTGGACGGTGGTGGCTGGACGGGGGTGTCCGTGGCGGTGGCGGTGGCGGTGGCGATGGTGGCTGACGGTGGCGGCTGGCGACGGTGGTGGCTGTGATAGTGGCGGTGGTGGCTGTCGACGATGGTACCTATGGCGGCGATGGTTGAAGGCCATCATCCGGCTGACGGTGCGTCGTCGTCAGCGGCGGTATGTGGAGGCTGGGAAGGGGTCTGGCGGCGGGGAAGGAGGAGTCCAGGTGCGGGCACGCCGTCGACGGTGGGAACAACTGTGGGCGGTGGCCTTGGCCGAATCGCTGAAGGGACAATGTTGTTGACCGACGACGATCCTTCTTGTGCGGATTGGTGGTGTAGGTTTGGACAGGGAATTGCGGGCGAAAGCCTTGCCGAGCCATTTGGCTGGCTGACAACGGCGACGCCGTTTGGCGTCGTTCCCCTCCTTGGAGGAGTTGTTTTAGCATACCCCTTTCCTTTCCCTACCATATTCTCCAGGTGAAAACCTTGCTTCGGTTGTGAACGAGCGGTGGCGGCGATCCACGTCGCATCCTCCTTGGGGGCACTGCTTTGGAGAAACCTCTTCGTGCAAGGATATTGTCATTGGTCTATGCATTGGCTTCGAACTTCAGTCCTAGGCCTTGACGAGGCCTTCTAGCTCCACATTTTGTTTTACTTTTCTCAGTTTGGGTCCTCTCTTCTCTTGTTTGGTGTGTTCAACTTGTCTTGAACTACACTCTCTTCTAGAGTGGATTTTTGTAATAAT
Source organism: Oryza sativa Japonica Group (assembly GCF_034140825.1). Classification (NCBI taxonomy): domain Eukaryota; kingdom Viridiplantae; phylum Streptophyta; class Magnoliopsida; order Poales; family Poaceae; genus Oryza; species Oryza sativa. The sequence continues at coordinate 30,809,395 of NC_089035.1, read as the reverse complement.
TGGCTGTAGTTCTTTTTGAGCAAAGGCCAGGATATTATATTCCATTATCTTAAAAGAGAAGTGTGGCACAGCTGTGGCATGATAATGATTTTGATCGTGCATTGAACTACCCCACAACAGCACCCCTACCCCACAAACAGCACACACAGTTACAATAATGGATAATTTCGTTTCTACCCCTGTTTTAATGTCAAATATTGATTTTGCTCCTACTTTTTAGGGTTTTCGTTTTTTCCTCACTTTTTTGAACCGAAAGAGGCGTTTACCCCTAGTTTAGATAGAAGTGAGTGAGACCGGGCTTATGGAATTAAATAAATAGAGAAAAAAAGGAAATAAACATTTTTCATATTGTTGATTGACTCTTTTACCCCTAGGAAATATCCAATAGGGGAAACTATTCCAGCCTCTCATGAAAACCCCATCCGACGACATTCGGTAGCGCGGTAGGCAACGGCGAGTAGGCGTCGACGGGTGGCGGTGAGCGGGCATCGGCAGGTGGTGCTTCGGCGCAGACCCCTCCCGCCGGCGAGCAGGAGTGGCCCTACGCGGGATAGGTGACTGGGAGAGGGCGCGACAACGGGGTGAGGAGGCTTGGAGGCGGCGGTGGGGAGGGGGTTAGGTGGTGACCGAGAGGGAGCTTGAAGGCGGCGGCGGGCAGAGAGATTAGAGGCGGCGGCAACGGCTCTGCGTGAGTGAGGAGGCGACGACAGCAGTCAGGCGACAGCGGCTCAGCGCGGAGAGGAGGCGATGGTGGCGACAACGGCGGCGGCAACGGCTCGACGTTGGGAGGAGGCGGTGGTGGCGACGCGGCGTGGGGAGGAGGCGACGGCGACGGCCCAGCTAGGGGGCTACGACGGCGGCTCAACACGGGGAGGAGGTGGCGGTGGCGACTTGGCATGGAGAGCAGGTGACAGCGGCAGCCCGACCAGGGGTGACGGCAGCGGTGGCCAAGATGCAGAGAGGAGGAGGCGGTGGCAGCGACCAAGAGGCGGCGACTTGTAGCAATATGACATTTTGTTTTGCCAAATTTTGTTTTTTTTTCAACATTTGTCCAGATTTATCACATTTGAATGTCAAATTTTGAAACAATATTTTTACATTTGTCCAGATTTATCAAATTTTGGAACAATATTTTTTTTGATATTATGTCAAAATTGTCATATTTGTAAAAAAAAATTGATTTACGAAAATCGCCAGATACGCTATAGGGTAAATACAGAACTAATGAACTAAAATAGGGAAAAATGTGTAACAACACAGTGAGGCTATGGATGTCTTTTTGTCAAAGATTTAATATGTCCATCCAAAGTAGGGGGCAAAACTTAGTTTCGTTTTTTTTTTTAAAAAGGCAAAAACGAAAATATTAAAAAGTAGTGGCAAAACCAATATTAGACATGAAAGTAGGGGTAAGAATGAAATTGCCCTTACAATAAAGTGTTGAGTTCGAGTTCTCAGCTTCGCAATAATGTCCGTACCTGAGAAACAATGAATGAAAACGAAAAATACACCTGAGAATGAAAAATGTAAAATTCATCGATCAATTGCAAACCTGAGAAACAATGAATGAAAACGAAATATACACCTCCTGAGAATGGAAAACGTAAATTTCAGAGATTAATTGCAAACCTGAGAATCTTGTATAAATTCAAATTCAGAGATCAATTGCAAACCTGAGATGGAAAACGTAAATTTCAGAGATTAATAACCTGATAGTCTTATGTAAATTCAAATTCAGAGATCAATTGCAAACCTGACAGTGAAAATTATATAAATTCAGACAGAGATCAATTGCAAACCTGAGATGGAAAACGTAAATTTCAGAGATTAATTGCAAACCTGAGTCTTATGTAAATTCAAATTCAGAGATCAATTGCAAACCTGAGAGTGAAAATTATATAAATTCAGACATCAAATCGCAAAAAGGAAATAAAGTGCGGTGAGCGTGGATCGAACACGCGACCTTCAGATCTTCAGTCTGACGCTCTCCCAACTGAGCTATCCCCGCATTTGTTCAAAAGGTTCAAACACATTTAATCAAAATGGCGTGCAAGCCTACTATTTGGCAAAGTTTTGACATTTTTTTCTTGCTCTTCGAATACCCGTTAAACTAATCTAACAAAAAAATCCATTTTATTCCTTCAAAATATTTATTTGGATCACTTAGGCCCCTTTGGACTCAGAATTTGGACCGAGCTTATCTTCGGCACGCAAAAAAAGACATGTCATTAGCAAGTGATTAATTAAAGCATTAACAACAATAAACTTAAAAACATAATTTATTTGATTTTTAAAGAAAATTATTTTTTTTCATAAAACGTACCATTAGCAATTCAGGAAACACGCTAACGGAAAATGAGGAAGTTGTTGGTTTGAGTTGGTGAAAAGAACTCAGTCTTAACCTGTATTTTTTTTGAGTCATTTTACTCTTTAAACTATTGAAATTGTCCACTTTTTACTCCTTCATACTATCTCCGTCCCAAAATAAGTGTAGCCGTAGATATCCGTGCCCAATGTTTGACCATCCATCTTATTTAAAACATTTGTGAAAAATTTAAAAATATTTAGTCACGCATAAATTACTATTCATGTTTTATCATCTAATAGCAATAAAAATACTAATCATAAAAAATTTTCAAATAAGACGAACGGTCAAATGTTGAACGTGAATAGTGCAAAACTGCACTTATTTTGGGACGGAGGGAGTAGTATTTCATTCCTTTTATTTATACAAGTCACATTTTAAGATGATATTTTTTTAAGCCGTGGATGTTACCATTATCAAAGTTCAAAACGGTTTCTTCCTTTTTCATGAAGGTTTGCTTAAACTTTAAAATCTCGATGTTTAAGTCAATCTTAGATGCTTTCCCAAACCTACAATCAGTGATAAAAAAATTCAAAAAATGTTGAGACATAAGCTATAATTCATCTACCAGCTATAATCCTAGCAAATTCCAATGCAAACTATGACTAATATAGAGGAAAAAAAGAACTGAAATACCATTAGGGAGTTAAGTAAACCTTTTAGGTCTAAAATGAGTAAAAAATAGTTTAGAGGTTAAGGGCTCCAACAAAATAGTTTGATGGAGTAACAAGTGATTTATTTTCTAATCTAAAACAATTAAAATAAGAAATAGAATTTCGCTTGAATTCAATATCCTGCAACGGAAATTTTAGGGGGAAGCGTGAAAAGCGTCATTTCTAAGGGGTCGTCTAGATTAATATCATTTCAAACCATATCATTTTTGATAAAGTTAACAAAGATATACATTTATTTAGTTTTTTATCAAACTTTAATAAATATATAAAAAAATCATGCTAAAACTTGGTAATTTTGATATTGTCAAAATTTGGTAAAGCTTATTTTGGCTAGCAGCCTTTTAAGTCAGCAGGATGCTGAAGGCCTCTGTGCAATTCGACCGCAGAAGCACGGCCTACAAAAAGCCCAAAAGACCGAGAGACCAGAAGACTTCTTCGGTTAATCCACTACATCCGGCCCAACAATTGCCACGGACTCACACTCACCCGTCCGCCGAAAGCCTAATCCTCGCTCCCGCCGTCGCGCGGCGTCCGCTTGACGGCGGTTTTAATTTGCGCACGTACCACGGCAGCCGCCGCGCGGCCGCGGCAGATATCCGGGGACCGTGGCCGTGTCCTTGGCCACCGGGATCACGCGCGGTCTCGCGGAGATCGTCGCGGACTCGCGGTGCGCGGTGACGCCGGGATCGCGACGACACCGGGCCGCCCGTAGTACGCGGCGGCGGCTGAGGCATGCAGCGAGGGGGACGGCGCCGTGGCGTATGATTCATCCTCCCGCAAACCTGCCACGCACTACGCAAAAGGTAAGGAGCTCTAAACCAATCGCTATTAACGCACTGATGGTTCTCGTGCCTTCGTGCGTGCGAACGTGCCAGTTTTATACATTAGTTAAATTTAATGTTTACGCACGAGTTTAATCTGCGCCGATGGGGAGATATCTGGTGTCTTAAGGCTCATGTACCTGTAGTCAACTAGTCACTCTACTGCTTTTCTTTTTAATCTACTTCGAGAAAGGTGGTCTGACCCCAGATAGTAGCTAGGTAGTATATTTGTAAGCAGTTTTACCTTTATTTTGTTTGAATGGGTAGGGATTAGGGAGCATCAGGGGCACTACTCATTCATCCACTTTAGTTCTATGAAAAGTGGGGAAATGATATGATAGTATCAAGGTGGAGTAGGAGTGTTGTCAATTAGCTCCTACCTAGGAATCACATTTTCAGATACTCTACTATACTGCTAGCTAATAACCAGCAAAAATATATAATGAGTGCAAAATGTGCCAACTTTGAGCGTGTTTCACAAAGTATATTAGAAAGGATTAGTGTGCGACTTGCTACCACATACTAGCCTTTTCTGCCTCTTTAGGAATAGGGACATACTGTAGTAGCCACCATATGAAAGATTCAGTCTTACTACTATCTTCTATGGGCCCTTGGTCTTTAAGAAAAACTTCTGCTAGGAAAAGGAAGAAGACATGCCCATACATTTAGTGCGTGTATTGGTATCTAAACTAACTAGCTAGATTTTGCATCTACCTCAGCATTGCATAGAACTGCTATATGGATTACTACGTTTTGGTAGGTGCGCTATCTTAATCTCTTTTTTAAGAGATAATATGAATCTCTGTTTGAGCAGGTACTATCTTTAGTCTTTCTATTAATTCTGAACTATTTGAAAAACGTGATCAGCTGAATCAAGAAAATAAGCACAGAGTAGCTTATGGCCTACTGAAACCGTTATATATCCTATAAATTTGAACTCTCTTTATTCTTTCATGTCTACTTTGTGACTACGTCCTATTCTACTTTTAGTTAGTACGGTTTATCGATATTTTAGGTTTGTTGGTTCAACAACTGAATTGGAAGGAATCACCGGATACGTACGTACACGAGGTCCCAATAACTAAACTCTAGCTTAATTGTGTATTCAGTTTTTCTATATAGTTCAGTTGTAATCCTCATGATAGGATCGAGTTGGAGTGGTCCTGTTTATTCCCATTCTAAATTCAAGTTGCCCGGCCGGAGTGGCATGGCCATGCTACCACACAAAGTGGGCAAATCTAATTGAATCTCTTTAAACGATTAGGCTTTTAAGCTTTTCTATACGTTTCTAAAGCACTGCAATTTGCAACTCATGCATGCATGAAAGGAAAAAAAAAAGCAGTACATGTACAGATTCAGAGCAACTGGATATCAAATAGTATATGTTCTGCCCTTTTAAAGCTGTTATGTCTACGTACAGCTCGTTTTCGTTCCGTCCTGAATTCCGTGCTTTTACACCAGATACGTACTCTTATTCAGAGCATGTTTGCCATGTTGCTTAATTTATGCTCTGTTGCATCATAAAGCACAAATCACTTTGATTATCTTTGTCTATGTTGGCTATCGAAGAAATTTCGTAGTTGTTCGTATACTGGTATCATAAACATATACATAAATATCGTACAGCTACTGACCTCAACAATGACTTGTGATCGCTTTAGTCTAGCTTTTGCTGGCTATTTTCTGCACTGTGGCATGCTGCTCTTTGCCTTGGTTGGAAGGAATGCGCATGGTTCATGCATACAACGTTGTTCAAGAGTCCATCTCACTTTATTTTTTCTTTGGAACGACCGAGACTATTCAGATCAGTTCATTGCTGAATGGGTTTGAGAATTTAATAATTTGTTTGCAACGGAAGAATTTGAAGGAATTATGAAGGATTTGCGTTGTTTTTTTTTTTTGCTACTACAAAAAGTATCAGTATTGCAAATTGGCAACGCCATTCAAATGGTTGAGATGTGTTCAAGAAAGGGTATCTGACATGATGGACACGCATTTGTGTGTGCAAGACTGATGAACATATGAAGTAATTTGGTTTGTTAGGATGACTTCCAAGTCAGGGAAAAAGGAGGCGGCATCTTTTGGCTTTTGGACCATACTTATCACAGTCCTGTGACGATATATACAAAGGAACAAACATACCATACAAGAAAATAATGTTTGTTTCGAAAAAAGACCAATCGTTTTCTGGAAATGGAGAAGAAAAGAAAAAGGAATCATAAAAGCGAAGGACGGGTTATCTCTAAAGCACATATGTACGTGCCACAGCGTCCACCCACGCACAAAGGAAGAAGGCGAGATTCTTCGTCTCAACGAGAAAGCTGATGTCTACACAAGAACTAAGCCAGATCTTTTGATTACTAATCATATTTTGAATAACATTTCGTATTCTTTTTAGAATTTTGATTTTGACAGCTGGAGGCAGCTATACATAGAAAATCAAAGTACTAAACTATAATCCCAGAAAAAAAGAAGTAATAAATTATAATACGACAACAAGCTAAAACACATTTACGCAGCGTTCGAGATGGTGAGAGTGAGTTTGTTTGTTTCGTTTTCCGCGCGCACGTTTCCCAAACTACTAAACGGTGCGTTTTTTTAAAAAAATTTCTATAGGAAAGTTGCTTTAAAAATCATATTAATCCATTTTTGAAATTTAAAATAGTTAATACTCAATTAATCATGAGCTAATAGCTCACCTCGTTTTGCGTATCTTCCCAATCTCCTCAATCCCCTTCTCCTCAAACACACCCTTATTCAACAAAAGCACGTATTTCCGCCTCTAGATAAAAATTATATTAATTTACACCCACCATATAAGTTTATGCATCGTGGATGCAAATTACTCTTTCTTTAATCCAAAGAGCCCCTATGGTTAATCACATAGGGTAAGGATAGAGGTAAAATAAATGATTACTCTCTATTAATTGTTCTGTTTGGTAAGAGGTGGACGGAGGGTTTTGAAGATGGGGAGTATTTTGGAAATTTCCTTGCTATAAACACCCTGTGGGTACTCTAGAAGCAACTATATTTTTTTAACAAAATTTAAATGCTAGAAGTAATTATATTTTGGGACGGAGGGAATAATAAACTATTGCTCCTATTTGTCATCCGTCCATAGTTTAGAACGGCTTTGTAAAGCGTTTTCTCGTGCTGACAGAGTGATTATGTGCAAGCAAAGATGCTTATATTCATATTACCATAATATTATTTATTTTAGATTTACCATTAGTAATGGCCGGCTCTCCCACTGATTCGGTTCAAGTCAAATATCCCTCATTTGCGATTTATTCGCACAAAAATGAAAGGAGTAAATAAGAGCACCTAATTCCAGAGCGTAAGCAAAAGGGGAAAAAAGGAGAGAAAATCTCACCACGCGCATTTCTCTAATTCCCATAATATTTATTTTAAGATAACGGAAGTGACGAACAATTCCCTAACATTGGAGATGAGCTAGATACTCCACATAACACTTCCAAGAACGTAAAAACACGAGGCATCAATCTCAAATACAATAATCGGGGTAATTAAAGATAGGGTGGATCTGCTCTCACCAGAGCGTTTCACGTGACTTCGGCATGGCGTGTTTGCTCCCGCTATTATCCACGTCGTCCGGTTTCTCCTTCGGGTCACTGGGGTGTGGATCAACACAAAACTTTTTACGACGGCAATCGACTGCTCTGTGCCGCTTGACCCCGTGGCTGACGAGTGGGCCTAATTCTTCTCAATCGACCTTTCTTTGATGGGTATAGGCGCGGGCCTGTAAAGAACGGCTGCTATGCCGGCCCCTCGTGCCTATAAAAAGCTGCTTTGGTGCCTTCTTATTTGGTTCGATGGGCCTGGTCCAGGGTGCATAGAGAATAAGTGGGCAAGAAAATAATATGCTCTCTATGGACCGGGAGCACACATAGCGATGTGCCTGTTTACCCGCATACTCCTTGCCCCACCGTCCGAGCTGTTGGAGCCACTGTGTATTTGATAAAGAGAGTTACCACTGACATTTGGGCTCCCCTATTGGTATGGTCCCACCGATCAGCCAGTAATTGTCGTTGCCCATTGGGTGGATTTACCCTATGTGTTTTGCGCGCCCAATGGGAAATCGACATTGGGTATAGGCGCGGGCCTGAAAAGAACGGCTGCTATGCCGGCCACTCGTGCCTGTAAAAAGCTGCTTTGGTGCCTTCTTATTTGGTTCGATGGGCCTGGTCTAGGGTGCATAGAGAATAAGTGGGCAAGAAAATAATATGTTCTCTATGGACCGGGAGCACACATAGCGATGTGCCTGTTTACCCGCATACTCCTTGCCCCACCGTCCGAGCTGTTGGAGCCACTGTGTATTTGATAAAGAGCGTTACCACTGATATTTGGGCTCTCCTATTGGTATGGTCCCACCGATCAGCCAGTAATTGCCGTTGCCCATTGGGTGGATTTACCCTATGTGTTTTGCGCGCCCAATGGGAAATCGACAATAGTTTCTCCGTTTCCCCATAGTGCTCTGGAACCCATCAATGCCACCGAATGCCCTTCTCTCCTTTTCCCCTTTCTTCAGTTCTTTTCTCCTTTTCAGTGTGTGAAGTGTTCAGAGTGCTACAAGCATTATCCATTTCACTCTTTGGTTCCTATGAAGATGGCTAGGTAAATTTCTCCATGCGCGTGATGTTCTCAGCATTCTTGTGCAATGTGTGAGTGTCCTCAGCTTATGCGTGTTTTTCTATCGACGTGTCTTCTGCATTCGTCGTCACCTTCATATAGGAATCAGGCTTGACGTCACCTACAGATCGCCCGTAAAGCAAAAGGTAGGGCCTGGTTGGTTCCTTGCATTCATCCGTGAGCTTTGATGGTAGGCTTACTCCTCTTCATGGCGCCCCGGCGCAGTGATCGAGGCAGCGAAGCCGTGCCTCGATCCCCAAGACATCGTCCGAAGCCGTGCCTCCGACAACAACACCTCAAGCGCTTGAGGTCAATGCCGGTTATCAGCGCTCGGCGCTTTTAGTTATTTTCTCATGTGAGTAACAACCTCTCCTCTATTGTCAGTTACTTGCCATGCATGGTATCCCTGGTTCTGACTGCTTGCCAACCATCTCAGCCACTATCTCAAATTACTACCTCTAACGATAGGATTTTTCATCCATATTACCCCTGGCTCTAATTGCTTGCCACTTTCTCAAGCATAATCTCAAATTGCTAGCTCTAATGATACGATTTTGCATCCAAGTAGTTATTTTATGGCCTACCCAAATATCTACCAGGATTCACCAGTGTTATGAGGGATTCTGCATTTTGGTACAGTAGTCGGATGAGATCAGCAGAAAGTGAATCAACTATATGCTTCCTTGAAAAGAAAATCTCCCAGTTTTTGTACGCTGAAGCTTCATCTGTTATGTGTTAATTACATAAAAGGAAGTGACTGCTAGGAGCCACACAAGCTGTGGCGGGCAAACTAATACTCTTTTGAGCTGTGAGCCAGTGAGGCTAGATTGATTGAATATATGTGGAGAAAACTGCCCACAATATGTATTTTAGAACTAGCTGACATTACCAACTAATTTCTATCATGGTAGCACCGTGGTCAGGACAGAGCTTTGGAGTTTTTAGGTGCCCTCTATGTAGCAACAAGTGCAATGCAAAATTTGAAGGTTCACGTCCACTTTAGATTTCAGGTCGGTTTGAGGTTGTGTCATTTGTGTGCCATGAGGTTGAGCACCCACCACCTTGCCTAGGAGATGCAACTTACTTTTTTCCTGAGTCATGTCTTTGTATCAAGCTAACTCTGTTAGAATTATCATCCTCATTGACTAATGCAAAAGCAGATTACCAGATTTGGATCTACATTACAATTGTGTTTCTGTGTTAAAAGGATAAAAATTGCTAATATTTATCTTTCTTTCTAGTTTGCCTTCTACTCTAATTGGTATGTGAAATGGTTGTTAATAGACAGTGGAATCTTTTTTTTTAGAGAAATAGGTGTAATCTGATTATAAATGTGAATATCAAATCTGATGACTCCTTTTGTTTTGTCCACGTAAAAAGGATTGGCTACTACCATAGAAGGTGCTCAAGTTTGTCAAAATTCCAGGAGTTTCTTGAAGTTGATTTTTGGTTATCTATCAACCTTGTGGCTCTGCTTTCTCATGTTATATTGTGCTAAGCAGCTACATTGCAGTTCAAGATGTATTATTTTATACACAATCTTTGGAAATGTTTGAATTGCCACTTAGATTCAGTTTTCCTTGAATGCCATGACTAAATGCATGTCTTTAAATATAGCGGGGTATCACTGCTTAGTTGCCAGACAAGAACAAATAACTGATAATAGAACTTGCTGCACTGATTATTATCTCATCTTCCTATTTTGTTTGATATTAGTTTTTTCCTTTCTAAATTAATGGACAAGAGGAACAAAACCAAAGTCAGGAGTTCTTTTTTTGTTTACTCTGTTTTTCTATATCAAATTTAAGTGACAATGCTGTGACACTTCTTACCGACAATATGTACTATAAAATGATTAGAAAACCTATCAATTGACCTCCATGACTATCTTTGTACTTAATATTACTCTAAATGGGATATTAAAAGGCAATGATGATTTGCTCTATTTTTTTTTCTCAAGATTTGAATGAAAGTGAAGTTATATACAATTACAGATATGGTAACATACCCTATAATATCTCAATAGAGCTTTGTGAAGCCTATGCCTAATGTTTGTTGAAATAATCTACCATATTCATGTTTTGCCTACTTGCCCGTTGGCTATGTGACTCTTATTATCTAGACTACTACCCTTCACACTGGTTAAATTGGTCAAAATTTTGCTTTGCTTTAGATGCTCTTAGCAACTATTGCATAGTCATGTTATTTGCTTTTCTTTGAATACTATTCAATGCTCTTCTATAATTGTATGTAAGCTACATAGCTTTTGATGAACGGTAGGGCGCTGCGAAGCGCGTCTAAAGTCCTAGTGTGACCCTTAAGACCGAGATAGATCTTTCGATCGATCTGTGGCGCCTCTGCTTTTGTTCTTTGGGATAGTGCTGACTTTGCCGTTGCCAACCGCGCGCTGAACAGTGAAAAGCAGGCAAACACAGACTAATGGAGGACCCGGCCTACAAAGATGAGAAACTCAGAAACAAAAGCATTGATTCTCCCATGAAGACTGGCTGAAAATTGTGATCAAATCGTAGCTCCATCTCCGCCTGAAGAAACACGTACGTCGCCATAGTGGCAAGCAGATTTCACCGAGGCAAATCTCGCTGCTCCTGCTGGATTGGTTGTCGTAATGTAGTTGCTTTGACTGTCAGGAAAAGTGTGTGCCAGGTTGCTGCCCCTACTGTTATTAGGATTGTTCGGTTCTTACTTTCCTGTCTTTAATTTACTACAGTCGTAATGTCTCATCTGCTCCTTTTATCCATTGGAAAAACAAAATAAAGGAAGAGTTGAAGATCGGCCACCTTTTGTTTGTTTTAAGGGTTTAATACTCCGACATAATGTGGTGGTGTTGGTAATGATTTTTTTAAGCTAACGTCTATGCACAGAAAATTTTCGTGCACACCAACTAGCAAATGTCATAGAAAATTTTAGAAAAAATTAAACACATACTTTCAATGGTATTACATCTACGTGTAAAATTTTATCTTCAAATTCATTACATTTTAGTTGTAACAAAAAAGACAAAATTCTTATAGATTTTTACTCTTATAACTGTCAGCTTTTTCATTTTTTTACGGCTAAAATATAATGAATTTTAATATGAGATTTTGCATATATGTGTAATACTATTATAAGTAAATACCTATTCTTTTATAGAACTTTTCGTGACATCTGTTAATTGGTGTGTATGGAGTGTGTATAGGATATATTCTTTAGATTATCATGTCTTTATTTTAATAGAAGTTACAACCACTCATTAAAATGTTCAACTAAGTGCAAATGGGGTTACTAATAAAAGATGACAAGAAAACAATCTTAAACCACACTAACATAAAAAAAAGGAGATATGTTATTTAAGAAGCAATCCTATTCGTAAAAATCGTCATTCGAAATTAGCAAAGATCTGTATGACGTTGTCTCCGATGTTGTATATGATAACTTGAACTTATCCGATGAAGGAATTTGGCACAACCATTGGACACGCCCCGCTTGTGTTGGTAATATTCGGAAAAAAGAAGAAGAAGAAATGAACAGCAGTACAGCACAATCCGCTGTGACGCCAAATCAAGGATAAGAAGGCAATATCTTCTGCTGGATTTCTACCAAAAAACAAATTAAAGGCTTTACCAAAACCCAGTGGCGTATGGCCCTCCATGCAACCAAAAGCTGCCATGTTTTAGCTTTAGTGCACTGTTGCACATCCCCTTTTTTTTATTTTTCCCTTTGAGAGATATTTCATGATCTTACAAATCATTTTCCTTTTCCAATCTCTGTACGAACTCAGAAGTGCTTCTTCTTTGCTTTACAGAACCATGAATTGTCAGTCACACATTATTATTACCAAGCATATTTATTTAGGATTTGCAGACTGTTGTCTTATATTAAGCATATAGTGCGTGCTGTTCATTTCAATCCTCCGCTTTTTTTATATACTAAGCCGTTACTTTTGAACATATATTTCATTCTACTTCTGTCTTATTAAAACAATTGTGTAATTATCATTTATTTTGTTGTGGCTTATTTTAATTAGGGCATCAATAATGTAAGCTACCGAGTTGACCATTAGTGTGGGACTAGATTACACGCAGTAGTAGAAGACACGCTTCATATTGCTTATATACGCGAGGATGGGAATAAGGTGAGATCCACATGTTAAAAAACCGGTCGGCAAGAGCGACGGTTGGGTGGATCAATGGCCACATCCTTTTCTCCTATTTTTTTTATTTCACTATGTCAAGAAATATTGTGTTTGCTCTCGATAGTAATGCTACGACCTGGTATTACTTACATACCACTCTTACAAGGTACGATGACATCCAATGCTTAATTACTACCTAATTTCTTATAGGGCTTGTTCAGATTAGTGTCATTTATAACATATCGGTTTTTTATAAAATTGATAAATATATGGATGGATTTAGTTTGTTACCAAACATTGATAATGCATAGTGAATTTTGGCAGCAATACATTAGTCAAAATTTGGTAATGTTGTCAACTTACCAAAATTTTAGCATTGCCAAAATATGTAAAGGTTCATTTTCGCAGTAATCTGAACATGCCCATAATATTGTGGGTGCCCTTAAATGTAACTTTAAGCATGATATATTTTTTTTCATATTTGAAAAAAATAATAAGACAAATTGTCAAATGCATAACTAAAAGTTTCATATATTAAAGGGAAAATTGCCTATATAGCCCCCCTAAATTTTGACTGAAAGTTTATCTAGCACGCTAACTTTAAAAGCCGATATTTAATTCTCTAAACTTTACAATACTGTATTACGTCCTCAGGTGATTTTGGACGGTGGTTTTACATATTTGGAAACTTAAATGGGCGATTTTGAATTACTCTTATAGCATGTTTATATATCGTCAATCATCAGTCATCAATTTATACTCTATATTAATTTGTCATGCTAGTATTATATCCTCAATTTTTAAAAAGGTAAAAAAATGGAAGGTTTAGGTAGACATTTCAATAAATATATGTCCAAATCATACGCCACCTAGTCAAACTCATCCAATATATATTCAAATTTAATAAAAACCACTTTTCAAAACCATCTTACGGTGTTGGAGGAATGATATTGTATGGTTTGAGGGGTTGAATGTCCGGTTTAAAAGTTTAGGGTGCTAGATCGATGGACTTTCGATTATAGTGTAAGGGCAGCATTTAGACTTTTTCGTAAATTAAAAATGGCGGGAGCAAATCTCGGAGCATGCGTGTAATTGATTAGTAAATCCTTATCAAAAGAATGCGATTAGTAAATAGATGATATGATAAAAACCTAAGCATGTGAACCACGACCTCGTAGCTTCTTTAATTCGAAGGATGCACTGGCAAAATTAATGAAATTTTTAACTGCATCAGATCGATGATCTGGTCATGATTGAGTAATTGATATGACAGCCTTCTTTCCTTCATCCCTTTTGAAGTGCCTTCCAAAGCAGCTAATTGCATATACTAGAAGAGCTTTGCAGTCCTTTTCAAGAATATAGAATATGGAAAAGAAACAATAAAGCTAAAGCAAGTCTTTCTCTTAACATAGCATGTCACTGCACGCTTGCTCTGTCAAATGTTAGTTGCTTTTGAATTTTGAGGCTCGAGAGAAGTCACAGTTGCTAGTGTACAGCCTATCTCGAAATACATTAGATTGCCGCAAAATTCAGACACGCTCACACACACACACCACCAACAACAACATATAACAGCAACGGCAACAACAAAATAATTAGCTCATGGTGGCCAACATACCTAATTAGTTGATCACTAACCTATTTCCAATAGCCAAGAGGTGATATATGGTGCTTATTCTTGCTTTCTTGTACGTGGTTAATTAGGTTATCATGCCAATTGACAGAATGCATGTGTCAAACGGACTTACCACCATGTACTATTACAGTCCATCATTATATAGAATTATAGACTTGCACAGTTGCACTCTGCAGAAATATATAGCTATATATTGACGAGTCGAAATATATAGCTATATATTGACGAGTCTATGATGAACAATTTGATTAAATTTGACGTTTTTAAAAGATTAAGTACATGGTATCTAGTTGTTGACTAGAGTATGCATGTGCATAAATTACAAAGTAAACTACGGTCAGTTTAATTATGGCACATGCTCAATTGAACCCAGGGAAGCAGGGAGCATGGTTCTTTGTGTAGTCTGCATGTGCACGTCGTAATAGGTTTAGCATTAGATTGTACTCATGCTCTTAAATGGGCATTATTTTAGTACCATCCTCAAAAAATCTTTACTACAAAAGTAGCCTCATTTATTTCATTTCGATCTACAGTGAGATAAAAGAAGATTGTACGGCTTGAAAACTTTGTAGCATATATCATCTAGTAGTATATTATTTGTCAGGTTACCCACTCGTACAAAACAATATTCATAACAAAGATGAATAGATAGATGATTGGTAACACGACAAAACAATGTTCTAAAAAAACACGACAAAACAAAGAACAACATGAGAATAATGAAATGGTTAGCTTTTGTGCAATTGGAGGCTCAACAATTCTTTTGATGAAGATATATGCCCTTCGTTTGCGTGCTTCTACATGTTGTCATGAATTATGATGAGCACCTGTCGAATCCAGATGCAATTTGTTTATAAACAATTTGGACCTTGGTCGGACAAAAAAGCCATGAACAGAGGCTCTTCTCAGTGGAAGCAAGTTCAGCAATGCTAGCTACCAGTCTACCACTTGATTAGTTGATTTACATGGAGACCCAGCTGATCCTATCATGGAATAAACAAATCAGCACGTGCAAATCATCGAAGAGTATAGTTTACTTGTTATTATTACTCCTACAGCCTAAGTGATTAGAACATACTAGTAGTTGATAATTTGACCAGTGACATCTGGAGACCATAGTGTTGTACAGTGTACACGGTTTTAATTTCTTAATGCAGCTACATACCCTTCCTTGAAGCTGCATCCTCTAGCAGTATTAGCTAGTGAATGTAGCCAATAATTAATGCATAACTATGTCCTGATTCCTTAAGCAATCCAGAAGACAAACTAACATACTAACACGTTGCTATTTTAATCATGCATGGCTGCGAAAGTTTACTGTACCAGAAATATAAAACTGGACAGATCATCTTCACTAAGATTCCTGGCGATCTAGCAACGTGGTAGCATGGTATTGTTTTTGTGTGTCTGGAGTGAGAAGAAATTGATTCAGATTGACTGACCAGTCTAGTGTGTATTCAGAAATTCAGACATCAGGGACGTATAATATGAATAGACATGTGTAGTACTGACTTAGACCACCGTCATTTCTAATGCCCTAGCAAACAAAGAAGCTATATACCAGTTGCTTTCGATGTACATCATGTACATGTTGAAACTTGCAGCTACAAGCTATCGGAGAATTCATCAGTGGGTTGGGTAAAGAAGCAAATATTGTTTAAAGCTAAGTAAAATTATTTTTGTAAACATAAAGTGCTTTCAATAAGATTTTGTGCTAGCTTTTACGTCCCACCCTTTTGTGATTAGTCTACTCGATGACCGGCATGATTACATTGCTATTTCCAAATGACAAGCTAGCTAGCGCTATCTTTTCTTGATTAGTCTACTCGATTAGCGGCAGCATCACTTGCAAATGATAAGCTATCTGCACGCAACACTTCATTCATGGTAAGTGTGCATGATGCATGTATATGCTTTGAAGGTTAGTATAAGTTGTGCAGATTAAAATTATGTGCAATCAAACACTAATCTCCAAAAATTCCGTGTTAGTGGTCAAACATTTTTAGGTTTTTCCATAAATCTCCTAACATATATATACAAAATTTAATCTGGTATTTAGCATACTTCCCATGAGATATAAACAGCAATATAAAATTTAAGAAGTCAAATGTTTTTACTTTTTAGTAGGCAGAAACAGAATGTAGAAAATGATGTATTAGAATGATTATTTGATCTCAAGTTGTACATCAGTGATAATGAATAGAAAATGAATTTAACATTTAGGAGTAGCAGAAGAAAAATATCCTAACTGGTCAATAATTGAAGTATATATGTTACACTAATTATAAATCACCGAGGAATTAAATAATAGATAGGGTTGAAAACACAGCTCCTTTGTCTTGTCAACTTTACCTCCCAAAAAGCAACGTCACTAATTAACTGATCAGTTACCAACCCTGTACTTTTATCATAGACAAAAACCAGCCAAAAACACTACCACACCACCGGCCGCTAGCTCCAATTGGCATCAAAAGTCTAACATGATTAAAGATAAGGTACACATATATCTACTAACAAAGCATTACGGAGCACATAATGGAAAATTAAAAGTTAAAAAAACCGCTGTTAATATTATACGCATAAACAAAGTCATCAGCCGCCTCACTGGCCAAGCCAATGGCATCTCTAGTTGCCTCTCAACTTTGGTCACATGCTTTGAATTCCAACTCATCATCGACCCTTATGTTGCAATGTGATGCAGTGTGCACCCTCATCATGCATGCAAAGCCAACAAGACAAGGAGAAGAAAAAAAAAAGCATGCGTGTGTTAGTGATATGTTACTACTATATAAACCCCTAGCATAGAGTGCCAAAGGCCATTGCCGCAGCAGCAGCAGCACAAATCAAGTGATCCGTAGTTGCTGCTTCTTCGAATTCTCCTCTCAATTCAACCTGCCTCGATCTCGCTCTCGCTCTCGCTCTCTACCCGAGTGCACCATTAAGGAGGATGAGTGCCGCGGCGACCACCGGCGGCGGCGGCGAGCGGCGGAGCCTCCGTGGCATGTTCAAGTTCGCGGACCGGGTGGACGTGCTGCTCATGGCGCTGGGCACGCTGGGTGCCATCGGCGACGGGTGCTCGACCAACCTGCTCCTCATCTTCGCCAGCGACGTGATGAACTCGCTCGGGTACGCGCGCGCCGGCGCCCACGGCGGCGCCGCCGCCGCCACCGGCGTGGACTTCATGCGCGAGGTCGAGAAGGTTCGTTGTCACACAGTCACACTCGCGGTCTAGTGAATTCGTCGATCACCTTGTCTGCACAGAACACACACGCATGCATGTATATTTGTACACTCGCCCGATCGAGCAACATTTCTGTCTAACTTTTTGCTGCTCTTTCTTTTTTTGACGTCCTGTGCGTGCAGTCTTGCCTGAATTTCGTGTACCTGGCGTTCGCGGTGCTGGCAGTGGCGTTTATGGGTAAAAAAAAAGAAAAGAACATCACTTACTGCCTGCTAATTAATCACACGTACGGATGCATTTACCTAAATCATGTGGCTTAATTTGTTTTTGCAGAGGGGTATTGCTGGAGCAGGACGAGCGAGAGGCAGGTGCTGAGGATCAGGTACCTGTACCTGCAGGCCATACTGCGGCAGGAGGTGGGCTTCTTCGACTCGCAGGAGGCCACCACCTCGGAGATCATCAACAGCATCTCCAAGGACGCCTCGCTCATTCAGGAAGTTCTCAGTGAGAAGGTTAGTTAATCTCTGATCCGGCCTTTCACTTTACTCTATCTGTTCCTTAGTATAAGGATTTTTACGTTGTTTTGCAAATTTTAAGATGTAAGGGGAATTTTTTTTTCTTTCAGTAAGCTCAGTGGTCAAATTTTAAATTTCAAATTGCTTGGATTCCTCGCCTAAATACCTGATTGGTTGAAAATGCTGTGATTTCCATGCATTGAAATTAGTGTCACAGAAATGTTTATATCGTGTAAAAATTTTAATTCTAAATGTGTCTATATTTAAGAACGGAGGAAGTAATTAATCTCCATCACAGTAGTAACTTAAGCCCCATTTGACCCGGACTTACGTTTTGTCTGTCTGACCCCATGCCTTAATTTGTATATGTTTTGTTTGTCAACGACCCTATGCTTCAGTCTATAAGTAAACACAAGTACAGTACTTACTTGGAAGTTTATTCCTTCTGTAGTATAGAACTTCTACCACTATTTTTTTAAGACGAAGGGGATGGCACGTGCAGAGCGATGCAGGTCTCCCTGTGCCGGTGTGAGAGATATGCTAGTCCTAGATTTATAGGTCGTCACTGAATCAGCAGTGAATCAAATAGTTTGACTAATGATACCTGGTCATGAAAACAATTAAACTGTAAGAAGTCTTAATTTGTTGATCTACACCTCACTTGATTTGGAATCCAGCATCATGAGGGATACTATTTTATTTGCAACAACTGTCATGACAATAATGCAATTATAGACTACACAAATTGTAGGATCACATGCATTTGTTTTTTTCTCTCACAAACGTAACGTAAAAGAATATGGACACCTTGAGCCCATGATGAGTTTCTTATATATTTATGCAAAGACAAAATGATTGCATAATAATATACGAATAGTATCCTAGTAATTCTGACGGGAGCAGATAACAAGGCAAAATATTCAGGTTGTGGCGTTATTCACAAGTTCAGTAATCGATATGGGATTGGTAATTAATGAAACACCGAAGCAGCAAAAAACAGTTGAGGAAATTAAGACAATTATAATTAGACATTGCAAAGTTAACGGAAAACACATTGGAAAAGAAAAGGTTAATTACCTACAGCATGATTCAGCGTTGAGGATTTGTTATTCAAGAATAAATAACAGCAGAGAACTGAACTGATTTTTTCTCTTTGCTTCCATTTTTTTCATCTGGAACAGGTTCCACTCTTTCTGATGCACTCTACAGTTTTCATCTCTGGGCTGGCATTCTCCACATATTTCTCCTGGAGGCTGGCTCTGGTTTCTTTTCCTCTGGTCCTGCTCCTGATAATTCCAGGGCTCATCTACGGCAAGTATCTCCTGTACCTCTCCCGACAATCGCGCCACGAGTACACAAACGCAAACTCGTTGGTTGAGCAAGCTCTTGGCTCTATCAAGACTGTCTACTCTTTCACTGCTGAGAAAAGGATAATCCAGAGATACACAGCAGTTCTTGACAAGACGATCAAGCTGGGGATTAGACAAGGTATTGCGAAAGGTTTGGCTGTCGGATTCACGGGCCTTTCCTTCGCCATCTGGGCTTTCCTCGCTTGGTACGGCAGTAGACTGGTGATGTACCATCATGAAAGCGGAGGAAGGATATATGCTGCAGGGATTTCCTTCGTTTTAGGCGGCCTGTATGTTCTTCTGTTCTCTCTTCCCTTTTGAACTCATGAATCCATTTGGTAGACAGAAGATTAAACATGACCATACTACTAAAATTTTGCAGATCCCTTGGAATGGCACTCCCTGAACTGAAGCATTTCACAGAAGCGTCGGTTGCTGCCACAAGAATTCTCGATCGGATAAACCGTGTGCCAGAGATAAATGCTGATGACCCCAAGGGACTTATTTTGGATCAAGTCCGGGGAGAGCTTCAGTTTGAGTCTGTCCGCTTTGTTTACCCATCGAGGCCTAACATGACGGTCCTCAAAGACTTCAACCTCCAGATTCCTGCTGGGCAAACTGTTGCCTTGGTTGGATCCAGTGGCAGCGGCAAGTCAACCGCAATAGCATTGGTTCAACGGTTCTATGATGCCACTGAAGGAACTGTCAAGGTTGACGGTGTCAACATTAAAGAACTCCAGCTCAAGTGGATCAGGAGCAAGATGGGGCTTGTCAGCCAAGATCATGCACTCTTCGGTACATCCATAAAAGAGAACATCTTGTTTGGCAAACCAGATGCAACAATGGATGAACTGTATGCAGCAGCCATGACAGCAAATGCTCACAACTTCATAAGGGGGCTTCCTGAGGAATATGAGACTAAGGTATGTGCATCACAAGGAAACAAGTATTATGGCACCTATCCCTGTGTCTGATGCTCTATGGTTGCATGCCCTGCCCTTGCAGATTGGCGAGCGTGGAGCACTGCTATCTGGTGGCCAGAAGCAACGTATTGCCATTGCACGGGCAGTCATCAAGAACCCGGCTATACTTTTGCTCGATGAAGCCACAAGTGCACTTGATTCAGAATCAGAAAAGCTGGTGCAGCATGCACTTGACCAAGCATCTATGGGAAGAACAACACTGGTAAACATCGTCACCACCTCCACTGCCCTACTTTACAATGCTAAGATTAATTGTACAATTGTTTGGCACCGTGGCGCTGATTATACATTTAAATTGATCAGGTAGTAGCTCATAAGCTTTCCACAGTGAAGAATGCCGATCAGATTGCAGTGGTTGATGGGGGCACTATAGCTGAAATTGGCACACACGATGAACTGATTAATAAGGGTGGCCCATATTCACGACTTGTGAAACTGCAGAAGATGGTGAGCTACATCGATCAAGAAGGTGGTGACCAATTTAGGGCCTCTTCAGTGGCAAGGACCAGTACCAGCCGTCTCAGTATGTCCAGAGCAAGTCCAATGCCACTTACACCAGGTATTTCAAAGGAAACCGATTCCTCTGTTTCTCCCCCGGCACCATCTTTCTCCAGGCTTCTTGCGATGAATGCACCAGAGTGGAGACAAGCAGTCATAGGAAGTCTCTCTGCTTTGGTATATGGTTCCTTGCAGCCCATCTATGCTATAACCATCGGAGGAATGATTGCTGCATTTTTTGTTCAAGATCTCAAAGAGATGAATGCAATTATCAGCCGCTATGCCTTGATTTTCTGCTCATTGTCGGTGATATCCATTGTTGTTAATCTACTTCAACATTACAATTTTGCTTACATGGGAGAGCATCTAGTAAGGCGTATCAGAGTCCAAGTACTTGAAAAGATCTTAACCTTTGAGGCAGCATGGTTTGATGAAGAAACTAATTCAAGTGGTTCACTGTGCTCTCGGCTTAGCAATGAGGCTTCTCTTGTCAAAACCCTTGTTGCAGATAGAATTTCCCTACTGCTTCAGACAGCTTCTGGAATTATAATTGCAGTGACAATGGGCCTTATAGTAGCTTGGAAACTTGCTCTTGTCATGATCGCTGTACAGCCAACTACGATGATATGCTACTATGCCAAAAAGATAGTTCTCTCAAATGTGTCAAGGGACTTAGCAAAGGCTCAGCACCAAAGTACTCAGATTGCTATAGAAGCTGTTTACAACCACAGGATGGTGACCTCTTTTGGATGCTCATCAAAGGTTCTTCAGCTCTTTGAGCATACACAAGAGGAACCACTGAAGAGAGCAAGGAAGAAATCATGGGTGGCCGGGATCACCACTGGACTGTCACCTTGCCTTTCATTCTTGTCATGGGCTCTTGACTTCTGGTATGGTGGGAAATTGGCACAATCTGGGGAGATCTCCGCAGGTGATGTCTTCAAAACATTTTTTGTCTTGGTGAGTACAGGAAAGTTGATTGCTGATGCTGGCAGCATGACATCCGACCTGGCTAAGGGAGCAAATGCAGTTGCTTCAGTGTTTGAGGTGCTAGACAGGAAATCTATCTCTCCACAAAATTCACAGGTATCATATATTCATGACCACTTTCATGAGCATTGTATAAAATATTAGAAAAGAGATCGGCAGCCTAGCTAAATAATGACCTTGTTGTGCTAGATTGTATAAGAATAAAATAACACAGCTAAATTGCAGGTGGAAAAGGACAATCAGAAGAACAAAATACAAGGAAGGATAGAGTTCAAAAGGGTAGATTTTGCATATCCGACAAGACCACAATGCCTTATCCTGCAGGATTTTAGCTTGGATGTGAAAGCAGGAACAAGTATTGGTCTTGTTGGGAGAAGCGGCTGTGGAAAATCTACCATCATTGGTTTGATCCAGAGGTTCTATGATGTTGACAGAGGGGCTGTAAAGGTTGATGGTATGGATGTGAGGGAGATGGATATCCTTTGGTATCGAGGATTTACAGCCCTTGTTAGCCAGGAGCCTGCAATATTTTCTGGTAGTGTCAGGGACAACATTGCTTTTGGTAAACCAGAAGCTGATGAAGACGAGATCGTGGAAGCTGCTAAAGCTGCAAATGCACATGAATTCATATCGTAAGTTCTTCAAGTTTTCCTTTCCAAATATACAGTGCAGCAATGTTCCTGTTAAATGAATTCCAGTTATGAATGTACTAAAGTATATTCTTTTTCAGATCTCTAAAGGACGGATATCATACTGACTGTGGTGAGCATGGATTACAACTATCAGGAGGGCAAAAGCAACGAATTGCAATTGCGAGGGCAATAATCCGGAATCCAGCAATACTTCTACTTGACGAAGCAACAAGTGCTCTCGATGCACAGTCAGAGCAAGTTGTGCAGGAAGCCCTTGATAGAATCATGTCAGGAAGGACTACAATTGTGGTGGCACATCGACTGAACACAATCAAGAATGTAGATTCGATTGCCTTCTTAGGAGAGGGTAAGGTAGTGGAACGTGGTACTTATCCACACCTCATGAGTAAGAAAGGAGCATTCTACAACCTAGCGGCTCTTCAGAAATAAACTGCTTGTATAATGTAAAGTACTGCCATAAGTGACATGACAACTTAATATAGCATAATATCAGTGCCACTTAACAAGTTTTGGGGTAATTTCTTCTTCTTCTGTCATCAGAAGATGTATCTTACCTAGAACTTGTCTTTCAAGAGGTCTAAGATATGAATAAATGCAAACTAGTACATAACTGGACTCACCTATCAGATAGCATAGTTTCTGCAAAACAAACCAATATGTCCATTAATGGCCCTATTGTATTTCTGCTTCTGCTATGTTACTTTACATATTATGGGTTAAAACTTTCAAGATAACAAAAAGGATTACCATAATGTAGAATGCCGTCAATAGAAGAACTACTTGCAACCGAACATGATCATGACATCACCATTCCGGTCATTAATGGAAAGTGATGTTTAGGAGGCTTTCCTTAGACAGTTCAATTTCCTTGGTCATGTTATCCATCTCTACCTTCACCAATGCCTCTATATCAATTGATCCAACTTCAGTGGAAGTTAGCTGAACTTTAACTTCAGCAAGAGTTTGCTCATAACCCTTCATAACTTCCTTAATCCTTAATCTTTCCATTAAAGACTTCTGAAATACACTCTCATGCTCAGCAACTTGATGAGCCAATTTCTGCATTTCATCCTTCTTCATCTCCAACGACTGCTGCAAGCCAGTTATCTCATCCTGAAGATTGTGCAATTTCTTCTTCTTATCATGCAGCATTGAGAAAGCAATATTATCATCACTCGTTGCTTTCTTGTAATCTAACTCCAATGAGGTATATATAGTTTCTACTTCTTTGAGCTGCCACTTCAAATGAACCTTCAGCTTTGCAGAAAACTCTTCCTTCCGCATCTCCGAGTTAAAATTGTGCATCTCCTTGATTTTTCTAGCATGTTCCAGTAACGCATTCACTATCCTTTGAGCATCCCTATCCTTAAGACAACAATTCCATTTAAAAATTTCTTTCTGCACAACAACTGTAATTACATCAGCAGTCAGTAGGTCTGAAGGATGATTTCGGATGATTCCCTGAACATGTGAGATGGTCTTCATGAAATTGTCTCGTTGGATATCAAGTAAAACTTTCTCAAGAGGGTTGACATGTTCAGCGGGCTTCCATGTCAAAGATAACTCGTTTATTCTCAAACATGCTGGCACCTCACAACTGGCTGGCGATGACTTGATGCAACCTCTCCTTGTGAATGACTCAGAGGTCTCCACCGCATTTCTTTCTATTTGCTCTTCATCAGTTTCTTTATTATTGACTTGATCTAAATTCCCTTCATTTTCTCCTTGATTATGTTGAGGCTCTTCACATAAATCCACCTCACCATGTGCTGGTTTAACTTTCTTAGAGTCTTGAAATAATGAACCTGAAATGAAACAAACAGATTTAACTACAAACTACAATATCAATCATTACACCATACTTCTAACAAGAGGAGCCTAAGAATACCACTGTCTGTTTTATCGTGGCATAAACATGCTTGCTCTGATCTGCTCTCTGCCTGATCTATCATGCTGTCTGGTGATGGTTGTCGCTCTTCGGATCTTTCTTTCAATGTATTCTCTGCACTGTCATGAGAATTATTCTGGCGTGCCAGTCTTGGTGATCTTCGTGGAGTTTCAGGACTACAAAATGAACCTCGCTTCCTTCTCTTTTTCTGAGAAAAATTACATAAATCATGCTCATCAACTAGCCTACACTTCTCTGTTGTCAAGTCACATTGCAGTGGTTGGTTAGACAACTTAGGTTCCTCAAGGCTGCACTTCCTACTCTCAAGTATTGGAGAAGAATAATAATCATCTGGAGGGAAGAACTTTCGTAGTTTCCTCTTTACAATATCAACTGAAATACAGAAGGATGTGTTGTCAATGCTAGCAGTGCAAGAATGACAGAAGACGAGGCGATAAAAACTTACATTGAAAATGAAGTTTGTGCTTCAGAAACAGGTTCTGAATTTGCGGTTTGCCCCTACATATGTCAAAGTCTTCTGCCACCGCATCCACATTCCATTTATAGAAAACAAGCATTGCACAGAATAATTCAACTGTCACTTTGTCAACATCCAATATGCTCATTACTTCAGCTATCGCATTAGCTTTATCATCCTCCATTGGCCCGTTCAGTGATAAGTGTTCATCTAACCCATCTTTCGAGCCGCATACTTCATGTTGATCAGGGAAACTTTGTGGTGAAATAAGCTCATGGCCTTGAGTTGTCCTTTGCAATACCTAAAAGTTGTATAAAATTTTCAGTTCAAGGAGACAACATCACTACTAAGGTACAAACCAACAATTTTATAATTCATATCCTGCCTGTTCCCAAGGTGGAACTTATTAAACGGAAAAAATCAAGTTAGGAATAGTTATTTCAAAACGTCAAACCTCCTAAAGTTACTTGAAATAATTGTTCTGCACCTTAAGATTCCCAAGTGAACAGTAGTTTTATTGTGTTTTTAGAGATAGTCAGGTATTCTGGTATTCCATATTGATTCTAACAGACTTGAAAAATCAAATGTAAAGCTATTTTCAAACAAAGTGATTCCATATGAACTGTGTATAGGCAAAAAAAATAGTTTAAAAAAAATACAGGCAAAAAAAACGACCTGTATGAAACTGATTTAATTATTTGAGATTACACTATAATATTACCTCATAACGGATCCATTTGTTATCTCAACCTACCTGTGAATGACTAGGCGTGAGACTGTTGGCTGCCTCTGTTAGTCTATCACCATCCCGACCCCTCTTAGTACAGCAGAATATATCACATGGAAGTTTTCCTTGTGGACTTCCTGAAGACCGAATTACTTTCTCACAAGCATTCAGACCAAATGGCAAAACCATGAAATGCATGTTATCATCATATCTGAAGAGAAGGAACTCATATTCCCTCAAAGAATTGTCCTCCACAAACTTCGCCCATCCAGTGGTCAGAAATACATGGCCATCAAGTTTCTCTAGCTCAACAGGCCAAGTCTTCCCTTCTGAATTCTGAAGCGTGCCTTTGGCAGATGATGGTAATGAAGCATCAAAAGTACTGTGGTCCACCTCTGGAATGTGAATAAGGAAGCCTTGAGGTATCTCCTACATATAGAGGCTTTAGGAGTTAGGGCATATTTTGAGCCGTTTCTGCATGATTCGAGATAGCACCTTGGCCGTCAAAGCCATTGCTGAGAGGAGATGAAATGCAAATGCAAGATGCAACTCTGTGTGCTTTCAGTAAATTGTTCACATATAGTAGGGGTACTTGTATAATACGCACAGTCGCACAAGCATAATATCAATGCTCGTAATCTGAAACTCGAATTGCATTATCAGACCACATGCATCATGCATGCACAAGGAAATGAATGTTAGTATGCCACCAACAATTTATTTTTCTTGCCTAATACTCATCCGTTTCAAGGTATAAGATGTTTTGACTTTGGTCAAAGTCAAACTACTTAAGTTTGACTAATTTGGTAGAAAAAAGTTGTAATTTTTTTAACCCAAGACAAATATATTATGAAAATTTATTCAATTATAAATTTAATGAAACTATGTTGGTGTTGTAAATATTACTATTTTTTTCTACAGAGTTAGTCAAACTTAGAGTAGTTTGACTTTGATCAAAATCAAAACGTCTTATAACCTGAAACGGAACGGAGGGAGTACAACAGTTAGTATACAAATATAATCATGTTATCAGACACTACAAAACTATTTCCCCCTTTATATATTTACCAATATCCATCTCGTCTATTAGAACAAAGACCACAAATATATGACACCAAATGCATCATCCATTATCAATGAGCATAGCATATGGTTGGCTAAAAATAGATGCATGTATATGTTAATTAATGCATCATCCATTATCAATCTCCGCCAGATAAGATGCCACAATTTTTGCAACCATACTAGTACTCCATATGTCAATGTTTGGGGGGCCCCTACGGGTAGGCAGGAGAGAGGGAGAGAGAGCACTCACGAGGCGGCGGGCGAACTCGCCGACCATGACCTTGATGAAGTGATGATGCCTCCTCACCTCCTCCATTGAGACCGCGGGCGAATACAGATCTCTTCCCTCGGTTCGGTTCCTGAGAAGAGGAAAGTAGAGGAGACGAGAGGGGGGGAGGCGGCGACGGCCAGTGGTGGTTGGATGGGGGGTGCGTTGATGGCGGAGTGAATGAGGGGGGAGGCGGAGCGAGCGGCTCTCTCCTCGGCCTCCTCGGCTTGTCGTCGTGTGCGGCCGCCTAAATGCAAGGCGCGCGGAATCGGCGCCCGCCCCGCAGCCGTTTCTCCCTCCGCTTGTCGAGCGAGAGAGCGAGGGAGAGGGGGCGGTCCTTCTTTATCGGCACGTGGCGGCGCGCGGCGCGGCGCCTGCGCCTACTTGGGGGGAAGTGGGGAGCGCTCGATGCTGGGCGTCTGTTGCGTCCAGGGCGGATGCGACTTGTCACGGTTAAAAAGTAGTCCACGGAGGAGGACAACACGCTTCCCTTCACACGTCCGCTTTCCGCTGGCGTTGCGCTCGATCGTTTCGATGGTACAGCGCAAGAGTTGTAGGGGTTTTTGGTTGATGGTGATAAAGAGGATCACCAAAAGTGCACCTCTCTATTCCTAAAACTGATTTAGAGGTATTATATGACCTTATTTTTTTCGTTTATGTTTATCGGTTAAAATTTAATTTTTTCAGCTTTAAATTTGAAGCTGATTTGAGGTTTTTCTTAAAGCTTATTTTTCAGCCTTTGCTTTTAGATTGCTAAAAACGAGTATGTAAAAATTTTATTTACAAATTATTTTTTATTTGAAAATATGTCGTTTCGCTTATTCCGTGAATAGCAACGAAGCAAAGAAGCCCTTACATTGCCGATTGTCCAATCGCATTGGGCATCAAGGGAAAGAGGGTGAGTGAATGACAGCATTTCAACTATCAATGTGTGGTCGACCTGACAGACCACAAGAAACAGTACGTTCAACTAGCCAAGGCACACCGCACATTACCAGCGGTTCAAAAAAACAAGGCGGCACATCACTTGGCGACAGTAGCAGGCACAACTACACAACTACAGTGATAAAATATGGCACAGGCTGAGAAAAAAAATGCAAGAGAAAACTCAGCAGAAAGTTTATTGGACAGTTTTATTTATAGAACATAGCTCGACTCGTTGACTTCTTTTCAGTCAGATTATTAAGCAAACTATCCTATGAATATCCTTGCCGTTTAACCAATTCATGGAATTTTCACCTGAGGTTTCAATAAACATTAAGAACATATCCTTTCTAGAAAGAGAAAAAAATCCAAGAGCCTGAAAATGTGGGGGAAGAATGAACTAAACAATATCCCGGTTGGCCAAGCAAACATAGTGAATTTGCTAAATCTGAAGAGCAGAAGCAATAGGTCCTGCCAGACTGAGAATTTCAAACGGCTGCCTGTCCTTGACCGCATTGACAGTGAGAGGGCATGAATCAGTAATCCAGAAGTGGCTTAGCCCATGACCCGGACCCTCTGAAATTTTACAATACACAATGTAGTTAGTAACTATATCAGTCGAATAAACAACAGATTTTTCAACAACTATAGGTGCTACAATAGCCAAAAACAAACAAAAAAAAAACAGAAATTCATTGGTCTCAAAAAGAAAAGAAGAACAACATTCGACCAGAGCATGATTATGTTCTTGTTTATGTTGTGTTAGAAGTTGAAGCCTCCTACGCAACTAGCAAAGTATCAACAAATACCAAATACTCCATCCTTCCCAGAATATAAGAAGTACTAAAGTTGGACACGGTTATTAAGAAAGTAGGTAAAAGTGAGTGGTGGAGGGTTGTGATTGGATGAGTAGTAGAGGTAGGTGGGAAAAGTGAATGGTGGAGGGTTGTGATTGGTTGGGAAGAGAATGTTGATGGAGAAGTTGTTATATTTTGAGACAAATCCTGAGGACTAAAAGTTGTTATATTTTGGGACGGAGGGAGTAGGATTTTTGCATGATGTTCCCATACAAAACTGTATGATGATTAATGAGGGTTATGACTCAGTGACTGCATTATTAAGGTATTTGATGAAAATCTATTTGGTTTTCACTTAAGAAGTCCTTATGCATCTCTCACTGCAGTATTATTACAATGGTCTATATTTGATGTCCCAAAGTTTTATTCCGTACAAACAGCTAAAAGTTTGGCAAATTTGCAGGTAGAAACTAGAAGCTATCTTAATAAAAACATAAATATGACCTAGGTTTCCAAGATGAAGGGTAGTCTCTCTTGATTGGAAAACGTTACTTGATCAATAAAAAGTACAGTAGCAGGCAGGTGAATTGGTAAAAGAACAAATGGTTAATTATTAAACAAAGAAAAACAATTCAACCTACCAACTCTACCAGGGATCTATGCCATTCATTGGAAAACATATAAGTTCCAATGAATTTACGGAAAGGTGTCAAATGAGAAACAAACAACTTTGTTTGCATTAACGCCTCTAGATTCAAAAAATTCTTAACAAGGAATCATATAAAATATATAAGAAACTTGCTACAATGCTAATATTAAAACTTTGTGTACATACCTCCATTATCAGGCTGAAATTTCTCCCACGACTTGTTGGGGAAAATGCCATGTGTCACGTATGCACTAACCTTTGCTGCTCCATGCTCTGCCAATACTTTCTGGAAAGAAAATTGAATAAGTTAGCAATCGAAGGAAGACAGGAGAACTACATAGTTACAAACAGTTATGAAGTACACTAAAAGGTTAACTGCTGTGAAATAAACTTCCTCAATGACAAGACCAGATGAGCTGATGATTTATCAACAAATTTAATTACCTGGCATTCAATCAATGTACCACCTGACTGTACCAAGTCATCAACTATAACAACATGGCGGCCTCTAGGATCCCCCTCTTTTATCCGTACTATTCTCTGTTCCCCTTCTCTAACTTTGTTGCATACAACCTACCGAGACACGTTTAATGAAATCAGAGGGTCAATATTCAGTACATAGGAACACCATTTCTTGTTGGGATTTGAAAGTGGTCAGACAAAAATAACTACCATTGGGAAATGTTGAAGTTGCTTATAGAACCGTTTCCATGCACCGTCATCAGGAAAAGCTATGGTTATCTGATAAAAGTATAAAGGAGTATATCAGTCTACGTTTCATCAACGCTGTCAAGAAAAATGAAAGCTTTAATTATGTAGTCAGAGAACTCACATTGTCAGAATCAGGTAGTTCCTGAAGCCTACTTTTGAGTAGGGGAATGCCACTCTCAAAACATGGCAAGACTGAGTCTCCAAAGTAGAATCTCTCCTGATATGTTGTTAAGTACAAGTTATTTTCATGTTGCCGTCTAAAAAGGACAAGTGCATTTGATATGGAAGAATTTTACTTACTTGCAAAGCATGAATATCAAAGATCACTAGACTTGAAGGACCGCCTCTTGATATTGGTATATTTGACAAAATTCTAGCAAGTGTGAAGGCTGTGGCAACATCTCCTTCATCTTCCATCCGCTCAGACGTCCCAGTAGGGAAAAATGGGAGTATAAGAGTGAATGACGAAATAAACAGCTTTGGCAGAGCATATATAATTGATAGTTGCTCAAATATGACACTTGGCGAACTAAATGATGCTAAGAAAGCAACATGTTGTCCGCGGATTGTGTGGGCATTCGAGATGAATAAATTTGGAAACCCATCGGCAAATGTCCTGAAAAATGGTACCAAAGTAAATGTAAGAGATAAGTTTGGACTAATTTTGATAAAGTATAATAAGTTTCTCTGAGATAGATTTTAGGAAATAAAAAGATTGTTCCTACCTGCAAAATTACCAGTCAGAACATCCTAATGAGTTATCATTCCAATTCTAGGTCCCTTGATAGAGGTACGACAGAATTAAAGTATTGACCTTTAAGTCAATTTCGATAATGTATACTCGTTTTGCTTATATGCTGATCAATCAGGAATGGAGGTAGTACAATGGAACTAAATTTTGAATGCAAAAATGTAAATATCAGTGCGCTGACTGCAGCAAATTTGTGTTTTCCCACAGGTCCCAAGCCCCCAATAAAACACAACAGGCGGCTACCAGATCATATTAGAGCTGCAGATATATATAGCTTCACTTTTCATATTGACCTTTCCCTGTTCCATTAAGGGCCAAGGTTAAAGGTAGAGCTTTGTAATCCCGACGAACTAATTGTGAAACAAAGCAAAAATTGTTCAGCGCCGATGTATCGATTCGGGAAACATTCAAGAAAACTCCTTCCAGTTCAGATATCCTTTCCCACTGAGCGCTCTTTCATCCATGTAGCGGGAAAGATTCCCATTATGTACCAAACGAATTAAGGAGCGGTTGAGATACTTGGTTGGCCAGATGCAAAATTCGGGCAACAATTAATGGTAAACAATCGCAACATTAAGGACTCCAGGGGAAAAAAAAAACAACGAGATGGTAGTAACAAAGGGCGGGTAAGAATCGGACCTCCATGAGATGGAGCGCAGCTCGATGTCGTCGTTCCGGGCGACCACCTGCTCGGCGAGCTCCCGCATCTCCTCGCAGTGGAAGAGCAGGACGTTCTTGTGCGCCCCGACGGCGCCGGTCATCTTCGGCACGGCCAACGGCGCGAGCACGGGGGCCGCCAGGTGGATGCCGCTGGCGTTGCTGACGATGCTGCTGCCCGTGGCGCTCGCGCCGCCGAGGTGGAGGCTTGCGTGGAGCCTGCCGGCGGCCGAGGCGCGGGGGGAAGGCCTCGCGAATGCGGATGCGGGGCTCGGGCTGGGGCTGGGGCTGGGGCCCGGGCGTCGGGTTTTGGCGCCGAACGCCGCGGCGGGGGAGGCGGAGGCGGAGGCGGAGGCGGCCGTTGCCATCCCTGCCCGCGCCGCTGCCGAGGCCCGGGGGGGGGGGGGGGTCGTTGGGACTGATGTGGTCGAGCCGCGCGAGTCCCCGCGGTGCGTTGCGTTACATACGCGTGTGGCGCGTG
Source organism: Oryza sativa Japonica Group (assembly GCF_034140825.1). Taxonomy (NCBI): domain Eukaryota; kingdom Viridiplantae; phylum Streptophyta; class Magnoliopsida; order Poales; family Poaceae; genus Oryza; species Oryza sativa. Next base: position 30,777,552 of record NC_089035.1, on the reverse strand, counting down.
CCGGGGAGATGATGCGTTTTTTTTTTTGCGAGATTTCGCGTGATTTATAGCCTGCTTCACGGAGCGGCGTACGCGCACCGGCGGTGTGCGGGTGCCGGGCGGGTGGGCGCGGTGGATGACAAGGCGGGGTGGCGTATGCCCGAACTGGTCAGCCGATAAGGATGCGAATCGCCCGAGTTTTGTTGGGACGCATGACGCTCGCCGGCTCGCCGCTCGCGTCACACGTGTTTAGGTGCGCGTCGCTTTTTAGGGTGTTTGCTTTGTGAATTTTGTCCGAAACTCGGACTAAATTAAAATGGTCTCCACAGGTGTTGGGACTAGATATAGTAAGTATTGCATTATTGCTAGTACTACTACTAAACTTTTAATTTAGGTGGCACAAGGAGCTAAAGTGAGAACCCATAAACGCAGAATGATGTAAGCATTTAGAAAATGAGTATTGCTATATGTTTAACTCAATTTTATAGTCGTAGATCAATTAAATAAGAGAATGTTCATATGCATTGCAGTATTTATAGTCGTTGATTAAATTCGTACATGAGTCGGATGACTGAGTTATATGCATAGCAATTGTCTTAGAAATTTTAGTGGGCTGATGTTGCAGTATTTGACGGATAGGACCCTAATTAAACAACACAAATGATCACAAACCGGCATCTGTCGTCATCCAAGAGAAAAGGAAAAAAGCTTTGGTTTTGTTAAATTGCCCAATGGTTAAGAATCAATTTGGACAAAATAATGCCCTCTAAACAGTAAACAGTCAACATCAACGTGGGGAAATGGCCTCTGAGATGTTCTAAAGCCATCTAATACCACTCTCTAGCTTCCACCAATGCCGTAGTAATATGCCGTCAAGACTGATGGGTGAGAGTGAGACTGCCAGCGTTGGCGCCCGTTCTATACAAGAATGTCTACTACCTGACGAGTTTTCTAAGTTAGAAACGAGAGAAATGAGGTAGAGAAATCAGAAATTACTTTGGCCGCGGACACCCGATCAAACTTTCCGGGAAGCGAAGTTGGCCTCCGGCGGGGGCACGGTGTTTGGGGGTTTGGTGGGATGGACTAAACGGTACTCGAATTGTCCACATGATGACGTACACATCGCTTCCATCAGGCATCATCGTCTAGTAGCAGCAAATTTCCAGTCAGGCTGCGGTCAGTCTGCTGCACGATTTTGCGACGAACGGCGTCGATTTCCACGTGCCGGCAAAGCACCTGTCGCCGTTATCCACGCGAAGATTAAGCTAATTAACTACTACTAGTAAGCTGCACGCTGGTAGTAGCAAATCTGTCGATACGCGAAGTCGCGAGAGCTCCGTTGTTCCAAATCTCCAGTACGGTTGGGGTCTGCGGCCAGGGGTACGTGTTGGACCAACCATCTGCAGTCCTGCACGCTGACAAACACGACCACACGCCCACACCAACCCGAACAAACAGAGCAATACCGAAGACAGCGATCCAGCTTATTTTGCCCTGTTCTGAATCCTGAATTATTAAGTTTCATTCATAGGGCTTGCCAATCCAAATTGCTCTGTTTTTCTTCCCCAACTACGTGGGGCCGCGGCCACAGGTGACGGTGACTCTCCGGAGCCTGACCGCTGGCACGGCCGGCTCGACCACCCGGAAGATGTGGACCCGGAACTCGGCCGCGGCGACGAGCTCGAACACGCAGTAGTCGCCTTCCTCGAGGCAGTTCCCGCGCGCGAACGCGCACCACCCGCGCGACAGCCGGTCCCGCGTGTTCGGGATGTACAGCACCGACCACACCTTCCCCCCCGGGTCTCGCAGCACCACGTCCGTCCTCTCCCGCGGCAGGTGCTGCCTCGAGAACCCCGTCGGAAACCTCTGCATATTAACACACACACACACACACACACACACACACACACACAAAATCTGCTCATCAGGCTGTCACACGATTCAGGTGTTGTGTGTGTACATACGATCGATCGAGTAGAGTTGTTCGCGCACCATCATGAAGGAGTAGTAGACGTGCATGGTGCTCATGCGGATGACGCAGTAGGGGAGCGGGGACCGGAACGCGTGGGCGATCTCCGTGGCGCGCTGCCGCTCGGCGGTGGCGACGGCGCGGCGGCGGGACACGTACCCCTTGTAGCGCCGGATGGACGGCGGGATGCTGGCGAGGGCCAGGTCGTCCTGGAGGCTCCGCGTCTTCGCCGCGCCACGCCTCGCCGCGCCGCCGTCGGCGTCCAGAGCCCCCTCGGGCACGTGCCTCGGCGGAGACGCCGACGATGCGGGGAGCTCGCACACTGGGAGCTCGTCGGCGTCTTCCTCGTTCTTGACCGCCGTTGATCCTGCAGAAGAGTACTTAGGAGCTTTTGAGTAACGTATAGTTGTGTAATACTAACAACAAATTAAAACAGTTGGCAACGAAATCGCACAAGCTATATATATATATATATATATATATATATATATATATATATATATGGGCTGTGTTTAGATCCAAAGTTTCGATCCAAATTTCAGTCCTTTTTCATCATATCAATCTGTCATACACACAAATTTTCAGTCACATCATTTTCAATTTCAAACAAACTTTGCGCTGAACTAAACACAGTCATGGTTCAATATAATTTTGTCATGTCACTGTCAGCGCAAACCCGGGCCTTTCTGCAGCATTAGGCTGCGTGCCTAACATATACTCCCTTCGTCCCAAAAAAAACCCAGGATTGAGTTTTTTTTTTTTGGGACGGAGGGAGTAGTGACGTGATGTGCGACATCGGTAAATTTGTCCAGGGATTTGATGATTTGATATCGTCGAAAGTGGAGTACGTACCAATCACGGGCCGGTGGGAGTGGGAGTGGGCCTGGGATGTTTCTCTTTGTGGGGTTTAGTAGTTGGACCCTCATATAGGCTGTTCCCTTCACCTTCGTTCTTCAAGCCCATCTTTCAAATGGAGTCTTGGCAGGAAATTCAGTGATGTTGCGACTTTGGAAGTGGAACCGTATGAAAAACTTGTCTTGTACATGATGGTCAAGTTACCCACTTGCCCTAAACGTTAAGGGCTTGTTTAGTTCGCGAAAAGAAAATTTTTAGGTGTTACATCGGACGTTTGACCGGATGTCGGAAGGGGTTTTCGGACACAAATGAAAAAACTAATTTCATAACTCGCCTAGAAACTGCGAGACGAATCTTTTGAGCCAAATTAATCCGTCATTAGCACATGTGGGTTACTGTAGCACTTATGGCTAATCATGGACTAATTAGGCTCAAAAGATTCGTCTCGCGATTTCCTCCTAGCTGTGCAATTAGTTTTTTAATTTATCTATATTTAATATTTCATGCATGTATCCAAAGATTTGATGTGATGTTTCTGGAAAAAAGTTTTTGGAACTAAACAGGGCCTAAATATTTATAACTGAAGGGAATATATGAATTCATTGTACCAAATTATCTAATGGTACGATTTATTTAACACAAATTCTTGATACAATTCGTGGTTATGATAATATGGTATTCTTAATCATCTTTGTAGCGCAAGAACTTTCTTAAGTGCCCAATTAGCTCAACTCGCGCCTTGTAATCCCTCCGTCCTAGAATATAAGAAGTTTTAAAGTTTGACACAGTTATTAAGAAAGTAATTAGAAGTGAATGGTGGAAAGTTGTGATTGGATGAGTAGTGGAGGTGAGTGATAAAAGTGAATAGTGAATGGTTGTGATTGGTTGGGAAGAGAATGTTGATAGAGAAGTTGTTATATTTTGGAACAAATCCTGGGGGCTAAAAGTAGTTATATTTTGAAACGGAGAGAGTACATATTATTAATGTTTATTTTTTGTTGTAACCAGAGTATGCACTCCATGACTATGCACATACACTACACGCATGTCCATAAGGGCGCCCTCCTATTAGCAAACTCTTAGACAGACGGGTCTAAGTGGCAAATCACTGGCCTCGTTGAATTTCTATTACTAGCGTATTATCCACGTGTTGCAAAGGGGTTCTAATTAATAAAAAAAATATCATTAACTAGTTATTACCATTATTTTTATATACATTATCTTTTAATTTCTATATAAATTGTTACCGACATGTGAATTTTTGACCTCACACTATCATTTTTCCATTCCCATAAGTAGAGAATTGGTGGTTGTCATGTGGGTCCTCTAGCCCCACATGTCATTTCTTTATTCTAAAATAATAGGGAGGTGGTGGTTGGGGTGGTGGCAGATTCATCACTCACCACCACATACAACTACTACTACTTTTTGAAGAAGTATAGATTTTGAAAGCCAACTCATATGGTTTAAATCGTCTCTTCTTCCTTCTCTCGTAAAACCATACAATCTTAATGATTTTTAGGTCAAAATTCATTAGTATCAATTAAACATAAAATATATTCACCTCGCACTATATATGCAACCATATGCAAACTATATAAAACACAGGAAGCCTTTTTTGTTCTATTAAACATATTACATCTTATTTATACATAGTGTAACTTAATTTTCCGCATTAACACGATAGAGTCTTCATGCAGTTTACAATATTTGTCATCATCAACATCTGATGATGATCAATGACCATATCTTTTTTGTGGTTAACGGGAGAGTTTCTTTTGGAGGCTAGCTAGCTATAGATAGATTAATGGATGTACACTATTATCTATATCTATATATCTTATATAGTTCATCCCCACTAACAACATTAATTACTATTTCTCTGCACTATGAGTTAGCCACGTCATTACATTTAGCTACAGTCGTTGGATTACAATTAAACGCCATTCATTTGCACGAGCAAAGTTGCTATCTATCCCCCACTGTTCATGTATGTAGCTGGCGCCATTACTACGTTGTTCTAAAACGGCAGAATATGTCCATAAATCCAAGAAGCTAAGAGGCCATATGCATGAAACTTAATTATCAGACAATTAGAAGGCTTAATTATCAGACAATTGCTATCATTTTTTTTCTCCCCACTAAAGCCACTATATAGCACTCTGCCATTTAGGCACTCTTTTCTTTGTGTTGTGTATGTCGTCCAAAACTTCCCTAGCAACAAGATAGAATATTTGATCCTTCCTGCCACGCCTGGATTATTGACACCACTGCAGCAATTTGGGATCTCCGAGAAAAGGAAAAAGAAAGTTTCCCTTCACCGATTTGAATTGTTAATATTGGTCATTCTCAAATCTTCTACAAGGTATGATTGTCGTTCTAAAGCCCTTTATGTTTGAAGCTTAGCTATATAGCAGCACTGCCAGCACAAGTACTGAACATTTCTTCTTTGGATAGTAATTATTTGTTAGTTCTGAAATATAAGTTCCTATCCTGAATCCTGCGTTTCTTTTCCTTTAATTAGAGATGGTCTTTACGATCCACATTTCCTCCAAGTTAAACCTTCTTATTTTGATTTGATGTTGTATTCTGCTTGTGGTGCAAAATACATATATTATTTTTGTTCTACGATATGTGATAAATATCATACTTATCTTACTGCTAAAATTTCCGCTACAACGCGCGGGGAATCTTATAGTATAATAAATAGATCACTACTCCTCCCATTTCATATCTTGTCATTTTGGATCTAAATCAAACTTCTTTAAATTTAGTTAACTTTATAAAGTTTACAGGAGGATTCAGCAACACTTTTAAGACGAAACGAATATTTACTAGTAGAATTTATAAATTATTAATTCAGTGTTGCATATATTACTATACTTTTATATTTGTCAACCGAGTTACACAAACCAAAACATTCTGTACCGCGAGACGGATGGAGTAAATTAATACTACCTCCGTCCCATATTACTCGTCGCTTTAACCTTTTGCTTGTAACATTTAACCATTCATTTTATTTAAAAAATTAGTGCAAATATAAAAATAGATAAATCATACTTAAAGTATTTTTGATAATAAAACAAGTCACGAACAAAATAAATAATAATTCCAATTTTTTTGAATAAGACGAATGATCAAACATTATAAAAAAAACTCAAAGCGACAAGTAATATGTGACGGAGACAGTATATACTCCCTCCGTACCCCGTAAAGGAAATCGTTTTGGACAGCGACACGGTCTCCAAAACAGAACTTTAACTTCTTGTTTCTATGAAAATATTTATTAAAAAATGATATATGTATATTTTGATGAAAGTATTTTTCAAGACAAATCTATTCATGTAATTTTTACATTTTCAAACTCAACAACTTGAGAGTTATTTATGATTTATATTTTTAAGGTTTGATTTAAACATTGTTCCAAATGATTTTTTTTACTAGCATGGAGGGAGTATACTGTATAATAGTGGTTCTTTTCTTACCTGGTTCCGGTGTCCAACTGGAGTCCACGATTTGCAACGGCTGGCCACCACTAGGCGACGCGCGGTACGTCACCATCTCCTTCCCAACCGAATCCTTCTTGGGCCGCGCGGCATCACGCGAGGCGGCGGCCGTCCTAGGGCGACCCCGTTTCTTGCGCGGCCGGTCGCCGCCGCCGCCTCCCATCAGGTCCTCCCGCTCGCACGCCGTCCTGTCGAACACCATCGCGGTGAAGCGCGTGTTGCCGTCGTAGCGGAACACGACGAACTCGAGTTCGCGCAGCGCCTGGTCCTGCACGAACTTGGGCCAGCCGGAGGTGAAGAAGGTGCCCTCGGCCGTCCGGCGGATGACGACCAGCCACGTCCGGCCGCTGGGCCCCTCCAGGGTGGCCGCCATGGACGCCTCCTTCAGGCCCTTGGCCTTCCTCGACTCCTCCCAGGGGATGTGCTTGCAGAAGTTTGGCGGGATTTTCTGCATTATTCACACATGCATGCATGATGCATATATATATACACAAATGACATTATTTCGAGACTTGCATGGTGCATATAACAGATTGTTTCGAGACTACGCAACGCATGCAAAGCTCGCTTTGCAGAAAATGCATGCATGCATGCTAGCGTGACGAATTCTCTCTGCGCAAAGTATTGGCTAGCCATCGTCCCGATCCAAAATTGTGATCGCCATATTTCGCACGATGGCAACAAGTGTAAGCTAAGTGCACATATGCCAGACAAAAGCTGGCTAACCGGCACTCGTGCACTCACCAGGCGCTGCTTGAAGTCGCCGACGAGCACCTTGAAGAAGTGCGGCCGCCTCTCCCCCGACGCCCACGGCGACTTCTTCTTCCCTCCCGCCCCCGGCATCGATCCCTCCTAATAAAGCTTCTCCAACTCTCACTGCTCGTGCGCCGATCGATCATGCACGGATGCTCACGCAGCAGCAGCAGCGGTGCGCGCGCCGCCTACGCGCTCACTCTCACGGCGAGGAGAGCGAGAAGCTTGGCGCGCGCCGCGGGGCGCGGGGGGCCGGGAGAAGAGAAAGGAAAAGAGACGCGAGAGCTCGGCTTTTGAGGCGGGGGCCTGCCAGTTTTTTGGCTGTCGCGATCGATCACACATTCGCACACTCATCACTCACTCAGCAGCGTCGCGTCCGCCCGCCGCGGCGCCGCGCCGAGTGGAGGGATGTATCAAGCGTCGGTCTCCTACTCTCCCCTCCCCCTCTCGTGGCTAAATATCGCCTAAACCCCCGGATATCGCGGGGGGCGGTGGACGCTCGGTGCGCCCGTGGAACGGAGGGACAGAGGGGGCAGGTCGCTGCCATGTGGGGCCATCAGCGCGTTAGCGTTAAGCTGGGCCCACATGTCTGTGACAGGTAGCTGGTACCGCCCGTTCCGTGGGGCCGGTGGATATTGCTGCATACACACGCTGTGTTTCTAATCTAATTTGATAGTATCACACGGAGGCGCGGCTGCTCATGAAAACCATGCTACATGGTTGATGCATGGGTTGATAAATGATAAACATGTGCGATGGCTATTTATACGTGCTAATTATATAGTAATAATGTGTGATATTCTTTATGTACAAAATATGCTCTGATATCTAGTGAAATATTGGATACTGTTATCGCGAGAGGACATGTACATGACACCAAAATAATGGATACGATGCGTCCACAATATATAAGCCATAACATATACTGTTGTCACATGAAAGCGTGCCTGAGGCATCATGATATCACTGTGTAAGAGCTCACCTTTTTTTGGATGGAAGTGTATATTTCAATTTGTTGTCACATCAAAAGCATACCACCTATCATTGGTGGTAAAAAAAATTGATCAGAGCAAAAGTGCCCAATAATGGAGGTTATGCGGTGGTTTTCCCAGAGTTGAATAAAGGTTAGGTTAAACAGGTTGTCCACTTATTGTTCATAGTAGATCGTTGATGCTTAATTCTTCATAGACCATTTTTTCTCAACTAAGATTTTCATTTTCAGTGCCCTCTAAGTCTAAATAAAACTTTTACACTATTTTCTACCAAGTAACTTGATCACAACATGACAAAAGACCATCTATTTGAAGAATGACCACATATGTCGTCGTACCAATATGCATGTAGTACTAGTACCTTTCTTTTTCCAATGTTAGAAATAGTGTAGTACATTCGTACGGGTGGCCGAAATTGCAACAGTTCCATTTCTGTCTCCTTTATCTCACTTTATCTAATCTAATTTGATGTAGCTGTAGCTAGGTCCCTGTTCAATCAAAATGGAATTTGCTCTTCAGATCTTCTCGGTGATTGTTCTCAACTTTAGAAGCTACAGTAAAGTGAAGAATCGGGGCCAGCAGCCCAGCACCAGCACAGTGTCAATCGGATGGACGTAATTTTAACACCCTCCAAAGAGAACCTGGTCATGTACTATAAAATCACATTGGATCTTTGCTTTTGGAAACATATGCTGTGGCCAAAGCCATTTCAAGCAATGCCCCCCTACTATGAATGCCAGCTTTTCCCAATGGTTCCTGTCTGGGCATCGCACTCACGACCCCCGGGAGAATCTTTTCTGGTGTCTGCACCAAAGAACCAAACATGCATACGGCCAAGTACGTACAGAAAACAATAGCAAATGTAGCAAGAGCATCGAGGTGAACATAGAAACAGTACCGAGAAAGGAACTGTAGAAACTTTATTCCAGATTTATCATTTATTACCCATCCCTAGGACGGTAACATTCTTGTGATGAAAATACATATGCCCATGCTTAAGGTAACTGGATACAAGGAACTTCACATCACGTCGAAAAGGAAATATTACAATACAGGCATGAACGACACGGGGAAAAAAAGGCTTGAAGTAACTCCGGTAGACTCATCAGAATTACAGCGTGCAGTACTGAACAAGTAGTAAGATTTTGCAGGAAACAGTTCATAGATATACATGACTGGAATAGATCCGGATACCGGATGACCAGATTCACCGGTAGTTGCGGTAAAGTGGGCTGTACATGCAGCTCTCTGCATACTTAACCAGGTCCTTTGGCCGAGGGCGCCTGCTTGCCAAACCTACAGTCAGGAAGAACAAGTGATAAGCAAGCTGTAAAAAGGAACCATGGACTTATCTTTGAGGAAGTGAAGATAAATTAGGATGCTGACCAAGTTCATATGCCTTTGCTGCAACGTTGGCTGCAATGTGGGCAGAGATCTTTCTGATGTTTGAGAAGGGAGGATAAGTAAGGCCCTTGTCGAAATTCTCTTGTGTGACCTGCTGAGCCAGTGCTTCCGCTGTACCAGGATCAGAATGTATCATCAGTGTTAACTTGCCAGTTCAACATATATGCCAAAGAAGATCTAAGGATGAATCAATCCGCGGAATTACGCTAGAAGGAATTCATTCAAATAATTCATTACAGCTTGCTTATCACTTGTTCTTCCTGACTGTAGGATCAGAATGAATTATTTGAATGAATTCCTTCTCTACTCTTACCACCTCATTTTGTGACTGATTTGGACTAATGCAAATAGTACTGCATCGAGAACAATGTAATCTCGGTAAAAAGAAAAGGTACTTGTGGCTTTAGTTATATAGTATGGACTATGGAGCACTTACAAGCTGCAAGAAGCATGTCATCATGAACACGGATTGCACCAGACATCACCACACCAAGGCCAAACCCTGGGAAGATGTAGGCGTTGTTTGCCTGTATGACAGACCATGATCGTATTTTTAGTCCAGAACAGTTGCAACTGATAAAATCTTTGCAATAAAGTCAATGGTGTTTATTGTTAAGACCTGGCCAGGCACGTATATTTTGCCATCATACTCCACCGGATCAAATGGACTTCCACTTGCAAACACCGCGCGGCCCTGTTATTTCAGATTGTTATAACAAAACTATTGCCCATGACAACATTGTAGTAAGCACTAGGGATAACAAATTCCGAGAAAAGAAAAAAAGCAAGGTCATTACTGATAGCGATCATACCTTGCTCCATGTGTACGCTTGTTCAGCGGTGCACTCAGACTGAGATGTTGGGTTGGACAAGGCAAAAATGACAGGCCTCTAGGAATTTGTGCAAAAAAAAAAAAACATCAGCTGCTAACTTCAGTGGTTCAACAGACTCAAAAATATTAAATTGACATGGTGAAATTTACCTCATTAAATGAGGAAATGGCTTCAACAACCTCCTGAGTGAAAGTTTGCCCCTTTCCAGATGTGCCAATCAATACTGTTGGTTTGATAGTCTGGAAGATGCATTTGAGTTAGAATAGAGCCTTTCATAGTTATTCATAGTAAATGCAATGAATTTTTACATGGGTGTATTCATACTTTGACTGCATCTAAGAGATTTCCAACAGGTTCATGCTCATGGGCCCATGGTTTCTTGAAGTGTTGAAGGGTCTCCTTTCGTGAACTGACAATCAAGCCCTGTCAATTTATTAATATCCACAGTTAGCAAGTAGGAACAAATAAAGTTCTGAACCCAAACAGTGAAATTAAGCAAGGAGATCTGGTTCTTTTCAACCTTTGAATCAACAAGCCATATTTTCTTGCGGCACTCCTCAATTGGTGCTTTGGTCTGCATGTGCAAATAATTATTAGGTCATATAGATATGTGTACAAGCCAGCAAATGACCCCCCCCCCCCCCCAAAAAAAAAAAAAAAAGATGCATCACCTGTCTTGATATCTCGAGAGCTATAAGTTCTGCAATGCCTGTCCCAGCCTGCAAGCACAAGAATGAAGATATTGTTTGGGAGAAAATGTAAGTCAAATCTATATCGATGAATACACAGTCAATTAAATGCCATTGAGAAGTACATGCCACAAATATATTGTGTAATATCTATATAGCTCATAATGAGAAAATATATATAGTTAGAAAAATGGAAGAACTTATCCTGATAGAATAAGCATAATACAGTATTTTAAATACAAAATTGCAAATAACTGTCGCACGAAGGATGCACCAGCACCAACTTATAAAATAGATGAAAATGGTCAGTAAAGAAGCAGATAACTACACTAAGATAGACTCTGAATTGTACAATTGATGGCATTTGGAGTTCTTTTCAGTTAATCTAGCAAGTCCACTTCAGATATTGCAGCTCCACAAATAACTTGCAATCTAGCATTACCCAATCAGATGCCTTTTTTTTTTTCTAAAACAAGATGGACAAGGTATTTGAAATTCACTTAAGAAGGAGGTGGCGAAGGGGAAAATGCCACCTCTTTGGTGCCCAAACAGAGAAATAGTAATGCGCTAAGCCTAACATAGTAACACAAACAAATGATGTGTGTGTGTGTGTGTGTGAGAGAGAGAGAGAGAGAGAGGGAGGGAGAGAGAGAGAGAAAGAGACCTCTCCAGCTCCCAGGAACAGGTAACTGTGCTCCGACAATGAACCACCAACTAATTTTAGTGCTGCAACAAGCCCAGAAAGGACCACGGAAGCTGTTCCCTGTAAAATATATAGCAGTAAAAAATAATATTGGTATGTCTGCATACTGGCTAAAAAAGGTTAATGGAAGTTCGTTGCTACAAGCAATTAACTATATTCTCCGGATATTGACGTCAATGTAAAATGAATGCCATCCCCAGCAGGGTAACAGGCATCCAGTAAAGTAGAACAATACCTGAATATCATCATTGAATACAAGGTGAGTTGTTCCATATTTTGCAAGGAGTTCAAATGCATTATGGTTTGCAAAATCCTCAAACTGCATGACAAACAGTCTTTAGATCAACTTCAGTACTATATGGCGATTTTCAAACAGAGGCAAATCAGATGAAAGTCATTTCACATTTGCAAGTTTTTCTGTTTCCATACTTTCTTCTGGTTTCTAAATGAAGCCATTTTAGTAGGCATGTTACCTGAATGAGTACTTTCTCCCCATAGTTTTGTTTCACGGCAGTCATGAATTCATGAAGAAAATCAGCATACTCCTGATGGCACAAAAATGACAATTTAATTCAGGCCATAACTAGAGCGAGTTAGGAAAATAGTCAGAATCAAATATAAATGTCCAACCTGAGCAGTGGCCCTCTTTTGTCTTAAGCCAATGTAGAACTCATCATTCAGCAGCGCCTCGTTATTTGTACCAACATCCAATGTGATTGGCAAACACTTTAGGAATGTTAGTTGATGCTAAAGCCTAAAGGTAGTCTGACAAAAAAAGGGTTGATACTGGATATGGCAACTTACAGCAGATGGACGCACTCCTCCTAGAGCAGTGTAAAGGGCAAGCTTACCAACAGGGATCCCCATTCCCTATATAGAATTCGTTGTAATCAACACAAGATCCTAAGAGGTGGTATCATAATTTGTTATAATAGTTCAAGGCACATATGCTGAGTTACCTGGCAGCCAAGATCTCCAAGCCCCAAAATTCGCTCACCATCAGTAACAACGATAACCTGAATGCTCCTCTCTGGCCAGTTTTTTAGCACCTCAAGGATCTTTCCCCTGCAGCAAAATTACAGATGCACATGAACACGGGAATCTCAAAACAATACAACAACCCAGGTAGAGAAACTTACTTCTCCTTCAAGCTGATATAAAGACCCTGAGGACGGCTAAATATGGATCCATACTTTTGGCAGGCCTCACCAACTGTTGGAGTGTAAACGACAGGAAGTAGCTCCTCAACATTGTCAATGAGGAGCTTGTAGAAAAGCCTCTCATTCCCCTCCTGCAATATGCATTGAAAGAACAGTGTAACCAAACTGCGTAACTCAAATGAGCTGTAATGCTATACTATGAACAATAAGGAAAGTCACCTGGAGGTCCATCATAGCCATGTATTTCTGCAGAGGCAGCTGGTATTGTCGGATGTTATGCATGATTTTCCTTTCCTAATAAGATTAGAGCATAGTGGATCAGATAGCTGAACAAATATGAAAAGGCTCATTAAAGAAAAAAAAATAGGATCACTGAACCTGGAGCTCCTGGGATACGATTGCTGGTGGCAGAAGCCCACGGAGGTAGTGCGTTTCGCGCTCCCTTTCGTTGAAGGCAAGCCCCTTGTTGTAGCGAGGATCCCTCAGCAAATTGTAACCACTGCCCCGCGCACACACACACACACAAAAAAAAAGTCAAAATTTTCGGACACCAAATCAAGCTAAAAAAAATAGCTTTGTTCAAGCATGTATCCAAATTCTCCTTTTCTAAGCGTGATCTCGCACTTCTGTAGATGATCCAAATTCTGCCCTATCCTCTGATGGCAACGACTAGCCAAAATAGCGCACTGTTTTCATCTCAGCTCCCCATAGACCAAATTAATTTGGCAACATTCCGCGATTGAAACGTGAAACATAGCGATGTGTTTGATCTGATCGAAACCTGAAGCATCTTATCGAAACTCTACTTTTTGTGCTGCAATATGCTCAACATGCACAAGCTTTACTTTTGCGCTGCAATATGCTCGACATACACCAGATGCGGAAAACAAAAAAGAAAAAAAAAGAAAGCTAAAATTACGTTCAACACTACACCAGAAGTGACAAAACCCCCCACCGAGAAACAAAAACCCCAGGGCCAGGTGGCCCCAGCGCATGGGCGGATCAAAAAGCTTATCCTCTCCTACCGACACCGAGCCCCTTCTCCCCACACCGGCGCTCACCTGGCGACGGAGACGGTCCACGGCGTGACGAGCTGCTCCTCGGTGGCGCAGTCCTCGCCGTAGGTGTCCCCGACGCCGCCCCCCACCGTCGCCGCGTCGTCCAGGTCCAGCACGCACGGCGCGTTGTCCCCGCGGATCCCCTTCATGGTGCTCTCCATCTTCCCCTCCTCCTCCTCCTCCTCCCGCGCCTCCCCGCACAATCCGCACCGCGCTGCTCTACGTCCCTGGAACTCCCACTGCCACTGCCACTGCCACTGCCACCGCCGTGCTAGTAGCTACCGGAAGCGGGAGTAGTATTTATCGATCGGAAAGCTGGCGTGGTTAGTGCAGCGCGCGAGATATTTTAGTTTACAAGTGGCGGCGATGATTATTGTAAAGCTAATGACGCCCGCCCCCCCCCCCCCCCCAGCCCGGCTCTGTGGCTGTGGCTGATTGGGGAAGGTTGACCGGAGAGAGTGACGACGACGCAGCACAGTGTGGTGTGTGAGGAGAGAGAGAGAGATTTAGCGAAAATACCGGAAGGAAGCGGGAGCGAAGGGCGCGCATGGCGGGCGGGGGGGCGGCGGGCCCCGCCGATGCGGGAAAGCTAACGGGGAGAAGCCGCCCCTGGTCGCCCCGGCGGCGCGAGGGGGAGAGGGTGAGGGTGAGGGTGAGGGGGGCAAGTGGAGACCAAGGGGAGGCCGCGAACGTGGGTGGGGTTGGTGGCCTCGCCGCTCCGTCCACGGCGCGGCTGACGGTTGTCCAGTTGTCTCCCGCCTGATTGGTTCTTAATTTTGTTTTCTTTCTTTCTTTTTCTTTTCCCTTGAGCTGTTATCGTCGTTTGCCGTTTGGTGGTGAGACAAGTCAAACCCTCTTGACTAGACTCACACACCGACACACGTGTACAGCGTACTGATGGGGGGTGGGAGGGGGGGGGGCGGGTTTAAGTGTAAGAGTGCGTTTGGATAATGGAAAGTGTAGGGTGGGATTGAAAGTAGAAAATAAATAAAGGGTTAAGGTTAAATGGAAGAGGGAGAATAAATTGTTAGGATTTAGGACATGTTCACTTTGATGCTAAAAAAAACCTTACCAAAATTTGGCATTGCCAACTTACTAAAATTTTGGCAGAATTTCTTATATAGTTACCAAAATTTGACAGCAAACTAAATGTAGCTACTTTTTTTGCAACTTTACCAAAATTTGGTAAAATTGAAAATGGCATTAAAGTGAACAGTCCCTTCAAGATGTCTTTTGGTGGGTGGGAAATTATTTTTCTATCCCATTTCAGGAAACTTTCTTTCTGAAACGT
Source organism: Oryza sativa Japonica Group (assembly GCF_034140825.1). Lineage (NCBI taxonomy): Eukaryota > Viridiplantae > Streptophyta > Magnoliopsida > Poales > Poaceae > Oryza > Oryza sativa. Next base: position 30,762,360 of record NC_089035.1, on the reverse strand, counting down.
GTGTAGTAACTTAAAAAATGTTAGTATAAAATAAAGGTAGTACTACTACATACTCATTTAAAATAAATCTTACCCACATATATGGCCCAGTTCGTTTCAACTGCAAACTGGATGAAGTTCTGGATTTTCGTGACACGCTTTTTAAACTGCTAAACGTTGCGTTTTGTGCGAAAACTTTCTATATAAAAGTTGTTCTAAAATATCAGATTAATCCATTTTTCAAGTTTAATTCATTTTTCAAGTTTGTAATAATTAAAACTCAATTGAGCACACGTTATTACCACCTCGTTTTGCGTAAAACACTTAATCTTCATCTTCATCTTCATCGAAGATTCAAACACCACCTATACTATCCCTTACTCCCTCTATTCCAAAATAAATTAATTTAGTACGGGATGTGATATATTTTAGCACTACGAATTTAGACAGGCACGTAACAAAAATAATAAAAGGACATTTGTTAGTTACTATGCAAATTGGGAGTGCCTTTAAAACTTACATATTACTTTCTTTATATCCTCAGGTTTTCTTCTGATCATAGCCTGAATTTCCCTTTGCATACCCATCGTATTAGTTAACCATGAGATTTTCTAAAAAAAATATTCATATTACCCTAGCTTGTAATGTAATGATTTGTAAGAAACAATCTACTAATAGTTAATCATGATAAACCGACAGTATGGATATATAAGGATCAAAATAAAAATTTAAAGGTATGGAACTGATTAAGGGAAAAATTAAGATTATAAAGATTTTCTCGATTAGTTCATCTCTGGCATCGAAGTGACTGTGCGAAAAATCAAGAGTATGACTATTTTCTCTATAAGTTCATCTGTATCCGATATAAAACACTTTTCTATATCCGATATAACGACACCATATATGTTTCTTTCACGCTCGAAAACGAAAGCAAGGCTGTTTCCTAGGGGAAACAATTGCCCCCGGACTGTTTGGATTTGAAATTTGAATCCACTACGGTGCTTGTGAATTATTTTTCAGGATTCCATGACATGATTTGTGAGCTCCAAGTCTTAAGGCAACTGTACTGTATATAGAAGTCCTTTAGAATTGTACTGTATATAACTATTTACAATGGAACCTGTGGACGAGAAATAAATTTGTGCAACCTACCATCTTGTCGTAACCATAAAAAAACAGAGGAATCTGAATGTTAGTAACAGAAATAGGCAACGTGACATCAATCGATGAGTAATGTTCACGGATGAAGAGAAGAGGAAAAGAAAATAAAAGACCAGATCAGATCAGGTAAACGTGGTCTTCAGGCTTTCTTTCTTTCTTTCTTTTTTAATTTTTGAGAACCACGTGGCCTTTAGGCTTGATGCGCCAGCAACTCACCTCTACCATTTAAAATTTTAAACGAACAGTAATTTCACGCTGATTTGCTCAGTTGCTCTATAGTGTGGGCTGCTCAGTTGTTAACGTATTACCAACCTCAGAAGTATATATCCAAATCGATAGACAGTGATCTTTTGCTTTTGTGCGTGTAGTTTCACTGTGATTTTAGGGATCTCTCAACACCCGACTTGACAGTGCTTCTTCTTCTTTTTTTCTCCTGGACTCCCAACACATGATTTGTGATTTATAACCAGTGAGTGAGTCTTAAGGTATTAACAACCAGAGCTGTACGTCTTAAACAAGATTTTATACCGGGTTTTGTGAAGCGAGAATTTGACACTTCAGTCCAATAATTATCTATCTCAGGTTGTAGCAGCACGAAAAACATTAAGGGGTTTTCCGGCTAACTTTATAGGGAGATGTACTAGTTGGTATGGGCTCGATGTATCACATCTTCTATTTATTTGATATTTAGTACTTTCGTAATATTCGCGTTTTTGGTTGCAGCAGCAAACCGTAAAAAAACAAAGAACGACGCGTTAACGTCGAGAGAAACGTTCGAGATCATAATCGAAGGTTGAAGATATTCACGTGGTGTCGTGGTCCTTAGCAAATAGCGATCGAGCTCGATGCCAGCCCCGACATCCCATCTCTCGCCTTCGCTAAAATCAAATCGAACGAGCAGTTTCAGAATCCAGAATGCGCAAGCTCAACCACTACACATGGCACATGGTACAGCTGTGTACGTTAACTTGAAAGTTGATACGGAGTACATTCCTTCCGCGAGGAATAGTTCCAGGGTGCAGAGGAATAATTCCACATCACCTTTTCATTCATGATGCTATGTTATGTTAGAGGAGCTCCAGATTACTACTCCCTCCGTTCTATAATATGGATTTTGAGTTTTTGTTTGAACTGTTTGAAATTATTATTTATTTATTTTGACTTGCTTTATTATCTAAAGTATTTTAAGCATAACTTTTCGTTTTTTATATTTGCACAAATTTTTTAATAAGACGAGTGGTCAAACAGTTCAACCAAAAACTCAAAATCCCTTATATTATGAGACGGAGGGAGTAATAAACAGCTGATTATTAGTTACTTTTGGATAATCTGAAAAGGCTGCAAAACATAGCTAGTTTCTGGCTTTTAGTTTATTTTTTTGACTTTATATAATTATTGTTTCTTTATAAGCTGGATGAAAAAGTTTGTACTGCTTAAGGGAGTTTTTTTTATTCTGAGAGAAACCGTAGCTATCATAACCAGCGTTTGTAGCATGTGTAGAGTATCATTGTTGCAGCAACAACGTCCATTTCTTCCCCACGAGGCCACGACGGAGGACCTAATCCGTTCCAATCCACCACCAAATTTACGGTTTTATGTTCTAATCAGTTGCACAAAAATACTCGGCTCCTTTCAAAACTTACGTGTACCTCTTGCACTGTAGTACTGCATGTTCCCGCACGTACGTACCTTTCAGTATAAATATAGTGTATCAACTGACAAGACTTAAAAAAACGATAATCTTAATTTAATAGTCTTTGGCCCTGTTTAGTTCACACTAAACTTCCTCTAAACTTCTAACTTTCCATCACATCACGTCACATTCAAAACTTTTCTACTTACATAAACTCATAATTTTTTTTTCAAATTACTAACTTTTCCCAAACTACTCTCTAGTTTCAGAAAATAAACACAGCCTTTTCGGATAAATCGGTTAACGGATTGACGCAGCAGCCGTTCCGCGGGAGAGAGAGTCAAGCTAAATTAATCATCTCCTTTGCAGCACGCAACAGCCAACAGGGACGTCTTTGTGTTTGGCCTGTGTTGCTCTCCTCAAACAGGGACGTCTTGCTTGACCGCTTATGCAGCTAATGAATCCTGATCATTAGGGACTCCTGTTCCTCAATCATTAACGCCATCTCCGGTCCTTCGCTGGCTAGATATTTGTTTATTGAGAATATTTAAAAATACCATAAACAAACGTCTAATTTCAAAAATTAATATCGTTAATACGAGTTTTATAAAATATCATCATACAAGCGATTTTGTTCTAGAAATACCATAGACAAATACTAGATACATAAAATGTCATCGTGCAAATGATTTTGTCCTAAAAATACCATCACCGTTACTCCGTTAGGGTTTCGTTAGTAGACTTTCGTTGCATTTAACGGGGTGAGATGGATGGAAATCTAACGACTAAGACATTTTTAGGATAAAGTTGGCTATACAATAATGAAGCTCGCAGTTGTTAATGGTATTTCTTAAAATTGGATGCTCGTTGATGATATTTCTTGGATTTTCTCTCATTTATTTATGTGAAAGGTGATCATAGATTATTGCTACCTATAGCTCAATCCAAAATTACAAGATGTGCATTATGCATGTATTTTTATTAAAAAGTCAATATTGACAACTTCTATTAATAATCAAGTTGAAAAGTATAACACAACAAAGAATCGTATCAGGTCATATATGATAACTTTTATCGTGAGTTCTGCTCTGGGTCCCTCTGCGTTTTAGCTACGATCTATCACAACAAAGAATCGTATCAGGTCATATATGATCAAAAGCTGATTATTTTATTTTGCGATTACAGGATTACACGACAAGGCATGCATGCACCAATACGCATGCAACATTGCACTTACATCTTCATGAATGCATCCGCCAATGTCACTAAAATCTTATTAAAAATCCATCTCTATATGTGTAATATTTTGTTCGTGAACATGTGTGTAGTATTTATGGACACCAGAATTTAAACACTAGTGACCACGATTTTACCACCACACCAAAATTATAAGGCTAAATAAAGTATGCGGACATTTGTGGTGTGCTAAGCTTACCTTTTAAGCTGACGTAAAAATGGCTATGTTCAAATCCTATGCAAAATCCTCTGTTCAAATGACGTTAGGTAAAAACATTTTTTAAATTAGATAAGTACTATCTCCGTCCTAAAATATAATAACTTTTAGCTATGAATCTGAACACATCTAGATTCATAGCTAAAAATGCTTATATTTTGGGACGGATGGAGTAGTTTTTTTCACATTAGGTTTCATACATTACAAATTTAGAACACAAACAATCTATTTATTAGCAATTCAATTAAATAAATTAACTAGTCAAATATTATATCAACCCTCCTTAAAAAAAATTATATGACAACCCAGGTTAGATTTTTCATATTAAAATATTAAAAAGTTGTCCTAATCCCCTGCAATCACAAACAAAGCATACATCAATACGAAACTGCTAACGAGCGATCAGTCGCGCGCCCCCTCCCCCGCGCGGCGAGGCACGTGGCGCGCGCGGAGAGGAGGGTGCGCGCGTCGCGGGATTTCCTTCTTTTTTCTGTTTTTTTTCTTGCGCACGATTTTTTCGCATGTTTCTTTTCTTTTTTTTTCTTTTCTTTTCCGTATCATTTTTGTGCGGTTTCCTTTTTTTTGGCGCAATATTTTTTTCTGTTTTTTTCTTTCCGTATCTTTTTCAGTTTTTCGGTTGTTTAATATGCACGTAAACAAAGATTGTATACACGTATATAAAGTATGTATACGCATATATAAAGTATGCGTATATAAACTTTGTATATGTATCTTTTTATATTACACATACAAACTTCGTATATATATGTATATAAAGTTGGTATATTTACATATACAAACTTTGTATACGTCGTATATAAACTTTATATACGTCATATACAAACTTTGTATATGTGTATATATTTTTTATAATAAAAAAATACATATTAAAAACATGCGTATACAATATGTATACGTACATATATACTTTATATACATACATATAAACTTTGTATACACATATATAAATTTTGTATATAAACTTTGTATACACATATATAAATTTTGTATATGTATATACAAAATTTATACGTATGTATATAAAATATATATATACGTATATAAAATATATACTATACCTGTAGTAGAGGAGAGAGACCAGAGGGCATAAACTGACCGCGCGTCCAGCGTGAGGCGCGACTGATCGCCCATTAGGGGCACCCACATCAATACCTACAGCCTTATAGCAGTCAAGAAAAGAAAAAGAAAAGGTACTCCAGGCATCATTTGGGCCGAGAGAAATAATGTCTCGTAACGTAAACCTCATAGTGGGCCCGAAGCCCATCAAGGCAAAGAATCAAAGTATGGGCCTCCGGATACAAATCTCAAATCTCAAAGCTCCTCCGCCTCCAGCTACAAGCCCACCGTATATAAGCGATCGCAGCACCCTCGCCTAGGGTTTTCGTGCCGCCAGCCAAACCTCTGCCGCGCTCCTCCTCCTCTCCTCTCCTCTCCTCTCCTCTCCCGGTGGCGGCGCGGCCAACTCCAGCCATGTCGGACTCCAAGGCCGCGGCGGCGGTCACCCTCCGCACCCGCAAGTTCATGACCAACCGCCTCCTCTCCCGCAAGCAATTCGTGAGCGCCCTGTCCATTCTCAAAGCTCTTCCTCCTCCTTGCCGCCATGGCTCTGTGATTGATCTCTCTCTCTCGCTGGATGAATCCTTACCTTGCAGGTGCTCGAGGTGATCCACCCCGGCCGGCCCAACGTCTCCAAGGTGAGACCTCGGTGTAAATCTTACATGTGGTGGTGGTGATGATTTGCGGGGGGTTTGGATCTCAGCGGCTGGGGTTTTGCTGTGCAGGCTGAGCTGAAGGAGAAGCTGGCCAAGCTGTACGAGGTGAAGGACGCGAACTGCATCTTCGTGTTCAAGTTCCGCACCCACTTCGGTGGAGGCAAGTCCACCGGATTCGGCCTCATCTACGATAACCTCGACGCCGCGAAGAAGTACGAGCCCAAGTACCGCCTCATCAGGGTATGTATCATTCTAGCCCTTGCTCGCCATTTCCCTGCTTTGCCAGTGCCCTGTGTAATTTGTAGTAGTTGTCAAACCATTTCTAGCAACGCACGCTAATATTGATGGTCTGAGTGTGGGACTAGTATCATGAAGAAATGTTCAAGGGCAATGCATAACCACTGACATTTCGTGATCTCTGCTGCTCTTGCATTGGTCATTCAGTTGCATTTGCAACATATTGTGGGTATTAAGCTTTAAAAAACATGTTGTGGCCTTGTGGCTATGGACTATGGTGGATTTGATTTGAGGACCTAATAGTACAAATTTGAGTATCCAGGCTACATCTCTAACATTTTTGTATTGTGCTTCTTTTGCTTCAATTGCATCAGCGTGATATTTGAAGCTCATCAAAATATACTTTTAATATAGGCAAAATAAGCTCGTATCACAAATCTTCATTCAGATAGTGCTCCAATGAAATGCCATGCATCTCTTTTGATGAGATGCAACAACACCAACCAATCGTCGCCTTCTCCATTGTTGATCTCTTATGTTAGGAGTAATACATGATTAGAAAGGAACGGTGAGATTTGATTTTGTGACTTTTGATTAAGCCACTAAAGGTGGACTTGTCATGTCTAGTTAGTTGTCTATGAGTTGCACATTTCTTCGTTGTGGAGAGCAATTAACTAGTTGTATCTGTGTCCAGCGCCATATTCTCCTGTATGTTGTTCCTGTAAATTTACTTCATTTTGTTCCTTTTTGTCAGAATGGTCTTGCTACCAAGGTTGAGAAATCTCGCAAGCAAATGAAAGAACGCAAGAACAGAGCTAAGAAGATCCGTGGTGTCAAGAAGGTGAGCTATTGGTTACTGGAGTCCTGCCATTTCTTGATGCAGGTTATATTGGTTGCTTTGTAATACTAATGGGCATGTTGGGTTTTATTGCAGACCAAGGCTGGTGATGCCGGGAAAAAGAAGTGAAAACTCATTTACATTTGTACTACTGGCTCTGGGAACACTGTTGGGTCTAGTGGCAATGGCGTAATCATGTTTCTGTTAGTTTTTTGTTGTTTTCCCTCGTCACTGAAGTCAAGTTTTGTGATTGTGGATGGAACTTAGCTAGTTTGGCTATAGCATGTTATGATGTTAAATTTATGCTAGCGTTAGAGGTACTCATTGGAAGGCTGTAACTTGTAAGCCGACCTGTTTTATCTTGCAAATTATTATGTGGTTTGATTATCCCTTTTTCTCCTCAGCAAGTTTCGATGTTCATTGGCCCATGCTAAAGGTGGATTCCTTTTTTATGTTAGGATGACACTTCCTGCCTTTGATTTGGTAACCCAATCTAGTGCGCAAGTTACTGGGCTTAAACTAGGCTTTCATAGTGAATTTATTTACATATAAAAACTTAGTGGTTCTGATCATTTACATATCAAAACTTAGTAGCCTTTCTTCAGTATTATGCATTAAATCTTATCATGTCAGCATTTCAGCATGCTTGTCCAATGACTCCAGTCTATCCTAGCAAGTTTCTCTGGCCGTTCTCTGTTAAGTCCAGACTGCAGATCGTGGAGTGGTAGCAAGCACTCACAAATGGGAATATCTTTAGCAGCTCAACACAGGTTACTGAGACATTTTGTATAGTACTTAAGGTGTAATGTTGGTATGCCCTGATTACTTCATCAGGTAGTGAACAACTGAACATGCAAGAGGCAGGAGAGTTTAACTTGGCAGTACATGATCAGCCTACGCGACACACTCGAGGTGGCTTGTAGCACACGCCGCTGTTCTCTGCAGTTGCAAGACGGGCGGGCCGTCATTTTCTGTTCCTGACGGCGCTCTTCACCATGTTCCCTGGGAGGGAGGACGACGGCGTGACGGCCTTCCGTATCTTGAAGAGGTTCCAGGCCGTCCCCACGGCGTGGCCGGCCGTCGCGAACGCATCCTCCGTCGCCTCCCCTGCGCTCTCTCCATACCTGCGAAACACAGCACAAGCTACTAATTGACAACCGATGTTCCCAATGCTGAATTGATGCTAAATTTGCTGATGCAGAATCTGCTATATATACACGGAAGAATATAGCCAAGAAATTTGAAGCGTGCGGATCAACCTCTGCACCTGATTTTCAGTCTTTCAGATATGGATTTCCTTACCTTCTTGACACTGCACCAGAGACAACATTGGATGTGGCAGCGAGTGACCTCCTCTCAGCAGCCTCCACCGCGTCCATAACTTTATCTGCCAGATAAAAGCAAGCAATTCAAATGGTCGAGCATCAGCTTCGTTATTCCGAGCATCAACGAGAATTCGTTTATTCTGATTAACGTTGGAAAGCCTCGATCTGTTGAGCACTTGCTGGTGAAGCATTGACAGCAGGATACTCACTGATAGCATCAAGCGAGGCCAGGATGACCTCCCCTGGGACGGTGGCGAGGAAGGCCTTCCCTTGCTTCGAACGAAGCAGCGGCGCGGCCATGGACCCCGTCACCGCGATGACCGTGTCGAGCAACGACTGGCTCATCTTCTCCGTCATCTCCGACAGCTTCCTGACCCTGAAGAACAAACCAACACGAGTAGCATCATGCAGTACAAGTAGTAAAAATTCACGCAAAATTAAGCTAGCTTAACTGATCACTTGCCTCTTGAGGCTCTTGTTGACTCCTCCGCGCTTCGCGTCCGGTTGGCCGGTAGTACGGCTTGCTCCGCCACCACCTGCGCCGCCGGATCGTTTGGTCACGCTGCCGGTAGCTTGAGGACGAATCAGGTCGGCTCCGCGTTGAACCTGCACGCGAGGCTGAATCAAAATCTACGGATTGAACAGAGAAGAGGTTAAAGGTTAGTGATCGATCAGAAGCACGTACCTGGGTGGCGTACGCCTCGCTGCACATGAAGATGCCCCGCACGAGCTGGCCGGTGCCGGCGGCGATCGCCTTGGCGAGCACGTTGTTGTAGCTGTCCATCCTCGGCGCGAAGTCGTTCCAGTACCCGTCCGCCGTCGCCGTCGTCGTCGGCGCCGGCCTGGTGGTGGTGGTGGCGGAGCTCCTCGACGGCGCGGGCGAAGAAGGCGTGGAGAAGCAGGCGTTGGCCTTGAGGAACGCGTCGAGCGAAGCCAGCAGCGCGTCGTCGGGCGCGGCGAAGGAGACGCCGTAGTTGAGGAACAACGCGCCGCCGCCGCCGCCGCCGCCGCCGCCCGTGCTGTCCGGGAGCGTGAACAGGTAGTGCAGCCGGTCGAGCCTCACCACGGGCTCGTCCCTCGTGATCGGCCACCCGAGGCCGCGGCCGACGCGCGCCACGGTGGCCACGGCCACCCCGTCCTTGGCGATCCGCACGACGGCGAGGTCCCCCCGGGCGAGCTCGACGGGGCCCTCGGCGCCGTCGAGCAGGTGCACCGACGCGCCCGGGACGCGGAGCAGCGTCTCCTCCCGGATCCCCCTCGGCGCCCTCGACGTCGACGACATGCCGCCGCAGCAGCCCATGCCGAAGCTGCTAGGTGACTAGTGACAAGTGACAAACAAAACGCGAGTCGGCGAGCGATTCAGAGGCGAGGCTGCGATGAAATGAACTATTAATAGAGTATAAAGGCATTGTTGAGGACGTAGCTTTCTCCCAAAAACATTTTTAAGACAGACGAGAACTCGAACAAATTAAACAGGGCGAACGGAATAATTCCATTGCAGCAGGACCGTGCTTTCTCATCCCTTTCCGGCTAGAGACGGGTCTTTATTCCATTCTTCGTGGCTAATACATTCTCTCGCGCTCGAGTGGATGACATTGGAATAACCAGGTTCCAAACATTCGTTTTGTTGTAAATATTTACAAATGTTGTACTAATATATACTACTAGAAGCCAATAGTGGTTATATTCAGACTACTAGACTTAGGATTCTAATCTTAGTCCCGAAGTCCTAATCTGTTAGGCATATGGTTTAGCTTTTGGTTCATGGATTGCTCATTGGGCCGAGTCGGCCGACCAGAATAATGCTGTTGCTCGGCAGTCGGCACCGTGCTGGGTAATTAACCTTCTCTTGAAAGGCGCCGCCCTGTATGGGTAAACAATTCGATGGTTCACAAAGTTATTTTGGGAGACGGCTTTGATACCTCGAGGGAATCTCGTTTGCTTAATAACCATACACATATACACATAGTTATACAAAAACCTTTAAAAACTTGAAAACATTCATACAAAGTATATACCACTTCTGTGAATATAACAGAAGATCTTAGGTTCAAAATCAACTAACACATTGAGATATATATAAAAAAAGATAAAGAGTAAATCTATTATATTATTAAAACAACTTTGAAAGGAGACACCACGTTCGTTGTGAGGGCTAGAAATTCCCACATTAATCGGAGAAAAAGAAAAAAAAGAAAAGAAGAGTCCAAGTATAAATACAATCTAAAAATAGCTGAAATTCGGAATTAAAAATAAGCAATATTGAAAGAAGTTTCCATATAACAACCCAATACGAGATTAATACCAATTCGAAATAAAAATAAAATAAAATCCGAAATTATAAAATAAAAGGAGAGTCCAAGTAGGAATACAATTTAAAAATAGCTGAAATTCGGAATTAAAAATAAAAAATATTGAGAGAAGAGTCCATATAATAACCCAATACGAGATTAGTTAATATTCGGAATAAAAATAAAAAAAATTCGAAATTAGCAAAAAGAAAAAAAAGTTAAATTAGGAATACAACTTAAAATCAACTGAAATACGAAATTAAAAATAAGTAATAGTGAAAGAAGAATCCATATAAGAAACCAATATGAGATTAATTAAAATTCAGAATAAAAAATATCCAAAATTAGTAAAAAAATAAAAGAGAGTTCAACTGAAATTCAAAAAATAAAAAAAATAAAAGTATTAAAAAACACTATACGGTATTAATTAAAAAAATAAATTAGAAAAAGAAAAAAAAGATTTCAATTAGGAATAGTGGTGGCAGTTGATACGTTATATAAAAATTATTAGTAAAACACCAAATAGAATCCTAATGATGATTAAAAGGAGGGACGAGCAAGACGGTTGCCGGGGCTTCTAGAAAGTAAAAAAAAAACCAATTGATAAACATATTCGATTTTTAAAATCTCAATGAGAATAAAAAGGAGAAGCAGCGTGCGGGGTGTATAGGAGTATAGTTGCAGAGCCGCCGACGGTTAGCGGACTTTTAGAAAATAAAAAATAAATTTCAACGATAGTTATGTTCGATTTTAGAATCCCAATGAAAATAAAGAATAGGCGGCGGATGGGCCGTAGAGGTGTATAGTGGCATCGTTTGACGGGACTTCTGAAACAATAAAAAATGAAACCCAACAGGACAATAAACTCTAAAAACTACAAGGTCCAATTTTTAAAGGTTCGGAACTTCTTAAAAAGTAAAAATAAAACAATGATAATCATGATGCATTTTAAAATCTCAAGGGAGGCAGCGGGCGAGCCATAAAGGAGTACAATGGCAAAGCCGCTGACGGTTTGGCGGGACTTATAGAAAGTAAAAAAAATGAACCCGAACGATAATTATGTTCGATTTGTAAAATCCCAATGACAATAAAGAGAAAAGAGAGTGGACGGGCCTTAGAGGAGTATAATGGCAGCGTTTGATGGGACTTCTAGAAATTATAAAAACGAAACCCAATGATATAATAAACTCAAAAAGCTATAAGATCCAATTTTAAGAGGTTTCAAGGAGAATGAATAGAAATAGTGGTAGACCGAGGAAACAAAAGAAGGATATGACAGAAGTAAGGGGTAGCAGCTGGTGTGACTTTTCAAAACTATATAATTAGACATATGAGGATAGCTATTTAATAAATCTTAAGTAAAATCATACTGAAAAATATATGATTTCGTTTGGGTGCTAGCCGCGCAATTGCGCGGGCCAAAAGGAGGCACCACGTTCATTGTGGGGGTTAGAAATTCCCACATTAGAGCATAATACAATTTAAAAATAGCTGAAATTCAGAATTAAAAATAAGCAATATTGAAAGAAGTTTCCATATAAGAACCCAATACGAGATTAATCAAAAATCGAAATAAAAATAAAATAAAATCCAATATTAGAAAAGGAAAGGAGAGTCCAAGTAAGAATACAATTTAAAAATAGCTTTAATTCGGAATTAAAAATAAGGAATATTAAAAGAAGAGTCCATATAAGAACCCAATACGAGATTAATTAAAATTCAGAATAAAAATAAAAATAAATCCGAAATTAGCAAAAGAAAATAAAAGAAGAGCTCAAGTAGGAATACAATTTAAAATTGCCTGAAATTCGGAATTAAAAATAAGCAATATTGAAAGAAGAATCCATATAAGAACCCAATACGAGATAAAAATATAAAATAATATAAAAAATTAGAAAAATCAAAAAAATAAAATAATATCGAAAATTAGAAAAATAAAAAGAGAGTTCAAAGTAGAAATACAATTTTGAAACAATTGAAATTGAAAATAAAAAATTAAAACATTAAAAGAACACAATACGGTATTAACTATTTTTTTTAAAAAATAAATTCTGAAATTAGAAAAAGAAAAATAAGATTTCAATTAGGAATACAATTTATAAATAACTAAAATTTGTAATAAAAATAAAGACTATTGAAAGAAAAGACCATCTAAAACGCATAACGAGTTAAATTAAGTAACATGCCTATAAAGGAGTAGAGTGGTGGCGGTTGATACGACATATAAAAGTTGTTAATAAAACACCAAATAGAATCCTAATGACGATTAAAAGGGGGGACTTCAGGCAGACCGTGAAGCAAACAAGTAAGGCGGTTGCTGGGACTTCTACAAAGTAAAAAAAACCCATTGATAATCATATTCGATTTTTAAAATCTCAATGACAATACAAAGGAGAAGCAGCGGGCGGGGTGTATAAGAGTATAGTTGTAGAGCCGTCGGCGGTTGACGGGACTTCTAGAAAATAAAAAATGAATTCCAATGATAGTTATGTTTGATTTTTAGAATCACAATGGCAATAAAGAGTAGGTGACGGATGGGCTGTAGAGGGGCATAGTGGCATCGTTTGATGGCACTTCTAAAAATTATAAAAAATGAAACTATAAGTCCAATTTTTAAAGGTTCAGAACTTCTAAAAAGTAAAAAAAACAATGATAATCATGTTTGATTTTAAAAATCTCAATGACAATAAAGAAGGGAGGCAGCGGGCGAGCCGTAGAGGAGTACAATGGCAAAGCTGCTGATGGTTTGGCAGGACTTCTAGAAAGTAAAAATGAACCAAAACGACAATTATGTTCGATTTTTTAAATCTCAATGATAATAAAGAGAAGAGACAGTGGACGGGTCGTAGAGGAGTATAATGGCAACGTTTGATGGGGGGCATCTAGAAATTATAAAAAGAAACCCAACATGACAATAAACTCTAAAAACTATAAAATCCAATTTTTAAAGGTTCCAAGAAGAATAAATAAAAATAGTGATAGATCGAGCAAGCAAATAAAGAACGAGATGACATAAGGGGTAGCAACTGGTGTGATTTTAAAACTATATAATTAGAAACAAGAGGATGATAAGGCTTGATTTTTTAAAATCTTAAGACAATGAGATAGCTATTTAATAAATTTTAAGTAAAATCGTACTAAAAGATATGATTTTGTTTGGGTGCTAGCCGCGCAATTGCGCGGGCCACCCAACTAGTTTCATAAAACTACAGATACTTTGCACAATCTATCACAAAACTACAGATTTTAGAACTAGTTTCACAAAACTACAGATTCAATATCTTCGTGTATCACAAAACTACAGGTACTTTGAACAATATATCACAAAACTACAGATTTAAGAACTTGTTTTATAAAACTTCAGGTTTAATATCTTCATTTATCACAAAACTACAGATTTAGTGTCTCCATTCTCATAAAACTACACGTTTTAACAATGCTAAAACATGTAGTTTTCTGAGAATGGAGACACTAAATCTGTAGTTTTGTGATAAATGAAGACACTAAATGTGTAGCACTGTGATAAACGAATACACTAAATCTATATTTTTGTGAAACAATTTCTTAAATCTGTAGTTTTGTGATAGATTGTACAAAGTACCTCTAGTTTTGTGATAACTGAACACACTAAATCTTTAGTTTTGTGAAACAAGCTCTTAAATCTGTAGTTTTGTGATAAATTGTGCAAAATACATATAGTTTTGTGAAATTTACTCAAAGATAAATTTAACGTTTGAATAGTAATGGTACTATTTATACTTGAATTTGTCTTTTTTTAATGTATAGGTCAAATTTAAACTTGATTTTTGATGGAGCGATAGATGCCTCTATACTCTTACATTGTTAATTTCTTTCGCACCTATTTGCATTGAATTTGAAATAAAAGATACACGGCGGGACATCCTCAAGGGATTAGAATCCATTTCCAGTTATTTAGGCTAATCTATGTGGACTATCTATTATTATTCTCTCCGTTCCTAGATAATTTATAAGTTGTTAAACTATGATGAACGAAAGATTAATGTTTATGTTTAGAATGTACTTTGACGGAGCGTGGGGCTCCTCACCGGGAGACCGCGCAGGCCCCCCTTTGCCGGTTCGGCCGGGGGCCCTGGGTGAGATTCTAAGCTTCTAGTCTGTGTGTGGAAGGTTCGCGAGAGTGGAAACACACAAGACACGGGCGATGTATACAGGTTCGGGCCGCTGAGAAGCGTAATACCCTACTCCTGTGTTTTTGTGGATCTATGTATGAAGAAGCTACAAAAGAGCTGGAGAACCAGAGAGCTCTTACTCTCTCCCTCTCTGATCGTTCTGGATCCGGAAAAATCCCAAAAATCTCCTTTCTAAGTGGGCAAGGTCCTCATTTTATACCTCAAGGGGATACCACATGCACCATCTCTCTCTTTTTTGTGGGGACTTATCCTATCTTTTCATAAACAGACGGAGACTTGTATGGTTGCCGTTCGAATGACCTTCTGATGGGACAGCCCATACCTACCTCCACTTCCGCCGGAAGCAGGCGCGACGTGGGAACATGGCTGTCTGCTGACGACATGACCAGTGTCAGACCGGTCACAAATCGGTCATTCTTGTCCACCACGCGTCAGTTTATCAATCTGCATGTTCGCCCCTCTTCATACAATGTCTTGTTTGTAATGGTTAGGATGAAGCCTGGTATATATCTGACCGGGACCAACGTGCCATCTCCAGGAGCTAACACGCCGGCTCCGGCTAGGGACGAGTGCTTGGAGGCTCTCATCCTGACGGGATGGGGCGAGGCGTGCGTCAGACCGCCTGTCGCCACCTAACCCACGATCTGATCGGTCTGTGACTGGTCACTGACCGGATAAACGAGCGCGCTGCACTGCGTTACATGCGGCGTGACGCGCTTGTCCAAACCGCAATAAATGCGGTTAGGTGAGCGCCGCTGCGCTCACCTAACCCATACACGCGGCGCAAAATCCACAAGGGGTCGGGGCGCCCCAGCCCTCGGGGCCGAAACGGGAGCGGTCCGACCCCCTCGGGGAGACAAAGAGGAGGGCGAACACATCACCCTCGGGCCCGACGCCCCCCGAGGGTGCCAGGCCACGTGGGCGATTGTGTCTGCCTCAAGCCTCTAGTCATGATACTCCCGGTCCCATGTCACCGACATACTTCATCCGTTATTTATTATAGTCGTTTAAGTTTGTATCAAGCCATTTTTTGTAAAGTTTAACACCGTTTTTTAGAAAAATAAATTTAGTGTTATAGATTTTTTTTACGTCTTTCTACATAAGTTTTGTCAAACTTAGAAAAAACTAACTTAAAACAAATCGAAAACGACATATAATATGAAATAGAGAGATATATACTTTGATAACATTATATCCTTTTAATGATCTAATAATATTTTGTAAGAAATATGAGTGGCCAAAGTTGAAATGTGCATACTAACTAGGGACAAGTATATTTGGAAATAGAGAAAGTAAAAAAAAACTCGATATCACATATCTATTTCTTCTATCTGGGCCTCATTCCTTCTCTGGCCCACCCGATCCCTTCCTTCCCATTCTAGGAATAAGTTCACTTCGTGGCCCTCAAAAGTGATCGAAATCTAATCCGTGACCCTAAACCATAAAATCAGATATCTTGACTCCCTAACTTTTAAAACCGGTGCAATTTGACTCCCTCGGCTGTTTTGAAGGGCGGTTTCGCTGACGTGACGTCTACGTGGCATCCCAATCATCGAATAAATTAAAACAATAAAGTGGGGGCGCACCTGTCAGCGACTCCCTCCTATACTGTATCCTCCTTCGTTGGCAGCGGCGGTCGGCGGCATGGGGGCGCAGCGGAACCGGGGGCGGTGGCTCGGCTGCGGAGGCTCGCGATAATGGGAGGACGAAGGGAACGACGGCGGCAACTCACGGCAGTGGGACGACGAGTGGAACGGCGGCGACGGCAACGGCGGCGGCGGCTCACAGCAGTGGGAGGACAAGTGGAGCGGCGACGACGGCTGGTGGCGAGCTCCCATCCGGCAGCCCCGCCTCGTCCACCGCATCAAACGCCGCGGCGTAGTACCGTAGCGCGCGCGAACCGCGCCTTCCACCGCCCGGAGTTGAGGCCGCCGCCCTCGTGCTCGTCGAGGAGGAGGATGGCGGCGCCTGCGCTGCGCGCTAGCTGTGCTTGCCAAGGAGGAGGATGGACGTGATGGCATTGAGTATCCGCAGCGCCATGGCGTCGTCGTCGCCGCTGAAGGCGTCGTCGGTGAGCGGGACTATCTAAGCAGAGTCGTGGCTGAGCGGGGACGAGGAGCCTTGCCCTCCTCGCCTCGGCCTCCTCGCTGCCCTTCTCGTCGGTGCTGAACAGCGCGAGTGGACGGAGCGGCCACTGGAGGTCCGCCGCCGTTCCTCTCATCCTCCCACCACCGCGAGCCTCCGCGGCCGAGCCGCCGCCGTCCTAGCCGCCGACCGCCGCCCCAGTTCCGCTGCGCTTCGATGCCGCTAGCTGCCGCCGCTCCCCTCGTCCTCCCGCTGCACGCTGCTCTACTTCGAGCAGAAGAACGTCACCCACGGCGCCGCTGGCGACACCCTTAGCGTCGGCGCGGCGGGCTCGACTTCTTCCTCACATCGCGCTCCCACGCCACCCGCCTCGTCGACCTCGCTGACGCTAGCATCGGGAGGAGATGAGCTGAGCTGGCTTGCTTGCCTTAGCTTAGCTATGGCGCCTTCTTGCCCAGGGTGTGCTTGTTGTTGTGCTCCTAGATGATGTCGGCGTGGATGGTGCCGTTGCCCTTGCGCAGCCCGTCGGGGAAGGAGAAGAGCCAGGGCCGCGCCGCTGCACGTACCCGGCGCTGCCACGCGGCAAAAGCGGCGGCGGTCTCCGGGTGGAAGTAGGTCGTGTAAGGGACGGCGAGGTTGTTCCGATTCCATGGGCTCGCCTCGACGAGGATCGCCGTTATGTTCTCAACGGCGGGGTAGGTGAGCAGCTTGCTGAGTTGCTGCCCCACTCCCAGCCTTCGTCGCGGTGTCGCCGGAAGTCCCAGGTGGTGCGATCGGCGACGAAGAAATGGTCGCGGCCTCCCATGGCGTGCCATTCCAGCGGTCCGGCCGCCGCGTCAGCCACCCACTGAGGTCATCGAAGAGCGCGTCCTTCACCGATGCGTTCCGGTGGAAGAGGTACCTCCCGAGGCCCACATTATATTTGTGTGTATGATAAATGGGTCCCGCTTGTATTTTTTTTATTTTTATACACGAAAGCGCCACGTCAGCTCTACATGGAACGAAGACCAAGTCAATGCCGTCACGTATGCGCCACGTCAGCAAAACCACCCTACAAAACCGCCAAGGGAGTGATATTGCACCAGTTTTAATAGTTTGGGGTCGAAATATCCAGTATTGTAGTTTAGGGATATGATTTAGATTCGACCACTAATTAAGGGAGTCAATGTGAACTTATTCGTCCATTCTACTATCAGGCTTAAGCCCAAACCACCTACAACCTGGCTGCCGTTTGTGCTGTGGGCTGTGTCTATGCATTCAACCCACCTCGGTCTATCTCCTGCATCGGCCCACCAGACCAGACCGCTGCACCACTTGACCCACTCCCACATTCCCCCAAACGGCTTGAATTTAGAAGTAAAATCTTTGGATAGTTTCTTGTTCAAAATTTTGTTTGGAAGTTGTTCAAATCTCTAGGACGATTCTAACTTTTCCTTGTTTTCCACGTCTTTGGGAAGGGAGATTCAGCATTCTTGTGGGCCCGAGGTGGGACCGGACGAGATCACTGGGATTTTGAAAAGCGCAAATTCTCTTATCTGAGACCGGTCATGGACGGCAAGGATTTCTCCACGTATCCCCAGTTGCCGACGTGGACGGTCAGATCGAATTTTCGTAGCCGTCAAGAAGCCTCGAGCTATAAATTGGCAGCACGCCTGACGCATTCCTGCCCCTCCCTGACATCTCCTTCCTCTCCCCCTTCGCCTGCGCCTCTGCTCCTCGTCAGGTTTTACTTTTTCCCCTTTCCCCATCTCGATTTCTGATTTGCGTTTGATTCAACTCAAGTTTCATCGCTGAAACGCCCGTGTGTTTGCTTGCGAATCCCCTCCAGGTTGCCAAGATGGTGAGGTTTACGGCGGAGGAGCTCCGCGCGAGCATGGATAAGAAGGACAACATCCGGAACATGTCTGTGATCGCGCACGTTGATCATGGTGAGTGTTTTTCATCAAGCAAAATTTGGATTCGATCGATCTGTCGCTTTGGATCTCTGTGTGTGTGAGTGGGGGATGGATAGTAATGTGGATCGATGTGCGTTTTGGGGTGGGGGTTGGAATTCTGCAGGGAAGTCGACGCTCACTGACTCGCTGGTGGCGGCGGCCGGCATCATCGCGCAGGACGTGGCCGGCGACGTGCGGATGACGGACACGCGCGCGGACGAGGCCGAGCGCGGCATCACCATCAAGTCGACGGGGATATCCCTCTACTACGAGATGACGGACGCGGCGCTCAGGAGCTTCGAGGGCAAGCGCGACGGCAACTCGTACCTCATCAACCTCATCGACTCGCCCGGGCACATCGACTTCTCGTCCGAGGTGACGGCCGCGCTCCGCATCACCGACGGCGCCCTCGTCGTCGTCGACTGCATCGAGGGCGTCTGCGTCCAGACCGAGACCGTGCTCCGCCAGTCGCTCGCCGAGCGGATCAAGCCCGTCCTCACCGTCAACAAGATGGACCGCTGCTTCCTTGAGCTGCAGGTACGCACGCACTCCTCCTCTCCTGCCATGATGGTTCGCCTGTTCTGTTGTGTTCAACAACCTCGTGCGCGTGCGTGTGCAGCAATCCGGTGAGGAGGCGTACCAGGCGTTCTCCCGCGTGATCGAGAGCGTGAACGTCACCATGGCGCCCTACGAGGACAAGAATCTCGGCGACTGCATGGTGGCTCCGGAGAAGGGCACGGTGGCGTTTTCGGCCGGCCTGCACGGCTGGGCCTTCACCCTGTCCAACTTCGCCAAGATGTACAAGGCCAAGTTCAAGGTGGACGAGGCCAAGATGATGGAGCGGCTTTGGGGCGAGAACTACTTCGACCATACCACCAAGAAGTGGACGACGACCGCACCATCGACGTCGTCCAAGACGTGCCAGCGCGGGTTCGTGCAGTTCTGCTACGAGCCGATCCGCCGGATCATCTCGGCGTGCATGAACGACGACAAGGAGAATCTGTGGGACATGCTGACGAAGCTCAAGATCACGCTCAAGGCTGAGGAGAAGGAGCTGACCGGCAAAAAGCTGATGAAGCGCGTCATGCAGGCGTGGCTCCCGGCCAGCGACGCGCTCCTCGAGATGATCGTCTTCCACCTGCCTTCCCCAGCCAAGGCGCAGCAGTACCGCGTCGACACCCTCTACGACGGGCCCCTCGACGACCCCTACGCCACCGCCATTCGCAACTGCGACCCCAAGGGACCCCTCATGGTGTACGTGTCCAAGATGATCCCGGCGAGCGACAAGGGGAGGTTCTTCGCCTTCGGCCGCGTCTTCTCCGGCACAGTGGCCACCGGCAACAAGGTGCGGATCATGGGCCCCAACTTCGTGCCCGGCGAGAAGAAGGACCTGTACGTCAAGACGGTGCAGCGCACGGTGATCTGGATGGGCAAGAAGCAGGAGTCCGTGGACGACGTGCCTTGCGGCAACACCGTCGCCATGGTCGGCCTCGACCAGTTCATCACCAAGAACGCCACGCTCACCGACGAGAAGGCGGTGGACGCGCACCCCATCAAGGCCATGAAGTTCTCCGTGTCGCCGGTCGTGCGCAAGTCGGTGGCCTGCAAGAACGCCTCCGAGCTGCCCAAGCTGGTGGAAGGGTTGAAGCGCCTCGCCAAGTCGGACCCCCTGGTGGTGTGCACCATTGAGGAGTCCGGCGAGCACGTCATCGCCGGCGTGGGGCAGCTCCACCTGGAGATTTGCATCAAGGATCTCCAAGAGGACTTCATGGGCGGCGCCGAGATCATCGTTGGCCCGCCGATCATCACCTACCGTGAGACCGTCACCAAAAACTCGTGTCGCACCGTCATGAGCAAATCGCCGAACAAGCACAACAGGCTGTACATGGAGGCCCGGCCGCTGGACAAGGAGGACCTGCAGCAGGATGAACCGTCGCTGTGCAAGGCGATTGACGACGAGCGCATCGGCCCCAAGGACGACATCAAGGAGCGCGGCAAGATCCTCTCGGAGGAGTTCGGGTGGGACAAGGATCTGGCCAAGAAGATCTGGGCCTTCGGCCCGGAGACCAAGGGCCCCAACCTGCTCGTCGACATGTGCAAGGGCGTCCAGTACCTGAGCGAGATCAAGGACTCGGTGGTCGCCGGCTTCCAGTGGGCGTCCAAGGAAGGCGCGCTCGCGGAGGAGAACATGCGCGGCGTCTGCTTCGAGCTCTGCGACGTCACGCTGCACTCGGACTCCATCCACCGCGGCGGCGGCCAGCTCATCCCTACCGCGCGCCGCGCCATGTACGCCGCGCAGCTCACGGCTTCGCCGCGCCTGATGGAGCCCATGTACCAGGTGGACATCCAGGTTCCCAAGACGGCGGTGGGCAACGTCTACGGCGTGCTCAACAGCAGGAACGGCGAGCTGGTGGAAGAGAGCGAGAGGACTGGCACGCCCTTGTCCAACCTCAGGTTCTACCTCCCCGTCGCCAAGTCGTTCGACTTCACCGAGAAGCTGCGCGCCGAGACGTCCGGCCAGGCCTTCCCGCAGTGCATCTTCCACCACTGGCAGACCATGCGGTCTGATCCGTTCCAGGAGGGCTCCGAAGCTGCCAAGGTGATCACCGACATCAGGAAGAGGAAGGGTCTCAAGGACATCATCACCCCGCTCTCAGACTACGAGGACAAGCTTTGAGCTGCCTCTCTACATACGTATCCTAGTTTTGAGTTTTTGAGTTTTGAGTTTGGTCTAATTTTGAGTTTTTGAGTATGGTCTTGGTCTTTCAAATTAAGTGTGTCTCCTGTCTCTTCCTCTGCTAACTGTTTCGAGTCTGATATTGGTTAGCCAGCCTTTGTGCCAGTCAGTTTAGGATGAAATGGTGAGTTAAGTAGTTGCAAGTTATGTTTACCTTTCAGCAAATTTTGTTCTGAACTTGGTGTCATTGCGGTTCTGCTAATGCATCAATGGAAGTGTTAATCCTTTAACAAATGTTGGCTGCTTATGCTTATGTCTCAGTTACTATGATTGTTCATGATAAGAAATCAAAGAAGCTCGCAATCGATATAGTAGTACTGTATAACCACGCTGCTGCTGAGCGGCTGAAACACTGAGCAGATATTGCACATAGAGTTATCAATTTAGCCCTTAGGCAATTGTATCTGCAAATCGCTTCACAGCTTACTTTCAGAATAGAATCCATACACAGCTTATTTTCAGAATAAGTGCACCACGTGTATTTCGATGCGAAAACCAAATAAGATCATTCAGTTGTGGGAATTGAACAAATGACAGTATTAGTGAAGGCCCAAAGATGAACATACCCCCAAGATCTCTTTCAGCTTGTTGGCAACTGTTCTGAGATAAGGTGATGTATCATGATGCATCATCGGTAGGATTGCAAGTGGGATGGGTTGTGGGCCGTCCCGCCCCGCCCCACACCAGCCGCAAACTGCATGTGCGGGCAAACAGCAGCCCGCCCCGCACGGCTTGGCGGGATTGCTCAGCCCGACGGGCACCGCTGGACAGCCCACAATGTGCACATCTCTGTTTAATTAGGTTCAT
Source organism: Oryza sativa Japonica Group (assembly GCF_034140825.1). Lineage (NCBI taxonomy): Eukaryota > Viridiplantae > Streptophyta > Magnoliopsida > Poales > Poaceae > Oryza > Oryza sativa. The sequence continues at coordinate 30,739,975 of NC_089035.1, read as the reverse complement.
CAATCACACAAGCACATAACTACTCCATATCCCAAATTTAGCACATGAAAACTGTATTATTTTCATGTGAAAGTATTCTTTTTCAATGACATAACAAGTATAGTACTGAATAAGAACACCATTCTTTTCCTTCAACATCATGACTAAAGTTACATTGGTGCTTCATCCCTAATTATGAGAGATTTCTTTTTTATTAACTCGGCCAGCAAGAAAACGGATGTGCGTGCTAACGCTGTACCCGGGCCCTGTACACACTGCCCGTCACACCCTGGGAATTGGTCACACCCTGGGAATTGGTTTCGCCCGAAGCATCGGACCAAAGAGTGATGATGATGCATTTTCTCTTCATGATAAACCAACTGTCCCAATTGACAAAGTGACAAACAACTGCTTCCAACTCCATGAGCTCTTCCGGTCTTTTTCTATATTACCTTCAACACATTAAATTTAATAAAGTTAGAGCGGAGAAACTACTAATCAAAAATTAGAAATGAATTCATCAACCGACTGATCACAACGTTATTCCATATTGTAGAATGGAGTAAATATGTACTAAGTTTCATCAATTAAGAATGCATCCAAAATATGAATTAAAGGACATAATCAATTAAGAATGCATCCAAAATATGAATTAAAGGACATAATTGACAATAACAAGCAATTATCGAGGATAGTGAGATATATAACCTGCTGCTGGTTGTTGTGCTGGTACTACATGTTACTAGAGGTGTATAGGCATTTTCACCTGTATAGGAAAAAACAATGGAGTTAATAAAAAAGAGTACATGCTGGACTGTTGGATGTTAATAAAAAAGAAACAATGATGTTAGTGGTGTAGTATACAACTATACAAAAATATAGAATAGCCAAGTTAATTCAAACGAATCTCAATTTAAATACCTGAATGTTGCACATTTTGGTCATCACTCTCAGCAAGATCACGTGCAAAGAAATCACCCAAACCTTCTGCCCTCATCCAATCTTGAAGGCAAATCAATGCCTCTACAGTACTGCTCGAAAGTCTACTTCTATAGTCACTAATGATCCTTTCTCCAGTTGAAAATGCTGCCTCTGATGCCACTGATGTTGCTGGAATAGCCAAAACATCATGTGCCATTCGTGAAATCACAGGGTACTTTGTTTTGTTTACCATCCACCAGTTCAAGATATCAAAATCATGCCCATCTTGGAAATCACCTTCCTGAGGCACATCAGCAAGATATCGACTAAGCTCACTCTTTACTTTGCTCCTGCTTTTGTCATGTAGAAACTGTCTCCAATCAACGAATTGATTACTTGCATCAACATTCTGCTCAACACTTGTTTCGGGCTGAGAATTGATGTTGTTTGAGCCCCCATACTTGGCAGAATATTCATCAAACAATTTCTGCATATTACTCTTGATTTCCTTAAGGTAATGAGTTGCAGCAGCTCCAAATGCAGACTTCAAACGAAACTCAATGAATTTGTACTTATACCTTGGATCAAAAATAACTGGGAAACATATTTGCAAGTATTGAGCGTCCCAGTACTTCTTAAATTTTTCTTTCATTTCCTTGACAATAGATGCAATGGTGACATCTTCATTTGTAGCCTCCTTGTCCAAAACCATCTTTATCTTCCAAAGTTCATGAAAATAGCATGTTGAAGTTGGGTACAACGTACCAGATACTGCAACAGTAGCTTCATAGAAAACTTTCAACAAAGCACAAAGCTTCTCAGCCATTGTCCATTGATAATCGAAGGGTTGATGCAAATAATTTATGTCATGCCGATCCAAGGCTTCAAAGGCCATTCTGACCAATAAAGATGACTCGAGCATTAAGTATGTCGAATTCCATCTCGTTGATACATCAAGCGATGGTCGTCTGTTAGTTTTTATTCCCACTTGAGCAATCATCTCTTCAAACCTTTGACCACGTGATTGCGAACTCCGAACATATTTAACACTTTCTCTTATACTGTTAATGGCGTTGCTCATGGTTTTTAGCCCATCTTGGACAATTAGATTGAATATATGGGCAGCACAGCGGAAATGCAACAACACTCCATCACAAGGCAACATTGTCTTACCAACAAGATTGGTTTTCAGATGAGTCATCATTGTATCATTCACACTTGCATTGTCTAAGGTAACACTGAATAACTTATTTTCGATATGCCACTCCTGAATGGCCTTTAGCATTTCACTAAACATAGTGATGCCATCATGTGGGGTCGGCACTAGAGCAAACTTTATAATTCTCTTTTGCAACTTCCATTCATTATCAATGTAATGACAGGTAACACACAAATAGCCTAAGTTCTGGATGGAAGTCCACATGTCGGCAGTAAGAGATACTCGAGAATTTGAGCTCTTCAAGACATCAAATAAAGCTAACTTACGATCCTCATAAGCAGCCATACAATCATTTCTCAGTGTGGTTCTTGATATCACCTTAAAATATGGATTTAAACTTGCAACAAATCTCCTAAATCCAACATGCTCAACAATGCTAAAGGGTAACTCTTGGAACACAATCATCCTAAGAAGTTCTTTCCGTAACACTTCTTGGTCAAATTTCCAATTCTTCATAACATCAGCGGTAGGGGACAAGTTGGCATGCATATGCTCAATCAAATGGTGCATTCTAAGCCTGACCTTACAAACTTTCAAATGTCTAAGGCACTAACTAGTCCCAGAAGATCGGCTAGCCACGAAAACCTTATTGCAGTGGATACATTTAGCATGTGATAGTTTATCATTAGTACGTATTGGATCAAATTCTTTCCACATTGTAGATTTCAGTTTTCTTGCTCTCCCTGTGGCTAAGCACAAAAATATTGCTATAAATACACTAGTGACAAGTAAAGTAAAAATACTGCACTGACAAGTATTATACGAATATTATAAGTATACCAGCGACATTTCGACAAGTACTCTATGTTCAGTTTATACATATTGTGCAATTGCAGTACATGCACACAATCAATTAATATAAATTAATTCATAGACATGAATAGATTACTGTAACAATCAATTAATGGCTATTGCATACATATTATATAACTGCAGTACATGCATGCAATCAATTAATGTAAAAATAATAATTCATAGACATGGATAGATAACGACAAAAATCAGAACAAATAATTTCAAAGAAAAGTCAGCAATTTCTTACCGTGACTCCCACAAGGAGTCGCTCTTGTCTGATTTGTCATATCGATATCATTAGAAGTTGGGGCTGGTGATGGAGTTCTTTGCCTTGAAGAATTGATAATTGCCATTGGAGATCTAACAGATGGAGAGCTCACTTGGGACATCATGTGTCTCACCCTTGGGGACCTTACTAATGGCAAAATAGGTGACCGTGGTCGCTTGGCTGAAGGAGGATCTAAAGAAGACTTCCGCTTTGCCCCTAAAAGGGTTGCCTCTTCAGTAGCTTCAAACGATGATGGGGTCGACATGGAAGAAAATTTGTGCTGAAAAGAGCAAAATTGTGAGCATAGTTAAATTGTGAGCACTTATGAAAAGAGTAAAATTGCGAGCACTTGTGAACTATATAGCACTTCAAAAATCAAAACAAATAGACTATATATCATGAAGGGCAAATAATAAAAAGAATGCGTAGCACTCTACTATCAGCACATGTGCCTGATTGGTCCTCTATTAGAACAGTACTCTGATAGTCTGATTGGGCCAACAGTTGTGTAAGTGTTCTGTTTATTTCACCAAGATGAAATTCTGAATAACTAATGCAGATGCAGGGAAAACATGAAAAAATAATTATCCAGTGTAACATCTGGGGTGAATATTACTACTACATGTAACTGTACTTTATATACTATAGAACAAGAAAAAAAAAATCTGAAGCTAATAATTAAGAAATTAGTCTGAAGGAAACTTCTCTGAATGAGCACCTATCAATCTTGTTATGTCAAACCAGTGGTAGCTGATCATGCACCACATTAATTAGATTAAAAAAAAGATGCAATAGATCATTTGCAGACGCTGATGTCCAGTATAACAATGGCTAGATCACCAATCACACTCAAAGTTTAACATATACAAAAACAAATAGAGTGAGTGAGACAACCTGCTGCCATTCTTGGAGAAGCAATTCGTTGATTCACATAAATACAAAAGAAACACATGAAAGGTTAGTTTGATCTTGTACCTTAATTAGTGTGTAGAGATCTGGAGGCGGCAGCGCAGCGTCGCAAGCTGCAGGATTTGGATTGGATGGATCTATCAAGAACTATCAAGAACTGAAGTATGAAATGCACTGGATTCGCTATTTCGCTGGATCAGGAGACTGGAGGGCGTCTCCCAGTCTGTGCCCTAATGCCGTGGCGCCCAACGGGCTGTGCGGGATGGGCCAAACAATTTTGCAAGGTCCACGCAGGATGGCCAGCCCACAAATTTGCGGGCTTTTTTGTGGGGCGGGACTGCGGGCCGAAAAAAAAGCCCGCCCCACTTGCATCCCTAATCATCGGCATGTCAAGTGTTCTTGAGTGCAACAAAAAAAAACTGACTATTGTCGGAAAGGTAAATGGTTCGGTTTAATTTGAAGAGCTGCCAAGCCATGCAAAAAATTTAAAACTTTATTTATATCTATCAACTTGCACAATCTTTTTTTTATTTCTTTACGCAGCAAAGTTTCTGCTGTAAGCTGTGTAAAATCTGAAATTTCAACAGATAAAATTGCTTCTGTTAATTGGTAGTTTAGCCATATCACTACAGGAAATATCAACCTGCAAGATGTTAAGACATTCCTCTATGATAGAATTCAAATATTCAATAGCTAACTTGAAGTTTGTAATAGGGCCTAGGAACTAGGAACGCAACTACAGATTCCTTAGCAATTCTGCTGGATATTTTTTTCATGCTGGATTAGTGAATGATAACTATAAGTGTCTACGTCCTTTTCATGAGCTTCTGGACAAATATCAATCCAAAAGGAGAAGGAATAGAAAATAAACAAAAAAGACTGAACAACATACCTTCGGGGTATTCGGATATGGTCTCTCAAGTTTTGGAGGTATATTATCACCAAATATGGCAGCTTCTCGAGCCATCTCTAGCAAGATTCTTCAGACAGTTTCTTCCATATACATACCAGAAATCAACTTCTCGTAAATTTGGGAGGGCAATATCCTTATCCTGAGTCATTACCCACAAAAGGGCGAGAAACTACAGAGAAGTATTGTCAACCAGGAAGGATTTACAGTTAGATATAAATTCATAATGGTATACCCACAGAGAAGTATTGTCAACCAGGATCCCCACTCTAACAACAAAATAGAGGCATCAATTATTCCAGGTGTTCATTTAATTTAATAGTACATTATTACAGTTGTAGATATTACACACAAGAGAGCGAAAGCAGAACTCCTTTTTATGCTCTGAATTGTCATACACAGACACACAGAGAGGTTTACACAGTCAATTCAGTCCTCGAGATGAGAATGCCATCGGTATCTGCATAGAGCCACTCACCGTCGCAAATCCTGGTCCCTGCGATGGTCACAGGCACATGCTTCTCACCTATTCCCTTCTTGTTTGCCTTCATAGGATGTGAGTTCAGAGCCCGGACACCAATGTCACAGCCATTGATTTCATCCACGTCCCTGATGCAACCATTGACGACGATGCCAGCCCACCCATTGTTCTGTGCCTGCTGCACAGGGTTGCCACCCAAAATGGCACAGCGCAAGCTCCCACCACCATCAACCACGAGAACCCTTCCATGACCCTTCTCCTCAAGGAACTCACGGATAAGAACATTGTCCTCATAGACCTTCAGTGTCACAATAGGGCCAGCAAAAACCTGCCGCCTTCCATAGATTTGGAAGATGGGCTGGAGAGCACGAAGCTCACCATTCATGATTAAATCTGCATTTGCATCACATACTTCAGCGGTGGCTAATGGCAAGGCAGCCATATTGGCTTCGGTTCTGTTGTCATTAGAGGAAGAAAAACATTATTGAGCAAGAAGTGGCTTAGAAGTAAAGCTATTCAATAAAAATTTAACAATACAAGCTATTTTCATGATTAACTAAAATTTTTTAAGAAAATGCGCATTGAACTTGTATACAGCAAATGAGGAAGGCGAATATGATATGCTATAACACTATTTCTCATGCCTGATCTCAATGATGTACTTAGAACAATAGGAAAAGTGTTAGAGATTCCATTCAACAAGAAATGGGAGATTTTCCATGACTAAACTTATAAGCAGCATAACTAGAGAACTTTTTTATTATTATCACAGCAAGGAACAAAATAAAAATAAATATGGTGTTCCATCTTCCACATAACAACTAAACCGCCAAATCTATCTTGTTGAGAAGCGTTAACATGCTTTAACTAGAGGAGAAGTAACTAAAAAGGGAAAAGCACGTTTAAGAATGTGATCTAACATGATATTTCGTTATCCATCATCATATATCAGTTTTCATACATACATACAAATACAGTATAATACGTGATACAATGAGCAACCAAGGTGTGTCAAGTTACAAATGCTCTAAGCAGTAAGCACAAAAAAGACAGCAGCTAATCCAGCAACTAGATATGGAACTAAAGATTACTCAGTATCGTAGTTGCCATTTCAAGGAGAAATAAAGGTTTTGCTGTCGACAGGTCCAAGTCCAACCATACCAACACGAGACAATACCGTATGGCTTTAAAGGTACATCAGACGATCGATATTAGATACGATTTGGTCAATAGTATAACAACAGATCAAGAACTATCCTACGATTTCCTTTCATCCAGGACGTACAAAATGCAACGCAACAATTAGAACAACATGCCTAAACAAGGAGCAAACGGCTGAGAGTTTGTCAGTACAACACGCGGACTCCTAGAACTCCACCCGATCAGGCAGAGAGATTAAGCGCGCGGGCGCCGCTAGAAACCGCATGAACAGGAAACAAAAAAAAAAAAGGGCGAGGAAGAGGAAGATGAGGGGCGCCTCCCTACCTCGCTCGCGGGGTCGGATCGGCCGCGGCGGCGGCGATGTGGTCGGGGCAATCGGGTGAGGGATTCGATTAGTGGGGGTGGTTGGTTTGATCTGTCGCGTGGATGCGAGAGAGGAGGGAAGGAAGAGGGGAGGTAGCCGCGGCAGCCGGCGGCGGAGGGTACCCACCCAGTCCCAGCGTCTCCTCCTGCCTGCGGAAAGGGAGAATCCTGTGTGACAGTGTGAGACTGTGAGCTTTTTACGCACAACACCCTGTCTTTCACTAGTATTTCGCGGCTTCCACCTCCACTGTCCACGCCCACGGGAATGGTAATTATGGTTACGGGTTTGATTTGTCTCTAAACTGGAGTACAGTAGTTAGTTTGTGTCTTGGTCTCAATTTTGTGATATTTTTTTTTGACAATAAGTCACTAAATACGCGCGCATTTGCAAAGTTTGCAAAGCCGCGCGTATTTAGTGGCTTGTGCAGCTTGCTGTTAAGTCACTGATATTTAAGTCCCACTTTACTACGATCCACGTATAAGTATATCAGTGACATAATTTTAGCCTTTGGGTCTATCAGTTATACTTACCATTCAGCAGATTTCGCTCTGAACTTTGTGTCATAGCAGTTGTGCAGCAGCATCAATGGAAGTGTTAGTCCTCTCTATTTGTTTGCTGCGTGTGTCTGATCAGTTTATTTTATGATTGTTAAAACAGGTAGTATAGAACAAGAACTCCCTGAAAATGAACAGATTTCCAGTGCAGAGTTGAACTAACATTGCAGTACTTCATCAAGTACCATAAAAAAAACTCGTAATTGATATATAACCACAGTGTCTATGACCCACTGAAACACTGAACAGATATTGCAGATAGAGTTCATGTACAATTGACATTTGCAAAATACAAGATATTTAGCCCTTAGGCAAACTGTATAGCTGCTATTGCTCTAGAATCTCGTTTGGATGTAGAGGCCGGTTTAATCCATTATCTTAAAAAAAAAATTGCTCCAAAACCTATTGTTTATCACCTTAATACACAGTTTTTTTTCAGAATATTATTTTTTGACAGTTTTTTCAGAATATTAAGAGCTATCTGCAGATTCAGCTTCTTTTTTTTAGAATATTATGAACTATCTGCAGATTCAGCCTGGTGGTATTGAGAATAAGAGGCTGCCAGGAGAGCTGCCCCAACGCCTGAGCCATCATTGACATGCTTGATCATAACAGAGGGGGCCAGCTCCTGCCCAAGCATGTCACTCAGAGTGCTCTCCATGCACTGGCTGAAGAAAGTGTAGTATTTATAGACCCCTCCATCCACAGCAATCACGGACCTTCTCGTACTGGGGCTGTCAGAATGCTGACCAAGCTTTTGGATAATGCCATATATCCCAGCAGCAGCAAGCCGTGCACCGCGTGTCGCAATGGCCTCACAAACATCCAAAACCAGTTTCCTCGTCGTGAAAGAGGTATATTCGATCTGAAAACCAACTATGATCATTGTAGGGATTGAACAAATGACAGTATTAGTGAAGATAGAAAGATGAAAAATACCCCCAAGACTTCTTTCAACTTGTTGGCAACTGTTCTGAGATCAGATGATGTATCATGATGCATGATCAGCATGTCAAGTGTCCTGTAATGCAATGTAAAACAACAATTGTCGGAAAAAGTAAATGGTTCAGTTTAATTTGAAGAGCTACCAGAACATGCTTTAATTAAGGACAAATGACAAATTAGTCACATAAAGCCTAGAAAAAAAATTCAAAACTCTATTTATATCTATATCTACTACCAACTTGCAGAATCTTTTTTCTTGCTTTACTCAGATAAACTGCTTCTGTTTATTGGTAGTCTAGCCATATCTACTACAGGAAATATCAACCTGCAGGATGTTCTCACTTAGGAAGACATTCGTCTATTTCTATTATTGTTGGTACCATTTAGTTCTGTACCCAAATAGCGACAGACTTTATAGAATTCTAATGACTTGAAGTTTGTAATAGAGCCTAGGAAGGCAACTACAGATTCATTAGCAATTCATCCTTTTCATGAGCTTCTGGACAAATATCGAAAATGATTAATAAAAGAAAATAAAACAGAAATACTGAACAGCATACCTTAAGATGTATGGTCTCTCAAGTTTTGGAGGTATATTATCACCAAAAATGCGAGTTTCTTGAGCCATCTTTAGTAAGATTCTTCGAACAAGTTCCCCCATATACATACCAGAAATCGATTTCTCGTAAACCTGGTAGGGCAATATCCTTATCATGAGTCATTACCCACAAAAGGGAGCAACAACATAAGGGTAATACCTGTTTGCCAGGGTTCAAACTTTCTGCATCCAACTCTTGATCAAATTCAGTAAGTGGAAGATGTGAGGACTTAAAGTTACCCCATTCCATGTTTATTACCTTTTACCAAAGCAAAGAAACTAACAAATAAACACGTCAAAATTATCAACAATGCAAAAGTCCCTCTTATATTTTATTGTTGCCTTTTCTTATTCGCGCAAGACTACAAACAATATAAACTGCTAAGCATGATCTTTTGCATGCCTTGTACCTTGGGATAATGGGAGACGGACTAACTAGCAAACAGAACTACAGAAGTATGGACTGAAAAAACACACCATATTTCCAGACTTGGGCAGGGATCCATGCCATTTTGGAATTGCATCTGCATGATCTATGTACGCTGCATTACTACCTGTTCCCAGTATAACAGCAGCAATAGTATCATGATTCACATATCTCCCAGCAGCTAATGTCCCTACTGTATCATTAACCTGAAAGGGTAGTGTTTTACACTTCAATTTGTATGGCCAGTGCAATAAAACATGACAATAGCCACAACATTATCTTCTAGCAGTGTTTCTCCTATTGAGCATAAGATGGATATCAAAAGAAGCTAACCAATGCTGTGACTTTCATATCAAGTCCTTGACTTCTGATAGCCATGTTTAATTCAGCCACAACATCCTTGCCGACCTGCCTTCAAAGCAACAAGTAAGTATGTTATACACAACTAATTGGATATATAAGATATAACAGAACTAAAAGAGAATTCACAATTGGTGAATTTCCATCCAGGACGACATGTTTTTTTTTTAAATTCACAATGAAGCTGGATATCCTTCCTTAGGATTTTCATTTGGTTTACATATGTGAGGTAACAAAACTGACCATTTCATCAATTGCAAAACTCTTCGTCCACTTGATAAGAGTGCCAGATGCCAATGATTTTTGTTTCACTGGAAAGGAGAATGTAAAACCTAGTTCTCTTTGGGTACCCTCAGGAAGATGGCAGTCTTCACCTTCAGAGGCAACAAATTTTGCTAAAGCCACAGCAACAAAATCAAACAACTCCTAGAGCAAAATCACACCAAATGTGCCAGACTTAGTATAGAATCATAAAAATGATTGGAACGAACAAATTGCAGAAAGTGAGACATGATTTACATGTGAACTGCTGGACATTAAATGTTGTGGAATGGATATCCCTTCTGAGTCTTGCTTGATAATTCGACGTTCTTTGCCTCCTAATTGAACTCGTAAAACACGGAAATTTGTTCCTCCAAGGTCAAGTGCATAAAACATCCCTTTCTCACCCCTTCAATAATTTTCTAACAGATATCAGATTACTGTGTGCTGAAAATGCAAAATCCATGCAACGATTGAAATGTAAGATAGCCATGGATACACAGTTCAATAAGTCATGTCCATTTTGTGAAATTCAGACACAGACAGATGTAACCTCTACTGTTAGACAAGAGCAATAATACAGCCGTGCGCTTGCAATTGTACAAAATCTTTGTGTTTTTTCGCGTACACGCAAAAGGATTGCACGACAATATATTAGATACAATATCTTTGTGTAATAGCTCTGCCACACGATTGTGTCAGCATGCTTCATATAGCTTATGTTAGTTTTAAAGTCAGGACTCCCAAGTCAATTCGATCAGCACATCATATGCGCGTTTCCAGGATACCTCAAATCACATTAACCTCCTAGTAATGCAGGACAAACCATTCACTCCCTTCAATTTCATACGAAAGACAAGGAAGCCAGCCATAATATACCTCTGATTGACTTAATTATAAACATCAACTTCTAGACCAAATTAGCATGTGAAACATCCTTAACAAAATAATCCATTCACGCAAACCAGAAATTTTCGCCTACTGTCCACAACACTATCATCAACGCCATCCGACGTAGAAAGCGACATAGCACAAGCATTAAGTACAGAAAGAAGTCCCTCTCTTCGATCAGGAGGACCAATCGCTCTCCAATTGAATCGAAGAGGTGGGGTTTAGCACTGGGGGTGGGAAGGGGACTGGGACTTTTACCCGGAGGGGAGGGAGTCAACGTAGGTGACGAGCATCTGGAGGTCGCTCCCGCCCTCGGCGGCGAGCCCCGCGCGCATCTCCGCGGCCATCGCGTCCGCCACCTGCCGCAGCAGCTCCACCGGCGCGGCGCACCGCTCCTGCAGGTCCCGCAGCAGCACGGCCTCCGCGCGCTCTGACCGCTTCGCCGCCCGACGTTGCCTCTGGTGCAACACCGTGGAGACTACCGCTACTGCTGCTGCGGCCATCGCCGCGGACGCCAGCGCCGCCGCCTTCCTCATCGCCGACGACGTCGGGTTCGCTCGGCGAGACGGCGACACGAGTCAATAGGTCAACGCGAGTTCGGACTCATCACGGCGTTTGTACTGACGAGGTGGTGGGGTCAAAGCAGCAGTAATTGAGAATAAAAATTAATTTATTGGTAAAATTTTTATATATTTGTTTGCAACTTAAAAGCTAATATAAAAAATACGTTAAAAATATTTTAAAATTTAATTTAAAATTAAATTTAAAAATTTAAATTTTAACTTTTGTTTTGGTTTATTAGTCCAGAGGATGGGGCTCTTGGTATTGTGCATCATCCAGCCGTTGAGTACGCACAACGGACGAGAAAAAAAAAAAGAAGGTGATTTCGTTGGGCTGGTTGCTCCTGAACATACTTTTCTGAAACGCTGCTAAAGATGAACTCAATGCCATATAAACAAACTCAAGCCAATTAAATTATTAATTACATTGTCCTTATACAAATTACTACGGTAGCTAGGCGATTTTGGAACACTGACACGATGTGAACTAGACAATTACTACACAAAAGGGATCTTCGTGTCAATTCTAAACCACCACCACAAGCTTCGATGCCGGATCGACCGGCTTATTATCACCGTACTTGCGAACGAGCCACGCCCAGTACGCGAGCAGCCCGGCGACGAGGACGGCGAGGACGCCGGCACACGCCATCACCACACGCTCGTCTTCGACGGGAATCCCCAGGACGAAAGACGTCGTCACGATAGCAGCGCCACCGACAGCGCAGAGACCGAACATGAAGAGGTACTCGTCGGCGACCAGCGGCGCGCGGGGCAGGTACATGAGCGTGTAGAAGCGGATCACCATGGTCAGCGACAGGTAGGTGTCGCACAGGACGCGCACCGGCAGCCGCCACGGGACGCGGGCGAGGTAGAGAGGGTCCTTGGCTATGAGGGGCGTCAGGGTGTAGAGGCCACCGGCGAACATGCACGACACGAGGAGCAGCGCCGCTATCCACTTCGGCGTCTCCAGGTGCCGTGCGTCCGGGAACGCTTCCCCGATTGTCAGTGGTGGCGGCGGCGGCGGCGAGGACGGCAGCCACAACATGGATGGTACGGTGGCCTAGCGTTTCCACACCCCTCTCTTTCCTTTTTTGTAAATTGATGGTGGCTAACCTGAAGAATTTAGAGTATTTATCATTAAATTCGTGTGTCTTAACTTTTTTTAAGTCTAATTTCTCGCTAACCTGAGACGAGCTACTACTGTACACACAAATCCGTATCTATAAATACTACTAGTAGTATTTTCCTATCTGGTTTAGGAGACGTGAGAACACCAAAGTCCAATCGTATTCATATTCAAGTTGTATTCGTGGGAGATGTGTGTCCAAGAGCAAAAGAATCACTTAGTATTAGGAGGAGGAGCCGGATCTGTAGCTTGAGGCCTCCAATAATGCAGCCGATGAGGACCTGCGCGGCCTGGGGTCCTCGCCAATGTGCCGCCGCTGCTCCCGTCGACGCTGACGAGGGCTTCATGTACAGCTCCGACCATGATGTGTACAACAGTACAAGGTGTTCGTTGGGTAAAATTGGTGCATCATGATGCTGCTAAGTATTTATGTGAAGAAAATGGCAGGCAGGCAGGCAGGCCATCGATCCTCCATGCTTGATTGTCTGTACAAAGGGATCGATGCTAGCAATTTCACCACAGCAGGGCAAGTGGAGGATGGACGGCAACAATGGGGGGTATATTCCCTTGTCATGACACGCAATTCTTCACCAAGCTCGACCTCCGATTCGGCTATCATCGGGTCCGCATGCAGCTAGAGAACATCGCAAAAATGACATATTCTGCACACCCGACGGCCTCTACGAGTTCCTTGTGATGCCCTTGGGCCTCACGAACACGCCGACAACATTCCAAGCTCTGATGAACGAGGTGCTCGGTGAATAACGGGGCAGCATCGAAAAGCTGCATCCGCGCATTGGACAAATCTAAGAAATAATCAGAAAGGTTTCTACGAAAGCTCAACTCAAGCCAATTTCGTTGTCCATGCACGAGTACGAGAAGGGAGAATTTCGAAACACGGTGTAGCAAGATCAGATAATTGAATAGATGATTTTGAAACAAGAAAAAAAAAAGTTGAACGAGGAGCAGGTCGTGTCAGTTCCGATCACCCTCCACGAGCTTTGGTGCCGGATCGACCGGCTTGTCACCGTACTTGCGAACGATCCACCGCCAGTACGCGAGCAGCCCGGCGACGAGGACGACGAGGACGCCGGCACATGCCATCACCACACGTTCGTCTTCAACGGGGAGGCCCAGGATGGTAGACGTCGTCAAAGTTTTAAATCTCCGGCTAAGCCTCTTAGCTGCTGACCTTCTCAACAGCTAAGCACAGCTATAGCTGGAGATAGCTGCAGCTAAGCCATTTAGCTGTTTTTGCAAATAAATAAATAAATAAAAGACATGATCTTGGCATAACTTCATAACCATTACCAATTGATACATAACCAGTTCAAATGAGTACATTACAGGTTCACAGGAGTACATTACATCACAGGCTAAGTGGTTAATAGAATACTAAAACATCAGTTTCACAAAAGTACAACATTCTGGAATAAAGACAACAGTACAACACAAAGGTCATCAAGAATTCTGGATAGTGGATACTAAATTACTAATATGAGGCAATATTGCAATCTTCATTTCTTCTAGTCATCAATCATCGGTCTCAGAGACATAGGGAGAGGGAGAGGGTGACTTATCAGAATCAGAAGTCTGCATTGGAATACCATCATCACAATCTTCTGAGTCGGATGATGGAGCTTCAGGATGCACTGGGGCATTGCGCATCAAAGACTGTAGGCTTCTGACTTTCCTCTTCTTAGCGTGCACAGGCCTTTTCCTTTTAGCTGGTGCTGGTGCTTGTGGTGTTGTGTGCTGCTGTGACTCTTTTGCACATTGTTGATCCATTTCACTTGATGAAGGCACAACCCCAGTAATGAATTCATTGTCACCATCTGCCACAACATCATCCACTTCCTTCTCTATAGGATCTCTACCCTTGTTCTCTCTCTTATTTCTTAACTTGGAGTTAAATTTAATAAACACCAGATCTCGCATCCTTTCATGAAGTAGCCTGTTGCGCTTCTTTGTATGAACCTATAAGCCAAGTAGTGAACACAAAGCTGCAGGTCAGATCTAAATTCCATAAATAAGCATTATAATTCAAAATAGACAGCATGCACATAAAGCTACAGGTCACAAATTTCTTTTTACCTGTTCAAAAACTGACCAGTTCCTCTCACAAGCTGAGGAGCTGCAGGTCAAACTCAAAATCCTTGCAGCCAACTTCCTAAGATTTAGTGTGCTTGTGCCATGGTTCAGCCACCATTTTGCTGCATAAACATTACACAAATTACAACAAAAATGATATTCAGCAATAAAATTAAGTTCACATGTTGAGATCTGAACCTGGATTGAAATTTTTGTTCTTTCGCTGCCTTACGGCAATTTCGTGTCCAAAACTCCCATGCTGATCTTGATACAAGTTGAGTTCTTCAATTATTTTGTCTTGGATATCTTCATCATCAACCAACTTGTCAATACAGGAAATCACACCTGCTCTAAATGATCCATCACTCTCGATCTCTTGCTTATTTGGGTAGTAGTAGTAGTAGGGGTTCAAATAGTACCCAGCCAGGTGTAGTGGAGTCTTGAGCTTGTTGTCCCATCTTTTATCAATGATATCCCAAACTTCTATGAAGCGGCTCTTATCATTATCGAATCTCTGAGAAATTTCTTTCTTCGCCTCAAGCATTAAACCATGGAAGAATCCCATTGATGGTACATCGCTGTCCATTCTTCTCAACACGTTAGCCAATGGCTCAAAGTAATTAACTGCAATGTCAACATTTTTCCAAAAGGTTTCAGATCTGATCACTTTGCTGGCTTTCTTCCCCTTGGTCTGCTTCAAGTAACCCAATTGCTCCATCTCATCTGATTTAAATAGTCTTACTAACTCTTTTTTGTTGTCTAACAAGCTTTTTAGATTCAAATAAGCTGTGGCAAATCGTGTAACCCCAGAGCGAACCAAGTCTCTGTTAAGAAACTTTCTCATCAAATCCAACACCCTAGTATGAGCATACAAGAAAACAGTCACTTGTCTTGCATTAGCAATGGTTTCCTCAACTGGTCCAAGCTTCCCAATATCCTCGAGCATGAGATCCAAGCAATGAGCAGCACATCCATTCCAAAATATTGATGGTCTTTTTGCTGTCAATAGACTTGCTGCAATTGTGTTGACGCTAGCATTATCAGTCACCACTTGGACAACATGTTGTTCCCCTATCTCTTCTATGTACCTGTCCACAAGTTTAAAGATATATTTGCCATCTTTCCTGTCACCTGAGCATTCCACTGAATCTAAGAAGAGTACCCCATGAGCACTATGCACAACTAAATTCATCACTCCCCTACCCTTCCTATCTGTCCATGCATCTGTCATGATAGAACAACCTGTGAGCTCCCATGATTCCTTGTGCTCCTTGAATCCATCCATCACCTTTTCCTTCCTTTTCTGTAAGAACGATCCACTCATCTCATAGGGACTAGGCCCTTTCAGACTTCTACCAAATTGTCCAATGGCCTCTAACATATGAGCAAAGCTAGGAAGGGTTACTGTGTTGTGTGGAATACTAGCTTCATAGAACCACTGACATATGTACTCACAAGTTCTATTCCTCCTCTCTTCTCTTTTCTGAGTTGTCAATGCTGTTTGAACCTTATTGCTTAGCTTAATTACTCTTTGTGTCATACTGGCAGATTCTTCTATAGAAGGAGGCTTGTAGTACTTGTCAATAGTATGACCACCTGCTACAGATCTAGAGCTACTAGATCCTGTTGTCTCCTTTGGCTTCACCACAAGAACATTATTGCCATGATCTGAACCTTCACTGCCACTTTCACAATCTGAATTTTCTATGTCAACTTGAGCTCTGGCCACTTCCTTTTCTTTGTTTTTCTGTTCCTTTTCACTAGTCTTCTTGGTAAGCAAATCAAACATCTCTTGATGCACTGGACTTGGAACTTTCTGACACTTAGTAGTATTGAAACCTTTAATTCCAGCAAGATGGTACTTAATTCTTGTAATTCCAGCAGTGCAGACCTTGTCACAATACTTGCACCGTAGGTGATGTTTCTTGGTTATGTCTGGGCAGAAACAGTGAGCCCATGCAGGATCATCTGAGTTGATACCAGCTTGTTTTGGTCCAGCTTCTACTGAGACAGAGGCAGCACTGGACGGATTACCTATATAAAAAGCAAACTTAGCCCACATTAATGCTAGCGTCAAAGCTGCCTAAGCATCAAAATAATGCAAACTGATATAGCACGTATTATCATTACCACCTAAACAGGCGAAACAAGCAAACGAGAGATCTCAGGGAGTAAGAAAATAATTCACATATAGTAAGATCTACATCATAAGGCAAGTATCTGAAATTAGAGGTAACAAATATGGACAACTTGTTCACATATTGTAAGATCTGCAACATACAAGCAAAAAAGAGAGGAGGATGTGAGAACTGACCGGATTGTTGTGCCATGCCGTCACCTTTGGTGCTGCTGCTTCAGTGCTTCGGAGACGTTGCACTGACGGACCTCCTCGTCGGACTTGCGCCGCTGCTCAGCTGCCTTCAAAGCCGCCGCCGCTGGTTGGACGCCCGCTCGAAGCAGCAGCCGGCGCCGGTCGCCTCCACGAGCCACCTGCGTTGGTCGATCCGCTTGAAGCCACCGCCGCCGCCGGACGCCTCTGCGCCGCCGCCGCCGGCCGCTTCCACTTTTCTTGCAGCTGGAGAGTGAGCGCTTTGAAGTTGGAATGGATAGTGTGCTGCTGGGAGCTTACGAGCTAGGGTTTGCAGCACTTTACCCACCTCTCGACTCTGGTCTAGTTGGGCCGGTTTCCTCTTGGGCCAGACCGGCCGCGTTTTACAATTTAGCTACGCTAAATTACGGCCAGTTTAGCGGCTATTGCCGGCTAAATGGCGCTATTAGCGTCCCGCTATTCTTAGCGCTAAAAACTGCATCTCTTAGCTCCGTCCGTTCCCAGCAGCTATCTCTATAGCGGCAGCTATAGCCGGAGATTTAAAACTTTGGACGTCGTTACGACAGTGACGCCACCGATAACGCCGAGACCGAGGAGCATAAGATAGTCGTCGACGACCAGCGGCGCGCGCGGCAGGTGCATGAACGTGTACGCGCGGATCACCATGATCAGCGACAGGTAGGAGTCACACAAGACGCGCACCGGCAGACGCCACGGGACGCGGGCGAGGTAGAGAGGGTCCTTGGATACGAGGGGCGTCAGGGCGTAGAGGCCACCGGCGAACATGCACGACACGAGGAGCAGTATCACTATCCACTTCAGCGTCGCGAAGCCCCGCGCGTCCGGGTACGCTTCCCCGATCGTCGTCGGTGGCGACCGCCTCGGCGGCGGCCGCAGCGGCGGCAACGGCATCGTCCACATGGATGGGCTAGCTAGCGTTGCCGATAGATGGTGGCCGACCTGAGACGAGCTGCTGCACTCGTGGGTAAAATATGTGTTTTATGGACAGGTACCAAAGCACGAGTTCGTATCGTGTACAATGTACATTTTTTCGTAGCTAGGTAGGAGACGTAGAAACTAGGAACACCAGAGTCCAAATATATATTCATATTGCATATGCGAGATCAATCAAATTTCGGATTCGCAATAGATGCGTTTGCACGAGGGCATTATATGCGAGATCAATTTGCAGCTTAACTATGCAATACATATATAGTAGTACTACTAGATTAATTTGCAGCTTAAATTTGCGTACGGTAACCATTCAAAACAGGGACATATCAAATCGTAGCACCGCAGTCCTGATGCATGCAGCTAGCGCGTAGTGAGCCGGTGGTGCGTCGCGCCGCGCGGGCAGGAGGCTGCCGGATGGGGCCGTGTAGAGGTGTGGCGGCCTAGTTGGGCATCGATGACTTTTGCGGTCTGCAGCGACGGTTCGACCTTGCGTATTCCCACGTACTGTATGTTAGTAGTTCGGCCGGTGCTTTCCCGCAGCTCGCTACAACTGTGGGCCTTGTATTTTTCCCGTTGTTGTAAAGAATAAGTTCACATGAGGTCCTTCCATTTGTCGCCGAGTTTGAATCATATATCTGAACCACAATACCATATATATAGCGCATTTCCCAACTCCCAAAAACCAGTGTAAAAGAGATCACAAGATGTTTTGAACAGTAGTTTCGACTGACATGGTGCCTACGTAGCTGGTTTGACTTGGTCATCGTCCTACACGACAGTGAGGTGACATTAGAACCAAAACGTCTATATACTACTTAAAAAATAAGAGGTGCTTTCATCATCCGTCAAAAAAACCGGACAAAAAAACCAAATCTGTCCTAAAAAACCGGGCGGAAAAAAAGGAAAAAAAACCAAACCTATCCGATAAAAAAGGCGAAAAAACGAAAAACCGGGCGAAAAAACCAAATCTATCCGATCCAGAAAAAACCGGGTGAGAAAAAACCTAAACCTGTCCGATCAAAAAAACGGCCGAAAAAAGGTGGGAAAACCGGATCTGTCCATTAAAGAAAAACGAATCCGTCTCTGGGTAAGAAGAAGGACGACAAAAATTAAAAAAAAATCTGTCCGATTCTCTATCTCTAAACGAAAAAAATCCAACTCTAGATCTGATTCCTCTTTAAAAACGAAAAATAAAAGGCACCTCTCCTCTAGGCTTGAGTCCGAGATCCCACGCACCACTCCGCTCGGTTTTAATCTCCCGTGATATCCCATACATCTTGGTGAAAAAAATTGTTGCGTCGGATTGGAGATCTGTTTGCAAAAACGGAACCTACATGTCGAGAGCATTCTATTTTTATATGATTTTAATTTTTGGGTATGTACTTTTGTATTTGAGTCCCTGTAATTTTTATATTTACATTAGTCCCTATAATCTTGCAATAAGGTATTTTGAGGTCGTTTTTTAAAAAAATAATAAAAGGGAGATAACAAAAACAGAAAGGTGCATAAAAAGAAAAAGAAAAGCCGCAAAAAAAGGAAAAAAGAAAAACAACAACAACAAAAGTCTGTTTCCCCTAGATGGCCAAAAAAACCATAGATCCGAAACAAAAAAAATCATATTCCTATAAAAGGCAAACAAAAAGTGGTGAAAAAAGCTAAATCCAATTCCTTTAAAAACGGAAAAAAGTCAAATTCCTATAAAGGCGAAAAAAAATCTGAAAAAAAAATATCTAAAAAAATTCGTCCGATTCCCTAAGAAAGTGGCAAAAAAATGGTTCGTAAAAAATAAAAACTTGGTTCGTATGAATTAAAAAATGCTCGCGAGAAAAAAAAATAGAATGGGTGAAACAAAGTCTGATTTCTAATCAGTATATATCTCTTCTCTATCTCTAATCTAATCTAACTATTTAAAAAGAGAAAATGCATGAGAAAATAAAAACGGTTCAAAAAAACGCGTGAGAAAAAAGTCAGAAAAAAGCGCAAAAAAGAACACTCTAAAAATGTTTTCCATCTTCCATAAAAAAAATAAAAAAACGTGCGAGAAAAGCTATTTCCATCGTCGGTAAAAAATTTTTTAAAAAAAACATGCAAGGAAAAAACCGCCAGAAAAATGTGCCATTTCTAAAAAATGGTTTGAGAAAACATCGCAAGAAAAAAAACGCCATCTATTAAAAAAACAAATCGCTCTGAAAAAACTATTAGAAAAAGCTAAATTGATGGACACTTGAGTCAGATAGAATCCATCAATTTTTTGCCACATACTACACGGCTTTTATTTCGTCATATATTCTCCTGTATTGGAAAAAAGCAAAAAGGAACATTCGAAAATACAAGCAAAAAAAACATGCTAAGAAAAAATATTAGAAAGAAATACGGCATTTCTAAAAAATGGTTTGAGAAAATCGCGAACACCGTTTATAAAAAAAACAAGCCGCTCATTAAAATACAAACACTGTCATTGAAATCATTATGCATGAAAAACGTATATTATGATTAGAATTTTTTCGCCCGTTGCAACGCACGGGCATTTTTGCTAGTAAAAATTAAAATTAAAAGAAAATGTGGACCCCTTCTCGAGCTCCCTCACGCCATTGTCGGTGCCAGGGACGGCAAGGCAACGGTGCTAGCCGTCGTGGTTAGCCCGCTCACCGTGGCGGCGCTGCTCCCGGCGTTGACCGGCCGATATGTCTGCGGGTCGATGCCTCAACTCAGGAGCTTGCGCTTGATGTGCATGTTCCAGTAGTTCTTAATCTCGTTGTCCGTCTGACCGACGGTGAGCGAGAAGGAGGCGGCGGCGAGGCGGACAGTGATGGGCACTTGGACAGAAAGGGAGAGGAGGCGGGTGCAGGTGGGGAGGAGTGGGGTCAGGGCCGAGAGCTAGAGGACCGGGTGTTAACAACGGAATTTGGCATCAGATTTGGAGAAGAAGAAAGATCGAAGCGGATTAGGTGTAAAATCTAGTTGATCTCTAAGTCAAACTGCACATCGGTTGAATATCGGTTGAATATCGTATCGGCTAAACACTAGACAAAGGCTTGACTTGGCCGATATGGCAAGCTGCCGATATGGTATAATCTAGGCTCGGCATAGGCCTAGATCAAGATAACTGTCATTGTCAATCAGAGATAGAGCTCGTGTATGGCAATTGTACCTATTAACTAGGTTAGTTATGTCGGTTTGAGTTAGATTTGGCAAGAGACCGCTGTATATGGTCTTGTTTGTATTTTATCTTTAAAAATGTTTGAGTCATGTCCATAATGGACTATTTTGTACTCGGGATATAAATATGAACCTTATAGCATTGTAATACGAGGGACAATCCAATACAACTTCGGCGCATCACCACCCTTTTACTTTTCGACGAGTTCGCTTCGCAAGAGGTAACTCGTCTCGATGGCTTGTACTATCGGAGCTACTATGTCGTTTTAGATATTCTAGTCCTTGTATCATAACCATTGTTATCATATGTCTTTGTTATTCTAGTCTTAGCATATCAATTTAGCTCTATCGGCTGCTTCTTGCTTTAGGATTTCTGCCAGTATTGGCTAATTCGTCTTACTAGATTAGATTAGCTTAGACATCTACCATCCTAAAAATTCAGTCAACGACTTGATTGTCTAGATATCATATTTCTTTTCATACTTAGTGCTGCATTAGTACATTCGACCTACTATGTCGTGTTCAGAACCATGATCTCTAGCTTGCTTCTTGATTGTTAATAAGGGTAGTATCGAGGTTTTAGCCGATCTTACCTAATATACATGCTTCTTTACTAAAGTTTTATGTATATTTGCCACTTATATAGATAGATCTCCCTATACAGTTATATCAAGCTAGATTGGTATCGGCTGGGCTATCTAAACTACTAACCAACCACAATTTGATATATTTATATAGATTGATCTGCCTATATAAGCCTGTACTAGAGTATTAGCTAGTATATTATCTCTCTTACCCTAAATATTGTTCCATCGGCTACTTTTATAATACTATCTTAAACTTCTTTATTAAACCTGATAGACAATATTACAGCCGATGAGGCATGTTTAGGGTTTAATATTCACCGATCTACCCAGTCTATAGCCGATTTGGTCTAACTACATCGGCTGAGACCACCAACGATATGCTATCGGCCTATTGGCCGATCGACTGTCGGCTGACTAACTCTACTTTTTGTCTTTCTTGCTAATTGCAGGACCAAATCAGTTGGCACGCCTTGACACACTTAGGCTAGCTTTGGACATGCACTGAAGTTAAGCAGATCTCCCAGGCCACCGTGTTTTTACATCAACACCGGGGCAAGGAGGGTGGTGAAAGTTTCATTGCCGACGGAGGAGTCACGGGCGGCACACCATCACCAAGAAGGACTCGAGGCCGATGAATGCAGCCACCGTGGCGGCGAGCGTGAGCAAGAACGAGACGAGGAGTAAGGGGAGGAGGAAGGGCTCGAGCCATGGTTGGTGGTCAGTGAGCGAATTGGAGCGGACGCCACTCGTATTCCTGTCAGACATCGACTTTAGTCTTCACCACGCTGATTTCTTCCTCCAATGGCTCTTCTACCTTTGCCCGTCGACTTTGATATCCACCGCGCTGATTTTTTCCTCCACTAGCTCCTCCGTGCTATTGATTTGCACCGCCACCGCCGGCCTCTCTAGCGGTGGCCAGCTCTAGGATTCATCATCGCCGGTGGTGAGCGCGAAGTGGCGCGGGGAGCCCTTGTGCTCGCAGAAGACACTGCAGGAGGTGAGCAGGCGGAGGAGGCGCTCGAGGACAAAGGGGTTAGGGTGTCCCGTGGGGAACGGGGCATTGGCACCTCTAGCCCAGAGCTTGGCTGGGACGTCAAGGCGGATGGCAGCGGTGAGCGCCATAAGGACGGAGATCATGTTCACCAGCTCCATCACCGTGAGGCAGGCGTCCGTCGGGGAGAGATCACCATCTCCGCCAGGCGTTGCGCCATTTTTGAAATTATCACTGTGAATAATTTGGTCGGAGCTCGCCTCTATCCTCTTCTCCGTCGCCTCGGAACGTCATGGCTCCCTCCTCAATAGACACCTCCCGCCAACCGCCGTCGCTGCCTTCTTGCTGGCCGCCGTTGCCACTGATTCCTCATTGCGAACAATGGGAAGGAGGAAGTAGAGAGGAGAGAGGGGTGAGGTGGAGGAAGTGGGACCACCGACATGTGGGTCCCACTTCCTTATTATGTTTGTATTGACTAATATATGGGCCCATATATTTTACTCTTATTTTAATTTTTTTTTAATCTTGATTATAACGCCACGTGAGACGATAACCTAGTCAAACCATTCACGTAGATACCATGTCAACTGAAACCGCCATCCAAATCATCTTAGGGTCTTATTTCAAGTGGTTTTGAAAGTTGAGGGACGTGTTATATCTGGTATTTCGGTTTAGGGATGAATTTCATATTGGCTGACAAATTGAGGGGCCTAAAGTGAACTAGCTTATCCCGTTTCTGTAATGCTGGTGCTGCTCGTTGGCCCAAATGAGCGGAAACGTGTCGTGACTCGTGAGCCGCAACTTGGTCCAGCCAAATTTCACTTTTGGCCCAGCAGCAGAGCAGACTCGCTCCCACACCACAAACAGCCGCTCTTCTGATGTACACTCACTCTATCAGATGGCGGCATGGTGCATTGCTGGCATGGAAGGACACACGCTTCAGGATTTGTGCTGCGTCTTATGGCAATAACAATGCTGCGACGACGGCGTCGTTAGGCGATGGCATGCATTATTTGCTACTCTCTCCGTTTCACAAATATAAGTCATTCTATCATTTCTCACATTTATATTAATGTTAATTAATCTAAATAAATATATATGTCTAGATTCATTAACATAAATATAAATATAAAAAATATTAGAATAACTTATATTGTGAAACGGAGTAACTACTTTAGCTAGCGCGCGCGAACAAGATGAAAAGGCAATGAGACAGTGCAAGGTGTTGTGATGAGGATGATTCAATCTAAAACTTGACGACGACAAACTAATTGACCTGCCAATAAGATAAAATTTTTAGTGCCAAGTCAATAGATTCACCTTAGTACACGGCTATATGTTGGGGCGACCCAGCACGCGCGATGTCATCTTCCAGTACCGCATGACTATTTCTTACACTTCTGAGACCATATATATACAATCGTGTCACACACACACGTACGTTTACGCGCACTCACACAGTCATAGTTGATTTGCACGCTTGCACGGTACATATCATGACGTCTCGTTCCGTCACTAGCTAGCCAATGCAGCATACTTATAACTTAATTGAGATAATTCAATTACCACTTTGCTAGCTAGACTAATGAGATAAGCAAACATTAATTTCTTCTTATTAATCCTAGCTAGTAGTACAGCATCTCTTGCGACAGCATGACATCGTCGAAGGAAGCTGCAGAGCCGAGCAGGTCTTGGAACGAGCCACTACCGAACGCGTGAGAGCCGAAGAACAAGCCGCTGCTGCTGCCGCTGGACTCCGACAACGGCGGCATCATCGTACTGTCGTGCACGTCCACGGCCGGCCACGGCAGGTTGCTGCTGCTGCTGCTGCCGTCAGTACTGCTGCTAGCGGTCGGACTTGTCGTTCCCGTCGACGGCGACGACCACGACGTCGTCGTCGTCGCCGCGTCGACGGCGGCGGCGGTGATCGTGGAGTACTGCTGCTGCTCGATGAGGCCCATCAGCTCGGCGTACAGCTGCTCCGACTTGTGCAGCAGGAGCTCGTCGTTGTCGCCCACGGCGCCGTCGAGGCCGGCCGCGTCGAGGTTGACGAGGGGCGCCGGAGGAGTAGGAGGAGCGGGTTGGCTGGAGGCTTGTGTCGTTGGGTTGTTGTCATCGTCGCCGGCGGCAGGAGGAGGAGGAGTGGTTGCTTCTGTTGCGGCCGCGGCCAAGTACCTCTTCTTGAGCTTGGTGTTCCAGTAGTTCTTGACGTCGTTGTCCGTCCGGCCGGGGAGCTTGGACGCGATCACCGACCACCTGTGCACATCCACGGCGACGCACGCAGAAGTATAATCAATATACTCGCACAGAGGTAGAGGTCATGTGAATGCAGGTAGACTAGAGCGCACGCATGCATGCACGTACTTGCTTCCCATTTCGCCGTAGAGCGACAGGATGAGGTTGTCCTCCTCGTCGGTGAAGCCGCCGTGCCGGATCGCCGGGCGGAGGTAGTTGAGCCACCGGAGGCGGCAGCTCTTGCCGCACCGTTTAAGCCCTGACGATGACAATCAAATGGCAACACATTAACGACGTCATCCTTACGTGTGCATACGTACGAGCGAGTTATCAGTAAACTCACCCGTCCCTACGCTGACAGACCGAGCTAGATAAAGTCACAGAGAGAGATACAAGTATACAACTAGCAATATTTCAGAGAAGCTAAGTACTCCATATACTACCAAGCTGCCGTTAAAAAGTTGCAAGTGACAGAAGCCTTTGACCACTGTTCATCGAACCACGCACGAACTCGTCTAGGACTCTAGCGTAGCACACGGTTTTCAAAAAGAAAGAAGCAGCGGACGCATGCAGACGCGCACCTGCTTTGTGGGGCAGCGCGATCCAGTTGCCGGCATTGCCGAACCTCTCGACGAAGCTCCTGAGTATGGCGTCCTCCTCCTCCGACCACGGCCCCCGCTTCACGCTCGCCTTGTCGCAGCACGGCGACCTCCCCATCGTTAAGTTCTCTCTCTCTCTCTCCCCACCACCACCACCGCTCCCGATCGAGCACTTCGCCTCACCCCACTCTGATCAGAGGAAGAAGCGAAGCGCGGCCGTGGTTGGTGAGGCCCCGGCGAGGCCGGGGGTTTATAACGAGCACAGCGTCAGCGTGTGGCATCGGGAGCGAGAGCTGAGAGCAAAGTTGACCTAGCTAGCGCTCGCTCGCACACACACACATCGCCTCTCACATCGCGAGACGTCAAGAAAAGCCATAGAAAACTTCAACCACCACCACCGGTCAGCTTCGTCTCTCTGTGTATTTTACGAGAGACACCGATGGTGAGACAACCGTGTCTTTCGTTGTTGTCTTTAGGATGGAATAAATTAAAAATGAGATGTCTAGTTTTTTTAAGAATGATTATAATTGTACTTAGTCCGTCCCTGTCGCCGACTAGTTATTTATTTGAGTTTGCAGGATTTAATTTCAAGATCGACTCGACGGTTTTTTCTTGTAGGGAAGGTGTATGTGCGGCATAGAAAAATGCTTTGGTCAAGCGACAGAAATAATGTCCATGGGCGGGCGCTTGCTTGTGCCCTCTGATCAGCGATCATATATTCTACAGGCCTAGGAGGACCTAACTTGATTATAACTTGGCAACTACCGCAGTTCGTCGTACGTATATGCTCCTATCTAGATGAGCATATAATCCATTGGACGTTGCAACCAATTTTTATAACCAGTTTTATATTTTTTTTCTTGAATGGTAATTTTGACTTCCAACACAAGAACGCTAGTTCCAGTGATCCAGTCTGATGTTCTTCTCGGCCACATGATCTTTTCTTCTGGGGATAACTAAACAGATGCTGAATTAGCTGCATGCGTATTAGACTTCCAAACTGTTGTCGAATTATTCAGGAAACAAAAAAGAAAAGCTGAAAAATAGTATTTGTTTTTCTTTTCCGTTTTCCGCTTGTATTAAGATTTTAAGACTATTACTACTTTTTTTTTCTGAAATGAAATGCAGAAATGTGGTAGAAATGGTCAGGTTCAGGTTCAGTAAAACTACTGAATCTGAACTGGTCTTTCCACTCTCCGCTACAAGTAAAGCCAGCAAGATAGCAAGATAAGTGACGCTTGCTTGCAGTCAGTGCCTTTTCGGTAGTGTCCATCGTCGTAACTTCGGTCTACGATGAGCAGAAATAATGCATATGTGCACTTGATACGGACATTAAGCACGTATATTGGTAATGTCGCAAGCCAAATGACTACTGTAAACAATTGGAAGGATTAATTAATCTCTGTTGATCTGGTCTCTGTGAAACGAAAACAGTAGCATCTGATGACCTACGTGATTATCGTCATCTATATGCTAGCTCTACGTATATCTAACGTAGTTGGAGAAGTTCGTCAGGTAAAATGGGGACTGACTCCGGTCTGGTCCCGTTAATTTCATCAATCGATATTGATCTACTAGTAAAACATGTGGTGCATGTTAAAACATTTTCTGCTGCTGTGTTCTTCCTTGAAGTGATCCGTAGCTGCAAGAGTAGAATGTTCTGATTAAGATTCTTACGGTTCCTTCTCCAATTGGTTGATGCAATGTGTTTCATCCACACACATAAACATAGAGTTAATCAATAACCATGCATGTTGCTTGTGTAGTTTGTATATGCTCATGCACACTAACCATATCTGAATTTTTAGTTTAGTAGATAGATACGAGAATATAGTACATACATATGTGAATGCTGTATGCACGCACGCAAGCGATTGTAGTGCATGTATATATGGATCCAATTATATGCCCTGCGATTCCTGACCTTTCTCACGCGCACATTATTGTATACACTGTCTGAGATTTCTGATGCATTTGCTGTATATCTAAAACATTTTGGTTGATCATTAATTAGCTGTCTTCTTGTAGTCTCTTGCCTAACATCGAACTTCCAAGCTGCTTCATCGTACAGGAATACAGGATGCTGCTAGCTGTTGCGGCGCATGACCAATATGCAATTAAAAAAATGGTAGAATCTCTCTAATCTCTAATCATGGTTATTGTTTTGATTCAGAAACCGTACAGGAAACCTATGACAGTTCAACTGCTGAAGATGTAAAAAGAAAAAAGAAAATTCCCATTTGACAATGCTATCCGAAAATAAATCAAAATCTTACCGGATAATGCTTCCAGCTGCTGGGTATATAATGTGGACCGTCCAAGTGATAAGAACATGAAACAAATCCTTAACAGGATACAAGCAAGTGGCCAATTTGAACCGAAAAGTTACTTTCCAGTTAGATAGATAAACAGAGCATGTTGAAAGCATATAATCTGTTTCCACTATCTTGCCAAAAATCTGCCAGTTTTTTACCTTTTTTTAACAAACTGGTCCCTTTCAAAAACTTATTTCGAAACTAGTCCCTGCAAAAAACTTCAACCAAAAATAGGCCGTGAACTCAGCGCCATGGACCTTGGCGCTGAGCTATAACGTCTCAGCGTCATCAACGTTGGCGCCAAGCTCGAATCTGAGGTGGCATAAATTTGTTGAGTTGGCGCTGGGGTCCTAATGATTTAAATTGCTGAGGAGGCATTCAGCTTCAACAACCCACCGATAGCATAGTGGTAGCATGATTCTACTCTAATCCTATGAAGCAGGGTTCGACCTCCCATCTCCCCCAATTTTTTTTTCTTTTCTTCTTTCCTTCTTTTCTTCTTTTCTTCGTTTTTTCTTTTTTTGGATCCCCCATCTCTCCCCATTCTTTTTTTTCTTTTCTTCTTTTTTTCGTTTTTTCTCTCCCATTTTTTTTATTTTTCTTCTTTTTTTTCTTCTCTCTCTCACTCTTTATTTTTTTCTTTTCTGTTTGTCTCGTGATACTATCTTCAAAAGATATGTTTAAATTGCATTTTTTTTGAATTTGGAAAAAAATATTAAAGTGGTATATTATATGGCAATTGATAACTTAAACTGAATTTTCAAATCAAATTCAAAATAAAAAAAATTACAAACGAAACTGTCATTTTGTAAAAAATAAGAGTGAGTAGTCGAGAGAAAAAAAAACCCATTTTTTTCATTTTCTTTTTTTTCTTCTCTCTCTCACTCTTTATTTTTTCTTTTCTGTTTATCTCATGATACTATCTTCAAAAGATATGTTTAAATTGCAATTTTTTTGAATTTGGGAAAAAATATTAAAGTGGTATATTATATGGCAATTGAGAACTTAAACTGAAATTTCAAATCAAATTCAAAATAAAACAAATTTACAAACGAAACTGTCATTTTGTAAAGAATAAGAGTGAGTAGTCGAGAGAACAAAAAAGAGAAAAGGAAAAAACCCAAAATACAAAAAATTACAAAATAAGAGAGTAGTCGAGAGAACAAAAAAGAGAAAAGGAAAAAATCCAAAATAAAAAAAAAGGGTGAGGCGGGGGATACCAGGATTCGAACCTGGAACCTTATGCCTCACTTGAGACATTAACCACTAGGCTATCACTATTTTGCTACACTAAGATGCTTGCGCGTCTATTTGAATCGTCAGGACCTTAGTGCCAAACAACTTTGCACTGAGCTATAATGACTCAGCAAATTCATGCCACCTCGGATTAGATGTTAGCGCCAACAACGTTGGCGCTGAGACGTTATAACTCAGCGCCAAGGTCTATGGCGCTGAGTCCACGGCCTATTTTTGGTTGAAGTTTTTTGCAGTGACTAGTTTCGAAATAAGTTTTTGAAAAGGACCAATTTGTTAAAAAACCGGATTTTTTAAAACCACCCCCCCCCCTCACCCACCCACACAAATGAACGTTTCTGTCGTTCTTAACTAATTCCCACCTTTTAAAACAACATGTGTTTTGCTGTTCTTTCACAAACAGCAGCCGCCTCGGTTTCTCGACCAAAGACCGTGTTCCTTTTTCGTCGTGAGTTACTACTGCGAGAACAAGCCAATTAGCCAATGGAAGTAAGGTTGTTGTACTAACTGTCCGTGGAAATTGCTGTTGTCTGATTGTCTCATGTTTCATGTTTTGGCTATATACGATCAACCATCAATTATATAATTAAGGTGCCAAGCACCAATTTGAATTGTTATAATTTACTAGAGTATTTATTAGTTAATTTCATCTCACACCAACCACCAGCTAATCAGCATGCACGGCCGCCGCTCAGCTTAGCACCGAGTTGACCATGTATACGACCATGCTGCTTGTGATGTTACAAGATAGATAATGTTCGTCAAAACTCGTACACCAATAATGTTCATCAAAATGCATACACGAGCTGTGTGATTGTGATGCATGCGAATTCTTGCACATCGTTTCTTTCCTATATGTTGCTGTAGCTGATGCTATGGTTAATTGGCTAGCATGTCACAGCAATGTTAATTGCATATTTTTTTTGGGGAGACTAGCATAGAATGGTTAGTTGTGTACTGCATAAATATTAGGCAGCATGTTCCTTGCCTAATCCATCAAGTCCATCTAACTTCTTTAGGTCTCAAAATCTTGTGATCTTATCTCCAAATCACACATTTTGAACAGGTGTACTGCTACCGTTTTAATTTATGTGTCCACTAGAAACCATATACGAAGTTTCAGCAAATCTTATTCAATTGCCGTGCAAAGTTGCAACTGCAGATGGATAAATAATAAATAAGGATGGAGTAGATAGATAGGATTAGCCCTTCGAAGAAAGAATAGTGATATATGATATTTGAGGAGTTTTACCTTTATCTTGAGATACCTAAATTTATATTAAAATCTTTTATACCTTAAAATACTTAGTACCTAGAGATGTGTACCTCCAGGTATACTTCTCAAATATGGTAAAATTACCCTATAAGATTATGTCATGGTACATACCATACCTTATTAATTGATGCTTTGCCTCATCTTTTTTGAATGGCACTTATGTTTTGGACATGTATATATTTACATGTTATTGACAATTTAGCGCATGCTGACAAATTAAGGAACCTAATATTAGTGGGTCGCGGCTATATGTTTAGTTTGGCCACTTTAGCTTTAATTGCAGACATAATATTAATTTCCAAAAAAAGAGAAAAATTTCAATTTATTGTGCATCTTATTCACATGTTCATAGTTCCTCCTCCTTTTTTTTTTGTTATTTCACATTAGTTAGGCACTGTTTGTTTCTGCTTAAGATTATTGTAATCTAGATTATTAAATCAGATTACTCTAAGCTGGATTATAATAAGCTGATATAAAATAAGCCACGAGTTATTTGTTTCTCTGGATTATTAGAGGCATCTAAGAGTAGTGGGTCTTTAGCCACTCAATAATTTGGAAAAAGCTCCTCTAGAGAAGATTATTGGATTATAGTAATCTAGCTTATAGATTATAATAATCTAGCATAATAATCTACTTGTTTGTTTCAGTTTACAACTAATAATCTAGATTATAATAATCCTAAGCTGAATCAAACAGGGCTTAGTTCCATTTTGAATTACCAATGTCAAATGAAAAATAGAAGGGCTGGGTATGTAGTCCTTGATATACGATGCAGCGACATTAGGTTTCTTGCGATCGAACTTATATACTCGGGTTGACTTGATGTAGGTGCTCGGCTAATAACTCTTAATTACAGTTTTGATACCAGTGCTCTCGTTTATAGATAAAATGTGCTCGTAGAGCGCGATAGTGTGTGCATGTACATGTTCATAGTAATAAGTGTGTGTAGGGTGAGTATATTCACGTGTATATGAGCGTATATGTTAATTTGTGGTTTGTTCCGAAAAAGAAAAGGAAAAATTATGGCTAGAGGCACACAATAACAGGTTTGTTGGACCAGGCTATCACATGGCCATCTAGGGATGAAAACGTCCGCTCCGGATAAAAAACAAATACGGATACTTTTCAGAGTAGATAATTTTCGGATAGTTCAGATACGGATATCCGGTGAACAATGCTATTCGGATATTCGCTGAAGCCATAAGACATACTCCATTTCTTTATAACTCTGTGACCCTCAATATACCTTTTTAGATTTTAATAGTAGCACATCTCTTAACACCAATCCATATTATTAATATTATTTAAACTTTTAAATATTTTATAAAGTATACTATATTTTTTATAAACAAGTTAATTATATATGATGATATTTGTTTCTATTAGAAGCTGAGGTGGCTTTTGTATTCTGAGAAAAAAATGTTTTTATCCGTGTCCGATCATATTTGATCCTTATTCGTATTTGAGATATTTCGTATTTGTTTTCATATCCAACCTATTGGTATTCGTTTTCGTATCTAACAACAAATATAAAAACGAATATGGTATAAGTATTACCAGCTCCGTTTTCATCTCTAGGGACATCCAGTCCATACTCATTCCGGATGATGAGGCGATCTGCCAATTTTTCGTGGACAATGCGATCGCTAAAGGCTTATATGGTTTACTATTGCTAATATTTTAGCAACATACATGTAGTATATATAGATAAGTATTGATAGCAAATTAAACATTGCTAAAATTACTGTCCAAAATGGCAACATTTTGGCAGGGCAAGTTAATCTGTCTTCACACTAAACCGACTATAAGAAGAGCTGTGGGTTTGGCTATGGAAGAGACTTGACAACGGATGATAACAAGCCATAGCACAAATCGAACATCATGTTAGGAGTTACTTCTTCTATCCCAAAACATAAAAAATTTTAGCTTTTAAAATTTGTGTAAAATATAATAATTTCTTCACCTATATTTTTTCTCAAATATTCACAACATTTCATCATTTAAATTCTCCATATACTTCATCTTCTCAATCAATCACAATCATTTTTTATTTAATTTCACCTACTCTTTAATACCCATGTCTAATTTTAAAACTTCTTATGACTACTGAGGTAGTAGATGGTTTTGGATCAATCGATCCATCAATCTTAACAAGCCTTAGAATAGATTAATTGTCAAGGGAGTCTTCATCCGCTTTATGAGATGTGCTAAAGCGTATACTAGCTTAATTAATTTCATTATTCAGTATCTCATATGGGTTTTGTCTGTTCTGAATTTTGCTTTGTCAAAACGTATAGTAATGTGATGTGCATCCTATATGATAAATGCAAAGGTCAAAGATGTAATGTCCTCCTCTTATGTAAAAAATGAATTAGTGTGGTGGTTACTATATATATTAGTATGACAAAATTCATATGTTCTAGGGCTGAGGCAATCCGTAAGTGTCAGAATGTGTGGACCGAAAACTCCAGATAAAAGGCACAAATCGGCCTGTTTGTTTAAAACTCAAGATCATATCATGCATACGTTTAGGGCGGCTAATAAATAGCTGATCATATTTATTTGCTGGTATATCCTCCCAAAACTTACTTTAAGAAAATCGATGCCTTTTCCGGTGAAAACAGTTAACTAAAATGGTACCGGATGGCTGCATACTTGCATGTCTGATCATGGCGTAAAAGCTTGAGCCATGAGCCAAAAAGTTTCTTATATTCATTGAAAACAATAAACCACGGCTTAAGATCAGTTCTCTTCTATTTAATTGGTGTTTCTTTAAAAAATTTACATAAAAAATTAATACAGTCCTTTATAAAAACTTTTCCACCGAACTAATGTTTATGTAAATATTTTCTAATAATTACATAAACAAATTTCAAAAAAGTTGGTTTACATATCCTTATTTGCCATAAAACACACCACCAATGAGTTTTAACAGAAAAAACATAAGTTATTGGAACAAACCCTCAACTTTCTCTAAATTATGACTTAAAAAAAACATTCTTTCCATGATACTCCCTCCGTCCCAAAATATAATAACCTTATAATGGATGAGATGTATTCTAGTACAACGAATGTGGATATACTCCCTCCGTCCCTTAAAGAATCAACCTAGGAGGGATCACATCCCCTCCTAGGACAATGTATGTGGACATGGGGGTGTCCACATACATCAACCTAGGAGGGGGGTCACATCCTCTCCTAGGTTGATTCTTTTTGTGACGGAGGGAGTACCTCTCTCCACATTCATTGTACTAGGATGTGTCCTATCCTATATAAGGTTGCTATATTTTGGGACAGAGGGAGTATTCTATAAATACTACACCATCTAAAGTGAAATAAAAGACATATTATTATCAATTTTAATAGTATAGCACCATTGCACACAATATTCTGACCCACCTATGATATCAAAGTGAAGTCAGCTAAAAGACATGAAGATAACTTGCATAGTTATCTTGAGTTCTGTTAAAATTTACCCCCTTACCAATATATGAAAGCCATAAAAATAATTTTCAATTCAACGTTGTTTTCTTTTTCTTTTTTAAAAAAGAATAAAATACATATCTTATGCTTGCACCGCCGCTAGATGGCAGCTTAAAGAAGCAATGTTAGTCCCTGGACTGTTGGTCAGGTGAATTTGTGCGAATATATACCCTGCTTGGCTCCAAGATTAAGCAACTCGGATCATATATTGACCTAGCTATAAGTGACACCGATGCTGACCTAGCAATATGAAAATGACTATCTATTTGTCACCTCTTTCTTAATTAATTACCAATAAAAACAGTCCATGCTAGAATAAACAAAATAGAATGTTTACTACTACTACTATTACTTATTCTTGAGCTCTCTCTTCTCAACCAAAATATTGTACATACAATTTGCATTAGTCTAGTCTTGATATACTGAAAAGTACCGGATACATATTACACAAAATGTTGGTACTCGAACTTCAATGTTCATCGAAAGGGAATATAAGTTTTTTCGATTATGAATTTGTCTTCTTTTTTCTTTATATTGGTTCAATTTTCCATCATTAATTTACAATAGCCATAGAAGCATAAACAAATATGTTAATTTATAGCCTTCATGAAGGAGAGCTAGTAACGGGCAAGAAACTATTCAACATATCTTTTTGCACATTTTGTTTGATGATGTTTATATTTTTCTTTTTAATACCCCCTTCCTTGCAATGCTCAAAATATCATTGTAGTTGGCTACTGAGACTGCCTAGGTCAATAAGAAAATTGAGTTTGGTTGGGGAGCTAGTGTAATGTGTTGTTAATTTGGAGTTGCTGTAATAGTACATTTTAATAATAAAAAATATCTAAGATGAAGTCGAGATTTTTTTTATCATAATTTATGAAGTCGAGATTCAAGACAAGGTTACGGTAAGTAAGCATGAGATATGTTTTTTTTTTAAAAAAAAAGGTAAAGATAGAATAGATGATGTTGGATTGAAAGATTATGCGTTCATATATTGGTTAAGGGGGATCTATGACAACAAAAAAAACATTATTGGAAAAAGTAACAAAAAAATTGTTGCTGCCCAGGATCGAACTGGAGACCTTCAGTGTGTAAGACTGACGTGATAACCACTACACCACAGCAACTTTCATGTCATGTGATGGCAGTTTTATGTTATTGGCCTTGTTTGGATCCGCTAGATCACTGACAAAACCCATTCCATAACCCAAAACCCATTCCATAACCCCTAGACTATTTTGCGAGACGAATCTAACGAGGTATATTAATCCATAATTTGCTACAGTGATACTACAGTAATCAGCCGCTAATCATGGATTAATATACATCATTAGATTCGTCTCGCAAAAAAGCCTAGGGGTTATAGAATCAGTTTTATCGGTAATCTATGTTTAATACTCCTAAATAGCAAGATTCCAGAGGACTATTTAATAGCTCGGAGGATCCAAACAAGGCCATTATCTTTATTGTTGTCGCTGATTATATCAAATGACAAATGTGTACGGTCGAGAGCTATCATTCATTTGAACCCGCAAGACCTGGAATGACAATATATACGGTCCATAGGCCCTGGAAGGTTTAGAACTGATATTTGGGTCCGGCACATCTGATGATCTGAAGGTTTCTGAAGCAAGCAGATTCAACATTAATAGTCAAACTGTATGTCGTCCGAAGAACACCAATGCAAATTTTGGACCATCTCAGCACTAGCAGTAACATCGTTCAGACAATACAAATTCGAGCCTGAGATCCAGGAGGCGACATACATACACTGTACAGGATGAACAAAACCGAGGCAACGCCAAATATATGTACAACGACTAAGGAGCATTTGTGCATCCACGAACACCACTACTCATCTCATCTCAAGAGAAAATAAAAAAGAAAAAGAAACGACACGCAACTTCCAAGTGTCCTATATCCAGATGCGACAGTATTTGGTCAAATCTGGAGTGAAGGGGCATTCAACATCTGTATGATGTATTCCTGTGTTCAGGTATTAGAATATCAACGAGAAACTCTTGCTTTAACAGTCAAAGAATGGGCGACTTCTTTCAAGAACACGATGTGAAACATGCCCAGTCCAAAGAATGAGCGATGCTTCCTGCAACCAGAAACATACAATAAACATGAGGACCAAAACAACCCAACCAGAATCAATCCAAAACTTATTCTAGAAATTATGAAACACCAGGAAGCAACTTTTTGGGAAAAGAAGTGTATCTCCACATGTTTATGTGAGCTCATGCACTTCCCTAAGCAGTAAGAGAAGAAGTTGGTTTGGTTGGTTTCAACTTTCACGATTGAAAGTCCAGGTCAATCTTCAGGCACATTTGTGTGCAGTTTTCAATTTGTTGGTTGTGTTCAATCTTTCTGGAACGATATTTCCTCGTTCTGGAGTTGGATTGTCTCTTCCATGATTATATTTTGTATAAGTTAGTTCTTATGACATCGCATTTGCCCAAAAATATTATCATCCACCTCATATAACACAAAAAGTTTGATAATTGAATGCATTACCTAAGTGATGTCTCGGAAATTGCCAGTAAAACTTGAAAGTTTATAGAAATTTCAGCGGTTCCAACTTCTAAATTTGCAAATTCCACGACGTCCTTGGCCAAAGGACATGCGAATAGATTCCACCATATAGGATACATGAGTTTCTGATAACTCAATTTCCCGTTCCTGTTACACAGATTCCCAAATAAATAAATACATGGAGTGGAAGTAACAACTAGAAAGATGGCCAATGTGTGTTTACCAGTTCAGCAAGTCTCTCATCAAAGCTACTCTGACTATTAATAGATGGCATAAATACTTGTTGATAAGCTTTCCTCAACATCCGTACCTTCATTTATGAAGTGAGATAAAATTATATAAGACAGAAAAAATTATAATTGGCTGCAGATATCTAGTCACTAAGTTAAACTTCAAGCCTAATCTCCCAAAATATGGGGAATCCTTAAACGGTGCATAGAGTACTTAACAACACATCATTCTGTTGGTAACATAAAAAAAATCATCATGGTTCTTCATGACTGTTGGCATACTTGAGCCTTGTATTAACAGATCAAATTATCAGCTGATGTATCAAAGTGTGTGTGTGTGGGGGGGGGGGGGTTATATAGTTAACTAAGAAGGTGCAGTACAATTGAGGTTGGCTCCAGATCATCCTCGCTATGCTTTACCAGTAAATGTGATAAGATGACAATATGTTTAAACATTACCATATTGGTAAAGGAACATCACAACAGAACTTTAAGTACCCTCGCACAACTACTAGAGGAACATAAAGAAGTGCACTCATGTTATGAATAAAGGCTACATATTTCAGAAGTATATGGAAACCTCTTGGTCTGAGAAACCATTGCGCTTAAGACCTTCAAGATTCAGCCCACGAAGCTCTGCTCTATCACCTGCAACCATCATGTATCTTGGCACATCTTGTGCGATCTGATTCAAATTGAACTGAATGAATTTCATACTCTCGGACATCATATTCAGAGTTCAAAGACAAGAATTCATTCCCCCCAAAAAAAGACTAAAGAATTGCAGTGCCAGTACAAATGGACAGCCTAGGTGAGAACTGCAACGCCATCAGCATCAAATAAGAATGTTGTTGGAAAGAAAATATATGCAAAAGTACTGACACTTGACATGATTGACCGCATACAAGTCTAGGCCTCTGATTGGTTGAGCTACAGCTCATAAGCCATAGAAATATGAACGATGCAACAAAAAAAATATGGGTGGAACTTCTGTATATGTATTATTCGTGGTTTAAAAGCCAATGCTGCAAAGTAGGCTATGATAAAAAAAAACAATATTGACTCTAAAATTAAGTTTCAAAATTCAAATGTTGGCTGCAACTAATAAGCTAACAAACATAAGTACCTAGTAGTAGTGATCATGCACCTATTCCTAGAAAAGTATCACCAGATGAAGTGCATGCTAATTCTATGACTTCAGTTCACGAGGCCTGCTTCTTATGTCTTATTTGCATCATTATCATTCCTTGAGAAGATCGATCAAGATTACATGCAATGTAATTTGTTGGCATAAGAACTTTGTAATTTTACAGAATTCAGATGAAAGCTTATCGACACAACATACCACAGAGCCTCCACCTAGAAATGAAAATGACCCAATATGACAAAATTGATGGACAACAACAGCCCCTGCAGTATGGGTGCAATCCTGAAACAATGAATTCCATCAATACACAGATGGGTTCTTGACCAAGAAAATGGATGAAGATTATCATGGTAAATAATCACCCACTTCAACAACAACATGGCCAGCAAATAGAGTATTGTTAGCAAATATGTTATTGTTGCCAATCCTGCAATCATGTGCTATATGGCATGAACCCATTATAAGATTATTGTCACCAATAACCTACAAAAATACAATGATTGTTAGTAAGAAGGCAGAAGTGAGTTCAGTGGAAATCTTATCACAAGGGATCTGAATACCGTGCAGTCACAAGATTTAGAAGAGCGATGAATAGAACAGTACTCTCTGATCTCATTATTGTTACCAATCTGTAGAAAGCATTCATCTCCTGACTAAGATGGGGGGAAGGGCAATAATGTTCAGCAGAAAGTATAACAATTCAAGTAGCCAAATGGCATATTAATCATCTAAATTAACTCATGGACAGATTTTACATTAAAGATAAGCAAATCACTGTACCGTGTGGCATCATCACACTAAAAATCCAGTGATAAACAAAAAAAAAATTCTAACCTTATACTTGAGATCTTGGCACTTAACACCAACTACAGCGTGGTGTCCAATGACATTGTTTTCACCGATAATGGTTTGCCCAGGAATGTCTGAACCAAGGATAGCGCCACTGCCAGAAAGCTAAATTCCACATTAAAGTTGTTCACATGTCATATAGTCAGATTTCTTGACAAACATGCAATATGATGCATTGTTCTCCAATATTGCATATTTGAAGCTTAGAATGCTGCTGGCTATGGTTCAGCTGTTGATAGAAAAGTTATTGCAACAAATTAGCTTGATGCGGCGAGGAAAGAAATTAGAACTATTGTCCTGGTAGATAGCCTAACAGGGGATGTGTAGTATTCAAAAGTACCTACAAGAACAACATCTTAGCTCCACATAGCACCAGTGATAATCCAAGCTTAGTAGCTTACTTTCACTAGAATTTCTATTGGTGGAGAATTGTTTTTTTTTTCCCATCATTTTTCAATTTCGATATCACCCGAATGTTCTATTATCATATCAGAAGAATGCAAACATTTCTAGATCCATCGATGGAGCCGAAAACAGAAAGTGGGGAAAAAAATTATATCTTACGTGAGAACAACACATCTCTCCCCTAGCTCGGTATCTCCCATGACATGGCTCCCAGCGTGTAACTGACAAGCGTCACCAATCCTCGCTGAAGCTCCCACGGTGCAAAATGGGCCTATCGAGACACCCTACAAATAGTGGTTCAAGTTCAAGGCACATATGCACAATGATTTACTACCAGAAATCAATGCATTTTTATTTCCTATGAAGCAGAAAGTAATCATCTCAGATTATGAGCATCTGCACCAAGCAGGCGAAGGCTAGCACGCATTCGACATTTCCGCATGGACCAAATCCAACAGCCAAGCGCAGAGACTCCACGACAAGTTCGTTGGCCGATACAGCAACTCAACTCAGCCAGAGCCGCGGCTGGTGAGTGGGAGCAATCGGAATGGGGGAGATCTTTACCTGTCCGACGACGGCGTCGGGGTGGACGACGGCGGCGGGGTGGACGAAGCTCGTGGCCGCCTCCCTCGCCGCTCCCTCGGAAGAGACTGGGCGCGCGGGGGGAGGAAGCAAAAAAAAAAAAAAAACCAAAGGTGTGAGAGCGAGCGGTGGCCGGTGGAGGTCAGAGTTAGTGCGCGAGAGGTGGCGTACTTGCGTGGAGACTCCGCGAGGCGATGAGGAGGCGGCGGACGGCGCGGGTGGCGGCGGCGGCCATGGGGAGCGGTAGGAGGAGGGGAGAGAGGGGGGACCACCCGGCGATGAGGTCAGCTGGGGTTTTTGCGAGTGTGTCCCCCCATCCGTCACGTCACGCAGCAGCAGAGCTGCAGCATCCAGCGACGACGCGGTTGCACGAGTGCACCGCACATCGGTCGGCACATGGGACTCTGGCTATTTCGTTCATCTTCTCCAGTTCACGCACTCGTGACAGGGAAGACGCACATGACGCATATACATACCGGAGGACGGTTCTATGCAGAATAGTACTACGTCCGGCTCCATTAATATGGCTACCTTCAACATGTTATTAACGTGTTATTGATTGAAGAGCATCTCCAACAGTCTCTCTAATTGACTCTTCAAGTTAAATTTTGGCTATTCTATCAAATAAAACATGCTCCATCAATATCACCAACTCACTGGCCAAGCTATTTGGCTAGTCAAACCCTCCTCCTTATTGGTTAAATTTGACTAGTCTATTTGGCTGGCCATTGGTGGGCCCTACACTACCAATCTCCTCTATCCCCCCTCTCTCGTATCCGTCGTCTCTCCCCCATCGACACTGGCGCACTGCTACGGAGGCGGTGAGCTCGAGCACGGCTGCCCCGCCGCTCGCCCCAGCCCGCTGCAGCCGTCGGCCTCCGTCTGCCCCGCCGCTCGCTGCAGCCGCGCCTTTCGCTCGCCGCAGCCGCAGCCCCGCCTCTCCCCGCCTCCTCCGCTCGTCGCAATCGTGGCCCTCGCTTGCCAGAGCCGTCGTCCCGCCTCCGCCCGCCCCGCCGCGGCCTTCGCTCGCCGCAGCCCGCCGCCTCCGCTCGTTGAAGGCCGCGCCGGCCTTCGCTCGCCACCGTCGTCGCCCCGCCTCCGCCTGCCCCGCGGCCTCGCTTCCGCCCGTCGGCCCGCTTCCACCTGTCACCCCGCCTCCGCCGGTCGGCACGCAAGTCGTCGTCGCCGTCGCCGCACCGAGGTAGGGGCGCCGTCCGCTGGCGCCGTACCGAGGTAGGGGCGTGAGGAAGGGGCAGTAGCACGGGAGAGAAAAGGGAGATGTAGTATGGGTGGGAAAAAAACAAGATTGAAGAAGGTTTGTTGAGTGACATATGGATCCTATTTGTCATAGACTTGTAATAGGGATGATAGATGGAGAGGCTGTTGGAGTAAATAAGAGTTTGACTTGCCAAATTAAATGAAGAGTTGGCCAAATAGATATTTGGAGAGCTAGATTTGGAGAGATTTGGAGAGACTGCTGGAGATGCTCCATGAGTACCCAGAGAATCTAAGAGATAGATCAGATAACTAACCTTATTTTTTTGATAGAAATAAGCTTTTTAACACAAAACCGTCCTCTTTTACTAAACGGAAATTTAACTATTCGTCACTATTTAAATGCCCCTCTTACACTTGCACTTAATTTTTTTTTGCCCTTTTTAAGAGGTGATATCTTAACTATTTATCATTTTTGTCTACGTGGCATACCAACATGGTAATTCTAGGTGAAAATCGGTGTGGGACACACTCGTCAGTCTCTCCTTCCACATATGGATGATTTAACATCTTGTCCATTAATCATTTAATCGGAAGGCTTGCAACCGCATGTGATATTAACTGTTGTAACAAACTACGCTAAAATCCAGGCTTCCACAGCCAGGATCAGTTCGCACCTAAATGAACACTAGAGCCTGGGGCGCGCCGCCTATATGCAGTTGGATTGGAAATAGAGTCAGAAAGCAAGAAAAGCAGATAAATGTAAAAGAAATTAATATTATATTATGTCTACTAATAGTTAATGGTCTTTACCGAAAGTTACACGCATAGATGGTATTTTATACGTACAAGAGAGTTCAGTACATAGCATAAGCACCAAAGATGTAAAGGTAATCCTATCTTACTATAAAGTTATCCCTCACTAACTACTTAAGCTTAACATGTAAAAATATTACATCATCATCCAATAATTAACAAGATGCCACATTATTATTCACTAACAATCATCACATTTAAACATCATGTAAACATGCTATATCTTTATAGTTTTTATAATTTAAGAGCTTTTCAAATACAAGCATGCTAAATTATCATCCAACATAGTTCACATAATGTTTCAATGTATATTTTTATTATGTTTTATGATATCCTATATATTTATATAGTTCATCCTCATTTAGTTAGTGCTTAAATGATTAATCTATGGTCCAAATTATTTTTCTCCTTTTTTCCTCTAATTAAGTCATATCACATCAATTGTTTTTAGCCTTTAGATGATTAATCTACGGTCCAAACTATCTCCCTACTTTTCTTCTTCCATAAAGTCATACCATCTTACTTTTTACGTTTAAATCACCATTCTACATACTATTTAAATTTAAATTATCATAAACCATATTAATTTACTTAATTAATCTGATGTTATCTAGCTATCTTACATGTTATTTTTTTTATTGTTATCATACTAAATTCCCGCAGCAATGCGCGGGGTTTCACTAGTTATCATAGGAGTTGTAACAGAGAGCATAAGCGGTTCATTTCTATAGAAGTATATATTACAGTTCAATGCTAACAAAAGGGCGATCACAGCATAGGTTTAGGTATTGATATGCTCATCACAGAACATCAATTGTTACTTGCACGTGATTCATCTTGTAGAAGTGGAAGATGCAAACTGGGTCGATATATATATCATTATCTGATGCAAAATTTGTCCATCCTTTTTTCAAATTGCAGCGACCATCAATTGAGACGTGAATGATCATGGTAGTTGGAGGACCTCATGCTATTTGCACTTGTGAGCTGATGGTTTTGTTGCTTTTCATGAGTGGTGGGTCACATCATTTAGGTTGAGTTATTTTGGAACGGAGGGAGTAGGCATCCGAGAATTGTCTAGCAAAGTAGTGTAACTAATAATGAGAAGACTTGACTGAAGGAAATTCCCATGAGTGGCGCTATATAGGAATTTCTTCAAGATTTGACTGAAGTAGCAGCCATTGTGACTATGATTTAGAGCAGGTACA
The DNA here is from genome assembly GCF_034140825.1 of Oryza sativa Japonica Group. NCBI lineage: Eukaryota > Viridiplantae > Streptophyta > Magnoliopsida > Poales > Poaceae > Oryza > Oryza sativa. The sequence continues at coordinate 30,696,977 of NC_089035.1, read as the reverse complement.
ATAGCAGGCTATAAGCCGGCTGTAACTATATATCGAGAAGAAAAGAGAAGAGAGAGAAGAAAGCGGGCTACAAATTTGTAGCCGGCTGCAACACGAACTCCAAGATGTTATGTGTGTATGAGAGATGGGACCGTGTATTAATGGTGTAGTATATTTTTATAGTTAACTATTGTATGAATAGGCTATTAGATTGGCTATAGATGTTTTGGAGTCAGTAGTTGGCTATACTATTGACCTTGCTCTTAGTGTCTAATAATGAGAAGAGTAAGGACTCATTTGAATCGCATGAATGGAAAAAAATAGAGGAATAAGAAAAATATATGATTCTGACAAGTAAATATAAAACAGAGAATTACAAAACACATGAATGGCCATTAGATTGTATTACAGGAAAAACACATAAATTGAACGAGAGAATATACTCAAAGGAAATTTTTGTAAGAGGTTGGATCTATATCATTCCATATGAATTTCAAAAGATAAGATATGATTTAATCATTGCTCCAAAGGTTTTTATAGGATTTTTTTTATAGAACTGAAATCCTTCAAAATTCTTATATTTTCATACAAATAAAAGAGGTTCTAAATACTACTCCATCCGTAAAAAAGAAAGGTAACCTAGGTTGTTTTTTTTTGACAGAGAGAGAATGTCGTATAAACCGTGATTTAAATTTACTAACAACGAGAAGAATGTTAGAGAAGTGACAGTGTAACACGATGGATGCAAAGGTGTAAAGGGTTGAAGGTTCGATCGAGATATCGAAAGCAGTGGTTCGACCGATCTGGGTCTTTTTTGGAGAGGTGGCGTACCATGCATTAGTGGCAGCCATTTTTGAAGGGATCGAATAATCGGACGGCTGAGATTGGAAATGATCGAATTGTTCCGGCAGCGTGGCAGCAGGGGAGCCCATTTTGCTCCTACCAGCGAATCTCAGCCGTCCGATCCGCATTCCCCAACCCCATCGGTCCAGATTGCCAGATTCCTAAATCCACGAGCGCCTTCACACCTCTCGAGACCACCCCACCCAAGGAAATCCCCAAACTACCCCTTCAACCTCCCGCGTGGCTAACGTCACCCAAAACCCAGCTCAGCAAATAGTCGCTGGGCTCAAGGCTAATACGGTAATTTCATCACCTCCGAGAAAAAAAAAGTAAAAAAATAAATCCACTAATCCGACACGAAGGATATGAGCTCGCGGCTAGGGTTTCTCCTCCTCACACACTCCCCCCTCCCCCCACTACTCCTTTCGTCTCCAACCCCTCGCCGCCGCCGCCACCCAAAACCCTACCCTTCCCCTCCCCGTATTCTAATGGCGCTGCAACCAATCCGGCACAGCTGCTAGCAATCGACTCCCATCATCCGCGCGCGTCGAGTAGCTCCGTGAACCTACCGCAGCCTCTCCTCTCTCTCTCTCTCCGGCGCCGCCCCCCCCCCCCCCCCCCCCCCCGCGTCTCGCCATGGCGACCCTCAACATGTTCGACATCCTCGGTGCGGACGACAACGACGACCCCTCGCAGCTGCTGGCCGCGGCCGCGGCCGCGGCGCAGAAGGCCGAGGCGAAGAAGGCCGCCGCCGCCGCGGCGGCGCCCGCTGGGAAGGCGGCCCAGGCCGCGTCGGCCGCCGCCAAGTTCCCCACCAAGCCCGCTCCCCCCACCCAGGCTGGTGAGTTGTGGTTGCCGCGGAGTGTTTAGATCTGATATTCGTCGTGAGATGTTTATACTGAATGATACTTAGTTTTGTATGATGAGTTTTTTTTTACTATGGTTTAGTGGTTGTGATTGGATTGTATGTTGCTACTTGCTAGGAGATTATTCTTGTAGTTCTTTTTGCTCAATCTTGGAGTTAGGAACATGTCGGCTGTAAACTTTGTTGCTATGATCTGTAAAGGCGTGAGCTTTGCATTGCTGGAAAGTAGAATTTATTCCCCTCTTAAAACCTGCTGTTCGAATCTTCGATCAGTTTTTAGAATTTATTCCTGCAAACACCACTGGTTCTGATTTCAGCGCCTGAATTGTATTTGTTTCAGCGCGGGAGGCACGGGGTGGTGGTGCACCATCACGTGGAGGATTTGGCCGTGGTGAGCGTGGCCGTGGCAGAGGTGGACGGGGATATGGCCAGAACCGTGATTTTGGTGGAGACAATGCCAATGGCTACCAGGGTGGTTACGGTGGAGGCTATGGAGATGGGGCTGTTGCTGCTGGTGGAGAAGGTGACAGGGAGAGAGGCCCTCGAGCTCCATTCCATGGAGGTAGGCGTGGTGGCTACCGAAATGGTGAATATGGGGATGATTCTGAGAGGCCGCCCCGGAGAAATTATGAGCGCCACAGTGGTACTGGCCGTGGTTATGAGATGAAGCGTGATGGTGCAGGGCGTGGGAACTGGGGAACTGCTACTGATGAGGCTCTTGCACAGTAGGGGAATTTTATCTGTTTATGATGCCTCTTGTCTTGGATAGTGAAGGCACAGATAACTCATAGTGTTATTCTTGGTATGTAGGGAGACTGAGGAAGCCTTGAAGGTTGAGGAGAGTGCTCCTATTGCTGAGAAACAGGGTGAGCAGGATGATGCTCCAACTGGAGAGAAGGATAACAAGGAGGGTGCTGCAAATGAGGAAGAAGAGAAGGAAGAGGATAAGGTAATGATTTTCATCTGTTCTCTACTCTGTCTAAATTGAGGAAACTGCACTGCTATTTTAGAGGTTTGCTGAAATAAAAAATTTATTCTTGTGTGTCTAATAGTACATTTTGGAACTATTTTTGCTACGTCACTTTTACGAGTCTATTGTTGTTCTGTGTTGCTGGTATTATTTGGCATGTCGCCATCATATTGCTTACTATATGATACTTTTCTACTGTCAAAATGATGCAATTCCATCACCCTGGATGTGACAAGTAGTTGCAAATTCAGTTGGTGGTTGGGTTTACACATGAGTTATCAACCCAAGTTAACTACTATCTGCACATGCATGTTCACATATCATGTTAACAGGATTGTGCTGGGCTGATGGACTGTATATTTTTCAACTCAAGCGATACTTAATTTCAACCACAGCATTCTTAATCAATTTGCGTGTAATACAATGGGATAAAAGTGTTTGTGTACACTTTTGATGTGCGGTATTATGGGTTCCAGAATATAGACGTTTTATCTTACTACACTGTTTTGTCTATACATCTTGCTTGAAGCCAATTTGCTGGTAATGTTTTGTATTAACACACCCAGTAGATGTATGGTAGATTGGTAGTTGTGTATTATGATGTGGTGATTTCATCTTACTGTCATTTTTTCCTGTGCATTTTTCTAGAACTAATTTACTTTGCTAGTAATGTTGCTACCTTATTGTTACCGCTTATTTCTTGAACTTGGTTGCTATGCTCTATCTGTTCAGCCCATGGAACAAGCTATATATAGTTACATTGAAAGCTTTGAACAGCTATTACACTTTTCTGGTTTTCCCAGTGAATTTAATTGTGATTATTGCTTCTGCTAATGCATTTGCTGTATAATAAGATCAGCACTGACCTCCCAATGTTATTATATTCTACTATCTAGGAGATGACTCTTGAGGAGTTTGAGAAATTAAGGGAGGAAAAGCGGAAAGCTCTTCTTGCTTTCAAGGCTGAAGAGAGGAAGGTTGAGGTCGATAAGGACCTGCAGTCTATGCAGCCACTTTCTACCAAGAAAGGAAATGATGAAATTTTCATTAAGCTGGTATATTTCTCAGTGTGCTCTATTTCAATCCCTACAGTTGTCTGATTCTAGAATTTTTTTTTGATTAAATGTACCATTTTCTTAGGGTTCTGACAAGGATAAGAAGAAGGAAAATGCTGAGCGCGATGAGCGTGCCAAGAAGGTATTTTAACTTACATACGTAGTAATTGGCAGACCTTTACACATTCTTCGTAGGTCAGTCTGGATGCCAAAATCTTGTAAATTTGAGGTTCTTGTACACATTCGTTTTGGTTGTGAGTGTTGGGTAGATGGATATGATAATAAGACATCTGTTTGGAAGAACATGGGGATGCCTTGGTAAAATGACTACTAATAAATTTTCAAACAAGCCTATGGTGTAATTATTGGATATTCCTAGATTTTGCGATTGATAGCAACTCAATTTATCTTGGAAAAAAAAACTCAGGTTTCTAATCTGTTAAATTTTGTTCCAGTCTGTGAGCATCAATGAGTTCCTGAAGCCTGCGGAAGGAGAAAGGTACTATGGCGGCCGTGGTCGTGGAAGGGGGCGTGGAGATCGTGGCGGTCGTGGATATGGTGGTGGTTACCAACGTGGCCCATATTCTACATCTGCACCATCCATTGAAGATCAGGCTCAGTTCCCAACCCTTGGTGGGAAGCCGCGTGCGTGAACGGTCTAAGAGCATCGCAGCATTGTTTTTACTGGTGTCACCTTTAAATTTTGCCCGCAGTTGAATCATATTGTCACGGTTAATCGGAACAAATAATGGTGTTGCCTGTGCCTTTTTTCCATCGTGTGTTGGTCTACTTTGTATACCGGAGTTGCTTGTCAGAATTAGCCTCTAATTTTGTAGGCTAGCTTTTACCATTTTGTTAAAAATCTGCATTCCTTGCATGTTTATTAGCTGCTGTTGCCGCTGGCTTGTGTTTGCGTGTGATGATGTCCTACGCTGTGTGAGACCTCAGCGTACAACCATGGTGCGCTCCAGGAGCCCAGAGCTATGGACACAGCCTGAGCTCAAGGACAAACTGCAGAATGGTCCGTTCTCTTCCGCAATTGCACGAGCTAGTCAGAATTGGGTGTCTGGGGTGTCTGGTGGTACGGCGTGTTTAGTTTCAAAATAATTCTTCAAACTTATAACCTTTTCATCAAATCAAAATGTTCTTACACAAACTTTCAACTTTTTTATCACATCGTTTTAATTTCAACTAAATTTTCAATTTTGGTGTGAACTAAACACAGCCGTACGAACTGCTGGTTTATGACCCAAACAGGAAATCTTGAACTAAACAGGAAGAAGCATGCTCTGCTCAAGTTACAAAAGCCAACATAAAAACATGGTCCGTAACAGAGACCTTCTAGCTTGCTATATATTTTTAGATCACACCTACGGTCGTGTTTAGTTAACACAAAATTGAAAATTCGGTAGAAATTGGAACGATGTGACAGAAAATTTGGTTGAAATTGGAACGATGTGATGGAAAAGTTGGAAGTTTATGTATCTAGAAAAGTTTGGATGTGATGGAAAAGTTGGAAGTTTGAAAAAAAACTTTGGAACTAAACACGGCCAACTTGTACTCCGTCCTAGATGCAGGCTGTGTTTAGTTCCCGCCAAAATTAGAAGTTTGATTAAAATTGGAACGATGTGACGGAAAAGTTAAAAGTTTGTGTGTAGGAAAGTTTTGATGTGATGGAAAAGTTGGAAGTTTGAAGAAAAACTTTAGATCTAAACACGGCCGCAATGTACAATAGTAGCGCAAATTCGAAAAGTGGGAGACTCCATGCTAATAGCTAAAACATTAGCTATAAGAAGTAAGAAGTGAATCAATCAAATTACTTGACCCTTGTCTGTTGCCATTACGGTATCGTATTGTTTTGTTGTGCCATATGATGGACCTACTCTGGATCTTGACAATACCAACACTGAGACCCTGTTCACATTCCACCCCAAAATTTTACACCCTGTCACATCGAACGTTTTAACACTTGCATGAAGTATTAAATAATAAATTTGCGAAACGAATCTTTTAAGCCTAATTGCTCCATGATTTGACAACATGGTGCTACAATAAACATTTGCTAATAATGGATTAATTAGGCTTAATAAATTCGTCTCACAGTTTACTGACGAATTCTGTAATTATTTTTTTATTAGTGTCCAAACACCCTATGCGACACCCTATATAATATCCGATGTGACACGCCAAAACTTTACACTCCTGGATCTAAACACCCCCTGATTTCAAATCAAACTAACCCTTCTGAGAGCGCCTGGGTATAATTGTTTTGTTGGTGAACTATAGATTTTGTGAATGATTCTAACTCTCTCTCTAACTCTCTCTCTCTCTCTCTCTCTCTCTTTTTGAAAAAAATGTGTTCAGTCTGGTGAACTTTGTTCTAACATGTGAGCATCAATTAGCTCTTGAAGCCTACTGAAGGACAAAGGCAATATAATCCTTGGTGGGAAGTCAAGGATGTTTTCTTTCACAAAAAAAAAAAGAAAAGAAAAGTCAAGGATGTGAACGGTATAAGAGCATTATAAGCATTGTTTTTACTGGCGTCACCTTTAAATTTTGCCCGGATTTGAATCATGTCATAGTTAATCAGAGCAAGTAACGGTGTGTTGCATGTGGTTTTCTTTCATCCTGTTTCTCTACTTTGTATACCGAAGTTGCTTGTACTCAGAATTAGCCTCTAAATTTGTAGGCTAGCTTTTACCATTTTGTTGAAGATTGCTATTCCCTGCATGTTTAACTGTTTGTTATCACTGCTTTGTGTTTGTTCGAGATGCATGTGAGACGGCTAAGCTCAGGCACAACCATGGTGCGCTCCAGGAGCCCAGTGCTGTGGGCTCAGCCTGAGGCCCTCCCCTGAGCTCAAATGCTCACCAAACAGGAGGCATTCTTGTTGCTCCTGTTCAAATATAACCATGCAAGTTCCATTCATCAAAATCTAATTGTTCAAATATAATTTGCAGTGAGTGAGATGTCAATAGTTGACAATGTTATTCAGACAGAGGGGGTAATATAGAGATATGCAGATTCAACTTTTATAAATTTTTAGAAATGTATAAAGCGAAAAAGGTACATCCAACCTTCAGAAAAGAAAACAAAACCATATGATTAAAAGATCGGATAACGGAAGATGACACAGCATTCCTGCAGAGGGATGTACATAACTGTTGTAAGTTTACATCATCAAAAGGGGGGAAAACATGGGGCAAACAACAAGTTAAAATAACTGGATAAGAATGGACTAACATATTTGCTAAACTGTTGATGTTATAGCATCCAAATTGTTTGCTTTGCCATATGGATGGACCTACAATACAGTTTGACAACACCAATTCCATTCCAGATCAAACTAACTCTTCTGAGAGCGCCCCGGATCGCTTCCTTTTAGGAGGTAGCATGAGTTTCGGTTGTGCAAGTATCTCGTATTGCGCGATGTAGCTATAGTATGGAGGTATGCTGGATTGCCATTCCAAGACTTCATATTTCGCTCGAGGCTTAACATTTCGAGAAACCATATCAATTGATCGTATCGTTGGTAGATTATTTTGACTTATAGAACTTGCTTGATAAAGTTTGTATGTCGCTAGGCCACTGCAGCCATGTTTGTTTTTATGCATCCAAACGTAAGTAAGTCCACCGTTATTTTTATTTGTGTCTCTTGGGTGTTCACCAAACAGACGGACATGCTTGTCTGTGTAATATTTCAGACGTTTGAGATAACTGTACCAGAATTGAGCACATATATTAGATCTTAGTATGCTCCCATGGACGTTTAATCCAATGAATGATCTATTCACCAAAGCCGCGATGTCCATACATATGGATGCTAGCTTAGGCTCCTCTACAGGACTTGTGCTCCCAAATGCAATCGTCTTGAAGAAATACCAAAAAACTTCTTTTGGGAGAAAATCTAATTGGAGTGCCTTTGTTGTTCCAAACAATTCTATCTTGTTTGATCGGCTCATTATTATGATCTTACTCACAGGTGCTATGTGGTCTCCTCTAAGGCTGTGCAATATCTTCTTCCATGTTTCATCATCCATCTCATCAACAAGTTCAATGATAGCTAATGACTGTTTGCCTGAGACAGGATTTCGATATTTGACTGCGCCGGTATCTGGAAGAAACGCCATGTCTCCATTATTCTCAATGCTACCAAGGCCATAGAAAACAATTGTAGAGAAGTATTTACGCACCCTTTCATCATGGCAGACATGCTCAACAAGAGTGCTCTTCCCAACCCTGCCTGGGCCAATTATCGGAAGCACATCAATAACTTCTTCACCGCCGGGAGGATGTCGTGCTAGCAGGAAGTTGATGACCCTTTCCTGTTCTTCTTGGCGACCAAACATGCAGTTCTCTAGCAACAAGTAGCTGCAATAAGGTTGTCGACTCATACGAGGGTAGCTGCTCACAAACACAACAAACTCCTGCATGTCTGAAACAATGCTTTCCAGGTGACCAAGCATCTTATGCAGCTCTTTTCTCTCCGAAACTTCAGATACCATTTTCCTTGTTGTAGTGGAGAAGCAAAACTGCTTTAATGGATTGAAAGAGGACAGGGCAAGAGAGTGATCACGCACCTCATCTTGAGCATGCGCTTGAACGATTCGGCACCTGAAATTATCAAGGAAGTAGTAGCCCCTGTACATCATATTGCTCAGCATTCTAAGTTGCAGCAGCATAGCTTGATTTGTGATGTGCCTACTGTCAGCCTCCTCAACGATGGCTTGGATCCGGAGCAGCAAGCGATGTAAGCATTGTAGATTCTCCTCAACACCCTGATGCTTCTGGTAGTAACTGTCAACCATGAAGGATATGGACCTGCTGAGAAGATCACCAAGAACTGCAGAAAAGAAGGTATCCATAGTGATATATCTTGTGCTTAGAAAAGGCAAAGCAATCAGGAATGCAACTCAACAGCAAAATGCCAACTCTGAAAACACAAAGCTAGCGAGGAGTAAAGAGTTGTCATGTAGCTGAATTGCATCGTAAGGCCGCTGTCTAGGTGCAATGCACGGAACGCTTTGCACAGTGGGTCATTTATTGATGGCTCAGTTGATTTCTGCACAATTAGCCATAGGTGGCCAGTGAAAAGGCTTGTAAGAGGCAACGATTTTAAGAGCATGCGTCAAACCTTAGAATTAGCCAACATCTGGAACCAGCACAGCTTGAAAGCTTCCATTGACAGCAGTGCCGCAATGTAACCATGTCAAATTCTCCTTCCACAACGCTGCTTGATTCCAGTAGTACATATCAATGAGGAATATGTAGGATATGGATCTGCTGATAAGATCACCAAGAAGTGCAGGGGGAAAAAAACAAAGTCACTATGGTGAACTGTTGTGAAGGGAGTTGTAAAAGTGGTATTTCAGGCCGTATTGCAAGAGCTAGTGGGACCTGTGACAATCAGGCAGGTTAGTCAAATATCAATTCAGATCCTCTGCGTGTGCACATGCACATGCAAGTACTGCAGACTGACATGTGGACCCGAGGGTCTGTGGGACTCACATATCAGTGGGCAGCACTATATGTGCAGTACTGCAGAGGACCATCACTCGTCAAATACTACTATGATGTTGATCCATGAAAATAGTTGGATGGCAGGCTGCTATCTAAATGCAACGATTCTTCAAAGGCACGTGGGTCACTTAGGACTAACTAAGTGCTTGTTGATTTCAGCTGTTGACTAGGAACATTTTGAAGAACACACGAAAAAATCCACACCCTCCACACGGAAAACTCTGCATGGATTAATTGGATTTGGGAACAATTCCGAGACGAAGCCCTCCAACCCAGCAGACTCCTCGGCACTCATTGGAAATCTATCGCAGACAAGCTCCCCGAGTACAGGCGAATCACCAGAGTAATAATTAGAAACGGGAGAAGATCATCCTTCTGGCTCGATGTCTGGCATGGCAACGCCCCTCTTTCCCAATCCTTTCCGGCTCTGTTGTCGCACTCAACTAGACAACACTGCTCAGTCCGCCAAGTGAAGCAAGCGGGGCTCCCTCTGGGACTCACCCCTCGTCTCTCTTCAGCCGCCCGAGAAGACTTAGCAGAAGTGCAGGATATCATCCAACAACTGGAGCTCTCAAGTGGTATGGATCAGCGGATCTACTCCCCAAATGGCCACTCAGAGACCTTCTCCTCCAGCTCCCTATATCAATTCCTTTCCTCTTCCAATCTACCTAATTGTGCCAACTGGGATTTCGTCTGGAACAATGCAGCTCTGCCAAGAGTGCAATTCTTCGCCTAGCTCATGAAAAAAAACAGGCTGCCCACTTGCGCAAACCTCTACAAGAAAACAATATTGTCAACTGCTGCATGCGAGCTGTGCCTCTGCCAAGATGAAGACGAAGATCACCTCCTTTTACACTGTCCCTTTCTTTAGCTTTCTGGTCTGTGATCCGAGTTCACCCGAATATCCCCTTAGCACAACTCCTATTTCAGCTCAAGCCGCCTCCGATAATCTCGACGGTAGAATTCAAGTGCTTCTACCTCCTTTGCTTTTGGTGTCTTTGGAATCACCGACACAATGTGGTCTTCAGAAAAGAATCCCCCTCCCTCCAGCGGATCCTTCGCCGATGTGTTGAAGATGCATCCCTTTGGTCAGAACGATTGAAATGTAATGTACGTCCCATAGTTTCGCAGTGGAAGCGTTGCTTCGCTTCTGCCCTTTCATCCCTGTAAATTCAGGCGGGGAAGCTCCCCCCCCCCGGCGTTGAAAATTCAAAAAAAAAAAAAGAACACAAGGTCGATTTGCCATGATCATACATAATTTTAATGAGGCTTTGTCGAAGAGAACAATTCATAGCATCAAGAATGGGACAGTTTCATATATGCGTGCTAGCACTCAGGTACAGTTAGAGAACAAGGCATTCGATGATAGCACTGAAATCACAAAAAATCCAGCTATTGTATCGGACTATTCGATGATATTATTAAAGTGATAGAAAAAGGAGCCTCTATGTTCGCTCTCACGGCTTAAAAATTCTCATATTAATCGAAGAAAAAGGAAAAATAGAGTTTAAATAGGAATATAATTTAAAAATAACTGAAATTCGAATTTTTTTAAAAAAAATTGAATATTGAAATAGAAGGCTAGAGCCCATATACGTATACAATTATAAATAATTGAAATTCGAAATTAAAAAAAAGAACAAAAGTAGAGGTTAGAGTCCATATAGAAATATAATTTATAAATATCTAAAATTAAAAATTTTAAAAAATAAGGAATATTAAAATAAAAGTATAAGAGTCTATATAGAATGTAATTTAGACATAATTAAAATTTCGGATTAAAAGAATAAGGAATATTGAAAGTAGAACTAAAATGCTCCCCTTCACATTCTACCCCTTACCCCAGACCAGCACCCCCCCCCCCCCCCCCAGCCACGGCTCGGAGACGAGGAGGTTCGGGCGGTGAATCCGGTGATGACGAGGCGCGTGGGCGGCGTGCGGCTATTGGCTCGGGCTTCCTCCGGTAGCCAGCGATGGCGACGCCTTGCGGCAGCGGCGGGCGCGGCCGGCGACGACGACGGCCTGCGACGGCGACGGCTACAGCGGCGGGCGGCCGTCCTCCTCCCGGATCCGGCGGCGGCGGCCCGGTGGCGGCGGGAGGAGAGCCCAGCGGAGGAGTCGGCAATGGTGTGGCCGGCGACGGCGACGGCTTGCGGCGGTGGAGGATGGGGGAGGCGAGGGGGAAGAGGCTTCGTGCTCCTCCAGTCGGGCGCATTCGCCGCCATTCCGCCCGCGCTCGCCGAGGCCATCGGCGCCGCTGGGTAGGGCGCGAGCGTCTTGGAGGTGATGGGCGGGGCGCGCAGACTGCTCGTGCCGGACCCGACCGGGACCTGCTCCCAACTCCCGTGGCATGCGAGTTGAGTGGTGCCAGATCCGGCGGCTACGACTGGGCAACGGCTGATCCGGGGAAGGCTTCGTGCTCACTGGTGCTGCCTTCTCCCATGACTCCGACCTCCCTCTCTAGCCGCCGCCGGCGTCCCCCGCTGGATGCAGTCAATGTAGGCTCGGGACTCGCCTGATCTGGGGTGGATCGACGACCATTGGGCTGTCGAAGCATAGCAGAGACCCAGGCAGAGGTGTAGGTTGCTGCTTGCAGGTCCGCCACTGCCCGTGGACAGACAGTGCTCGTCGATCGCATTGCTGTAGGCGCCAGCGACTAGTCCTGCCAGGCCTGACTGGAGAACGGTGGGATTTGGTGCTGCTGCACCCTCAGCGGCGCTGGTTAGTTCCTTTTTTTTATTGGATCGATGGAAGTTCTGAGCTGAGCTTGTTACTATTGTGCTTTTGGCTTTTTGTGGTCTCGATCTAGTTGAACAGAGCTGTTCTAAGAGCATCTTAATATTATTCCCTTGCTTAGCAGTAACCAAGTATTACAAATCAATAGCGATAAAGGTATTAAATGAAAAATTTGCCCCTTTATATCTTTGTAGTTTGTAATAAGCCTGCTAAATTCTCAATGTTCATGTGTTCTGTTCAAAATTTATATGATTCAGAAATTATCCAAGCCACTTGTGCTAGCGTTATTCATAAATTAAGATGTCATGGCTGATATGATCTGTGTATGTTTGAATTTCGACAGTAATCTCAAATTTATACAACTCAAAACTTGTATAAACCACCGGTGCTATCTGTTAGAGCTTGCATTTTCAGAAATAGCTGTAATTGGACATATTTTCATAAATGATCATGTATTCTTAGTGAATTTGGTTCTATGTATTGTTGTGATGATTGCTGCTTTTGCTGGATCAAGCATCATGAGTGAATAGCCCTGATACCAGAGGTTTTTTTTGCAACGCATGAAGAACCATGCTCTCATCTTAATTTTCATTTGTTCAGTCATGAGTTGTTTGTGCAATATATTCAGAAAAGTGTTCCCATGTGAATTTCATTTGTTTAGTGATATATTTGTGCGTGCAATATTTGGAAAACTGCCAATAGCATCATCATCAGGTTCTCTGATATGTTTGATAAATGAAAACTCTAGAAGCTCAATTCGGTAGCAGTTCTATGAAGTTTTGTGGTTCAACAGAGCATATCAATTGATTTTCTCTGAACTGCTCTCTGAAATTTTGTGGTTCAACAGAGCATAGGTGTTTGAATAAAATAATCTACAACCTATTAACGTGATGATGGTAACGTTTTTTATCAGTGAAGGATTAAAACTCCTTGATTCCCATTTATTTATGCGAAGGAAAAAATGAGCCATTTTTTATCCCAGTTTTGCATCACGGAGGAAAAAAATCTATTTTTCAAATGTTATTTACTGATGTGTCATGATTCATGATCTGAGAATTTATCATTGTTTTAGACGGATCTATTTGGTTTTACTTAAATGCTCACCCTCTAGTTTTAACCCTTCTAGAACTGTGCCATTTGCCCATCTGTAATATAGTGCAGCGGAATGATTCATTCGGCTCAGTTGAACTAGAAAATCTAGAAAATGAACCTTGCAGCTGAATGATTTATTCCGATCATCTTGACCAAATAGATTTATTTCTGGATTTGGTATTTGTTTTCTCATTCCGCTGAGTAGCACAATGTTTAATTGTAGGCTGGGAGTAAGGCGAGCCCAAGAACACTATAGTCCGGATTTAATTTTTGCTTTCTCATTTTCAGGTATAGCAGAGTACATTATGCTCATGTGAATACAACCAAGTACATTTTCAGATCCGGTTGCTAGCCAGTGCCATGGAGGAGCAGCAACGACCACCTCCATGCCGCGACGCCGTCAATGTCCAGCCAGCGCCAGTCATCTCCGCCACCAACCACCGGCCGGTCTCTAGATCTATGTTATATTGTCATAGAGTAAAATGTTTACTCACACCGTATGATTGTTTCATGCCGTGTAGGCTTATTGTAAAAAAGTTACTATTCTCATATTTCTCATTGTATTCATATCGTGTAGGCTTATTGTAAAACATTTACCATGTGCTAATAAGTGTCCGTGAAAAATACTTGAGTCTATTTAACTATATTTAACTAGATAGTAAAATTATTACTCAACAATAACGAATTAATCTAACAATATGTTCACGAGTAATTGATTTACTTAGTGAGGCTCCAGTGTGAACAAAAACCAATAACTTATTGACGAAAAAAATATTGGGCGCGGACGTAATCTCCTAGTAATTCTTTTACTTATGGTTCCACGTTGGAAGGAAAATAACATAAATCAATTGGGTGTGCGGTAGTGTTAGTAACTCATTTACTTATAGGTCTTTTACTACCGTAAGTAATTTACTTACTAAGAAAAAAGAACGTGGCAACAGAAAGGTGCGGGTGTGGAGCGGTTGGGGGTGGGGGAGGAGAGAGAAAGGTGGTTTTTCTGGGTGGGAATGGGGGTGGGTAGGGAGGCATGTGAGGGGAGCATTTTAGTTAGTTTAGCGCTGCCCTATATATATATACATATACATATATATATGTATGTATGTATGTGTGTGTGTATATATATATATATATGTATGTATGTGTGTGTGTGTATATATACATATACATATATATGCTATTATATGAGAGTATAAGTATGCTAGCCGCACAATCTGCGTGGGCCATCATGCTAGTTACATCGTAAACTTCCAACCATAGATGGACACAGCTAATAATATCAGTCAAAAAGGGAAAATACATAGTTGAAACTCCATGCTAATTGCTAGAATAACTTGCTAAGAAGTGAATTAACAAAATTGCTAAACTCAGTCTATTACTCTATTGCTGTTATAACATCATGGTTGTTTCCTGTGCCATACTGATGGAGATACTCCGGAGTATGTCTCAAAACTAGTTCTAGATCAAACTAACCCTTGTTAGATCGGCCGGGATCGCTTCCTCTTAGGAAAAATAATTGGCGGTCGTGCAAGTACCTCGTGATGCACCATGTAGCTGTAGTAAGGAGGTACACTAGATCGCCATTCTAGGGCATCAAATTTCCCTTCAAGCTTAATATCTCTAGTAAGAAGTTCGCTTGTTCGTATCACGGGCAGATCATTCAGATTCGCAGAACTTATTTGATAAAGATGGAATGTCGCCGTCACAGCAGACCAATTTTTATACGACCAAATGTAAGTAAGTCCACTTCTTTTCTTAAACATGTCGCTCTGATGTTCACCTTGGAGGTGGATATACCAGCCTGTGAAATATCTATAGTATTCAAGAAAGGTGTACCAGAATTGAGCACTAAGATTTGACCTGAGTATTCCACCAATGACGTGTGCTCCAATGAACGATCCATTCATCAGGACGGCGATCTCCATACATACGGCTGCTAGTTTCGGCTCCTCTTCAGGATTTGAGCTCCCGAATGCAATTGTCTTGAAGAAGTACCAAAATGCTTCTTTTGGGAGAAAATCTAGTTGAAGTGCTCCTGTTGTTCCAAAAGTTGCTATGTTCTTTGATCGACTTGTTATTATGATCTTACTCACAGGTGTTATGTGGTTTCTCAATCTGTGCAGTATCCTTCTCCATGTTTCATCATCCATATCATTGGAAAGTTCAATGACAAGCAATGATTGTTCAGTCGATGAAGGATTTTGATGTTTGATTACAACGGTGTCTGTAAGAAGCGCATGGTATTCACCCCCAATACCATCTGGGCTGTAGAAAACAATTGTAGAGAAGTATTTACGTACCCTTTCATCGCGACAGACATGCTCTACAAGAGTGCTCTTCCCAACCCTGCCTGGGCCAATTATCGGAAGCACATCACAGCCTTCTGCACCAGGGCGGCATGGTTTTAGCAAGAAGTTGATTACCCTCTCTTGTTCTGCTTGGCGGCCAAACATGCAATTTTCTAGCAACAAGTAGCTGCAGTAAGGCTGGCGACCCATACGAGGGTAGCTGCTTAGAAACACAACAAACTCCTGCATGTCAGAAACAATGGTTTCCAGGTGACCAAGCATCTTCTGCAGCTCTTTTCTCTCCAAAACTTCAGATACAATTTTCCGTGTTCTAGTGGAGAAGCACAACCGCTTAAATGGACTGAAAGGGGACATGCCAAGAGAGCGATCACCCAGCTCATCTTGAGCATGCGGTCGAACGATTCGGTACCTGAAATTATCAAGGAAGTAGTAGCCTCTGTACATCATATTGCTCAGCATCGTAAGTTGCAGCAGCATAGCTTGATTTGTGATGTGCCTACTTGACGCCTCCTCAACGATGGCTTGGATCCGCAGCAGCACATGGTGTAACTTCTGTAGATTCTCCTCCACACCCTGATGCTGCTGGTAGTAACTGTCAACTATGAAGGATATGGACCTGCCGAGAAGATCACCAAGAACTGCAGAAAAGAAGGTATCCATAGTGATATATCTTGTGCTTAGAAAAGGTAAATCAATCAGGAAGGCAACTCAACAGTAAAATGCAACTCTATAAACACAAAGCTAGCGAGAAGGAGTAAAGAGTTGTCATGTTGCTGCTGAATTGCATGGGAAGGCCGCTGTCAAGGTGCAATGCACAGAACGCTTTGCACAGTGGGTCATTTATTGATGGCTCAGTTGATTTCTGCACAATTAGCCATAGGTGGCCAATGAAAAGGCTTGTAAGAGGCCACGATTTGCAGAGGACGTGTCAAACCTTAGAATTAGCCAACATCTGGAACCAGCACAGCTTGAAAGCTTCCATTGACAGCAGTGCCGCAATGTAACCATGTCAGATTCTCCCTCCACACCGCTGCTTGATTCCAGTAGTATATATCAATGAGGAATATGTAGGATATGGATCTGCTTATAAGATCACCAAGAAGTGCAGGCAAAAAAAATGTCACTATGGTTAACTGTTGTGAAGGGAATTGTAAAAGTGGTATTTCAGGCCCTATTGCAAGAACTAGTGGGACCTGTGACAATTAGGCAGGTTAGTCAAATGCTATGATGTTGATCCATGGAAATAGTTGGATGGCAGGCTGCTATCTAAATGCAACAATTCTTCAAAGGCACGTGGGTCACTGAGGACTAACTGAGTGCTTGTTGATTTCAGCTGTTGAATAGGAACATTTGGAAGAGCACAAGGCGGATTTGCCATGATCATACATAATTTTAATGAGGCTTTGTCGAAGAGAACAATTCATGGCATCAAGAATGGGAAAGGTTCATAGATGCGTGCTATAGCACTCAGTACAGTTAGAGAGCAACGCATTTAGGGCCGCGCCAAAGCCCAAAGCCAACCCTAGCTATTGTATCGGCCTAGTCGATGAAAGCATTGAAATCACAAGAAATCCAGCACCCAATATGCATCTATCTACCCAAGATATTTACCCTACCAATCGCGCCGTCGTGGAAGTCAGGCAGCGAGGATTAATCCGGCGCAGCAAACCAGGGGCAGCACGGGCGGCGGTGGCGTGGATACGCGGACGAGCTCGAGCGGCGCGGCCGGCGAGTTTGTGCGGCAGGAAACTCTACCTGCCAGAGGATGGTGGAGGCGCGCCGGCGGAAGATCTCCCCGGCGGCCATCGCCGGACCTGACGCCGTCACCATGAGCCTGTGACGCGGCCAGAGAACCCAACCGAGCCTTGCAACGGGAGGCAGGAAGGGAAGAGCCCAAGATATATGGGCCAGTTTTAAGGTTGGGCTTTTAATCTTAAGCGGGCTGAATAGTCATACCGTCCTTCTGCTAGTGCTTCCCCCTCAAGGCCTCAAATTTCCTTTTTTTTTTCTCAAAATAAGATAAAGAAGCTGCACATGTTCTGAAAACACTTCAAAACAAACCCATGCAAGTATCAAGATAGTTCCAAAAGGTGGGGAACCGGGCTATACACAACTTTCAATATTTTTTTTTAGAAAAACTTTCAAATGTAACTATAGCATAAATTCATGAACTGTGGGATGGATGTATGTCACCGGAAACAGAAACTAAAGAAAATGTTAAATTTCAAGCTGGTGTCAAGAATTATAAATTGACTTACTACACCCGAGACGAGAGTACGAAACCAATGACACCGATCGACAGCATTCCGAGTAACTCCTCAGACGGGGGGTTCCGCCCAAAGGAGAGGCTACAATAGCTACCAAATCTTCTACTGGTACATGGACAATTGTTTGGATTAATGGACTTACTAGTCTTGATTGCTACAAAGGCTTATGCTATCACATCAAGCCCATTGTTGGAAAGGAAAATCAATATATCGCTTATATAGCTTATCTATTAGACCTATTTTGAAGAGGGACTCTTCCATTTGGGTAATATACTCCCTTCATTTTTTAATAGATGACGCCGCTGACTTTTAAATATATGTTTGATCATTCGTCTTATTAAAAAAACTTATGCAAATGTATAAGATATAAATCACGCTTAAAATACTTTGAGTGATAAAACAACTCACAACGAAATAAATTATAATTACGTAAATTTTTTGAATAAGATGAATGGTCAAACGTGTGACAGGAAGTCAACGGCGTCATCTATTAAAAAACGGAGATTGTATTTGGTTTCAAAGCCCCACGCGCTCTAGTGCTCTACGTCCAGAGGATTACGAATTCCCTCTACTTATTCAAAAACTTTTCAAGGACCACCTCATGGTATCTAAGTTGCAAGGGATAAGTTCAACAAGTACGATTGTCCTTTATTAGAATGTATTAGTAAACTAAAATTGAGATTATCTGCAAAAAAAATATGGTAGAGCATGATATGAGTTTCTATGTGGTGGACTTGATTTTACTAAAGACGATGAAAACGTGAAGTCACAACTATTTATACGTTGGAGGGACTGTTTTGTCTTTTCTGCCAAAGCTATTTATAAAGCACAGGCCGAAACCGGTTAAATTAAGGTTCATTACTTGAATGCGACTGAAAAAACCATCTGGAACGAAGATTAGATAAGGGAAGATGGCATTACATCCATGCAAAGAGATGTACATAGCTAATAGTTTAGTTTACAATGTCAAAACGGGGGAAACATGTGAGCAAACTCTCTGTTGAACTAAACTATCAGTTGTTGTTACGGCATCCATACTGTTTCCTGTGCCATATGGATCAACCAACTCTAGACTCTAGTGACCCCAACGATTTCAGATCAAACTAACTGTCCAGACAGTGACCGGGATCGCTTCCTTTTAGGCGGCATATGCAGCGGCCGTGCAAGTACCTCGAAATGTGCCATGTAGCAGTAGTAAGGTGGTATCTTCGATCGCCATTGCAGGACATCAACTTTCCCTTGAAGCTGAACATTTCCAACAAGAACATCGCTTGCTAGCACCATGGGCTGATCATTCAGATCTTCAGAACTTGCTTGATAAAGAGTGTATGTCAATGCATATGTCGCTTCAGTAACACACCGATTTTCAGGCGTCCAAACGCAAGTGTGTCCACTTATCCTTTTATATGTTTCAGTTGGATGTTCGCCTAGCTCACGGATATGAATGTCTGTATAATATTTAAAGCATTCGAGAAACTTGTACCAAAATTGAGGATTGAGATTAGACCTGAGTATGTCACCAATGATGTATGTTCCCATGAATGATCTATTCATCAAGGCAGCGATCTCCATACATATGGCTGCTAGCTCCGGCTCTTCTTCAGGATTTGCGCTCCCAAATACCATCGTCTTGAAGAAATACCAAAACTCTTCTTCTGGGAGAAAATCTAGTTGAAGTGCTTCCGTTGTTCCAAAGGTTGCTACCTTGTTTGATCGACTTGTTATGATGATCTTACCCACAGGTGTTGAGTGGTCTCCTCTCAGTCTGTGCAATATTCTTGTCCATGTTTCATTATCCATATCATTGACAAGTTCAATGATAAGAAGTGATTGTCCAGTTGATGCAGGATTTCGATGTTTGATTACACCGATTTCAGTAAGAGGCACCAATTCTCCACACTCAATACTATCTGCGCCATACATAAGTATTTTAGAGAAGCATTTACGAACCATTTCATCATGGCAGACATGCTCAACAAGAGTGGTCTTCCCAACTCTGCAAGGCCCAATTATTGGGAGCACATCAATGCCTTTTGAACCGGCAGGACGATGTGGTTCTAGCAAGAAGTTGATGATCCTCTCCTTCTCTATTTGGCGGCCAAACATGCAGTTTTCCAGCAACAAGTAGCTGCCATAAGGCTGGCGACTCATACGAGGGTAGCTGCTCATAAGCACAACAAACTCCTGCATGTCTGAAACTATGCCTTGCAGGTGATCAAGCATCTCTTGCAGCTCTTTCTTCTCCAGAACTTGTGACAGAATTTTCCATGTTCTAGTGGAGATGCAGAAACGCTTTAATGGACAGAAATGGGACAGGCCAAGAGAGTGATCACCAACCTCATCTTGAGCATGTGCTTGGATGTTTCGGTACCTGAAGCTATCGAGGAAGTAATAGCCTCTGTACATCACGTCTCTCAGCATCCTGAGCTGCAGCAGCATCGCCTGGTTTGTGATGCACCTCCGGTCGGCCTCCTCGACTGTGGCTTCGATCCGCAGAAGCACACGGTGTAACCGCTGTTGATTCTCCTCGGCATCCTTCTGTTGCTGGTGGTATCTGTTGATCAGGAAGGATACAGACCTGCTGAGAAGATCACCAAGAACAGCAGAAAAGAAGGTGTCCATGGTGGGGTGTTGTGATTGGAAGAAGGTGTGCAGTGAGGCAGGGAAGCTAGCCACATGCTATCTTGTCGATGTTGAACTGCATTTGCAAGAGTCTTTGATGGAAGAGTCGGAAAGAAGAAAAAGAAAAAAAAGAAGAAGAAGTGGATTGCAAGACCCGCGGTCTAGAACTCTGGAGTATATGCAATACAGTTGTTCATTCATCATTGACGGCGCCTGCAATGTCGGTTTCAGACTTTCCATTGTGACTGCACAATTTGTCCTGTTAGACTGGCCACTGATTTTCATAGCATGTGTCAGACCTTAGAATTACTGCCCCCTCCGTTCGTTTGACTTTTTTTTAAGTTAAATTTCTTTAACTTTAACTTTGATCAAACTTATAGAAAAAACATGAAGATCTACGACAACAAATTAGTCCCATTAAATTTGATATTGAATATAACTTAATATAATATTTACTTTGTATTAAAAATATTATTATATTTTGTTACAAACTTAATTAAACTTTAATAAGTTTGACTAATAAAAAAATTAAATGATATATAATATGAAACGGAGGGAGTAGCAAATACCAGCTCACTTCGGAAGTAAGCAGTTATCTAGTTTAGGTGATAAATAATCATCTACTTCCTACCATTTACTTCTATCCCTTTTTAAGTGCAGGTGTGTGTTTCCGTGTACTATATTTGACCGTCTGTCTTATCTGAATTTTTTTATGATTAGTATTTTTATTGTTATTAGATGATAAAATATAAATAGTACTTTATACGTGACTTTTTTTATTTTCTCATAAATTTTTTAAATAAGACGGATGGTCAAACCTTAGATACGGAAACCTACAATTACACTTGAAATGAGAGGGAGGAGTATGTTTCGGGCCTGTTCACTTTGATGCCATTTTCAACCATGCTATTTTTTAGTAAAGTTGCCAAAAAAATATCTATGTTTAGTTTGTTGCCAAATTTGGTAAATATATAAGAAATCGTGCCAAAATTTTGATAATATTACCATCTTACCAGGTAAGATTTATTTTAGCTACAATTTGACCAGTCCCTCCATGTTTCCTTGACTGCCAGAAAAGCCACTTGCGTTTCATGTTTTTCTTGACCACATTTCATTACACATACAAATGCCAGCAAGGCTCAATATATAACCAAAGGCAAAAAAACACTAAATTTCTTTTTCACCACCAACGACCACTGAACAAACTTGGTTGACTAACATGATTTATGCGCCGCTAACTTGTTGAGCATTTGACAAAATCTTTATATTTAGTCCTAGTTTCTTATATAAATTGAAGTACCAATATAACTTTCAATAGAAAAACTTTCAAATGTAACTATAATTATAAACTAGTATAATTACATTATAACTTGATTATAGTTATATTGTAACCGATATATAACTTGTACGTAGTTATATTGTAACCGGTATATAACTTGTACAGAAGAAATCAAAACGAGGTGCTGGTTCACTTGTGAAGGCGCACGCACGCAAATCTTAGGTTGCGTGTTCTATTCTTCCTGGCTGCCCCATTGCATTTTTTCCGACGCCCCCATTTGCATGAATCTTGGAGCAAATTCAATGGCCCATAATTCGAAAGGTTTAGAGTTAGGGTTTAGGTGTTGATTCCCAAAAAAAATTGCCGACAAAAAAATAGTTATACTATAGTTCTTCCAATTATATACTCCACATTTGGCAAGGACACTTGTTACATATTATTTTATTCATTTTGAGTTTTAATAATTTTTAACTTGGAATTTGTACTGTAATCAAATTGATGATTTTATTATATTTTTATTCCGAATTTCAATTAATTTCATATTATGTTCTACATGGACTCTTCTTATTTTTATTTGTTATTCAAATTTCAGATACTTTAAATCGTATTTCTACTTGTATTATATGTTGGGTTCAATATGGTTCTTTTTATTTTCTTTATTTTAATCCAAATTTCAGTTATTTTAAGTTGTATTTCTACTTAAAATAATTGATGAGTATATCTGGTGGCATCCTCGTGCGGAGCGAGCGGCAACGGGGACCTTGAGTAGGAGCGACCGACGGCGGGCTCGAGTGGGACCGGGCAGCAAGGGATCAGTGGTGAATGTGGCGCCATGATGGGCAGATCCAGTGAATCCATCGGGGTGCGGAGGGATAGTGGTAGAGGCGCAAGGAGGAGTGACGACGACAACAACGATGAGCTGGCGGGACTCGACGACGGAGACGACGAGCAGTGGCAGACTACGACGACGACAAGCACCCGCTTGCCAAAAAACAATTTTTCCATGTGGGTGCGCCATTCGCATGAAAAAATAGCGATTGCAATCATCTCCTGGCAGACGGACGGTTCAACCGCATGCAAAAATAGCTTTTGGATGCATGCAAAAATACCATTTTAGTAGTGGCCAATATAAGACATGAAAAAAAAGGGGTTGTGCTTCAGTCCTGTATTTTGAGATGGTGAGATGGAGGGAGTACTACACATCAACTTCAAAAGTCATAGAAGTTTAGTTTAGTTTACATTGTCAGAAAGGGAAATTACATTGGACAAACTCCATGCTAATTGCTAAAACAACTGGCTAAGTGAATCAACAAAGTTGCCAACTCCGTCTGTTGCTTAAACCTCATATGATTCTAGATTAAACCAAACCTTCTGAGAGCGACCGGGACCGCTTCCTTTTAGGCAGCATATCCGGTGGTTGTGCAAGTATCTCGTAATGCGAAATATAGTTGTAGTAAGGAGGTATGCTAGATCGCCACTCCAGGGCATCAAATTTCTCCGGAGGCTCAACGTCTCCGGTAAGAACATCATTTGATAGAATTGGGGATAGATCAGCCAGCTGAGCAGAACTTGCTTGATGGAGGCTATATGTCGCTGCGACAACACTCATATTTCTAGATGTCCAAATGTAAGTAAGTCCACTTGTTTTTGTATACGCGTCGCTTGGGTGTTCTCCTAGCACGGAGATATGCATGTCTGTGTAATGCCTGAAGCATTTGAGAAACCTGCACCAGAATTGAGCACTAAGATTAGACCTGAGTATGCCACCAATGACGTGTGTTGCCATGAAAGATCCCTTCACCAAGGTCGCGATCTCCATACAAATGGATGCTAGCTTTGGCTCTTCTTCGGGATTCCTGCTCCCAAAAGCAATCGTCTTGAAGAAATACCAAAATGCTTCTTTTGGAAGAAAATCTAAATGAAGTGCTTCTGTTGTTCCAAAAGCCCTTATCTTGTCTGATCGGCTCGTTAATATGATCTTACTCACAGGTGTTATGTGCTCTCCTCTTAGGTTGTGCAATATTCTTGCCCATGTTCTGTCGTCCATATCATCATCAGCAAGTTCAATGATAACCAATGATTGTCCAGTTGAGGTAGGATTTCGATGTTTGATTAGACCGGTGTCTGTAAGAAAACCACCCCCAATACTATCTGCGCTACATAAAACAATCATGGAGAAGTATTTACGCACCCGTTCATCATGACAGACATGCTCAACAAGAGTGCTCTTTCCTACCCTGCCCGGTCCAATTATCGGAAGCACATTAATGCCTTTTGCACTAGGATGATTTGGTTCTAGCAAGAAGTTGATGATCCTCTCCTGTTCTATCTGGCGACCAAACATGCAGTTTTCTAGCAACAAGTAGCTGCAATAAGGTTGACGACTCATATGAGGGTAGCAACTCACAAACGCAACAAACTCCTGCATGTCTGAAACAATGTTTTCTAGGTGACCAAGCATCTTCTGCAACTCCTTCTGGTCCAAAACTTCGGATGCAATTTTCCTTGTTCTAGTGGAGAAACAAAACCGCTTAAATTGGCTGAAAGGGGACAGGCCAAGAGAGCGATCACCCACCTCATCTTGAGCATGCGCTTGAACAGTTCGGTACCTGAAATTATCAAGGAAGTAGTAGCCTCTGTACATCACGGCTCTCACCATCCTAAGCTGAAGCAGCATAGCTTGGTTCGTGATCTGCCTCCCATGTGCCTCCTCAACGATGGCTTGGATCCGCAGCAACATGCGGTGTAACTTCCGTAGATTCTCCTCCACACCCTGATGCTGCCGGTAGTATCTGTCAATCGTGAAGGATATGGACCTGCTGAGAAGATCACCAAGAACAGCAGAGAAGAAGGCGTCCATGGTGAGATTTTGTGATTAGAAGAAACCAATTAGGTGCACCTGTTGTCTTATACAAAAGGCTAGCCACAAGGAGTTGCCACTTGCCGTGTTGCTGTTGAATTGCATAGTATTGCAAGGCCGCTGTCTAGGTCGTTCATTGACTGCACAATTAGTACTCCCTTTGTTCCTAAATACTTGACGTCGTTGATTTTTTTAAACATATTTAAGTGTTCATATTATTCAAAAACTTTTATGAATATTATTGAAAAACTTGAGTAGTAGTAGTAGTATATTTAACAATGAATCAAATGATAGGAAAATAATTAATAATTACTTATTTTTTAAAATAAGATGAATGGTTAAATATATTTTAAAAAGTCAACGGTAACAAATATTTAGGGACGGATGGAGTATTAGTCATCGGTAGGTGGTCAACGAAAGGCTCGTTATGGGTAGGTGATTTTCAGTGCATGTGCTAGACCTTAGAATTACTACTTTCAATTTAATTAACGTTTTAAACAATTAATACGGTCTACCTTATTTTTCTATTATAATACATATATTAAATAAATGTATGTTTACTTTTATTGTAGTGTTTTGAAAGACAAATCTATATATGTTGTTCTAGTTTTTTTAAACTAAATATTTTTAAAATTATTAATGGTCAAAGTTATAAAAGTTTGATCTTAACTTTGTTTAAAACATAATTATTATAGAATCGAAGGGAGTAGTAAATGTACAAAGGCCGAGAGACATGCAGTTTTCCAGCAACAAGTAGCTGCCATAAGGCTGGCGACTCATACGAGGGTAGCTGCTCATAAGCACAGCAAACTCCTGCATGTCTGAAACTATGCTTTGCAGGTGATCAAGCATCTTTTGCAGCTCTTTCTTCTCCAGGACTTGTGACAGAATTTTCCATGTTCTAGTGGAGATGCAGAGACGCTTCAATGGGCAGAAATGGGACAGGCCAAGAGAGTGATCACCAACAAGGCAACAACGTACGCCCCTCCAACCACAAGCAACGGTTGCCCATTAACAACTAAGAAACCATATTTTCGAGCACATGTTACATACGTAAACCATTATAAAATCACAAACATTAAAAAATAGCATTTTATCAACATCTCGACCAATTGTTAATCGTAACTTAATCACCATGATTTTACAAATAAACATATTTTAATAGATGATTTGAAAGCTAAAGTTTATATTTAGATGTAACTTGACGATAATACATGATTAATAAATTCATTCTTGAGAATAATATATAATATACACATAAAAACTTGAATGATATTATATATAAGAATTTTGTGTCCTCTTCTCATATACTTAACACTCCTTTTCTGATACACTATTTTTCATGCATTCTATATTTTAAATTGTATGTCAACTTGGATTATACATTGTGATCAATATGGATTCTTTTTAATCTTATTTTAAATTATATTCCTACTTGAACTCAGTTTTAATCTAGTCCGTCATACTCTTGACACACACTTTAATCAATGACTTAGATCTGATTAATGCATAAATTTCTAAGCTATAAGAGCAAACATTGGTGACTTTATTTTCTATTACTTTATCAAGATAATAAATTCGTGGTCTATTTTACATCGGTTATTTTTAAATTTGGAGTATAGATGCCACTGACATATAGAAATCATCACATGTCGAGAAGGCTGTGGAAAGGGGAAGTATTTGTAGAAGAGATGCATGTCCAGTGGCAGAGGTCCTGAGGACTACAAAGATTTAAAACAAAAATCTGGACCAAAACAGCAGTAGTACAACCACATGGATGTGCGGAAATGGAAGGTGGAACTTGCCGGAGGTTGACGATATTTTTTTTAGGCAAGAGTTTTACAATATCAATAGATATTGCAGATAAAACTAACCCTCTATGGCAGTTACCGTTCAAAACTATTGAAGGGTGTGTTTAGTTCACACCAAAATTAAAAGTTTGGTTGAAATTGGAACGATGTAACGGAAAAGTTGGAAGTTTATGTGTGTAGGAAAGTTTTGATATGATGGAAAAGTTGAAAGTTTGAAAAAAAAAGTTTGGAGCTAAACTCAACCTGAGCTAACAAGCCACTGAACTCCGAAGATCAAGGAGGAGACACCCGAGGCAGTTAGTTTGTGGAGATCTTGGAGGGCGGCAAGCACGCTTGAGGTTGCAACTGCAATAGAGATATTTAACTATTTACCATTTTTACAAGTGGCAATTAAGAATTTACTACTGAATCCACATGTCATAGATTGTGGGTGGTAAATAGTCAAATGCCCCAGGATCTAGACTGCTAGAAGGAGAAGAAAGATTGATGCATGGGTCCTATCATTTATTTAAAATTTTGTTGCCTGATTGGACCACCATATAAGCACCACGTAGATGAAAACCGACCATTTCTTTAAAATATTATTGGCTGACTGGATCATCATGTAAGCATCACATAGACGAAAAATTATAGGGTTGGTTTGAACCAAGGGGATGGGTAAAGTAAGGGGCTGTTCAGATTGATGCTATTTTCAACTATATTATTTTATTTTAAAGTTGTAAAAAAAATGTATGCGTTTAGTTTGTTGCCAAATTTGGTAAATACATAAGAAATCTTGCTAAAATTTTGGTAATATTGCCAACTTACTAAATTTTGGCATAGATTTATTTTGTCTACAATCTGAACAAGCCCTAGATAGTTTCAAGACAAAAGTGGCAAAATATGATATATTAGATGGTAACTCGGACTTATCCCTTTATTTAAAATTATTTCTTATACATATGTAGCGATCAATCAATCCACTATAATTTAGTCCCATCAGCATAGATTACACATATATTTATTTTTAATTTATTTAACATGGTAATTTTTTTAAGCCTCAAGAATGAACATAGTGGCTCCTTTTAGCCATATTTATAACTAGCATGGTGGCCCGCGCAGATTGCGCGGCTAGCATCATTACATTTTATCTCATATAATAGCATATATGTTTTCTCAATATATTATTCAAATATATTAAGAAGACAACATAATTTTAAATTTTATACTAACTTTACGAAACTACTAATGTGTAATATTCATATTGTATTTTATATATGTGCTAGTTATTAATTATTTTTAATATCAAATTTTAGTTATTCGTAAATTATATTCATATAGACACTAGACTCGTCTTTATATATATATTTTAAATTCTGGATTTTCATTACCTGTAAATTGTATTTCTATATAGACTCTAGGCTTTTCTCCCAATATTATTTATTTTTAATTCTGAATTTTTATTATTTCTAATTGTATTTCTATGTGGACTCTAAAGTCATCTTTCAATATTCTTTAATTTTTAATTTCGAATTTCAGTTACTTTTAAATTGTATTCCTATAATGACTTTAGACTCTTCTTTCCATGTTTTTTTTAATTTCGAATTTTAGTTATTTGTAAATTGTATTTTTATGCGAACTCTAAACTAAATTTTTAATTTTATTTTATTTATTCTAAATTTTAGTTAGTTTTAAATTCCTATATGGACTCTATACTCTAATTCTAATATTCCTTATTTTTAATTCCGAATTTCTATTATTTCTTAATTGTATTTCTATATGGACTCAATACTCACTTCTAATATTCCTTATTTTTAATTCCAAATTTCTATTATATCTTAATTGTATTTCTATATGGACTCTATACTCTTCTTCTAATATTCTTTATTTTTTAATTCCGAATTTCAGTTATTTATAAATTGGATTTCTATATGGACTCTAGTCTCCTCTTCCAATATTACTTATTTTTTAATTCCGAATTTTAACTATTTCTAAATTGTATTTCTATATGGACTCTAGTCTCCTCTTCTAATATTCCTTACTGTTTTTCTTTTTCTCCGATTAATATGAGAATTTCTAAGCCGTGAGAGAACGTGGAGGCTCCTTTTTCTAGGGAGTGGATTCTAATCCATCGAGAGGATATCCCCTCGTATACCTTTTTCTTTTAAATTCGATGCAAATAGTTGTGAAAAATTCTGAAAACAATTGACAATATAGAGTATAATGGTACCTACTAGTCCACCAAAATTCATGTTCAAATTCGATCTACACATCAAGAAACATAAAAGATAAATTTAGATATAAACAGTACGATACTATTCATACGCTAAATTTGCCTTTTTTTATATCTTGACTTGTGAGTTAAGTTTGGACTTAATATTTTGTGGAGTTGTATATATGTGTTGTATGAATGTTGTCAAATTTTTCCAGAATTTTTCATAACCGTTTAGATGGTTTTTAAGCAAACGAGGGAACATCCCCTCGAGGGATTAGAATAGTTTTCCCTTTTTCTGTTACTTTAATAAGTTAATAGATATCTCTGTTCTTGAAATAATTTAGTTTTGAACTCTTTTTAGCAAAAATAAATAAATACTTGAAAAATATGTTACATTATTGAAGTATGTAGCTTCACAAATATAAATATGCAACTTTCATTCATAAAAAATCTAATAGTTAAAATATATAGATCAAAGTTTCACGAACTCTTTAGAAAATAAATCAAGACAAAAGATATGTGCAACAAAAAAAAACCATATGACTTGTTGGGGGAATGGCTCCGGGTAAAGGAGCAAGCCTCCGAAAGACGAACCGAGCTTCAACGGAGCCATCCACCCTAGGAAAATGACTAAAGATGGCTACTACCCTAGGCTCCGGAGCAATTTAGAGGCTCTGGGGCCAACCAAGGCTTCCGGAGCCCGCTTGAGGCTCCGGAGGCAGCCAAGGCATCCGGAGCCTCCCGTAGGCTCCGGAGCTGTTTGAGGCTTCCGGAGCTACCCAGGGGCTCCGGAATTGACCAAGGCCTCCGGAGCGCTCCGTGGCCTCCGAAGCCGTATAAGGACTTCGGAGGCCTATCAAGGCCTCCAGGGCTAACTGCTGCCCCGGAGGAAACCAGGGCTTCAAGAGCCCTAGGCTTGAGATGGAGGACTGGACGCTCAGTGGGATGGCATAAATACGTACTACACGCCGCCAACCACCTCTGACACCACTGACGATGGCGAGATGGCGCACGCTATTACCCGGAGCATGGCTTTATCCGGGTAATAGCGGGCACCCTCGGGAACATGCGCCGCTTCCTTAATGGGCGCAGCCCTCCTGTCACCAGGGAATTTACCCGATGGCCGTCAGGCTGGCCCACCGGCCAACCACTTAGATTAGCCAGCAATGTGGGTAGCAATGTAATTTCCTCTTTGTACACTCCATATAAATGTGTAAACGTTGCCCGCGGTTGAGGCATCCAATACAGAGAGAAATACACGCATACTTGTTGGATTTTGTCCCAACATGACTAAAAGATTTGATACCGAAGATGCACACAATTGATTAATACTAGTTAGTTTACATCATCAAAGAGGGTGGGAAAGAGAAGGGGGCACACATGAGTAACACCATTTGAAAAATAATTGGATTGGAACGAAATGGAACATGTTTACCAAACAGTCCGTTGATGGACCTAATCTAAAGTTTGACAACACTAATTCCATATCAAACTAACTCTTCTGAGAGCGCCCCGGATCGCTTCCTTTTAGGAGGTAGCATAAGTTTCTGTTGTGCAAGTATCTCGTATTGCGTGATGTAGCTAATGTATGGAGGTATGCTGGATTGCCATTCCAAGACTTCATATTTTGCTGCCTGAGGCTTAACAGTTCCGGTTAGAATATCTCTGCTTGTTAGTACCGTTTGTAGACCATTTAACCTTGCAGAATTTACTTGGTAATAATTGTATGTCACTAAGTCACTGTCACCACAATAGTTTTCATGCATCCAAATGTAAGTACGTCCACTGTTAGCATTATACAAGTCTCTTGGGTGTTCACCTAGCAGATGTATATGCCTGTATGTGAAAAATTTCAGGCGTTTGAGCAAACTGTACCAGAATTGAGCGCTGAGATTAGAATTGAGTATGCTCGCAACGATGTTTAATCCCATGAAAGATCCATTCAGAACAGCTGCAATCTCCATACATATAGATGCTAGCTTCGGCTCCTCTTCTGGATTTGTGCTCCCAAATGCGACCGTCTTGAAGAAATACCAAAAATCTTCTTTTGGCAAAAAACCTAAATGGAGTGCTTTTGTTGTTCCAAAAGTTGCGATCTTGTTTGATCGACTTGTTATTATGATCTTGCTCACAGGTGCTACATGGTCTCCTGATCTTAGGCTTTGCAATATTCTTCTCCATGTTTCATCATCCATCTCATCCACAAGTTCAATGATCGCTAGTGACAGCTTGCTTGAGGCAGGATTTCGATGTTTGATTGCACCGGTGTCTGTAAGAGGCGCCAGGTCTCCATCGCCAATGCTATCTGGGCCATAGAAAACAGTCGTAGAAAAGTATTCACGAACCCTTTCATCACGGCAGACGTGCTCGACGAGTGTGCTCTTCCCAACTCTGCCCGGTCCAATTATCGGAAGCACATCGATATCTTCTTCATCACCGAGAGGATGTGGTGCTAGCAAGAAGTTGATGATCCTCTCCTTCTCTATTTGGCGGCCAAACATGCAGTTCTCCAGCAACAAGTAGCTGCAATATGGTTGGCGTTTCATACGAGGGTAGCCGCTGACGAGCACAACAAACTCCTGCATGTCTGAAACTACGGTTTTCAGGCGACCAAGCATCTCTTGCAGCTCTTTTTTCTCCAAAATTTCGGATATTGTAGTTTTCCTATCTCTAGTGGAGATACAGAACCGCTTTAATGGACTGAAAGGGGACAGATCACCCACCTCATCTTGAGCATGTGGTTGAGCGATTCGATACCTGAAACCATCGAGGAAGTAGTAGCCTCTGTACATCATCTCTCTCAACATGCCAAGCTGTTGCAGCATCGCTCGGTTTGTGATGAGCCTCCCGTCGGCCTCCTCGACGATGGCTTCGATCCGTAGAAGCACGCGGTGTAACTGCTGCAGACGGCTCTCCTCCTCCACGCTCTGCTGTTGCTGTTTGTATCTGTCAATCATGAAGGATATGGACCTGCTGAGAAGATCACCAAGAACAGCAGAAAAGAAAGTGTCCATCATGGTTAAGATTTTTGTTATGATTGGAACAAGGGTATAATCAGGGCAGGCATGCAACTTATACTGAAGCCTAGCCACAGGGAGCTGTACATGTTGTTGTTGAATTGCTCCAGGTCAGCCCTTAACAGCGATTTCTTGCTGAGTTGTTGGTTTCAAACGTTTTAGTTGTTGAGTGTTGACTGCACATTCAGTCGCCGATAGTGACAACGAAGGGCTCATAAGAGGCGATGATTTTCAGTACACGTGCTAGACCTTAGAATTAGCAAACGTCAGCTCCCTTACGTTTTCAGAATTAGGTAATTAAGCCAGGCGTTTGATAAGGAGTAATATACATGGAGGGTCATCCAATTTGCTTAGGTGTATCATATAGGTCACTCTACTTTTAAAATGCACATCTGGATCATTAATGTAAGTTAAGTGAGTCATTTAGCCATTTAACTATTCACATGAGCACACCTCATACATATAGCATGTCACCTAGGGTTGAAAAAAATGTTTGAGCATCCGCCGCCATTGCCTAATAGGATTTTGCCTCCGTTGTTGTTTAAGATTGTACAATAACTCATAAAAAAGCAAAGTGAAAATGATTTGGTTCTCCTAATTTCGTATATTTTCAAGTGGTCGTGCTGTGAGAATGGGAAAAAAATACATATGTGATTTTCTACATATGTCAAAGCATTTTTTTCAATCATAGGTAGCATGTCATGCGTACAAGGTATGCTCATATGGATAGTTAGATGAACAAGTGACTCACTTGACTCATTAGTGATCTAGATGTGTATTTTAAAAGTAGAGTGACCTACTTGACACAACTAAACAAGTTAAGTGATCCTCCATGCATTTTACTCTTTGATAAATTACCCTCCACTTCATATTATTGTTTGCTTTATTCGTAGAAAAGACTGTCCTGTTCCATGTTTCCTTGACTCTTGGAATGCTGGAGAAAGCAATATGTGTTTTTGTTTATTTTAGAAAAAAAATCCATGCAGGTGTCATACGAGAGAATGTGATGCAATATGTTTCTTACTTATATTTGGAGAAAACAGAAGAAATGGTATGATCATCAGATTAAGCCATAGAAGCATGAGGAACCTTCTTGTGTTCTCTCAGTGTCAGAACTCATGAGAGAAAACAAGCATGGAAGTCTGACGAAAAACGTACAAACAGATGATGTGAGATTCTGAGTGGTAAAGGCATTGTATTGCTTGATACTTGAGTCGCCACTGGAATTATGGTTCAACACGCTTTCATATGGTCATGCTCTTCTAACTTAGTACTCCCTCCGTTTCACAATGTAAGTCATTCTATTTAGATTCATTAACATCAATATGAATGTGGAAAATGCTAGAATGACTTACGTTGTGAAACGGAGGAAGTAACATTTTGTTACAAATATATTTAATGTCAAAGTTCAACATAAAAGACCATGACAAATCAAATTGGGTCTTACAAAAAAAATGCACGAGGGAGAAATTTAAAAGCCAACTTGTCTCTGTTTTAAGAAATGAACAAAGACCCACATTTTACTGCAGCCAAAAAAAAAAAAGAAAAAGAGAGGGATTTCTTGTTCATCCTGAGGCAACTGAAAATTTGCTACATTTCAGTCACTGTCACTCCACACTTTTTCTTTATAAAACAATCCCTCCTTTGACAAAAGGTTGAATGAAGAATTATCTAAGCTAAACATAAAACGAACCAGTTGGGCAGTGTTATTTGAAGTAAATTTGCATGTTCTACACCACTCTTCCTCTCCTTTTTTAAAATAAAACTGTTTCTTATACATCTGTGGCTATCGATCTATACTATATAATGTTCCACTTTGATGGATAGCATAGATATTTCTTTTTTATTTCATTTAACATAATAATTTCTAAGCCTTGAGAATGAATATGATGGCTCCTTTTAGTCATGTTTGTACTGTTCAATTTCAAACTTAGACCACTTCTTTTTTTAAAAAATATATAAATACCTAAATATGTTAGTTAATGTTACATTATTAAAGTGCTATGCTTCACAAATATAACCATACAAGTTTCATTCATCAAAATCTAATCGTTCAAATATAATTTGTGGTGAGTCAGATGTCAATGTTATTCGAGAACAAAGGGAGTGATATAGAGATACAGATTCAAATTTCATAAAATTTTATAAATATATAAACATAAAAAGATATGTCCAACCTTACAAAAAAAAAACAAAACC
This sequence comes from Oryza sativa Japonica Group, assembly GCF_034140825.1. Lineage (NCBI taxonomy): Eukaryota > Viridiplantae > Streptophyta > Magnoliopsida > Poales > Poaceae > Oryza > Oryza sativa. The sequence continues at coordinate 30,663,362 of NC_089035.1, read as the reverse complement.
ATATGACTAAAAGATTATATGACGGAAGATGGCACGACATTCCTGCATAAAGATGTACACAAGTAATAGTAAGTTTACATCAAAATAACTGGATAAGAATGGAGTCAAACATATTTTATAAACTGTTGCTGTTATAGAATCCATATTTGTTTGATGTGCCATATGGATGGAGCTAAACTAGTTTGACAACCAACATTATTTTGGATCAAACTAACTCCTCTAAGAGCGCCCGGGATCGCTTCCTTTTAGGTAGCATAAGCGGCTGCCGTGCAAGTATCCCGTATTGCACGATATAGCTATAGTATGGAGGTATGCTGGATTGCCATTCCAGGGCTTCACATTTCTTCTGAGGCTTAACATTTCCGATAAGCATATCGCTCATTCGTATCATTGGTAGATTATTTAGTCCTGCAGAATTTGCATGGTAAAGATTGTATGTCGCTGCGTCACCGTCACCATAGTAGTTTTTATGCATCCATATGTAAGTACGCCCACGGTTAGACTTGTATGAGTCTCTTGGGTGTTCACCTAGCAGACGGAAATGTCTGTCAGTGAAATATTTCAAGCGTTTGAGAAAATTGTACCAGAATTGAGCAGTAATATTAGATCTGAGTATGCTCCCAACAACATTTGATTCCATGAATGATCCATTCACCAAGTCTGCGATCTCCATACAAATGGATGCTAGCTTCGGCTCCTCCTCAGGATTTGTGCTCCCAAATGCAACCGTCTTGAACAGATACCAAAAGGCTTCTTTTGGGAGAAAATCTAATTGGAGTGCTTTTGTTGTTCCAAAAGTTGCTATCTTTCTTGATCGACTCGTTATTATGATCTTACTCACAGATGTTATGTGGTCTCCTCTCAAGCTGTGTAATATTCTTCTCCATGTTTCATCATCCATCTCATCGACAAGTTCAATGATAGCTAATGACTGTTCGCCTGAGGCAGGATTTCGATATTTGATTGCCCTGGTGTCTGGAAGAAGCACCATGTCTCCATTATCAATGCTATCCGGGCCATAGAAAACAATTGTAGAGAAGCATTTACGTACTCTTTCATCACGGCAGACATGCTCAACAAGAGTGCTCTTCCCAACTTTGCCTGGTCCAATTATCGGAAGCACATCAATACCTTTTGCACCACAAAGAGGATGTTGTTCTAGCAAGAACTTGATGACCCTTTCCAGTTCTGCATGACGACCAAACATGCAGTTTTCCAGCAACACATAGCTGCAATAGGGTTGGCGAGTTATACGAGGGTAGCTGCTCGCAAGCACAACAAACTCTTGCGTGTCTGAAACAATGGTTTCCAGGTGACCAAGCATCTTTTTGCAGCTCTTTTTTCTCCAAGATTTCAGATGCGATTTTACTTGCTCTAGTGAAGATAAAAAATCGTTCTAATGGATTGAAAGGGGGCAGGTCGAGAGAGTGATCACCCACCTCGTCTTTAGCTTGAGCTTGAAAGATTCTGTACCTGAAATTATCAACGAAATAGTAGCCTCTGAACATGACATCTCTCAACATCCTGAGTTGCAGCAGCATCGCTTGGTTTGTGATGCACCTACTGTCTGCCTCCTCAACGACGGCTTTGATTCGCAACAGCATGCGGTGTAACTGCTGTAGATTCTCCTCCACACCGCCCTGGTGATGGTGATGGTATATATCAATCACGAAGGATATGGACCTGCTAAAAAGATCACCAAGAACAGCAGAAAAGATGGTGTCCATGGTGAGATTTTTGTGATAGGAAGAGGGAGAGCAATCAGGCTGGCAATTTAAACAAGTTGTCCTGTTGCTGTTGAACTCATTGCAAGTGTCTTCAAAAACAAAATTGCATTGCAAGACCGCTGCTAGGAGCAATGCTTTGGCTTGTTTTACACAGTGGATCACTCATTGACATATGATTGTCCGTTTCAGACATTCAGCTGTTGACTGCACAATTAGTCATGTCGACAGGTGGCCCGTCGCCAACAGAAGGTTCGTGAGGACTGAGAAGGTTCAGAGAACGAGTCACACCTTCAAAACATTTCAATGCTTTGGCTTCTTTTTTTTCTTTTCCTTACACAGTGGGCCATTCAGAAGGCTGAGAAGGTGATTTTCAGAACACGACTCATACCTTACAATTAGCAAACATCAACTCGATTCAGACTCAACCAATTAACATAGGTTATCAATAATCCTCTACTTCATACTACCTATGCTCATTTGTAGTAGAAAAGACTGCTCTATTCTATGTTTTTTCAAGATACCAACCATCTTTTGCATCTCTTTTATCTCTTCCCCTTACAGAGTATTTCCGTTGTTCCAGTGGATAAATAAAACCACTTTGCTGAACTAAATGGGAGAAAGCGATCAAGAGGTCAACCAACTCACCTTGGGATTTACCTGTGATGATTTGGTAACTGAAAGATTCAGACATGTAGTAGCCTTTGTACATCGCTTTTCTCATCATTTGAAGTTGAAGGATCATTGCTTAGCTTGTGATGTGTCTCCTATCGGCCTCCTCAACAACGGTTTGGATCAACAGACGCGCGCACTGCAGCCAATGCAGATTCTCGTCCACACCCTGTTGCTTCCAGTAGTATCAAGTATCAATGAGGAAGGATATGGATCTGCTGATAAGATCACCAAGAACTGCAGAAAGGAAGGTCTCCATGGTGAACTGTTATAAATCATAGAGGGAAAAGAGGTGTTTCAGGCCGTACTGCAGGAGCAAGACTTACGGCAATCAGGCATGTTTCTTAAATAGATTAGCGACAAGGAATTGTGATGTGGACACATTGAAATCATTGGAGGCTGCTATCTAGATACAATGATTCTACAAAGGCACTGCTAGGCCGGGGCATTGAGGGCAAGTGATTGTGGATTTCAGAACGTGTATTAGCAGTTTACCACTTAGCACTGCAAGAGAGCTTGGTGGCCTAATCTCACTGGACCGACACTAGTGCACCAATCGAACTTTTTATTAAGTCATACTCCCTCCGTCCTAAAAAAAAAAAGACGACCTCCTAGTACAACAAATCACTAGGTTGCCTTTTTTTGGGATGGGGGAGTAGAGGGTAAACATGTACAAAGTCAGCAACAATGTTACTAATTACAGCCCCCAAACCCAGCCCACACTCGGCAGTCGGCACTGAGACCTGGACTACTCAACAGTTACATCGAATCATATTGTAATTTACTGAGGAAAGTACCCCAAGCAGCCATTCATCCCCAATATCGATAGCCAACTCGTCAGGAGATCTCCCTACATGCTAAGCGTTTAGAGAGCACGACATTTAGGACAACAAAATCAATCTATCCAATCAACCTATCCGATGAGAACATGGAAATCACAACAAATCCACCAACCAACGGCTACCTACCTAGCTATGCTATTTACCCATCACGGCGGCGTGGAAGTCAGGCGGCGGGGAGGAGGACGGGGCCGGCGGCGCAAACCGGCTCGGCATGCAGGTCCGCGGCGGGGATCGCGCGGGCGGAGAGTATGGGCGGCAGGGACTCCACGCGCAGAAGCAACCACTGCCGGCGCCGGGACCACAGCGCCGCCGCGGACGCCCGCGCCGCGCGCCCGCCGGCGGAGATAGCGCCCGCAGCCATCGCCGGATTTCCCAGCAGGACGCGGCGAGGGAGAGAGAGACCAACCGGGCCTTTGAGTGACGGGTGGGCTTGGGAATAGATGCAGCTTGTGGACCAAATTGTGGGCTTGGATTTTTAATGGTTCGTGGGCTGAATACCACGCCAAGAAGGGGTTTTGGATTGAAGGGTTTTTTTAGTAACTGAACAAATTCCTGAAAAAATCGTGCTTTTTGAGAAGTACTCCCTCCATCCCATATTATAAGGGATTTTTCGTGGACGTGACATATTCTAATACGATGAATTTGGATAGAGATATCATATCCACCAAAAATCCCTTATAATATGGGACGGAGGGCATGTTCATAATTGGATGGGCAAGCGAGATGTAATGCCAACTACTCATACGGTCAGATATGATAAAACCCAGCCAAATCCTCGAGTACTGAAAACTGGCGACCTCCACCTCAAGGTGAGGTGAGACTGAACATTGATGGTGCTTTCTATGAAGCTAGCAAAACTGGTGGCTGGGGATTTGTGATTCGGGATCATGACGGAAATGGCGTGCCAGCAGGTGCAGGGAAAATTGAATTTGTGCATGATGCTCAGAGTGTCGAAGCTGAAGCTTGCTTGTATGCTCTGCTTACTGCAACAAGTCATGGAATCTCACACATCGCCAATTCGCCATAGGAACGTATTGTTCTATCTTTTTTTTAAAACGCGCAAAACAATTGTACGTCAATATATTAAAAGATTTATAGTTACACAACACAATTAGCCAAACCAGCTTATGCCAAGGGAAGGGAGAAAAAGCAAAATAAAAGGCTGAAGCTTAGAAAACTACGGCGGCTAAAACAAAACTCCAAACAGCGGGAAGGGGCCGAGCCACGCTACACTCCAAACAAGTCCCCAAAAACGGCAACGCCTGCTAAAGACTACAGATGGTCCTCCGAGTGGATAGACTCCAGAACCACTGAGATTGAAGAGAGTGCAGAGTCGAAAACCCTAGAGTTTCGTTCCTTCCACAATTGCCAAGAGATTAGGAGCACTAAGGGGTTGAAGCCGGCACGGAGATGCTTAGGTAAGCAGGCCCTGGAGGGCAGCCACCAATCCTGGAACCGATTGCCACAGGGGTGAGAGAGGGTAGCCTAGCCAGGAGGCGACAGAACACAGAGCCAAACCTGCCAAGCAAACACGTAGTCGAGGAGCATGTGGTTCGCCGTCTCAAGATCCTGAGCGCAAAAGGGGCAGACCGAGTGATTATCGATGCCACGCTTCTGGAGGAGATCAGTTGTCTAGCAGCGCTGCTGGAATGCAAACCAAAGGAAGAACCTGCATTTAGCAATACCCTTTTTCGTGCCAGAGAAGATCGGCATAGGCAAAGGAATGCTGGCCATAGAAGAATGCTTGGTACACCGAACGCGCTGAGTAGCGCTGGTTAGAGGTCCAACGCCAAACGAGACGATCCTCGACACCCGGCGAGAGTTGTACGTGAAGCACCGCATCCCAAATAAGAAGAAACTGGGACATGACCAGGACAGTGAGGGCACGGATGTCAGAGATCCAGGAGTTGTTCGCCAGGTCAGAAGCAACCAGATTGTTCTATCCTGATGGCTGCTTTGAAGTCAGATTGTTCTTCAACGCCAGATTGTTCTATCCTGGTGGGTGCTTTGAAGTCAACTGACTATGATCATGCTCCTGCGGGCGTCATCTTCAGGCAAATTAAAATGATGATCTATGTGGATTTTGACAAGGTCGATGTGTGTACCCGGGTCAGATGTCCATTGGGCTGATCCCCTTCCGGAGTTTGTAAAGTCCCTTGTTAATAAAGAGCACGGTACGATTAAAAAAAAAAACTCCTCATACGGTCATAAGCATGGCAGGATGCTATTTGGCGCAACTTCGTTGTTGGCGCCACAGTTTCAATCCACAGGTTGCATTGGGAGGCGGAGGAGTTTGATTCAACTACACATTACGTGGGACCACAACTTAATGCAATGTACAATTTCGCGCACAGCCGCTGCAGAGGATCGGATCTACATACACCATGACAAGATGAAACGAGATGATCAGCTTCATTTCATGTAACCAGCTGCCTAAGACGCTTCTTCCTATCAAGGACACGGTGCGGACCAGGCGGCGTGTCCAGCGAGCAGCTCATCAGGTAGCTCCGGCAAGGGGGTATCTGCGACGTCCACGCCAGGACCTCGAACCTCCCGCGGGGCGTCACCCTACCGGACAGCACCTCCTGGAACGTCACCCTGGGGATCTCCTGCTTGGCGGGGCACGCGGTGTAGAAGCCGTGGCACAGGAAGATCTTGGAGCTCTCGGCCAGCCTCCACAGGTACACCGGGTGGTTGTTCCGCAGCAGGTCGTGCGGGTGCTTGCCGAACATGGCGCGGTGCTTCCGCGTGTACTCCCTCATGTTCTTGAGGATGAGGGTCCAGTAGTGCGCGTCCGGGTTGGCCCTCATCAGGCTGCTGGCGATGGTGGCGCCTATGAAGCCGCCCTTCTGCTCCGCGGAGATGTCCATGGCGATGGACGCCAGCCTCGGGTGGTCGTCCGGGTTCGCGCTGCCGAACGCGAGCACCTTGAAGAAGTACCAGTAGACGTCGTCGCGGAGGAACTTGAGCTCGATGGCGCGCGCCGCCGGGATGCCACGGACCGTCTCCGGCGACCTGCTCGTCACGATGATCCTGCTCCCCCGCGCCCTGCACATCGCCGACGACCGCAGCCGCCTCCATGCCCCGTCGCCCACGGGCTCCTCGTCCTCGGCTAGGTCGACGACGACGAGCGAGCTCCCGTGGGAGGCATGGCTGCCGTGCTTGACGGTCAGAGCACGATGGTCTCCCATGTCCTCAAGGTCTTCTCGGCTCAAGCACACGATGGAGGAGAATCGGCCGCGGACCCTCTCGTCGTGGCAGACGTGTTCGACGAGGGTGCTCTTCCCGACCCTCGCGACGCCAACTATGTGCAGCACGCCGGCGCCGGCGCCGGCGCCAGCGCCGCAGACGTCCGGCTGCAGCAGGAATCCAACGACCTGCTCCACCTCCTTCTGCCGGCCGAACATCAGCTTGTCGAGGAGCAGGTGCATGCTGTAAGGCTGAGTACTGATGCGAGGGTAGCCCTTGAGGAAGACGACGAACTCCCTCATGTCGGCGATCGTCCGCCCGAGGCTGTCGACCGTGCGGCGCAGCTCCGCGGCGCCCTCGTCGGCGGCGAGGAGGCGGAGGCGCTTGGCGGCGTTGAGCCTGGACGGCGCGAACGAGAACGACGCCCCGTCCGCGTGGGCTCGGTACGTGAGGGCGTCGAGCATGTGGTAGCCGCTGTACATGGCCTCCCTGAGCACGTCGAGCTGCCGGAGCATGGCCTTGTTGGTGATGTGCCGCGCCTCGGCCTCCTCGACGGTGACGTGCACCCTGACCAGCGCGAGGCGCAGCTTCTCGAGGTCGTCCTGCACCGTGCTCTGCTGCCGGTATCGCTGCACCAGGTAAGAGATGGACCTGCCGAGGAGGTCGCTCAAGATCGCTGGCAGGAATGTCTCCATGTCGGTCACCCAACCTTCAGGAGAGAAGAAAAACTGCATGATAAATCCCCTTTTTTGCGATAAGTCCACAGGATTTGGCTACAAAAGCAGGTCTATTATATATAAGTAAACAGAGGATGGAAAAGAGCTGCAACTGAAACTGAACTTACAGTGCTCGGTACTTTTAGGGTAAAATCCTCACTGGATTCTCCAGGTATCTCAAGCTTTTTGGCTGCAGGTGTGAGTGTGATGAACAGTGTGGCAGTGGCAGATTGCTGAATACACACTATGGGATACACATGTTTTTGGCTATTCGATGCTTCACAAAAACCAGGAAAGGAACAGCGAGATGCGGAGCTCGCCACGCAGCAATCCAGGCGGCGCATTTATTCGTTGCGCATCCACATCGGCCGGCGGAGAGAGGGACGCTTCCCCAGCTCCCAGGGTGCTGCTCAGTTGCTTCCCGAGCTCGCTGACAAAGCAAGACAAGGACCGGTGCAGATGAACCTGATGGGTGATGGCAGATTTCACTTTCCAGGTACTAGGCCAATTTATAGAAATTTGTCTCTGCTTTCTTGTCTTTTCTTGTGTTCTCGATTGAAATCATGTGGGATACTTGTAATCTTGCACAATATAAGTATATAACGCCAGTTTTTTTTTTCTTACCACTATTTTTTTCACGACTATCATTCAAAGAGGTTGGACTTTCAAGCACTACAGATGGTACAGATTGCAGAATTTCCACAAATGACGTACGGGTACAAGCTCAGGAAAGAGAGGACAGATTTCAGAAATCGCGGTCACAGGCACAGAGAGGACAAATGAGCATTACCTTCCTTACACACTTCGATTTGTTTTGAAGCAGTATCCTTCACTTCATTCTGTACCGGTGCTTGATTGAAACAAAGGTATAAGAAGAGTCTTTGGTGCCTTGATCTCATGTTCAACTTGAAATCAGAATGACAGATTGGCAAGGAAAAGGAGCAGCTTGACCTGCATCTTCAATACAAAGATGTCAGTTTAATGGAGAAGGGTCATCTCGCCCTGTTAGGATAAAAATTCTTATATCAAAATAAGGAAAAGCAACAGTACATAACCTGTGGAGTCAATTGTGCACAGAGGACCCTTGGATTAAACAGTTCACAGTGGATTTGGTGCATGATATGTTTGGCTAGTTTTTGCTGCTTCTTTTGGCTTTTGCCAGATTCTTACTAGCATTTCCATATGATGTGACCCTTACAGAAATGTTTAGACCAAATAAAAAAGGAGCAACTCTCTTGGTTGGCATTGGTACCAATATTGGCCCAGCTGAACTATGATAATGTGAGTAATTAAGGTCTTATGCAGAAGTTATTCATACATACCATCATGTGCCTTTCGTAATATCCTGCAGTCCCACAGACGTACACACCATCAATATGGAGTATGAACCTTTAGATGCTTGAATCTAGAAGTTGCCCGCCAACAGATTGTGCTACTTTTTACAATTTTACTGATATGTATTAGAGCTATGATCATTGCATTAAGATGAAGAAAAAATATACAGTTCAGATAAATATGCTACACAACATGAGGACCACCTTAAGAAAAAACCTATCACATCAACTAAACCGTCCTGATCACATTTGGCGACAGAGAGAAATAGAGGCCATGCATGGGCATGCTTTTCAGGAAGATAGTGCCACTGAGAATGTAAAAGAGAAACATAAATATGGACATGTATCTCTTGATAACAAAAATTTTGAAGGTTGATCAGGCTTAAGATGATGAGAAATTCTCGAATTATTGTTTACATAATCACATCTGATATAAAAATATTGAACAGACAATTGAAGAAACATACATTATATTCCGAAAATGGACAAGATTATATATTTCATTGAAGAAATGAGAGATGCCATCTTACATATTATTCATACACATTATAGTTGTTCCTTCATAACTGTCTATGAGTTGAATATACATGTGAGGAGACTAGATTAAATGATTGATTCTTTCATATTGTTTGCTTAACAAAAATAGATACAACCCATCCTTATGTGGATCAGATGGCTTGACCTCCAAAACGCTTATCACTGGCAATTCAGCCTAATTAGTTTCTAACATAACAACTGTTGCTAGAGTACCAGAACGTATCCATTCACGCGCATGAACAGTGTGCACAGGTAGTGTATCATGCATGTGGCAGATGGCCTACTTAACATTATCAACTGGTCTTAATAATTATAATCCATGGACGACCTGATACCAAGTCAAACTCCCCTATGCCAAAAACCGCTTCCTCTTGAATATTATATGCTGCTGTGCTTGTGCTTCACAACTCATTACGAACTCATGGTAGGGAGGTATGCGTGATCTCCATACTAGGACCTCAAATTTTCCATGAGCTTTAGAAGTTCCAGTATGGACTTCATGTAGCATTACCTTAGGATCATCATCCCTGAGACATGTTTTATAGCCATTGACTAGAATGAATTTTGGATCCCTAAAATTTTCAACAAGATATATACCGTGATTTTTTTGAACAAGAGTGTATGGATGTTCACCAAATAGAATGACATGTTTCTCAACGATGTTTCTGTGACATCTAAGGAACAAATGCCAAAACTGGGTGCAAAAATTAGCTCTGAATAATGAAGCAACGAAATTAGCAGCTACAAAACATCTGTACTCTGCTGCCATTTCCATAGCTGCTGATTCTAGAAATGGGTGCTCCACAGGGTTTGTGCTTCCAAAGGCAAGCACCTTGAAGAAGTACCAATGGGCCTCCTGAGGCAACAAACTTAGCTCAAGAGGTTGAGTTGTTCCAACATTCCTGAACCTTTCAGATCTACTTGTAATAATAATTTTACTCCCATGTGGTATGCAGCTTCTTGAAGAGTACAATCTTCTCCAGTTTTCCTCATCTACATCGCCATCATCAATAAATTCGATGATGATAAGTGACCGTTCATGTGCAACACAACTTTGATGCTTGACTATGCCACTATCTCTGAGATCAGCAAAGCTTTTGCTTCCGATATCACTTCCACTACAGAAAACAATAGAAGAGAAAAAACTGCGTACCCTCTCATCATAGCAAATATGCTCAACAAGAGTACTTTTCCCAACTCTTGCTGGACCTATTATTGGAAGAACTCCCAAACTTTCTGCCCCAAGAGATTCTCGCAACAAGAAATTGGTAATCCTCTCTATTTCTGCTTGGCGACCAAACATGCATTTTTCCAAAATTAAATGTTGGCTATAAGGTTGGCGGTGTATGTGAGGATATCCCTTCAAGAAAACAAGAAACTCTTTCATATCGTCAGTGATACTCAGTAGGCTACAAAGCATCTCTCCCACCTCCTTCCTATCCTCACCTTGAAAAGCCATGGTGAACGTCCTAGTGGAGAAACACAACCGCTTGGTAGGTCTGAGTTTGGGAAAGGAAAATGAGTGATCACCAACCTCATCATTGACCATCTCATGCTGAAGCACTCCATTCTTGATAGTATCAACCAAGTAGTATCCCTTGTACATGCCTTCTCTTAGCATCTGAAGCTGCTGGAGCATCGCTCGATTTGTGATGTGCCGCCCCTCGACCTCCAGGACAGTTGCCTCGATCCGCAGCAGCAAGTGGCGCAGGCATTGCAGATCCACCCCCATGCCCATCTTCTGCTGGTAGTATTTGTCAACTAAGAAGGATATGGATCTACTCACAAGATCACCAAGAACTGCAGACAGGAGCACCTCCATTCTGAAGCTCCCACAGTGGAAGAGGGACGGTTTCTTGCTGGGGGTACTAAATTAATTCAGGGATCAGGACACAGCTGATCTCTGGCTGGATGAGTTTAAACACTCGCGTGCAACATTTCAACGGACAATGTGGTTTTTTTTTTTTGAACTAATCAATGTGGTTTATTCAACCCCGTGTGTTTGACTATAGAAATTTTGGGTGCAGCCTAAAGAGAATTCTAAACCATCGTGACCGTGGATAGGCTATTTAATTTACGATACGAGTTGTCAACTAAGATGTGCATAGTCTACAATTACCGCAAGCTTACGACATCGTTCGACCACATTTGCGTTCCCCGACCTCATTGTGTCCATCTTGACTTGTTAAGGAAACTGGAGGATTCGCAAAACTCAAATCGAATCAGGAGGAGTTCGTTGCTTACCCGCAGGCTAGAGAGTACGGACGCGGCCGCGCGGCGCCGCGGAGCAGTGTGCCGCACCCAAGGCCCGCGCGCACGCCACCGCGGTGGGAGCGGCGGCCGTACGGCGGGGTGTGATGTCCAGGGCGCCGCACGAGAAGCCCACGCGAGAGGTCCGCGTCCGCCCGCCCGCCCGCGGCAGCATCCGCGACCGCCACGCGGCCGAGCATCGCCGCCGCGTCGGCTCCGCGCGGAAGCCTTTGGTCGCGAAGTGGGGATACGGGGAAGAGAAAGACCTGAGAAAGCGAGCAAACGTTGCACGGGACGGGGGTTATTAGCGAAAGAAAACCGTTCGTTGGTGGGGGATTGGGAGGGAATGCACTGCCTTTTTTCACGCACACATTTCCCAAACTATTAAATGGTATATTTGTTAAAAAAATCTATAAAAAAGTTGATCTAAAAAACATATTAATTTATTTTTAAAATTTAAAATAGTTAATACTCAATTAATTATGTGCTAATAGCTCATCTATCTCGTTTTGTGTATCTTCTCAATCTTCTTTTTTTCTCTCCTCTCAAACACTTAGGCTGCGTTCGGCAGCTGAAGAAAGTGAGTGAGTTTGTTTCGATTTTCGCGCGCACGCTTCTTAAACTACTAAACGGTGTATTTTTTGTAAAAATTTTCTATAGGAAAGTTGCTTTGAAAATTCATATTAATCTATTTTTCAAATTTAAAATAGTTAATACTCAATTAATCATACGCTAATGGCTCACCTCGTTACGTATCTTCCCAATTTTCTCAATTTCCTCCTCCTCAAACTCACCTTAGGGTAGATGAGTTACTGAACTTAATTAGATCATGATTACAGAACTAGATATGCTCCAAGAGGATGATGATCCTGATCCATCAAGGTAGCAGCTTTGTCAGGGAGAAACACGAATACACAATAACTAGTGATACTGAACTGCTGTAGTTTAACTATTGTAGCTCAGATCTATCTATTATATTAGTAAAACAGCTTTGAAAGGAGACACCACGTTCGCTGTGGGGGCTAGAAATTCCCACATTAATCGGAGAAAAGGAAAAGAAGAGTCCAGGTAGAAATACAATTTTAAAATAGCTGAAATTCGGAATTAAAAATAAGGAATATTGAAAGATGGGTCTATATAAGAACCCAATACGAGATTAATCAAATTCGGAATAAAACCAAAATAAAATCCGAAATTAGAAAAGAAAAGGAGAGTCCAAGTAGGAATACAATTTAAAAATAACTGAAATTCGGAATTAAAAATAAGGAATATGAGAGAATACCTTATATGCCACTGAAAATTGGTCTGATCCCTTATATGCCATGAAATTTGGTTCTTCCCTTATATGCCATTGATACAAATTTGCACACCCTCTTATGCCACTCCCGTCAGTTGACCGTGTGTTGACCATTAATTCTCAAGGAAAAAAACGTATTTATCCTTCTGAGTATAAGGTATACCTAACAACTCAGATAGGGTAAATATGTCTTTTTTACTCGAGAGTTAACGGTCAACACACGGTCAACTGACGGTAGTGGCATGAGAGGGTGCGCAAATTTGGACCAATCGCATATAAGGGAAGAGCCAATTTTTAGTGGCATATAAGGGAACAGACCAATTTTCAGTGGCATATAACGGATTATCTCAAGGAATATTGAGAGAAGAGTCCATATAAGAACCCAATACGAGATTAATTAACATTCAGAATAAAAATAAAAATAAAATCCGAAATTAGCAAAACGAAAAGAGTAGTTCAAGTAGGAATAATATATGAAATTCGGCATTAAAAATAAGCAAATATTGAAAGAACAATCCATATAAGAACCTAATACGAGATTAATTAAAATTCAGAATAAAAATAAAATAATATCCAAAATTAGAAAAACTAAAAGAGAGTTCAAGCAGAAATACAATTTTGAAACGACTAAAATTCAAAAATAAAAAATAAAAATATTAAAAAGAACACTATACGGTATTAATTAAAATTTGAAAAAAAAATGCAATTAGAAAAAGAAAAAAATCAACTAGGACTACAATTTATAAATAACTAAAATTAATGATAAAAAATAAAGACTATTGGAAGAAAAGACCATCTAAAACACATGACGAGATTAATTAAGTAATAAGTTTATAAAAGGAGTAGAGTAGTGGCGGTTGATACGACATCTAAAAACTATTTATAAAACACCAAATAGAATGATGACGGGTAGGTCGTGAAGCAACCAGTCAAGGCGGTTGGCAGGACTTCTAGAAAGTAAAAAAAAAACTCCAATGATAATCATATTTGATTTTTAAAATCTCAATGACAATAAGGAGAGGCAGCGGGCGGGTCGTACAGGAGTATAGTTGCAGAGCCGCCAACGGTTGGTGAGACTTCTAGAAAATAAAAAATGAATTACAACGATAGTTATGTTCGATTTTTATAATCCCAATGACAATAAAGAGTAGGCGGCGGACGAGTCGTAGAGAAGTACAGTGGCATTGTTTGACGTGACTTCTAAAAATTATAAAAAAATGAAACCCAACAAGACAATAAATTCTAAAAACTACAAGGTCCAATTTTTAAAGGTTCGGAACTTCTAAAAATTAAAGAAAAAAACCCAATGATGATCATGTTTGATTTTAAAATCTCAATGATAATAAAGAAAGGAGACAGTGAGCGAGCTATAAAGGAGTACAATGGCAAAGCCTCTGATAGTTTGGCGGGACTTATAGAAAGTAAAAAATGAACTCGAACAATAATTATGTTCGATTTGTAAAATCCCAATGACAATAAAGAGAAAAGACAGTGGACGAGCCGTAGAGGAGTATAATGACAGCGTTTGACAGGACTTCCAGAAATTATAAAAACGTAACCCAACGAAATAATAAACTCAAAAAACTATAATATCCAATTTTTAAAGGTTTCAAGGAGAATGAATAGAAATAGTGGTAAACCGAGCAAGCAAATAAAGAAGAATATGACAGAAGTAAGGGGTAGCAGCTGGTGTGACTTTTAACAACTACATAATTAGAAATACGGGGATGATACGGGGATAGCTATTTAATAAATTTTAAGTAAAATCATACTAAAAAGTATATGATTTTGTTTGGGTGCTAACCGCAATTGCGCGGGCCACCCAGCTAGTTATATTATTAAAATAGCTTTGAAAGGAGGCACCACGTTCGCTGTGAGGGCTAGAAATTCCCACATTAATCGGAGAAAAAAGAAAAAAAGAAAAGGAGAGTTCAAGTAGGAATACAATCTAAAAATAGCTGAAATTCATAAAGAAGTTTCCATATAAGAACCCAATACGAGATTAATCAAAATTCGAAATAAAAATAAAATAAAATCCAAAATTAGAAAAAGAGAGAGAGAGAGAGAGTTCAAGTAGAAATACAATTTAAGAATAGCTAAAATTCGGAATTAAAAACAAACAATATTGAAAGAAGTTTCCATATAAAAATCCAATACGATATTAATCAAAATTCGAAATAAAAATAAAATAAAATCCAAAATTACAAAAGAAAATGATAGTCCAAGTAGGAATACAGTGTAAAAATAGCTAAAATTCAGAATTAAAAATAAGAAATATTGAGAGAAGAGTCCATATAAGATCCCAATAAGAGATTAATTAAAATTGGAAATAAAAATAAAAATCTGAAATTAAAAAAAATAAAGAAGAGTTCAAGTAGAAATACAATTTAAAATTAGCTAAAATATAATTAAAAATAAGCAATATTGAAAGAAGAATCCATATAAGAACCCAATACGAGATTAATTAAAATTCAGAATAAAAAATAAAATAATATCCAAATTTAGAAAAATTAAAAGAGAGTTCAAGTATGAATACAATTTTGAAAGAACTGAAATTCAAAAATAAAAAATAAAAATATTAAAAGAACACAATATGATATTAATTAAAATTTAAAAAATAAATTATGAAATTAGAAAAATAAAAATAAAATTTCAATTAGGAATACAATTTATAAATAACTAAAATTTATGATAAAAATAAAGACTATTGAAAGAAAAGACCATCTAAAACACATGACGAGATAAATTAAGTAACAGACCTATAAAGGAGTAGAGTGGTGGCGGTTGATACGACATATAAAAACTGTTAATAAAACACCAAATAAAATCCTAATGACGATTAAAAGGAGAGACGACAGGCAGGCCGTGAAGCAAACGAGCAAGGCGCTTCCCGGGACTTCTAAAAAGTAAAAAAAAAACCCATTGATAATCATATTCGATTTTTGAAATCTCAATGACAATAAAAAGGAGAAGCGGCGGGCGGGGTGTATAGGAGAGCCGCCAATGGTTGGCGGGACTTCTAGAAAATAAAAAATGAATTCCAACAATAGTTATGTTCGATTTTTAGAATCCCAATTACAATAAAGAGTAGGCGGCGGATGGGCCGTAGAGGAGTATAGTGACATCGTTTAACGGGACTTCTAAAAATTATAAAATAATAAAACCAACAAGACAATAAACTCTAAAAACTACAAGGTCTAATTTTTAAATCACAATGACAATAAAGAGTAGGCGGCGGACTGGCTGTAGAGGGGCATAGTGGCATCGTTTGATGAGACTTCTAAAAATTATAAAAAATGAAACTACAAGTCCAATTTTTAAAGGTTCGAAACTTCTAAAAACTAAAAAAATAATGATAATTATGTTCGATTTTAAAATCTCAATGACAATAAAGAAGAGAGGCAGCGGGTGAGCCGTAGAGGAGTACAATGGCAAAGCCAATGACGGTTTGGCGGGACTTCTAGAAATTAAAAATGAACACAAACGATAATTATGTTCAACTTTTTAAATCTCAATGACAATAAAGCGAAGAGACAGTGGACGGGCCGTAGAGGAGTATAATGGCAACGTTTGACGGAACATCTAGAAATTATAAAAATAAAACCCAATGTGACAATAAACTCTAAAAATTATAAAATCCAATTTTTAAAGGTTCCAAGAAGAATGAAAAGAAATAGTGGTAGATCGAGTAAGCAAATAAAGAAGGAGATGGCATAAGGGGTAACAACTGGTGTGACTTTTAAAAACTATATAATTAGAAACACGAGGATGATAAGGTTTGGTCTTTAAAAGTCTTAAGACAATCAGATAACTATTTAATAAATTTTAAGTAAAATCATATAAAAAAATATATGATTTTGTATAGGTGCTAGCCGCGCAATTGCGCGGGCCACTCAACTAGTTATAGATGATTACAGAACTGAGATGTTGCAAGAGGATTATGATACTCCATCCTGATCCATCAAGGCAACAGCTTCTCAGGGTGATACACAATACACAATAGTAGTGTCAACAAATGCTTGTTCAGCACAAACAAAAAAAGGAGAAAGAAATGCTTTGCTTCACTTAGTACATACAGCAACTCTGTTGCTAGCCTCGTTCAGCCATGCAACTGACCATTATCACAGAACTAACCTACACCAAAAACCGGTCGTAGCTGCGCTTCTTCCTGCCCACCGCATGCCCTGGCGCCTCCGTGCTGCAGCATATCATGTAGCTGTAGTAAGGCGCCATCCTGGACTTCCATCCTAGAGCCTCGAATCTCCCGCGAGGTGTGGCGCTTCCCAGCATGATGTCCGAGATATTGGGAGCCTGGTCCGGACAGGAGTCCGTCTCATAGTAATCAGACATCCACAGAGGATTGCTGGCCTCTGCAAATCTCAAGCAATGCACCCATTGGCCCTTCAGTAAGAGATTGTTAGGGTGATCACCATGCAAACGGAGCTGGTTGCGTATGTATGCCCTCAGGTACTTCAGAGTAGAGCACCAGAACTGGGCATTGAAATTATCCCTCAGTAATCCACCAATGGTGTATGCAGCCAGAAAGGACCCGCTGTACTCCGTTGCAATCTCCATGGCTACCGAAGCAAGCTTCGGGTGCTCATCCGGGTCTCTGCTTCCAAATGCAAGCTTCTTGAAGAAATACCAGTAGGCTTCTGGATGCAAGAGGTCCAGCCGAATAGCTGCTGCTGTTCCCAGATTCTCGATCTTATCTGACCTGCTGGTGATGATTATTTTGCTCCCACGGGCCCAGCAACTCATCGAAGATTTTAAGCTTTGCCATGTTTGTTCACTGATATCGCAAGCTAGCTCAATAATTATCAGCAACCTTTTGCATGAAGAATAGTTTTGGTGCTTCACTACACCATTCTCTCTCAGATTTGCCACTCTTGCATCCTTCAGGTTATTTCCTCTAAGGAACAAAATCAAAGAGTAGTGATTGCGCACCCTATAATCACGACAAGCATGCTCGACTAGAGTGCTTTTCCCACATTTTCTTGGACCAATTATTGGAAGCACAGGAAAATCTTCATCACCAAGACCATCTGTTTGCAGCAAGAAACTGAGCACCTGCTCATGTTCCATTTGACGGCCAAACATGCAATTTTCCAAAACTGAATATGTGTCACGAGGCTGGTGGTGCACTACTCGATAATTCCTCAAAAATACAACAAGATTCATCATGTCAGAAATGCCTTTTTCTATGGTAGCAATCATTCCTTGTAGCTGTTTTATGCTGTTACTACCAAAACACAGTGTTCTTCTATGACTGGAGAAACGAAGACGCTTGGCTGGATTGAACTTAGAAAATGAATAGACATGACTCACCTCCTCATCCTTTCTGTCCTCTTGAAGGGCTGGATATTTATACCTATCAAGCAAGTAGTGGCCTCTGTACATCCCCTCTATTAACATCTGCAACTGATGGAGCATCCCTTCATTGGCAATACACTTTCCCTCTGCCTCCTCAATGATGGTCTGGGCTCTTAGTAGCAGTCGGTTTAGTGTCTCCAGAGCCACCTCAGCATCTGGCAGTTGCTGATATTTCTTGATGGCAAAGGTTGTGAGTCTATAGGCAATATCACTTACGGCTGCAGGAACCAGCATATTCATGGTGATTGGTGAACCTCCCCAAAAGATGGTGCAGTGAAACAAAAATATAAGGGAGAGATCAAGCAGAGCAGTGGTGCTCTATGATGCTAATGTGCTGTTTTTCTACAGTACTTCACGCATCGCACTTTCCTCAGTAACTTTCTTATCACATCACTCTCATGGCCGTCCAAAATACATTTAACTCGCTTACAAGGGAGCACTGTGGATAAACTAACAAGTATTTCTTTAAAGAGAACTTCTCGGCTGAGAAATTAACAACTTCTCATCGAGGAATGATCCTGATTTTCCTGCATTGAGATTTGACTCGAGGGTCCATATCTGTTTAGTAAATGAGGCGCAAGATAAACTTGTTTTCTAAATAGAGAATACATTTCCTACAAGATTTCTCTTTAAAGTTAATTTAAATATAATCTCCTACAACAAATATGGATTGATATGCAGATAGATGCCATGTCAGTATGTCACATCATTCCATGGTCAACTATAATACTATACCCAATAATTGAGCATTTTTTGTTTCTAGCGTTTTAACCGCAAGAATCAAAACGTGCTATGATGTGAACATCCCCAATCGCCATCCAGGTTAAATCCAATACAATCCAATCAAATAACGCCGTAGGAGAGCAAATCGATGAAAGAGACAAACTTACGGGCCCTATACGCTCGTTGATCGTCTCTGCCAGTAATTGATTAGTTACCAGTCACATCGGCGCCGCCATCAGGTGGGGTGACGCCGCATATGGGAGACAGGTGAAGGAAGCTTCCGGGCACGGGGAAGGAGAGGAGGCGGGGATTCCACCTGCGGCGGCGCCGGCGTACGCGACCACCGCGCGGCCGCGGGTACCCGCGCGCCCGCGCCCGGCGACGCCGGACGCTGTCACCGGTCGCGAGCATTTGCGGTGCGGAAGGGAGCGGAGGCCGGAGGGGAGGTGAGAGTCTGAGAGACGAGAGAATGAGCGGTCGTAACAGAGGGGATGACGAGAGAGAGGGATGGACCTTCTTGGGCCGGAGAACTTGTTAGGTGAGCTCTTTTCGCTAGTTGGGCCGGGATTCCTCTCTTGAAGGAATAAGTTCACCAGACATCCCTCAATTTTACGTCCAGTTTGTATGACATCCTTAATCCTCAATACTAGAAATCTTCACCCTTATACTATACAAAACCGTACAATTTAGTTCCCATAACAGTATGGTTCTCTGGTTTCACTGATGTGGCATCCTAGTCAGCAAACTAAAAAATAAAAAAATTATGAGCCCACATGTAAGTGAGAAAAAAAAGAGTAGTTAACTAGTTGGACCGGATCCTAGGGCCTGGAATCTCCTGCCCAATAGCTCTCCCTTAAAATGATGTGCTCATGGGCTGCTTTGGTCGACGGCCGCCGTCCTCCTCACCACCCCACATGGAAAGAAGAGAGATATTGGTGAAGGCAGAGATAGGTGAAGATGTTCTGACATGTAGGACCCATGTTGACTCAACGCTGATGACTTGGGTCAAATTGCGATGCGGGACAAAATCGCCTCGCTGTACTGCCATGGGACCTATATTGCACCGGTTTTTGATAATTGAGAGACCCGTTGTATTTGGTATTTTGGTTGAAGGATGAAAATCGATCTCGTTGTCGAGTTAAAGGGACCTAAAATGAACTTATTCCAATTTTTTTATCCCATCAACTATTTGAAAATTTCAATTTGTTAGGGTTGTGTTCGACAGTGATAGCTGAGAACTAATCCCTCGTGCACGCAAAACGGATAGACTTATTAGCATATGATTAATTAAGTATTAGGTATTTTTTTAAAAAAAAAAGGATTAATTTGATTTTTTAAAGCAAATTTCCTATAGAAAACTTAAAAAAACACTGTTTAACAGTTTGAAAAGCATGTGCGTGGAAAAAAAGGAATATGAGTTGGGAAAGAAGGGGGAAGAACACAACCTATATTGATAACCCACTCCACATAGGGCACTCCCCTAATAATAAGGTAAATGCTCCGATACTACTTGAACAAAACAAAATATTTCTGCCGTAGTTAGCAGTCAAACCAACTCTACCTTTGATTCCTCAATATTTTTTTATTAATTACTCCATAATCCTTTCCATATAAATATTATTTCCTTCGTGGGTCTGTTCCCCTACTCCACGATACGCCATCATGAGCTTTAGAAATATTGTTGATTAATTCCATATTTACCAAATCAACCCTCTATAGTCTATCCTACCAGAAAATTGGTGAATCTTTCACAATACCAACAATTTGGTAGGGTAGAGAACCAAACTTGCTCGATAATGCGCATCATATTTATCAATTCCTTTTTCAAAGAAATTAATTAGGAGCATGGAAAAAATCAGCATGCATTTGGCAAACCTTGTCCATATGGAACTAAACTCTCAAGGATTTTAGTTAGTCCTCCACAACTTAGTAAAATTTTGAGAGCCTCCTCTGATAGGTTGAGCTAGAGATAATAAGCTGTAGAAAATTGAACAAAGCAACTAAAATAGTGTGTATGTAAAATTTTTAATATGTATTATTAGCATTTTAAAAACCAATGCCGAATAATAGTCTATCATGAGGAAAAACCCCTAAGAATCAACTATAAGTTCTAAAATTTAAATTTTTGCTGCATATGCCAACAAACAGACGACGAGTATGCAGGTCGGTTTGAACATTTGGAAGGAAATGGAAGAAACAGGCGAGGTTTGCAAAACGAGGTAGGTAGGGATGCACAGCAACGGCCAAAACAGAAGGATGATCATGCCGACTGTCACCAAGAGCCTACAACAATCGAGCATCAAGATGGGGATAGCCTTTAAGTTCGTCGGTGAAGCTCTAGACCCCTTGGGAAAATATTCTTTAAAAATGCAAGTTGCGACGCTATTAGAGTATGTTGAGAGAAAGGATCCATCGAACAAAGGTTCCATTTGACTTAGTATATATTCAGCCATTCAGGCCTTCAGGGTTGCAAGCAAAGCAGTGACGAAAGCAGCACTGCTTTCAGTTGTGTATGGATTCAAGCGAAGCACTGACGAAAGCAGCGGCGTCTTCAGTGCGACGGGGTCGAGACGGGATCACTCAAAAATCGGCTAAGATGGATAATAAACTATGGTGGAAACTGGAAAGCATCAGTCGTTTTCGAGAAATCTATCATGTATATGAGCAATTCTACGGTATTTAAGGAGGTACCATGAGGTACCAAAATTTTAGTGTAAATTTTGATACCTCATGGTACCTCACAGTATCTAGTTATCACGAGATACCAAATTTATAATAGAAAAAATGGTACTTTATGGTACACCCTCAAGAACCGTAAAATTGCTCAATGTATATAGTCTTCGAGACAGCAGCGACGAACAGCAGCACGCCTAAACGGAAGCGATTAATTTCAATTGCCCTGAAAAAAATAAATTAGTACAGCTAGTGCATGCAAAGACATCTGTCACTGTTTAGTTGCGAAAGAGGCATATCTAGTAATGGCAGTGTCAACCCCAACAATGATTTGCATTATTGCTGTTTTTAGAATAATAAAATGTTATTCTCAACACATATAAATCACGTCAGCAGTTCAGCACTGTCCCATAAGGTAAAACTCTCAAACTGGCCGAGAGGCAAAGTCTGACGATCGCTTGAACAACTCTAGCTAGGCAGCAGAAGATGCCCAATGTTGTCAATATGCCATCCAGCAACTGCTCCGGCCGTCACAGAGAAGCAAAAGCTGTGTTTCCTTCTCCTAGGAGAGAGCCAAGCGGACAAGCCTGGAGGTTGGCTGCTAATGCTATGGAGCGTCCAGTTGCCAATATTTCTGCTAGGCACTGTAAGCGGCCATAGGCCGGTTGGTGTGAAAACGCAAAGATCCCCTTCAGGGTCGCCCACAGGAAAAACATAAAAACCATGTGCTCAAAAACTACACAGCCATGAGCAGATGCGCTACTCATTCGAGGAAAGTAAATTCAGTGCAACAAAAGGATTCATTTCGTTAATTCATTCCTGAAAAATTTGTTGCTGTGCTGAATTAGTAATTGGACAGCAGACAGCACGCTTGAGGCTTGACAATCTTTACTCATGGCCGCCGAATTGCCAATGTACGTTTTCCCTGAAAAAAGTGACCACTGACCATGCTAACATGCAGCTGTAGATCCTTTCTTGAGGTTCTGGACAGGACAGATCCAAAGATGTTTCACTGAAGAACATGGAAGAGATCGACTAGCAAGTCTCAGAAATGTTCACTGAAGAATATGACGAGTCCCGTGAGTTCAGAATTCGGAAATGTGTTCACCGAAGAAAAACGAAAGTTCAGAATTCAGAAAAGCTGACTATTTTATTTTTTGAACGACTCGCCCGAGACGATACGGAGTTCTATTCATAGAGCGAAGCTGACTATTTTATCACCTCCTACGTTGTTATTATGACTAGATAAGCAAACATAGGAAGTACTAATGCCATAGGAGCTTTCAAATGGGGCTATTTTAAGGTAGTGGATAGTATTACATTCCACGAGACCTTCGCAAAATTACAAAGTGAACATCCAGTACAAGTGTCCGGAGACGAGCACGACAATGTGCAGTACGGTTCACCTTCAGCTCGCCGGAGCAAAGCTTACAGCCATTACAAGCAAAAAAGAAACACATTGTGCTATTACTTGTAGTGTTATTAAGTAATAACACCACTAGTACCAGTTCAAGCACAGCTCGAAACAAGGAGAAAATTTAGTAGCGCATACACCATGTCCTGCTCAGATGCTGTAGTCCGACCATTGCTGGATGAAGGAGGTGTGGTCCATGGATTCACCCGGCATGTCGTCGCCCTTCTTCCCGCCGAGCAGCCTCGCCGGATTCCCCACCGCCGTGGTCCTCGGCGGCACGTCGATGAGCACCAGCGACCCGGCCCCGATCTTGGCCCCGGCGCCGATCCTGACATTGCCGAGGATCGTCGCGCCGGCGCCAATGAGGACGCCGTCGCCGATCTTGGGGTGCCGGTCGCCCACGGCCTTGCCTGTCCCGCCCAGCGTGACGTGGTGGAGGATGGAGACGTTGTCGCCGATGACGGCGGTCTCTCCGATGACGACGCCCGTGGCGTGGTCGAGGAGGACGCCCTTGCCGATCGCGGCGGCGGGGTGGATGTCGACGGCGAACACCTCGGCGACGCGGGACTGGAGCGCGAGCGCGAGGGCGCGGCGGTCCTGCGCCCAGAGCACGTGCGCGACGCGCTGGGCCTGGATGGCGAGGAAGCCCTTGTAGTTGAGGAGGCAGTGGGAGAAGCCGACGCAGGCGGGGTCCCTGGAGCGCGCGGCGAGGAGGTCGGCGACGACGGCGGCGCGGAGGGTGGGGTGCGCGGCGAGGGAGGCGACGAAGAGGTCGTAGAGGAGCGTGGAGAGCAGCGTGGAGGAGCAGAGCTTGTTGGCGAGGTGGAAGGCGAGCGAGCGGTCGAGGGAGGGGTGGGAGAGCACGGTGGCGTAGAGGAACGACGCGAGCGCCGGCTCGGCGTCGGCGTCGCGGCGCGCCTCGGCCTTGATCTGGGACCAGACCCACGACTCGTCGGCGTCCGACTCCGGGGGCGGGTACGCCGGCACGACGGCCGGGTGGAGCGCCGGCGGGCTGTGCCGGCGTGGCTGGGGATCGTCCCGGAGAGGCTGGCCCGCAGTCATCGTCGCCGTCGCCGTCGCCGTCGTGTCGAGGTGTGTGGATATGTGGCGGTCGGCGGCGAGGAAGGCGTGTGGCCCGTGCCGAGGCGAGAGCGAATAAATAGGCGTGTGCCGAGTGGGGACACGTCAGCCAACCAATCGAAAACAGGTAAACTTTATCTCTGCGTGGGCCCGGAGTTAAGCTGGTACACACGATGAGCACGAGCCCGAGTTG
Organism: Oryza sativa Japonica Group; assembly: GCF_034140825.1. Taxonomy (NCBI): domain Eukaryota; kingdom Viridiplantae; phylum Streptophyta; class Magnoliopsida; order Poales; family Poaceae; genus Oryza; species Oryza sativa. The sequence goes on along the minus strand of NC_089035.1, from coordinate 30,639,345 downwards.
GCGCGCCGTGGACGCGTGGGCAAGCGCCAAGGCGGATCGAGCGGCGACGGGCCTGGCCCACGTTTCGTGGCCTAGCTCGGCCCTGCACAAACACCGGATCGAGCGAACTGGATCCACGCGGATAACCGCGGGTGGCGGCAGGCGGTGTCGAGTTTGTGCACGTCCACGTCGTGATCCACCTGACCACCTCTAGCCAGAAGGCGCCGGTTGATCGAGCCGGAGATACCTGCGCTGACGCGAGTACGCGACGCTAAGCTGGTCGTACTTGGTTGGTTGAATACGATCTGATCGCAATATTGTTGCCATCGATGGACGAAAATCACACGATTACACGAGCAATTATTTGGTTGTGAAACCGTGAAAGCATCCAAATGTTCCATATAACCGTTGGATTAACGTGCACGGGACGGCCCGACGGGGAGAGTGCATCGATAAGAGTCATAGTATAGCCAACTACTCATTCCAAATTATCTATAACCAATCTAACAGCATATTTATACAATAGTTATATACTACACTATTAATATATGGTCCAACCTGTCATACACACATTGTGTCTTGAAGTCTGTGCTACAGCTGACTATAAATCTATAACCCGCTGCTATTCTCTCTTCTCATTTATCTTCTTAAAATATATTTACAGCCTGCTATTGTAATCCCTCCGTTTTTTAATAGATGACGCCGTTAACTTTTTCTCACATGTTTGGCCATTCGTCTTATTAAAAACTTTACGTAATTATAATTTATTTTATTATGAGTTGTTTTATCACTCATAGTACTTTAATTGTGATTTATATCTTATACATTTGCATAAAATTTTTAAATAAGACGAATGGTTAAACATGTGAGAAAAAGTCAACGGCTATTAAAAAACGGAGCTAATATTTGCTCTAACTGGGTATGGATGATAGGTCACGCCGTCACGTGCCAAAGTCAGAGTGGGCCGGTCCCGATACTGTTGTCTTGCGCCGCTGAGTTTCTGACCCCGCCGCGGCCTCCGCCGTTTCGTACGCCTTCTCCTCTCCCGCGCGCACCCGCCTCCGCCTCCGCCTTCCCCGGCCGCCGCCGCCGCCGCAGGAGAGGAGACGCAGGCCGCGGCGGCGTCAACCGCCGCTCTCCCTTTGCCACCATCTCCGCTCCCGACACACACTCCACTCCACTCCAGTCCACAGCACTAACCCATCGGTCCCGGCGATCCCCACTAGTGCCCCTCCTCGCCCGCTTGCCATGGCGGCTTGCGGCGCCGCGGCGGCGGAGTATTCAGCTCTCCTGTCCCTCTCATGTGGGCCTATCACTCGCCGCCGTTTCGCCGTCTCCTGCCGCGCTCGACCGCCCGGCAACCTCAGGTGAGTGCCTGACCAATCTGCTGCTTCCTGCTTGCTGGGAGTAGCTGGGGGACACGCGATGTGTTCGAGAAAGTGTCCATGAGCGAACGCATTTGGGATTGCGCGGTCGTTGCGTGCAAACGAGGCCGTTTGTGCCAAACGTTCTCTCACTGTTCCACCCGCTCGTGCAAAATGGATGTCGCCGAGCATCGATCGTGGCATGTTGTCGTGTCTCAACCCATTAGTCGAGTAGGAATATCTGTTAATACTCTGTCCAGTGGTGAACGAATCTAAGCTGACTTAGAGGCTGCTCTGCACGGTTAATCTGCAGTGCTCGAGCTAATGAAATTTCACATTAATCTTCTGAAAAAGCAGTGTGTTTCAGTGTGCTAAGTCATTTTGCAAAACATGGTAAAGTCGCTCTATTCCATATTGGTCTAGAAATCCCTGGGTTTGCGCATTCTAGTTGGTAGAGTTCACATGAAGGTTTTTGCGCTTGACTCATGACTGACAGCTTCTGTGTGGTAGTGCACAGCAGAAGAAGAAGCGAGGGAAAAACATTGCTCCAAAACAGCGCTCTTCAAATGCAAAACTCTTGCTTACTACTGAGGAAAATGGACAGCTTCCAAGTACCAGTTTGAGGACTTCTATGGAACGTCCTCAGAAGAGTACATCCAGTGAGGACGATACCAATGGGGCTATTAGCCAGATAGATGAAAAAATTGCAGCCATTGGTAATGAACAGCAAGAGGTACTGCCTTACTGGGGTGGTCATATACTTATATCAGCCTATCAGGGTATCCTGGTGCACTTCCACACCTCCTTCAAACAAGCTAGCTAATTTAAAGAGATATGCTTCTACATTCATAGATCAAGGATTATTGAACTTTTGTTTATGTGACTTCTGTGCAGTATGTCAGAAAAAAACATTAAAAAGAAAAGGCACAGTCATATTGCAGAACCATGATAACATAGGATTAAAACATTTAAATTGCTATTCATTTCCTTTGGACTGATTATGCATTGTCGCTTCCTAGGAGGGCAACCTTGTTATAAATGTTTTTCCCTATTTGGAATAGAGTTCATCCTTATGTAGTATTATGCAGAAATTCGTCTGATAAAGGATTGTAATGTTTATTTTCACTCCTCAGTTTGCCATGTTCATCCTTATTTAGTACCAATACCAATATGCTAAATTGCCTCTCAATATCTTAGCAGTTATCACCAGGCCATCCACAATAACCTTAGAGCTCGCATCGTCTCCACCAGAACTAGAATGATACTGCTTTGAGCGAGACACTGCTACCTAGTTGTACTATGCAAGCGTGTAGTCTTTCTTATGTCCTTCAGAAATTGTTTCATTTTTCATAAGAATTTCTCCTCTTATATATTAACACAGAGGTCAAAGGATAAACATTTCGAATCAGACTTTCAACTTGAAGATTTTGGGGAAATGATACAAAACATGGAAAAGAGTATGGAATGCTTTCTTCTCAAGTGTATTCATACATTCATGCATGATATCTGATGAAAATACATGAAAAATAATTTTTAAAAATCTGACATGGCTAGATATTCTGCTCCTAAATCAAGCTCGTCTTCAAGCAATTGAAGATGTTGACAAAATTCTTACTGAAAAGGAAGCTTTGCAGAAAAAGGTTGACACTCTAGAGATGAATTTGTCAAAAGCACTTGCAACCAAAGGGAACATAAATACAGATATCCCTGGTGATCATTTAGAGAAATTTACAAAAGAAATTTTGATAGAAAGTGCTCTAAGTGGAGGCAATCCAGCACATTTGTGTGAGTCTCCACTTTTCATGGAGCTGACTGTTCTAAAAGAAGAGAATATGCTACTTAAGGCTGACGCACAATTTCTTAAAGCAAAGATTGTTGAGTTTGCTGAAACAGAGGAATTCCTATTCAAATTGGAGAAAGAAAGGTCACTGTTAGACGCTACAGTTAGGGAGCTGGAAGCTAGGTTTCTAGTTGCTCAAACTGATATCTGGAAAGTTGTCCCTCTGCAATATGATGTTTGGATGGAGAAAGTAGAAAATCTGCAACACATGCTTGGATGTTTGAAAAATCATGTAGAGAAGTATGCTGCATTGTTGGATCAGCATGATGATCTGCATGACAAGATTGATGAGCTAGAAGCATCACTAAAAGAAGGGAAAACATCTGAGTTTTCTCCTTATGTTGTTGAACTTCTGCAACAGAAGTTGAAAGCAGCAAAAAGCCATCACCAAGCAGGCCATCAAGAAACAAACACTCACATTCAAGTATATCAGCAGTTAACTGAGGAATTTCAAGATAACCTAGGTAAACTAATAGAAGAAAGTGGCAGACTGGAGCATTCTGCAAATAGTATGCCATCAGAATTCTGGAGTCACATCCTGCTCATGATTGATGGTTGGTTCCTTGAGCGGAAAATACCAAATACTGATGCACGTATGCTGAGAGAAATGGCATGGAAGAGAGATGACCGTATCTGTGAAGCCTACTTTGCTTGCAAGGGTGCAAAAGAAAGTGATGTTATGGAAACTTTCCTAAAGCTATCGTTATCAGGAAACAGGTATTAAATTTATCTTGTGAATCACTTTATTTTTGATGGGTTCAAATATGAATTAGAAAACTTATCTGCAATTTTTTCATAAGATCTATACTACTTTAGTGGTGGTGTCCAAATCTGCCTCCAACGTCACGAGCAAACGTGTGGGGCCATAAGGTCTCAGCACATGAATGCTTTTGCTTTGATGTTATATGCCTAATTAAATAACTATGTTATAAACTTGTAATTTTTGCTTGTGCTTTTATCTCTTGTAATATCCATTACAACACACGGACCTTTAGCTAGTATTTTCTAATATATTATCAGTCAATGCAGTTCTGGCTTGCACATTGTCCATATAGCAGCAGAGATGGCTCCAGTGGCAAAGGTGATCCTGTACATCAATTCACACTTCCATCAAGTATTTGGTTCTGTCGGTGCCTTATCCACTCTCACTGCACAATATATCCTTTCTGTAGGCTATGTACCAAGAAAATGTAATTTCGTGAATTGCAGCCTTGCCTGATATAATCCACACAAGCTTAGCTCTATCTTGTTCACATCTGCAGTTATTTTTGCCTAGTAGTTGTCAACAATAATGCCAACAGCCAAGTACTGGCATTCCATTTTGAGTTGAAAAGATTGTATCGAGACTTTGCAACCAACAAGAACATGCAAAATAATGGAGAAATGCACTGAAAATTGTATTTAGCACTAAGTTCATGCATCTCAAAATTCAATTGGAATTATGTAGAAATTTCTTGGTTGAACTTCACATTGGCTGAAAATTGACTTAGAATGATAACATTATTTGGCTTACCTTTACTTATTAAATGCATACAATTTATTCAAAACCAGTTATACCAACAACTGATTAGTCAGAAAAGTAATGGAAGTCACCCACCACAAACCATGCCGTGTTTTGCACTAGAAATTCCATCCGATATTTGCTAGTAGGTGCCACATTGCCTGCTTAGTCAGAAAATCAACATGCCTGCTTGCTTGCTAGTAGGTGCCACAATGCTGGGCACATTAAAGTTGGTGATGATCAACATGGCCCTGATCAAGCACATGAGTAGGGAAATGAGTGATTTGATTCTTAATAGTTTTCTCCTATGTAAAGCGTTAAATATTTGTACATGAGGTTGAATTCATCTTCACATCAAAAACCAAGTACTTAGTCATATAATACAGGAATAATGGGTAGGATTAGTGTGCTGTATTGTTTGACAAGAAATTTCATAGCATTAATGAAAGTTCCCCATTTGTTAGGAACTTGCATTGTATAATTGATGGAAAATTTACAAGAACACCCTAAAAATATTTTATGTATTGGTTATACTCCTGAATTTTTAGTGTAGATTCGTGTCAGGTAAGTTCATCTCTACATGAGGTCTTCCCCTTCTGAATGAATTTTCCTATTTGCTACTAGCGTTCTAGAAGGTGCTAGGTTTGTTGCCTGCCTTCTAGAACAGGGGCCACTACCAGCAGTTTTCTTCTATATTAAGAAATAGACCATAAAGTCATAAACATTATATCTGTGTATGCAACTGCTCATAGCCTTAAATCCTAGTTATGAGAAAGATTAATTGGCTGTGGAAAGTAGTCTGCTGGCAATTTCATGTTTCAAAATCAAATAGATTATCTCAACCAGACCACATTCTGACTGGAAGTTGAAATGAGATAACTGTTACATGGGCAGTTATATTGAGAAATATTTGCAGAAATTCTTATGTAATTGTTTATACTTATCTTTCCATGCTGCTTGGATTTGAAGTATTGCTTATACTAATCAGCATTTTAATTGTGTAATCTCATTTAAGTTTGCTTAACAAAATGGTTCTTCAGGTTGGCGGTCTGGCAGATGTAGTTGCTGGTCTTGGCAAGGCACTTCAGACTAAGGGACATTTAGTAGAGATTGTTCTTCCCAAATACGACTGTATGCAACTTGACCAGATTACTAATCTTAAGGTTTGTGCTTGTTGGTTAGCCATGATTTTTTTTTACATGGTTTTGCATCTTTAATCTGAGCCTCTGAGGTAAGATTGTATTCTTGGTGATCCTGCAGGTTTTAGATGTTGTCATACAATCCTATTTTGATGGAAATCTATTCAGCAACAACGTGTGGACAGGAACTGTTGAAGGTTCTAAGCAACTCTATTGGACCTTATAAGAACTCAAAAAAAGTTAATAATTGTTTGCTAACTGCAATTCCAATATACAGGTCTTCCAGTCTATTTTATTGAGCCACAGCATCCTTCAAAATTCTTCTGGAGGGCCCAATACTATGGAGAGCATGACGATTTTAAACGTTATTCATACTTTAGCCGTGCAGCACTGGAATTACTTTACCAATCTGGGAAGAAAATTGATATAATCCACTGCCATGACTGGCAAACTGCATTTGTTGTAAGAACTGAAATTCATTTCGCTTGCTTTTTCATCAATAGCTGAAAACATATAAATTTTGCTGTTATTCATTTGCTAAGTTCTGGGTGTCAACTATTCTCTACCGTGTTCAAGAATATTGTATCTTACACTTAGATTTCAGGCACCTCTATATTGGGATATATATGCAACTCGAGGCTTCAGCTCAGCTAGAATTTGTTTCACTTGCCACAACTTCGAATACCAAGGTACAGCACCTGCTCCTGATTTATCATATTGCGGCCTTGATGTTGAGCAGTTGGATAGACCAGACAGGATGCAAGACAATGCACATGGAAGAATAAATGTTGCCAAGGTATAGAATAGAGAAATAGCAGTTGTTTTGAATTCTGTACCTTAAAAGTCATGATTTTTATATTTTTGCTTCTTATTGGTTTCAGGGTGGAATTGTTTATTCCAATATTGTGACAACTGTATCACCAACATATGCTTTAGAAGTGCGCTCAGAGGTAACACCAGCAACTCTGTTTTCTAAACAACTATTACAAATTCAATATCAGCTTCACACACTTTAGATGTTTTCTTTCAACTGTAGATACATGATCAACCTCTCAAATAGTACATATTTTTTTTTGTAACATTAGTATTTATACTTAGAGTAATTGACTACACAAAGGTCGATGTATTTATCTGATAGACCAAATCTTTTTTCGAGGCAACATTTATGTAAGCTGTTAATGTACAAGTAATGTGAAAAATTAATATGTTTATTTGACAGGCACTTCTTCATCTAAAACAAGTGGCATTTCTTAGTCCATGTAGGATTAACTGTCTGCATTTGCTGTCCTTGCTTTTCTTTTGGCCTTTGCCCCAGAGTAAAAATTGCTAGCTCAAAACATATGGCATAAGTAAACAAGGTTTGAAGAGACTTCAGTGAAGGCCTTTTATGTCTGACATTGTTATGCAATTTTTTTTAATTGTTTTAAGAATTTTCAAGGCATTTTACTTGATATGTTACTAATGAATTAGGGGTCTGATATAAGTTGCCCATCATGACCTTTTTTATTGGTCAGGGTGGTCGTGGTCTCCAAGATACACTTAAAATGCATTCCAGGAAATTTGTGGGGATACTTAATGGAATCGACACAGGAACATGGAACCCTTCCACAGACAGATTTCTTGCTGTGCAATATAGTGCTACTGATCTTCAGGGGAAAGCAGCAAACAAAGCATTTCTCAGGAAGCAGCTAGGGCTGTATTCTGAGGATGCCTCTCAACCACTGGTATGAATTTCAGTTCTACGCCCATCTTAACTAATTATATGGCTATCTATTCATCTATTGTAGCCTTTTTAATGTAATCAAGTCATTTCATTGTTTTTTCTTGAAAACGCCAGAGAATTGCATTTCATTTCATTTAGGGGAAGAGAATAAAGGAAAAATACAAAGTAGGAGAGACCAAAGCCTCCTACACACCCAAGCCCCGGCCAACTAGCTGCCTAGGTTTGCCGAACCACTAAGAAACTTTTGGAGGGCAGACGCTCCCACTATACACCAAAGATTACCCTCATTCTCTACCACCTGCAAGACCGTTGCAACATTAGGACTGGCGCCATTGAAAACACAGTCATTGCGATGCTTCCAAGTCTCCCAAGCCACTAAGATAACCAAGGAATTGAGCCCTTTTCGCACGTCCTTTGGCCAGTATTTTGTATATTGGCTCCACCACAGCAGCTTTTTATAACAAGCCCCTTGATTTGTTTAACCACTTTTTATAACAAGAAAGTACTTCTGTTAGGGGAGAATACCATTTAAAAATCACATATCTGAACTCTGTTTTCTCCAGTTCAAGAAAACCCCTTTTGAGTTTTGAACTTTATATCATTTTCATTTTTTGTTGGTATTATTCGTTTAGATTAGCTGTCTCCTTTTGTTTTGTTTCTTGGAGTACAGTCTCTATTGAAATGAATTAGTCTCGTAGTTTATGTTCAGCTTTGATCCTCATTTTGTGCCTTTTAATGACCATGGTTTTCTGAGGCAGGTAGCCTGCATTACGAGGCTAGTTCCTCAAAAGGGTCTACATCTTATCAGGCATGCAATATACAAAACAGCTGAGTTAGGAGGACAGTTTGTACTCCTGGGTTCAAGTCCAGTTCCACATATTCAGGTCTGTATACTCATCGAGTGCCTCATTTTATTTTCTCAACTGCAGCTCACATTTGGCCCTATGAGTTCTTGATTTGCCATGGATATGTCTGGTTCCATAGTTTTATGTATATAATTTATTTTCTTCTACATCTTGGCTGATCTTGTTACTGTGAACTGATCGTTGTGCATTTGTATCACAGAGGGAATTTGAGGGTGTTGCAGACCAATTCCAGAAGAATAACAATATTAGGTTAATTCTGAAATATGATGAAGCTTTGTCTCATTGTATTTATGCGGCATCTGACATGTTTATCATTCCATCAATGTTTGAGCCTTGTGGCCTTACTCAGGTGATCTATCCGTACATATTAAATTATAGATCTTCCATTTACCAACCAAATAGGCCTACAATTGCTAAATGTGCGCCAGTGTGCCCACATAGCTTGCTTGGGTTCAAATTGGCATTTGTGAGCTATTATCACAAGGCATGGATTTAGACTAGGTTTTACTTTGATCTAAATATCCCATACAAGTCTTACATGGTTGTGTCATCCAAATAATTTTCTTTTATGAAATTAGCCACATTTTACTAACCATTTTACATGGTTGTTGACATTTTATTCTTTTTCATGCCCAAGTCTGACAAGTTTTTATCAACCAGATGATAGCTATGAGATATGGTTCTGTGCCAATTGTTCGACAAACTGGTGGATTGTGTGATAGGTGATTTCTCCCTCAAACATTTCCTTTGCATAGTATATTCTGATATATCTGTTGTGTTCTACTTTTCCAGTGTTTTTGATTTTGATGATGAAACTATACCTGTGGAGCTGCGGAATGGCTTTACATTTGCTAGGACTGATGAGCAGGTGAGTTTTACAATGGAATGCACTTTCAAATTTGGATTTCTAATGTTTTATGGGTAGAGCTCACGTGGGATGCCTATTTTGGTAGGATCTAAGCAGTTGCTTGGAAAGGGCATTCAGCTACTACAGCAGAAAACCTATGGTTTGGAAACAGTTAGTGCAGAAGGATATGCAGATTGATTTCAGCTGGGATTCTCCAGCTTCACAGTACGAAAACCTTTATCAGAGTGCTGTTGCTCAGGCAAGGGGAGCGGCTCAAACATAAACCTTTTCATGATGACATTGTGAGCTTAGATTCTCCCAAGCGCAGAGACAATCGTCAGTTTTATCATATCTGAACCAGGCATATGCTGAAGAAATATTGTTCTTCTCACATTCACAGAATTCACACATCGTGATCCTTGCTGTTGCCATTCCCGAAAGAACTGAGAAAGAGTAGTCTTACAGTTGATCAAGATATTGCATTTTGCAGTCAGTGCACGGAACTAGTTCTGGGTTTAATGGGGATGAGTAATCATAATCTATACTGGATTGCCCCCCTCTAAATTCCCCCCAACCGTTAGTTTTTGTGGGAATGCAAGAAGTAAATATGTGCACTGTAGGGTGACATTCGCATACATGATACTGTACGGTTTATTCAGATCAACGTTTGGGTAATGTGACTACTTTTGAGTTTGAGAGATTTGCGTGCTCCGTTCTAACCTTCTAGGGTGTGTTTAGAAAATGGGTTAGGAGAGGTGGGATTGGGAAATGGAAATGAATAAAGGGATAGGATGAAATGGGGTGAGAAGAATGGGTGGCTAAGATTGAAGCTTACCCTTTAAGGGGTGGGAAATCATATCCCAAACCCATTTTCCAAACACAGCCCCAAGGTTATAAATTTTTTTTTTGAGGGACCAAGGTTATAAATTCGTCGTCTGAAATTGACATTTTGTTTTGCGTTTTTGCATGTGATTATTTGAGTCCGCGTACATTTCCATGTACCATGGGGTATTCCGTTCCATACCGCCAGGCAAACTGATTTCCCAGGAACAAATCAGATAAAAATTATTTTACACAATCAGGTCCATTGTACTTCTTTCATCAACCAACCAGATAACATTGTTTTACACAATCTGAACGAACGAAGCAAATATTCGGGTACGCGGAAAGAGGAGAACGTCGCGCGTCTCACCGCAGCCTGCATGAAAGCAATGGACCTCACCGCCGTTGCTCGCCGGAGATCCACACTCACTTGCCGGGGACGAAGTTGGTGGCGTAGGCCCATGCGTTGTTGTTGACGGGGTCGGCGAGGTGGTCGGCCAGGTTCTCCAGTGGCCCCTTGCCGGTGACGATGGCCTGGACGAAGAACCCGAACATGGAGAACATGGCGAGGCGGCCGTTCTTGATCTCCTTCACCTTGAGCTCGGCGAACGCCTCGGGGTCGTCGGCGAGGCCGAGCGGGTCGAAGCTGCCGCCGGGGTAGAGCGGGTCGACGACCTCGCCGAGCGGGCCGCCGGCGACGCGGTACCCCTCGACGGCGCCCATGAGCACGACCTGGCAACCCCAGATCGCCAGGATGCTCTGCGCGTGGATCAGGCTGGGGTTGCCGAGGTAGTCGAGCCCCCCCTCGCTGAAGATCTGGGACCCCGCCTTGAACCACACGGCCTCGCCGAACTTCACGCCGTTGCGGGCGAGGAGCTCCGGGAAGACGCAGCCGAGCGCGCCCAGCATGGCCCACCGGCAGTGGATCACCTCCAGCTCCCGGTTCTTGGCGAACGTCTCCGGGTCGGCCGACAGCCCGGCGGTGTCCCAGCCGTAGTCGCCGGGGAACTCGCCGGTGAGGTAGGACGGCGGCTCGCCGGAGAGCGGGCCGAGGTAGAGCACGCGGTCGGCGCCGTACCACGGGCTCCCCGACGCCGCGGCGGGCTTGGGCTTGGCCGCCGACTTGCGCATCGTGACGCGGCCCTCGCCGAACACCTTGGCATTGGCGACCGCCTTGCCGGCGAGGGCGGCAGGGGAGGAGAGTGCCATGGTGGACGCCGCCATTGACGCGAGCCTAGGACTAGGAGGAGATGGCCACAGATGCTTTTGGAATGTGTGTCTTTTGAGCTCGTGAGCTGCTGTGGTGAGGAAAGTAGTGAGCTCGAGTGGGGTTTAAATAGTGGCGGGAAACGGGGACGCTGCAAGGATGGGCCTATCTCTTGCGATCGTCTGGTTGGATACTTTGGATAGCTCGCTTCGTCTATCTCGCCACCTGTGCACGCTTTCTGCTGACGTGGAGATCAGCCAATCAGCAGACGACGGGGTGGACATCTCGATATGAGTCGATAGAGTAGCAATTATTAGATCCTAGGCCCTGTTTGGATCCGGAGGAATAGCCCTCCGGAATCTCGTTATTTAAGAGTATTAAACGTAAATTACTGACAAAACCCATTCCATAATCCCTAAGCTATTTTGCGAGACGAATCTAACGAGGTATATTAATCCATGATTTGCTACAGTAATCAACTGTTAATCATGGATTAATATACATCATTAGATTCGTCTCGCAAAATAGCCTAGGGGTTATGGAATCGGTTTTGTCGGTAATCTACGTTTAATAATCCTAAATAGCAAGATTCCAGAGGGTTATTTAATAGCCCGGAGGATCCAAACAAGGCCTTAGCTAGGCTAATGGGCTAATATCTTGTTCGGACAAATAACCCAGCTTGGCCCATGGGCTATAATAATCCATAACATCTCTCTTCGTTTAGCTTTGGAATTCCTTTAGGCTGCGTTTGGCTAATGGGTTATGTCTAATGGGAAATAGAAATGATATCTTGTTGGAATGAGGTGGTAGATTATATGAAGAGAAATTGTATCCTATGTTTGGTTAGATGGATGGAAAAGGAAGTTTCTAGACTAATGACCAAAATACCCCTCCTTGCAATAAGTGGCAGAACATAGACAGATAGAAAGGGGTCAAAATGGCAAGGGGCAATATGGTAATTTCGCCTAGCACTCTATCCACCCCTCAATCCAGCAGGATTGTGCATCCCATTTCCAATGTATCCAAACAGCATAAATCTGGAAAAGGGAAATGATATCCATTTCCCATCCTCCTAATCCCATTAGCCATACGTAGCCTTAGCTTTTATCACTCGTGTCAGATTATCACACGCAGCTTGAAGAGGCTATTAAATACTCTGTAGCTAATATAGTACTCTCTTCATCTTATGAGACTTCTTAGTCAAACGTTTTCAAGTTAAATCGAATTTATAGAGAAAATAGAGTAACACTTTTAACAAAAACAAACATAGTATCAAAATCTATTCAATGTTATATTTAATAAAACTAATTTGATATTTTACATGTTGCTAATTTTTCTATAAATTTGATTAAACTTTAAAAAGTTTGATTAAAAAAAAAGAGAGTCAAAGTGTCTTACAAGATGAAGTGGAAGGAGCAGTAACTTTGATATATTGAAAAGAAAATACCATGGTTCAAGCCTATTCATTATTGTCAGTGTTACGGATAAGTCATATTTCCTATACTTAGGTTCGTATTGTGTGGAAGTACCATATACCTAATGTTATACGAGAGCGGAAAGGTATATCCAAACAAGTTAATAAAGTGAGCCTGAAAGGAAATTATCTTTGCCGGAATAGAAAGTGTTAAGAGTCTAACCTAGAGAAGACAAGCTTCTTCATGTTCTACTTGGAGAAGAAGGCGCTTACTAGTATAAATACAAGCCTCCCGTGAAGGGATGGACATCTAATCACGTCTCACAAGTCATAGCTAGAGCCTCATATAGAGACAATTCGGAGGAAGTCGAAGCCCTAGTCCAAGTCATAGCTAGAGCCTCATACAGAGACAATTCGGAGAAAGTTGAAGCCCTAGTCATTGATAAGATCTTGCTGAGCCGTAAGATTATATTCAACGGGTCAGATTAGCTAGTCTACTCCATCCATATAATCCGTGTGGTACTTTTCTCAGTTCATTACTTATAATAAGGGTTATTACTTAGCTTGAGAGCTCAAATCAGTATAAATCCTTATCTCTTGTCTTCTTGATATGATCTTGCATATACCTTGTTCTAACGTTTTTCATACTCTACAAATATTATTGACAACTATCATGAAAAAAAAAACCATGCAAAATGTGCATGTTAAAAGAGAAGGGAAATAGCTAGAGGAGCACTAAATTCCGCATAGCAAAGTTTATTTCTGCAGGTCTTCTTTGGCGATTTGTCCTGAATAATTGCTGGGAAGTGCACCTGAATGAATCCCTGATACAAGCAAGCAAAGACATCGATTCACGTGAGAGCAAATAACATCCATAATTAAGCTGTGTGTTCGGACGTCCATTTTCTCAACCCATATTGCTCGTTTTCCGCACGCACGATTTTCAAACTGCTAAACGGTGAGTTTTTTGTAAAAAGTTTCTATACGAAAGTTGCTTAAAAAATCAAATTAATCTATTTTTTAAAAAAATTAGCTAATACTTAATTAATCACGCGCTAATAGATCGCTCTATTTTCCGTGCTACTGTTCCAAGTTGGGAACAACCCATAGGGAACACAGCCTAGTTTAGCTAAACACAATGCAACATGTGTTTGCCATAATGCAATCAATCTTTGGACTGAACGTCTGAACCCTTTCGAAACAGCGCACTTTTCTTGAGTGTTCTGTGCTAATATTCCACTCCAGAAGCGCCCAGGTTCTTATCGATGCCACAACGAAAATGCAGCAGAATTTCTGGCTTACTACCTCTCTGCACTAGAGCATTATCACAACAAATCTGCTACTTTGATAGTTGATGCCTGGTAGTGACAAGAAGCACGAATCTTACCACGTACAGTGCGCGCATCAACCACATGAAAAGCATCTACTCACGGGGATGTGTCGGCTGTCAACTGAACACAAATTGCAGGGGTTGGTTCCTTCCATCTGCTTTCTCCACAAGTGAACATTCACATATGGTGTTCCATACTTTGATCCGCATCTGATTTATAGCCATGTGTTGCGAATTTGTGAATACCTCGCCATATTCGCAAGTTGGTGAACATATCACCAATTGTATTCGAGAATATAGTTGATTACAAGCCGTAACGTTTATTAGTGACTAAAAACAATTTATAGATAAAAAATTTATATATGTACGTATTATTAGCGACTTAAAGGTTAATGCTAAAAATAATTCACTATAAAGACCATCAAATTCAACTCTAAAATTAAGTTTAAATTTTAGCTACAACGAGTAAACATTGGAGCTAATCAATGTGAAGCCTTCTAGCCTTTGTTATTTTTGGCGTGGTTTTGCAAGTGTCTGATCTCATAATTTCCAAGTGATGGATAATTTTAAAATTTTCCCGAATCTTCATCCATTTATTTATGTATTTATTTTGTTATGGATCTTTTTACGTGTCAACACATGAGCTTGGGACTTGGGAGCCTGGCCAAGTGGTGCTAGATACTAGGAATAGTGTACAATGTATACAGAATTATAAGAGGTGAGCCACGCAAGCTGCCACTAACTACGCGGGTTAAACGGAATATTCCTTGCTAGTAAGATACAGGAGAACTTGTTCTTTTTCTTAACCTGATAATGTAGAATAAGGTAGCAGCAACTAGGAGCCTTCCCAAGTGACTAGGAGTAGGCTTCTCTCACATGACCGATGTCTCGATACACACATGGCACATGGAAATGAAACACTGCTTCTTGACCAAAAATCTGGGATTGGACCTCTGTTTATATTTCAGCCTGCTGGATTAGAAGGGAAGGAAAAAAAATTGGATGGAAATTGACAGATAGACCAGCCAAACGATCCAGAAACCAACTCCCTCACGTTGTACCAGTGGTTCAAAATCAAAAGAGGCAGGCAGAAAGGACCAACGAGGCAACGATCGAATCGTGTCCATGGTCTCCACCTCACGGGAGATTCTCCGCATCCACCGAATATCCACTAGGCGACGCCCCCGGCAAATGCTCCCAATTTTTTTCTCACATGCACTTTGTCACCTGTCAGAAACGTGACCCCTGTTATCCTGTACCATAAACTACAGTATTTGTACTTAGCTCCTGGCATCCAAAAATTATCATTTTCTCTGCACTATACCCTTATATACCTCGTGCGTAAGAATATCTCAATTCCTTTTTTTTCCCAATAAGTACTCCAATTCAGCCGCGTATAAACTCAGAAACACGTAGAGATTGTTTCTCACCGCAGCAGATTGTGGCAACCCAACTGCGGATCAAAAACCAATTGTTCCACACATATACCACTCGCCTGGGAAACCGGCAGAGCCACCCAAAAGATAGATGCGCCGAAAGCGACCGCCACCACCGGTCCACCGCGGCACACGCGACGCGAGAAGCAGAGAAGGATATTCCCCTCGCGGCTCCCCTCCGGATCCTTCCCCCACACACCGCAAGTCCGCAACGCGAGCCGCAAGCGCGCAGGCGCGCAACCGCGCAACGGCCGCACGAAAAGCGAAACCGAAAGACACAACCCCGCATCCCATTCCCGCGGGCCTCTCGGCTGCTTCCGGAAACTCGTGTTTTCTCTCACAATCCCTACTCCCACCCGCGCATCTTCGTAATATTCGCTCGGCATCTCCCCCCTCGCCCTCCCGCGCTCCCGGTATATAAGCCGACCCCCCCGCGGCCTCCCATTCTCCTCATCAGATCAAAGCAAGCAAACAACAACAAAAACCACTTCTCGTGGGTAGAAGAGAGAGAGAGCGAGGCGATTTCGACCAAGAAGATGGCCGGGATCGTGGTGGTGTTCGACTTCGACAAGACGATCATCGACGTCGACAGCGACAACTGGGTCGTGGACGGGCTCGGCGCGACGGAGGAGTTCGAGCGGCTGCTGCCCACCATGCCGTGGAACACCCTCATGGACACCATGATGGGCGAGCTCCACGCGAGCGGCAAGTCGCTCGCCGACGTCGCGGGCGTGCTCAGGTCGGCGCCGCTCGACCCGCGCGTCGTCGCCGCCATCAAGGCCTGCTACGGCCTGGGCTGCGACCTCCGGATCCTCAGCGACGCCAACCGCTTCTTCATCGACACCATCCTCGACCACCACGGCCTCACGGGTTACTTCTCCGAGATCAACACCAACCCGAGCGCCGTCGACGCCGCCACCGGCCGCCTCCGCATCGCGCCGTACCACGACTTCCACGCCGGCCCGCACGGGTGCGGCCTCGGGATCTGCCCGCCCAACATGTGCAAGGGCCAGGTGCTCGACCGCATCCGCGCCTCCGCCGGCGCCGCCGGCAAGAGGGTCATCTACCTCGGTGACGGCCGCGGCGACTACTGCCCGTCGCTCCGCCTCGGCCGCGACGACTTCATGATGCCACGCAGGGGCTTCCCCGTGTGGGAGCTCATCTGCGAGGACCCGTCGCTGCTCCACGCGGAGGTGCACTCGTGGGCCGACGGCGCCGAGATGGAGGAGACGCTGCTGCGGCTGGTCGGCAGGGTGCTCCTCGAGGAGAGGAACCTGCCGCCGCTCGACTGCAAGCTCGAGTCGTTGCCGGCCGTCGCCGTGCAGGACGGCATGCCCATGACGCTCCGGATCAAGAACTGATCAATGGCGGCGACGAACGTACGCATGATTTCGAGCGCGAAACGGCTAGCTCGAACAATGTGTGTGTGAGGATTGCGATACGGGTATAATTTTAACTATTGACTGATTTTTGCGCTACGCGTGATTGAGCCTGCGATTAGTAGAGGCTCATTGTATCTTGTCCGATCAATTGAAGTAAAACATTTGGCTTGGCTCTCTCTCTATGAGATGTAATCCATTTCTATTATCTTAAAAGAAAAAAAGTAAAACATTCAGAAAAAAAGTAAAACATTCCTGACAGTGAATTGACTAGTCTGAATTTTGGTGATAATTAATTGTCTGTCGCCTAAAATGTTTTACCCATTTCGTCAAAAGAACGTGCTCACCCAAAGTCGGTTTGGTTAATTTGTGATTATTGTATACTATTAGTAGAATCTTCGTCTCATATACTTATATGCAAGGAAAGAGATGGTTCCGATAACAGTGGAATAAAGTAGAAGCCTACGAAGAGCTATAAATAAAAACATGCGCATAATACAATTCTCGGTCACTCAGCTTTTGTCTTTTGTGTGGAAAAAAAGCTTGTGGCTCGGATCAACTCGAACTTGCAGTCTTAAAAAAGTTAAGCAAGCTAGGCTTTCAGTTTGTGAATCAAACAAGCTAGCTTGCGAGCCGCTAGTTTAACTTGTTAGTACAATAGATCACCATAGTTTTTAGTGCTTATCAACTAATGTTTAGTCACTTAATTACATTCAAAATAACTGTATTTAATAAATTATTTATTAGGTAGTAGTATTTATTATTTATTTATGATAAAATAGTAAATTTGAAATTATGAAGGTGAAATAATATGTTAAAAAAGCTTAATAGGTCAGCTTATGAGCCAAGCCGAGATAGATTTTTAGCTCGTTGAGGATAAAGAGCCGAGCCGAGCCGAGATAAGATGGCTTGTTAAGATGACAAGCTCAAACGTACCGAGCAGGCTTATTATTTGCAAGCTGGATACCGTACTCCAACCCATAAGTTCATCTCATATTTTTAGCTTAATAGACTAGATCAGTTTAGCTGCCTGCGGATGCCCAACCGCACAGTTACCGTCCTAACATGTAGGTCCAATATTTCCATATTCTTACCGAAATTTTGAGATGTTCCACAGCTCGATATTCGTATTTCGAATGTTTAGCAAAGATGTGGCGCGAGAAAATTCATCTAGCAATTCGGAAAGCGCCACACGGGCGGCGGAACCGCCATCTCCTGCGCTTTCACCGAGCGAGAAGATACGATGATATCTTCGCGTATCCGGTACTCGTGAACCTGAAAGTTTGGACACTGATTGAAAGAGATATTCCCCGGCAGGTTCGCCACCGGATTCAGCTTCTCACCAAATTTTAGGCACATATTCTAGGCATATGCTGGGCATCGTTTCTGCTCCCCTCTCTGTTGCGCTCCTCGTCGATCCACGAGAAAGGTGCAGTGGACGCCATTGAACTGCAGCCACTGGCTCCCACAGCTCGCCGTTCACACACGTGCCACCCTCCCATTACTCGATTCCGACCCTCGACGACGGCGACCTCCCGGTGAGTGGGCCGCGACGGCCAGCTTCAGCCCACGTCGTCTTCGTCTTTGCAACGGCCCATCAAACGATGGGCCTCGTCGAGAGATAAGCCCACAATGGAACGGGCTATTGTTGGGTTTGGGCCCATCACGCAGCCCGGCCTCTCTCTCGCGTCGTGACGCACACCACCCATCGCCTCTCCTCTCCTACGCTTCCTCTCTCTCTCCGACCTCCTCGGATCCGCCTCGATCTCCTCCTCCTCCTCCACGCGCGGGCGGCGAGGAAACCCTACCGCGAACGACGGCGATGGCGCTGCTCCCGCGGACGGCGCGGCTGGCGCTGCTCTCGGCGCCGCGGGCGTACTCGGCGGCCGCTACGGGGGCGGGCGCAGCCCCGGCGAGGTACGCGGGGGCGCCGCCGCCGGCGCCCCAGTCGAAGGCGGCCGAGTTCGTGATCTCCAAGGTGGACGACCTCATGAACTGGGCGCGGAGGGGGTCGATCTGGCCGATGACGTTCGGGCTGGCCTGCTGCGCCGTCGAGATGATGCACGCCGGCGCGTCCCGCTACGACTTCGACCGCTTCGGCGTCATCTTCCGCCCATCCCCGCGACAGTCCGACTGCATGATCGTCGCCGGGACGCTCACCAACAAGATGGCGCCCGCGCTCCGCAAGTCAGTACCACCTTCCTCCCCTCGGCTGCTCAGATTTCGCGTTCCTGTGTTCCGATCTGGGAATTTGGTGTTGCCCAGCTTTTAGATCTTGGAAATTATCTTGCCAGGGTGAAAAAGACTCAATAGCTAATGTGATGTCATTCTGTAGTGTAGAAAAGCCATAATCCGAAAAGCCTTAATCCCCACCTTTAATGTCATTTGGAAACTTGCCACAAATTCGACACAAGCACCAATGTTCTGAATGCCCGGACAGGACAAATGGGATAGTGCGGTGAATAATTGAAACCTCCTTCCAGCATCAATAGTGCATTAGTCTAAATATTTTGGCATGATTCAAAGTATGCCAATGAAGATTGTGGATCATTCAACCCACCATAACTTAGGATAACTTAGCATACGCCCTATATGGCCTTGCAGATATTTGAGAGGATAAATCGACTTGATAAATATATAGGGTCAATTCAATGGCTTGGTGTTAAACACTGGCTGGATTTGATTTTAGAACCATAAACCACTGCCTGTGGATCCCGATTTGATGGCTTGGTGTTAAAGTCTTGCTGGATTTGATTTGAGGACCTATGCATTCATGGAGGATCAGACTTGGAATGCTTATGCGTTCAAGCTTCAGTAGTGCTAAATGTTAACTTAATTAAAGCATTGCGTTTGACTTCCAGGATATATGTGTAACATAAATTGATTTGATGTTTACGTTGTCGATTACTCATTAGTGAAAAAACATATTTGCTGGTGAATTAGATATTGTGGGTACATAGCATGGTTGTTAAGGCATTGTTATGGCATCGCCATAGTGGTAAAGGCGGTTGCAGGATATATGTTGTTGCAGATCCCATGCCACTACCATCAGATCTAGCTCAAGATCGCAGTTGTTGCAGCTTGCTGGAGCCTTTGAATCTCTCTGGTGGCGGCGACGGACAATGAGGTGAGCAGAGGCATTGAGCTCTAATGGGCCAATGGCGCCATGGCAGTGGTAGCAGCCTGAGATGTTGAGCTCATGCAAAGGTGGTCGGCAGCCAGATGGCGGCTAGTGCCTCCTCTGCTGATGGCTGGTGGCTGGTGGCTGGTGGCTGGTGGCTGGTGGAGTATGATGCCTCTTAGGGCATACGTAGAACATGTGGGTATGAAGCTAATGTTAGCTTTGGTGGGTTGGCTGCTTGGCTTATTGGGCCTTTTATCAATT
Organism: Oryza sativa Japonica Group; assembly: GCF_034140825.1. NCBI lineage: Eukaryota > Viridiplantae > Streptophyta > Magnoliopsida > Poales > Poaceae > Oryza > Oryza sativa. The sequence continues at coordinate 30,619,113 of NC_089035.1, read as the reverse complement.
TCCCCTTTGCTCTTGCTGATTTTTCTACAATATTCTCCACTAATCACACCTTAGTCACCTCATATGACATCACAATTCACAACACCTCATGCCCTATGATGCTGAGGCGGTGGTGTGCAACTGTGTTGCCTCAAAACACCTTATGCCTTAACAACACTTGTACCTAGGTTATTTAAGATTTGCTTGTCTCGATACCAATTTTTTCAAAAAATAATATAGTGCTCCACGGTAGAAAAAAAAACAAATATATGCCCTGATTATTTGCATAAGCATGGATTTGCTTCTCCAAGAATCTATAACTCTAGAAAGCAAAGAAAAATCTAATTCTGATCAGCAAGGTGTAGTTTGTATTGATGTGCTTCTCTGAAATGTCCAGAAACCAGCAAAAGGAGTGGCGTGTTGTTCTGAGTGTTTGAAATCAAATAAAATTATTTTGTTGTATGAATGCCATGGCCTTTGTGGAAATCAGTGCTTTTCTTGTGTATCCTCTGGTTATCTGCTATTAATTTTAGGGTGCTACTTCCTTCTTCTTTTTTTTCAAACATGCTTTTTAAGATTTCGTGAAGAACTTCTGTTGTGCCTTTTGCTATTTAGGAATGGTTTTGTCAAAAGACCATTCAACCTTTCTTACCTGCTCACAATTTTATAATGCTAATGGCATTGGTAACTTCTTCCACAGGGTTTATGATCAGATGCCTGAGCCTCGGTGGGTTATTTCCATGGGCAGCTGTGCCAATGGTGGTGGATACTACCATTACTCCTACTCTGTTGTGCGTGGATGCGACCGTATTGTTCCTGTGGACATTTACGTCCCTGGATGCCCTCCAACTGCTGAAGCTTTACTGTATGGTGTCCTCCAGCTCCAAAAGAAGATCAACAGGCGCAAGGATTTCCTTCACTGGTGGACAAAGTGAGGCAATGCTTGCTACTGATCTTGGTTGTTTTATTTCTTTCGACCCTAATTTTCATCCGAAATAAGAATGGCGTTGTGCTCGGATCTGCAAACTTATTGTTGTGCCTGGAAGGATGTATACCCAGGTCGTGTTGATGTCAGTTCCACATCAATGGACGAGACCAGTGTTGGAACGAGTTTTTCTTTACATTGTAACTCAACATGTTAACTTCGTTTATGCAAAGATTCGCCTTAAGCGCGATTTGTGCGCTGTATCTTTACCCTTCACTAAACATTTTATTGTGTCCATTATTGGAGCTTCCTGGCGCGCCGTGTTCCCTGTGCTGTCATAATGTTCATAGTCCCATTGCATATTTCAATTCAACAGAACTAGAAATGGCAGTAATACAACTGTCCAAAAAGTCACCTGATTTAGATATTGTTTAGGCCCCTTGCACATGCGTTTATGTTTAGATTTTCTGAAGACAAAGTGGACTGATCATCACCTTTTAGAGAGAGTGTGGAAATTTCATCTGCGGATGTTTTAACACGGAAAAGGTGATGGCTTACTCGAACAACGACGTTTGTGTCATTTCAGCAGGCATCCTACTCAACTTCTGTGTCGTAGAATTATCACTTCTGCTGAAGACAACCCTGAGTTGAAGACCCATGCATCGTCAGGCCAGTCATAAAGCATTTGCATCCTATGGAGTAACCTTGTGCTCGAGCTTCCACCGCCGCAGCCTCGCTCATCGATCGGTGGAGACCGGAGAGGGATCGGCAGAGAATGCACGTGACACCAAGGGACTCTTCAGGTGGTCACCGAAGTTCTTCGTGTTAGAACTTGGAAGTGGGAATCGTGCTATGGCAGGGGTACTGTAAAAGAGATTATTATTGACAACTCTCAAAAAGAGATACATCCCGTTTTGTTATCGTAGGCTTAATGGAGTTCCCTTGGCAAAGCGGGCCCTAACCTCTCCTCCAAGCCAAGAGCGCCGCTACAAGAACACACACCCCCTCTGCCATAGCCGCCACATTGCCGCAAAGACGCAAATTAAACCGTCCTCTTCTGCCATCTCGTACGTCGCCTCCTTCCTCCAATCCCGGATTCCCGGTGATCAAAGCGAAAGAAGGTAATAATAACCAGTGATAGCTTCGAATCTCTGTACCGCCGGTGTTTTTGTTATTTATAATCTCTAATTATAATTGCGATCTAATAATGATCCGGCTTCGTGCATGGTGGTAGTAGCAGGATTGTTCGAGCGAGATGAATCCGGCGGCCATGGCGGCGCTGGGGTCGAAGCTGGCGACGCTGGGGTCGGCGGCGCGGGAGGCGGCGAGGGTGGCGGCGAGGCAGGGGTGCGCGTACAACAAGGCGGTGGTGGAGGGGAGCAGGCAGCTGCAGTCGAGGGCGTGCGAGGCGACGAGGAGCGCGGCCAAGCACGGGCGCGCGTTCCACGAGGAGCTCATGGAGCGGAACAAGCGCTACGTCATCGACCCGCCCACCATCCAGACGTGCCAGGAGCTCTCCAAGCAGCTCTTCTACACCCGCCTCGCCAGGTCCCCTCCCTAATCCCTATAGAGTGATAGATCGATCAGCATTGATTTTGATTGATTTTGGTTAGCTCGATCGATCTTTTTTTTCTTTTGCGCTCCATTGACGTACGTTGATTAGCTTCTTTGATGCCAACTGAACTTTTTTTTGGTAGATGAACATATTAATTAATTAATTGGTGCGATTACAGATTGTATAGTTACAACCGAAACCTACTACTAAGGATTTATAATTGAAAAGTAGATTGGTTTTACGGTTCTTGACACTAAAAATTTGATAACAAATATTAGAGTAGTTTTAATCTTAAGTCTGAAGACATTTGATTAAACTTTAATATTGAGTGGTTTTACAGAAAGATACAAAAGGTTTGTACTGTTTTATGATACCGGCCCTATGCTTTTTGAAGGATTGTGAAAAGAGAATCTCAATTCATTATTATGAGAATTATTGTCGCGCCAAGACCACCACCATGTTTTTCTCCCTCCGTCCTAACACTGAAGTATTTGCTCATGAAGAGCTTATTATTTTTAGATGTGGGGTTCTTCAGTCCTTTTTTTATATATATTTTTAGTTGTAGATTGCCAATGCATCTCCAATCTTCAGGTGCAAACGTTATTAATTAGGGTATGTTTAGTTCACGCTAAAATTGAAAGTTTGGTTGAAATTGAAACGATGTGACGGAAAAGTTGGAAGTTTATGTATGTAGAAAAATTTTGATGTGATGGAAAAGTTGGAAGTTTGAAAAAAAAAGTTTGGAACTAAACTCGGCGTTAGAGAGGTTGGACATGCCAAAAGTATAGTCGAATGTACAAGCTAGCCTAGGGAGAAGATGGATGTCATATTCGTCTTTTCACATCTACTAAATATTTGACTGCTAATACTCCCTCCGTATTTTAATGTATAATGCCGTTGACTTTTTAACAAACGTTTGACATTTCGTCTTATTCAAAAAAATTATGTAATTATAATTTATTTTATTATGATTTGATTTATCATCAAATGTTATTTAAGCATGGCATAAGTATTTTTATATTTGCATAAAAATTTTGAATAAGACGAATGGTCAAACGTTGATTAAAAAGTCAACGGCGTCATACATTAAAATACGGAGGGAGTAATAAACTTTCTGAGGGTCGGAGAGAGTAAATCATAGATGTTGAATGCTATTTTCTTAATTTACATACGAGTTTGTATTCATGCCTTACTTGTTGAGAAGGAACTCTGTATTCGATCATGTTTAGGAAAGGTAGCTGATGGTTTCAATCTCTCTGCGCAATCTTTTCTAGTTCGGTATGGGGCTTGTGCAAGGACTTCGTTTATTTCTTCTTTGAAAACATCGGTTTTATGTGAGCTTACTTTTTTTGTACAATAATAAACTTCTTTAGATGATGGAAGTGTTACGCTGTCGGCCGAAGATGAACTCAACCACAACAAAAAAAAAGTTGAACATAATGTATTTCTTTGGAAAAGTTAAATATCACCACTTACTAAATTTGTTTGTTGGCTTATTAGCCGCAACTAAAATTTAAATTTTGAAACGTAATTTAATCGATTTTTGAGGTATTTTTCATCGTATTTTATTTTCACTATTGATTTTTAAATCGTTAAGAACACAAATATAAAAAAAATTCTACTTACAAATTATTTTTGTTTACTTTGTTTATGTTTTTTCATGGTTTATCAGCCATCGTACACCGATGAGATACTAACAAGTTGATGTTTCGATCTTGCAGCATCCCTGGCCGTTACGAGTCGTTCTGGAAAGAGGTTGATGGCGCAAAGCTCTTGTGGAAAAACAGGAAGAATCTAAATCTAAAGGCCGAGGATATTGGCGTTGCAACATTGTTTGGTATTGAGTTGATAGCATGGTTTGCTGGTGGTGAAGTCGTTGGTAGAGGATTTACTTTCACAGGCTACCATGTCTAACCTCTTACTTCTAGCAAGAACGACCACACACTAGTCATACATCATCAGTAAGATATTGTGTTAATTTGCTACTTAGTAGAATATGTCTAGTCTGATCTTAGATTCCTATAATTCAAGGAGATAGTAGTAGTTTTTCTCTTCGGCACGATACAAGTTTTGTTATTCTTGTTATGCCACCAAACAGCATACATGTGAAACAGCCATGACAAACTAATTGGTTTATTTATTATATCTATATAACATATGGTTTATTTATTATACTCTGTTTGGAGTTTAGACATGTTAGTGTCCTGGTGTGTGTGATCACTTGCAATTGATTTGCACATTAATACTGCTAATTTAATTCATGAAACTGCTGCTGGCCAGAATCCGGACCTCAACGGGCAATCTATTCAATTGATTGAGTATTTCAATGGCCTTCACTCTCAAAAACTCCATATTTCATTAACACTGCCATCGCATTGCTCCATCCGTTTACCACCTTGATCACCACCTCGCCCTCCTCAATGGCGCCGCTCAAAACGTTGCTCCTCTTCCTCGTCGTCCTTCTCCCCGTCGCCAACGCATGCCAGCCTCCAAGAACACTCCACGTCCCGGTCTTCCACCGCGACGCGCTCTTCCCGCCACCGCCCGGCGCCAAGCGTGGCAGCCTCCTCCGCCAACGCCTCGCCGCCGACGCCGCGCGCTACGCGTCCCTTGTCGACGCGACCGGCCGCCTCCACTCACCCGTCTTCTCCGGGATCCCCTTCGAGAGCGGCGAGTACTTCGCGCTCGTCGGCGTCGGCACACCGTCCACCAAGGCGATGCTCGTCATCGACACCGGCAGCGACCTCGTCTGGCTCCAGTGCAGCCCCTGCCGCCGCTGCTACGCCCAGAGGGGCCAGGTGTTCGACCCGCGCCGCTCGAGCACGTACCGCCGGGTCCCCTGCTCGTCACCGCAGTGCCGCGCGCTCCGGTTCCCCGGCTGCGACAGCGGCGGCGCCGCCGGAGGAGGCTGCAGGTACATGGTAGCCTACGGCGACGGCTCCTCCAGCACCGGCGACCTCGCCACCGACAAGCTCGCGTTCGCCAACGACACGTACGTTAACAACGTCACGCTCGGGTGCGGCCGCGACAACGAGGGGCTGTTCGACTCGGCGGCCGGGCTGCTCGGCGTCGGCCGCGGCAAGATATCCATCTCGACGCAGGTGGCGCCGGCGTACGGCAGCGTCTTCGAGTACTGCCTCGGCGACCGGACGTCGCGCTCAACGCGCAGCTCGTACCTCGTGTTCGGCCGCACGCCGGAGCCGCCGTCCACGGCGTTCACCGCCCTGCTGTCGAACCCGCGGCGCCCGAGCCTGTACTACGTGGACATGGCCGGGTTCAGCGTCGGCGGCGAGAGGGTCACCGGGTTCTCGAACGCCAGCCTCGCGCTGGACACGGCGACGGGGCGGGGCGGCGTCGTCGTGGACTCCGGCACGGCCATATCCCGGTTCGCCAGGGACGCGTACGCGGCGCTGCGCGACGCCTTCGACGCGCGTGCGCGCGCGGCCGGGATGCGGAGGCTGGCGGGCGAGCACTCGGTGTTCGACGCGTGCTACGACCTCCGCGGGAGGCCGGCGGCGAGCGCGCCGCTGATCGTGCTGCACTTCGCCGGCGGCGCGGACATGGCGCTGCCACCGGAGAACTACTTCCTCCCCGTGGACGGCGGGAGGCGGCGGGCGGCGTCGTACCGCCGCTGCCTGGGGTTCGAGGCGGCGGACGACGGGCTCAGCGTGATCGGTAACGTGCAGCAGCAAGGATTCCGGGTCGTGTTTGACGTGGAGAAGGAACGGATCGGTTTCGCGCCAAAAGGTTGCACGTCTTGATTCAACTTAATACACTTCTTGAGTTAGCCTGAAGCACGTGTAATTCTACTACAGTTATCAAATGTTGTTTCAGCTCGTACTTAAATGTGTGATTCCGATGTATTTTGGTACATTTGTAATGGTCTAAAAATATTTTGGGATCTTTTCCCTTCCGTCGTGTTAAATGTTAGACTACTAGGCATTACAACACTACGTGGTTATGGTGCTATTATCACGGTTATCACGTACAATAATCTTTTCAGTTTTTGAAGCCACGCTATACTGCACGTTTTTGAAGCCACGCTATACTTCACGGTAACCGCACGGTTTTTACGGTAACCGTCAAACCATGGACTAACGGTAACCTCATCCTAAATGGTTTGGTAAACACTAAAGGCCACACGCTATAGACAAGGGGGCATCCTCTCCAGGTTTAGAATCCTCCCCCATAAGAGTTCATGTTATTTTTTACCCAAAAAAACTTGCACAATTTTTTTCTTTTAGCAAATTCCCTTGCTGATTTGGCACTTTGACAATTGACACGATCTATCATCTATGGAGTTGGAGAAGCTGCGGCCACGAGGAGTCGAGGAGGCCCCCATGCCATGCGCCTCCCTAGCGGCTATGGCCACGCCTCGAGCACCTGATCGAGCTTCATTTAGTTGATCGATCTGAAAATTAACGAAACAAGAGCACATTGTCTCTACAACTTCTTTTTTTTTTAAACACGGATTGATGAGTTATCGAAATGACGAATGAATCCCTGATCGAAGCATCTTTTCCCCGCATTGTGCAGATCGAATTTCAAGCTTTATTAGTAGTAATGGGCGGCGCATTCCAGCGCCAGGTCCGGCCTCCACCACTGGTGGATCCCGTGCGCCGCCTTGAAGTCCGGCGACGCGCCGCGGTTCACCGTCAGGACGGCGGACGGGAACAGGTGCAGCGGCTCGCATCCACCCGCCGTGCCGATGCCCAGCAGCAGGTCCTTCACCGAGTTCCTCGTCGCCACCCTCCCCACGGCGCCCGCGCCGATGTCCTCCATCTTCTTCCGGTGGTCGAAGTACCCCACGTACTCGGCGCTGATCGGGTCCCCCGGGTTGACGAACACGTTGGGCACCCACCGCGCCAGCGCCGCGAAGGCGTCGTAGCCTCCGCCGCCGCTGCCATGGTGCAGGAGGGTGGCCGCGGCGGCGGTGACGAAGCTGTTGGCGATGCGGACGCCCTGCCTCACCCGCCTGTCGCCGATCCTCTCCACCGGCGCCGACGGGAACGGCGCGTTGAAGAGGAACGTGGGGAGGGCGACGCCCGCCCTGGCCATGGACTTGGCGGCGAGCGTCGAGATGGCGGAGCCCAGGGAGTGGCCGGCCAGCCAGACGCGGTGGTGATGCTGATGCCCCGCCGCGGCCACGACGGCGTGGACGGTCCGCATGGCGGCGTGGAAGCGGGAGGTGCGGTCGAGGCCGTTGCGGACGAGCTGGAGGTCGAGCGCCAGGTCCCGGGACGCCGAGGCCTTCTTGGTGATGGTGCCGCGGAACGCGACGACGTAGTGCGGCGCGCTGGCAGCGGCGGCGGCGGCGGGGTCGAGGAGGTGCCACGGCGGCTGGAACGCGTAGACGGCGCCGAAGATGGAGGAGTCGGCGGCGTCCACGAGCACCTCTCGTACCTCGAAGTGGAAGAACCTCCACCACGCCGGCGCGCGGGCGTCGTGGCCGTGCCGGTTCCACTGCCGGTCGCGCTCCATGACGTACACGCCCTGGACGAGGCTCGCCATGACGGATCGCTGGTGGTGCGGGCAATTCCTGGCCGGAGGAAAACCATCAGAACTCAAAGGTGATCAGATCAATGGTTCCCAATGCAGGTTCCTGCTTGTTTTCTTTCACAAAATATACGATCTTTTTTATGCTTAGTTGCTTTCAGCACTGCAAGTTAGAAATCTCGGGGTTTCAAAAAAAAAGTTAGAAATCTAAGCACGGTACTAGACAATGCAAATTCTTCAAGGAAACAGAGCAATCTGCAACCAAAAACTGGAAAGTTTTTTTTAAAAAGTAAAAAAAAAAGGAACAATGGAAAAGAGGGAATCAGCAAACTACCAATTCACATATGTCAAGTACGTAGGTCCTGACACCTCAAAGATGTCCTTCTGTGACGGCATTTTGCCCATCTTTTTCTTGCTCGGTTGCTCTGCACAACAAAGGGAAGAAATTTGCATGTTAGTCTCAGTGTCATAGGACAGAAATTTACAGATTAAACCGCTCTACTTGATTATATGACCAAGATTCCCACTTTCCTCTTAACTTAACAGCTCCACTCTGCAGTATCCTGCTGCATGGATGTATCCACATTCTGTACAGAACCTTTGTGTGCAGCAGGAAGAGAACTTTTGTCTAATCATATTCTCTAGAGCTCAGGATCGACAGTGAACCAAATAGTTGACAATGTGATCCATAAATCCGTGATACATCAATCGCGTATTCACAATTTCACATTACAAGAATCAGAGGAGAAACTAAAGAAAAGCAGCAAGAACATTACCCGGAGATAAAAACTACTCTTTGCATATCATCTCCTGCTGAGGATCATCCTCATCTTCATTGCACTTCTGACTCTGAAATGAATTCCTCATAGCAAGAGCGTTTATTAGCCAACCAGACGACTTAAGTTTCAAGATCAAGTCAAGAAAGGAATCTAACTTTTTTTAAAAAGCGATGAAAACAATAGTTTAAAAGATTGTGCGGGCAACGAACTGCATCAGATCAAATGGAAGCTCCAGTTGCATGATTTGGGCAATTTTTTGTTGGCGCTGACTCAGGCTGCAGAAGTTAAGAAAGGGTTGTATCGGAAGAGCAGGAAACCAGAAGACTTTATCACTTATTTTTTTCAAGAAAAAACTTATGAGCATGAAGTCTCCGGTTTTGTACAGTTGGTCGGAGCACAAGTGGCTTAAATTTATAAAGAACATATCATGTGCCGTGCAGATTTGCATAGCATTACTTCCTCTTCACATCCTTTCTGGAGGAGCAATTAGAGCAAGTTTAATAATGTAGCCAACTACTAACTCTAAAAAATGAAACATTATCTATAGCCAACCTAATAATACACTCATGCAATAATTATTTGTACATATAAACCGCATCATTAATACCTAATCCATCCATCTCTTACATAGTTATTAGAGCTTGTGTTGCAGCCAACTATAAATCTATAACTTTTCTTGTCTCTTGTCTCTTCTCTTTTCTCTCCTTCACATAAGCACAACTTGTACAACTCATTTATATAAATCCCATTTTACTCACTCTTAGAAGATTGCAATTAATGAAGACATCTTTTTTTTTGGATTCCTAATTGGATACAAACTTTGGACTGGTTCTTTATGATATTTTTGCTGACAAAAACATAGCTGAGAGGTGAGGTGATATTGCTTAAGGCTAGTGATGACATCTGAAAAGTCTAAACGTGTCGATTGGTTCTCTGAGTTATGCAACTTCAAAATTTTTGTATGACGGGCCCGGTTGACAAAACCAGAACTGGTAAGCAAAAGTGCTTCCAAGTTTTTTTTTTTTCTAACTCGTCGTGGAAGAATCTAATGTGGTCGATAACTAGAATGAAGTGTGGATCTTCCAGAATTTTGTGTAGCTACCTGGCAAATGATAGAACAACCCTGTTGTTTCGCTTATGCTTATTAGCCAAACTTTGAATTTTAAAACTTAATTTTAAATTCGATTTTATGGTTTTCTTTTTCATGGTTTATTTTATATTATTTGTCTTTGAATCGCTAAAGACATGTATATTAAAGTTTTACCTACAAGTTATTTGTTTCCTAATAAACTGTCTGGATAAGAGCAAAATGATATAGCTTGAAATGACTTCGGAAATTACTAATAGAGATAATTCAATAAAGTTCATTAGCAAATTGTAACTCAGAAGACTCTTACATGTCCTTTTGGTCGATATGTGGAATATGGATGGTGGAAACACATCTTGAATCCCCCTTTTCAGACTTCAGAGCATTTCAAATGGACCAAAAGTAAGAAAAAACAATGCCTTCTATTCCAATAAATATTGCTCATTGTACACTGTTACAGTAATCACACTTCTTTTCCCTGTAATCCTAGAAACTCTGAAAGTCGATTGTATCAAAAGTTTGTTTTCTTGCCCCTTCTGACTGAACATTATCTCTACTCTATCATGAAGAGACTGCTGCTGTTGTTGCACGAGGAACATCCACAAGCCTCTCAAGCATTTCCAATTGATCATAAGGTGCTATCTGCAGAGAATCAGATTCATGTTCATTTCATCTCCATTTAATCCATCTACATGAATTTCGGAAGTCTACTGTACATGAAATAATCTTTATTTTGTATTACATTACCTGAGAAAAACCATCAGGCCAAGTTATAGAAACTGCGTAGTTTCCCATAGGACGGATCTCTTCAGGTTCAATGTCTTCTGGTATATCACCATATTGTACTTTCTGCTCACCTGTCCATTCGTCCTGCAGACAAGAACTACTTAGTTTGTGCAAAACAAGGGCAACTGTGAAAATATTGGTTTCTGAAAATACAGACTACATGATTTAGTTTCTGAAAATTATAAGCACTGTACACGCCATTTGAAGTCGATGCCAGTGTTAGAATAATACACATTAAACGGCGAAAAGGTATACCCACCACACTTTGAGCAGATCGGTCATTCCTTCTGACTGTTGCTGGATGCAACAAGAACTCTTCATCTGAATCTGGTACTTTCACTCGGATTGCTCTAATTGATCTATCATAGGAAACTGCTGTTGAAACTGGCAAAATGAAAAAGATTAACACATCATTACAGGAGAAAAACTTGGTAAAAAAAGAAACATATCTGTTTTGCTGTAATACATTTTTTGAACAAAAGCTGGCAGTATTTATTTTTTTTGGGAATAAGAAAGCTGGCAGTATTTATTGGTATACTTCTTTCTTCGTTTTGTTTAAATTTTGGTTAGTTCGAATTCACCAAGAAAATAAATTGTATGAACTACTTTTACATATTCTAGGTTGTAATTTGTGAACTGCTAACTTACCCTGTTGTCTGATTTTAGCACACTGCTGAACAACACAAACTCCAAGATTCTGAAACGTCTTAGCAACATCCCCTTGTGGATCAGCCACTACTTCAGGAATTCCAGTATCTCCAGACGCTGAAAGCTGTAAATTATACCAAACTGTGATCATTGCACTCACTTTTATCCTTGTACAAGATAGGTGGGATTGAGCTTACAGTTGGCCGTATCGGCAAATCGAAGAGGTGAGGTATTCCAAACTGCTGCACAACCTGAAATAATTGCAATGCTGACGCAATTCAAAAAATATTCAAGAGAATGTGCTAAATGTGCATCAAAACTTTTCTTGCCTGAGCTCCAGAACCTTGCCCAAATGGGTAAAATCGTTTTCCATCAGCATCGAAGTAGCACATGTTCTCAACAACTGCAACGCACGGAACCTTCACAAAGAAGATGAAGATGAAGCAGAAACAAATTGATGCACGAATAGTAAGCACGGTAGATTACAATTAAAATGAACAGTGATATGAAGATTACACACCTTCAGCTTGGAAAACATTCTAACTCCCTTTGCAACATCGATGAAAGCAAGCTTCTGAGGGGTGGTAACAATGACAGCTGCAGTCAATGGGGCTACCTGATGTTTCAGACATGTTAAATTTCACAGTGCCTACAAGCATGGTTGATGTTACCACGTGTGATTTGTACAATACTCAGGCTAGAGGTACCACCTGACAGAGTGTTAAGTGTATATCTCCTGTTCCTGGAGGCATGTCAATGACAAGGTAGTCGAGTTCGCCCCTTTATGAAAAGAAGAAAAAAAGTCAAGTTTTTTCAACGGAACCCAATAATATTATTGGGAATCTACGAAAGGCTAAGCTGGTAAAAATGGGCTGCTTTATTATGTTCATCAGATGCCTTCATAAAGATGTCAAGTATCTCTTTTGCATACCAATCAGTAGTGGTCAGCAACTGATTAATCACTCCCGAAACCATTGGACCACGCATTATAGCTCTTCCTTGTCCAGCAAAGCCAAAAGACACCATCTTGACGCCCAAATACTCGGTTGGAAGAATACTTCTGCTTTCTGGGTTCTAAAGGTAAATCTGTTTACCATTATTAGTGCAACCACTAATTTTTTGTTAACACAATTATTCAATCAGCTTACCATCACTAGCAGCCGGTTTTCAGGAGAAACCATAGTTGGTAAGCTCGGACCGAAGACATCAGCATCAAATATTCCAACCCTGGCCCCCATACCAGCTAATGTATATGCAAGATTTACAGCAACTGTAGACTTTCCAACTCCTCCCTGGGAAAAAATGTTTTTTAGTTACTTACTACTAAAAAGGACTGATTTATTATTATCCTGAGGTCTTGCCTTGCAGCTTGAAACTGCTATGATATTCGAAATCTTCTGCAATCCTTCTGGAAGCTCCCCTGCGTATGCTGGTCGTGCAGGTTGCGCAGACATTGTAACATTGACCTTCTTGACCCAAGGAAGTGCTGCAACAACCTCATTTGCCTTCTCTTCAAACTACAAAGCAAAACAAGTCTTCATGCAATTTTGCCGCAAATTGTTTTTCCAACCCAGGATAGGACAGCATTTTTACAAACAGATAGGAGTATAAACCAATCAGTTCACATTTATACATCTATCTCATCAGATGCCAATGATAAGCTTAACCGATACTATTATCTCAAAACCAATATAGTTACTGCTATTTTGTTTGAGACAACTGAAGATAAAGAGTGAATAGTTCCACGGAGATAACTGAACACGTCAACACAGGAACTGTACTCACCATGTCCTTGATCGGGCAGGCAGGAGTCGTCAGCTCCAGACGAAACGAGACCTGAAAAAGCAGAGCCAAATGGAGACCAAAGTAAGCCAAATGTTCGAGCAGTGCATCCAGGCTTCATCAGCAAGTGTCCTTCAACTTAACCTCTTCCAAGGCCTCGCTAATCTCCAGGTCCTTGACGAACCCGCACGAGACGATGTCCGTCCCGAAGTCGGGATCGATGATTTGGGAGAGCGCCACGAGCACGTCCTTCTTGGCGTCCTCCACCGACGCCACTGCCACACACACCAGTTCGAAAATCAAATGGAAAGCACACACAAACGTAAAACAAATTTCGCAGTTTGCTGAGAGGAGTTCCGACTGACGAAGGTTACCGCTCGACGAAGCGGCTCCCGCGCGCCGCCGGAGCCGGCCCACGCGCCGCGGCGAGGGGCACCAGCCATGCGCCTGGGCGGCCGCCGCGGCAGGAGAAGCCTTCGCCGAGAAGGCGCCTGCAAGAACCATGAAATCCGTGGAGTTAGCTCGCCGGTGAGAGCCCCTGCTCGGGCGCGTCAGAGCATGAGCACGGAGTAGAAGCTGAACGCGAGACAAGGCAACCATCCAACCGCCGTGTGCGCTCACCTCGCGGGGTTGGAGTCGACGGGGGGAGGAGGAGAGGGGGCGCGGGCGGCGCGAGGAAGGAGGCAGGCGCGGCGGCGCGGAGGTTCCGCATTGCGGGCCTTCGACGGCGAGGCGAGGAGATGGCGGGCGCGCGCGCGGCGAGGAAGCGTGGCGCGGAGGAGCGGTGGGAGGGAGTGGCCGTCTCTGGGCCGCTGGTTGTGTGGATTTGGTTTGCCTTTGCTCGCTTGAAGATTAGTGGTACAGGCAGATGGCGAGAGCGTGGCGGACACGGGACACCGACGAGTGGGCCCTGTTGGATTACATTTTTTAAGATAATGGAATAAAAATCCCAGCCTCTGCAAATTTTTGGATTACATATGCCACAAGTAGTTCGCTCGAGTGTCGGTACATCCATAGAACGGGAGAAGGCACAGCAGCTAGGTAAATTTTGTCGCTAAGTTTGTCAAGAAAAGTACGTATTTTGCACATTATTTTTTTCCCGAGTTTATACGTGGATAGTAAAATGTAGTGGTCAAGGTTAGTAGTATCGGGAAAGTGAAATCATCTCTTTCGTGCACGTCACCTAAATAGTCATAAAAATATGAAAAAAATTGGCAACATAGATTAATATGAAATATATCACTCCACAAACATGCAAGTTTAAATTCAACTTCTACAAGTTGTAACAAAAATAACAAATATAGTTGCGAATGTGAGATAACTATTTTCAGTTTAATTTGTTATTTTTGTTGTAACTTATAGAAGTTGAATTTGGTCTTGCATGTTTGTGGAGTGATATATTTCGTATTAATCTATGTTGTTAATTTTTTTAAATTTTTTGATAACTATTTAGATGACATGCAAACAACGAGAGGATATCCTCTCGAGAGATAAAAATAGTGTTGTTTCATTTTATAGATGGAGATGGGCCGAAAGTTCTAAACGCACACGAAGCCACCAACAGCTCGGACAAGGCACAAGGTAAGCACATATGTGCATGGGAACAAGTCCGCCTTTGTCCCTCGTCTTCCCGTGGAGTTTAAATTCTAAACCATAATACCAGAAATTTTACCACCCCTTCTCCCCAACTTACAAAATTGGATTAAATTAGATCCTATGATAGGATGGATGACCAGTTTCGCTGACGTGGCATCCTAATGAGAACAAATAAAAAATTTGGGGCCCATATGTAAGTACACATCCACCTCTCCCATCTCTTCCTAGGAGCTCATTGGTGAGGAGATGAGCGGGGTGGTCGGCGAGATGATCACGAAGGCAACAATGGCAGTAGGAGGTCGGCAAAGAGGGGCTCCAGTGGTTTGTGGCAACACGGGAAAGAGGAGGGAGGCAAGGGAGACAGTGCATTGTGAGTTTGCCTGTGGGAAGAGAAGCAGTGGTGGCGGTGCCGACGAGCCCCTGGGAGCTTGAGCTCGTCCGCCCTTCAGTACGCGAAGGGATCCAGTGGCGGCGGCAGCCAGCAAGCCCTACGTGAGCTCAAGCTCGGTCAATTGCTTGTGCGAAGGGAGGCTTGCCCAAGTCCTATCACAATCAGTGAAGGACACCCGTGAATTCGACAGAGGATAGACAAATATGCAATGACAAACATGACGGCATCGCAGGTGGTGTGGGTGGGAGGGCTCGCTGCATCGAAAGCAATAATTGTACCTGCGCCCACCCAAGATCCGTCTCCCGTCCTCGATCTCCAACTCAATAGCGTTGTTTGGGCCCTTCCCGACGATGCGTTACAACTTCAATAAGAAGGAGATGGCGCCTGGCGACAGCCTACAGGCGAGCACCTTGAGGAGCACATGCTGCTCCACTTTGTGAACCCATCACCCGCCACCAGAGACAACATCGACACTGACCGCAATCTTCATCAAGGGTATTTGGCGTATAGCTTGTCGTCGACACCGATAGTATTGAGCAAGTTGGCATGGAGGAGACGAGAAGAAGCATAGGAAGAAGGTGAGGTGGTCACTTTACTTGCGAGCCCCACAAACTAAGATACCACATCAGCGAAACCTGGCTTTGCGAATTGGTGGTGGTGGTGGGGGGAGTGGGGGTTCAGGATTTCCAATATTGAGGTTTAGTGGTACTATTTAAAACTCGACAGAAAGATGAGGAACGAATAGTACACTTATTGCTATGTCCATGCTATGTGTTGCAGACGGTCCATATACGTAGCCCGTGAGCGTCTCGGCCCTGGCCCCTCCAGCACTCGCCGGCCCATTGCCAGACACCACAACCGCGTGACGCACCTTTGCTACACGCGACACAACAACTTGTCCTCACTCGCGCCCGCGAACGAGTGGGCATTGGCCCAAGCGCGGGACGGAGCGCCGCGCCGGTTACGCAACGCGAAGCGGGAGCCATCGGTTGGCTTCCGCTTCCGCCCCCGCCCCCGTCCCCGCGCGCGCGCGCGCGGCCAACGCCAACGCAGCCTGTTTATCCGGGTAAAGCCACCACGAATCGAGGCCACTGCCGGTCCTGGCGTCGAACGACTCGGCAAGTGTACATGATCCAACCGGAGATGGTCGATCGTCCAATGCAGCAGCGACGGGCAAGATTGTGATGGATGAGTAGTTGAGGACCAATTTAACCGACCGATGCAGGGAAAACACATGCACTGAAAATGGCGCTTCTTCCCTAGTTACATTTCCTGATCAATCCTGACGGTGCTTCTGTATATGTGCACGCGATGCGTTCAAGACCGAGACGGACGAGAAGGCACGACCCCATGGCGTACCATACACTTGAATACTTGACGCGACGAGATCTCACATATATGTATTATCCCCGCCGATCTATCATTCTACTACTAGCTTAGCTAGCAACCTTGGGAGTTGGGGGCCACCCACAGCTCTGCAAACTTCATCACCTTGGAGACGCTCGCCAGCACCTCATACGGCGTGATATCCCCTATCACCACCACCTTCTTACTCTCTAGATCTACCTCAAACGACGTAACACCTGCACACCACACACAGAAAGATACATGTTCAGATGCATGTAATGCAGAGTTCATTCAGACTAACTTGAAAGTTGAAACTGACAAATCCCTTCCATTTTTCGCTTGATCCGGCAATGAGCCGACAGACGGTGGCAACAAACCATCTTTTTTGTAGAGTGAAGTAAAGTTTTACTACCAAAATCTTGGGTACCGACTGGGGTGGCGACACCTAAACTTCTTTCCAGAAAGGGTAGGCAAGCACAGGCAGGAAGGCAGCCATGCACATGTGTACAGTGCAAACATGTGCTGAAACCTGCATATAATGCATGGATGCATTTGGCCTGCGTGCCTGCACAAGCCGCAACCAAAACGACACGAAAGCCAACTCATGAGCAGCGGATGATCGCACATTTTCGAGCTCCGTGACCTGTAACAATACTACTTTTCTTCAGAAACATTTTCGTTTTCTGAAATGATAGTGGCTTTATGGAGCAGAGCACATTGCTGCTTGGTTGTGTTCACTGTTCGCCATTAGCGAAACAACGAGGGAACCAGAGTAGATCGCTGGGGTTGGGTTCTTCGCTTTGCTTATACTGAAATCATTGGAGGTGTACAAGGGTCAACCACCGGGGCGAGTTTTTCTTCCTTGCACTGACAGGCCCGTCTTCTTGCAGCAGCTACGAATTCTTCTGAAACTCTGAACAACTCACTGCCCTCTCTGACTCTCCCAGACTCTGCTCACATCCCAAAGATGCCCATGTGGTAGCACCAGGCTACGTTATAAAATTCTCAGATGTACGCCATTTCATAACCCGGTGATTTTTAAAAGATAACACCGACTCAGTGATTGATTCGAGGTCCTAGATAGTACTAAAATTCGACAAATATGAATGCTTCGCTTGACTAATACTCCTAAGAAATGTACACACTTGCATATATGCATGAAGTACGTTGAAGAGATGTTGAGTAAAAAAGATCGAGGCAGGATTCAACTCCAGGATTTCAGGTATTATCACCTTTTAGACTAGCGGACTGTCAAATTAGTTGTCACAAATTCGAGTCCCCTGCCCCTAAGTTATTGCTGTGCCATTGCTATTGTTGTGTGAGTCACAGAGTCCTCAAGTAATTGCAACGAAGAAAAACAGAGAGAAAGAGAACGAACAAGTGGGTTACTTGTTCAGTTGTTCTTGGGGGTGAAGAATCATGAGTTCATGGCACTACAAATAAAGTTCAGAATGATATATCGGTTCAAGTAGTTTTGTTCGTTTGGTAAATGAAAAGTGCAACTTTATGATAACGAGTACTTCAAAATGCATCCTTTTTAGCACTAGGGCCTATCAAAAGAATCTGAACACCGTCCCAAAAAAAAAAAAAAAAGAACAGAGGATCAGCTGTCTCATACCGTCCATCTTGGATATATGCTTCTGAACTTTCTTGGCGCATCCGTAGCAGTGCATGGACACCCTGAGCTCCACGGTCTGCACCAACCAAAAAACGCAACAGATGGAACAGAGAGAAAAGCATCAGCAGACAGAATGTTTTGCAGACATGTCCTTAATAGAACAGGGGAGAGGAGTTCATGTTCATCACCTTTGGCTCTAGATGGAAAGCGAGAGTCTTGGCTCCGCCGACGAGATCCTTGAGCTTCACAAGCTCTTCCAGCTGAGAGCTCACCAGCGCCTCCCTCTCGATGGCCTCCTCCTCGTCGTCTTCCACCGAATGTATGCAGACGCAGGCGTTCGTGCAGAGAGCGAGGGAGAAGCAGTCGAGGACCTTCTCAAAACCTAGCTTCCTCCCCATCTCTCACAAAGTGCAATCCTTTTGAAAAAAAAGCAGCCAATGTCTACTGCCTCTCGCCAAGATTGGCTGGGCTCTGCTGCGCAGGGGATAATGTGAAGAATGGCACAGCTTTGCGCGAGAAGAGACAAGTAGATATGCGAGCTGAGCCAGTAGACCTACCAAAGCGCTTGGAATGAGGTCAGGGAAGAGGCATATATACAAGCTGTAGCAGTATTGAAGTGGGCTATTGCCCAAAAGTTTGAAGCAACTTCCTAGAAATATTATTAACTTTTGTTCAGTGCAAGACATGGTCAGGCGCCGGTTTTACAACGAGACAAGCTGGTAAGCTCTGCATGTGACAATGTGCTTGCCGATTGGCAGGTACTAGAACTGGTGCAATTATGCATTGCAGAACACATTGCAATGTTTCTTTTAGATAATGAGAACTCACTGCAATGTGATAATCATTCCTGGTCTGGTAGGATGTATAGAAGAGAGAGTCAGAGAACCAAACTGAGGGACAACACATTTAGGTAAATCATAAGATACAATTATAGAAGTAATCATGCTAACCATTTGGCTAGTAATTAATATACATAAATACTCCATATGCAAGTAACTGAAAACATAGAAAATCTGCAGCAAGACGTCGTTGATTCACAAATTGCCACATAAGTGCCTTTCACTTGTCCACATCGGAATAATGTATGTATTTGATCGTTTCATTCGGTGGGGAACACATGCCAACGTAAGCTGATCAGCATAGAGAATACAGGCAAGAAGGCATCAGCTACCATTTTACCATATAAAACCATATCCACTTGTCTTGCGCCGAAGAGAGGACCAAAGTTATAAATTTGGTCGGAGAATATGAAATGCGAGCAGGTCACCTTCATAGACGCATGCCACAGCGGTTCTAATCTTTGTAGGCCACGACTTTGTAAGCCACGACGACCTTTAGCCTCTAATATCAAATATAGCTACGCAATTAGGAATTGATTTGTTGCCAGTCATACTCTAATTTGCTCATCTAGACGCGTCTGATCAATGCAAAATTAATCGCTAAATCTTACGTAATCCTCCCATTGTCTTCTACTAATAAAAAAAGAAGTTATAAACTAGTCGCGCATCGTGTGTTGTCACCTTTTTACTTTCCGAAAGGCATGATGGATGCATCGGTGCGCATCGCCATTTGACAAGATCCCAAAGGGCTACACGTCCAATTAGGGGAGAGAGACGAGACATGATTGATTAGCCTGTAATGCTTTGTGCTTATGTGCGACACCGACATCTTAATCGGTTGTACTCGCAAAAGGGGAAAAAAAGGACGTCTTAATCGCGTCCAGCTCTGAAGAACAGTGGCGGAATATGGTGGCGGGCCTCGTGCGATTCAACTGTTTTTTCAAGGAAGCGCGCAGCGACTGGATCTTTCACTATTTAACTCTTTTTGAAAACTTATTTTATGAATATACCCTAATAGAATTTATCCCAAAAACGACTTAAATCTCGGCAGCAGGGTTGTTGGTGGTGCTGATTTCCAACGTGTATGTGCCAAAGATCTTGGCGCCAAAACCCTGGTACATTCTAAGGGCCTGTTCACTTTGATGCTATTTTCAGTCTTACTAAATTTTGGTAAAGTTGCAAAAAAAAAGTGGCTACATTTAGTTTGCTTCCAAATTTTGGTAACTATATAAGAAATCCCGGCAACTATGCTAAAATTTTATCAATGCCAAAATTTGATAAGGTTGAAAATGACATCAAAGTGAACATGCCCTAATTCTTAAGAAATCAACACCACCAAACAAGCATAGGTGCATGGTGTAGAAGTGAGATATCCAGACTGCTATCCTAGTTAATTGGGTTTGATTAATACTTGTTAACTTCTTAAGAGAACTGATGAGCTCTGTGCCAAAGGACTAGGATCTTTGGTGCCGAGAAGTTAGACATCGGCTCTAAATTTTTTGGTGCCAAGATTTGAGATTAATTATAAAATAATTTCGTCAGAATCTATCTATAAAACAAGTTTTCTAAAAGGGATAAATTGTGAAAAATCCAGCGCGCAACGATGTGCATCCACTACTGAATACCGATGCATCTGATCTATCTGAAAGGCTCGTGGTGGGTGGCCATTGGGCAATGGGCAAGGAGGGGGGGGGGGGGGGGTGGTGCTGAGGCAGACATGGCAGGTGGGCCCGAGCGCCGAATTACTGGCTCTCAGTGGGGAGGACGGATCATGTCGTACCTCTTACCCAGCATGGATTGGGTTGTGCCATTTGCTTTGCCTCGTTGTGAATTGTCCTGGATTCCAAGCAAGCAATGCGTGCCAAGTTCTTAGGATTCTGCAATTCGCCGACTCCGTTCGGAGCCACCAACCAAATAGAGCAGTAGGATTCTGTAGATGCTTCGGACCCCATGCATTATGGTGATTGTGAAATGCGATTGCAGCGCATCGATATCAGAGTCCATGTCCAAGGTAAAACACAGTGTGAGCACCCGTCTCGCGCTAGCGAAGACGACACCATGGAAACGGTGGCACTAGGTGACTGCACTGGTGGAGTGGCTCTTTCTTCTGAACTGTGAGGAGAATACATCAAGTGCAGGGGAAAGCCGGAAAGGCCATTGTCCAGTCTCCATCAGGTGGGCAATCAGCTAAAACGAGTTGCTAACTCGGCTAGCTTAGTGGTCTGTAGAAGTGTAGATTGCCCTGTGCCCCGATTTTTTGAGCGTTCGCCATGGTGATGACTGATGAGCACGACTCACATCAGATGTCTACGTAGCTACCAGCATTAGCATTGGTGCTGCCTGTGACCACCTCACAACTCACAAGCTCAGGTGGGCTCTCTTTGCCTTGTCTTGAACCAGACGACGACGTGAACATGTTCGGAGGGTGGGGCAACAGTGGACGGATCACGGATGTAGGAGCAAGAGGGCCTGAAAAGGGTGAAGCAGGGGCCAGGGGCTTCCTCTCTCCATTGCCCGTTTCGTCCAATCCAGATAGTAATCTCAGCATGGTCCAGCCGGATGAACACCTGGGACCTTGCTCGAGAGTAGTTGAGCGACTAGGGTAGAAAATCAGCTAAAGGAATAAAGGACGGCTTGAGAGTTTGGGGGCACAAAACTTGGTTGAACGTCTCCCAGTAGCCCAAATGAGCAGAGAAACCATACCCGGACGTTAAACGTATGAATAAGATGTGAGATGCGTCCCCAGTGCCAGCCCCTACCCGGACGTTAACGTGCCAGTAAGTTTCCTGAAAACATGGCATATCATTTCTATTTTTCTTGCGTTGCCACCACGCACGAAGTGCTAACGAAAGTAGTACTAATCTAGCAAAGGCCGAGAAAACAAGAGCTTCAACAGAAAACTGTGAAAAGGACAGGGGAAGAAGTAAAGCCTTTTGTCGAGCAAGAGTGACTGTAGTCTTGTAACTGTTGTCTTTGGGTTCGTCGAGCAAGAGTACATACTATGCCATGGAATCTGGAATGAAACATTACAATAATTGCCAGGCAACACACAAGCAGAAAACTCAAATCTGGATCAAACTGGCCAGCATCAGGACAGAAAACTCTCTGATATTCTGATGCAAAAGGTATAAATACACAAATTCTTGTCCTTGGTCTTAAAAGAACAAGGTAGGAGTGGCAGACAAAGGGAAAAAAAACTGTCTCCGTCTCTAATGTCCAGGAAACTATACGCTAACTTCCTAAGCATGAAACGTTTTCGCAATGATATGCGATTGATCTATAGAAATTTCCCAAGGGAGACATAAAGCAGAAATATCTGAGAGCAAGGTTTATTAAAAAATCTGCATTGAATACTATCTAAATATTTAAAACATAATCAGAAATACAGTACCCTTGGCAGACACTGACGCAATTACTATTCTGGTTCACCAAATACAAGCTAGCTTTCTGATATGAATACATGATCGTACCCTAACAATCTAACATATATACGTATCAGGGTTGAATTATAAAATCTGCAATCCAATTATGTAATGTACAAAAAACTTTATATTTACCTTGGAGATACCAATGAGGGCACAAGTTCAGAAGGTTGGGGGTAATAGCTGCCAAAATGTGGTGGATTATGTGTTGCTCCCGGAGCCCCAGTAGAACTAGACGATACTAGCAGCCTAATTCATTGAAACAATGTTAAAAAAGAAGAAAAATAAACAAATACAAGTTCAGGCCCAGAAAGCTACATTTAGATGCCACATTTAGATGGAATTGTGTTAGTTATAAAACTGAACCTATTAAGATACCTATGAAAACATGTTAAAGAGATGAAATCCAATAAGTGTAATGATTGTTTGAATGGTTTGGCACATGAGATAAATCTAAACTTTGGACAAAAAGGGCATCTTATGGTACAGAGCCTGGTTCACTCATGACTGAAGTTGTGCTATGTTCATGCAATGCCATGTAACCAAAATTTAAAGACATGCTACAATTATATGCCCTAGAGTAAACTATGTAAAAGTCCAGATAACACTCCCCAATGTAGGCATGTAGCTGTGCAGCAATTGGTACTAGCAGATCATAGGTTAGACAAGCACAGTCGCAAATACTCTATGCTTGTCATTTGAAGAGACATTGCAAAGGAATGTTCAGGTTAGGCTGTCAGAGAAAGTTGCCACCAAACACATTCTACCAATTATAAATCAAAGCACAAGAATTCGAGAAACCAGAATCAGACTGGAACTCAGCTTATCTGCTCCACTAGCTAGCAGACAACTTCCTGGGAACCCATAACCAGGCCATATTCAGCTGGAACTAAAACTCACTGATAACTTGGCACAATTCAAATTTTAGCAGTCCTCTGTGTCTGCAGCTCATTTAACTAACCAGCCATTTATCACCATTTTTCTTAAACCCTGCTGGGCACACCACTTAGCAATCCAATCAGAACTATTTGTTGTCCTCGTTAAGAAATTGCCAATACCCCAGGTGGTTATGAGCAATGCAAATTTCAAAATGGAGTGCTTGGCTACAGCAAGCCACAATATTTAAAGAAAGTGGAATAGTTCTTCCAAAAGTTATGCAAGAAAATTAAGTCCTGCATACCATGTCATTTGATTCATTTCAGAACTGCCACCGACTAGTTGTCGAACCACAAATCTAGGCAGAGTCCTGCCAATGAAAGGGGTATCAGGTCCCCTAGGATGTTGTCCACTGAACTGCAAAGCTGTGGAGGAAAGAGAAATGAGACTGGGAAGTCCATATAATAGAGTGCCTGCAACGAAAAATATAGAAAGAACGAACTATATGCCATATGAGAGTACAGAGAATCTCCAATTATAGCACATGACCAGCCAAGAACTCTATAGGAACCTGCGAGTACCATGATACCTAGCTCCAATCCTTATTATTGAAATAATGTCAAAGAGTAACCCCTAAAGATTTCCATAATTGTTGTACACAAATGTAGTTTGTCTGTTGATAGATAAAGTCAAACAATGAAATCAAATCAACCATTTTTTCATCCTCGGTGAAGTGCATGGCTACATAAAGAATATCTGCAGTGAATAACAAGGATACTTTGCATGGTTGATTTCTTTACAGCTTTTTCTTCTTTTCATATCCCACTATATGTTGCATTTTGTATTACTAAACTGACTTACCCTGTGAAACAATACGAATCTAAAATAATGATGGAGGTCGAGTTGATGCACCCTAGCTAACAACATAAACTTGGAAGTAATGCTGGGGATCGAGTGAAAACCTTTGTCACTGAGTGTAAGGCCCCTTGCTCCTGTAACACCATGAACATGACCTTCATCATAAGTAAAAGAGGGCCCCTCCACCTCCTCTTTTAGCTCAGTCTTCACTGCAGATGACACTAAAGAATTGACTAAACCAGGGGACATACTTGTCTCAATATCTTCATTTGAACTTGTCACATGAGATTGAATTTGGGTGGTACTGAGAGGTTTCGGACAAAACACCAGAGTAGACACCCTTGATGTGGATTGAAATGGTCGATGAATTGACCTTTCCTGATAAACTGCATTATAGGACTGTGCATAAGAGCCAATTGCTTGACCATTTGTTGAACAAGAAATGCTCTTTGTGCACTAAAAGAAAGGTCAAACCTGTTCCTTTATCACTGGATTTTGAATATTGGATGTAGTTGTCTGATGCTGATCCAGATAAATTTGAGCCAGGATTATCAATTTCCTCCATAGCATTTGTGCTAAGAGAATCAAGAGTGTTCCCTCTACCAGATGGAACAACAGCCTTCACTCTATAAACAGGACGCGATTGTGGCTTCAGAGAATTATGAGCCATACGGACAGAGGATGTGAAGAGTTTACTAAACATCACAGCTCGCGCTTTCCCTCTCTGAATAAAAGGTTGTTCCTGATGAGATGATCTAGAATGGTAAAAGGATGGTGAAGCTGAATTCAAGTTTGATGGAGAAGTTTGCTTCATGGGAAAGTTTTTTTCAGTTTGGAAACCCAGAGTTTGAGAGGGATACTTTTCCCCCTTCTGCATTGGAAGAAGCCTCTTCATTCTGAGATCTGCAACAGTGAAGCATAGACAACAACATTGCTTAATGTTAGATTCAGCTAGGTAGTCAGAGTAAAAGGAGCAAAAATGGAACTTTCGCTGACCTAATATATTGTCCTGAACATATCTCTGGATCACTCCTCCAATGAGATACATACGGGTTAGAAACTCCCCCCCTGTAACCATCGTGTGCACTGGTGAAATCTTTAGCATTGCCATAATAGGTATGTGATTCTCTTTGAACATAGGCAAAATTCTTGGTATCACCATGATCATAGTAAGTGTGAAATTTACTTGGAACTCTTTTGTAGTTATTGGCACTGCCATACATATTGTTGGATTCTTTCAGAAAGCTAATGTGGTCCCTGGTGGTAGCAAAGAAAGTACGTGGTTCCTTTGGGACATACTTGTACTCTTCTCTATCATCATGATAGTAAGATTGGGATAAAGTTCTTTCAAGATAGCCATGATCATAACGATGTGTTCTATCCCCACCCCATGCTCTAAAAGAGCCTCTTGGTCCCCTTCCCTAAAAACAACAATACAAACATAGCAGCACTGTCAATAAGAATAGACACAAAAAAGACATAGTGACAATGGCATAGTACCTCGTTTCTCAAAAAAAAAGAGGCATAGTACTCACACTGTCATTTGGAGAGTTATGGGAGTTCGTCTCATAAAGCCTATCATGATGGGAATTCATCTCATAAAACCTATCATGCGCCCATACGTTATCATCTTTAGGATACCATAACTTTTGGCCACCGAAATTTTTCCTGAATTATGATCATTGGATGCATTAGGCAGCAAATAAACGTGTCCAGATCAAACTGAATATTGTTGAAACTAATTTATAGAAAAAGAAACACATGTCAAGCGCTGCCATTGCCATTGCCCAGGAAATGCACTTACCAACCAGTTGGTGAATGATGACAATAACTAACAAATGAAACTAAACACCAATTTATCTGTTCAAACTCTTTAGACAAAATACATTGGAATATGCATGCTACAGGCTTCCAGCTAGACAGTTTGAAACAATATACCCTTTTGGCATTTTCTATGCTTATTAGCCGCACCAAATTATACGATCTTCACTCTCATAGTGAATAATTCAGTCATTCCAGTGCACATAATACATATGAAACTGTCGGAATTTTGCACACAATGGGGTTAATTGATTGATAAAACAATCCTGGGTGAATAGATGAGGAATCTAAAGCACAGGTTGTGGCTATAACCTCTATTTTCAGTTTGTCACTCAGAACTATACTAATGTCCGGATAAACAACGGAAAAATAGAACATTGAGTCATTGAATCAAGGATGAAGAAGCTAGAACCTTTGGCTCCCGTGCCTGCCATTCTCCGGGTCACGGAAACGGTCATCGTGCATGTAGAAGGCGCCTATCGTTGGTACGGCCTGGGCCTCGCCCTCCTTGTTCACCACCTCCGCTCCTTCCACCGCGGCTTCCACCTCCGCCTCCTCACCGTCGCACTTACCCTCGTCCCCAAGTGCCGCGACCACGCCATCCGCTTCCTCGTCGCCGTACCTCCCCTCGTCCTCAAGCGCTTCTTCGTCGGCGCACTTCCCCTCGTCCTCAAGTGCCTCTCCTCCCCCAACACCACCACCACCACCACCACCACCACCACCACCTCCCGCCTCCAACTCATCGCGTTCCTCGGACCCCTCCTCCTCGTCGTCGTACATCTCCGCGGCGCCCTGCCCGTCGGAGTCGGAGTAGGAGTCGAGGTCCGACCCCGCCACGCTCCACGGCGCCGATGAACCCGACGCGCCGCCGCCCTCCTCGTCGTCGCTCGCCGCGGCGCGTCGCCTCACCGCCGGTAGGGGCGCGTCGTCGAGGTCGCTCTCGTACTCCTCCTCATCCTCCACCTCCTCCTCCGCCTCCTCCTTCTCGGCCATGGGCGCCGTCGATCGAGATGCCGCGGGGGCGAACAATCGGGAGAGGACGCTAGGGTTTAAGCTTAGGGTTTGGGGGAATCTAGAAGGTTCGAGAGGCTTCTCGGGCTCGCGTTGCTGTTCCGCCTCCGCGCATTGGCTCGATTAACCACCTTTTTGCTTTCCAGCTGATTGATCAGCTCCTTTGGGGGGAAAAGAGAAGGGGTTGGAAACTTGGAATCATTAGCTACGCCAATGACGCCAAAAACCATTGGATCGTTCAAATGCTGGGAAGTCGAGACGCCGACAAGTGGGGCCACCGGTCCAATTTCAGGTGGATTTTCATGGTCCCACATGTCATCGAATTATCCAGTATATGCTCTTATAGTAGCGTGTTTTTCTTTTTTGTTCTTTTTTTTCTGCTGCTTCTCATGTTTTGGCAGTCTTAGAGCAAGCTTAACGGAGTGGTATAGCTAACTACTAGCTCCAATTTATTTATAGCCAATCTAATAGTTCATTGATACAACAGTTATCTATAAGTATATACTACACTATTAATATATGGTCCCATCTCTTATACACATATAATGTATTGAATCCGTGCTACGAATATGTAGCCCGTTTTATTCTCTCTTTTCTCTTCTCTCCTTCACACGTGCATAATTATTGAAATCCGTGCTATAAATATGTAGCCTGTTTTCATT
This sequence comes from Oryza sativa Japonica Group, assembly GCF_034140825.1. Lineage (NCBI taxonomy): Eukaryota > Viridiplantae > Streptophyta > Magnoliopsida > Poales > Poaceae > Oryza > Oryza sativa. Next base: position 30,591,635 of record NC_089035.1, on the reverse strand, counting down.
CTCTCTTTTCTCTTCTCTCCTTCACACGTGCTTACCGTTATTGTATTACAGATGGTTTCAATCACCTGCAGACTACAGTACTATCTTGACATATGACTCGGCGTCTCAGCCAAGCAACGGAATGGTCACTAGTGTCCATCTAAAAAAAATTGATCACGGCCATGAAGGCGAATTTCTTGACTCTTGAGCGGTACTGGAAGCGAGGATCTCTCGGAATGCAAGGGTTCAATCATTTTATCCTGGAGTAATCATACCATGAACAATTCAGACTTGATCGTACAGAGCGTCTTAAGCCGCTGATCAGTTGTGTGACATTTCATCTAGTAATACTTGGATCTAGGATCATTTGAAATGCCAGAGCTTGTAAATTTCAGCCGCTACAAGTATTGGACAAAAAATAATAATAATAATTCAGTACTACTAACACAGAACGCCTTCCACGAACAGCGGCAGAGACAACAGAATTGTTCCTGTCAGTATGTGTGTTTCTCTTTTTTAAAAATGAAATAATTCGGTGCAGTGTCATGTCTATTTCCTTTCGATAGTTCTCATTTATGTTTGTTGAGGGAGGAGGATGCTCATACAGTAATCAAGAAAATTGATCTAAATAATTTATTATTCTAGCAGTTCAAGTAGTGAACAAGCCTTTCACCCTGAATTGAGCAATGCAACCCTGAAGGCCTGATACATGCAAATCTATGAACTTCTCTGTAAACCCAGAATATAAACTAGTCTATACACGAACACTGGTTCCATCCTCCTCACTATATTCCCCATTGCCCCTAATCAACAAATACCTGAAATTACCATGATACTCCACAATTCAGAACATGCAGAGATCGACCAACAATCCAAAGCATCTAGCAAGTACTACTTAATCCATGCGACTGAATAAACTGTTACTAGCTCGTGGTACTTTCTGAATCTTCCTCATACCCTTTGATAGTGGAGCATTTCGTCCTGCTTGCCTTGCCTGCCCATTGCCCAAGTGTCTACACCTATAATTTCTAAACAGCTCTACGCAAGAAAGAGCTCCCTATACTTCGTCTTCTCCCTTATTTCTGGATATCTGCAGCGCGTATCGACACGCCGTGATGGCGTCCTTGACCGTCAGGAAGACCCACTCATCCCCTAAGATGTCCCTGACGTATCCAGACAGCACCAGCTTCTCTGTTACCTCTAGCCTCGGATTCGTCAGAGCTATCTGCAATGACCAAATTAAGCATGTGAAAAACAGATCAAATTCTGCGGTTAAGTTTCAGACTTCAGAGTGAGTGATGAGCTGTGATATCCCCTCGAGGATATCCCCTCGTATACCTTTTTCTTCTAAATTCGATGCAAATAGTTATGAAAATTTCTAAAAAAAATTGACAATATAGAGTACAATGATACCTACTAGTCCACCAAAATTCAAGTTCAAATTCGATTTACACATCGAGAAACAAAAAAGACAAATTTAGATATAAACAGTACGCTACTATTCATACGCTGACTTTGTCTTTTTTATATCTTGGCGTGTGAGTTGAGTTTGGACTTAAGATTTTATGGAGTTGTATATATGTGTTATATGAATGTTGTCAAATTTTTCTAGAATTTTTCATAACCGTTTAGATGGTTTTTAAGCAAACGAGAGAACATCTCCTCAAGGGATTAGAATAGTTTCCCGTGATAGATAGCTAACCGTGATCCCTCTTCGTTCGAGGCTCTTGTGTACTTCTAGTAGCATCCCAACTCCAGAGTTGTCGACAGAAGTGACACCTGCAATGTTCAGACATATGCCAAGTTAGTTATCACTTATCAGTGGCCTGAATTCTAGGATGAGAGTCGCTACGCTGAAATGGAAGAGGGCGAAGATTCAGACAGTCATACCACCAAGATCAAGAACCAAGTATTGCAGATCGTGCCCGACGCTCTTGCACAGGTTATCCTCATCTTCCACCCATCTCAAAATCCTGCAAGGCAGGGTAAGTTAAATTAGCATCCAATCGAGAGAGAAAAAAAATGATCAGCGATGATCTTCAGCGTCCTGCATTGCTGTCACCTTTCTCGCAGGTAACCCGCATTGACGAAGTAGATGGGAGAGCCGAGCTGCAAGACGAGGATGCCAGGGATGCTCTTCGCTTGGGGGTATTGCTTCACGTCGCGGAAGGTCTCGCTCCCTGCTATGTTCCCGAGCTTGCAGGTGGCAGGCCTGGCCACGTACAGCAACGCCCTGACAACTGACAAGCCTACCTGCAAAAATGCACAGCCAAGGGGAGCACATCAGCATCGTGCAGAGAAATGTGCTACGGAGTAGTATCTAATCAAGGTTTAAGTTGGCGATGCTCACGGATGCGCTGAGGCCTGCGACCATGGTGAAGAAGACGACGCCGAGGAAGGCGACCATGCAGATGCAGAAGTCGAACTTGTCGACCTTGTAGAGGTGGCAGAACTCCTTGACCTTGACGAGCCCGATCATGGCGACGACGATGATGGAGGAGAGCGCCACCAGCGGGGTGTACTTGAAGAGGGGTGCCAGGAACAGCAGCACCAGCATGATGCACACCGACATCACCACGTTCGACATCGGCGTCTTGCACCCGGCGTGGAAGTTCACCGCCGACTTTGAGAACGGCCCTGAAACAAGCAGCACATCGTCAGACAAAATGTTGCAAAATGTATCATGGTTCTGGTTTTCTGAACAAAGGTCGCAGAGGCCAAGATTTATACCTGTCGTGAGGTAGCAGGAGGTGAAAGAACCGGCGATGTTCATGATACCAAACGCGATCATCTCCTTGTTGCCGTCGATCTGCTCGTTCTTGACCATCGCCAAGCTTCGGCCGACGGCTATTCCTTCCTGGAGAAGCATCGATGGCCGCCGATCAGAAACTCCGGTGAATTAGAGTGTAAAGTTTAAGTGATTGATGAGGGAGTTTGAGTCAAGATCATGTTCGTACTGCCAGTGCTAGGATCCCAGACAAGAGACCAGCTTTCACTGCCGTCTTCATGTGCCTGGACTGGAACGTTAGCTGCGCAATGGACAGGGGATTGATCCCTTTATTCAGGTTACCGACCTGTCCCAAGTTAAGCAGCGTTTTAGCGCATGTTGTCAGGAAAACAGAAAAAAAAATATTGATGTTTCTCTGAAGCTTGAATCGTCTTGGCATGGACGACTGACTTACTATCGGAATTCCATGCTCGTCACCCTTGACAAGGAAAGCGAAGATGCCTCCGATGACGACAACCATGAATGGCGCAATGGCCGACACCCAGAACAACTTTGGCAGTTTCTTTCTCTGAAGTTTTGGAGAAACAAAACTTATATGAATATAAAACGGTCATTCTATAAAGAAGCAGTAGCTTAGCGTATGGGTACAGTTGTTTGGCTAGATTCATCAGTCTCCTGATTCCCCCACTTACCAGGTGCTTACTCGACATCAAGAACAAGAGGAAGCATATGCCGAGAACTGCACTCTGCCATTTCCACTGCAGAGTTAAAAAAAAACATAAACAAAAGGTTCAGTTCAGAATCTTATTCCTGCAATTTTTCCACTCTGAAATCATTTACCCGCGATTACAAAGAAAAAAAAAGGAACATATGCTAGTGTGCTACACGTCTGGTGTTTCTGAAAAATCGCAATGGCATGTACCATTCCTCACATGACATTGACCAAGGTCAACATGGCATGTACCAGTATTACCAATGTACTGGCCATATAATGCTGGTAAAAAAAATCTTCAGAAAGCTACGGGCTGTACAACAGAAAGAGAGTGGATTAACATGCGATATATCACTTAATAAATATATAATTTAAAATTCAACTTCTACAAGTTAAAAAAATAAATTAAACTACAGCTAGTTAACATATACTAACAAAACATGTAGAAATTAAAGTTTAATTGTGGATTGATCTATCATATATTAATGTATCTTATTAAATTTATAAAAAAATATAATTATTTAAGTGACATGTAAGGCACTATTTAGTTCTCCAACAAAAACTTTTTACACTATCAGATCGAATGTTTCGACATATGCATGGAGTATTAAATCTCTACTATTATAAAAATTAAAGATGTTTTTGCTGGTATTTTGATACGTCATCCGTGTATGAGTCGGTTTTTAAGTTCGTTTGCTTTTGTTAATACATATCCTTATTTGAGTCGGTTTTTAAAATCGTTCACTTTTGATAATACATAAGAAATTATATAAAAATTCTGTTTTTTTTAAAAAAACTTGCATGCTAACTTGAGATGATCGGACTCCTAACTGCAACTCATGATTTTATAAAAATATATATATCCAAGTGAACTCTCACAGTGAATTTCATCTTAACTAAACCATATAATAATAATAAGATTAAAATAGAATTCACCCGTTGCAACGCACGGGTATTTTTTCTAGTATAAAAAAAATAATTATACAGATTGCGTGCAAAATGTGATATGAATATTTTAAGTCTAATTGCTCCATGATTTGACAATATGGTGCTACAGTAAACATTTACTAACGATGGATTAATTAGGCTTAATAACTTCATCTCGCAGTTTTCAGGCGAAATATGTAATTTGTTTTGTTATTAATCTATATTTAATATTTTAAATGTGTGTCCGTATATCCAATATGACACGCCAAAAAAAGATACTTTAAATATATGTCCGTATATCCGATATGACACGCCAAAACTTTTTATCTCGCAAACTAAACAATGCCTAAATAGATGAAAAGGACGACCCTTGAGATAGATTTTAAATAGTTTCCCGTCAAAAACAATCCCGAGCATTTCCTCGGTGCACGCAACCGGTCCAGCGCACAAACTGTAGGCCCAACAATGATTGGTCTTTTCTTAAAAAGACAAGATCCAGCGACACCCAAATAGTATTATTGTTTGTTTGCACGTACGCATCATCGATGCAAACCTTGTTTTGATCTGAAGTTGTTAACGACTCGACACGAATCCAGCCGATATACTAATCGAGAAAGTCCTAGCTGCAATCCAGTCGAGATTCCTTACGCTAGTCGCGGTTATTTCTCGGAGAAGTTTACAGGAGAGGTTACAACAACACCCTCGGAATTCGGAAATACTCAACTACTTCGCAGTTTATCCCTCTCGAAACGTGCGGCTGCATGCTATTTATAGCGGTTACACATCCAGGACAGCGAGGAACAATCGCCGTTAAAATTCTTAAGAAAAAACTCCAAAAATACGTCCAGAAAACACGGGAGAAGTAGAAGTATGGAGAAGCAAAAGAACGACCCAACTTTTCTTTATTTCCTCCTACTAGTGAAGTGAATTGTTTTTTGTTTATTTTTTTTAAAAAAATAGGTCTTAGTGAAGTCATTACTAGTACTAATCACGGAGAGATTTAAATTACGTGATGAAATTGAACTGGTAATTCGCATTGCACCTCGTGCCGGTAATGGTAGGTGGAGTGCAGGACGGAGATGATGTCTGTCTTGGTGGTGAAGTGCTTCATCCCCAGGAGGCCCTTGAACTGCTGCAGTATGATGATCATCGCCGTGCCGCCCATGAACCCGGTGATCGTCGACCGCGAGAGGAAATCCACTATTAGCCCTAACCTTCACAGGCCAAGTGTAACGTAATAGTAATAACAGGTTAATTAAAAACGTCAGGCCGGGTTAACGAGTGATGAATTAGTGAAGAGAGATGATGGAAGTGCGATTAGTTTGGGGTTTGATTTTAATTTTTTTTATTTTTACCTAAAGACGCCTAGCGCGGTCTGGAAGAGGCCGGTGAAGAAGGCGGCGGTGTAGAAGAGCTGCAGGTACAGCTGCGGGTTCTCGTCCGCCGCCACCTCCGTCTCGATGATGGACGCCAGCAGCAGCGACGCCGCCGCCACCGTCCCCACCGCCAGGTTGTTGGAGCTCCCGAACACCGCGTACATCAACGGCGGCACGAAGCTCGAATCTGGCAACCCCAAAAAAAAAAACCAATTAATTCATCGGGTGTGCGTGCGCATACAGAAACGCATTAGTAATAAATCCGAGCGCGCAGTACACGTACAGAGGCCGATGATTGGAGGGAGGTTGGCGAGGCGGGCGTAGCTGATGCCCTGCGGGATGGCGAGGCTGGCGATGGTGATGCCGGCGAGGAGGTCGAACTTGAACTTGTCGAGGCCGTAGCGCGGGACCCAGTCCAGCGCCGGGACGAAGTACTTGACCGCGCACCACGCGCGCCTGGCCGGGGGCAGCGCGCCGAACCCGCGGAACGGGTCGTCGGGGAAGAACGTCTCCGCGAGGTCCGACCACAGCTTCTCCGCGAACGGGCGGCGCCCGGACAGGTTCACCTCCGCCGCCGAGGCGCCTCCCACGCCGTGCAGGTGGCGCGACGACGCGGACGACCCGCGGCCGGGCCGGTGGTTGCGGCCGTCGACGTCGCCGGCCTCCGTCCCCATGTGGATGGGTGGGGTACGCGATCGGTCTCTCGATCCGCCGGGGCCGGGGCCGAGATCTGGCTGCTACTGCCACACACACACACACACACAGACACACACAGAGACGACGATGATGGAGAGGAGCGGAGCGGAGGAAGGGAACCGCCAACCGCGCGCGCGCGATCGAGTCGAGAGCGTTTTGCTCTGATCGACTCGGTGACTGCTATTTCATTGGCTCCTAATTATGGCTTTGCATGCAGACAGAGAGAGAGTGCAGAGCGAGCAGTGGCTACAGTAGTGTGAGGGTTAATTAAGTATTACGCGCGAGCACCGAATGGCGGTGGCTGTGCGTACATGTCGCGCGTTCGCGATTACGTGCAGCGTGTGCTCAGAAGCGGGGCGCATGGCGCGGTTTATATAGGCGATCAACAAGGAGAGGCTACGGGCCATTCTAAATTACGTTTTGGATTGGCTCATTTCTTGATTTTTGTTAGCATATTTTAAACTGCTAAACATTATATTATATTTTGTACGAAAACTTTTCTATATATAATTTATTTTAGAAAAACTAAAGAAATCTATTTTCATATTTTTTTTAATTATAAATATTCAATTACTCATATCCTAAGGCACCGTTCGATCTCCTTGGTGAGAGAAAAATTTTCAACGCACTTAAAACGAGAAGGCTCATTAGCATATAATTAATTAAATATTAATTATTATAAAAATTAAAATAGATTTATTTAAATATTTTTAAATAACTTTTATATAGAATTTTTTTTAAAAGTACCATTTTACTGTTTGGAAAACATACTAATAGAAAACGAGAAAGTTGTAGTTTGGGCCTAAGCATTCGTTTGTTTGCATAGGAATTGAACTTTCAAGAGGCACGGAAACTGGAGCAAGCAATTAACACATAATTAATTAATTATTAATTATTATAAACTTGAAAATTAGGTTCATTTGAATTTTTAAAGGAGCTTTTACATAATATTTTTTTAAAAAAACATGGTTTAACAGTTTGGAAACGTGCTAATGAAAAACACGTAGGAAGTAGGAGTTTAGATCTGAGCCTAATTACGTTTATAGTTCGTTTCACGTACGGCTAATCATCCAAAGTAACCCATAAAAGGGATGTAGGCTTATGGACGCGTGGTAGGAAGGAATTAAATTAATCGATCATCGGGAAGATGACGATGACTTAATTATATCGACATGTAAAAGCTTTTACGCGTTAGGCGAAAGAAAATGACGACGGTGGCGACGTGGGGACGTACGGGCCCGGGCCGGCCCGGCAGGGGCGCGCGCGGCTGCGAGTAGTTCGGTGGTTCTCTCGATCGATCCATATACAATGCACGTAAGATGAACGGTGGCATGTGACACAATTCCGTGCGGTTGTACAAGTTTCCGCGCCGCTTCGATCAGGATCAAATGCATATCGTTTTTATCATGCATGCTTGCTGCTTACTCCCACCTTTTCAAAATATTTGACACCGTTAACTTTTTAGTATGTGTTTGATCATTCGTCTTATTTAAAAATTTTAAGTAATTATTTATTCTTTTCATATCATTTGATTCATTGTTAAATATACTTTTATGTGCACATATAGTTTTACATATTTCACAAATTTTTTTAATAAGACGAACGGTCAAACATGTATTTAAAAAGTCAACGGTGTTAAACATTTTGAAACGGAGGGAGTATTTAGTTAGACAGAGCCCAGGAGGCCAGAAATACGGAAGACCAAATCATTCTGTCGCTAGCGAGATAGAGTTGAACTCTCCGATCGAGCTCTGAAGATAAATCCGCCCCGTTTCTTTCCATTTCTTCTTCTTCTTTTCTCCCTTTGCATGCATGCATGGTTGCATGTAGTGAGCTAGATGCAGATGTGGATATGCCCGGCCGGTTGCAATTATCCGTCGAGGGTTAATTAATTGTCCATGTATATATAGGTGCCGTTGTATATGTAGTGTATTCGAAGATAAGCTATGGGAATGATTTTTGTCACATGCATCAAATTTATACGCATAGACTTCTCACCAAAAAAAGAAAAAGTACTTCCAAAATATACCGTCTATCTATCTACTCTCTCGTTCCCTAAATGTTTGACGCCGTTGATTTTTTTAAACATGTTTGACCATTTATCTTATTAAAAAAACTTTTGTGAAATAAGTAAAACTATATGTATACATAAAAGTATATTTAACAATGAATCAAATGATAGAAAAAAAAATTAATAATTACTTAAATTTTTTGAATAAGATGAACGGTCAAATATATTTAAAAAAGTCAACGGTGTCAAATATTTTGGGATGGAGGGAGTATAAGGTAAGAGATTCTCTACAATAATATCGTTGCACGCGGTGATATATGGTTGTTAATAATTATTGCATGGGCGGTATTGCGGATGATATATGGCTGTTAATAATTATCGTTGATTATGTGGATATAGGATCATATATCATGCTGAGAGTTTGTGATAAAAATGGGTGAATTTCGTTTTGCCCTTCAATACGGTCTTTGAAGTTTTGCTCTAGGTCAGTTTAGTTTCTAAGATTTCAAATCAACCAAGCAAGTTCTCAAAATTAATCATATGACTTAATATAATCCTTAACCCATCAAAAGTGCCACATAAGCGTGCCACGTCATCCTCGCATGAATGGCATGGTTTTGGAATGATCATTCTAATCTACCCTACATATGTACTCCCTCTATTCTAAAATATAAACATTTTCAGCATAATGACAAGTCAAATATTTTTAACTTTGACAATTAATAGTAAAAAGAAAATAAAAAAGATTAATTATGCAAAATTGATGGTACTAGATTTATTATTAAACAAACTATCATATTATGTAATATTTTTATTTAAAACATCTTATTTTTATAGATATTGTTGATTAAAGTAGTATATCGGAGACCGTGTCAGAGTCTAAAAATACTTATATTTTGGGACGGATAGAGCACTACGTTAGAAAGAAAATGAAAAAATAAAAAGGAAAAAGAAACAACATAAATAAGGCTGGCCTATTATTACCCTATCGGGTTATTTTCTCTGTTTAAACCTCGATAGGGTTTGGGCGCCGACGAACAGCGCGCGGCTGCGTCGTTGCAGCGTTGCACGGTGATTGCTCCAGTTCAGCTGCACTGCCGCGACATGGGGCAACACCAACGTACCATTCCAATAAACGTTGCCAATTTCTCCTGTGGTTTGTTTTCTTTTCTTTCTTTTTTATATGGTAGATAAGGTCAGAATGGTCATTTCATCCTTACTGATGCATACGAGGATGACGTGACACACTTACGTAGTATTATTGGTGGGTCCAAGGACCATGTTAAGCCAAACAATTAATTTCGAGGATTTATTTGAACATTTGAAACCTTATGGACTAAAATATTGCAATTGGTTATTCACCCATAAAAAATCCACTTGGTAATAACATGTATTCTTTAATTTTATTTTATCCAAACAACACTATCAAAATTTCAGAATTAATAAATATGACGTTGTATCTACTCTCAAATTAGTATTTTATTAATTTAATTTCGAATTTCAAAATTAATAATTAATCATATGTAAGTCTGTAACTGACATGTCTGAAATATTATTAGAATGTTAATGTTTATAACTTATAATAATAATAATAATAATAATAATAATAATAATAATAATAATAATAATAATAATAATAATAATAATAATAATAATAGATTATTGACTAGTCATTTTAACAGGTTTTATAAATACTTAAAAAATAATTGCTGGTCTGAATCACAATATTGTCCAATGGATATTTTACAGTAGAGCAGGTACAATAGTAGTCTATAAGCCAACTATAAATATATTTTAAAGAGATAAAAGAAAAGAGAGAAGAGCAGCGGGCTATAGATTTATAGCCAGTTGCAGTACGAATTCCAAGACATAATGTGTGTATGACAAGTGGAACTAGATATTAATAGTATAGTAAGCAACTATTGTATGAATTAACTGTTATATTGGCTATAGATGATTTGGAGTTCATAGTTGCCTATAATATTAAACTTGCTCGTAGTGCAACTGTCCAATAAATTGGCAGGCGCTAAATCGAAGAGGAGGAAGTTTTCAACGGAGAAACTCAGAAATTAGTACTTGCCCGCGCATCTGCAAAAGGTGGCATCAAATGTGATCACATCGATCGTCCTTTTGACTCCTTTTGGAAATGCGAGCAAATAGGGACACAACAATTTTGAAACATGCTTGGTTGAGTTAGCTAGCTAAGCTTACCTCAGTCAAGATTAGCTAGAGCATTGCTTTAATGTTGATGATAAGTTGCCCCCAACCAATCATCATCAATCAAGTATAAGAAAGCTTTGATTTTGTACGCTAATATCTCCATCGTCACAAGTGAGCAGTCGTACTAGCCAACTTCCTGTTATACTAACAAAAACCACCGCCGCCGACGAGCACCAGTCTATGTGCCGTGCTGTGTTGAACACGCGACTACGCGAGTAGAACCAAGTGAGTCGCCGTCGGCAGCTGAGAGTCGTCGATCACACCGTACACCTCCAATCAGTTCTTCATTTATGCAATGATCTGATCTCTGCGACCGGATAAAACAATGATTTCGAGTGATGCTTTCCAGAAGCACCTGTATGATCACCTAACAATCTGAAACTCTCCAGGAACTGCACTTGTTCATTGGACGGATCGGAACTGATCATGGCCTACCTGCCGGGAGGGATTCACTGTTCTACTACTTATTACAGCTGAATCAACTGATGATGACTCCTATTTAGATCCGGGGGAAAAAAGAAGTCAGGCCAAATGGGATGTTCAACAGAAGATCAATTTACTGAAGATAATCTAATTTCTGCAGAAATAAGAAATACTCAAGTTCAGGCTTTTTGGAACGCAAAATTTTCAAAACACAAGGATAAGAAAATAACAGAATTAGAGTGCACTGATATATCAAATTCTATGGATGAAAAAAATCAAGAAAAAAAACTATAGTAATGACTATTTGAATGAAGCACGAAAAACATGGAAATGAGGCAGACATGAAATTTTCCCAGGAGATTAAACCTCGTGTTGAAAATCCTCTAGAAGTTCTATGACTTTAGGCAATCCTAAAGAATTTGAGAGCCTTCCATTGTTCCAAATACCACCATATAAGATTTTGTTTCCCATTGAAAATCAATCCCTCAAAATTTCTCAAAAATTTCATTGTTCAAAAGGAGCTCTTACTCCTAACGGTTAGGATCAATTTTAGCCAAAACCATGTCACGAAAGCACAACTCCACCATCCGGATATAAGGCCATATGATCGAGTGCAATAAAATGATGTAAGCGGACTATACAAGTTGTCACATCATATTTGTGTTTTGTGGAGGGGACAGAGAGGAGAGAGAATAAAAAGTGGGCTACATATTTGTAACTAATTATAGCACGAGCTCCAATAAAATATATAAGAGATGGATGGATTAGGTATTAATGATGCAATATATATCTACAACTAACTATTGTATTAGTGGGCTATTAGGTTGGCTATAGATGATCTTGTGGTTTTTAGAGTTAGAAGTTGGTTATATTTTTAAACTTGCTCTAAGGTCTCCTTTGGAACAAAGTATTTTTTTTTATGTTTTGGCCTTTTTTGTTTTTACTTTTAAAAGCAAACTCTTTCAAAACTTATTTCTAAATCCAAACCTATTTTTCCTGTGTCACCCTGCCTGATGTGACAAAACAACACTGCCGCGTCATTAGTCTGGCTGGTGTGACCAAATAACATTGTGAGAGCTTTGTTTCGTCACGCAATCTGACTGTTATGGCTAAAAGTTCATATTTGGAAATAAGTTTTGAGAGAATTTTTTGAAAACAAAAAATTTAAAAGGTAAAACATATATTTTAAAAAACAATAAAATCTATTGAAAAATTTTCCTACATAGTCCTTTGGGACAAAGAAATGGCTTTCCCAAAATCCTTTGCAATTCTTATGTAAGTACTTATTTTAGGGGCAAAGCCCAACGAGGCTTAGAATTGAAGACCCATTGGGGTGTACAATATTCCACCATATAATTTTTTTAAGGCAAGAAGATTGCCTTATATATTGATAGAGTAAGTAAGCAAAGTTATATACAAGTCATAGGAGTTATGGTTGTCCCAGACCAGTCAGAACACTCTATTCTCACAAAGGGTACATCTCACTTAGGTTTTTCGCCCCCGCAACTGCCCATTGGCGAGCTTCCTCCTTTATTCTCGAGGATGAGGGATGGGTGCCGGCCAATTTTCTGAAGATACACGAGTTCCATTCTTTCCATAATTCCTAGGAGACCAAAATGACTGTCGACTTGAGCTGTTCTTGCGAAGTGTTCGGAGCTGCGGTGATTACTATCCACCATATAATTACCAATATCATGCAAGGTCCAAGTCTCTCTATCGACTGCCCGAGACTAGGGCCAACCCCGACTCATTTCATATGAACTTTAGAGGAAGACCAGCATGAGGCTAGACCTCATGTTTTCTTTCTCATGATTCAGTTCATTTGTTTTTTCTATAATGCTACCTTAATGTTATCACAAAAAGATCAGGATAGGATACTATGTGCAGTGGTGCTATACTCTTGAAATCGGTAAACAAGGATCTTTTATTCTATTTTGAATGATGCATACGTAATACCTACCGGATATGACATGCTAAAATTTATGTGATTTTAGAACTTCTTTTAGTTAAACTTGGTTAAAGGGAATTAGGGTTTGTCCCATCACCATACTAAAATTTATCGGTTGTGTGCCTTAAGAATGAAGATGTAAAACATTTTTATTATAGAAAAATAAATAATACCTTTTATAAAATCTGTTGTGCCCTGATATCCTATTTCATAAGTTTTATTATTTTTGTGTGATTCTTGTGTTTTTAGAATCATGCGTTCAAGCGACCGGTCTCTATTACCATGTTGTCTAACAGAACGTAATCACGTTTGCAAATTGCAACACATGAGACGCCACCATGCATCGTGGCTCGTGGGGAAGCCATGAAAATTAACATGTGCTGTAGCAGTGATAACTGTGATAATAGTGTAATAACCGTACGGTTTTGTAAATCCCGAGCTAGAGCTCCACAACAGCTAGCTCTGCAGGCTGCAGCTGCCAGCTGGTGAACAGTGATATCCTCTAAAGAAACGGTAACGCACGTCCTCTTCTGGGGAAGTAGAGTTCAGAGGCAGGCTTACCCCGTGCGCGCAAAACCAGCGCAGCGCCGTTACGACATCATGGACTGGTTTGATTTAAGATCTAAATTAGTTTTACCAATATTTGTTAATTTTAATAGTGTTTAGTGTCTATTTGGTTTGAAGCCAAATTTTGGCATGCCTAAGAAAATAGGCCATTTCAGTAGTGAACTTAGGCTATTTTGGTTTCAATCCAAACACAACTTTGCATTACCAAAATTAGTCATGCCAAAACTTACCAAAATTTGACATTGATAAAATTTAGTAAGGTCTATTTAGGGCACAAACGAAACCAACCTCATATGTCCATAACAATGGTAACACGCATACATCTCCATCAAAAATCGCTTCTGCCGAGCGGTGGTCGACCAAAAGATTTTAATGCAGATCATGCAACAACCTTTTCTACAGTCTCTTTTATGTGGCGTTCATTTGGTTGGCTAGCTAGCATCAGCCTGTAGAGTGTAGACGGGAACAACTAACGACAGAATAAATGAGCCTGTTTAACAACCATAGTACACCCCTGATCACGGAAAAATCATTTTTAAGGATGAATATTGATATACTTGTCCTAATTAATCCTTAGAAAATAATTTTTAACAAAGGAAGTACTTCCTCTGTACTCGTAAATAAAATCGTTTAGGACAATGTTTAAGTCAAACCTTGGGAATATAAATTATGAATAACTCTCGAGTTGTTGAGTTTAAAAATATAAAAATTATATGAATAGATTTGTCTTGAAAAATACTTTCATAAAAATATACATATATCACATTTCAATAAATATTTTTATATAAATAAGAAGTCAAAGTTGTGTTTTGGATACCGTGTCGCTGTCCTAAACGACTTATTTTATGAGTACGGAGGGAGTAGAAGTACTCATTAAACATGACACTATCTATGACAGAATAACTTAATTAAGGGAAATTGATTTCATTCCTCGAGAGGAGATATCCCTTCGTTTCGTGCATGCCATCTAAATAGTCCTAAAAAAAATTTAAAAAAATTGGCAATAGATTAATATGAAATATATCACTCCACAAATATACAAGTTTAAATTCAACTTATACAAGTTGTAACAAAAATAACAAATATAATTACGAATGTACAATAACTATTTTCAGTTTAATTTATTTATTTTTTGCAACTGGTAGAAGTTGAATTTGGTTTTGCATGTTTGTGGAGTGATATATTTCATATTAATTAATCTATGATATTATTTTTTTAATAACTATTTAGATGAAAATCCACTTCCCTTAATTAAGTACGCACAGAAGCGTCCCTGTATGACAGGGTACTAACAGAGTAGTACGAATAGAGGGTACTGGCCATTCTGGTTTATTTGATTTGGATGAGAACACATTACATTTGATGAGGTGTCTCTGTAGTCTACACACCTATCCGCAACACAGGCAAGAGGACATTGGAGAATTTGTGATTCGGTCTTCAGAGCAACTGTGGGCTCAGCTTTTAGTGATTTCAGCAAACAAGCATGACATGCATCAGTGTTGTCATGCGGAGCTCATATACGATGAATCCTGGATATGGTGGAACCCAGTCGTGATTGAGAGCAACCGTGCTTCACCAAAGTACCCATGAGGCCATGACAAGCATATTTTGTGGCATTTTCTGCTCGACTTCTTTTGAGCAGTAGAAAAAATAAAATGTATTGCATTTCAGAGTTATGTTTCATCTAAACAAACATGTTCTCGCCGTTTTCGTTACAGTGCGTCTATCTTGGCATCTTGCACTATCTAAAAGTAAGCAAGTATAGCATGCAGCATCTCCTGAATAATCATGATGGCTTCACGACCTAAACCTGAATAATCTGACCTCTCGTATCACCTAAAGCCATTGGATTGGTTATTATTGGGGGATGCAGTTTCTCCCGATGAAGAAAAGCTTGGCGATCCAGAAGAAAAGGATTGTTCACTTCCTCCTTCCATGTCCTCTCATGCCAAGTAGAGCCATATGGTTCTGTTAGCAACTTTTTGTGACAAGTTGACAACGACGATCGCAGCACCTTAAGCCTTGCGGTGATCCTAGAGTCGCCAACCACCTCGATCTAGCGAAAAGCTAAACCTAGATGGGTTTTGATAACTAAACTGGCTAGCAGAGCCGATTTCTAGATAACTACCTGTCTCGTAGGCAAAATGGAAGGTTTTCAGGACAAACCTACAAAGAGGTGTCGCACTCTCGCAGCGGCGGCGGACGGTTTACGGCGCAAACCGACAAAGATGGATAAACTAAGAGAAAACTAAAAGCAATATGAAAAAACGATTCGATTGATTGACTGTAGATTGTTTTTTTACAATGAACCGGCCATGTCCCTTATATAGGGGTTGGTCTTGCCCTCTACAGGCCCTCCTCCACGTCCAACTCGGGGTAGAAACTAAAGGAAACCCGAAACATGCCTTCCCGAGCAAGGAAACCTCGAAACCCGACGAAACACAGTCGGATTCAGACCTGCCGGTCAGACCGGCAACACACTGCCGGTCTGACCGGCCCTCAACCGGCGGTCTGACCGCCCAACACACGGCGGTCAGACCGGCCTACTCGGAGGAAACCGGCAGACTTCCAAATTTTGGCAATCTTTTCTATTTTAATCCTAGATGCTAAATTTGGGTGTAAAGAGGTTCTTGCCAAATGGTTGCTTTTCCATGCCATGTAATCAAGATGTAAACTTGTCATGCAAATGCAGTACTGCTGGCACCACAACTCATTAGATCAATAGAGAAATGTTGACGAGGCTCACTTACTTCTTCAAAAAGTAATAACGTAACGTAATGAAATTAACAAACAAATGCATGTTCAAGTTTGAATCATGTTATTCTGTAGCTTTTGTCTTGTGGGGGTAGTTTGCGCTTCTTCTGAAACATCCGGTGTTGACAAATTGGAGATAGGGCAGGAAAGTATTGTTTTCTCGGCCTATCCTAAGAGTGAGATGAGCTAGAAAAGTAAAATCCCATATGTTGTATGGTACTGATATCCATGATCTCGTGTTCGATTACAAGATTGGGATGGCTTATAGCCTCCGGATATACAAGTGAGGTTACAGTCCTACCCCTAACAGTGTCTAGTAAGTTACTACAATACCCATGTAAAGCTAGAAACTCTAAAGGTGTGGTTGTACACTTGAAGGAGTGTAGTTGAATTGGTCCCCGCAGTATCTTTTTGGAAATACTTCTCGCTAAACAACATAACCTTTAGGCTTTACCAGCCTTGGTCGAATGGTATTTTCCTCTTATGGTAAGTTAGAATAATCCTTTTCAGACCGACCGGTCTATTAGTATTTATCTGTCGCATTATCAAAAAGTATTTGTCACGAGTAAAAACCTCTCTGGCAAATGAGTGAGAGTGTTTTGGTTGAATTGGAAGTGGTGTTTACCTCCTGCTGCAACATCCGGTAAAAATGCCTACCTGACATGCACATATATATGGATGTAAGTATTATATCTTTCACGATTCTTGAGGAGTTACTGAGGTGAATGATTAGGAGTTGTGAATTCATTTGACAAAATTAACCAACAAGCACTCAAACATATTCACTGGAATATTACTAACAGCACCACTTTTTTCTTTTTTTTTGTTTGTGTTTGTTTAGATTTATTTTTGCTATCTTGAACTTTTTGTATGAGTTTTCTTCTGTGTGAGTTCTGTAATAATTGGTTGTAACTCTTTGAGTAAAGGCCAAAATGTTATATTCTATTATCTTAAAAAAAAACTAACAGCACTACCAACATTATTCAATGATCTCAGGCAATTCCCCGTTATGCGGTTCCCTCGGCTATACAACAATAAAATTTGTCAATTTCCAACACATTTGGGAGAAGATAACATATGTTAATGTCCCCCTCAACGCATAATGGAGCTCAGAATCTCCCTCTTTTACTTTCACCAAAGCATGTTAACCTCTTGCTAGTAGTTAATTAGTAGTCCACTAACATACACCCACGCATATGGTCCATGCGTTTCTTCTCCTCCTAGCTTTCTAACCACCCCTGTCGATCAATAGGGAGGAAGTCTCAAACACGCGCATATATGGATGGATCCGTCATCTCCTTCAACAGGATAACCGAACCAATAATGCGAGCAAAAGAGAGCCTGCAGTGCTGCACTTTCTTCGAATCCGAGTCACTCGTCTCGCTGAAAACATCACGCACGAGAGCTCGCGCTAGCCCCCACACGCCGAAGAGGGTCGTGGAAAATTTTCCCCAGCATCCGTTCGTGGAATGTAGTCACTAGCCACCGGCGAATGATACCTCCCTCGGATGAATCAAATTAAGCTGGTAGTAGGAGTAACGAACACACCATATGGCTTGATACCAAGCCTCTGCATGAGTGCAGTCTCTGTGGCTGGCTGCTCTGCTCGGTCATGCATGACGGCATTTTGACTATACTTTGAGCAGGCAGAAAGTTATTAGCAACTGTATAGTTGATTGATGATTCGCTGCTTTTTATCCCACTTCTGGGATGACCTGCAGAATTGCCGAAGCAGTAGGAAACGGCACCTGAGCTGAACTGATTTGTCCTTGTAGTATCTTTCTGGATGACTATTTGCAGGGGTGTAGGATTGATGCATTTTTCACATTTTTGATCTTTTTAGAAAATTTATTCTTCAAATAGGCCTTTAAGAAAACTTATTATAGAATTAATATTTTACGACGCCAATATTATTGGCGCCGTGGTCCAACATGACAGCGCCAATAATATTGGCGCCATCCCCCTAACCCCTTGGTGGAAGGTAAGTCACTAATATGAAGAGGGATGATGTTGGCGCTTAGGACCAATTTGTTTTTTTAAATGAAATACCCATAGTACAAATATTTACAAATAGATCCTCAACACAACAATATTGGTGTCGTCCCCTTCACATTAGTGACTTGGCTTTCACCGGAGGGCGAAGGGGACGGCGCCAACGTCATTGGCGCTGTTATGTTGGATAACTGTGTCAATGACGTTGGTGTCACGGAACTGGTCCATTTCTAGAATAAGTTTTTCTATAAACTATTTATAGAATAAGTTATTCAAAAGGACTAAGGTGAAAAATCCAGTGTGTGGGATTGTGGGAAGCATGGACCGAACGATCTAGAAGTTTATTTTTTAAAAAAATTCAGGACGTGAATTCGGTCGGTCAGTCTATTTCCAGAAGTCCCATTATATTAATTCTGCTTCTGTGCGGTTATTAAAAAAGCGTGCACCAGAAGTCTAAAGCCCGTAAAGTGAATTTTGTTACACCAAAACTCATTACGAATTCTTGTTCTGATGCTAACATCTAAGCTTTGGAGCCTTGACTAATGCTAGTATCAGGCTTTCAGCACTACAGTGGTCAACGTATGCACAAATAAGGCTGGAACCGACATTACTAAAACACCATTTTTCACAGGCACCTCTTTTTTTTTTTGGCGAAAAAGAAAACTATATGTGAAAATGTATAGGCTCTTCAGGCTCGTATGTAAAAACAAAACTAAACAGGTAGGTCTATTAAGAGCTCGTCCTGTGAAAATCAAGATTCTCGTAGCTAGGGCCTTATGCTATTTTACAAGCAGATCTCTAAAGACCGCGTGGAGTGTTGTCATCTCCCAATCATATCTGCTCATCACCACTCTAGTACATGTGGCTACGGAAAAGGCAGATTCATCCACGACATCCAAGAGAGAGGCGGATCTGCCGCCAGTAGCCTCGGGATCGGTCGGTTTGGGGCTTCATTGACCATCGGGTGCGGTGATGATTTTTCGTGCATTTTCTAGAACTTTTTTGTTGGGGAGCTATCATTTTTGGAATTCTTGTGAACTTTTTTTAGCTTTTTTCCCCCAAAAAACTTTTGTAGTCGGATGTCCTAACGCTCTCACCTAAAAAATTAATTTTTATGTGTCATTGTGGTGCATGTGAAAATTTCGATTTTACATACATCCAGTTACAAGCGGGCACCCCACCTCCCTATGAACGCTTTTGACCGAATGAGAAAACGTTTATCGTAGTGAGATGAGAGAAATTGTGACTGTCAATCTTTTCGGAAAGAAAAATAAATGGGGGATCATCAGACCATGCATAAACAATTTGATATATGATCAGACGTACATACAAAATGGCAACGGATCAAACAGGCTGATATAACACGCTGCTGCTGCTCGAGGTGGTATAGAACGGCAACTTGTGGCTGGATTAGGTCAGTCAGACAAGAAAACACAGCTGTTACCCACATTTTTATGATTCGAGAAAAGCTCGGATGTTCTTAAAATAATTACAGTGAGACCAGTCTCTATTTAATACTCTACTCAAATTGTGACACGTAAGCCTAACGGCTAACTAAAAAAGCTTAATTTTAGGATAGGTTAACGCTTTGAACAGAGTCTAAACTTAAACATAGAATAGAGTGCTATCATAGGATTATTTTCAACCATAAGAGATGTATGGTGAACCAACCTCCTATATATATTTCATTTAAAAAAAACTCCTATATACACGATGATGACGAAGGCCAAAGCTCCGAACGCAGAATCAAATGCAAAAATGAAAACCACATCCTGTAGGCTGTAGTAGCCAATAGGAAACACAAGGACGATGATCAATCAATCCAAGGCTAAGGGCAGTTCAAATTGATGTTATTTTCATCTATACTATTTTTTTAAAGTAAAGTTATAAAAAAATGTTAACATTTAGTTTATTGTCAAACTTTGATAAATACATAAAAAATCTTATCAAAATTTTAATAATATTTTTAACTTGCTAAATGTTTATTTTGGCTATAATCTGAATAGCCCCAAATCTTCGTTTCGATTAAGTATTCAAATGATGAACGGAAGGATCTCGCCACAATTATGAGAAAGGCCGAAATCTACGGAGGGATGGATAACACAGCCTGAAAGCAACATGGGCCCTCCTCACTTGTGTGGGCCTAATTGAAGGGAATCTTCTACTCATTGCATTTTGTCGGCCTAAAATGGCCTTCTGTTGAATCTGCCAAACCTTCTATTTTCTCTTCTTTTTTTCACGGTGGATAATCTGATGGAGAAAACATGAAGAAACAGCTAGTCATTTCAGCCTCACTTGCTCCTTTGCAGCGCAATTCTGGCCGGCAATTGACATTGATCCAGACATCAACGATGTCAGAAACTTGGAGAGCATAGCACGGCCAGGGCCAGCGAGCCTACCTACGGCGCACCACTGCTCGTTCTTCCTCCTGTGCTTCTAGGGCTTTGGAACCACATGCACGCGGGGTGGTTTTCTTTTCTTTCTTTTTTTTTTTAGCGAACGCCGGGGTGGTTTCCCGAAATGAGCATCCATGTGTACAACGCCTACTTCGACTTGGCTGTGTTTAGTTGCTGAAATTGGGGAGAAATTTAGTGAAAGTTAGTAGTTTGGAAAAAATTAGAAGTTTATGTGAGTAGGAAAATTTTGAATGTGATGTGATGTGATGGAAAGTTGGAAGTTTGGTGTGAACTAAATAGAGCCATTGCTTGGGAGATGCAAATCCCTCATAAAGATATGTTGTCACGGCTTGGAAACAAGACTTCTCCCATCCCCTCAACTAGATCACACTGTAAATGTAAAACGCTGAAAACACTTTGTATTCTTTATCAAAGAAAAATTCAGATGAGGAAACTCTCCCCTCTAGTGATTTAAAAGAAAAAAGGGCTTGTTTAGTTCACGAAAATGTCACATCGAATGTTTGACAGGATGTCGGAAGGGCTTCCGAACACGAATGAAAAAAAACTAATTTCATAACTTGTCTAGAAACCACGAGACGAATCTTTTGAGCCTAATTAATCAGTCATTAGCACATGTGGATTACTGTAGCACTTATGGCTAATCATAGACTAATTAGGCTCAAAAGATTCGTCTCACGATTTTCTCCCTAATTGTGCAATTAGTTTTTGGCTGCCTTAGTTTTTTTATCTATATTTAATGCTCCATGCATGTGTCCAAAGATTCGATGTGATGTTTTTGAGAAAAAAAATTTGGGAACTGAACCAGACCTAAAATTAAAATGAAGAGAACTCCAACATTCTAATGGGCCCTTAAAGGCTAGACAGCGACCATTTGAGCCCAAACATGGAATCATCTGAGGCGTTAACTCTACTCGATAGCGGATCATTCTAAGGACCGATCGAGGCGTCGTCACCTGTCCTCATCACCGTCAATTTGTCGGCTGCCCTCTGCCGTGCCGCCCTCTCGCAGAGGCAGAGAGACCACCGGTTGATGTCACGCCGTACACCACCATCCCGGTGCCCGATCCCCCTCGCGCCACGCAATTCAGAACAGCCACATCATTATGCTTCTCTCGATTGGCTAACGGCGAATCAAAGACGTACATACCCCCTATTGATGATACACAAATAATTGGCCATGACCTGTGCATCACAATATTTCGCGTTCTACCAGTAGTTTCCTGTAGAGCAATCATCAGCGCGTGAAATATTCATGGAAGAGCTTATCAAGTACGGCTGGATGATTGATGTTCGAGTCAAACACGCCGGATTATAGAACGACCAAATGTCCTAGTTATCACCTTGAGTGTTCGCCATAGCCATTAGCTCGTCTACACGTCCCCCGCCCTGCCGGACACGTCGATGGCCCAACCCCAAACGGGGACTTGGGGTTGGGGGAAGGCCCCCCCCCCCCCCCCCTCCCCGAGCGACAGTCTCGACCGGTCCCATCCGTGCCTATCCGCCTCGGTGATGGTCAGCACGCGTGCATTATTACTAAGCTTATCGCATCGCGTTACACGGCACGGCACGGGCGAGATGCAAGCAGCGCAGGACGTGGGCGGTGGAGTCCCGGGGATACGTGTAGCGTCGTGGCGGAGACTCTGATTCCGCCAAATCCGGCCGAGATTTGGATGAACAATGGCAGTATATATACACGGCGACGTGTACGACAGCCGTAGGCCATTCCCAACCCTATATATAGTTTTCATAAATTCTACATCATACTAGACACTACTTTTTTCAATACAAACATCACTATACATATTTAAATTTAATGTTAGTTCAAACATCACTATACATACTTAAATTTAATGTTAGTTATCTCACGTAATATCTTGGATGCAGTGGCGGAGGAAAAAAAAAGAGATATGTCTCATGGACACATACTAATCGCACTATACTGTACGTCACAACATTGTATCAATATTCAGCAAGGCAATAATCAATTGAATCAGGGAGAGGATAGATATGCATAGAATCTGAAAAAAGAAGAGCAAGGATTGATTAGGGACGATTGAATCGGGAGGAAGGCCACTTGCTTCAGCTTACCTTGCTGCTGCTGCTTGCCTTCCGCCTCCCACATCGCTCCTGCTGCCTGCTGGCTCGCCGCCTGCCACGCGCGTGTCCCTGCCGCGTAGCCGCGCCGCTGCACACCAGCTCTCGTGCCCAGTCGCCGCTTGTTGATCTCATGCGGGGAGCTGGATGCGGATGCCTCCCGCAGTTCCAAGCGGCCGCGCCGTCGTCGCCTCATCGTCCGCCGCGGCGGCGGAGATATGGGGAATTTCTGGGCTAGGGTTAAGTCTAGTGAATCACCCACATATGCCCACATTAACACAAAACGAGCCCAATGGGCCTACGATTCAGTGGAGAGTGGCCCAGCAGCGAGTGCTCTGTCTTTGCCCATCGCCTGACGCCGCACTTCGCCTCTGCGCCTGACTGCCGTCAGCGGCCTGCCGGAGTTGGAGGTTGGGGGTGTTGGTACGAGCGGGCGGCGCGAGGTATGGCCTCGCCATACCGAGTCCTCCGTCACTGCTTGGATGTTGTGTAAAAACTATGTCTTATATAAGACATGTTTTTTTCTCTTTTCTCATTTATTTACTTGTCACATTATTTTTTATACTAGATGGCAGTCTATTTAATATTCCCTCCGTTTTGAAATGTTTGACGCCGTTGACTTTTTAGCACATGTTTGACCGTTCGTCTTATTCAAAAAATTTAAGTAATTATTAATTATTTTCCTATCATTTGATTTATTGTTAAATATATTTTTATGTAGGCATATAATTTTACATATTTCACAAAAGTTTTTGAATAAGACGAACGGTCAAACATGTTCTAAAAAGTTAACAGTGACAAACATTTCAAAACAAAGGGAGTATTATAGACAACATATTAGTTATTGGGTTGGAAATGGCCTTACAATAAAGCGAATCCTCATCCCTGTTCCGTAGGAGTAGGCCGGATGCGCAACAGGCTGTTGCCAATGGGAGCAGGATAAGGCCGAGATTAACCTCATCCGCGGCCCACTAGGCGACGTCCACGTCACCCGAATCCTCTGGAAACCGCGTCCCCCTCTCCCCCGCCGTTTAAATACCCTCCTCCTTAAGCTTCCTCTTCCGAAGCCACTCGCCACTGCAAAGCGCTCTCTCTCTCTCTCTCTCTCTCGCATCGCGCGCAGCCTTCCTCATCCCCGTCCTGATCCACTCCACCTCCCTAATCCACAGCGCGCGCCAGAGGAAATCCGGCGCCGGTCGAGGCGGCCGCGCCGCGCCGCCGTCACGCCCAGCCCACTCGATTCGGTCGCGTGTGCGCTAGGAAGTTCGTCATACGCCTCGCGGTTTTCACTTCGTGTGTTTTTCTTTTAAATTTTTACCTGTGCTTCGTTTAAAGCCTCTCTTGATCTTAGGTATAGCTTTGCTCGATCTGATTATAGGTATGTTGTATGTTTCTGGTCTCCCGTGATTGCGCGTGGATTGTGATTATGACTAATTTGCTTGATCTGAATATCTGATTGTGGTGGTGGTGTGTGTGTGTGTGTGTCTGATTTGTCTGATCTGTTGTGGATTATTATTGTATGATTTACCGTGGTTTTATGTTGTTTATATATAAGCGTTTGCCATGAGTCTGATTAATTGTATTGTTGCGGTTTTTCCTAGGTGTCATACTGTCATGCTCGATTTTTACAAGGTTTAGTGCAAACTGATAGATGATGTCCATCCCCAAAACTCCGTCTACCAGTATTGGTTCATGTGCGAGCACACGGGATAGTTCGAGTTCCTGTTTGATATTGATTCGCTGGCGCTGGTTGTTTGGTTGGTTTATTAGCTAGAGTTGTTTGTGTGCAAAGGTGGGATCATGGTTGCAAAGGCATATTGATGAATGACGATTCATAAGCGTGGAAAGCAATCTCTGTGCAAGGGGTTATTAGGATTCTTTGTGCGTATTCACTCTAAACCGATAGTCTTGTATTGCTATCAGCACCACGTTATCTATTTCCTAACCAATGTTTTCTGCATATGGACTCTGCATTTTGCTTCCTCTCCTTGTACCACACCCAGTACCCTATGTTTGTGCCTCTCCCATGGTCCATCTCTCCTGTTAAAAAAATAAAAATAAAAATAATAGAATAGAAAAATTCTAGACCAAATACAGGGAAGAAAATAAATTTTGTCAGGCAAGAGAGCGACGAGGCGATGGGGAACTTATTACTTTTCTGGACAAATCCTTCAATTTGCCTCATCTATATCAATGGAATTGGGAAAGCAGTGGACTACTTACCATGTATTGGCTACTAATTTCCACCACTCCTTGCCAGAGAATTGGGAAAGTGAATTCTCTTATGCAGGTTCTGTCAGAGTATTGTACCAGTCATTGAGATGACTGTATTCAGTAGAGAAGTTTTGTAGATAGGTTAAATTTCAGGTACAAACCAATGAAGTAAAAAAGTCTTAGTATGATGGATGTGAGAGGCTCAAGAAGTTCCCTGATTGGAGAAGCAAAGGAATAAGTTTTTTATATGGATGTGCTATGGATTTTAATTAAAAGAATGGAGAAGTTTCTTTTGTTGAAGATGAAGCTGTTGGCAGCTGGAGGTAGGCTCCCTTATGATCTAACGTCCTAAGTAACGACGTATCTGATTGGTGTAAGCTAATAACCAAAGCCTTATCATGAAACCGTCACGCTTGTTTTTTTCTTTTTTCTTTTTCTTCTTGTTTCCTGGCATTTGATGCTGTTACGTGTTCCTCTTGCCAGAGAATGGGGGTGGACACCACAGTAAGTTTGATGCAGATGGACACTGTTCGAATTGCTTGGGAACTCTTCCATGGAATCTGGATGGATACCTTATTGAGTAGTAAATTTCTTAATACAGCTCGCTATCCAGATAGTGCTAGCTGTGATTGTTTGGTGATCAATCTATTGGGATTGTGCCGACTGGAGCTGTTCGACATTGCTTTGGTCTTTTGTTGATTTGCCTGGAGTTCGGCAGTATACAGCAACCCTGGAGTGCATGCAGTGGTTTCCTCATTTTTTAGGACCTGACTGCATTCTGTAGTGAGAACTATCCTGCTAAATGCATAATACTTGCAGGTGTTTTCTGTTGTATTGGCAACGTGATAGTTTTTGTGGTGCAAAACATTCAAGATGGGCGCCATGGACGTACAACTTGAGTCTACTGCTGTTCAACATGGACAAGCTAAGATAAATGTGGAGGAACATGCTCTAGTTTCTCTGTTGTCTGATGAGAAGTACGCAACTGAAAAGACCGAAGATGTGGACCCTGATGATTATGAGAAACTTGAGGAAGGGATAATGCAGTATGGGTATGTTTTTTTTTTTTGTTCTCTGGTTAGGCGTTCTTGATAAGCTCCTTAAGTGCCAACAAGTTTGTGCTTAATGTACTATGTCAGGTGTGCACATTATCGAAGAAGGTGCCGCATTCGAGCTCCATGTTGCAACGAGATTTTTGATTGTCGGCATTGCCACAATGAAACAAAGGTATGGTTTTCGAGTTGATGTGGAAGTGCAATAGTTAAAAAGTATGTACTCTTTTATCCATACTTTCCTAGGTGGTTTTGATGTAGGAATAGTCAGTTACTCACAAAGGCTTTGATTAACTGCTGTTCATATTAATGCATATGTTTGAAGAGCACTAGTGAGTATAAAACGTTTCCTTTAAAAAAATCAAATAGTGAGCATAAAATGGTTTAAAAAAACCTAACAATGTTCTGATCATTAACTCATTTTATAGCTGGATATGATTTAGAAATCAGATAAATGGTATGGTTGTGACATAAAATGAAGACACAGAATAGAACTACTAAACTGCTGCCAGCCGTCCATTATGACTTTGGATTATCATCCATCTGTAACAGTTGAAATCTGTTGTATTTTCCATTCTTACATTGAAACAGTAATTTGATGTATTTGCTTATGGGCTGTTACATGTACACGACTTATTTGTATTGTACCAGCAATTTGTTGGCAACTATAATATATCCTTTTGTTCTTTTCCTGGTGAAATATCTGAATCGTCACTGTTTTGGTTTATACTGCATACTTGGACCTTCCTTGGGCAGTTCCCAAGCTGAACTATACAAGTATCTATTCTTTATCATGGTATTAACTGTTGGTTTAAAAATGTGGAAAGTTGTTGACATCCAAACTGTTTTGACAGAATTCAATTAAAATTGATGCTGTGAAGAGGCATGAACTCCCACGCCATGAAGTGCAGCAGGTTATATGCTCGTTGTGTGGCACGGAACAAGAGGTACAGCTGAGCTATCCTTGTTGCTTGCATTGTAACATTATTAATTATCTGGCATCTAGTGTAATCACGATAACTCTTTTATGTTACCAGGTACGGCAAGTATGTATCAGTTGTGGTGTATGCATGGGGAAGTACTTCTGTGAAGTGTGCAAGCTCTTTGATGATGATGTTAGTAAGAAGAATAACTATTTTGATTGCCTTGTCTATTTGTAATAAGTAGATAGGAAAGCATAATGACACTTCTTTCTACAATGTCAGGTTTCAAAACAGCAATATCATTGCAATGGTTGTGGAATATGCAGGTTTGCATCTCTTTTTTGTTGTGCAATCAATATGAACTGGAAAATATACTTACATTCGACTATGTTTGCAGAATTGGTGGCAAGGAGAATTTCTTTCACTGCTCAAAATGCGGTAATGCCTCTTGTCTCCAACGTTGCATTCCGAAGTACTATAATTTAACATAGCGCCATTTAAGGAATAAGGATTCTTTTAGTCCCTGAACTCTTAATTGATGGGAAAAGGATACTGATTGATATAATGAGAGATCTTGTTTATGCTACTTTTCCCGATAGAGATATATGCATCATGCATGGGTTGTATGGACTTCTGCTATGATAAGATTGCAGTTTTTTTTCCCAAAATTTTCTCTGTTATACACTGTATATTACTAGATGAATATCCTCTACCTTTCTGGAAGTCTACTAAGATCTTGCATCGTTAACGTTGACTATTTAACCCTGTTAGCTGAACTAGTTCAAACCCTCACTTGAATTTTATGACTTGATTTCTATTATTTATATGCATATGAATGAATTTTGCTAGTCACTTCTCTTGATTTGTGTTCACCTTTGTTATCTGTTTCATGCAGGATGCTGTTATTCTATAGTATTGAAGAACAGTCATGCATGTGTTGAAGGAGCGATGCATCATGACTGTCCAATCTGCTTTGAGGTAGGCATTCACTGTTCTTTTATGAATGGTTATATGCAGCATACTGTGGATTATATTGTTGATGAGTGACTTATCACCTTGTTTTCAAGTTGTTTCTTGAGTGCTGATCTTGTTACACATATTTCAGTACCTTTTTGAATCAACCAATGATGTTTCCGTCTTGCCCTGTGGTCATACCATTCATGTCAAGTGCTTGCGAGAAATGGAGGAGCACTGCCAGTAAGTCAATCCTTCTTGGCCCTTTGTTTACTATTTGTAATGATATTATGAGTGGTTGATTTTGACAGCTTAAAATTGATGCTCAGATTTGCTTGCCCGCTTTGCTCTAAATCTGTCTGCGACATGTCGAAGGCATGGGAGAGATTGGACGAGGAACTAGCAACGATATCTGACACCTGTGACAATAAAATGGTAATGCTCTCTTCTCTGCTCTTCTGTTGTCAGTAGGAACTAAGGAAACCATCGAATGTTGTAGAAAGGTGTTCTAACTTCTACACCAATATGCTATCATATGCTTGCCCTTAGGCATGTCGATAAAGTAACTTGAAGTATCATGGAGAATTGTATTTGCCTCATGTCAGAAATCTGAGTCTTACCTGCCTGAATTTCATCCAAATGTTGAGTTTGTTGACACTTGCTAATTTGGTTCCTTTGCATTACCCTGAAGGTGCGCATATTGTGCAACGATTGTGGGGCAACATCAGAGGTGCAGTTCCATTTGATTGCGCACAAGTGCCAGAAGTGCAAGTCCTACAACACCCGCCAGATCTGAAGTGGCGAAGTTTTGATGTGATTCATTTTGTATGGGAAGAGAGCCCTGGGGGATGCTCATTTTGCAACACAAATCCCGCTAACGCCTCTGGGAATCTGATGAGCTCTCGGTCGTTTTCTTGCTCATTGGATGCCTCAGCCGAGGCAAATCACTCGCATCTGAAATTCATCTATGAAGTGGATGCTGTTCCCTCCTGTGTTCAATTTATTACCTCACCATGTCGCAGACTCAGAGTCCTGTTCAGCTTAAGTTTCTACTAGCACTAGCCGAGATAATAAGTGCACGTCTACTCAAGCTTCTGGGCATAAATGGTGGCTAGCTTGTGTGTTATGGTGTGTACTTGTTGAGTCTCGGGCAAACACTGTAACGGTTAGTGGCATAGTATTACTTCTTGCTCGTGTGCGTGTGTAGTAGGATGGCGGATTGCAGGACGTGGGTGTTATTTACTGGTAGGAACTGTGGTACTTGCAGTAGCCACCATTTCTCATGTTCAATGCCGGTCCCATATGCCGGTCTTGTTCAGTTCCTATACCTTGCTCGGTTGAGAAAAATGGCAAATCTACCTCAGTTCATTTTGTTCTGATTATTTAACAGAGGGCCAAGTATTGAATTCTTTGGGTTTGCCTCTTTGATGGTGCTAGTATCTGGGCTCTAGTAGGGATAATGGCTTTTTCTATCTTTTGACTTGTAGCATGTAGCATATAAGCAACTTTGAAAGTTTTAAATTTTAAATTTGATAGAATTCTAATCTATATTTTTTTATATGGTCCTTTGAAATAAATGATTAAAAACTATTGAATCTATGAAAATTATAAGGATGTCTCAATTCATACAAGTTGTAGAGGATTTTTGTTTAATCTTATGAGAAGTTCCATATGTGTCTATCTCTTATCTAATTCATACGTTTTTCTTGCGGTATAATCAAATCTTATATTTTTATCTTTTGACGATTATCTGTTTTGCCCTTGAACTTTTGTGAGTCCTTTTTTCTCTTATTTATTTGTTTTCTTAAATCTTGCGTTTCGAAGAAGTACTCAGAACTGATTTAGATGTTACTTGCTGTGTGAAAGCGCTTCCTGTCGTCCTCGCGCGGGCAACTGGGGACGAACCCTAGCCCCCGCCGACACCACCCTTCCCTCCTCTCCCCCGCCTTCCCGCGGCCGAAGCGTGTCGTCGGATCTAGGCTACGGCAGTGCGGGCGTGGCGTCATCGACGGCGAGACGAAGTGTGTGCTGGTGCGGCATGACAAGGTCGGCCGCGCGTGGTGGTGGTGGCCGGCGCGGTGGCCTGCGCAGCGGGAGGTGAGGCCAGTCGAGGCAGAGCCCAATGAGGTGACATCACGTGGAGATTAGCCGGCGGGGCGCATTGTGCAATGGTGCCCGTGCGCCGGCTGAGGTTTAGATGGCGGTGGAGCAATGGTGCATTAGTGTTAGATCGGCAGGCGATGGACGGCAGGTGAAAACCTAATACGGCCTTGGGCGGACCAGCAACGATGACGTTCAAGGGTCATTCCCCTCTTGAGGGCGTTGTCGTGCCGTCTCACCCCTTAAGTGTGGCTGTCAAGCGAAAGCCCAGTCTCGGTTCTCTTTGCAACGTTGACGAATGACATCGGTGGCGTTCCGTCGAGCAATTGGTGCAAGCTCGCTCTAGATTCATATGCTCTTGTGTCGGTGTCTTAGCTTCTGGAAGTTGACCACGTCAGAGGGCCTATGAGGGGAGAGGAGTTCCATTTTTCTCTCACCCTCCCTAAATCGTAAAGACTTAGATAGAGTGGGGTTTTGTATTGATTGTTAGGATCGGGTTTTAGACGATCTTGGCTATGTTCCGTCGTTGGTCTAGGCGGCCAGTTCTGTGCTAGCCTTTTCCTGAGTCTGTGTGTTGACGTTGTTAGTGTGTGGGTAGTGGTATATTACGATCTTTTAGAGTTGTAATCTTATAATTTTCTTATGCTCTATCAATAAAACCGCGCTAAAAAAATTGGATGTTACTTCATCGAAGTGGTTCGGCTTACCCGGATGTTAATTGCCGTAGCCATTGCCCATTGGATACCTTCTAGGCCTTTCGAGTACGGCGCAAGGCCACTACTGATTGAGCCAAGCAGGCAGGTTTTTTGCGTTGTGTCCTCGCGTCGATGTAAACAAGCCACTGGAGCTCAACAGGGGAGCAGAGCCAACAGGCACTACAGCACAATGGTCTTGTTTGGATCCTTCGGGCTATTAAATAGCCATCTGGAATCTTACTATTTAAAAGTATTAAACGTAGATTACCGACAAAATCGATTCCATAACCCCTAGGCTATTTTGCGAGACGAATTTAATAATGTATACTAATCCATGATTAGCAATTGATTACTGTAGCATCACTGTAGCAAATTATAGATTAATATACCTCGTTAGATTCGTCTCGCAAAATAGATTAGAGGTTATAGAATGAGTTTTGTCAGTAATCTACGTTTAGTACTCCTAAATAGTAGGATTCTAAATAGCCTTCCGTACTCCTAAATAGTAGGATTCTAGATAGCCTTCCGGATCCAAACATACCGATGAATGGGATGCCGATAATTGCACTGCGACTGTAGTTAGTGCCTCTGACGCCTCACCAGGAGGCCGGCCCTGAGCTTTTGCCACCTTTTCCCTTTGGGAGAGTCTGATCCCTGCTTATGATGCACAGAACACCTCCAAGCTCTCCTTTTCACTGCTCGAAGGGCACAGTGACCCATCATCAAACATCGGCATGATGGGCAAGCGCACCGACGGAAGATTCAGAAAGTAAAATGACGAACCAACCAGAAAAGAAAGAAAAATGCTGAGAAACAAGGAGAAGATGCAGTGAGAATTCAGCAGGGAGAACTGTTTGCTGTGAAATTATGGGGGGTTTGCTCGTCTTACAGGCAAAATGGGGAATCCCCACACAATCCATGAAAATCATTTAGCCGTTGCACTTCTGTTTGCACAAACCGGCTAAATTAAAAACTTCTCCATTCAGAAAAACTAGAACGGGAAGCATGTTTTCCTTCCTTTCCCTACCAAAACCTGAATCTCCATCCAAAAGAGGTAGTAGTCGCTTTCCTGCACCACCACTCACCAGCACTACTACTACTACTTCTAGTCATCTACTGCCGATTTTCACCAAGCCAAGAGGGCAGAAGAACCGGCAGAATCCAGCATCATGAGCTCCTCCACCTCCTCGATCTCCTCATCGATGTAGTCCCTCCTGCACTCGTTGCTGCAGAATGCCTTCTCTCCCCTGCATTGCAACAAGCCAGCACAAAGGTTTAGCAACTGAGAGTGAGATATAAACATGCAAGTATCTCATGGAAATGCAGGCTACAGACGAGTTCAGGAATACTCACAGATACATGTAGATATCCCTGTCCTGCTGCAGCCTCTTCCTGCAGTAGCAGCATGAGCGGGAAACAGCACACGCCAGCGTCGACGGCAGCTCGCCGATGGGCTCGATGGTGAAGATTGACTTCTTGGAACTCCTTGGGACACCCTTGCACACCTCCAGTGTCTCGTCTCCCAGAATGTGCGTCGTCCTCGGGTTCGGGCCGTGCTCGATCACACAGGTGTACTCTTCAGACAGAGCAAAGTCTGCAATCTCGTCCAGAGTGACGCTACCTGAACCGTTCTTCTGCATTGCAGCATCACTCGCCGCCTTCGGCAACCCGAGCTCAAGAAATGGCCTGATGGAATCAAGAAACGAGCTCGTGACACCCAAGCACGAGGAGCTCTCGTCGGCGGTGAGGGCGTCGACGAGGCCGAGGCCGACTCTGGGAGGGTTAGTTCTGAACTTCTGATCAGCCTCGACACCCAGTAGCCCAGAGGATTTGAGATTTGTGCTTCCAGTGCTCGATGACAGGTTCTTGAAATCCAATGGAGAGGTTGGGCTCCAGGCAGAATCAGGGTCCACTGCGTTCAATCCTTTGCTGCTCAGCCTCACAAAGAGGCCGGGGACCCTGAAGAACCCAGTGGGGGCAGTGCTCTTCTGTGCAAGGCCCTGATCATTGGATTCCTCCATGGCTTGCTCTTTGATGAGCGGTGGCTGTCGTCTTGTTCACAAGCACCAAAGATGAGAGTAACCTGTCCCTGAAAATAGCCAAAATTTTTGTTCTGTTGCATATCAGGTCGGTCAATGATGATGGAAGCGAACAAAAGTGAAAAGAAATTCCAGCTTTTGTGCTTTTTTATAACTCATCAAGTCAAAGGTGCAAAGAAGAGAAAAGATGATGATGATCTATGACTATGAGCATCATAAGTACATAAACAATAGTAAAAAAAAGTTAGTACTTGAAAAAAAGGTGGTTTGGTTTACTGATGGCATCTGTGCGGCAGGTCCAAAAAGCAAGAAAAAAAATCACTGGTTACAACAACGGGCATCTATCTCATCTTCTCATCTCATTAATCAAGATTGCAAACTAAAAACAAGATCGTGTATAACACTCACTTGATCAACATGATCGTGACCAGAAAAACTAGAACAAGCAAACAAGCATTCAAAACAAGAAATCAACACGAACTTCTCCCCACCATCCCCTCCCTATTCCATAACAGCCCAGATCAATCTCAATCGCTTTAAAGAGGACTTCATATATGGAGAGATGCGGCGGCAATACAACGCTGTGCATTACGGCGACCATGAAAGGGAATTTACATCACCACCGCCAGCGCCACCGACCCAAGAATCCCAACCGATACAAAGACAACCGCATGCAGTCCCAAATCACCACCTGATGAACCCATCTAATCTCACGCCGGAAACGAAGACGAACCCAACCGGAAGACCAACAAACTAGTACATACATCCCATCGATCCCAGTGCGCCAACATCCATGAACAGGCAACGCAACAGTCCAAGAAACGAGCACTAGAAGCTTCAAGAAACCAAACCGAGGCTGTGGTGGTGGAGTGCTTTGTTACCTGGCGACCGGGGGTCACGGCGAGGCTGGTTCTCGGCGTCGAGGCGGTGGTGGTGGCTCCTCTCCTCTCTCGCGAGACGGGGTTAAGAAGGGCGAGGAGAGAGAGGCAGGGGGGAGGAGGAGGAGGCGGCTTGCACAGCAATCTGCTTCTTGCTCCGCTCCAGAGTCCTGACCCTCCGCTGGCTGGGTTGCTGCTCTGCTTTCCGTGAGGTTTCTTGTGTGCGTGGGTGTGTTTATTGGGAAGAAGACAAGTGTCCCCGCGCGGGGCGGCATGCAGCGCAAAGGCAACGGGCGGGGGGTGCGGTGGCTTCTCCAGGGCTCAACACCCCACCCCTCCTCCGCTTTACCACTACCATCTCTCTGTGTCTGTCTCTGACTCTCCTAGTTTTTTTTTAATATATTTTTTCGTCTTTGAATTTTCTTTTCCCTTGCTTTTCTTTTTGTTTCTTGGAAGACACTCTCTAAATTAAAAAAAAAAAGACAGTCTCTCTCTACTCTTTGGTAGTGTGACTGTGTGAGACATTTTTGTTCCTTTTTTTTTCCTTCTTCTTTGGGTCTACACTTGTGCTACTCTATTGTTTGGTTGGAGGGATTTAAGTGGGACTTATGTTTTTGTGTTTAGCCTCTCTCTCCCAAACACCTACTTATGTGGTGTTTGGTTGGAGGACTAAAGTAGGGCTAAACTTTAGTCCCTCTCACAAAAACATAAGCCCCTATTATAGGGACTTATACTTTTGTGAGAGGGACTAAATTTAGTCCCTAGTTCTCAAACACCCCCTTACTAACCCGGTTTGTCAGTTGTCACTTGGGTTGTTTCATGAGAAGATATAGTAAAACAAAACAATACAGAACAAATAATTTTGTACTTATGCGTTGCTTTTCAAGCTCTCTTGCGTGTCATGAGTCATGAACGTAAGTATCACGTCATACAAAAATGACCAAAAAAAAAAGTTCCCGCACTTCTTGCAGTGTTTGTTCCATGAGCCATGACTCGCTAATTGCAGTGATTTACCTGTGACAGATACTGCTTTGCTTAAAATAACTACTCCTACTCCAGTATAATACTCATACAATGTGCTTGACGGAGTACCAAACATTGTACTACTCTTTATCTGAAAAGCAATTGTGCTTGCACGTGTGGACGACGGGAGGTGGCAAACGGGCAGCGTTACAATTTCTTTTTTCCGTCCTATTTTGACCGCCACGGTGAAAACGTTGAAACCAATACGTATTTTTTGTCGCCTTGTGTGGCGAGGGACAGCTAGGCCCGACGCGTGTACGACGTTGGCGTGTATCTCGAGGAGCATCGTACGTCTGTGGAGTAGGGACCCGTTGCTTTCCCTTTTTTTTTTTTACTTTTCCCATCTTTTACCGCTAATAAAAGCGATTGGCACATGCTAATTACGCTGGTCTGTGTCTGACGCGAGACAGAATTCGTACCCCCAGTACCCCACACAAGTTAAAACTCGTAGAACATGGCATCTTCTCGTCCTCTTGTGAACTCTACGGTATAATTAAGGAATTAAATTTGAAAATATATTGTTCATTTATTTTTAAAAAAAAATATTCGGGATACAAAATCTTTTACATAAATATACCATCAGTCTCGCACAATCATTACACGAAAATGGTGTGGAAATGACATCACGATCGGTATCGTGCAGTGAAAGTGCGAGACCGCACAGTCGGTGCGAGACCGCACGGTCTCGCTCAAGCAACCAGCGATAACGCTCCAGCAAACAACGCTATCGCCCAAGCAAAGAGCGATAGCGTGCCTTGCCGATTTAATTAGCAGTTAATTATCCTGATTATCACTAATTATTATTAGTTAATTGTTAATTAAGTAATTAATCACTAATCAAATGAATCCTATTGACAATGTCGCTAATTGTTTCTGCGAGACCGAACGGTCTCGCTCTCGTCGAGCGATACCGCCCGAGACGTCATCCCCGCGTCATTTTCACTCAACGAAAGTGCGATAAGTTTTTGCATCCCGAATATTTCTGAGAAAAAAATTAAATGAACAGTAAATTTTCAAATTTAATTCTATAATTAAGCATGCGTGACATGCATGCTTAACGGTTGAAACATGCTGTGTCATCTGTTCTTCGTGGCATTTGCACGTTGCCTTTTGTTCTTTCAATTGATCAATTTACGGAAAATACAAGTCGTCATTTGATTTCGTTGGCGATAGTATTTCAAGCAGGCAACTAAGGCAAGAGACTTGTCTATCCTGACCGTAAGGGCAACAACAATATATATGGTAAAAGTAGTCTATAAAGATAGGACCCACATATATAAACTTAAACTATTGTAACCTTCACAGTATATATGGATAGCAAATAGTATTAGTAGGAGAGAAGAGATAGAGACAAATGATATATTTTATTCTCTATGGGCAGCTCATATGCTTATGGGTAGCTTTTGTTATTTCTTTCCTATGGACTAGTTCCACAATGTTGGTAGGTGGCTGAATCAAATATTATACTTGTATTGCTTATGGACCACTTTTAGAGTACATTGTGGATGCCCCTATGACATGGGTGGAATTCACCTGTGTTTGCACAAAATTGTGTTAGGTTGAAATGCTTCTAACAAAAGCCACTCTGAAGGTGCATTCTTAGGTCTGTTTTAGAACAGATGATTAGTCACATGTAAAATGAAAATGAAAGTATAATTAGTATATGATTAATTGAGTATTAGCTATTTCATATGTAAAAAAATTATAAGACTGTGTTCTTTCCTGGGTGATCTAGGTGATTGTGAGTGAGTTTTATTTCGTTTTCCACGCGCACGCTTCCCGAACTACTGAACGGTGCGTTTTTTGTAAAAAAATTATAGGAAAGTTGTTTTAAAAAATCATATTACTCCATTTTTTAAGTTTAAAATACTTAATTGTCAATTAATCATGTGCTAATGGCTCACCTCGTTTTACGTATCTTACCAATCTCCTCTATCTCCTCTCCTCAAACACAGCCTAAGAAGTTTTAGTTGAATGAGATTTCTATATAGTTTGCATATGAAACACGCCATTTAACCGTTTAAAAAATACGCTAAAAATCGAGCTAGTAACCAAGCCCATACATAGTTTAGAGGCGCCCTAAAGCCCTAACCAGGTTAATAATTTTTCTTTCGTTTTGAGCTTACAACCGGGCAAATGCAGTAGTACGCACGTACTGTCCTATGGTTTCTTGAGATTCAGACTAGATGCCAAGTAGCATGGTGATTAGCGTCCGTGCATTAGGTCATGGGGGGCAGGTGTCGATTCCCAACCTGTCGTTATCGCGTCGGTAACCGTGTATCAGCGGCAGTAAAATCGCCTTTACCTTCGTGCTAAACCCTCTCGTGCGGTACGATGATTAAGGCAAGGCCGGTTTAGATTAACCCGATCCATGTCGGCAGCCACGAAAAATTCCCTCTCGCTCGGAGCCCTCGCCCTGTACCCTCTCTCCCCACCCTCCACTTTAATTACTCGTTTTTTACAGTGGCCTTTTTAACTTTTCCTTGGATTGATTACATTTTACACAGGCTGCAGCAGTGACTGCATTGGCGCTGTCACTGCGTCTCTCTGTGTGTGTGCGCGCGCGCGCAGTATATTTTATTTAGCCTGATGACATATCTATCTCTCTGCATCTACCTGCAGCAACGCGTTGTTTGTGATGCAAAGTTTTCAAGCCCACAGTTGTCTGCACGTAAATGGCATCGATGCAACGTTGCAGTTGCAAAGTTTTCAAGTTTTGGTTTCACTTTCAGATGCTGCCATGAGCGGATTGGCTGGCCGGCCTTTCTCTGTGTTCTCAGCGAGGAGGTTGAAGACTGATCTGATCTGTGTCCTCGTGTTTTGTTTGCACTTAGCACGATGGCGTTGTAGGGGTACTCCTACGTCGAAGTGATTGGGCAGCGCTGATCGAGAAGTCTTGGTGGTTTGACTAGTAGCGTCTTGGGCTCGCACACAACGCGATGCTGCTCTCTGGTTGCTGGAGGAGGACATGGCTGTGTGGTGTGTAGTGCAGCCATGGCAAAAAACAACAACTTTAATCAAAGCAATAACAGAAGTGCAGTACTTTCTCTGTTTCACAATATAAGTCATTATAACATTTTTCACATTTATATTGATATCTATCTAGATTCATCAACATCAATATAAATATGAAAAATACTAAAATGACTTACATTGTGAAACGGAGGGAGTAGTAGGA
This sequence comes from Oryza sativa Japonica Group, assembly GCF_034140825.1. Classification (NCBI taxonomy): domain Eukaryota; kingdom Viridiplantae; phylum Streptophyta; class Magnoliopsida; order Poales; family Poaceae; genus Oryza; species Oryza sativa. Next base: position 30,553,735 of record NC_089035.1, on the reverse strand, counting down.
GTATAGGTATAAAAACAGCTTTGCAGATTGCCGAAACAAATTGCCAAGCTGCTGCAGGAATGATTGGAACCGCATAAATATAAATAGTTCAGCTCGATCTGCAAGTGTGCAAGAAAACTGCCCTTGGTTTACGGGTGATGTCTACAAGTAACTGAAGAAACAAGTGGACGATATGTACTCCTACCATTACATGGCTTAACTTGTGAGTGCTTCCAAAAATCCAAAGCTAGATAGCTACACGCTTGCTTTTGCATATCAAGAAGCTGTGCTGATGCATGCTTGGTCGCTTGGAGCAGGGGAAAACACGCCACATCGTCATCGCATGGAAAAGTTCAGTAATTCAGTGGCTGAAGAATCACAGGTGGCTCTCTTTGTCATGCGGTTTCAGGTCGTTTTTCTGAGGATCATTTTGGCTACGAAGAACCAGGTTCGTAGCCCATCAGTAGTACTGAAGTACCAATAATCTACCATTACAGTAACTATTAATACTTCCCGAAAGACGAATTAACATAACTTTAGGTATAAGCAACGGGTCAAAGACGAATTAACATCACTTATGAATTTCTGATGCTCTGAATTAACATCATTGCCTCCCGGTGAAACCGCTTATTTTCGTCTTAAAGTGAAAAGCGAAGAGTAATATGGTAGGAGGGGTTAAGCACTAATGCAACTACTGCACTTGCATGCCTTGGTCTCCAAGAAGAAGCATCTGAAACTCGCATATGCAGATATGCTAGCTGCTCTGCCTTGGTCTCCAAGAAGAAGCATATGCAACTTAATGCCAGCACACTACTGCATGATTTATTTTCCTGAACACCTTTCCATTTTGTTTTCATGTGGTCCGTAAGTGGAACCGCACGAAAAAATAGGGGACCGGTACCGGGATATCACCTGCACGGGAAAACACATTATCCCGTGCGGGCGGCTTAAGCCAACCGCACGCGAAAATCAGCTCGCGCATTTTATAACCGTGCACGCACTCAGTCCGCCCCTACCTCCCTCCCCACTCCTCTCCTCCCACCTCCCTCTCTCCTCTCCTCCCACTCCTGCCGGGCTGTCGCTCGGCCGGCGGCGCACGGTGCCTTCCTCCCTCTCCCTCGACCGCGGCGACACCGCGCAGGCGGCGGTGGTGGCGGCGGCGGGCGACCACAACACCCCCTCCCCTCCCTACCCTTCCAGATCCGGCGGAGGGGAGGCATGGGGGCGGTGGATCCGGCGGCGCGCCCCCCCTCCCCTTGCAGATCGGAGCGGCGGCGGCGGTTGGGAGGTGTCTTTAGCGGCCGGCGTGGAGGTGGAGCCGTCGGCAGGAGGTGCGATGGCGTCGGTGGCTGCCGGCAGGAGGTGCGATGGCGTCAGTGGCCGCCGGCAGGAGGGGTCAACGGCGGCGGGCCTCGGCTAGGCAGCGACGGCGGTAGATTAGGGTTAGTTTTTTTTCTTTTTTTTTGATTTTTTGTTTCTCCGTGCGAGCGACTTAAGCCCCTGCACGCGAAAATCGGTTTTCGCGTGTGGGTGCGCCACCCGCACGTGAAAATCGTGATTTTCCCAGATGACTGGGTGCGTGTGGGCCCGCACGCACGTGAAAATCGTGATTTTCTCAGATGACTGGGTGCGTGCGGGCTGTCCACCTGCACGCAAAAATTGGCTCGCCCGCACGGAACAATCGGTGCTGTAGTAGTGGCACCAGGGCCAGCTCACTCACACGTCTACAGGTCGCTTGCTTTCTCTGTGGTCTGTGCCACTGCGGCGCAGCCTGCGCTTACATACGTTGCAACTCACGACAGATTCATTTTCCATTTGAACAAGACAGACTCTCGTCAAGCGGACGGCCCATGGGTTCTCGTGACGAGGGAGGCCCAGATGAAGTTAGAAGAGCCCAATCAAGCCCATTTGGAGTACAAAAGAAAAGCTAGTAGTAGAAAAGTCTAGTATACAGTAGCACTACTAGTACAACAGCATGTAGAGGCCCGGAGATAAGTAGGCGTATGTGCTACTCTAAACTAAGACTAGTTTACCACGGTCAGCCTCCTCAGTCCTCACGTCACGCCTGGCCCACCTTCACGTGCACTTAGAATATATTTAAATCATGAAAAATAATGGTTCACTTATAATTTATCCTGTTGTATAGACGATGTGTGCACACCGACGGATCTACCGCTGTGACTCTCTGTGTCCATACATCCAAATGCACGCCGAACAACTCGGCCCTGGTCATTGCGCGATGTGCAACATGTAGTGCAACGTAACTGCAAGATAGAGGATGTTTTCTAGTTCATATATAGCGCACGCTCTCTCTGTGTGTGTGTGTGTGATTGAGAACGTACGAATGTTTTAGTTCATGTACATTTCTCTTTCGGTGATCGAGAACGTACGTCTTTGTATAGTTGCCCATTTTCATATGCATATATGGTGCGCACGCTGGCACGTGTGTAGGACTCTTCCATCAATCAATGGTTAGTTGAACAACAGTATATAGGACTACACTCTACGGAACTTTAGTGTTGTCATGAGTCATGCATGACTGATGACTCCGACCCGTTCTTTTCTCCAGCAAGAGTTGAATGAAGATTAAGATTTTCATGGCATGTTTTTTAAACTGCTAAACGGTGTGTTTCATGCGTAAACTTTCTATATGAAAGTTGCTCTAAAATATTATATTAATCTATTTTTCAAGTTTATAATAATTAAAACTCAATCAATCAGACGTTAATACCACCTTGTTTTGCGTAAAAAAAAACTTAATCTTCATTTTCATGAGAAAAGAACACCACTAAAATGCATAATCAATCATCGAGATGTATGGTGCGTTTCATGCGTAAACTTTCTATACGAAAGTTGCTCTAAAATATCATATTAATCTATTTTTCAAGTTTATAATAATTAAAACTCAATCAATCAGACGTTAATACCACCTTATTTTGTATAAAAAAAACTTAATCTTTATTTTCATGAGAAAAGAACACCACTAAAATGCATAATCAATCATCGAGATGTACGCAGGAATTGGCCACCGAAATGTACTTGTATATGCATAACCACGAGTACTCCTTTTATACTAGTATAAAGTACTCCTTCCATTCTTAAATATAAGGGATTTTTATTGGATATGACACATCATATTACAATGAATTTGGACATAAAGCTTATACATATTCGTTGTACTAGGATATGTCACATCCAACCAAAATGTCTTATATTTAGGAACGGAGGGAATATGTCCGTTTTGAAAGTACCGTTAGAGGTGAAAATGGTTTTGAAAATTCCTGATCGACCTACGTTCGTTTTCTTTTTTACTTTTACTGCTCGACCATGTGAAAATAGTTAACCCTGAAAACTAAGATGAAAATGGTAAAAATAATATGAAAATAAAAACATAAATTATTTCACGTTATACTGGCTGTTTTTGAATCTTACCATATTCTTAAGAAAATTAACGTATTTCTAAATGCATCTATAACTATCCTCTATTTCTTTATTTGACCTATAGTGTAGATACCCATCAACTCCTCAATCAAATCTTTAACAAAAGTGCATGGTTAAAAGGAATCAAATCCTTAACTAAAGTGCATGATTACGAAGAAGACCGTTTGTTTGTAATTTATGTAGTGTAACCTTGAATTAGTCTCATCATATTATATAGTTATATAAAGTTGTGCGGTTTTATAATTAGAATTTTGCCTTATTTATTACTCCATCCATTCTAAAATATAAGTATTTTTAGAATAGTGCTAAGTCAAACTTTTTAAATTTTGACTACTAATAGAAAACAATTAAAACAATTAATCATGTAAATTTAATGTTACTATATTTATCTTTAAACGAATTATCATAATATCTAACTCTTTATATTTAAAATATTTTACTTTTATAGATACTGTTGGTTAAAGTAGTATCTCGAAGACCGTATCGAGCTCTAAAAATACTTATATTTTGAGCCAGTATGAGTTTATATTAACGTATTTTGTTCATTATATAGTTTTGTTTTCAGTTTTTCAATATTTTTTATATTGAAAGAAGAAAAAAAAAGATACCGTACAGTGCCCCCACCTCATCCTCACTGCCCACCTGACCGGCTGACCCCCGCCGAGGCAATGGGGGTGACCTGCCCGCAAACTCGACGGCCGATCCATCTCGCCGAGCCACCCCTATCCCCGGAACCAAACCCTAGCTCCCCGCTCATGGACGACGGCGCGGCGCCCGCCGCCGCCGCCGCCGCCGAATTACCCTCGCCGTCGCCCTCCTCCTCCGGCACCTCCCCCTCCCCGCGCTCCAAGCGCCGCCGCACCGACCGCTACGCGCAAGGCTTCGAGTTCGCCCCGCGCCCCGCCCCCGCGACCGCGACCGCGACCGCTCCGGCGCCGACGCCCGCGCGCGGCACGCCCGAGTGGTCGGAGGGCTCCACCTTCGCGCTCCTCGACGCCTGGGGCGACCGCTTCGTGCGCGCCGGCCGCCGCAGCCTCCGCGCGGACGAGTGGCTGGAGGTCTCCCGCCTCGCCGCCGCCGCGGCCTCCCGCCCCCCCGGGTACTACTCGGAGCAGCAGTGCCGCAACCGCATCGACACCCTCAGGAAGAAGTACAGGAAGGAGAAGGAGAGGATGCGCCTCGCCGCCCGCCGCCCCGACCGCCCCGACCGCCCCTCGCCTTCCAAGTGGATCTACTTCGACAAGATGCAGTCTCTCATGTGCCCACCGCCGCTCCCGTTGCAGCCACCCGTAGTGACGCGCCGCCGAGACACGCAGCCGGTGCCGCGCCAATCTTGGGGTCTGGACGCCGCGGAGTACGTGCTGGGCGGGTGTGAGAACGCGGGAACAAGGGATTCTGGGTCTGGTGCGGAATTGGGTGAAGAGCAGCCAAACGAGGCTGGTGCAGGGAAAGGGGAAGACTTTGAGTTGCTCGTGGAGTCGATTCGGAAGCTTGGGGATGTCTATGAGAGGGTGGAGAGTAGCAAGAGGCAGCACATGGCTGAGGTTGAGTGGTTGCGGAGGGATCTCCAAAGGGATCTTGAGGTGAGGAGGAGGGAGATTTTGGAGAAGGCGCAAGCAGAGATTGCGCGTCTCACTGAGGAAGATGGGGAGGAGGGTGACCTCAAGGAGGGTGAGGGTGATGATAACAAGAGGTTTGGGGATGATGGTGGTGGCGAAGAGTAGAGCAATGTCGCCGTGAATGCTTATTCTTAGCCTAGGGTCTGTAAGTTCGGGAAATCAGGTTGGTTTACTCATACAGGATTATCACTCATCTTGAATACCCATCCAAGATAGTTTGTGATCTTGAATTTAGTGACAGGCCTGTTTCATTCTAGCATCACACTTAGATTTGTTGTGTTTGATATTTTGCATGCTTTATGTGGTTATGTTGAACTAGCATCCAAGCTCTTATAGTTGTATATGTCATTAGAATATCATGTTAAGAGGAAAACTTTTCTGGTACAGAATATCTCTTCAAGAAGGATGTTCACTTAGTAAAATACACTGCTTTGAAATTTTTGTGGTAGAAAATAGGGCAAATACCCTTTGCAACTAAACCATAAGCTTCGTACTGGTATTGTTATGGAAAAGATTGAGGCAATGTTTTAGCAGTGAATTTGAAATGTTGCTGAGGCTGAGCAACGTTTTGCACAGTAGCAATTTGACTCTGTTACCCAATCATTAAACGGGAAGTTGTGCAGGCACATAGGATTTATGTAGTGTCAGCACTCTTTTGGACTGCTCTATTTGATAGCTACTTCAGAAATGCAGTTGTTAACATACTCTGTATACCATTCCTGGATTAATTTTTTGTTGCTCTTGCTGCTCATAAATCCTTATACTGTAAACTCTGTTGGAAACTATATTAATTTAAGTTTCCAGTCTTCCTTGGAAGTTGTTGCTTTGTGAGCGCATTGCGGGCACATATCCATGAATGTATCTTTATCAGTCCCTCTTGACATCCTGCTTTTATCTAACATTGTTATGCTGTCCCTTGGTTGCTTTTCAATTGTTATTTTTTGAATTCTGATACCTGCAAGCATCGTACACATACTTATAAACCTATGTTTTAATTTCGTTTGTGGATGTGGCTTGACATGCCAGTTGTGTCCTTGATTTTAATCTCCGGGTCACAATTGTTCTGCTGGCAGTATGTTAGGAAAAACATCATGTTAATATTCTTTCAGCAGGTCCTTAGGGTGTTTTTGTTGTATGCCTCGACTTGCCTTTTCAATTGTTTGATACTACCCCTTGAATTTGGTCTTATTTGGATGGTTGCTAAAATTTGCCATGCCGATGTCCTGTTAGAGTTTGGTGGCATTCCATACATCTATTGCCATATTGGTGGTAAAAAGATAACTTTGGGAACATGATTTGTTGGCTTGTTATCTAGTATCTAAGTTTTTCACTGGAATGCATGCTTGCTTAAGCAAGTCTTGTAATATAAGCACCCCATGTCTTGGACGTTGAGAATAAACTGTTTAATTTTGGTATTTCAGGGCTAAAACATGGATTTTGTGTTAGTAGTTGGATCCACAAGGATTGCTGTGGTAGTCGAACTTACATCTGTAACTTTAGATATTATATGATTTTCAGATCCCTTGATTTTAGATTGATTTGATCAGCTTACACGACTACACCCAGTGCAGATTGTGGTGTAGGTCTCCTTTGTATTTCTTGTAATCAAAATAGTGGTTCTCATTTAATTGTTGTATCTGTCTCTTTGGGATTGATACAATTAGTCCATTACTATGACAAATCAGTATGTATTGGGTTCATTAAGTTTTGGACCTATAATCATAGGCAATTTGTACTTCTTGCAAATGCACATTGTACAGCTGCATTTGTAAATCTCGTGTCAACCCAGGGTTATGTTTGGCGCTTCCTGCGGTTGTACCATTGACAGGGTATGTTAGTATTTATTGATAGGTATATCTATCTAGGAATCTCGCCATATTGCTGACGGTATCGTATACAAAAGATGGCAGGAGAAAAACACCAAACACATCACTGAACGAACTAACCAAATATCCCTATCAATTACAGGAACAGAAACATCAAAAACATTAATTACAACTAAAAATCTCAGCGTTGCAACTACGGGCTAGATTCTCTCTTCCATCAGGCGTAGAATTCTTTCATCAGGAGCAGTAGAATTGCTTGCCACAGCTAGATGATACTCCGGCCCGTCGGCGGCGGTACATCGCAATAAGCCATGCCCACAAGGCGATCGCCCCGGCATTGAACACGGCGATGACGCAGGTGAGGGCCATGACGACGCGGTTGTCGCCGGCGGCAACCAACACGACGCTTTGGACGACGCCGAGAGCGAGGCCGACGCCGACGAACCCGACGCTCTGGATGGCCCTGTCGACGTGCGCCGGCGTGTGCGGCCGCAGGTACAGGCTGACGTAGGACCTGACGCAGGAGACCGTGGACAGGTAGACGGCGAACGACACCAGCAGCGGCAGCCGCCACGGGACGCTGCCGAAGAAGGAGGAGGCGGCGGCGGCGGCGCCGTACGACTCCGCGAGGTAGGCGCCGACGATGAAGCACGGCACGACGACGGCGCACGCCCACACCTGGGCACGGGACACGCCCGACCGCGCCTCCCCGACCGTCAACGGCGCCGCCGCCGCCATGGTCGAGACGATCAAGCTCACGGAATGCTCAACGTAATGTTTGAGTTATGCAGTTTACTACAAGTCTACGACGCTCGCCGCGTCCTCCACCGAGTGTTTTTGTATTTATGGCAAATAACTGTAAGTCCGAATCGGACAATGGGTCCTAGATTCCAAGTTGCCGACCGCGATAAGAATACGATTACGAATTGACGCGAGTTGGCGGCAGCCATGGACGGATACGGCACGCTCTGTGCTGGGGCTACAGCAAGATTCTGGGTTTAGACCCATGGAATCGGGAAAAAGGTCAATTTTAGCATTTAGGTCTCTCAACTATAGGTTGAGTCTCATTCAGTTATTAGTATCATTTTCAAAGTACGCAACGTAGGCTACTGCAAGATCGAGAAGAGTGCCTAGAATCACCATGTGAAAATACAATTCTTCTGCAGGAGCACATTAGTACGCTCTCAAGAAAAAAAAATTGTTGAGAGAGTAAGTGTTCTCTAAATAATGTTCTGCCAAGGCAATATGGCTTATCCTACCAACTAAAGAACAGGTGATCGCCATCTCTTATCACTTCAATGTCCTCTACCTCGGCACCTCCCACGGTGAGAATCCCTCTCGCTGCCTTCCCAAACTTCTTTTCTGCAAAGGGGTATCCATTCACAACGATGATAAATCTGTTGCTTGATCTGAACATCTGACGATGTTAATCTTTATGCAGAGCACAATTTACATACCTGAAAGTTTCATCAGATCTTGCATAGAATCTGGCAGTATGACGAGCTTCCCAGATGAGCCGTTCAGTGCTGTGCCAGTCCCATTTAAGAGGTGTTCATGAATAGATACCCGTTTGGGTTCTTTGCATGGCAACATTTTGTGAGCTGACTCTTTGGATTCATCTACATCAAACATGGTTGCACTTCCTAATACCGTGGAGTAGCCATTGCGAAGATGATCCCTAACAAAGGCTGTTTCCTTTGCCTTCACCTTCAGAGATTCAAGGTACTGAAAAACGTTGTGAGAAATTGTGAACTGAGAAAAAAATATCTATATTGCATTCTTGAATAAAATCAAATACCAGAACAAAATTGGAGAATACAACGACCCCATCTGCAGTGTTAGGCCGGATGGTCGAGACCATATGGCTGTGGCTTATACGGACGAGCTGCGTGAGCTTTCTGCTCCGGATGGTGAACGGCTGTGGGATGTTGAACATCACCCCAATTTCCCCTGCCATTCCCCGTGGCCCTATTCTCATCACTTGCTGAAATGTCACAATTTTGATCAGAACCTTTTCAGGTCAGTATGCAAATGCCGGAAAAAGTTCAGTATACTGAGAAGAGTAAGGCCGTGTTTCGTTCTTTGGCCAAATTTTTTTTAAATATACGGATACACTTGAAGTATTAAACGTAGACTAATAATAAAATAAATTACAGATTCCGTCTGTAAACTGCAAGATGAATTTATTAAGTCTAATTAATCTGTTATTATCAAATGTTTACTGTAGCATCATATTGTCAAATCATGGCGCAATTAGACTCAAAAGATTCGTCTCGCAATTTACATGTAAACTGTGCAATTGGTTTTTTTCGCCCACATTTAATGCTCCATGCATGTGTCCAAACATTTGATGTGACTTTTTTTACCAAAAAATTTTAGAATCTAAACACACCCTAAGCTTGAAATGGTATAACTGATATACTAAGTGCGTCAACTGGGTTCTCGTGTGCTTTACCTTCTCTGTACCATCCTCAAGGGTTGTCAATACCTCCTGATACAAAATAAAAGATTAAGAGAAATGCAGGTTGTCAGAGCATGAACAGCGAAGAGAACAAACGTCACACGAGGCATGTTCTTACCACTTCACCAGACACGATGATGTAGCAGTCCGTCGAAGCCTCGTTCTCCAGGATGATATCCGCCTTGGGGGGAAATGACTCTGCCTTCATCTCCGCGACCTGAATTTACCACGTTATTTAGTCAGTCACCCAACCGGTAAACGCAGAGCTATTCCGACCAAGGCGTTTGCTACTGCGTGTTCAATTACCAGCGGCAGGACGAGCTTGTCGGAGACGCCCTGGAACAGGTAGCAGCTCTGGACCGCCCCTCTGAACATGTGCTGCGCGATGCCTGACCGCACGGCCTTGGGCAGCTCGGACAGCATCTCCTGCTGCAGCTGCTCCTCCGCCCTGAACCTGAGCTGCAGGCTTTCCATCATCTGCTCCCTCATCGCCACCGGCAGCCGGTTCGTTCTCCCGAACACCGACGTCCTCTGCACCATGTCCCTCTGCACACAATGCCATGATCACCAATCCGTGTCAAAAGAAAAGAAAACCATGATCAGGTTTTGCCAATATTTACCATCTTGAAGGTGTTGGTGGTTTCGTGGACGACGAGGTTGGTGATGTTGCCGATGATGTAGGAGGTGAGGCCCATGTTGAAGAGCATGAAGGCGATGCTGAACAACATCTCGCCCGTGTTGGCGGCGTGCAGGTCGCCGTAGCCGACGGTGGCGAGCGTGGTGATGGACCAGTACACGGCGCAGGTGTAGCAGAACCACACGCTGCGGTCCTCGAAGCCGTGGAACTGGCTGCCGATCCACGTCAGCTCCTTCGCCTTGTGGTGGAACGCCATCCACAGGTAGATGCACGAGGCGAAGTGCACTGCGAACAGCGTCACCTGCATTGCAATCATGAGCACACAAGATTTCGTAGCAAGTTATTTGTATGAACTCTGCCGAAATATAGTACTCCGGGTGGAACGGCGTGGCCTTACGTAGAGGAGCTTGATAAGCCTGGTCCACAAGTAACTGAATCTAATGTCCTTCTCCAACCTGCAAGATTCAGAATTTCATATCGGTCATTGATGAATGATGATCACATATGCATACTGTAGTTATTCATATAGCATTACATGCCACCCATTGGTGAATCATGCTACCAACTCAAAGTCACGTAGTGTATCTGCACTACTACTGTACTACAGGGATGGAAATTGAGGCGGCCAAGCTTTCTAGAAATTTATTTATTGTATTTTTCTGAATTATTTAAGACAATTTTTTGTTAAGAGCTAGGGAACTGACAAATTTTTGAATAATTTTAGCTTAAAAAAACTGATCAATCGGAGGCTCGGAGCTACAGCAATTATAAACCAAGCCACTTAAACGAGCTCTTTTCCCCCACACTCGCACTGAAGATAAAGACAAAGAAAGAAAAGTCTCTTGGTCCACTCACTTACAAGGTTGATATCATGAAAGAAGGTACTCTCCGTTCTTCCAAAGACATAAGAATTTCTAGGTTATTTAGCAGATATTAAGATTAAGAAAATATATATTGCTCGTCATTAAATGAGAGATTGATAGGAGTGCGAGAGTGGGAGGGGGTATTAAAATAGAAAGGAATTTGAATGACGTGAACGATGGCACAATTAGGCTATATTCTTTAATCTATTGTCCCAACTTCATCTTCCTTGTTTTTCACGCGCACGCTTCCCAAAATGTTAAACGCTGCATTTTTTTAAAAAAAAATTCTATAGAAAAATTGTTTTAAAAAATCATATTAATTCATTTTCAAGTTTTTTGCTCATACTTAATTAATCACGCACTAAACCGTCGTTTCGTTTTGTGTCCAATGGTGGAAGAGTTCTCAACTCGAATTGGCGAACACAACCTTTAGTTAGTATATACAAATGCTTATAAATGCATATATTATGTACAAAATTTAAATCCAAGAAATGTTTATATTTGAAAATGGTGGGAGTACTATGATAATAAATTACCTTATAAGTCAGGCCAGTAGTGCTAAGGCCTCCTTTGGATTTGGAGGGTTTCTTTTTGGATTTGCAAAGGATCCAAATCCTTAGGATTCTATTCCTATAGTGTCCTTTCGATTGAAAGAATACTACAACTTTGAAAATCCTATAGATTTAATTTCCTATGCCTCATTTCAAAGGAAAATAAGCACTCTCTTCCTTTCTCTCTCTACTCTCTCTCTCTCTCTCACTCAAATAAATTTCCTCTAGAATTCCTATATTTTATTTCATGTGAATTATTCGAAGGCACTAGTTCTGGTATTCCTGTGTTTTGAAATCCTATAGGTTTTACAAGAGCATGATATTCAAATCTTATATTTTTTCCTATTCCTATGTTTTGAGAATCCTATATTTCAAAGGAGCTAATTAAATCATGCTGCGTACAAAAAGCCATACGTACTTGATCACAACTCTACAAGTCTGCAATACACACTCACACAAAGTACTGCACACTCACGTACTAATCATTCGTGCGTATATGAAGTTATGAACTCACACACAATCTATTTGACCGAGATCGTCCATTGGATGTGGAGTATTTACCTTGCAAAGAGCTTGCTGACGCGCCGTAATCGCCAGAGCCGGAGAAGATTGAGCAACCCATACAATGCTTGTCTTTTGCCGCTCACTATCCGGTAGATCATCTGTAAAGGAATCGTTGAGGCGACATCCAGCGCCAAGCATGGTCGTGCCAGGTGCCTAAAAATGCAAGTCCATCGATAAATATTGAACTCTCTGACGGAGATACTCCCTCCATTTCAGGTTTTCAGGTTATAAAATGTTTTAACTTTGGTTAAAATCAAACTAGTTTAACTAAGTTTATAGACAAATATAGTAATATATATAATACTAAATTAGTTTCATCAAATTAATAATTGAATATATTTTTATAATAAATTTGTCTTGGGTTAAAAATATTCCTACTTTTTCCTACAAATTTAATCAACTTAAAGCAGTTTAACTTTGATTAAAGTAAAAACGTCTTACAACCTAAAATAGAGAGAGCAGCAAAAAGGAAAAAAAAATGGACATGCAGTGACGGATCAGCATCACGTATACCTGGTGGCGATCTTCTTGCGGTCGGTTACGAGGAGGCCGGTGGAGGCGTCGCGGTACGCCACGAAGAAGGAGACGGCAATGTCGACGGCGAAGAAGGCGTCGACCACCAGCTCCGTGACGGCGAGCGCGGCCGAGGCCGACTTCTCCATGGCCAGCTCGAACGGCGACGCCCACGCCGTGTACAGCACCAGCACGATCAGGAACTTCTGCCACCACCTGGAGTGGACCACTCAAACCAGACCGATCGATGTACAAGAGTTCAGTTCAGTTCAGTTCGTGATCGATGTATAATGGATGCAGGTTGTTCGATCACCTGTAGCTGCAGGTGTGAGGGTTAACGACGAATGGTCCTAGCGAAGGAGAGGGCTCGCCGAATGCCGGCCGGAGAAGCTCGCTTCTGGAGGCGGCCATGCCGATATTCGTCACCGGTAGTATGGATGCCCCTGCAGTGCTGCTTTGTCTTGCCATTCTGCTGGCTATGCCTATATTATATACTGACTCTGCGTGCTCTCTCCTTTGTTACCTCGTCAAGTTGGTGATCTAGCTTTTGACGTGGGCTCAAATCTGCAGGATACGACCAAGCGAGGAAAGAGTTCAAACCAAAAGTTTTGAAAGGGTGTGTGCCACAGTCCACTAATCAGGAATCCACTAGAGTTAGGATCAGGGTTTATAATATAGAAAATCCGATAAATGGCATTTACAAGCGCCTAATTTCAAAAAGTACGAGTTACATTAAATATGTGTTTAATGTATACCATTATACAAGTAACTTTATCTCAGAAATATCATCGTCGTTAATGTTCCGTTAGCAACCCCTGTCAAGTGCTATAGGATAAACAATACATTTAATGGAGCGGGACATAACCTTAACGACGATGACATTTCTATTACAAAGTCACTTAGGCAATGACATTTTATAAAACTCACACTTATCGATAGTATTTTTTATAATTGGTTGTTTGTCAATAGTATATTTTGGATTTTCTCTTACAGTATCGACATAACCAGTCATTTATCACAATAACCAGTCATACAAGGGGCATTGCATTTAGAAACCGCTCAATAGTTCAAACAAGGTTTTCTTAATTGTACTAAAATTTTTTGGACAAAATGGTTTGAGACTTACTAGTTTTCAAAATAAAATGATCGGTTATTACTTCTATAAAAAAAACCACTAGGTTATGACAATCAACAGCAAAATCATTTTAAAATCATTTTTTCAGATAATGAAAAACAAAATCATAGACTAGCGGTTAGCGGTTATAGATCGGTGCCTAAACTCATATGGAAAACCTTGGATAGGTTCCAACTTCGCTTCTCAGACAATGTTATCCGCGTTGATTTGAGAAGCATCAGTGCCTTCTTTTGTAACTTTAATAATTGGACTAAAATTTTAGCAATGGTGGAGATTATGGTCAATAAAACATAGAGATAATATTTTCTTTTGAGCAATAATTGGGTCAAGAACTATAGGTATGATATAGCTAGCTATTAGTGAGATATCTAGCTAGCTCTTCGTTCTTGGTAGTTTCCATAAAGGGAGAGAGAAAGGGTAACCTTAGGCCCTGTTTAGTTTCCAAAACAAAAATTTTCATGCTGTCACATCGAATGTTACGACACATGTATGGAGTATTAAATGTAAGAAAAAAAAACCAATTACACATATTGCATGTAAATTGCGAGACGAATCTTTTAAGCCTAATTGCGTCATGATTTGACAATATGGTGCTACAGTAAACATTTGCTAATAACGGATTAATTAGGCTTAGTAAATTCATCTCACAGTTTCCTGGCAGAATCTGTAATTTATTTTGTTATTAGACTACGTTTAATACTTTAAATGTGTGTCCGTATATCCGATGTGATAGCCAAACCCAAAACTTTTCCTAAGTCCTTAATGTACACATATATATGCTGATATGCAGCACACTGTAGTAAATTTCCTGGTGTTGTAGCGCTAATCGGCACTGTAAAATAATAAATAAATCTGGCAATCTTTTATAGCTAAAACCAAATTATAAACAAAATAAATACCGATAATTATGTAAACTTTTCTTTAAAAGGCGAATGATTAAACATGTGTCAAAAAGTTAATGGTGTTACTTATTAAAAACTGGTAGTATGATATTAGAAGAAAACTCAACACCAGTTACGATGTATAACTGGGTGCCAATTAATTTTTAGTTTCAAATTTCTTAAATTGGTAATATAAAATGTATTGCTTCTAAATTTTGAAATTATTATATCAAGAAAAAACTAAATTAAGATTCCAAACCGAGTGCAGCTACGTATTATTAATTCTAAATTCAAAAATTCATTAAGACTTCATGACAAGTACAACCTTGTATTTATTAATGAATGTATTTAATAATTACTAAATTAAGAAGATAAAAGGCAGCAAATAATTAAGTATTATAGTGTATTCAATACTAATATTGTAATTAAACTAAATCGTTTTGATCTTGATGACTCTAAAGCAAGATATACACTTATGCACAGTATATAAAATAAATAGTTCATGCAAACACACAAGTTATCTCAAGGATTTACCGGCCTAGTCTTTGAAATAGAATTTGCGTGCGTGTGTTTATAGAGGTAAGTGCACGTGCATTATGAGTGCGTTGTACTGTATAATATAAAATATATATATGTAGTAGCTCTTACAGTTGACATCATACAAAGTCATATATTGATGTTATATTCAGGTCGCGTACTGATGATAGTACGTGAGGGGGCTTAATCATGATAGAGACGAAACCAATGGTTAATTATAACTTGCCAAGGATGGTGTCCCTCCAATAAATGGTCTGTTTTCATACATATACGCTCTGCAACATTGACGATACCTTCATGAACAGAAACTAAGCCAAATTCAGACTTTCGTATGGCCTATATGTATGTACCCCCCATGGTTGGCACCAGGACGTACCAGCTTTGCACGGGACTGTTCCTGATAATGTGTTTACTGTAGTACTCTAGCATCGTACTACCACCATCTCATATTACTTGTCGCTTTGAGTTTTTAATATTTAATTATTTATCTTATTAAAAATAATTAGAATTATTATTTATTTTGTTTGTGACTTGTTTTATTATTAAAAGTATTTTAATTATGACTTATCTTTTCTTATATTTATACTAATTTTTCAAATTAAACGAATGATCAAATGTTACAAGCAAAAAGTTAAAGCGACATCTATTATGGGACATAGGTAATACTATATACTCCCTCCAATCCTATCTTAAGTATAGTGGATTTTCGTGGTCAACGTTTGACTGTACGTTTTATTTAAAAAATTTTAAAAAAGTAAGTCACACATAAACTACTATTCATGTTTTATCATCTAATAATAATAAAAATATTAGTTATAAAAAATTTTTAAATTAGATACTCCCTATGTCCCATAATATAGCAACCTAGTACCGAACGAGACACTTCATAGTACAACGAATCTGGACATGAAATATGTCATGTTTCGTTGTACTATGAAGTATCTCGTTCAAGTATCTCGTTTGGTACTAGGGTGCTATATTATAGGACGGAGGGAGTAGATGGTTAAATATTGAACACGTAAACTTACAACTGGACTCAATTAAAAATGAGACGGGGGAGTATATAGTACGAGAGCTATTAATGTTCACTTTTCTAATTTCAGGATTTCAGCACTTACTAAAAGTATATAGGCCGGCCGACTAGAGAAGTAGACTTTGCGGCTCTGCACCCGTGGTGAACCGAAATCCACATGAGGCTAATCCAACAAAACTTTTCTGTTAGTGCCATGAGTTCAACTACAGTATTTGAGTGAGGCCATTAGAACACGCCACATAAAAAACTAGTAAGTAAACCTAAAAACAAAATGCCTTGCCGTCATGTATATATATCACGCTCACGCACATACACGAAGGGAATCAAATTTTCTAGCAAATATGTAAAAACGAAGAACAAGATTTTGCTGCATTTGATTAGGTAGGAAAAAGGAACATGTACAGGCGGCGTAGTAGTGCTGCTACGTACCTGCAGGGAGCTATAGGAAGACGCTATCTGAACGCAGGACAGCATCGAGAGAGGCCATATGCTCGCAAGATGCAGAAGAGATGCTCGTCGTGGTGGTCGACGACTCGACGGCCGATCGAGCTAAACATGCATGCCACGAGAACAGCTAGGTAAATAGAAAAACATGCGGCTATGAATCTGTAACCACGGAGGCAGTTCCGTATCTGTAGGCAGTGGATCTTCCTCTCGCACGGTCCGTCAAGGACTTTCACTGGGAAACTCTTTCCAATTCCTTGCAGGATCGGATAAGAAGCATGCCTACATACATGGTTGCGTTGTATTCCGTCGCGATTCTTTTACTTATTACCGTCAGGATTAAAGACCAGGATTGGCGCCCTTGATTTCATTATTATAACTCTGTCACGGCATGATGCCGCGATTTCATTCCCCAGATATATATCAATTCCATGCTCTGCGATCGTCTCGTTCTTTACTTTGCATTGGCGCTAGCTCGATCCGTCGCTCCCTTCCGTTGATTAATACACGCGCATCGGCAATCTGGCATGGCGTAGATGGCGCAAACCGGGCGGGGCGCATCGCCTGCTGCCTTTTGAGCGCTCCTTCGAAGAAACGGCAAGTGCTTGGCATCGATCGATCGATCGGTTCTCGCGGCGAGGGGTGCGGACGTGCGGCTGCCTCTTGCGTTTGGCATAACACGGACGACCGGGTGGTGGTTCACTCATGCGTGGGGTACGTGCTAGCGGAGCTGCGCGCGGGTGTCCGAGGCGTTTGACACCATACGGCCTTCGGTTGTCCCGGCCAAGCTGCGAACGCTTGCTGCAGCCGACTGGCGACGACCGCTTGGTGACTGGCCGGTGCGCAGAGGAGCGCGTCGCAGCGATGCTGGGTACGTAACTTTTGTTGCAACTTGCAAGTTGGTTTGTAAGCCATCGTGTGTGGGCTTCCCAGGATCCAACATGGTGGAGAGGTTCGGAACCGTGAGGCGGCATACGGCACGTTGCGTACGTTGCATAGTGATTCAGCCCATTCAACCACCCGCGTCTAAATCCCAATACGATATCGTTCAGGTCCAATTCACATATTTTCAGCAGGAAAAAGTACATACGAGGTCCCTCATCTGTCACCGAACTACCAAATCATCTCTCAATCGAAAAATTAGATATATGGCATCTCTCAACTTAAAAAACCGGTCACTTAAGATCCTTAGACGGTATTGACAACAGTTTTATCCAACGTAATGGTTGAGTTAGCGTGGGTCCCACATGTCAGGATGACCCACATCAACACCCTCTTGATCTCTTTCTCCTTTTCTCTCTCTTCTCCTCTATCTCTCACTTTTCTCATTGTCGTCTGAGTAAGTGGAACAGGGTGGTGGAACAGGCAGGAGAGGAGGTCCAGCGGTCGGTGACGAGCAACGCCATATCTGAGTAAGTGGAACGGGGTGGTTGGATGCCCGAACCACAGTGGATTAGATCCAGATGGCACTTATGGTGGAGAGGGGGCAACGGTAGAGACGGATCCCCTGGAGCTACACAGGCGGCTCGACAAAGAGCTCTAAGAGCATCCGCAATGGTAAAGTAAGGTGCTACCTATAAAACATGTACATCTCAGCAATAGACTAGATTAATAGTAAACCACTTTAATGGTATGTCTACTTGGGTATCTATAACTCTCTAATCCATTGCCTCGTTTTTCTCTATAGACTATCTACAGGTTAGTAGATAGCTTTGTTCTCTCTCTTCATTTAATCTCTTCCAAGTAAGAAAATATGCTAACATGGATATCTTGTAGAGAGCCTATAGATAACCATTGTGGGTGCCCTAACACATAAGAGCTTCCCCATAAATAAATTGTGGCCTCTACTATGAAATCCACGTCACCTTCCATGTGACCTCGTAACTTTCAGCAGCACACTCCGGCGGCGGCAAGGCGGAGATGTGTGGTAGAAAGTGCCGACGACGCTGGAGGCTTATCAATTGTTAATTAATGGTTAGAGTTTTTATTATCTCAATTGTTTTAGAATAGTCTTAACGTGTATTTTCTAAGAGCCAACACTGGACTTAGTTTAGCTCAATGGCACACAAATCAGTACTATGTTGTAATTTTTTCTTTTCCCCTTTGCGGGGGAGTACGTTGGGAAGAACTTTATTTGAACGAACTTCACGGTTGGCACATAAACGAATTACTGGACACATAATGGGTACAAAAATTGCAATTTAGAAATTTCTTCCGTTAGTAATAAATTATATGGAGCACAACACGTATCATAATTCGCTCTTATTTCAACGTCTTCGTTGAACTTCGGCATGATAAAATTCTACAACCTTTGGGCAAGATTTTAAAGAACACATGCATGTACATGTACAAATTAAGAAAAATAAAGAAGCTAATATTCAGGGAAGAGCTGTTCAGTTGCCTCCAGCCCTCCACTCAGCGGAACAGGCACATGACGAAGATCGCCGCGAGTACGAGCAAGTGATCGATCCCTTGGTCGATGGCCATTCCTGCAAGAGGTGCAAACAACACGCGCCAATTCAATCAGAGTGCAGGCAACTCACCTAATGTTAGCCCGGAACTGGCAGCCGCGACGCCGCGATGCGCAAATCTTGGTGCGCGTATAAAGTCACAAGCACTAACCGTCCATGGCGAGCTTCCCGGCGATGGAGGCAGGCGAGGCGGCGGCGGCGCCTTGGCACAGCAACGGGTGCAGCAGCGCGGCGGCCAGGAAGTTGGCGAGCACGAGAGCTTGAGGCCTCATGGCGTCCCGCTCCGTTGGCTCCTGTGTTGTCCTGTGGTCGATCTCGTCAGGCTACGCTTGCAGAAAGGCTAGCGTGACTGGAGATTCTTGGTTGCGAACTTGCAGTGCAGCGTTCCGATCGGATTTATAAACGCAGGGAGCAACGAACAACCGGCGTCATTTGACATTCGTCACGTCTTCGTTGAGTTTAGCTTAGCCTTTCGCTGATCTGACCTGACTTTGGTCGCCAGCCACTTCTGACTAATCTGTCTTCCTCTGTGTGTCCGTCTCGTCAACTGCCACGTGTAGCTCTCCTATCCGCCGGATTGGCAGCGACGTGAAGATCGAACGGTTGGAGGAAAAAACGATGAATCCGTCAGTTGGGGTAGGCCACCGGCCGGATTTGAATCCATGGGAAAAATTTCAGAGAATGAATGCTGTGTGCCAATCTCGGCCGGCAGGAAAGCGGGTGCAACTGTTCAAGCGCACGCCACACATGTGTGCGCCTGTGATGCGTTTTGGCGTCAGGTATGCCGTCTAAAATAATTGCACTGGAACACACAGTTACTGTTCGCAGTGGTCTATAGCTAGCAATCCTAGCGTGGATGTGCTGCTTTCTAGCTCCATCATCTCTAAATCTTTTATAAGCACAAGTGTGGAAGTACAATCCACTCGAGCACTCGACCCGGCCGGTTTGTTCGGTCAGCACTGCCTAATTGGCAATTCTCGTCGGTTTTCAACAAACATTTTAGCTGACGTTTGATCATACCGAACATATCCTACCCCACAATGGTTCCAGCGGGCAATCCGGCAAGACGGCAAGTTAGCGATCACCCGTAGAGAGGAGCGCCAGAACAGAACGGAACAGAACCCATAGACCAGTAGTGCTCTGCAAAGGTGGAAGCCCACGGTGTAGTATTTGCCAGCCCAACCCACGCAACCCACACACGTGATGTGGCCCACTGGGCGCTGGCAATGTTGGGGGGTTTCGGGCTACGTAGATTAGATTAGATAGACGACACGATAAAAGCAAAGACGATAGAATTAATAACGGGAACAAAGTCCCGTCCCCCGAGAGAGTTTAATTGCGACCCCAACCTAGCGACGCAACAGACATCTGTTGCAGGGGACGGACATACGAACAATCAAACAAACCTAGCTACTCCTACTACCCCCAGCGGCAAGTCGAAGCACCGGACGATGGTGACCACCGCGCCAGGCCGGCCCAGTCGTCGACGGATTGGAGTCTGGAAAGGAGGAGAGGGTCGTGTATTTAAGCTTAAGCAGGAGCAAGCAAAGCAGACCACCTCGCCATCACAGCATTCAAAGTGCAACGATGGGGAGTGGTGGTGGCTACTGGCTTAGCCCCACGGTTTACGCCGCGTACTCATGCGACGGAGCTAAATAATTGCCCGGGCGCCGGCCCGCGCGCCCTCTCTATCCGGCTCTCACGTGCGGCGGCTAGCCCCACCCACGGTGCCACACCACGTACGCCACGGTACGTCGCGGTATTTACTCGCCCCGCCCGCGCGCGTACAAGACAATTGCGCGTAGGTACGCGACGCGCGCGGACGGTACGGTGGGGAGGTGTTTACTACCACTTCCTACCCACGCGTGCGGCTCTTTGTTAGACTTTAATTTGTTGCGGCCATTGCAGCACGGCTTCCGTCGATACCTCGTGCTACGTAGTACTAGCACACCAAGGTCCAGTAAAAACATCAAGACGAACCAAACTGTTCGCGAGATTTTTAATTTGTTTTTTTAAGATAGCTTTGTCACCTTGTCGTTGTCGGTAAGATGAGCCATACTAGTATTGTTACTGTGGTGCTATAACCATGCAGCACTGCAGCTGCATGCACAAGAGATCGATCATCGATGTACGTAGTACGATGTGTAGGGCTTGTGGCCGCCATCAATCCGGTAATAAGCGAACCGGTTTTGCTTCGAGGCCACCCCGGTCAAGGCAGGGGGAAGAAAACAACACGAATGGCCGGTTCGTATGTTGTGACCATTTTCTCCATCGGAGAGAGGCAAAGGACGGGGGCGGTGAGAGATCTAACGGCAGATTGCCCGTACCCGGTACCCCTCCCACGCCACCACACCCACACCCAACGGCTGCGTTCGGCCACAGCCGCGTGGGCCCCCTCCCGGAACCTGAATCCGACGGCTGCGATCGCGCCCCGGCCGTGGTCCCGGGACAGGCGCACGTGCTGACTGTCACGGCGCGGGCCCCGCCAATCCATCCCCCGACATCTCCCAGTGACTTGTCCAATCAGGCGTCCACGGCCACGCTCGTCTCACTGGAGGACGGGACCCACGGATCGTGGGGCCGACACGTCAGTGGGGAGGGGAGGGAGGGATGGTCTTGGGCCGGATCGGCTGTGGCATGAGTGGTGGGGCCCACATGGCACGCCACACGGGTATTGTGCTCCCGGTCGTAGCTCCAATATGACGCGCTCGGATGAGACGCACGGGTGTGCCCGTAACCTCATCATGGAGCCACTTCTAATAAAGCTCCTTTTGCTTTGTTTTTTTTCCCCTTCTCGCCTTGACTGAATCTTTCGAACTTTACGTTTGTTTTGTTTAGGCTTACTAGATCTTAATCACCTCGAGCCAGGGGTTTTGCTGTGCTAATCATGAATTAGCAGCTGCGTACGTTTTATGGTGTTCTGTATACGGCTGTTTGTACTGCAGGAAAAATTCGAAGGATAATTCTAGCCATGTTATATATGTATGGGAGGAATTTTGAATGGCTATCTCGCCTTTTGCAGTGGAATACAGAAAAGAAATATGGTATATTGTATTCTTCACCAATGTCATACTAGGCAACATTGATGCATAAGCATATACTTGCAGTGGAGTATATGCCTATGCAGACTTGATTGGAAGGGGCATTTCTTTTTTTGAAAAAAAAAAGGGGTAGAAGTCAGCCTCTCTATATTCATAAGTGAATATACATAGCTATAAAACGAGCACCGTTATAAAGGAAAGTTTTACTTACATACTTAGTTTTTCCTTTTTAATAGGATTGTGACGAGATCAGTACGCACACTTCGCTTTCTATATATCTTGATCATGTTTCGTTGTTGAGTTTAACTTACTCTAGCTAATTAAGCCGCATAATCAATTATTCTCTACTTTCACAATTTTGATACAATAATTACTTAAAAATTAATTTATACTATGATAAATGAGAGGAGAAAAAATAAACTTAATATAATATAAGACGAAGGGAGTAGATGCTACAGCACTGAGGAGAGATATTTCAGTAGCGGAGATCGTACCATCTTAAGCTTTGCCTGAGAGTTTCTAATAACCGTAACTTATTTCATAATATCTACCTCCCTTAAACTGTTTAGATTCTCTCATAATTTTCAAGAATATGTAGTCATAATATATAGTAAAGGGATTAGAAGCAGAAACTTGATAAACCCATCAAATTCTCACCAAAGCTACACAGGCCCCGTTAGATTCCATAAAAAAAGTGGATAATTTTTTGGATAAAAGTGGCACGTTTTTCAAACTACTAAACGGCATGTTTCGTGTGAAAACT
This sequence comes from Oryza sativa Japonica Group, assembly GCF_034140825.1. NCBI lineage: Eukaryota > Viridiplantae > Streptophyta > Magnoliopsida > Poales > Poaceae > Oryza > Oryza sativa. The sequence continues at coordinate 30,530,976 of NC_089035.1, read as the reverse complement.
TTTTATATAAAAGTTGTTCTAAAATATCAGATTAATCCAATTTCAAATTTATAATAATTAAAACTCGATTAATCACACGTTATTATCACCTCGTTTTACATAAAACACTTAATTTTTATCTTCATATCAAACACCGTCTCAATGGTTTCTTAATTCTTGATTTCTCATGTCCCCTGAATATGAAGTAAATTGAGGTGCGGTTGCCGGTAAGCAATACCTCGAGAGAACTTTTACTTAATACATAGTATATTGTTAATATATATTGTCGGTATAATAAGGACAATTTAGAATTTTGTCACAAGATTAAAAGATGTGATAACAATTTAATCTAAACCCATTGATCACTTATACCGACTATAGATATTATACTAATACAGTGTATACGTAAAATTCTCTACCTTGAAACCCAGTGCAGCATTGGACTGCCCCCTTATCCACTGGTTTAATTTAGTCTAGTATATATAGAGTACATAAACAAAATTTGCTTCTTTTACCATCCTTAACACATTTATTAACCAATTGTCGATCTGACCCCCAATGCATGGATAGTTTAGGTTGATTTTGTCAGGCAATTCTCATGGTCAATTCATTATTTTGAATCAAGGTTTATGATATGTGCTCCGATATAGAGTTCTCATTCCTTTTCATAGACATATACATCTGATAAGTACCTCTAACATGCGTACACAATTCTTACTGTCTCAGGTCATACCAAGGAAGATCTTATTGTCACACAATTGATTCCATTGAACACTGTACGACAATATCTTGTAAATGGTCAGTAAAACCTGAAAGTGCATGTACCATTAATCTTTTTCTAGCCAAAATTTATCTTTCTTTTGCGGGTAGGAAACCTTTATCTTTATTTTCACGGCGCAGTGTATCCGCGGCGTGTGACGATCTCATGCCTGTCAGGGCAGGGAAACGTACGTACGCGATCCCCTCCCCCCTGATCAGGCGATCACTGCACCGTCGGCTCCGTGACAAGTAGGGGTGGAAAAAAAGTTTGGGCTCGCGAGCTCAGCTCGGGCTTGGCTCGAGCTCGCTTAGCTTGGCTCGGCTTAAATACCAAACGAGCCAAGCCTAAGCGTCCTTTCTAGCTCGTTTCTGAAACGAGCCGAGCCTGAGCTGTCTCGCGAGTCGCTTGATTTGGCTCGTGAGCCTACGCTATCATTAATTATATGGGTGATTTTATTTTCTAGTGAAGTTATTATTTGTCAATATGTAATTTATCATTTATATTTTGATGAATTGAATATATAAAGTTATTTTAATTTTACATATTAATTATTTGTTATTACTTTTTTTAATGATTATAAATTATATAGCTTAATGGAAGGCTCGCAAGCCAGCTCGAGCTAGCTCGAGCCACAAACGAGCCGAGCCAAGCTCATGTTTTAGCTCATTGCTATAACCGAGCCGAGCCAAGCCGAGACTAGCTTGTTGCGAGCCATTGCAAGCCGAGCCGCTCGGCTCGTTTCCACCCCTAGTGACAAGTGACAACGTCGTCGTGGGCATATTGGGGAAGCGGAGCACCCTGAAAAAAAGGTCGCACGCCGCAGCCTCCACCGCACGCTTCTTCGGCTCCCGGATCGGATCTACCACCCCACTTCGGAAATTAAAGACAAAAAACCCTTCGCGAAGCAACGCAAGCCCACGCGTCCGGTTCCCTCCACGAGTCCACGCCCGCCCAGGGATTCCGCACGCTCGGAACGCGACCCGAGCCCATCCGCGCGAGGCCACACCACAGGCGTGAAATCCCCGCGCTGCCCACGAGCCCGCCGCAGCGCCGCGCGAGGGCAGTCCGGTCAATCCGGCGCGCAACCCTCCCCCTCGCGACGGCACGTGACCGCGCCTCGAGCAGACCACCGGCTGTCCCCGGCCGTCGGATCGGATCGGGATTTAACCTCGCCGTAAGCCGCGGATAAGCGCGGGGGATTAGAATACTTAACCTCTCCTCTGCTCTCCTCCTCACCCGGCTTAAGCGCGCGGGGGGGCTGCGATTCGCAGGCGAGAGCACATGCCATGTGACCCCACCCCACCACTCCTCCCTCACCTACAGCTGTTAAGGCCAGTCACAATGGGGGTTTCACTGGTGTGTCATGCACATTTAATAGGGGTAAGACTGAATAAAAAATGATTATTTGCATGAAATGGGGATGAGAGAGAAGGAAAGAGTTTCATCCTGGTGAAACTCGTCAGCGTCGTTTCCAAGTCCTCGGTAACAGAGTGAAACCCCCGTTGAGGCCGATTCGTTTCATTCACCGGATCTCTTGCGTCCGCCTCCGCCGTGCGACCTCCGCATTCTCCCGCGCCGCGCCGGATTTTGGGTACAAATGATCCCAGCAACTTGTATCAATTAAATGCTTTGCTTAGTCTTGGAAACGTCAAAGTGAAACCCCTCCACTGTGGGGATTGTTTCATAAAAGATTTCATTTGAGAGAAGATGGTATAATATTTTGGGTAGCCGTGCAATGACACTAGCCATTGTGACTGGCCTAATTGCTCTCCCCCTCTACTGTGTTTGCGTCTTTCTTCTTCGCTTCTCTTTCTCTCTCTCTCCATCTCCTCCTCATCACTTCCCACTCTCCCCCTTCTGTCTCTCTACTTTCTCTCTCTACCGCCGCTCTCGCAGCAGGCCAGGTTCTCTCTAATGGTCGTGAGGCAGTGAGCTCGCTCGTACATGGATTCCTTGTGGGCAGCGATAGCGGCACTGTTTGTGGCGGCGGCGGTGGTGGTGAGGGGGGCGGCGGCGGCCGACGACGCCCAGCTGCTCGAGGAGTTCAGGCAGGCGGTGCCGAACCAGGCGGCGCTCAAGGGGTGGAGCGGCGGCGACGGCGCGTGCAGGTTCCCGGGGGCCGGGTGCCGGAACGGGAGGCTCACGTCGCTGTCGCTCGCCGGCGTGCCGCTCAATGCCGAGTTCCGCGCCGTCGCGGCCACCCTGCTGCAGCTCGGCAGCGTCGAGGTGCTGAGCCTCCGCGGCGCCAACGTCAGCGGCGCGCTCTCGGCGGCTGGCGGCGCGAGGTGCGGGAGCAAGCTGCAGGCGCTCGATTTGTCCGGGAATGCCGCGCTCCGGGGCTCCGTCGCCGACGTGGCGGCCCTGGCCAGCGCCTGCGGCGGCCTCAAGACGCTGAATCTCTCCGGCGATGCGGTTGGTGCGGCGAAGGTCGGTGGCGGTGGTGGCCCGGGCTTTGCCGGGCTGGACTCGCTTGATTTGTCCAACAACAAGATCACCGACGATAGCGACCTCCGGTGGATGGTGGATGCCGGAGTCGGGGCAGTACGGTGGTTGGACCTTGCCCTGAACAGGATCTCCGGTGTCCCGGAGTTCACCAACTGCTCCGGGCTTCAGTACCTTGACCTCTCCGGCAACCTCATCGTCGGTGAGGTGCCCGGCGGGGCACTTTCCGACTGCCGCGGTCTGAAAGTGCTCAACCTCTCCTTCAACCACCTCGCCGGCGTGTTCCCTCCGGACATCGCCGGCCTCACGTCGCTCAACGCCCTCAACCTCTCCAACAACAACTTCTCCGGCGAGCTCCCCGGCGAGGCTTTCGCAAAGCTGCAGCAGCTTACGGCGCTCTCCCTCTCCTTCAACCACTTCAACGGCTCCATCCCGGACACCGTAGCCTCGCTGCCGGAGCTCCAGCAGCTCGACCTCAGCTCCAACACCTTCTCCGGCACCATCCCGTCGTCCCTCTGCCAAGATCCCAACTCCAAGCTCCATCTGCTGTACCTTCAGAACAACTACCTCACCGGCGGCATCCCAGACGCCGTCTCCAACTGCACCAGCCTCGTCTCCCTCGACCTCAGCCTCAACTACATCAATGGGTCCATCCCGGCATCCCTCGGCGACCTTGGCAACCTGCAGGACCTCATCCTGTGGCAGAACGAGCTGGAGGGCGAGATACCGGCGTCCCTGTCGCGCATTCAGGGCCTCGAGCATCTCATCCTCGACTACAACGGGCTCACGGGTAGCATCCCGCCGGAGCTAGCCAAGTGCACCAAGCTGAACTGGATTTCTTTGGCGAGCAACCGGCTGTCCGGGCCAATCCCTTCATGGCTTGGGAAGCTCAGCTACTTGGCTATCTTGAAGCTCAGCAACAATTCCTTCTCGGGGCCTATACCGCCAGAGCTCGGTGACTGCCAGAGCTTGGTGTGGCTGGACCTGAATAGCAATCAGCTGAATGGATCAATACCCAAAGAGCTGGCCAAACAGTCTGGGAAGATGAATGTTGGCCTCATAGTTGGACGGCCTTACGTTTATCTTCGCAACGACGAGCTGAGCAGCGAGTGCCGTGGCAAGGGGAGCTTGCTGGAGTTTACCAGCATCCGACCTGATGACCTCAGTCGGATGCCGAGCAAGAAGCTGTGCAACTTCACAAGAATGTATGTGGGGAGCACGGAGTACACCTTCAACAAGAATGGTTCGATGATATTTCTCGATTTGTCATATAATCAGCTGGACTCGGCGATTCCTGGCGAGCTGGGGGACATGTTCTACCTCATGATCATGAATCTTGGGCACAACCTACTGTCAGGTACCATCCCATCGCGGCTAGCAGAGGCCAAGAAGCTTGCGGTGCTTGACCTGTCGTATAACCAGTTGGAAGGGCCAATACCCAACTCTTTCTCGGCACTTTCCTTGTCGGAGATCAATCTGTCAAATAATCAGCTGAATGGAACAATTCCAGAGCTTGGTTCCCTTGCCACATTTCCGAAGAGCCAGTATGAGAATAACACTGGTTTATGTGGCTTCCCACTGCCACCATGTGACCATAGTTCCCCAAGATCTTCCAATGACCACCAATCCCACCGGAGGCAGGCATCGATGGCAAGCAGTATCGCTATGGGACTGTTATTCTCACTGTTCTGTATAATTGTGATCATCATAGCCATTGGGAGCAAGCGGCGGAGGCTGAAGAATGAGGAGGCGAGTACCTCTCGTGATATATATATTGATAGCAGGTCACATTCTGCAACTATGAATTCTGATTGGAGGCAAAATCTCTCCGGTACAAATCTTCTTAGCATCAACCTGGCTGCATTCGAGAAGCCATTGCAGAATCTCACCCTGGCTGATCTTGTTGAGGCCACAAATGGCTTCCACATCGCATGCCAAATTGGGTCTGGTGGGTTTGGTGATGTCTACAAGGCACAGCTCAAGGATGGGAAGGTTGTTGCAATCAAGAAGCTAATACATGTGAGCGGGCAGGGTGACCGGGAGTTCACTGCAGAAATGGAGACCATTGGCAAGATCAAACACCGTAACCTTGTTCCACTTCTTGGCTATTGCAAGGCTGGTGAGGAGCGGTTGTTGGTGTATGATTACATGAAGTTTGGCAGCTTGGAGGATGTGTTGCATGACCGCAAAAAGATCGGTAAAAAGCTGAATTGGGAGGCAAGACGGAAAATCGCTGTTGGAGCAGCAAGGGGTTTGGCATTCCTCCACCACAATTGCATTCCTCACATCATTCACCGAGACATGAAGTCGAGCAATGTGCTTATCGATGAACAACTGGAAGCAAGGGTATCTGATTTCGGTATGGCGAGGCTGATGAGCGTGGTGGATACACACCTTAGCGTGTCCACTCTTGCTGGAACGCCAGGGTATGTACCACCGGAGTACTACCAGAGCTTCAGATGCACCACCAAGGGTGATGTTTATAGCTATGGTGTTGTGTTGCTGGAGCTGCTCACCGGGAAACCGCCGACGGACTCGGCAGACTTTGGCGAGGACAATAACCTTGTGGGGTGGGTCAAGCAGCACACCAAATTGAAGATCACGGATGTCTTCGACCCTGAGCTACTCAAGGAGGATCCATCCGTCGAGCTTGAGCTGCTGGAGCATTTGAAAATCGCCTGTGCGTGCTTGGATGACCGGCCGTCGAGGCGGCCGACGATGCTGAAGGTGATGGCAATGTTCAAGGAGATCCAAGCTGGGTCGACGGTCGACTCGAAGACCTCGTCGGCGGCAGCGGGCTCGATCGATGAGGGAGGCTATGGGGTCCTTGACATGCCCCTCAGGGAAGCCAAGGAGGAGAAGGATTAGAAACAACAACCACCGACACACAGGAGAAACAGCCGGCGGTGAGTGGCCACCAACGAGGCCAGTCGGCGGCGAAATGCCCGTAGAAACAACAGTCATTCAGAATCAGATGGATGCCATTTTGAACTCTCCACACAAGCTTAGCAATCGCTTCTGATGGTGCTACAAGATAAGAATTTTCCAGCTGTAGGTTGATCAGTCGAAGTTGTTATGTACCTATAGGAGTAGATCTTTTCTTCTTTCTTTTTTCGCAGCTTTCTTCGTCTCCCTGTTTGTTTTTCCCGTCGCGTCGCAGTAAGAGCTGTGTATGTACATATATAAATGTTGAATTTTCTTTGGCGCAAAATCAAAATCCGCCTAGGTTGCTCCTCGTCATTTTTTCCCCTTCTCTTGTCTCTTGACAATGGTTTAAATGTGCATGAGTTCATCAAACATGCAATGAATATTTATTGCAGATGGATATTATTGCAGGGTGGTCATTGCAAGTAAATGGCATCCGAATCTGAGAAGAAGCACCACTGGAGGGGGTGGTGGAGGAGGGTGGTGGTGTGGGAGAGAGAAACATGACAGGTTGAACAGCAAATGGCCAGTCAAGAGGCTGACACAGCTCCTGTTTCCATGTGAGGTAGAGCATGGCTTTGCTTGCGTGGGGTCAGGTGCAGTGAGCCAGTGACACACCCACGCAAGAAGACGCACTCACGCAGCACAAGCACCTTTCTTTAATTTCGGGGGGCTAGCTTGCTTTGTCTTCAAATCATTTCATAAGAGGGGCTTAGCTTAGCCTTTAGTTGGTCAAAGGTTCCCCTAAGCATTTTTTGTCCTCTCTGATTATCCTAATCGCCTAGGTAACATGGCTCCCAATCTTATAATAACCACCCTCACTATTATACTTGCATGGTGCTGTGTCCGATGCTTGGGCGTTGTCAAACTAATGATGTGTGTGTCCGCAAAGTGAGCGGCACACTGGCATGCATGCAGATTCCCCCAGATTTCAAGATGGTTGTTCAAACGTATGGTTGCTTTCAAGTTCAGGATTTGAGCTTGCAGTGTGCTCCTTGTCTTGGTTTGCCCATTCCTTTTACTGTGAGAGAATTTAGTGCAGAGCAGAGCTAGTCACATTGGGTAAAAATTCATGAACTTGCTGAAAGGCATTCTGGTTTTGGTCTTTATATCTCCACAAGTAGCTTCTCCAATCTCCACAGTCTAGACAGGTCGTTTTCTCTAGGCCAAATGAGTTTTTCTTTTTCTTCAGTTTTTTTTTACCTTTGAGGCTTCGAGGAGCTCAAAAAAAGTCCCCATGGAGTCTGTCCCCTGGGTGCAACTATAGTGGAACACATACACATCCAACACAAACACAAAGCCTGGAAAAGCTACAGGAGCCATGGTGACATTGACAAACTGTGCCTCAGAATGGAGTCTCTGACATCACCACAAGGGAGTGGGCCCTCTGCCTGTCCGCATAGCGTTAGCGCTCTGGCTTAAATTTTGCTCGCCCAGTGCTATCATTATCCCCCCTTGGAATAGTTGCATCTGTACCACCATGTGGCTTGATGGGTTACAACTTCTGAGTCGTTAAAAGTAATTGGACACGCTCTTCGTGTAGAATCAACTGAAATACGATTATACGAATCTACGGACCATTTGATACTTGGAAATGCTCCCACAGAGGATTAGGATGACTTCTGTTGGTTTACTGTAGCACAATGGATTTTTTGAATTACTTCTTTCGATCAAAACTATCACTATGTCAAAGTTGTTAGGAATTTCAACTTTCAAGTAGCTAGTACATATTCCCTCCGTTTCATATTATAAGACGTTCTAGCATTGCCCGCATTCATATAGATTTTAATGAATCTAGACACATATATATGTTTAAATTTATTAATATATATATATATATATGAATGTGGACAATGCTAGAAAGTTTTATAATATGAAACGAAGGAGATAGTAGTTAAGAGACTTTCTTTTTTAAAAATAACTATATATAACACACTATTTTAGTCTAGAATAAATTACTCTTACAATGTGGGCCTACATGCTACTCTTGAATTATGTTAGCAATGCGGGCCTACATTCATACACATTTATCATTCATACACATTTAAGACAATCTTAGAAAGACCATCCACGCCAGTACCAATATAAGCTTTTGGCCATTGATTTTAATGTAACACAACATAGGATAGAAGAGAACATGAGGTGCAACTTCAGCAGGCTTGGTGGCAAATAAAGGAAGTGAAGGCAAGAAAAAATCATTCATTCGCCCTATAAATGGTAAGGAAAAAAGAAACCGTGGTATTGGTGGCAGCAGTAACAGATGCGTTTGATATTGTTCTTATGACAATGTCACAAACTAAAACGATATCAAAATAATGCAATTCTAAAGAAAAAAAATACAGTGTTGGACGTAATACAAGAGATCAAGTGAAATTTAAATTGGCGAAGATAACAGAAGTGTGGAGAGTGACAATGACACGCCATAGCAAGGAAGTTCCATGCAATGGAGGTGATGAGATGGGGAGGTAAAACGCAAAACTGAAAAAGAAAAGGCAAAACATATCTAGCAGGAAGAATTTTAACGGAAACACGCTATATAAGGGACATTAATAGGTGATGACGATGGCGAACTATATCTAGGGATGGGTAAAAATTGAGACAAAAATCAAAACTGAAAACCCGAGACCAAACCTGAAAAAACATAGTATCGATCATTGGTCCCTAACTCGGTCTAGGTCTCATGTTTACAGGACCAATTATTTGATTAGTTTATTGCATCGGATACTTGAATTACCGATCTATTCAAGCCTTATCCTAATCCCCTCCTCATTCATCAATATATCCCTTCCACTTCCTCATCCACGATAGCACTTGACGCCTCGTATGTTATCTTGGCGCTCCTCTCCCCTCTCCTCACCTCAGAACTTCTTGAGTGGACCTCTCTGGCTAGAATGTCTCCATGGCTTTTGTCCCTCATTGGCCACCGCTGCCTCAACGGCAAGGTGCTAGAAATAAAGTGGTACATAGAGAGGGAGGAAGGGGAGAACAATCTCTTCTCTTGTTAGTGTTTGGTGGTGAGGTTTGGAGGAATAACAAGGTAGGGGATGACAAGGAGATTGTGATTTGTTGAACATCGAGGTCACATGTTTCAGATCAGATCTGAGATAAACCAGACTTGGAGAACAATATGTTTACCGGGTGTTTGGTGGTAACGAGCCACCACAACCGCACCAACACCTAAGGAGTAACGGTGACAGCCGTTGAGCCTCTCCACTCCACGCACCATAGCTAGCGAGGATGTCTCCTCTTTTGTGCACTTCACGTCCTCGAGCATCACCAAAAAAGACAGTGCACGATGGTCGATGGCAACCATCTCCTTGGGGGAGAGCCGGAAGCCTATGTTAAAGGCAAGTACCACATTTGCGTCTAAGTCATCTGCAAGTGTGCGGCTTGCTCACCTACAATCCTACAAGGAAGATGAATGTTTGGTTAGACCAAAACTATCGGTTAACCAAATGGCCAGTTTAAATACTTCCATTGACAAGTTCGGTCTTCCAATTTAAAGGACCGAATTTTGAAAGACCAAAAAGACTAGATTATAGCACTATACTATGAATTGGATGGTAATGCTTGAAATTGGTTAGATGTGGGGAATGCACTTCTGACGCGAACAAATTGGTAGCATTTCTACACGTAAACAACAACAAACCAATACTGTGTGGTCACTTATTTTTGCTGAATTATTTAATTCCTAGGAGCCCCAAAATGCGCCATGTTCCTCGGCCTATTTTTGCACTGCGTTTAGAACTATGCTTAAAGATTTGTCGTGCATCAGCATGCATGGCACTTTAATTGTTTCGAAGTGTAGGAGTACCTAGCAATCTAGCATTGTTGTCGGCGCGATGCGTGTATGGTTGTGTATCACCATTTGTATTTCTCAATTTGTGCTTGTGTTCAAAAGGAGGGCATCAAGTCTGGGCCCCAGGATGGCTGTGCTTGGCCTAATGCTTCCACCCTTATCTGTTGGGAGAGGACATGTAGGGCATCCAGGGACAGAGTTATCATGGCACAGTGACTGGGTAGCTGGACGAGTGACCGGCTGAGCGATCTAGCAGTAGTATCATCGGCCAGGAGTATGTGAAAATCTAGCAAAACAAAAGCGCAGGTTGCATTGCTGACTTTCTGCACTGATAACAGCGTCCCCCCCGGGGGTCTCTCTCTCTCTAGGTGACATTACATGCGACTAAGGCTGTGTGTTTAGTTTCCTTTCAAACTTCCAACTTTTCGATCACACCATATATTTGGAAAAGAAAATAAATTGTATAGTTTATATGCAAATTGCGAGACAAATCTTTTGAGCCTAATTACATAATAATTTAACAATGTGGTGCTACAGTAAATATTTGCTAATGATAGATTAATTAGGTTTAATAGATTCATTTCGCAGTTTACAGACGAAATATGTAACTTCAAATGTGTGTCCCTGTACGTTAATTTTTTTTTTTTACCAAAACAACTACACACGACCTAAGTGGTTCGGTTGTTCGTGCATTCATATTTGTGAGGCATTTTACCACGCACCATGAATGCGCCCTGCCCATGAATGTGGAGCAGTAAAGTTGCAGCTTTCTTGAATGGCTACTGTTGCCCATCACCAGCAAAAAGTTGATCCCATTTCACCGGTACAAACGTGGTCAATTGACAAAATGGTTGTATAGTGTTAATATATATTCCGACGTATTTTCTCTATCACAAAATAACTTAATCATGCATTTTATCCAAATTTATTATAATAGAATATATCATATTATATTCTTAAATTGAGTTATTTTAAACAGGAGAGAGTATGTGTGAATGGTTATACGTTATCAATATTTGGCACATACGTTTCTCTCATATTTTTCTTGATCTCTTATACATTGTTAACAAAATACGCACCTTACGGCCATACGACATTTCGTTATAACTAGGAAGGTAGCCTGCGCGAATGCGCGGGCATGTGTCACATGCTAAGTTTGAGACACTCATAAGAGCAAAATATTAACCGGTGAACATCTACCACGATTTGTCCATAAATTGTTTTCGTCGACATTAATTTATTTTATAATTTTCTAACCTATTAGTTTTATATTATATCATATTTAAGTAATATCTATAAGAAATTATTTATAATCTTCTTCATCACTTGAAAAGAAAGTAGACTTATTTTCTTTAGAAAACATGTCAACGAAAAGTAAGTGTAAAGTAAAACTAAGCTATTTTTCATTTTCAATTGCATATATATTATCATGGTTTATTCAAGGATTAATTGGGTGGGACATGATGCTCCATTAAATATATGGGTTTATATAGGCTAATATGATTGATATAATTTGAGAGCCGATCCATGATCCATGTATGAACATTTCATGTAGAGTGGGTCAGAAGTTCCATGCAAGCTAATGTGAAATCGAAATATAATTGCACAATAATATTTTTGAAATGTGATGTACCATGTATACACATCTGGTTTTTCTTATACAAGATAGATATAACTGTTAGAAATAATGTTTCCACTGGTTTAAAAGGCATATAAGTATTCTAGAAATGTAGCTTACAAATTATGGTCGGTTTAATATCCAATATTATTGTGAAGTGAATGTAGCTCAACTGGTTAGGTTCGTTGTGATGGAATTTACCCACTCGGGTTCATATCCCAGACTTGACAAATTCTTTCAGTAGTAGGTGACGTACCCGTCGACAGCGAGACATACATAGTGACTTTGTCAATCTCAATATATATCAGCCTAATCTCTCGGAAGTACTCATAGGAGTATGTGCATGTGCGCGTTCATAGATATGAGTGTACGCGCGTTGTGAGTGCCCACGTTTCTACTATGTATTAAAAAAATATCAAACTTTATTTATTGTTTCTCTTTTAATTTAATAGATAAAACAATAGGGAGGGGACGACAGTGTTGCGTAGATGTGAGAGTGAGGAGGAGGTGGAGATTTTATTTTTCTAATTTTTCTAAATGATTTAAGTGAAAGCCGATGACAGGGTTTGTACATATCCGGGAGAATTTTTTTCTCAATCTGGTGAATAGTAGTATGCATTGTACATTTGAGATTTTTTTTTCACTTTTTTGGATGAAAGGTACCTATGTACGTGTAACTCGTAACAATTAGGTGGGACCGTGGCAGGGCTAATCCTTCTTTTTTCAATCGTAATTACATTTTTTCCTTTTTTTAAGCTAGCAAAGTACGGAAGTATGTATATATACGTACAACTATTCACGTGATTTTTATTATTTGAGCAGGTTAGATGTATTTTAAATAAATATAATCTAATATTTTAAAATAGTAGGTCAACCAATAAAAATGATTGCATGATTTTTTTCTCACAATTTGTAAGGTTTTCTCTAATTTATTAGAGCACCACATGGTGGCGTAGAACCGTTCGTAGAAGCGCCAAATGGCTATTTAGAAGCGTTTGTAGGAAATTTAATAGATTTTTAGTGTCTAAAGTTACCTATTGTATGTCGACCCAACGTGTCATGATGTATTTAAGATCATAATATTACTTTTATACATCATTACTTTATATAATTAAACGAATACAATGGATCATAAATTGGGCATACAATTAAAAATAAATTAAAAGATAATGTTTAGAGACCGTTGATTTGATATTTGATATTTGATATTTATATTATAGATCTAGATTACATGCATGTACTTCTGTATATTATGTAATATTATATTTTATATTATACAAAATCGTACATTAGACCTTCGTTTTTTCCACCGGTACTAACTACACTTTTTTTTGGCTTTATCATTTTTTATCGTACTTAGATGTTTATTTCTTTTTCTTCCGCCTAACAGTAGGAAGCTTTATTTGTTTTTTTTTCTCAATTATACTTGCGTATGGAAATTTAGTTTTCTTTCCTTTTCCTAGCCACCAGTTGCATATTTTTTTTAGGAAAAACTATCACCTTTTTAATAATAGATCTAATCTAATGGTCTAAATTAACGGGTGCACCAACTTAAGAGAAAATCAACGGTGAGATTAGATAGTGCCACGTGGCGGTTTAGGAGTGTTTGTAGAAACACCATGTGACGGCTTAGGAGCGTTTGTAGGGAGTTTAATGGACTTTTAGTATATAATATATTAGTGCCGTGTACGCCGGGCATGCATCGTCTTGCAAAAAGAAAAAAAAAACTGTAAAGACTATGCCAATACAGTACCATGTCTTTTTTCTTTTTAAAGTGCAATACAGTTTCTTTAGAAGAGGATATACAATGAAAAATACTGTTGCGATGAATCCATGTTCTTTTCAGCTTCACTGGGTTATTGATTGCCATGAGAATAATCCCAACAATAATTTATCTCATTAGATCTTCAAGTAGCTCTCTGTTGAGCAACGTTTATGATATTGTATTTGGTTTTCCAGTGGTTATGAATTGTAATTTTAAATTTACAATTTTAGTAGGTATTGACATAATAATAAACACTAATTACTAAAGATTTTCCTAAATATAGTTAACATGTAATTAAACGACTAAATGCTAGTTAATATGCACTAAGAATATGAACATATGGTGATATTTTATAGCCAATTTACCCTATTTTATACTAACAAGCCGTTCACGTGCTAAAAGCCTAGCTTGATTCAACTTGTTATGACTACAAGTTAGAGCTGATCTGAACTAAGCATGATATAAGTCGATCCCAGCCACTAGTTGAGTTTTTTTTTTTCACCACTACTGATGGTGAAGTGTCGCAGGTACGTGACTTATTCATTAGACTTGAAATATTACCTAGACATGAGTGCACTTTCAATAGGAGTTTAGTGGGGTGACGAATATGTTTTTAGTCTCCGTCTCTTTTTAGCATATGTTAAGAGACATATTTATGGGTGTGCACGTGTGCATCGTTATTTTAATAGAAAGAAAAGAGAGTGAGATTAGAAACACGTCTTTTTTATTTGCAAGCTCAGATTAAATCACCCAATGAAAATTTTCTATGCCCGCAATTGCTTCGTGAATATAGGATGATGTTTTTTCTATCTTTCAATTATCCAAATAGTTTCAGTTTCATCTGAAATAGGAGTAGAGCTGGGTGAAACTCTCTCACAAAACGAACTAGCTAGATAGGTGAAGTTGGGTTTAGGCAGCTTCATAACTCCACTACAAACTTATCTTCTGAAACTAAATTTAGGAGTTGAGCCTCTACCAGATAGACCCATAGTTGTGAACTTAGCTTAGATTAAAGCTTCTACTACTACCCACCAACAACGTGCGATGGCCATTCCGTCTTTAGGCCCCCTGCAATCATGGCATCACCATACATTCTTCTTTTTGATGCCGCTACTTGTGCGAAGACACTTCAGGTGTTACCGGTCTTTTGTCTTTTATTACTCCTCCTTGCTCTCCCCTTTCCAATAGATTTGGACATGATTGCAGATCTCAAGACACTACCCGCAAAAAAGTTACTACTACGGTGTATACCGACTACTGCGTAAAACTCTGTCAAGGGTGCCTACAAAGATTACTTCCAAGTTCCAATGCAAGGTGTTTTTGTCTTAGCTCGGTTCGTCGGTTGCAACAAGGGATTCCTGTGCCGTTTGCAACCCGGGCGCGCGGTCCGCAGTCAGCACGAGCGTGCGCGTGGCCGTGGCTCGTCCGGTGGCCGTCACCGCCGTAGCTTTCGATCGCGGGCGCGCGGGCGATCGATCGATCGATCGATCGATTCGTCCGTCGCGTTCGGCCGGCAGGCCGGGGTGGCCCCGCGTGTCCCCTCGCTGCGCCGTGGCCGCCCCGCACGGTCGCCGTCCGAGGCTCGGAGGCCGGGCGCCTCCTCGATCGGTTAGTTGCCCGCGGCTGGCCCCCTGCTTTTATGTACGCGTGGCCCGGCCGGTGGTTGCGTCGCGCGCGCATGCACGTACCTGTCGCTCTCACCAACCACAGGCGCGCGCGCACACACGCACACTCGCTAGCTAGGTCCCAGCGAGAGAGTCACCACCACCTGCCATGTATCGCTGCATGCTACCCCAATATGCCATTGCCATGGCGCCATACGGCCCATACCTGCCATAGTGCCATTGCGTGACGGATCGACGTCTGCGCGGCTACGGTTCGTTGGCTTGCTGCAGATCGATGCCCAGGCAGCTGCTTGCTGACTAGTACTGCCTGCTGCTGGAGTAATACTACTAAAATTCTCTGTCACATACAAGTGTCTATCATGGGGCATATGCATGATCGTGCAAGATGTACCCCAATCATATACCTGCGTACGTACCGGCAGCTGGTGCGATATTTTTCTTTTGTTCTATTGACTTGGACCGTATGATTGAGGACCTGCGTATACGTACTGGATGTAGATCCATTAAGCACGAAACTTAGGGTCCCTTTTGATTTGTAGGAAAAGTGTAGGAAATTTGAAGGATTTTAATCCTATGAAAAAATTTTCTATGAAACCCTTTGAAACAAAGGATTGAATCCTATAGTATCCTTTAAAATTCCTATGGAATGGGTAATCCTATAGAGAGATTTTAGAGGAAAGTTAGCAAGAGGTCCAACCTTTTGGAAAAATTCCTTTGAGTATATCTCTCTCATCCGATTCCTTCGTTTTTTATATGGTCCAATCAAACGGTCATTCCTGTGTTTTTCCTGTATTTTCCAATCCTCTGTTTTACACATGCATTCCTGTCAGAATCCTGCGTTTTTCCTATTCCTCCGTTTTTCCATTCCTGCGATTCAAAGGGGCCCAATCAAAGGATTTATGCAGGAATTTCATATTATTCAAATCCTATAGGAAATTTTCCTATTTGGCCCTTTGATTCAAAGGATTGAAGCTTTCTAAATCCTATGAAATTCCTATGGAATGGCACATTGCATGTGGATTTTAGAGGAAATATATCAAGAGCTCCAACCTCTTGAAAAATTTCCTTTGAGTCTATCTCTCTCATCCGATTCCTGTATTTTTCATGCGCTCCAATCAAACGACCATTCCAGTGTTTTTTCTGTGTTTTGTATTTCTCTGTTTTACCCTTCAATCCCTATCAGAATCATGTGTTTTTTCTATTTCTCTATTTTTTTCAACCCTATAATTTAAAAGGGACCCTACAACTGGACGGGTCCAATATGACGTAGTGAAGATTCGTGCTTGAGCTAACAAATTAAAGCAGCTATAAAGAACAGCCGATGACAGCGTGCTCGAGCCAATAGAAGCAGATATAAATAAATAACCAATGATGACAGAATTTTCTGACATATAACACCTGCACCAACTCACTGATAACTCGGAAAAGCCTAAGAAGCTGATCGGTCAGATCTTAATTAACCCCCTTTTCCTTGATCCAATTAAGGTTCCTCAACTTGATGGTTTAATTATACTATGGAGTACCCACCCGATTATATGTAACGTAGCAATTGATCAACCAACTTTTCTGAACCATTCAGCTCGAGAACTCTGAATTCTTTACTACTAACAGATCATCCATAAGCTAATAACTAATCCCAACTAGACCCCCATTCACATGCTTTGCTAAAATCTAGTAGTATTACGTATCCTGGTCAACATACTAGTCCCCCTTTATTGAAAGAGCCTATCGAACCTTGACAGATTAGCGAGAGATCGCTTCTAGTACCATACTAATCTCCTCCTCCTGGCCTAAAGAAAAATCTTTTGACAAAATTGGACCCTGGTGTGACAGGAGGCACGCACCCTTTATTACACAGCTGGTGTTTAGTGTGGCTTCAAGGAGTGGAGGAAAACCAATCACAAAGCCATTTTTTTAGCAGCTGATTCAGCTCGCAAAGTCACCCTCCGTCCCACAAAAAACTAACTTCTGAGGATGAATCTAGATAAATGCTTGTCCAGGTTCATTCCCAGAAGTTGTCTTTTTTTTTTTTTTTTGACGGATGGAGTATGGAGTTCCAGCTCTTAGCCAGCCAGCTGGAGAGCTGCTACCTCCAGTTTTTCTCCTATCGTACGGCTGCCTAATTTAAGACATCTGGACTTGAGCTTCGATCTTGATAGGGTTGCTTTGAATCTGGACTGCCTCATTGCCTCACATTTACTTCCGAAAGCCACTTTATCTAAAAAAAACTTATGAAAACCACTTGTTGCAACCGGCAAAAAAAGGCCACTTGTTGCAGTATCTGCTTGTGTGGTTAGCTTTGCTCTTAAATATTTTTTGGATGACTCCCTGGATTTGGTTGGGTTTTGGTTGGAGAGGGTCAATCCTGTGCGAAATCATGCTTAACCCATCTTTATTGATAGATAATTTCTGGTTACATCATCAGGAGGTATTCTACAGAAAATAAGCTCTACTAGTTTAGCCCGGCCACCATGGGAGAAGCACAATTTCACAAGCTGGCTGCTCTGATTACCAAATTAATCAAGTGGTAATTTTTCTTAAAACATACTGTACTTGAAGAAAGTAATAGGTAGAGATGATGACGGGATTTGAACCCCCTCACAGGCAGTCACAGCTACTTGTGTACTGTTTTGGACACAGTCGGCAGGAGTGGCCTCCTTTGTAGTAGTATAACACCAACAAGTACGAGGATCTTTTAGCTTTGTCCGAGTCTGCAACTGCAAGCAAGCGAGGTTCTGGTCAAGGAAACAGTACACAAGGAAACGATGAAGAACGAACCAAACACCCCCCATAAATCAACCAGCAAACCGAGAGAAGAAGAAAGAAAAAGGAAAACAGAGAGGCAAGAATCACACATCAACTGAACGGTGCGACGTTGCCATCAAACCCAACCGTGCGGGCATGCCTGGCGGGCCACCACCACCCACCCACCCACCCCAACTCGCACACGCACACGCACACGCACCCGCACCGCGCTGTCGCGCTCGCTCCACCGACCGCCGCGCGCGCCGTGTGCTGCGCGGGCTAAAACTGTAAACCAATCGATCGAGCCGCTAGCCCACTAGCTAGCCCGAGCCCGTCGCCGCGCGTCGTACGCATCCGCCACTGCCCACGGGGTGCGTGAGAGCGGCGCGTGGTCCGGCCGTTTGCTGATTTTTGCTCGGCCTCTTCGCTAGGGGGGGCAGGGGAGGTTGGGTCACGTGGTCGCGGTCGCCGTCACGGTCGCACTCCGCGGGCTCTACCTTGCCGGATTTCCGTCGGGGGCAACGGGATTTCGGGGCGGAAGAGGCCAACGGGGGTTTAATGCTCCCCCCGTGCGGCCGGGCCAAGCCAACTCGCCATGGGGACCCCGGCGCCACGCCACGCTCGCGCGGCAGGCAACGCCGTTCCGTCCAAAAACTGGTATGCCGCATGGTGAGTGACGCAGTATCCGGGCAGGTAAATAGTGCTAGTAGTACTAGTATTGTGCACAAACGATTGCATATCTTCGTGAAAAGAAAAGGAACATTTTTCGGGGAAAAATTATGGTGCATCGTTCTCATTTCACCTTCATGTACTGTTAGTGGCCACCATTTATTTATCAAGTTAGCTAGGTTCATCTTGAACATTCCAATCATGCTAGCACAATGCACAGTCAACAAATTAACAACAACCATCTATCAAGTCATGAAAGATCATCCGCTGTTAAGCGACGAGTAGCTCTTACACACACGTGTGCAGATTTATTATTTTCTTTTTTGACGAAAAGAAATTGGGGAGTACTACTAGCTCTTTCATAATTGATTTCTCTGCTTGTGGCAAACCCGGCGCCGTTCGTCGGATATTCGATGCATTCATCTTCAACGATTTCTCCGTTCGGTAGTAGCATTGTCTTTCCGTGCAGTGTTAGTTTGAGAAAAGCCAGTACTGAAAGGATCCAACAAAATATAATACTGTGCGTCTGACCAGAAATATCCAATTGATCCGTGGATCATGCATGCATGTACTTAAAAAGCTATTCTGGCCCGCTATAATGATCGATGCGTATGATTAGTTAGTGGCCCTCAAGAAATTTTTTAAGTATAGCCGCTCCTTCTTTTCGAGAAATCATTTTTAATCGTATCATTTCATTAGCTAGCCCTCCTTTTTTGTAAGTGGAGTGGATGAGACAAATAAACATGGGCTAAGGATGGGAGCATGAAGACAACAGGCAATATTTATGCACCAAATCTCTACCTTTTCCTTTCCCTTCGGTGCAATCGGAACTTTTCGCTATCATAACGCTATAATTAGGTCCTACTATATTGCTATCTCAATATATTATTCCATGCCCGC
This sequence comes from Oryza sativa Japonica Group, assembly GCF_034140825.1. Lineage (NCBI taxonomy): Eukaryota > Viridiplantae > Streptophyta > Magnoliopsida > Poales > Poaceae > Oryza > Oryza sativa. The sequence continues at coordinate 30,511,749 of NC_089035.1, read as the reverse complement.
TAGAAAGAGAACCGGCGATGGTATGGAAATGAGGGGGAGGCATGGGCCGGGCTTAATTAAGTGGCTAATTTATTCAAGTTGTGCACTAATATATACTCCCTCCGTTCTATAATATAAGAGATTTTGAGTTTTTGTTTGCACTGTTTGATCACTCGTCTTATTAAAAAAAATTATAATTATTATTTATTTTTTTTTGACTTACTTTATTATCCAAAGTACTTTAAGCACAACTTTTCGTTTTTTATATTTGTACGATTTTTTTTAATAAAACGAGTGATCAAACAGTGCAAGTAAAAACTTAAAATCCCTTATATTATGAGACAGAGGGATAGTGTAGTACTACTCTTATGCTAGCTGGAGCAATAGAAATCACTTTGAAGCGTTGGTCCACATCAGTCCAATATAATCAAACTGACAGTTCTGAATAACACTACAACAGAATAGCACATCACTGATGATCTATATCTTACCGTCCAAAATGTCTCGTCCCAAACGACCTTTATCTCTAACGGATCCAAATAAATTCCGTTGTAAATAAGGCTATGAGACATGGCTCATCACACGTAGACATCTGTGACATGCCTCTTGTACATACTCGGCACAACTCACATTTAACAGATTCAAACATAGACCCGTTAGAGGCGACTCTTCATCTGTGACGGGTACAGAATATGCACCCATCAAAGATAAGTCCCATCACACAAAACCAGAGGAACCATATTCTTTTCTATCCCCCATCAACAACTTGAGACCAGAGGCCACAATCTCTCATCTCTCTCTCTCTCTTCTTTTCTATCCCCCACCAACAACTTGAGACCAGAGGCCACAATCTCTCTCTCTCACACCTCCTCACCCTCATCGAGTGCACCAGCCGCCGAGTCCAAAGCACTCGCCGTCGTGGGCTTTGCCTTCGTCCCCAAGCACCCACCTCCTGCATCCCTGAGCACTGTCTGTCGCTGCAACTTCAATCCCCAAGCCACCGCCGTCGTCGCCCACGAGTATCCCCGAGGTCGGGAGACGCCGGATCTGACTAGTCATGACCTAATGGTGGCTCGAGCTTGCGTTGGTTGTTACGTGAAATTCGTCACACACGAAGGCCTAGGAGGACTATTTAATTAGTTCCAATGCTGGTCCTATCAATCGGGTTTACGGTGTGCTAATTAGTTTGATCCTGCAACTAACAAGATAAATAGATAGATCATATAAGATCAAGGAGCCGATTGGTCAACAGGCTGATGCGATGTAGCAAGGCCAGCCAATATCGATAGGATCTCAATCAATCAGCTATAGGTTTGTAGTTTTTCTTGACATTGTGTTAATATGACAACGATGAACAAGAATTAACCATTTCTCACGGTTAATATATATCAGTGACACTGTGCTAACATGTGAATTGAATCTCTTTTTGCCCCCATTAAGTAGCTCAGTGACAGGGGTGATAATATATTGCCCGTTAGAGAACAATCTCCTGTGTAACAGGTGAAATTTTGTGGCCCGTCACATATTATGGTCACCACGTAAGAGTCTCCACTCGTAAAAGGTGAGAGGAGTCATCGTTAACCACTAATATCTGACAAGGGTCAAATCCATCAAAAGTGACGATTTGAACCCATCACTGATAACCTGAGCTGGCGTAGTGTAAAATCCCGATGGTGTACGGTACGGTAGAATACGAACTTTATGAACGGCAAAGAAGTTGATTTCATCACGGTGGTGCATTGTTGGGACGGACCGACGGAGCCATCTACAAGCGTACGTCGCCGTCGATCGAGACCGCGGTTGGACGAGAGAGGCACTCGGCCCCAGCGGGAAAGCGCCGCTGCCTCCATATCGCCACGCAGCGGTCTCCGTCGCGCCGCGGTGTGGCCGGCGCCGCCCCTTATCGGTCGACGTGGGGCATGTGCGCGCGCGCGGTCATATCACGGCTCACCCGCGACACCCTTCTGCCACACGCGCGTACACGTTCGTACCGCGGCGAGCGACCCGTGCGCCCATGGATCATCGATCATCAGTGTCGACTGAATGCAACCGGGCTACTGAGTGATGGATGATTTTTGATCAGCTCGTGATCGATCATGGACGTTCGTGCGTTCCTGTTCATGATTAATTGATTTATCTTTCGTATGTGTGTGTTGATAAGACGAATAATCAGGTGGATGCATGCATATATGCTTTGGATGCTGCACGCATCGATCTCGGCCCCTTTCAATGGGATGGCAGTCGCTAGCTGGTAGCTACTACGTGCTTATCTCCTGTGCTCTCTTTTGCTCGTGCGCGCGCGCTCGTGTGGTTAGTTGTCCCTCTCGCGACGGTACGAGGCAGGCAAGAAAGAGGCCCAACTTGCCGCTGCGCGATGGACTGATATGGCTGATGGGTGAATCTATTGCCTGTGCAAGTGTGCGCCGAGCTAGGCGCCGTGAGTGGCATCGATCGACTTGCCAATTTGATCTGTAGTGTGAAGCACTGATGGATACACATGTAAATAGAATTAATCTAGCAACAGGCACTGATGGTCACGTGCTTATTATCAACAGGCTTTGTGTGTTTTTAGTATGTATAGAGTTCTCTGTTTTCTGAAAACTTTCACAAATTACCGATGCACTCTGGAACACGGTCATATGTTATCTGTCTTGTTCAGACTGCTCAAAAGAACTCGAGGTTAGGAGACTGCACTACATATCGCAGTTACTCTACTCCGTATTTCTTTGTGATGATCAGTTCCAATCCCCCTTCTCCAAACGACGATCCGTCATCAGGGCGGCATCAGGAAGGCTGCATCTGCAGGTGCCTGCTACAACAATAATGCTGTAGATCAGTACTGTAATAAGTACTACTTCGACACGGACTGTGTCTAATTCACACCAAAATTAAAAATTTGGTTGAAATTGAAATGGTGTGATAAAAAAAGTTGAAAGTTTGTTTATGTAGGAAAGTTTTGATGTGATGGAAAAGTTGAAATTTTGATGAATTATTTTAGAACTAAACACGGCGTAAATAGTGGAGTACTCCAGTATTAAGCTACTCCGGCCGACAGTAGTAGACTTGCAGTATTTGTTTAAGACTGACTTGCAGTTGTATTAAAGTTGCTCATCCGATTCCCATGAACGAACAGGGCAAGTGGGGAACATGCCATGTGCCGTACGTAGTACAGTGGTACTAGTATATTGTGTACGTACGTACTAGTACTAGTATACTCCTGCGGTCCTACTGATACAGGCCAGAAAGCCCAAGATGAGACGAATACTCAGCCCAGCTAGGTACCGTACCGACTACCGACCGCCTCGATCCACCGGGCGACACACCTCAAGCTCCTCTTCGGTCCTCACCATCACATGACCTGTCCTTCACACCCTCTGCCCGTCTCTCCGGTCTCAACCGGACAACAGGTCGCTTCGTTAGGTGTGGTCAGGAGTCGAGGACTACTACTAGTCTGTTGCCAGCTCGCCCAGCTGTGCAGCGTGATGCATGAACTACACGCGCTGGGATCAGATCTCTACTATAAGCTGCGATCGGTAACGGCGATCTGTTTAACATTATCCTTTGGGGCTTTCCGTGACACCACCGCTGCATTTCGTCCAAAAATTTGGGAACGGGTAAAGTAGAACAGGCGCTGTGGCGGTCCATTTCTCGTACGAACGTCTCGTGGGCAGCGACGGCCGGCGAACGCGCACGTCGATCTCAGCGGTAGCCATACGCCCATACGCCTCAAATTAAGGCGACGTCGACATGAAACGACGAAAACGGGAGGGAGGGAAAGCCGGGGAGGGCAAAAAAGGCGACGCGGTTGGTGCGCGACACGTCCGTGCGCGCGTGCGTGTGCGCTTGCGCACAACTGAAAACGACCGGTGCACGCAGGCCGCGTGCGCACGAGCGGCTAGCCGGCTACACGTTCGCGTGAGCGCGCTCGTACACACATCGATCAGTTTTTGGAACATGAATATGTGCCCTGGCAGTCTGGCACACGAATACGACGAGCAAAATCGAACGGCGGATGCCAGCTACAGTACCCGGTTTAGGAGTCTGTACGTACGTGGAGCACGTCGTTGGAGTTAGTGATGACATATTAATGCTGGTGCACGTGTGTCGATTATTAACTTAAACGCGACGGGGTACGATCCGAGCCCGTACGTGCATCGCGATCGATCGGGGCATGCAATTGACAGGAACCGAAGCTGGTCCGCAGCTTCCGGGATGTAGCAGGATTAGTAACGTACTCACGTACAGTACAGGGAGTCTGGTAGGAGCTATTGCCCACCTTAACAAATCATCATCCGCACATGCAACGCCACCTCGATCCGAACCTTAATCTGCCCGGTCAAATCGAGCAACCACCAGCAGCGGAGCCGGACAGCCAGGACGGGAACTGAAATGAACCCCAACACCATCACGCTGCATATTTGAATATTCACGGCAACGCGAGTGACTTGTACGTTTTCTCGATCGATCTGCCACTGGATGCTCGAGTTTTTTTTGTTTCGTCTTCTCTTGTCGCCTCGGAACACAAGTTGGGGAGATATTAAATCAGTTCGTGCGACAAGATAAGCGCTAATCAACCAACGAAAAGGCCGCGGCGGGGGGGCCTCTCCGTGATACGGAGCAGTGAACTGACGAGGACGACCAGGCAGGCGACAGCTAAAGCCCCGGCCTCGCACGTGCGACGGGCGCATGATGCGGCTTGGCACGCGCGGGAACTGATGGCTTTGGAATCTTGCGGCGGGTGGCGTGCGTGCATCCGCTGCCTCGATGGACGCAAGCTGGCCCTGTCCTGGGTAGAGAGACTAGAGAGAGGGGCTCGATCGATCAAGTGTACTACTACATCATAGATTAATCTATTCGAGATCATAGATTAATCCATCCGAGATCACGTCGCGCACGCATGGCATGGCCATTGGCCAGCGTGTGCACTGCACGGACGACCGCACGGCCTCGTTTCTGTGGCTCGTGGCCTCGTGCATCGATGCCAACTGGTGCAGCTAGGAGTACTACGACCAGCGGTCGCCATGAACAGTGGAGTAACGTGTGTGCGTGCGGGCGGGCTCGCTGCTCGATCGGCCTCGGCGCGCATGCATGCTGGTGCATCAACATCACGAGTTCATCATTCCAGGGTACAGGTACAGCACGGAGTGACCAAAGTGGTCAGAATCAGACGGGGAACAACGCTCGGCGCAGGGGCACGCGTAGCGGCTGCAGAGGGAAAAAGGTGCCGCGGCGCGCCATCCGTTGTACTACTTCTATCCTATCTGGTCTCGTACGAAGCCTCGTACTCTGACAACCTTTCTCGACGTTTTTTCTTTTTCTCCTGCGGTTCTCCAAAGCGATTTCTGGAGTAGCGAATTTTAAGATCGGACTACGAGGTACAGTATTACTTGAATCGTTTCGTTTTGGGGTGATTCATAGCAAATTTGTTCTGGGTAGGGAGATATTCACAGCAGAGAGTGTTCAGCACTTTAGCGGAACGATGCGGGCCCGGATCATCGAGCTACTAACCGCAGTAAAACGTCCCCCGTGGCTAGTTGATGGGCTGCACCGTTTGCCACAGCCGTATTAGGTGGGCCATTAAAGCCCATGTAGTAACTTAAGAGCAGGAAAGAAATAAGTCTGTATTCTCTTCCTCATCTCTTAGTGCTGATTAAATCGCCTCCCTTAATTGCAAAATCAGGTATAACGTCTCCAAATCTTTGAAAACGTGTAAATTGACTCCTTCGATGGTTTGGAAAGTGATTTTTGCTGACGTGGCAAGTTGGCTGTGGTTTTGACTCGCTAAGTTAACAGGTGGGATCCCACATGTTAGTGACGTCCTCATCTTATCTTCTTCCTCACCTCTCCTTCCTCTCTCTTTCCAAGAAAAGCTACAGAACGATATCCCGTCGTCACGGGACGATTAATGAGAGCGAATCGTTGTCTGCCTCATATGCAAGATGTCGATAGGCTCCCCACGACCCACATGATGAACTTGTTGGGCTTTTATCGCATTGTCTTGCCGAGTGTGAACGTGACTTCTTCTTCCATTAGTCGTAGGACACACGCAAGAGGTGCTCACATGCTAGCTGGGCCTGCAGGAAAGAGCCATGGTCAATTATCTTGTTTTATGTTTATCTTTTTCTTAATTATCTTGTTTTAAGTATCATATCTGATATATATATATATAGGTATCATGTCTAATACCCAGGTACCATATATGATATCCACGGTATCTACAAATCTGATACCTAGGTATCAAGTCTAAATATCAAGTATGATACCCAAGTACCATATATGATACCCTAGGTATCAGGTCTAAGTATCAAGTATGATACTCAGGTACCATGTATGATACCCACGATATTTACGAAATCTAGTACCTAGGTACCAGGTCTAATTATCAAATATGGTACCCAAGTATCATATATGATACTCACGATATCTACAAATTATGATACCTAGATATTGGATATAAATATAAGTATGATACCTAGATACCACATATGATACATATGGAGTACCAGGTCTGTTACCTTGTAGGTTCATAACATATACGGTACTATGTAGTACCAAGTATCATGGGATTTCATAGATGATAAGTACATGATTTCTCCATACTTTGTAATAATTAGTCATAGATGTGTGTATCTTTATTGGTCTAACCTAATTAGCACATGACCCAACAAGAATATTTATTGTGAAGATATGTACTTCCTCCATTCCATAATATAAGGCACGACTACTTTTTTTAGATGTTCCATAACATAAGGCATGTATGCAAGCATACAATTAACTATGACCTTTTCTCTATTAAATTATTACTTTTTTGAATCCTCCACTCTCATGTTATCTAATTCTATTGGATGCATGCCATTATATTTATTAGGATGATCCAAACTACAAGATGATAATAATTATTTCTTGGTCTTTAGGTTAAGAGTGGTTGTGCCTTATATTTTGAAATGGAGGGAATATCAATTGTCCTAATCTCATCAGCATATGGCCTAACGAGATACTACTAGACTATTATTAGTCCATATCAGCGTTTAGACCAATAGGAAAACTCTTTTCTTAGTATCAGCCCACCTGAGTCCCACCTAGGCCAACCAGTCCCGCTTCCTTACAGTTCAACCAAACTAATCCAGATAGGAGACTTGATTACATGAGCACTACCGCCACGTCCTTTCCGGGAAGGGGGGGGGGGGGAGCAGCATGTCGTGCACGATCAAGATCATAAACTATACCGTCAGATGAATGGTATTCCATCCCCTAGCTGTCCTCTTTCATATATTCTCTCTTCCTCCATCTTCCTCCTTTGTCCTTTCTCACTGTCCAGTGGTAGTGGAGCCCGGGAGGGTGGTGGCAATGGCTAGCCGAACCCCTCGAGCATTCGGGGAAGCTTGGGGAGAGGAGACGCCGACGACAACATTAGAGTTGGGGAGGCCCGGCGAGAGCATGTCGTTGCGACTCTTCACCATTGGCTTCCGCAGTGCACCCGCTGCTTGTTTCACTCCCTCATGTCACCGCGTGCATCCCAGTATCCCATGCCCCCACGACGATGATGTAACTGTTGCCACCCCCTCCCATCCTGCACAAGCACTTGATCACGACCGCCGCCACCACCACCACTGATTTACTCGACACCTTCTCGCCTTCCCATCTGGAGTTGAAGCAGGGTCAACGAGCTGGCAGCTAGTGAGGAAGGCGGTTCACGGCAGAGGATGAGAGGAGGGAGGCAAGGGAAAGGGGCGGTGACAAGGGAGGTGACAAGCTCGAGCTCTCCGTTCCATCCATCATGTTCCTCCCCCCGATATGCTATCCCGTCAGCCGTCTTCCTCAACCGATGTGCCATCCCGTCTATCGTCTTCCTCCCCTGATGAGTTGTCCCATCTATCAGTGTCAAGGATAAGGCATACCTCCTATACACATGTTCGTGGCATACGATAATACTATATACCTGATATTATAAGAGAAAGTATCCTTTAGTTAAGGAAATATGACAAAGAAAGAAGGAATTATCTTTCCGAAATAGAAGGTGCCAGAATCTTAGTCGGGAAAGATAAGGTCTCCTTAAACCCGTGTCCTGTTATATGTCCTTAAACCAGAATATGGGAGATACGGGAAATATGACAAAGAAAGAAGGAAATTATCTTTCCGAAATAGAAGGTGCCAGAATCTTAGTCGGGGAAGATAAGGTCTCCTTAGAAGCCATAGAGAAGAAGATGATCTACAGTACATATAACAGACCCTGACATCGAGTTACAAATCATAGCCAAATCCACACCCAGAAGCAATCCAAAGGAAGCTAGCGTCCTATTCGCTGAATTTATCTCATCGGACCGTTCTCAACAACTTTTAGTCGGCAGATAAGTCTAATCGTCCTATTCCACATTTGTAATCCATGTGATATTTCAATCCATATATACATATAAATTGGAGCAGGGTAAAAGTTATTACTCATCTTGAGAGCCTGGACCATTATAAATCTTTGTCTCGTGTTCCGTAGATCCGATCTCACATACATCCTGGTTCCGACGATCCCCATACTCTACAAATGCCGTTTGCGAATATATCTCGTCGACACTATCCACTGTCTTCCACCCCCAATGTCCCGTCCGATCCCCCAATGCGTCGTGGTCTAGGAGGCTTGCGACAACCAGATTGTTGCGTCGGTAGAATCCTCACGCGCTTAGCTCCCTCACCATGGGAGGAGATGTTGCCGACGAGGGCCTCGTGCTGTAATAGCGCAAGGATGCCGAGGCGCGAGGATAAAGGGTAAAGGATGCCACAGGTCGAGGAGACCTCCTCTTCGTCGCCCTTGGCTACATGTGTCACCCCCGACGTTGGCTAGAGCAAATGTGGTAGATGGGAGATAGTCAAAGTGGAGGCACTGTGGAAGGAGGAAGAACCGCTGACGGGAAGGAGCATGACGCTAACGACGGTCCACCCGTGATGGAGCCTAATGAGGCTCGCTTGGCATCGCCATCCGTGATAAAGAAGGTGACGCTAGTGGGAGGTAGGTGGGTGTGAGCCCAGGATCAATGATGTCACCACCTCTAGTCCGAGAACATTATCGGCTACTTAGGTTGGTTCCTGCACTACAACAGCCTTGTGGTCATGGACCTCCTCCGCCTATAGCTTCCCTACATTGCTAGAAAGCGCCGCACCCGTCACCGGCAAACTCTAGGGCCTTGAGGAGGAGGTGGGCACCGAGGGGAAGAGGCCAGTAAGCTCGCCGCTTCCTGCCACCTCTACTCAGTGGATGGGATGAGACGAAGAGAGGGGCCCTTGCTACATCGTCCCTATAAGCTGAAGCAGTCGATAGGAGAAGAGAAAAAGTACACTTGACATGTGGGTCTCAAATGTTATTTTAATTTATTTTCCTGGTTGTAATACCATGTTAGATGAAAAACATGTTTTAATAAGAGGGCTGCTACAAAACAGGATCCCGTTTTGTAGCAGCCCTCTCAAAAAACCTAGACTACGGTATCCCGTTGGTATTTAATAATGTGGGTGTTACTTAGGATAAAACCGGTATAAAAACTACTCAAAGAGGTAAAACAAACAGGTTTAGAAAGTTGGAGGTATCTGGTTTTATGATTAAGGGACGGGTATGAGACAAAGGCTATAGTTGAGGGATGTATAATGGACTTTTACCATGTGAAAAATGTCAAAACAGACCATCCTCTTAAACTGGTGGCCCACAATGGTATCTTCCCACACAGAAAATAGCTTTTGACCGGAGTCCAAAATTGGTTGAACTGCTTTAACATCCGTCCCAGAAGAATAACACTGCTCGCAAAAACCAGAAATTTTCTGGACATACGGACATACCTGCGCGGCTGGCGACTGGGTGCGGTTGCACTCCCGCGTAAAACACGTCACATTCTAACTTGCTTCAAACAAACGCCATCATCCATCGGATCATCCCATCTTCCCTAAGCCTCGGGGCACCAAGTAGCGTTCGGTACAGACCCCCATCCTCTCCCACTAGCTCATCGCCTACGAATCCCCGTCCGATTCCTGTACGCTTCTTGCAGGCTTGCAGCTCTCAACCTCCTCGTCGACGCCGGGGAAGGGAAGCCTGCGTTCGGGCGAGCGATGGAGCAGGGAAGCGAGAGGCAGGACGAGCGGCCGCCGCTCCCGTGCGCGAACGGCTGCGGCTTCTTCGGCTCTGCCGACACCCGTGGCCTCTGCTCCAAGTGCTACCGCCAGACCGTGATGTCCCAGGCCTCCGCGCCGTCGGCCGCAGCACAGTCCGCGGAGCACGACCAGGTGGTGTTGCCGGCGCCGGAGGGCGTACCCGTGGACGAGGGGGCGATGCCGCCGCCGCCGCCGCGGCACGGGGCGAAGACGAAGAGCAGGTGCGCTGCGTGCGGGAGGAGCGTGGGGCTGATGGGGTTCGAGTGCCGCTGCGGTGCCGTGTTCTGCGGCGCGCATCGCTACTCGGACAGGCACGACTGCGGCTACGATTACAGGGGCGCCGGGCGCGACGCCATCGCCCGCGCCAACCCCGTCGTGAGACCCGACAAGGTGGAGAAGCTCTGAAAAAAAAGGAAAAGCTACAACTGCTCGATCTTGCCAACATTGCCATGCCCGAACCAAACGATTGGTCGATTGCTGATTTGCTTCTCGTGCGAGATGGAGTCGGTACTCGGTACTGATCTATGTATGGAGATATGATATATGTAGAGATTGGAAATTGATGATTCTGTGTGGCTTATTGTGTTGCGCACATATCACTTCGATCTTCTAAAACTTTCAGTTAGCACAATACCGTGGCAGGATACAATTTTATTGTTCATGGAAGTAGCTGCCAATTCTGAATCTATAGCACAACCATTTGCAGATTTGCTCCCTTTCTTTTGCAGTATTAAAGACGTTAGTTGTTATAATGAGTAAAACTTCCTTTGGATGCTTAAGCAACATGCGCATCTGGTGTAGTGGTATCATAGTACCCTCCCACGGTACTGACCAAGGTTCGATTCCCTGGATGCGCATTCTTTCAGTTTTTTTAGCCATTATATTTGCCAAGTGATATCCCTGCTCACCTGTTGCTTTTGTCCGCCATTTCGAATGCCAAGTGCTATCTCTTCTCACATTTACTTTTGCTTACCATGTCATATGCTCGTCCTTGATTACAAAAATGCCTACTACGATCTTCATTTATTTGCATACTCAATTTTTCGTCACTGAAATCCAAAATGTCCGTCCAATTGCAGAATAGCTTGTGTATGTATTGCTCAATGCACACCATCTGTTCGTCGAAACGTCGACATAGATCAATCAGCAAGTAGCGGATCATTCCAGTGTTGATTTTCCAAAATGCCTGATCGTTCCGGCATAGTGGCAATCGAGGCCAGCTACAACAAGCTTGTCAGTTGTCACCGTCCTAATTCACGATTTCACATGGAGCCGGTCAGCCGGATGCAACGGGAGCTCTGCTGTGCTTCTCGGCGTAGACAAAATCGGTGATCCTCTCCAGGAGCACGTCGAAGTCGTCCTGTGTCTTGAGGAGGTTCACCCGCGTGTACCGCGAGATGATCCCCGCCGCCAGCAGCAGCGATCTCGCGGCAGTCGACGTCTTCCTCCCACTCGCATTTCACCCACGCGTAGGCTGCTCATCAGGAGAGACCAAACACACCAGACACAACTTCAGCCCCGTCTCCGTCCAACACCGTCGCCACCTCGCATCACCACCACCCAGCCAGTCGCCTGAACACGCCCCGCCCCCGCAGCATTCATCAGCCCACTCAGATCTTCTCATTTAAACTCTTTCTCCGCTGCAGTCCACGAACTTGTAAGAGTGTGCAGCCGGGCAGCATTCATCAGCCCACTCAGATCTTCTCATTTAAACTCTATCTCCGCTGCAGTCCACGAACTTGTAAGAGTGTGCAGCCCGGCCACGTATCGTAGGTCACCTAGGTCACATTAGGCCAACTTCACCACAGGCCCAACCGAAACCACAACTATATATCCTGAGTCTACACAACCCAAAATACTAGTCTGATGAAAGAGAACTGCCACCACCTTTTAAGTTGTCCTCCCCCACCATCAATTATTGATGTGGGACTAAACCCAAGCAACAATCTTCCCCGTCACATCAACCCATGTGACCCCGAAGACTTTTACCTGGCCTCCCCCACCATTTGACCTTTGGAAATTGTTTCGGATTTTAAACCTAAGTTCTGGTACCACTTATTAGATAATCAGTCCGAAATTACCATCAGAAACCAAACACGGAAGAAACTCCATAGGAGATCTAAACATGATGACAACACCGAGGCACGATATTTGTTAACGAGGTTCAGCCGAAGCCTACATCCCCGGGGCACAGTTTATGGGGTGCTACTCCTCAATTCAGTATATTACAGCATACCAGAGTTACAACTACCCTGGGCCGGACGCCGCTGGCAGACGCTACCTCTCGCTATGCTAAGTCGTCATATCCGGTTACAACAAGTTTGTCCTTCTAATTAAAAGGATACTAGCATAGAGTCTGACTCTTACTCTACTCCAATAACTAGTACAACTACAAGTCCTAAATTGTAACCGACTTTGTACGCATATTCGACACAAACTCTAATAGAGTGTGGAGAGTAACTCCGTCGCCACTGCCATCCACAAGCCGACGCAACCTAGCCGCCGCTCGCAAGCCAGCGAGATGCCTGTCACCGCCACCGTCGCCGTTCACCACTGTGCTCCCAGCTTCGGCGGCAAACCTCAGCCCATCTGCCTGGGAGCCGAGGAAAAAGCCCCATCACCACCGTCCTTCCACTGCGCGCACTCCCGGCAGCCAGCTCAAGCAGGGGCGAGACGGGCGGATGCGAGCGGAGGGGAAGAATCGGTTGAGGGAGGTATTTTCGGCTTGAACTGGCCCGTCAATTATATATATTCTAAGAAGATAGCGAGCCCATTGTTTCGCTTAGAATAAGCCAAATGGCATATTTGCATACGAAAAGTAATTTGTGAAAAAAAAATATATACGTGTTCTTAGCTTAGCGATCTAAAAGCAAAAGCTAAAAAATAAACTTCGATGAAAAAACCTTATCAGCTCGAAATTTAAGATTATAAATTAAAATTTTGGTTGATAAGCATAAAAGATGAGGATGTGTTTTGACAAATCAACAACGATTTTATAGGAGACCCGATTATAAGAATGAAAGGATGGACACATATCTTATTTTAGATACTAATTAATGAATAAACAGAACGGACACAAAGCAGACAAGCAAAACTATCTACTCCAGGGAAAGGGCTCTCGCATCGCCCTCTCCACGGGCGACACGAGAGGTGACGCCGCCACCGTCTTCTTCCTCCTCCTCCCCTCCTTCTCTGCCTCGCCGCCGCCTGAGCGGGCGCCGGCAAAGTCGCGCGGCCGCAGGGACGGTGGCGGCGGGGCTTCGCCTCAGCGCGCGCTCGGCGGCCCGGGGAGCTGGCCGGGCGGCGACGGTGGCAAACCGTCCGAATCCGCGCCCGCCTGGCCGGATCCGGCGGGGCAGCGCTTGGCGGCGGGGCGGAGTGGTGGCGGCGGTGACTGGCGGTGCCTGGTGGTGGCGTATAGGGCCGGCGGCGGCGGAAACCCCCGCCCAGATCCGCGCTATTTTGGCCAGATTTGGTGGGGCTGACGCCGGGCGACGGCGGGCGGCAGGGAAGCAGGCGTGCTGGCAGCGGGGAAGAGGCGGCGACGGTTGCGCGGGCGGCGCAGCTGAGGTCGTGGGCGACGCGGTCAGGCGCGTGTGAGCGTCACCAACGGCGGTTGAGGCCGTTTGCCCGAAGGCCGGTGAGGATGGCGACGCGGGGCAAGCTCACGGCGGTGGCGGAGCAAGCTCGCGGCGGTGGCGGCACCGCGGAGCTCGCGGCGACGTCGGCGGCGGCAACGGTGCGGGAGCACGGGGCGACGGCGACGGTGGTAACGGCGTGGATTTCATGGCGATGGTGGCATCAGCGGCTTGTCGGCGGCGACAGCACGGTGGCTGGTCGACGGCTTTGGCGGCTGTTGGTGGCTGTGGCATTGGGGCTCTCGCGGCGGAGGCAGCAGCGCGGAACTCGTGGCGACGGTTGCGGTAGCGGCTGGACGACGGCGATGGGGCTGCGGCTGGTTGGCAGCGAGGTGGCCGTCGGCAGCAGCGGCCGTGGTGGTGGTGGGAGTTGGCATGGTGGCCTCGGTCGGCTAGCCGAGGAGGTGGCAGACGGCTGCATCTGGCCGGTGCGGGAGAGTACGGAAGAGGGGTCGGAGACCGGCTTGGCGCAGAAAGGCGCAGCCGATGGCAGTGGAGGCCGGCTCGGCGCGAGAGGCGCGGGCGGCGGAGATGGAGGGCGGCTTGGCGCGAGAGGCGCGGCCGATGGAGGGAGGCCGGATTGGCGCGAGAGGCGCGTCCGGTGGAGGAGGCCGGTTCGGCGCGGCCGGCAGAGGAGGAGGCGACCCTGGTGCGAGGAGGAGATGCCGGTGGGCGTGGCACGATCTTCGGCGCTCGAAGGCTGGCCGGCGGGGGCGCCAGTGCGGGGGTCCCACATGTAGGCAGAGGTTGTGTGGTGGTGGAGCATCGGTGCGTCAGCCATGGATTCGCAGGTGGTGTGCGGCGGGTGAAAACCCAGTCCGGCCTTGCCGGGCTGACAACGATGGTTAATTCCCCCTCCTGAGGGCGTTGTCGTGCTGTCTCACCCCTCAGGGCGATCTCGTCTGTGTTCTTTTGTTGGTTTAGCGGCGGCCGGTCCGATGCTAGCATCCTCCTGGTCGTGTGTGTTGGCGCTGTAGGTGTGTGGGGTTGTATATTTTTTTCTTTTTTCCTGGTTATGACCCTCCAGGGTTATAATCTTATAATTTTTTCCTGCTCTATCAATAGAACTTCGCACCGTCTCGTGCGAGTCGTTAAAAAAAACTATCTACTCCGGGATTAGTCAAGGAGAAATGCGGCGGGAGAAGTGCCATGGACCCGTAGTGGTTTACTGGTATGTCGTTTTAAGACGAAATTAATTGATGCTATGAACATTTAATTAAATCGGACCCGGTGACAGCCTTATGATATGATACTACACGCCAACTACTCCCTTGGTGTACGTGACACCGTTGTCCCAGATCATTAATGAAGAAGCCTGGAGGACAATGGCCATTTTTTATTTGCGACGGGGCTATAAACTATCATGGGCGTACTCCTCCTTCCAAAAATAGTTATCTTTCTATTTTTTTAGAACAAATTAAGATTTAACACGCAAAGAATATATTACCCCTTATTTGAATGAAAGTAAAACAGTGATAAAGGTAGAATAGGTAGAAATTTGAATTTGAGGTGACTGATGTGACTAGTATTACTCTCAAGTGACAAGTACTGTGGAATTTAAACTTTGAAAAGACAACTATTTTAGGACAAGGAACTACCATACAATATGACAATGAGATCTTTAGTAGGTAAAAAAAATATCATTAAAGATAGTAAAAGAAGATGCCACTAATACTAGTTCAAAGGTAAAGATAAATAGAGAGAAGAAAAGAAACAAATATAACAAAGTAGTCATGGTATTATTAACAGAACACTAGAGGATATATCGCGTTTAATTTATGGATATTGGAATTAGTATTAGTGGCGCTAAGTTATGTTGACATTTTAATCTTTCATAAATAAAATGTGAAAAATATATATGCTCTTACGTGAGAAAAATATAATGCTAACCGCATATCCTGCTATTAGCTGATTCAGTGGTAGTAGGTGATTCTAACTTGATGACGATATTCAGAGACTACTAGGGCCTGTGCATCTGGTGTAGTGGTATGGTATTATAGGTGTGTTTAGTCCCTGAAAAAAGTTGAAAGTTTAGGAAAAGTTGGGAGTTTGGAAAAAATTTAAAAGTTTATGTGTAGGAAAGTTTTTGATGTGATATGATGTGATGGAAAATTAGAAGTGTGGGGTAGTTGGGGTGAATTAAACACGGCCATAGTACCCTTCCACGATACCGAGTCAGGTTCTATTTTCCGGATGCACATTTTTTTTCAATGCAACTAAGTACTATCTTAGCCCGCATTTTCGTTTTTGCATGTGCTATCTCTGCCCACATTTTCCCTTTTGCTCGCACCCATGCCATATGCATATCACATTACCATTTTCCCTGCCATGCCATATGCATATCTTTTCTTTTACTAACCGGCACATAACAGTATCAATATAATTGTATAGAGTATGATTAAAAGTATTTACAAAGAGTTCGAAAAGGAAATAATTATATAAGTGTTTTTATGGAAACTAAGGTAACATATTCATAAGTCTTTTTGCTCCCGCTCGTGCCCAAGTTTTTCCTTCTCCCTTTATCTTAGAGGCACATATTAATGTTTTTAGAGAAACTTCAAGGATGACGCATGCTGATGGAGTATGCACACAAATTAGTGTTCTGCCTTAAGTAGTAAATGTAACATGTATGATATTCATTTAATTACATATTCAATTGTTGATCACTGAAACACATAATTGCTTGTGTATATCTACATCATTCGTCAATACACACAAATCAATATCTACCTGTTCGTCCAAATATTGACGGGGAACAATCAACGTCTAGCTGATCATTCCCCTTGATTATTGTACCCATGAACTTACCCAAGAACAATCAGATAGTAGAGCTGATCGTTCCGGCACAGCGCCCATCGAAGCCAGCTAGACGAAGCTTGGCACCCTCTCAATTCACGATTTCTCACATGGAGCTGGAGCCACCGGGAGCTCTGCCGTGCTCCTCGGCATCGACGAATTCGGTGATCCTCTCCAGGAGCACGTCGAAGTCGTCCTGCGCCTTGAGGAGGCTCATCCGCGTGTACCGAGCTTCGGCCTCGGATAAAGTGCCGGACCGCGAGATGATCCCCGCCGCCAGCAGCGTCTCGTAGCAGTCGACGTCTTCCTCCCACTCGCATTTCACCCACGCGTAGGCTGCCCATCAGGGGGAGACCAAACAAGCCAACACATGAGCACAAAGATTTTGGTTGACAGAAATTGATTTTGAGTGTTAGCGAGCGAGACAAACTGATCACCTGGCGATGGCTCTTTGATCCGGTTGAAGTAAGTGCAGTACTGGGGCGGTATCTTCTGCAGCGAGATCCGGGTGGACCGCGACACGACGGCGTTGAGCCTTCGCCATCGGCTCCTCATCACGTCATAGCCGAAGGCGAAGATGTCCTCCTTGCCGTGCAGGTTGGCCAGTATCACCTTTAGGATCTTCAGCATCCGGAGCTGGGTGTCCCGGGACGCGCCCATGATGCTCTGCTCTACGTACGAAAGTGCTCTTTTCGCCACCTTCTCGTCCCTTATCAGCGCCCATCTGCGCAACGCACAGCACGGTATGACGTATATGTAGTGTACAAGTTTTTGCGTCGTTGTGTTCACGTGTCGCTTGCAATGTCAGGCTTAATTTGAGGGCGTGTACCCGAATCTGCTGCCGGCGTGGCCGGAGAGCTTGGAAGCGGTGAAGAGCATGACGTCCTCGTCGGCGGGCGCCGGGATGTGCGTCAGGTGAGGCCAGTAGTACGCGTGGTCGACGATCGCCGACGAGCCGGCGAGGACGGGCTTGCGCAACGCGGTGTCGGGGTTGTTCGGCGAGGTGACGAACTCGATGAAGCCTTTGGTGGAGTTTCGCGAGCCGTTGTTTGACCACGTAGCGGTGGTGCCGTCCCATCTGTACTCCCGGCCGTCAAACATGTCGGTTTGTGACTTGTACGCCTACACATATCATCGATCAAAGCAGTTCACTTCAGCACGACTTAATTAACTGAGATCATCGTCAATGGCATGGTTCGCATGCAGGTTGTCAGCGTGTGGTGGTGTTTGGAATCACGGACCGGGTAATACGGCACGGTGGCGACGACGCTTGCCGGCGGCGAGTCGGCGTTGCCGTCGGGGGAGAGCGCGTACACCAACGCGTTGATGAGCTGCATGGAGCCGGCCCCGAAGACCAAGTACTTGTCGTCGACGACCGCGTTGCCGACGGCCCTGTGCAGCAGCCGGATGTGGCGATCGAGCTCGACGGAATGGAAGCGGCCGCCGGTGGTGATGTAGCTCAAGCGGTGCCACCCGGAGAACACCACGGCGCTGGCTGCCGCGTGCCGTCTCCAGTACGGCTCCAGGAACAACGGGTTCCCGCTGCACAAAACCATTGCAGGATTAGTGTTAGGGAGTACGTGCCGTGCTACGTACCAGCGGCTGTGCTACACATTCTGTACGGAATGATAGCTCATTTGAGCATTTGCAATGTGGGGGCCCCAAACCAGAGAGAAGAATAAAAGACCGACTCTACACATTGTATGGACCTTTTGCATAGATACACCTAAAGGAGAGAGGGGAAATGATCTCGAGTCAAATACCAGGAGAATACTAGTACACGCGCCCGGTTAGACAAGAAAAATAAAAATGCGGCGCTGCTACTGCTACATCTTCCTCCCTCGTTCCCATCTTAAATAATTTTTATTTTAAACTACTTATCTGATCTATAATCCGAGTTGTATTCTTCGTAATTAAATTTTTACAACAAGATATCACATGATTATGTATATTCTAATAAAAAAATATATATTTCAACCTGTTAAAATTTAGTGTTTCATACGTGATAGCAATATGTTTCAATGTGTGTTCCATTAGTATGCATATGTGGTAGAGTTTAGGATCCTTAAGTAAATTATATATTGTGGATGTTCTTAATCTCACACGCGCCAGTTAAAACTGATATATTGGGCTGGTCTGTCAGTATTTCCGGTAAGACCCAGGTTAAAACAGATTTTACTTGAGCCAGGTTTGTACGGCCCAAATATTGACATTTAGTCCTTGTTTAGATACGGCCCAGCCACATGTGTGGGCAACGATTGTTTTGACTCGACCTGTATAATGCTAGACCGCAGAGACAAACAAAAAAAAAATTAACCTGATCTCTCGATATTTTCCAGCGATGACGTAAAATCCTACTTCTAGAACTAGAAGTAGTCATGGAAGAAGATTAATTTGGGCTGGAAGATTAATTTAAACTATTACTTAAAAAATATTTGTACGTTGCAACAGAAAATATACTAATTTGAAATTATGCCACCATGCATGAATAATTAATATTCGGTCACAACTGATTGTGACGCCGACTTGTGTACATCCATCACCCGATCACGGAAATTGTTAGTTTAAGCTTCATGATAAAAAAAAAATCCTAAATTGTCACATCACTTATAATAGGGAAAATAATGACACGAAATTATAACCCACTTTGGTTCAAAACTGATACCATATCATGAAAAATATCTAGTTAAAATTTCCGATGGTTCTTTTTAGTTGGAAACATTTTTTCTAGTTGATTTTATTGGGTTGTTATGACTTAATTTCTTGTGCTCGTCTTCTCCTCGTGTACTTTGTGGCCTTGATAAGCTGACGTTCTGTTTCTAATATTTTTCTTTGGAGTTTGGTTCGGTAACACAGGGCCACAAAATACATGATTCTGTTGATTGCTTTTGTTGCGAACAGTATTGGCTTCCACTCACCGTCAGTTTTAGAAGCGGGATCATGTATGCAGAGATGCGAACAGTATTGGAATCAGTAGTCGCTAGGAATCAGGATACGGGGTGATTAGAGGAATCATAAACAGGATTATGTACCAAAACGGAAGAAACAAATAAAATAGATCAGGACTCAAGGAGCGACGGATGAAGAGGCATGAGTACAGAAAACTCTTTAATTATTATAATAGGTAAAGACTGTAGTATTAATTATTGTGGTGACAGGATGGTTAGATATGTTTCATGTGAAATTGTTGGGGCAAGAAACACCTCTTGCAAGGACATTAATTTGGGCAATAACATTAACTTAAACTTTGGGAGTACCTATTTTTTTATAGAACTAGTATGCAATAAATAGTGGAACTATCAAACAGAGGTGCACTGGTAGTGGTTACTGCAGCTGGGGTTGGAGCTTAGATTCAAGTTGAAATGAGGAACAATTATGACTATAAATAGCGCAGACACTACATACAATTTCTGTTTGTAAGGATGGTTTTTTTTTTCCCTTTTCAATATGTAAACCAAGTTTGGAATTACAATTTTATGGTATAATAGGCGGCTAGCGTATAAAGATTTTCAGATTTTTTTTTACAACTATTTCATCTATATATTGAACTATCTTATTGATGATATTTGAGATTTAATAACAAATCGTGGGATGCCAAAGGGATAAAATAACCGGTTCCGCATGGACAAGAATATCCGCCGGCCGCGGATGCGCCCCTTGCCATGGCGCCTGAAGCCCTGAACACTCGGAGGCTCGGAGCAAGATGATTGATAATTAATCCTATTCGGCAGCCATCGCCATGTGCCAACGTACGTGTGCAGTAGCCAAGCCAAGGCACCGGCCAAGAAGATCTGAAGAACACGAGAGCCAAATTAGTTACCTGTCGGCGTCGGCGGTGCAGTTGGGCGTCCGGACGGAGCAGTCCGGCCCGGAGAAGCAGCGGTTGCACTCGCACCCGGGCCGCCCATCCTCGCCGGTGACGCCATCCAGGAACACGTTGCCGTGGCCGGAGCAGTCGGCGGCGGCCACGGCCTCGGCCTCCCTGGCCGCCTGCAGCGCCCAGCTCAGCCCGTCGCCGAGCCGCTCCGGCGTTGCCGTCGGCGAGGACCTGAGGAGGTGGTGCGCGAAGAAGACGGCGTTGAGCAGCAACGACGAGCAGAGGAGTGCGTGGAACGCGAGCCCTGCAGATCCCAGGCTCTGTGACCTATGCCGTCCCGTCTCCATTGCTTTCCTGTCTCGGGGTGTCTCCAATGACCTCACCGTCGGCCACTGGGCCACTGCACTGTGAGCCTGTGAGCCTACCGGTTTATTAATCGGTTTCTAGCACAGCGCGTGTGGCCCCAGCTTTGGTTCGATTATAAAATCTGTGCTTATAAAATATTTTGTCCAAATCGGAGTTGTGATCGCGTGCAGGTAATTCTTTCATACAAAGTACAATATTTTCGATTTGAACAGTCCCCGTCAATTATATGTTTTTCTGAGAAGTTTGAGATGCGTTTTTTGACAAATCAACAATGATTATATATATATATATATATATATATATATATATATATATATATATATATATATATATATATATATATATATATATATATATATATATATATATATATATATATATATATATATATATATATATATATATATATATATATATATATATATATATATATATATATATATATATATATATATATATGTATATAGTACGCCTGACTATAAGGATGGGACGTAGTTTTATTTTTCTAATTACGCGGTATATACGTACGCACACACTGACACACACCATTATACTAAAAAGACCAGGACAGGGTAGTTGATCAAACTCTCTGACCTCATTCATGGAATTATTGGGCCGGATTAAACACTAATCACTAATGCTGTGGGAGAATCACCGTGGTGGTTTTCTTCCCGGTATATACTGATTTAATCTGAAAAGTGAAATGATATTATATTAAAGCGGGCCCTCTAGCAGCCATATGATAAGAACACTCCAACTACTTAATTATTTGCTGTCCCCTGATCTCAGGTACATCAAATAATGTTCGATACTAAATGCAAACAATTACTACATTTGCAGCACTATATAAATTGATGAATTAAAAAAATCACCGGTTGGATCACTTTTTATTGCTAAAATAAAACTTTAAAACATTCTTAAACCAATCTTTTCACTGTGAATCAGGTAACTTTATCATTTTTAATATTGGACCACCCTTCACGCAACTCTCTTTACTATTCATATAAACCCTTTATTACAGTGAAGATAAGGCGTTACATGGATAGGGAAGCTCACTGGTATATTAAAACATATTTGTTTGAGGTTGTTAATAAGTGCTGAAGAAGTTATTTAGGGTGATCCAAACAAAAAAAATAGCAAAGTTACCCGATCCAAAGTAAAAGAATTAATTTAAATATATCTAAAGTGAAACTTTAATAATAAAAGATGACCCAAATTATAATTCGCTCTAAATAAAATAGTACTACATGACACATCATCACAGTCCGATGGTTAAGAAATTAATGCAAGCAGACCATTCACAAAGTAGCGAGAGTACGTATAAGGGAAGGAGTAAATTTCGTAAAACTAAAATAATACTTTATAAAATTATGAAACTATTCATTTGTTGTGAAATATCATATTTAATCAATAATATTCTATAGGATAGATATAACAAAGGCAGTGGATTGTCTCACGTAATTTTGTGCTGTGTTACACTTTACATGACAAACTTTTAGCTTCCATTTCATATATGAGTTTTATAAGGAGAGTTCGATTTAATATATAACTCTTTAATATATAGTATTTCTATAGGCACAATTGCATGTTGTACACAACTACACGGTTAATCTAGACCCACAATGCATTATTTTTTTCCATTAATTTTTTTACAAATACCTTATGAAAATATTGATGTTTAATGGCAACATTATTTCCACGAAACCTTGTTTATCTCTACATAACCATTGTTGGTCATAACGAAATACATAGAATGAATTGAAAATTGACCATTCTGATGTAAATTAGAACTAAACATATATTTGCTTGAGATGGATATCCTTGTTATTTGCAAACAGATCATGTTATAGAAGTAAATTCTGACCAAACAAAAGTTGATGAAATGATATATTGTGAGGTATAAAACTCATGATAGCCTTGTGACTCTTCTGTATCAATATATATGTGGCAAAGCTTTTGCTCTTTTTTAAAAAAAGATAGCCTTGTGACAAAATTAGTGCTAAATATTACGATGATAAGGTATAAGTATATTGGAAGTGTAGGTGCTTGTATGTTTTTTTTTTAAAAAAAACATACCTTTCTCATCCTTTATTTAAACAAAGTCCCTTCTTTAGACTAATAGAAAATAAATTTTCTGTTCATGAAAAAAAACATGCAAAAATACTCAAGCATATAAACGTAAAAATAAAACCATATAAAATAACAAAATCCCAACTAAAATAAACGAAAACTACACAGTCTAGCGCTACGATTTTAGGCTTAGTAATATGTAATTTGTATTTTTTTTAATAAATTTTAAGGCATTTAAAATCCAGTAGCAAATACCAAACATATGGTTTTTAATAAGCACGATTGCTAAAACTATCATATCGTAATATTACAACTTAAATATGTATATTTGTTTTATCTACAACCAAGATAATAAATAGCGTATAGTAAATTGGTAGCGGATTAGTGACTGGGTAGCGGATTGCGGATAGCGGGCGCTATTGCGGACGCTAAGTTTCAATAGCAAAATTAAGAAAAATAACCATAAATTTAGATTTTATATCAAGATTAACATCAAGTTTCACTTAAAAATTAAAATTTAAACTGCATGCTTAATTACTTCTACATTTCATAACATAAAAATTATGGAATAACATATTAATATATAAGATAAAGAAGGCACATTGTACTAAGTTATTCTATCCATATGTAAAGAACATCATTTTAGCATTATAGAGATCCAACAAAGTCAATAACAGACTGTATAGCGGTCGCGAAACGCTATAGCGGCTGCTAAGTTCCAATACGCTATATGTAGTCCGCTACTATCGCTATTTATTACCTTGTCTACAACTACTTTAAAAGTACAATCCTGCTCTCTTCCCTAGCGTGCGTAGCACGAGAAAATCCTGTAAACTGAACCGGCCCACCTCTACCCCGTATCATCAGTTAATAACCCTCCTACCCTCACCGTTTTTCTCAGTTTTTTTCAATTTCTTTTCTCCTCTAGATAGCTGACACATTGCTTTATTAGTACAGTGCTCCTCAATTAGACCAGAAAAACCTGCAGCAGGCTGTTTAACCGGTCAAAATTACTTTAAATCCCATGAAAAATCTGCCGTTGAAATGCACAGGTATATCACTGTATTATATCTTTATCTTTACATATTATAAAATATAAAAATTGAAGATGTTTTTGTCTGTACTTTGATACGTCATCCGTGTATGAGTCGGTTTTTAAGTTCGTTCGCTTTTGGAAATATAGATCAGTATTTGAGTCGGGTTTTAAGTTCGTTAGCTTTTGGAAATATGGATGGAGTTGTATAAGAAATCTCTACCTCTACTATTATAAAAAAATAAAGATGTTTTTGTTGGTACTTTTGGTACGCCATTTGTGTTTGAATCGGTTTTTAAGTTCAATCGCTTTTGGAAATACATATCCGTGTTTGAGTCGGTTTTTAATTGTGTTCGTTTTTAGAAATACAGAAGGAGTCATATACAAATCTCTTTAAAAAACTTACATGCTAATTTGAGACGATCGGACCCCTAATTGCGGCTCATGATTTTGTAAAAAATATATCTAAGCGAATTCTTACGGTTAATTTCACTTTAGCTAAACCGTACAACAACAATAAGATTAAAATATCCTTCACCCGTTGCAACACACGGGCATTTTTCTAGTATTATAAAAGTTTAAGATGTTTTTGGCAAGAATTTTGGTACGTCGTCCGAGTATAATGCGATGTGCAGTCCGATACCCTCCCCGTGCATTTCTTTTTTTGCAATTTTTTGCCTTATTTTTCAGTCCGATTCCCTCCCATGCACTTTTTTGCGATTTTTCTAACAAAAAACTAAAAGAATCGAACTCTAATCCAACCAAATAAAATCAGAAGAGAGATCCACAAGAGAACTCAAATACACCATAAAAAAAAATCCACGAGCAGATCAACCAATTGCTCCCAACCCCTTTGCCCAAAATCACAAAATCACTCAATTGCAATCCCAAATCAAAATCAAGAATCCCCTACAAAATCAACATCCCAAATAAAAAAAAAACCAAACCCTAACCCTAGCCACCTCCCACAGCAGTCCTCCCCGTGGTCGCCGCCGCCGCCGCCGTCGTCGTCTGCCGCTGTGGTCGTCATCGCCGTCGTCGTTGCCATTGCCGTTGTCCGCATCACCGCCTTCCACCGCGACCAGCTCCCGAGCCCACCGCCGCTCCTGGCCGCGTCGCCACACTAGGAATGGGGCCGACACCGCCACTGCCGTCAGATCCGCCACAGGAGGGAGGCGAAAGGGGTCGGATGGAGCCGCCACCGCCTGATCCGTCCTCAGCCGCCACCATTGCGGCCGGATCCACCTGCGGTCGCCGTCGCCGGACCCATCACGCGAGAGGCGTGAGAGAGGGCGAGGGGAATGACGGTTGGGAGGAAGAGAGGGAGATGAAGCGGCGCCGCCGGTGGGTGGAGGGGGAGCGGCGCCGCTGGGGAAGGGGAGGAGGAGCGGTGGAGGGGGAGAGGCGGCACCAAGAGAGAGAGAGAGAGGCGGCTCGCGGACTCGCGGTGGGGAAGGAAAGGAGATAGTGAATGAGGGTTAGGGTTAGCGGTTTTGATGGATTCAGAATCGATCTGAGCCGTCAATGAAAATGAACAGCTCAGGTTGATCCGCGTCGGGCCGGCCTCCCTTCCTGGGTTGCAACACTGCTGGGATGCTGGGCCGCGCGTGCGAATGCCCTAGCAGGCCGGCGGGTCTAACCTCTAAAGAGGCCTTTTCTTCTTTTTTTTTTGAACTTTCATTATTTCTCTAGAAATATATTTTCTTAAAGGCCCATATCATGAAAAACTCAACCCTAATAATATAATATTTTATATTTGGTAAAATTTTAGTTTACCCGTTGCAACGCACGGTTATTTTTTTGCAGTGTTATATAAAAAAAAATCTATGCTACAATTTCATTGTTGGTCCGTTCTAACGGTTTTCTACTTCTTGTTGTTTCCTATATACGCGCGGAAAAGTCAGCTAAAATCTGCTCTTATTCCACGAACCATCGAAGTCGAGCCACCAGTCACCACAAAAATACTGCTAGAGGGAAGAGAGAGAGATTCCACTAGATTCTTATATTCACTAGTCTATTGCGATGAGAAAATTATAACCCTGATTCCCCGAGATTTTTTGATGGACTGATTCCCCAGTTGCTATGCGGGGACAGCGTAGTTGATGATTCCTTGTCTCTCATCGTGACGTGAGGAAATTGTACGTAAAGCTGCAGGCTTGTTGCTTTCCGATCCGAATGGCCGTGAAGCCGCCCTTGACTAGTCTCTATCTCTATCTCTATCTCTTTCTACTATTATAAAAGATAAAAATATTTTTAACGGTTTTTTATGTCATCAGTGTTGAGTCAGTTGTTAAGTACGTTCGCTTTTAAGATACATATCCGTATTTAAGTCGGGTTTTAAATTTGTTCGCTTTTAAAAAATACATGAGTTATATAAGAAATTTCTTAAAAAAACCTCATATGCTAACTTGAGATGATCGAACTCCTAATTGCAGCTCATGATTTTTTCAGAAAAATATATATTCAAGCGAATTCTTACAGTGAATTTCGTATAACAATAATAAGATTAAAATAGTCTTCTATATATTATCTCACAAGACAATAATTTTGAGAATATACCACTCAATTAGCGCGCCTTTTAGGTTTTACCAACTAATCAATGCATTGTACTCCTTCCTTCCCTAAATGTTTGACGCCGTTAACTTTTTTAAATATGTTTGACCATTCGTCTTATTCAAAAACTTTTATGAAATATGTAAAACTATACGTATACATAAAAATATATTTATCAATGAATCAAATGATAGAAAAAGAATTAATAATTACTTAAATTTTTTAATAAGACAAACGGTCATATATATTTAAAAAAGTCAACGGCGTCAAATTTAGATTTTTTAATAAAACAAACGGTCATATATATTTAAAAAAGTCAACGGCGTCAAATTTAGAGAGGGAGGGAGTATAATTTAACATTAGTATTTGGTAGCATTTTCTCAAAAATTGCTAATGGGCGTTTGCTGTGATCCTGGTGGAACGATGGGTTTTTTTTCTTTTCTTTTCTAGCCTAGGCTCGCGCACCGCAACCATTTCCTCTTTCTTTACTTTCACCGTTTTGCTGTTAGAAATTGCTTCGAATTTTGTTGTTTTCTCTTTTTTATTGTTATCGGTTTTGATGGAAGCAAGTTAGTGCATATCTCTCTTTTTTTTCTTTTGTTGCTGACAAAGACGTGCATGTACTGCATAACTACATATTAAACTTTTGGAAAAAGTACGAATTACCGTCTTGAACTATCGCGGTTGGTCGAATTACCCCCTAAACCTGAAAATCGGACATCGTTTACCCTGAACTTTTAATACCGGACAAATTACCCCCTCGACCCAATCCAGATCGATTTTGTCCTACGTGGCGTACACGGGGCAATCCAGTCAGCGTTTTCTTTTTTTGTTTTTGTTGGTGGGGTCCACCTGTCTCTCTCTCTCTTTCCCTCTCTCTCGGGCTCTCGGGCCGTCGGGCGCAGGTCAGCGCACGGCGCCGCGCGGGTGCAGGTGGTGGGCGGCGGCGGCGGGTCGATGAGCTCGGCCGGCTCCGGTAGCAGCGGCGTGTTCGCTGCAATTTCATCGCTCCATCCATGCCACCACCGCTGCTGCTTTTTTTTTTTGCGTGGTTGTTGGATCCGCTGGTCCTGCGTGGTCGCGTGTGGTGTGTGTTGTCCTCTCGCTGGTTTTGACGACCTTTTCTTCCTCGATGCCGCTGTAGGTGGCCGGCGGTGAGCAGGAGGAATCATCTCTAGTGTTCTTGTCTCTGAGGAATTTTGATTCTCTCTGTGAAGGGATTTGGTGTGTTCCTGCTGCTACTGGTGCTCCAGATGCTTCCCACCAACAGGAACAGGCCCCAGCAGAGGACTGCCAGATCTTGGTATTTCATGAGCCAGCGGGTCGACGAGCTCGGCCGGCTCCAGTGGCAGCGGCGGCGGCGTCGGGACATGGAGCAAGACGGCAGCGGCGACGACGCTGCTCGGGCAGCCGCCAGCCACCGCATTAGCAGGAGGGGGCTACGTCCGTGTCCCCCTGCTGTCGCGCCGCCCTCCCGCGCATCGATGGAAGGTGAGGCCGCGTCGGCTGCTGCTCCTCTGCTCCCACGACGAAGACCCGCCGTCGCGTGGCTCGCCGCCGTCCTCGGCCCCCCCTTCGCGCCACCAGTTGGCTCCGCCCCCGCGCGCCGCAGTCCTCAGCTCGTCGTCGTCGGTTGGTAATGGAGGTGAGGGGAGAGAGGAGGGAGAGAGGGGGATTAGGGAAAGAGAGAGAAGAGAAAGGGTGAGAAAATGACAGGTGGGCCTCACTGACTGGACTGCCACGCGTATGCCACGTAGACCAAAACCACCGCGGATTGGGTTGAGGGGGTAATTCGTCCGGTTTGCATAGTTGGGGGTGAATAATGTCCAGTTTTGTTGTTCATGGGGTAATTCGTTCGACCGCGATAGTTTAGGGGCGTAATCCGTACTTTTTCCTAAACTTTTCTATGCAGCTACCTTCTTGGCCTGTTTTGTTGATTAATTTCAGCTGTGGCCCAATGCAAGCCGATTCTCTCGGAGCTGAACGGGAGGATGAATTAGTCTAGCAGGAGTTTGTTAGAGATGCAAATAAGTCGCGAATCAGTTAATCGTGACCGAGTCTAGCGCTGGCAGTGGCGCGGGTGTGTGCATGGAGTTCAGAGAAAAGCGGATCGTGGGATGGCGCGATTTTGCCTCGGATTCCTATTTTTTTTTTGCGTTGAGTATAAGTAGTTCTCTTAGCTCTTTATTCTTTTTGTAAGGTTTACATTCAGTTGAATGAGAAAAACCCAGAAAAAATTGCCCCATACATTCTTGCAAGAATTCTTTCTCTGAAACTTTTCCTCTGCTCTGTTTGCTGCTCTGTTCGTTGTTGCCGCTGCAGTTCTTGCCGTGCCGGGCGTGAACAGTCTGCCAGCAAGGTGTTTGATCGGAGTTTTTTTGCTATTGCCAACAAGTGGTATCAGAGCACTCAGGTTGAGGGCTGATCTGACACCATGGCGTTGGTTCCGGCGGGAGCGGGAGCGGATCCGGCGAGGGAGAGCTCGGGGAGTGCTTTCTCCTACCCACAACTCACGGCAACGAACTACACCAGCTGGTGCATTCGGGTTCAGGCGATGATGGAGGACCAGGGTGTCTGGGACGCCATCGAGCCGGCGGCCGGGGTGGCCGTCGACCCAAGAAGGGACAAGAAGGCGAGGTCCCATCTGTTGCAGTCCCTGCCGGAGGACTTGCTGATGCAGGTGGCAAAGAAGAGATCGGCGAAGGAAGTGTGGGATTGCTTGAAGACAAGGTTCGTGGGCGCGGACCGCGTTCGCGAAGCGCGCTTGCAGACGTTGAAGGGTGAATTTGGTGCCATGGTGATGGAGCCAGGGGAAACTCTGGATCAGTACGCGGGCCGCATCACCGCGATGAGCGTGCGTCACTCGGCGTTGGGCTCGACGCTGGGTGATTCCGCGATGGTGAAGAAGCTGTTCGACACGGTGCCGGAAAAATTCGTCAGCCTCGTCGCAGGTATTGAGCAATTTTATGACATTGATACTATGCCATTTGAGGAGGCAGTGGGTCGACCGAAGGCCTACGAGGAGCGCATGCGGAAGAAGAAGGCTGCCGCTGGCGGGGTCACCACCGATGGGCAGGTGCTCCTCACTCAAGCGGAGTGGGAAGCTCACTTCAAGAAGAACGGCGGGGAATCCTCGCCACCACAGAAGAACAAACCTTCAGGTGAAGGTGCTGGGCGCGGCCAGGGCGGTCGCGGTCGCGGCAGAGGCCGTGGCGCAGGCGGACGCGGTGGGACGCCGCGGGGCGACTCAGGTGCAGGCTCTGGCGGCGGTGGCCGTGACAAGAGTCACATCAAGTGCTTCAATTGCGAGGAGTACGGGCACTACTCTAACCAATGCCCACATCCGAAGAAGAAGAAGGGAGAAGCACATCTTGCACAGACGGAGGACGCCGGGCCTGCCCTGTTGCTTGCGATGACGGAGGATGTGCCAGAGCGCGCGTCGTGCGGATTGGTCGTACGCGAGCAGCGCGTGTGGCCCAAGCTGCTACTGGTAGACGCTGGTGGACATGCTGGCGATGTCTGGTTCCTGGACAATGGGGCCAGCAACCACATGACCGGCGATCGAAGCAAATTCCGGGAGCTGGACGAGTCGATCACCGGACGGGTGAAGTTCGGCGACGCTTCCACAGTGCAGATCAAGGGGAAGGGGTCGATTCTTTTTTCATGCAAGAACGGTGATCAATGGCTGCTACAGGACGTCTACTACATCCCCAGTCTGCAATGTAACATGGTGAGTTTGGGCCAACTAACAGAGACCGGGCATCGCGTGGTCATGGATGAGGATGTACTCGAAGTGTTCGACAAAAGTCCATGGCGGCTGGTGATGAAGGTGAGGCGCACTGTAAATCGTCTTTACCGAATTGAGTTGAAGCTGGCGCATCCCGTGTCCCTGCTGTCCAGCCTCGACGACCCGGCTTGGCTGTGGCATGCGCGGCTGGGACACGTAAATTTTCAAGCAATGAAACTGCTGGTGGACAAGGAGATGGCGGGGGGTGTTCCGGCAATCGTCCACCCGAATCAGCTGTGCCAATCTTGCCTGGTGGCGAAACAGGCCAGGGCGCCGTTCCCGGCGGCGGCGCACTTCAGGGCGGAGGAGCCGCTCGAGCTGCTGCACATAGATCTGTGCGGCCCGATTACACCGAGTACGATGTCTGGTAATCGCTATTTTTTTCTTATAGTTGATGATTATTCCCGGTGGATGTGGGTGTTCGTACTCAAGACGAAGGATCAATCGCTCGATGCTTTCGTAAAGTTCAAGCCACTGGCCGAGAACACGGCTGGGCGGCGCGTGAAGACGTTGCGGTCAGACCGGGGTGGTGAATTCCTGTCAGGCGAGTTTGCACAGGTGTGCGAGGAGGCGGGGATTCAACGTCACCTGACAGCGCCGTACTCGCCCCAGCAAAACGGGGCGGTGGAGAGGCGCAACCGCACGGTGATGGCCATGGCACGCTCACTACTGAAGGGGATGCGCGTACCGGGCAGGTTTTGGGGGGAGGCGGTGCGTCACGCGGTGCATCTCCTTAACCGGCTCCCGACGAAGGCAATGGGTGATCGTACTCCGTTCGAGGCATGGACGGGGAGGAAGCCACAGCTGGGACATCTCAAGGTGTTCGGCTGCACGGCACACGCGAAAAACACGCAGCCGCACCTCAAGAAGCTGGACGACAGGAGTGCACCGTACGTGTATCTCGGTGTGGAGGAAGGGAGCAAGGCTCATCGTCTGTTCGATCCGCGTCGTGGGCGCATACATGTAAGTCGTGACGTTGTATTTGAGGAAAATGTACCTTGGGAGTGGACATCAGTTGCAGGACAGGAGCCAACGGATTTCACGATGGAGGAGGAGCCTGGTGAGCAGCTGCCGAGCCCGGCAACAGCGGCCGGCGTGGTACCGTCGTACCAGGCACCGTCTCCTGGCAGGCGCGCCGGGAAGGAAGCAGTGGTGGCGGCAGAAGAAGTACCGTCACCGGCAAGCCCGGTGGCAGCATCACCGACTCTGCCTGGAACGCCCACGCCCGGTTCTCCATCGACAAACTCTGCCGGGGTGGTGCCGTCACCGGGCACAGATGACAACATCGATACAGATGATGGGCCTAGGCGGTATAGATCGCTGGCAGATGTCCTACGTGAGGCCCCGCGTGTGGATTTGGTGGAGGACGAATGTGATGGAGAGGCGCTCCTAGCTGAGTCAGAAGAGCCATCAAGCTATCGAGAAGCTGCCGGCCAACCTGCGTGGGAAGAAGCAATGCAGAGGGAGATGGAGGCAATCGAGAAGAACAAAACATGGGAGTTGGCCATGTTGCCAGCCGGGCACCGAGCGATTGGGCTGAAATGGGTGTATAAGCTCAAGAAGAACACGACAGGGGAGATAATCAAGCACAAGGCACGGTTGGTTGCAAAAGGATATGTGCAGAAACAAGGGGTCGATTTTGAAGAGGTGTTTGCTCCGGTAGCGAGGCTTGATACCGTTCGTGTTGTGCTTGCAGTGGCGGCTGATCGCCGCTGGCAGGTTCATCATCTTGATGTCAAATCGGCATTCCTTAATGGTGAACTTGAAGAAGAGGTGTATGTTGCACAACCGGAAGGGTTTGCTAGATCAGGAAAAGAGCATCTTGTGCTCAAGCTGCATAAGGCATTGTATGGACTCCGGCAGGCACTGCGAGCCTGGAATATACGCCTGGACAGAAGCTTGAGGGAGCTCGGCTTTGATCGGTGTACGCAGGAGCAGGCAGTATACACC
Organism: Oryza sativa Japonica Group; assembly: GCF_034140825.1. Taxonomy (NCBI): domain Eukaryota; kingdom Viridiplantae; phylum Streptophyta; class Magnoliopsida; order Poales; family Poaceae; genus Oryza; species Oryza sativa. The sequence continues at coordinate 30,479,635 of NC_089035.1, read as the reverse complement.
CGAGGCAGAGGAAGTGATGGCATAATTGTCGGCGTTTACGTTGATGATCTCATTGTCACCGGAGAAAATCCCTCTGAATTGAAGGTTTTCAAGGAACAAATGATGGGGGAGTTTGAGATGAGTGATCTCGGTTTGCTCACATATTATCTCGGGATAGAGGTTGATCAAGATGAGAGTGCTACCACATTGAAACAGACTGCATATGCCAAGAAATTACTGTCTCAGTTTGGGATGATGGAGTGCAACTCAGTTTCAATTCCAATCGATCCGAGATCGCAGCTGAGCAAGGATCCAGAAGGTCACCCGGTGGATGCAACTGAGTATCGGCGGATCATCGGTAGTCTTCGGTATTTGCTTCACACGAGGCCGGATCTGTCATATGTTGTCGGGGTGGCAAGCAGGTTCATGGAGAGGCCAACCGTGATGCATTTCAAGGCTGTGAAGCAAATTCTCAGATACATCAAGGGAACGATGGATTATGGTCTCGTGTATGCTGCAGGCACTAGGGCACTGAAGATTACAGGGTATACTGACAGTGACCTCGCCGGGGACTTGGATGATCGGCGCAGCACTGGTGGAATGGCGTTCTACATCAATCAGAGTCTGGTGGCGTGGAGCTCGCAAAAGCAGAAAACTGTGGCACTATCGTCGTGTGAAGCCGAGTTCATGGCAGCCACGACGGCGGCCTGTCAAGCGCTCTGGTTAAGAGTGTTGCTAGCAGAAGTGGCGGGAGTGGAGGAGAAAGCAGTGAAGCTCTTCGTCGACAATAGGTCAGCAATTGCATTGATGAAGAACCCGGTGTTTCATGGGAGAAGTAAGCATATTGACACCCGTTATCACTTCATACGGGAGTGTGTGGATGGCGGGCAAATTGTTGTGGAGTTCGTCCGGACTGAGGAGCAGCGGGCGGATGCACTGACGAAAGGATTGCCGGCGGCGAAGCTGGCGACGGCGAGACACCTTCTTGGTGTTCGTTCACTAGGGCCACGGCAGAATTAAGGGGGAGATTGTTGATTAATTTCAGCTGTGGCCCAATGCAAGCCGATTCTCTCGGAGCTGAACGGGAGGATGAATTAGTCTAGCAGGAGTTTGTTAGAGATGCAAATAAGTCGCGAATCAGTTAATCGTGACCGAGTCTAGCGCTGGCAGTGGCGTGGGTGTGTGCATGGAGTTCAGAGAAAAGCGGATCGTGGGATGGCGCGATTTTGCCTCGGATTCCTATTTTTTTTGCGTTGAGTATAAGTAGTTCTCTTAGCTCTTTATTCTTTTTGTAAGGTTTACATTCAGTTGAATGAGAAAAACCCAGAAAAAATTGCCCCATACATTCTCGCAAGAATTCTTTCTCTGAAACTTCTCCTCTGCTCTGTTTGCTGCTCTGTTCGTTGTTGCCGCTGCAGTTCTTGCCGTGCCGGGCGTGAACAGTCTGCCAGCAAGGTGTTTGATCGGAGTTTTTTTTGCTATTGCCAACATGTTTTTGGCCCTTTTTGATTTTTTTAATTCGTTTGAAATTCATGTATAGAAACTTTTTATATCTAAATTTTATATACATAAAATTTATAGGCCAAAGTTCATGTGTACAAAATTTCTACGTATAAAGTTTATACATGTGAAGTTTGTACGTTAAAAGTTCCTACTTACAATAGGATTTGAAGTCACCCAAAACCAATAAAAAAAATATGAAGCAACTAGATGTGCTTATTAGGGATATGTTGGGTAACAGACTGACATAAACCAATACAAACAAAGTATATCTAAAACTAAAAAGAAAAATAAGCACGTGGATGTTCACCTGAAAATGCGTCAGTGGAAAACAGAAATATTATATTTCTGGTTTAAAATAATTTCCTTTCTTTTTTGGTATATTTTTACTGCACGTGGGCCCGCGTGCTACAGGCCAGCGAGGGGGGCGAGCTGGTCGCGTTCAGCGATCGACCATGTATTACAGTATTAGAAGCACCCACTTTCTCCTCCTTTTCTCTAGTTCTTGGTTTTCTTTTCCATTTCATTATTTTTCTCAGTTTTGGAGACATTTTTGCCCCTAGCTAGCCCCACATATCAGATCCAAAGAGAGAGAAGAGAGAGGAGATAGGGTCGATCGATCCATCCATTGTTTGGCCCATGCGTTGCCGTCCCAACACCGAGTGTCGCCACCTACCGCCAAGCACCTGCGCCCCCAACACCGTGCGTTACTGCCCCTGCCGTTGCGCGCCTATGCACTCGCCATCGGGCGCCTCTGCGTCCCCACTGTCCCGACTCGGGAGCCATCTGCACCCTCTACGAGAGCATTACAAAGTATTTACATCATGTACAACGAATCAAAATTTGCTTATCTACCAATTGACTTCGAGAGCAATCCCTGCTGCTACTTTGCCATCATACTCTCTACCAATTGACTTCGAGAGCGGTGGCTCCCCTCGGAGTTCGCTAATGAGGTGGCGAGGGGCGGCGCTCGGTGGCGGTAAGGGCAGTGACAACCGACAAAGCGGTGTCGGGCTGGGGAAGCACATAGCGACGGGAAGATGGTGCTCAGCGGCAGGGGCATGCTTGATGGTGGAGCGGACGACGTTGGGTTGTGGCTAGGGATGCAAGTAGGTAGTCCCACTACCCGCATAAAAACCCGTTTACTAGTTCATTTCTTATATGATAGTACAATATTTAGAAGAAAAAATGAACTAGAAGTGAGATAAGCGGGCTAAAAAAACCCGCTTGCCTACCCCGCTTGCATCCCTACATGTGGTGATGGGCGGTGGTGGGGCCTTGGAGCTCGGTGGTGCTTGGTGGTGAGGGTGACAAACTGACAAATGGATGGATCAATGGAAATATGTTTGGCACCATTGGTTGCAATTTTTTTACATAAGTCGTTGGTCGGCTCACCGAAAAGTTTGTGCGTCGCAAAAACGAAATTACTCAAAAACATTCAAATGTGTTTTTGTGCATATGAGAATGAGTTTGACACCATTCTCTCTTTAGATCTGACATGTGTGATAGTAGTGGAGATGGAGAGAATGGATGGAGAACCCTTCCCTTTTGCCTCTTATGAACTCTTTTTTATTCATATGGGACGGGAAATTATATCACTACCCTGGACCTTTTTTATGGGGGTGACATTGCTCTAAGGGTGTTTTAGTTCTTTATTACAGTAGTTAAGATAACACCATATGAATAGAGTTTATTCACGTGCTCGGTTAGGATGAACTTGGCGCATTTAACCTCATCCGTGATCTCTATTTTTTGCCAACGTCATTCTTTTTACGAAACGCCAACGACATTTTGTTTTACTATACTAGGACTTCCTCGTCTTCTGTGAATCCGCTATGTACGCAACCTGCCCTCTCTGTGGGTTATTTAGTGACTCACCGAAGGAGGGTAGATCGGGAGGAGGAGGTGGCAGCGAAGGCCAGAGGACAGATTCACGTCTCCAAGTAGACGGCGGCATAGCATCGTCATAAAAGCATGATGCCCATCCTATCAACTTAACAATGAAATCTTTTTGCTCTGTTCACCTTCACCACACACAAAAAATGGTTGTAGACCTGGAAGCCCAAAATTGATTTAATTAACTGGTTTACCATCAGACCCAGAAGAACAATCTCCATCCTATCCAGATTAAACGGCTGCCCGCAAAAACCAGAAATTTTATTGGCATTCCTGCACGGCTGGCTGCGCCACTAGCACCAGTCACTCGGCACCACCAACCGAAGATTCCACTGCCCGCGGTTGCGCTCCCTTGTAAAACACATCATATTCAACTTGCTTCGGATCATCCCACCTTCCCGAGGCCTTGAGGCACCAAGTCGCGTTCGGTACAGACCCTACGAATCCCCGTCCGATTCCTGTTATCCTGTACGTTTCTTGCAGCTGCCAACCACCTCGATCGTCGACTCCCCGGGGAAGAGAAGCCTCTGCGTTCGGGCGAGCGATGGAGCAGGGGAGCGAGACGCTGGACGAGCGGCTGCCGCTCCCGTGCGCGAACGGCTGTGGCTTCTCCGGCTCTGCCAACACCCGCGGCCTCTGCTCCAAGTGCTACCGCGACAGCCTCCGCCAGACCGTGATGTCCCAGGCGCCGTCGTCATCGTCGTCCACGGAGCTTCACGGCGCGGTACCGTGCCGGAGGGCATTCCCGTGGACGAGGGGGCGATGCCTCCGCCGCCGCCGCCGCGGGCGAAGACGAAGAGCAGGTGCGCTGCGTGCGGGAGGAGAGTGGGGCTGATGGGGTTCGAGTGCCGCTGCGGCGCCGTGTTCTGCGGCGCGCACCCGCTACTCGGACAGGCACGACTGTGGCTACGATTACAGGGGCGCGCCGGGCGCGATGCCATCGCCCGCGCCAATCCCGTCGTCAGTGCCGACAAGGTCGACAAGCTCTGAAAATGCTACTACTGCTGGAAACTATTATAATCCCTCGAGGGGATGTTTCCTCGTTTGCTCAAAAACTATCTAAGTGGTTATGAAAAATTCTGAAAAAATTTGACAACATTCATACAACACATATATATAACTTCACAAAATCTTAAGTCCAAACTCAACTCACACGTCGAGATATAAAAAAGACAAATTCAGCGTATGAATAGTAGCATACTGTTTATTTTTGTTTCTCGATGTGTAGATCGAATTTGAACATAAATTTTGGTGGACTAGTAGGTATCATTATACTCTACATTGTCAATTTTTTTCAGATTTTTTCACAACTATTTGCATCGAATTTAGAAGAAAAAGATGTACGCGGAGATATCCCCTCGAGGGATTAGAATCCACTCCCACTACTGCTCAGTCTTACCAACATTGTCATGGCCGAACCAAATGGTTGCTTCTCGTGCATGATAGAATCGCTACTAATCGGAGTATGCAATATCATATGATATCTGTAATCTGTAGGGATTGAAAATTGATTATTAGAGTTTACCTATTGTGCTGTTTACATCTGATAGAAGTATCATTATCATAGTACTAGCTCGTAGCTCTGCTCTAGTGCTTGACTTGTGTGGAACATAAATCACTTTCATCTCCTCACATTTTCAGAGCACGACAATGTCGTAGGAGATGATTTTATTTTCTGGAAATTGGCTGCCAATTCGCCAAATCTGAATATATTAGCTCAACAATTTGCTCGCTTTACCGTGCAATATTATACGAGTTATTACTTTATACTAACATCAAGAACATGTTTGGTAAATTTAAATGTAAGCGCATCTGGTGTAGTGGTATCATAGTACCCTCCCACGGTACTGACCGGGGTTCGATTCCCCGGATGCGCAGTTTTTAAAATTATTTTAGCAGTTCTAAGTGCCTCTATCTGCTTTCATTTTCCCTTTTTCCCTTTTGATTCCAAGAATGACGAGTGCTGAATCAGTAACATGTATGATCTTCATTTATTTACATACTCAATTATTAGTCACTGCAAACATAATCACATAGTGTCCACCTAATTGATTGTGTAGATCCACATAATTACACCTGTCCGTCGAAAGGTCGACAGCGAACGAATGAACGATTAACGCGTAGCTGATCATTCCAGTCTTGATTTTCCACGTTGCCTTGTATTTATTGCCTACAATCAGCTAGCAGCTGATCGTTCCGGCACAGTGGCCATCGAAGCCAGCTAGACGAAAGCTTTTGTCCCGGTCCCAATTCACGATTTTCACATGGAGCTGGAGGCAGCGGGAGCTCTGCCGTGCTTCTCGGCATCGACAAATTCGGTGATCCTCTCCAGGAGCATGTCGAAGTCGTCCTGCGTCTTGATGAGGCTCAGCCGCGTGTACCGAGTGCCGGCCTCGTTAACAGTGCCGGTAAGCGAGTTGATCCCCGCCGCCAGCAGCGTCTCGTAGCAGTCGTCGTCTTCCACCCACTCGCATTTCACCCAAGCGTAGGCTGCAGATCAGGGTAGACCAAACACGCCATCGCATCACCTTAAAGAATTCGATTGAGAGGTAGCGAGAGAAATTGAAATGCCATGATCTGCAGAGATAATGTGCCGTTTTAACCTGGCGATGGTTCTTTGATCCGGTTGAAGTAAGTGCAGTACTGCGGTGGCATCTTCTGCAGCGAGATCCGGGTGGACCGCGACACGACGGCGTTGAGCCTTCGCCATCGGCTGCTCATCACGTCGTAGCCGAAGGCGAAGATGTCCTCCTTGCCGTGCAGGTTGGCCAGTATCACCTTGAGGATCTTCAGCACCCGGAGCTGGGTCTCCCGGGACGTGCCCACGGTGCTCTCCTCGATGTAGGATATCGCCCTGCTCGCGACCTTCTCGTCCCTTACCAGCGCCCACCTGCGTAATGCACGGCACGGCGTATATCGATCAGCTTTGGTGTCGTTGTGTACGTGTCTTGCTTGCAAATGGCATGCAGCTGGGAACTCTGTGGCCCGTGTGTACCCGAATCTGCTGCCGGCGTGGCCGGAGAGCTTGGACGTGGTGAAGAGCATGACGTCCTCGTCGGCGGGCGCCGGGATGTGCGTCAGGTGAGGCCAGTAGTACGCGTGGTCGACGATCGCCGACGAGCCGGCGAGGATGGGCTCGTGCAACGTGCTGTCGGGGTTGTTCGGCGAGGTGACGAACTCAATGAAACCCCTGGTGGGGTTCCGTGAGCTGTTGTTGTTTGCCCACGCAGCGGTTGTCCCGTCCCATCTGTACTCCCGGCCGTCGAACATGACGGTCTGTGACTTGTACATCTACATACATATCATCGATCAACACAACTAGTTAGTGAAGTCGCGTATAGATGCTCGTAGGATGTGTCATCGTGAAGTGGTGTTGGGATCACGGACCGCGAAATACGGCACGGTGGCGACGACGCTGGCCGGCGGCGAGGCGGCGTTGCCTTCCGGGGAGAGCGCGTACACCAGCGCGTTGATCAGGTGGGTGGAGCCGGTCCCGAAGACCAAGTACTTGTCGTCGACGACCGCGTTGCCGACGGCCCTGTGGAGCCGCCGGATCTGGCGATCGAGCTCAACGGACTTTAAGTGGCCATCGGTGGTGATGTAGCTCAAGCGATGCCACCCGGAGAACACCACGGCGCTGGCCGCGGCGTGGCGCTTCCAATACGGCTCCAGGAACAACGGGTCCCCGCTGCACAGAGCCATTGCAACAACAACACACCATCAGGACAGGACACTAATGGTTGTGAAAAAAAAACGGAATTGCTATAAAGATGGCGACAGTTTTTTTCACTAATCTCAGTCGGTTTTCAAGTCTGTTAGATTCGTTCGCATGCAAACGCTGCGGCAACCGTATCCACCCGATCTTCCGGTTGGTTTTATATACGGAATTGCTATATCTTAACCGACAGTTTTCTTGCAACGAATATGTCACTTTTCATATTTTATACAAATTTACACGGTAGTTACACACCACTTAGATATGTAATTAGTATGTAATTTTAGAACTTACATATGTAATTTTGAGACTTACATTGTAAATACACTAAAATTATATATGTAATTTAATGACTTACAATGTAAAAATATACCGACTATTTTTTGGTGAAAAATATGGCGCCATAAATATAGCTACTCCCAAAAAAATCTATTTTTTTATAACATAGGACAGACAAATAGTAACATCTATCACTTCAGCAAAAATCAATTTCAAGTTTAACTTGTAGTTTTTTTTAAAAAAGACAAATTTAGAGATTAATAGTACTATATTGTTTGTACGTTGAAATTTCTCTCTTTTTTTTATGTGTGAGTTGAGTTTATGTTTAAATTTTGTGATGAAGCGTTATATGTATATTGTACCAGTGTTAGATATTTTTATGATTTTTTTATAACTATTTGAGTGATGTAAGTGCAAACTGTCCTCGATACCCTCGAGAGTTCAAAAGTATTTCACACCAAAGACAAAGAGGAGGGAAGCTGCGTGCATGCAAGGCGTTGTGGAGCAGCGCGCAAGAGCACGAGCAAGCGAGGAGAGGCCAGTCATTACCCTTGACCGTCGGCGGCGCAGTTGGGGATTCGGACGGAGCAGTCCGGACCGGAGAAGCAGCTGTTGCACTCGCACCCGGGCCGCCCGTCCTCGCCGGTGACGCCATCCAGGAACACGCTCCCGTGGCCGGAGCAGTCGACGGCGGCCACGTCCTCGGCCTCCTTGGCCGCCTGCAGTGCCCAGCTCAGCCCGTCGCCGAGCCGCTCCGGCGTTGCCGGCGGTGAGGCCCCGAGGAATTGGTGCGCGATGAAGACGGCGTTGAGCAGCAACGACGAGCAGAGGAGGACGTGCAGCCCGAGCCCTGCAGACGCCAGGCTCTGTGACCTATGCCATCCTATCGCCATTTTTTCTTTCTGCCTTCCTGTCTCCGGTGGCCCTCTCCGTCCAAAGAGATGGGCCACTGCACTGTGAGCCTGTGAATTTATCGTCATTTTCTACAAGCAGTGTTCGTGTGGAGCAGCTTTTGTTAGATTTCGCGTCGTGCTCAAACAATAAAACCTGTCCAAATCGGTGTTGTGATCGCCGGCAGGTAGTAGTAATTCTTTTCCAGAGATATTTTGACAAATCAATAACGATTTATAGGAGGCCTGATTAGAGTCCCTATCAATACTTCATTACAATGAGAGTCCCTTATAGAACATACTAGTATGCAAGACACGTTTTTCAAATCTTAGTATTCGCATTTTAAAAAACCACCTCGTTCACTTCTGTTTTTATTAAAATAATAGTAAAGAAATAGAACACATTTTTTTATTTCCATTTTACAACATAAACATAAAATCTTTTGATCAACAGATTTCTTCAATATTCACTACAAACTCAACAATGAACACGCAAATCCAATCAATACATTCACCGATTTGAATGTAAACTGGAACATGGTTTTGTTAGTGTTACAAAAGCAAAAACTTGATAATGTCACATGCTCTTACATGCATGAGCATCAGAGTAAGAGACAATTGCTACGATAAAAGAGCCTAAAGGTCTGTTATACGTGGATTCTAACTTTATAAAATAAAAGAACTGAAAACCACAGATATTCCATTATCGGATTTGAAATTTGTGAGTATGCTTCTGCCCTTTAGATTGCTCACTTATTAAAATTTTGAATTGAAAAAAAATCATATCAAATGATGGCTTAATCAATTCTTTTAACTGCTAACAATATAAAATAAACGACAGATAATTAGGTGACACTGGCACGGCTGTTAGTGCAGAACATCTCAGATTATACCATGCATTTCGTCCTGTGGAACAAATTCATATTCTACAGCCAAATGATAAAATTTGAGGACATATAAATAACTGCTCTGAATTACCTTTTAGTTACTGAGTTCATGAAATTCCTAGAGAATCAATTCAAGAACATTAAAAAAAGTTAGGGACATCAATATAATTGAGTCACAAATTCATGATATCAGTTGTAGGTCATCATCAGCTCTAAAAGTAGTAATATAAGATACCACAACTTGGTTAGTTGATATCCACGGTTGCATAAATATAGAAACAAACAAAAAAGTGATAGTCATTGCTTCGTTCCTAACTAAATGTATAAAATGTGATGGCGGGAATTAAAACCAAGAAAGCAATGAAATGAACTTCACAAGTGCAATGACACTGAAGTTTAATTACCTTGGTGTAAGCTGTAGAAAGTCACATGATTCCCAATGAAAATTACCTAGTTGGACTAAGAAGGCAATAGAATCCTAAACATGTCCTAGGTAGTCTTCTTTGCACCTAGTATTCCTTGTTGTGAACAGATAGGCTGTTGGAAAGGAGTTCAACAACTGAAATTAAGTCTATGTATTAGCATTTAGTAATAAGGAACACAGGGATAGCTAACACTCAGTAATAAAAAATTAAACAGTGTGATGGAGTGGACTGGCAGGGGCATTGCTCCAGGCAAGTTTCTTAATGTTCTATTCTCTTTCTATCTATTTTATGTACCTGATAAAACAAACACAAAAAATTTGCTTCAAGTGTAAAAATGGAGAAATATCCCAATATCCCATGGCACATAAAATGTAATAAGTTGTTGAACCTTCTGCAATAAAAGCTTCAGATACATGGTGTAGATAATTAGGAGAAATTTTTTAGATATCTTAAACAAACTATAATACAACATTAGTGATGTTGGTGATAAATGTACTCCCGGCTCCAAAACCAAGGTGACCATTATGTTTTTGCAAATTTTTAAAATTTAAATCTCTAGAAGTTTGTCTGAAATTTCAGATCTACGGCATGCATTATAACTTTATCAAGATTAAATTTTCTACGGGACATAATTGGGAGCATTTTGGCAATTGCAGTTAAAAAGCATTGGTTCTAAAGCATCATCTCCCAGAATTGTACAACCGGCAATAGATGTGTAGAGTGAAGACTAAGATTTATGTATAGAAAATCCTTCAAATGCATAACAGTGATTTCCTAAATTTGTGAACATGAGCATGATCAGGATTAGGAAGCGAATGAATTGCATGTCCCAAAATCCAAAGACAATCTGCAAGACATCCTAATATGTGACAGTGATACTTCATATGCAAGGGCTAAAAAAAATTTCTTAGATGGAAGTCCAAGAAACACAATAGTATTTTCACATACCTCACGAACACATTGGTGATTGAAGTGGATTTCAATAACCAGATTTATGTAACTGCAAGATCAGAAATGAGAGCATTAACTAAAAACAATGCTTGCTATGATTGAGAAAGAGATGACATGAGATCACCAACTACCATCCTGACTCCGAATTCCCAACCCTTCGTGCACAAACATCCATCCTGGAATAGATGAAAAAAAAAAGGAACAGTGAAAGAAAACGTCAGTACATTGAGAAATTCTGAATAGCTAGTTGTGTCAGCAACTGCAGGGCTCAAAAACTATGCAAGCATGCTGGTAGCATAGTAATGTTGGTGCTACAAACCTGTGTGCAACAGAAGATGCAACGATGTGGACGATGGTGACCACCAACAATATTTTGTCAGGTAGTAGCAATTCTTTTCCAGAGATATTTTGACAAATCAATAACGATTTATAGGAGGCCTGATTAGAGTCCCTATCAATACTTCATTACAATGAGAGTCCCTTTTAGAACATATTTAGCAACAACCAACAATCCCTATTTTAAAACCTCTAAAAATAAAATAGGGGTTGTCCCCGTTTCCCAAGAACATAAAGAATCCCTCCAACTCCAAGAATAACCCCGTTTCTCAGTTCATGTTTCCTTTTTTTCCTCCTACTTTAATATACACTATATGTTTACGACTAGTTGAACACAACAATAATTTAAAATTAAATATTTTTAGTGCATAGAATTTATCGTTGAAAATTAATTGTAGCTCGTGATAAAAGTATTTTCGGCTTTAACAGGTCCGATCAATTATTTAATTATTGAGACGAGATGTGTTTGACCTATCTGGGTAGGTCAAAATAATTATATAATTGATTTTTGGCCTGAACCATAAGGGCAAAACTACGGAAATAACCCTGACGAGACGTAGTAGTAGCAGTAGGTCTTGTCGGATTTTTTTCATTTGTCTGAGTCATTCCCGTAGATTTTGTCCTTGTGGTTCTTGAGGTGGTCGTTACCATTGGCATTGTGGGGCTCATCGTCGGGTTTAGTCCTGTCGGCAAGTCGCAGCGTCAACAGTGTCCTACTCGTCAGCTGGGATGCTTCCACATCTGCACAAGAAGAGGTCACGCGGGCCTTCACCGTCATATCCGACGAGCTCGTTCCAAGGGTGCAGGCCTTCTTTCTGAGCTCCGGTGGAAGTTCTTCATAGGGAGGCTGATGTTGTTGACTCAAGCTGAACTGACGTTAAACTCCCATGTGTGAAGGCCTCTTTTAAATATAATCTTTGGTTTCTTATGCAGCTTCTATGCTTCTTCACCATACTATGCTGGTATTATAGATCTAGGCTTGATCTTAGGAACTGTTGTTGTTGCGTCTTTCTTTGCCATATGATTATGTGGAAATCCTAAGTAGTGTGGCTGAAATTTCGATTTGTATGTCATTACTTGAACCTCCATATGTGTGAGGCCTCTTTTGAGATTATGCGGTGATTCGATCATATGCAGCTCACCTTGCTTCAAATTTTGTTGGAATCGAGCTCCAAAACTTCATTGTTTACACTGCAAGCAATTGAAGAAGAAAGACCCAATTGTTTTTTTTAATTCTTCCTAAGTCCTTCTCTATAACATGTAGCTCGAAAGTGTATTTTTTCCATTGCTAAGGGGCTTCTTTGCAAAACTAGATGTATCCCAATCTACACCTATAACCACTCATGTATGTCTAACTTAGCTACATTAATAAATGCACGAATTTTCTTTATTAAAAATCTATATATGATCTTTGTATAGTATTTTTTTTAATATAGACACACAACTCACTATAGAAGTCGTTATTAAGATTTAAATTTTAAAACTTGATTTTAAGATTAATTTTTTACGCCTTTTAACGTAGTTTTATTTTTCAACATTAAATATTAAATATATTTTTTTTCGTAAATAAGGTGCTAAGACTTATATTTACTTCTATATGGGGACTAGACTATACCAGACGCACGGTAAAATATCATCTAAAAATCTAAAATACTGGCAGTTAGGAATCCAGGACTCACCCTTCTCCTAGTAGTACTGCCGTACATCTCCTGAAAGCTAAATGATACCAGCTGGACAGCGATAGAGGGGAAGAGATTCTCGTAGATTCTCAAAATCGCACGTCTGTAGTGTTGAGGCGCCCTGCTTTCCCAAGCTGCCAATTTGCTATCCGAGAACCATGCGCGTGCGGTTAATGGCAGGACCGTTTAAGGGTTTAGGGAACCCATCACTAACCAACCAAGCCAGGAGGATGTCATTGTCCGTCCTCACAATCGACTCCCACCCGACCACACTATTTATCATGGCAAAGGTTTAAAGTGAGGTCTTCTATTTTTTTTTTCATCTTCTCATTTACATCTATTTAGTTTGAAAATTAGGATAGGATTTTGTTTTGTTCTTGTTGTTTAATTTACATCGTAATTTTAGGTGTTAATCATGTTAGTAATGATTATTTGTATCGCCTTAGATCATATATATTTTATAAAAAAATATGTATTATAAGTAAAAATATATTTACTCTTAAGAGTATATGTTACGAAATTCGCCAATCACTCTCTGAAACATAGCCGGTCTGGTTGATGGCCCCCTCGACCACTCATTTGCCCAACTGTTGTGGTCAGTTGGTATCGTTGATTGTGTGTGTGTTTACTTCAAAGGCCCACTACGGACGCAGACACACGGATAGTTTTCTCCAGGTGAGACCATGACAAGAGGAAATTGCATGACAAACCGACGGGTTGATGATTTCCAATCTGAACGGCCCGAACAACGTAAAGGCCTTGAGCAGCGCACTTAGCTCGACCAGCCTCCTCGACTTCTCTCTCCTGAGCAGCGCCGGTAATGGTGGCGGCCGTCGGTGTGCACCAACGACCCAATCCATGGCCGGACATTGTAGCGCATGGGGTTACACGTAGAGAGGAGGCGCTTGGCTACCTTGACGAACGAGGAGCGTCAAGGTTGGCAGCAGGCACGATAGGGAGCGTCAGCACGAACCGCATGATGAAGATGAGGATTTGCGATAGTGGCCATGGTGGGTGGATCTGGTAGGAGATCCTGCACATGGGCGCCACCAGGTGTCGGGCCACTCCTTCGGGGGTATGCGGAGGTGATTAAGGAGGCATATGGCCCTGCACATGGACTTCTCGAATAGGAAGCACGGGAACCTATTGTGCTCCTCCAGCCGCCTAACGGAACGGAAGAAGGCGAGCCGGTCAAGGATGGGGGAATCGAGTTGGGGGACAAACACGGAGGTCATGGGAGCCTTGAAGAAGATGGGGGTGAATGGGTTGTCTTGTTAGCCACCGCCCTTCTCCTTGCCGCCCACCACACGCGGTCCTTATCCTTTATTGGTTGTCCCCTGGGAAAAGATGGGTAAGAAAGGTACAAAGGGCGGGAAGAAAGACTTGGCTACTGACATGTAGGGCCCGTCTGTAGGATCGAATCACAAGAACTAAGCCAACCAGAGGGGGGTGAATGGTTGGTATACCCAAAAACCGAAAACTTTTAGCGGAAATAAAAGTTACTCTCGAAATCGATGGAAATCGGTCTGACCGAAGTTGCCTTGCCGGTCTGACCGCTCAGATGCCGCCGGTCTGACCGGTATGGTATAGATCAACCGGTCTGACCGCCGAAGTCGTTCGTCGTGCCTGTCGCGGCCGCCGGTCGGACCGCCCAAATGCTGCCGGTCTGACTGCCGCTTGCCGCCGGTCTGACCGCCGGTAGATCACTGGGTAGACTACCGAAACCCGATAAACACAAATCGAAGAACTCTTAAAGTAGATGACGACTTTATTGATTCTCTCTGTGTTTACAAAGTGCACCAACAGCACTCCTTACAAAAATTTCGACTAAACTCGAAACCCTAACTCAAAACTCAACTCAATTGCTCTCTAAAGCGATACCGGGAAGCCTCACGCTCCCCCTCTATTTATACATGAGGTAGGCAGCATAAAGCCACAAACCAAACTCATATTAAGAGTCCTAAACACCTTAGGAAACCTTCTAGTACAAGAAAGAAACTTTACATAACCAATCGTACCAAATTTGAACTCCTTCCAAATTCGACTCCGCATCCCATACGCACACAATACCTCCATCGTATGCCATATGGAATCTCCATCAACCACGTGCATCAACTCTAGCCTTAGTATCCCGCATGATCTTTGACCACCACGAACGTTGTCTTATCCCCAAGCTGACTCCCGGTCCATCACCGCAAATACTCTCCCAAGACATCGAGTCACCTACACATGAAATAAACAAAAAACCATATTCCGAGACCAAGTTATCTCCAACTTGACTCATTAATAGCAAACAACAGTATTACATACATATAGTATCCATCTAGAAGCCATAATCATAAAATAATCACGGATATCTAAACAAACAACCCGAAACAGAAACCGACACAGCGTCGGCCGGTCAGACCGCGGGCTAGCCGGTCTGACCGCTCGATCACCGCCGGTCTGACCGGCAACACCTGCCCGGTCTGACCAGTCACATGAAATAACAACAATATCCTATAGATTCACCTGTGAAATCCAATCATCTCCAAAACCACTTCGTGAATAAATTTCAAATAACAAAACTAATTATCTCCAATGCCAATTGTTCATCACAGAATAATAATCAAAAACACCTTTGATTTTACAATCTCCCCCTTGATGAACACATTGGCAAACTCATAAAAAATGTTTTGGTGTTTGGAAAAATAAAAACGAAAGTGGTAAAAAGCACAATTCGTACAAATGTACACATCGTGCTCAAAAATCGTGCTCAAAAATCCAAAAGAAAACTTCTCACCCTTTTTAAAAGAAAGAAATTCCCTATTGAACCAAAAACATGCTCTTCTCAACAACTCTCCAAAAATTCACCTTGCTTCTCCAAAAATCCAAAAATTTCACATTACTTCTCCCCCTTTTGACAATGATGTCATCAAGCATAGGAATTATGTTCATTAATGGTCAAGAGCTTAGCATATATATAGCATATCAAGTCATGTGTTGCAATAAAAAGAAGATAAACCCATCTAGTATAACCATGAACCAAAGATTTTACAATTAAGCTTGAATCAACAATCGAAATTCATGATTTCATACGATTTATAATGCAACATCTTAACAAGCATATAGGTTGAAGAATAAACACTAAACATATATACCTATTGCATTTATCACTCTTTCTCAAATAACCTTTAGCACAAAATAACCAAGAGAATTTTTTAACTTTTTCTTTTCTAGAGCCTTTTTGCTCATATTTTTTTTCTTTTATTCCGGGTACGTCCCTGTCGTCAAGACTGTTTCCAGGGATTCGGCACCCATTATTTTGCTCACATCGAATACGTCCTTGTCGTCAAGACTGTTTCCAAGGATTCGGTATTCATTTTTTTTCATATTTTTTATTCTCTTTTTCACAATGAGCAATTAAAGCTATTTGAGGAATAACAAGTCAATAAAGCATATATATATATAGAGCATTTATAAATCAAACCATATGCTAGCATCAACATTGCATATTTTCTTAATTCAAGTAGAATTTAAGTGTCATGCATCATCTCCCTTAAAAGCAAAATCTAAATCTTATGAAAAGACTAGAATACATACAAGCTATGCTAGAGACAAATAAACCTTCAAAGTATTGCTAGCATGCACAAGAAAATACCATATGTATAACCAAAGCTCTCTTTTATCAATTTTTTCATTGTCATATTATTGCTTGATAAAACCATGAGGTACAAACTCCCCCTCAAACCATGCCAAAAGGATGAATTATTCCCAATTCACCATGAAGAAAAGCAAAACGATTAGAATCCAAAGATTTAGTGAAAATATCAGCAATTTGCAACTTTGTGTCCAAAAACTACAATTCAACATCTCCCTTCTCAACATGATCCCTCAAAAAGTGAAAACGAATATCAATGTGCTTTGTGCGTGAGTGTTGAACAGGATTCTTAGCAATATTGATAGCACTAGTATTATCACAAAATAGAGGTACTTTCTCAAAAGTAAGACCATAATCTTTTAAAATAGATAAAAGCCAAAGAATCTGTGAACAACAACTAGCAGCAGCAACATATTCAGATTCAGCAGTTGATTGAGCAACACTAAATTGTTTCCTAGAAGACCTTGCAATCAACGATGTACCAAGAAAATGACATGTTCCACTAGTACTTTTTCTATCAATTCTACAACCACCGAAATCAGCATCGGAATATCCACTTAAGCATATAGAAGATGAAGTAGAATACCAAATTCCAAACTCAAGTGTATGATTCAAATACCTCATTATTCGCTTGACCGCTTGACGATGTGAAGCACGAGGAGAAGCTTGAAAGCGTGCACACAAATACACAGCAAATTGTATGTCTGGTCTAGAAGCAGTTAGATACAACAAAGATCCAATCATTCTTCTATATTCCTTTTGATCAACAGCTTCACCATCTTCATCAGGATCCAACACAGCTGTAGAACCAATTGGTGTTGAAATTGGCTTGCAATTCTCCATCTTAAACCGTCTCAAAAGATCCTTCGTATACTTCGTTTGATGCACAAAAGTACCTTGAGGTGTTTGCTTAATTTGCAATCCCAAAAAGTACGATAACTCACCCATCATGCTCATCTCAAATTCCCTGCACATAGTCTCAGCAAAATCTACAACCAAAGCGTGAGTCGAACAACCAAAGATGATATCATCCACATAAATCTGAACAAAAAGTTGATTATCACCATGCTTAAGAACAAAAAGTGTGTTGTCAACCTTTCCCATTGTAAAACCTTTTGCAAGCAAAAAGTTCTTAAGCCTATCATACCATACCCTAGGAGTTTGTTTCAAACCATACAAAGCTTTAGACAATTTCAAAACATGGTTGGGAAAATCAGGATTTTCAAAACCTGGTGGTTGTTTGACATAAACTTCCTCCTGTATAAAACCATTTAGAAAAGCAATTTTCACATCCATTTGATACAATTTAAAACCTTTTGAAGCAGCAAAAGCCAACAAAAGTCTAATTGCCTCAATTCTAGCAACAGGAGCAAAAGTTTCATCAAAATCCAAACCCTCATTTTGAGTAAAACCTTGAGCAATAAGTCTAGCTTTATTTCTCACAATCAAACCATCCTCATTTTGTTTATTTTTGAAAACCCACTTGGTTCCAATAATATTATGTCCAGAAGGTGGTTCAACTAAAGTCCAAACTTTGTTTCTCTCAAAATTTTCAAGTTCTTCATGCATGGCGTTAATCCACGATTCATCAATTAATGCATGTGACACATCTTTGGGTTCAAAAGAAGCAACAAATGCAGAATTTGCACAAACATCATGAGTCATTACCTTAGACCTTGTAGTCCGCTCACCTATATTACCAATGATTTGTTCCGGTGGATGTCGTCGTTGAATGTGCAAAGGAGCAGCGACTTCTGAAGTTGATCCATGTTCTGTATTAGTACTGGTCGAAGTTGTAATCTCTGGAGGTCCATCTCGATCAGCATCAACAGTACCGGAACCCGACGAACCTGGCCAGTTTGACCGCTCCTCATGGGCCGGTCTGTCCGGAGGTGTGCCGGCGGTCGGACCGGCCTGGCGCCCGGTCTGACCAGCTGAGCCGACCTCGTCGTCGTCGTTGTCATCGCTCTCGTCTTAAAAAATACGACCATCCTCCCCCTGAACCTGTGACAGTGTACCTGCAATGTCGGGTCTAGTACCTAGACTAGCCTCATCAAAAAAAACGTCGCAAGTTTCAACAATTTTGTTAGTCTCCAAAATAAGTACACGATAGCCACGAGTATGTGTGAGGTAACCAAGAAACAATCCATCGGTAGAACGTGCCTTAAACTTATCCAAATTTTCAGATTTCAAGACAAAGCACTTGCAACCAAAAACACGCAAATGTGAAACTTTGGGTTGATGTCCAAATCGAAGTTCATAAGAAGTTTTTCCAAGTTTACATCTCAAGAAAACCCGATTTGAAATATAACAAGCAGTGTTAATTGCCTCAGCCCAAAATTTTCTAGGAGTTTTATATTCATCCAACATCGATCTAGCCATCTCAACCAAAACACGATTTTTCCTTTCAACAACACCGTTTTGTTGAGGAACATTAGGAGAAGAAAATTCATGTTCAAGACCTCTTTCATTGCAAAATTGTTCAAATGAAGCATTTTTAAATTCACCACCATTATCACTTCGAATTCTTTTTCAAATAACCAGGAAATTCAAGCTCAAATCGAAGAAACAAACCACGAAAGTGTTGAAAAGCTTCGTCCTTAGTTGCCATAAAGAAAACCCAAGAATATCGAGAAAAATCGTCAACAATAACCAACACATACCACTTTCCTCCAACAGATTGCACTCCAGCTGGACCAACAGTGTCCATATGTAATAGCTGTCCCGGTGCATCCGTCATCACAGAAACAATAGGAGCATGTGAAAAAGCAATCATCTTAGCATGACGACACGGTGTACAAACCAAATCAAGATCTTTCTTAAGTTTAGGCAAACCACGAACAAGATCCAAACCACTTAACCTAGTGAGATGATCAAAACCAACATGTCCAAGTCTACGATGCCAAAACATCACATCTTTATCAAACTTAGCAACCAAACATGTTATCACAGGTGAAACAGGATTTTCAAAATCGGCTTTAAACACTCTTCCATAGCGAGAAATATTCAACACAGAATCACCACAAGAATCAAAAACTTTACTTCCAGTTTTCTTAAAGTGGACCTCAAAATTTTCATCAACAATTTGTGAAACCGAAAGCAAATTGTACTTTAAGTTCTCAACCAAAGCTACATTCTTCAATTCAAATTTTTCCTTTACCTTAACCAAACCTATAGCGAGAACGACACTTGTAGAAGCATCACCAAAGATAATAGATTCAGTCTTGGATGCCTTCTTGAGTGAGGAGAACCAATTTTTATCACCGGTCATGTGCCGCGAACAACCGGAATCCATGATCCACACATTCTCCTTCCTTGCCACAAAAGCCTACACACAAGTAGAAGTCGAAGCCTCAGTACTGGGGTTAGATGATAATAAAAATTTAGGAATCCAGTACTGAGACACATGACCAGAAGATCCAATAGGCATATATCCACGTGTAAAATCAATTTTAGAATTTTCAGAAAAATTCCTCCGAGACCGGTCTGACCGAGGTATAGTGGCCGGTCTGACCGGGGGCCGGTCTGACTACCTCTGTACCACCGGTCTGACCGGTGCCCGGTCTAACCGACGCTCAGTAACCGGTCTGACCGGTCGCCGGTCTGACCACGGGACCCACTGCGGTCTGACCGGTTTCCTCGAGGGAAAACCAGATTTTTGCCACTTTGATTTTGCAAAAGCAATCTCTCTCTCTCTCCTTTTTCTGTTTATGAGCTAATCTGAAACAAAAACCAACAATATGTCCATCTTTTCCACAGAAAGAGTAAGTATATTTTTCACGATGATTAGACACATTGGTAAAATTAGAAGACTTAGCAACACAAGCAACAACAGGAGGTTTTGCATTCACAACATTGGATTTTGAAGAAGATGCACTCAAAGTAGACATGATACCAGCAGATTTAAACACAGTTTTCTTAGTATCAGGTTTAACCAAAATCTCACCACTTCTAGCACCAGCACCTAACACAATAGGAGGATGTCTAGAATTATGACCATAAGGATTAAAACCTAAACCATGATTATGTGTGCTAACCTTTGATTGATCCAAAATCATGTTGAGGTTCTTTTTACCATCATAAAATCTTAGCAAAGAACTTTTCAAATAAGAAATCTCTTTTTCCAAATTAGCACAATTTTCACTATCTACCATGACACCTTTGCTTTTACGACATTTAGGGCAAGAAAGCACTTCATTGTTTTTCACAACATCTTCCATGTACTCAACACGACCTAAAGCATCCCTCAATTTCAACTTATTCAAATTACATGTTGAGCAATCCAAAACATCATGAGGTTGTTTTAACTTTTTAGCAGAAATCATGTTAAACATCAAACTAGCATGAAAAGCAATTTGATATTTTTGCAACAACTTTTTAGTTAAAAACAACTCATCCAAAGTGCGTGTGTGCAAAGCAAAACTAAAAGCAAGAGAAGATCTATTTTTCAAATCATGTGCAGCATTAACATCTCTAATTTTTGAAATCTCATTCATTAAAACCCCACAGTTTGAGCAATCATCATCATTAGGAATAAGAGATTTTAATCTAGTAATTTCATATTTAAGAGATTCAATGATAAATTCCTGTTTTCTATACATCTTCTCACACTTCCTTTTTTTCACTCAAAATATTAATAGCTTCCTCAAAAGCACTTACCTCATTATCTTCATACTCTGTGTCAGATTCACCACGCGCCATGAAGCAAACATCGGAGATGTTCTTTCCCTTATCATCATCTCCACTTTCACCATCTCTATCACTTAGTGGCTCGAAGGCGGCGCAAACTTGTTGAAAAGCCTTCCTGAGATTCTCCAGCTTCCTCCCTTGGGATGAACCCTTCGGCTTGTTGTTGTTGGTCTTCTCACCATCTTTGTCTTCTCTTTTGCCTCTCCCAAGCTTAGGACAATACGAACGAAGATGATCAATTGAACCACATTCAAAGCAACGATTTGGACCACCTCTTTTCCTGTTCCTGGCATTATTCATAGCTCGAGCAATTCTGTTAGCAACCAAAGCCAAATCCTCCTCCTCGATTTGTTCGAGTTGATCATCGGATGTGGCATTAAAAACAGCAAGAAAAGAAGACTTAGATGAAGAAGCATCAGCATCCAAAGAGGAAGAAGAAGAAACCAAAGCACTCGACTTAGAATCAACTTTTCGAGAAAGAACATTCATCTCATGTGTTTTCAATTTTATATAAAGTGAATCCAAAGTCAAAGTAGACATGTCAACAGACTCCTGAATAGATATAACTTTCATATCCCAAATAGACATATCAAGACCATTTAAAAAGTGACGAGAAATCTCAGATTGTGGATAATTAGCATCATAAGAAGAATTAACAGATCTAAGATTACTCAAAATTTTATTAAACCTAAAAGATAGTCATCCAACGCTTCTCCAGGTTTCATCTCAAATTTAATATACTCCTTTTTGAAAATATCACGACGAAGTTCTTTAATGTTATTTGTTCCTTGATAAAAGTTACTCAAAGCATTCCAAATTTCATGAGCAGTTCGAAAGTGCGCAACACGATCATAATCCGAACGAGAAATACCACTCAAAAGAATGTTGCGAGCTTTGCAATTTTGCTCAAAAGCAGTTTTTTCAGCGGCAGTATTAATAGCTTCAGGAATCACATAAGGATAAGAAACTTTTCTCCAAATATCATAATCTTCAGTCATAATATAAGATTGCATCCTACTACACCAATGAGAAAAATCCGTTCCGTCGAAAACATGAGGCTTAGTTGAAAACCTAGCAGGAGTAGCCATGGCAAAAACTTTAGATCGATAAAAATCCAAAGAAGAAAACAAGTCTCTGATACCACTTGTAGGATCGAATCACCAGAACTAAGCCAACCAGAGGGGGTGAATGGTTGGTATACCCAAAAACCGAAAACTTTTAGCGGAAATAAAAGTTACCCTCTAAATCGACGGAGATCGGTCTGACCGCAGTTGCCTTGCCGGTCTGACCGCTCAGATGCCGCCGGTCTGACCGGTATAGATCAACCGGTCTGACCGCCAAAGTCGTTCGCCGTGCCTATCGCCGCCGTCGGTCGGACCGCCCGAATGCCGCCGGTCTGACCGCCGGTAGATCGCCGGTTAGACCGCCGAAACCCGGTAAACACAAATCGAAGAACTCTTAAAGTAGATGACGACTTTATTGATTCTCTCTGTGTTTACAAAGTGCACCAACAGCACTCCTTACAAAAATTTCGACTAAACTTGAAACCCTAACTCAAAACTCAACTCAATTGCTCTCTAAAGCGATACCGGGAAGCCTCACGCTCCCCCTCTATTTATACATGAGGTAGGCAGCCTAAAGCCACGAACCAAACTCATATTAGGAGTCCTAAACACCTTAGGAAACCCTCTAGTACAAGAAAGAAACTTTACATAACCAATCATACCAAATTTGGACTCTTTCCAAATTCGACTCCGCATCCCACACGCACACAATACCTCCATTGTATGCCATATGGAATCTCCATCAACCAAGTACATCAACTCTAGAATTAGTATCCCGCATGATCTCTGACCACCACGGACATCGTCTTATCCCCAAGCCGACTCCCGGTCCATCACCGCAAATACTGTCCCAAGACATCGAGTCACCTACACATGAAATAAACAAAGAAACCATATTCTGAGACCAAGCTATCTCCAACTTGACTCATTAGTAGCAAACAACAGTATTACATACGTATAGTATTCATCTAGAAGCCATAATCATGAAATAATCACGGATATCCAAACAAACAACCCGAAACTGAAACCGACACAGCGTCGGCCGGTCAAACCGTGTCACAGCCTGATTTTCGTTTTAGGATTTATAAATTATTTAATAAATTATTAATAGAATTTATATTAAATGTTCTTTAATTTACAAGTGAAGTTAAATGTGGGAAATAAAATTTCCTAAATTTAAAGCATGGCAGGATTTAATTTTTATTAAATTCTCCATGATTAATTATACTCTCTGAAATTTTCTCGGTTTTTTCAGAGCTCAATTCCTAAATGATACAAAGAACAGTTCAATAATTAGTTAATCAATAATCATTAATGATCTAGTTATAATTATGTTAAGTGCTTTTCTCATTTAAAAATCCTTAAATTATAAATTGTTGTTTAAAAGGAATTATTAGAAATAATCTTAAAAGCCTAAAAGAGAAGATCTAATTTTAATTTGTTAAATCTCAATATAAAAGTGGGCTAGATAAAATTTTGTTAAATACTTCTCTTGTTTCTATAGTTCCTAGATTTTTCTGGGATTTATTTGAGCCAAGGAAGTATTTTTAATAAATGGAATTGCATTTCATGAATAATTTAAATTGAAAAATGTTTTAAAATTCTCCTTTTAGCTTTGGGCCAAAAGTCAGCCCAAGTCTCTCTCTCTCCCTCTCCTCGGCCTGCTTGCGCCGGCCCGTTCGGCCCAGTCTGCCACGCCCTCCCTCCTCTCTCTCTCTCGGTGCCGCTGACAGGTGGGACCCACATGTCAGTCGTCTTCTTCCTCCAGCCGCTCCTAGCCGCGCAAGCCGCCGCCGATCTCCTTCCAAATTCGCCCGCCCCTTTCCTCCTCCGGCTGAATTGTTTGAGGGGAAATGATCCTCGAGATCTCCTCTTCCTTTTCTCTTTTGGAAACATCGGCTAATTTCGTTTGGAAATCATCGGATTCGATCTCGAATCGGATTCGTCTCTCTCCCCCGAACCCTAAACTTTCCATCCCGTCGCCAGCCTCCGTGGGCCTCCGTCGCCGCCTCCTAGCCCCTATAAAAGGATCCCCGGGACCTCCTCTCTCCGTCGCCACCCTCGCCTTAGCTCGTCGCCGCTCGTAGCGCCCTAGCCGCGAGAGCTCTTGTGCCGCCGTCGCCGCCGCTTGTCCAGCCGTGCGCCACCGCCGCTCCGGTCGTCGTCGTCGCTCGGGAAGGTCACCGCCGGGTTCGCGAAGTCGTCGCCGTCCTCGTCCCGTCCTCCGTTGCTGCCGAGGATCGCCGGAGCACCGCCGTCGTCGTCGACCCGATCGTCACCGCCGCTTCAACCTCGTCGCCGTCGCCGTCCGGTTGCCGTCCGCCGCCGTCTAAGCCCTCGGTGAGTTCGCGCGTCGCCCGCTACGCGTTGGTTCCCTCCGTTTGCGCCACCGCGCCGTCGTTCGCCGGCGAGCATGCGAGGCCGAGTCATCGCCGGTGATGACGTCATCGCCGACGTCATCGTCGATGTCCCCGTAGACCCGCGATAGATCAAGATGATCTCGGCCGTTCGTTTTGAATCGATTAGATCCCGGTCGTTCGTTTCCGTAAACCGCCGCCATGCACCCGGTCCACCATGAGCCGAGCCCGCTGATGCAATAATTCCCTTTTCCTTTTCAAAAATAATTCTTTATTGTGTCATAATTCAATTAAAATCTATATAAATGTTTTAATCCGGTTTAATCTTTAAAAATTCATAACTAATTCATCTTAGCTCGGATTTAGTTGGTTCAAGTTTCTAAAGTTGTATAAAATAAAGATCTACATATTAAAATTATCCATAAATTGAATTAAATTTATTTAGTTCTTTTTAAATGGGCTTTAATTAGATTAAATCTTGTAAAATTCATAATTAATTCATATGAAGTCAGAATGGGGCCGTTCAAGTCTCATAATTCATCTAAAATTATGATTTACGTGTTTGTTTACTTTTTATGTATTGTTTGTTTGGAGTTTCTTAGTCTTTTTCCTTGTTTTGCGTTTTAGCTTGTCGTTTCCGTCGTTTCGAAGGTTCGCGAGTGCGCCGGAAGTATTCAAGAAGATTAATTGAAGACCCGTTATTGCAAGGCAAGTCACACAGATCGCAAACACAATTCCTTTGAGCATGTTGATCCTACATTTAAATTCTCTATTTATTTCAATTGTGCATTTATTTTCGAATGTCACTAGGTGGTGTGAACTTATTCCTTTGTTATGGCCTGTTTGCATTGATTACTCTATTCCTTGATACCTTGGGTTATTATAATTTGACTAGTTGAGCTTTATATATTGGTTCAGCTAGATGTTAGACATAATTGCTTAGCCATGCTTAGAAACATTAGCACACAATTAGGATAACTAATGTTTCACTGTTACTTAATGATGGACATGATAATGGTAGCTCACGATGGCTAATCGTGATTGGTTAATTAATTAATGTGCCAACTAAAACTTGATAATGGTGGGTTGTGAGCACATGGTTTTGATGGTCGTGCTCATGACAATTAAGGACCGGTTCACGAGTTTCGGTTGTGAAACATTAACCGTGCCAACCACAAGCCAGAATGGGCAACAGCTGGACACTTTGTATAACAAGGCTCATTGCGGAGCACCAGACTGAGAAGTGGCGGAGATAAGCCCACGGGGGTAGCTGGGGAGTCCATGCCTCTGGTTTTTTAGGGGGTGACTACGATCCAGGAACGGTGCACTGCTTTGGGTTGAGTTATGCGAAGGGTCTTGTCACAATCATTCGTCATGGTGACATGTCTGCGCAGACACGGTGACATGACGGTGGGTTGTGTCTTGTGAGTACAGTGGTACACCTCTGGCCAGAGTAAAACTATTCGAATAGCCGTGCCCGCGGTTATGGGCGGGTCGAACAATGTCTTTCGTGATTAGTCACACGCTACTCATTAATAATAATGTGGTAATTGATGGTAATTAATTTAGCTCCTGGTTTGGAATGGTATATTCCTGGTTTGGAGATAGATCTGTGCAGCCGGGTATGGTTGTTCAGGATGGTTGGGCCTGTGCAGCATGGGTGTGCTGTTCAGTGTTGATTAATATTGATGATTAATTACTCTACTGTTTTACAATTCTCAATTATTTGCTAAATGCTGCTTTTGCAAATGAGCCCTATATTATGCCATTCTTTGGTATCCTTGTGCACTTGCATATTTGCTGTGCAGCTTGCTGAGTATGTCATATGCTCACCTTGCAATAATCAATCAAACCTCAGTTGAAGACAAGTTGCGAAGGAGAAGACGTTTGGTTTATACCCCAGTTGAGCTGCTTGTGGGAGTGGAGCCGGAGCTTCGCTAGATTTTATTTTCCGCTGCAGTTTTCTTCATGGTAAGGACTAAGTGCCTCTTAAGTAAGTATTTATCGTTTTAGTTAATTTGATGAATCTGTATATTAAATTATCAGTTTGTGTATCTCGGCTGATTCCTGGACGATGATTTAATGCACAAATAAGTTCTGTAATTACTAGTGAATTTCTGGGCGTGACAAACCGCGGGCTAGCCGGTCTGACCGACAATACCTGCCCGGTCTGACCGGTCGCATGAAATAACAGCAGTATCTGCAGATTCACCTGTGAAATCCAATCATCTCCAAAACCACTTCGTGAATAAATTCCAAATAACAAAACTAATAATCTCCAATGACAAATGTTCATCACAGAATAATAATCAAAAACACCTTTGATTTTGCACCATCTAGGTCTCATGCTAACTCAACCGACTCTATTACCGTCAACTCGCAATATCAGTCAAAACCAGGCATAATATTGTTAAGGTCTCAAGTAATCCGGTTTCGTAAATTAAGAAATCTGATATTACGGTTCAAATGACGTGATCTAAACTCGATATTACTGTGAGGACCTGAAGTGAACATTTCTATGTTTAATGTAGCCTTAGATTTCAGGATATAGACGCAACTACAACGGTGGCGTTGCGCTCGGGCCAGCCCATGCGAATCGCATCCAACACGGCGAGAACGGGCTGTTTGAATCCAATAGCGCCAAATCGCATCCAAAGTTAGGAGTAAAGCGTGTGCATTCCTTACTGCCGGTCACCCTGTTTTCTCTTACTCTGTTTGTAGTTCGCTGTAAAGAACACTTCAAATCAAGCTCACACCCGAAGCCTTCCACTCGTGCAACAACTTCAGGAGTTCCATGGTGTGATTGGTGTCATGTCGTTCATCTTTTTTCCTTGTGATGTTCGTACAGATTTGGTCTTGGTAGCTCACCTTCTTTACCCTTAACGCAGGCTCCTACCATTTGTTTCTCGTTTTCTTTTATGAAAAATCCTCGGAATATTTTGGCGTGGTACGTGATATTTTTGGCCGTCTGTGCTTTTGCTTCTTCCAGAAAGCGAGCAACCGTTCGTTGGCTGATGATGGTCCATTTTTCAGTGTTATTCGGCCCCAGCTCTGGTTCTTGTTCTATGTTTGTGATTATGTTCTCTGGTCCTGTTTCTGAATTTGTTCCTTTTTCTCTCTAAGAACATCTTTGTGAAAGTTTTCGATGTAGTAGATGTTACAAGGCGATGTCACTGTGCATGTCCAAGTTTATGTCGCTTTCGTGACATTAGAGCACGTACAATGCCTAGCCCTAGGTCATTCCCCTGGCTCACGCCATCGGCCTCCATTGCCTTTCGTGCGTTTGCTCGCGGGGGACGCGCCCTTCGCCCACTTTTGGCTAAGCCACGGAGCCGAGCTCTGTGTTGGGCGCACAGTGGCTACCAATGTAGCTCATGGTCACTGCTCCCACCCCAAAATTTCCCAAACGACTCCTCGGGACTCTCCCACTCTCGCCCCTCGTTCTCATCGACCTCCTCGGCGGCCGCCTCGCCTTCTCACTTCACCGGCCGCAATCGTCGTCGTCCCCGTGAGAGCAAGCTTCGGGGAGGGCAGATCCACCGTCAAAGCGTAGAGAAAGGGAGGGGGGAGAAAGAGGGGTGAGCAGCAGGGAAGGGGCAAATCTCGTTGGGCTACCTGTTCAGCGGCGGCGGCGAAGGCGAAGCTGGCTACGGTGGCGGAGACAATGCCGGTGCCGGTGAAGAAGACGATGGAGCCATCACCGTCGGATGCAGCGCGAGGCGGGAGGTTGGCGAGGACACGGAGCCACGCCTCGTGCGCCCCATCCATCGGCCACCAGCGACCCGGGGATGGAGCGGGCCCACCAAATCCGGGGACGGCGACGATCTGCGTCTCGCCCACGCTGCTCGCCATCGGTCACCAGCGGAGGGAGGGCGGTGGCAGTGCGCTGGGACAGAGACGACGGGCGGAGGGAGAGAGATGTGGGCGGAGGAAGAGAGAGGCGAGGCAGCGACACAAGGGTAGGATAGGAAAATATTACAAACGGCTTTGTGGGTTGGGACACACATTGTGGGCTGTAGCATCTTCATATACCCTCAGTTTTTTAAGGGTCCAACTGAGAGTATTCTTTATTGAAAGGTGAGTGTAGTCATATGTAGTGGCTTCAGTCAACGAGGACACTACTAGTGTGGCTTGGATTGTAGATGTCCCTATGACGTTTAGGCTTCGTGTTCCGATGGATGTGCAGCGATTACGCGTCCTGTGATCCCCAAATGATCGCGCATCTCGCTGTCACTACCGGTCTACCACTCCAAGTGAAATAATAATGGTCACTTGGCTGTAAATTGGAGTGCGAATGTTGTTGGCTTGTTGCAGGGAAAGCCGTCAACATAGGCCGGGAATGCCTCTTCCCTTTGCTGCTGCTTCACACCTTTTGCAAAGGTGAGTGTTTAACAGAAAAGGAAAAGAAAAGATTAAGAAATACATAAATTAACATAAGTCATTAGCTTATGATTAATTATATATTAATTACTTTAAATTTAAAAACATATTAATATGATTTTTCAAAATTATTTTTTCATAGTAATTTTTTAAGAAAAATATATTGTTTAATAGCTTGGAAAACATATACGTAAATAACGAATACTCGAGGTGCCATGGTGGATGTATGTCGAAGATGTGCAGCCATGACCACGACGCCATGAGGCCCATGATGCATCGAGCCATCGACGCATCAACAAATATGAAACATCAATCAACTGGCAAAAAAAAAAAAGTGCTCAGCAACTAGTGCTAATGCTATACAGACTACATTAGACCCGTTCACTTTGATGCCATTTTCAACAATACTATTGTTTAAGTTACCAAAAAAAAATATCTACGTTTAGTTTGTCGTCAAATTTAGGTCAATACATAAGAAATCCTGCTAAAAATTTTTAGCAATATCGCTATTTTACCAAAACTTTGACATTAACAAAATTTGATAAGATTTATTTTGGCTACAATCTAAACAGGCCTAGTATGTTTCCTTCAGCAATTCAATCTGCTCATCATTCCGCGAGGCGCGACCGCGCGAGCCCATATATTCCGAACGCTCAGCGAATCAGAATACTACTGTTTGCCGCTGATCGCGTGCTGCTCCGTTTCTGTTTTCTTTTTGCCGCGAAATGGGACCGACCGAAAGGTGTTCTTCTAGGGAGGGCATAGTTTCGGGACCAACCAATTACCAACCGTCTCAGATTCTCGCTAGTCGCTCGGACAAAAAAAAATATCATATCAGCTCGAACCGCTAAAAAGCAGAGGTCCGAGACGACGGAATTCGGTGTGGGGGAGGGACGGCGACATGGTTGGCACAGAGACAGTCAACCGATCGCCTATGCAGCTACGCTATATAGTACAGATCGCTAGTACTACAGCATTCCATGGTGACCGATCGAGGAATTGGATCTCTTCTCTCTCTTTTTTATTTCCAGCGGATGGTGCAGGACATTTCGCCAAAAAAGGGCTCGCGTTTTTCAGAGACCGGTAGAGGCCAAGTTGAGCCCAAGAAGAAGGCGAGGAGCACAATTCGTAGGCATTAGTACTTCTATGTCAAAAGAAAAAAAAAACTAAACATGAGAATGTTTTTGGATAACATACATATATACAGATACTCCCTCCGTTCCAAAATATAATAACTTTTAGCACTAATGAATTGTCCTAAAGTATAACAACTTCTTCACCAACCAATCACAACCCTCCACCATTCACTTTTTTTATCTACTTACACTTCTCAACCAATTACATATTTAATTCTATCACTTTTCTTAATAACCATGTCCAACTCTAAAACTCTCACTGCTGGAGAATGCAACTACACTCCCGGTTTGTAATCCCCTTCAATCACGGGTATACAACCGGGATCTCGAATCCGGAACTAAAGATGGTAACGCCACGTGGCCGGTGCTACCATCTTTAGTCCCAGTTGGTGTTACCACCGAGACTAAAGTTATTTTTTCTTTTTTTTCATTGTTTTTTGCTATTTGCATATTGATTTCTAACAAAACTCAACAATAAAATCATCCACATTCATAGAAACATCACAAAATTATCCACAAATTCACCGATCAAACTGACATCACAAATTCACAATTCACGTCGCAGATTTACAGATCCAAAAACATCACAAATTACAAATTTACTTGTGCTAGGCCACTCGCTGCCGCTGCCCCCGTGCGGGCCGCCGCCTTCGCCCCGCGCTAGGGCGCCGATGCCCCTGCGCTGGCCGTCGTCACCCTCGCGTGGGCCGCTGCCGCTGCCTCCGCCCGCGCCACGCCAGGCCATCGCCTCGCTACTGCTTCTGCAAGTAAAGAGGAGAGGATAAGAGCAAGAAAAGAGGAGAGGATAAGAGAGAGGAGGAAGTTAAAAGATGAGGATAAAGA
The DNA here is from genome assembly GCF_034140825.1 of Oryza sativa Japonica Group. Taxonomy (NCBI): domain Eukaryota; kingdom Viridiplantae; phylum Streptophyta; class Magnoliopsida; order Poales; family Poaceae; genus Oryza; species Oryza sativa. Next base: position 30,448,989 of record NC_089035.1, on the reverse strand, counting down.
CTTTGCGATAGAAGATTTGAGGATAAGTGCGAGGGATTATATACGACGGGTTGAATTTTAGTCTCGGTTATTAATACCAACCGAGACTAAAAATAGTAAGGGGTCGCACGCTTTTTGACCCGGGACAAAGTGGCGTTGGGTTTTTCAACCGAGAAAAAAAAGATTTTTGGTCAACCCAATAAAGATGTTTCTCTAGTAGTATCTCTATATTCTAGGACGGAGGAAGTACATCTTTTCAATTAAACTTATTTTGGAATGGAAGAAATACTTCATTATATTCTATACTACTCCAGGAAATACTTCATTATGGAGTACATTTCACTTGAAAAAATATATACCTGTTCATGGAACACCAGGTTGTGTACAGAGAAGGCTATTTATCGAGGGGAAGATTCGGTGCGTTGCACTCGATCGAGGACGGTGCCTGCTTGGAATCGTAGTACAACTCTAGTAGTAGTACTAGTAAGCTGCACCGGTCACACTCACACCTAGTACACCGCTACATTACGTGCGTATGGGAGTGTGGCCACCCACATCCACCTGTCATCTGCATCGCCCCTTGGAATTGTTGATACCAATCCATCCACCGCTCGCCTCACCTGTTCGTCACGACCTCACGCCTGACTCTTTAACCTGGAACCGCCCGTCTGACGAGCTCACCGTCTTTGTAGTTGCAGACAAAAGTCTACGTGACGCACACCCTTATACGGTCATACAGTGATACGTACTGTACGCATTGGTGCAACGCAAACAGGGTGGTTCAGACTTCGGAGCATGATGGGTCACTCGGCCCTTGTTTTTATTTCCCAACTTTTTTTTTCAAACTTCTAACTTTTTTTATCACATCAAAATTTTTCAACACATATACTTTCAACCTTTTTAAATAGACTTTCAATTTTAATCAAACTTTTAATTTTAGCATAAAACTAAACACACCCTCTGACTTTTAACTTGAGATTTTGAGAACTCGAACGCATTAGCAGGTACTGTACTTGATATAGCAATGTACTACTCCAGCATGCTGACTCGGCGCCGACACCGGCGACGTGTGACACGTCTTGATGGACAGTATAGCGACCGGGAGTCTTGATCTTTTTCTGGAACAAGTGGCTCTCAGCATGTAGGCTCTACTGCGGCCGTGTTTACTTCCATGGATATAAATTTTTAAAGTATACGGACACAAATTTAAAGTATTAAACACAGACTAATAACAAAACAAATTTCAGGTTATGTCTGTAAACTGCGAGACAAATTTATTAAGCCTAATTAATCTGTTATTAACAAATGTTTACTGTAGCACAACATTGTTAAATTATGGTGCAATTAGACTCAAGAGATTCATCTCGCAATTTACACACGAGCTCTATGTATATGTCTAAATATTTGATGTGATGTTTTTGTTAAAATTTTTTAATTAAACAAGGCCTACTTCTAAAATAGTTACTGTTGAAAGGACCTTGCTTCTGTGCTGTGCAGTGTGCAGTTTCTGGGGAACTTTTCAGGAAAGCGATGGCGTATGTAGCTGTTGCCTTCCCTAAAAAAACGAAGATTCCTACATCGTTTATAAGGGCAATAACAATATATATAATAAAAGTAGTATATAAAACCCACTTATATGAACTTTAACTATTAAAACATTCATAATATATATGGATAGCAAATAGTATTGGAAAGAGAGAAAAGATAGAGACAAATAATATATTTTATTCTCTATGGGCAACCCATATGCTTATGGGTAGCTTTTGCTATGGACTAGTTCCACAATGTTGTTAGGTGGCTGAAACAAATATTTTATTACTTATGGACCACTTTTAGACTACATCGTGGATGCCCTAATTAAGTAAAATTAGCAGGTACCTCGTAAATTAACTTCTAGGTTACCTATTGATTTATATATAAATCGGTTAATGGGTCGACCCACCTACATCTCTAAATACATGGGTTATCTTTATTTAATCTATAAGCGGGCTCGTGGGTTGACCCGCTAGCATCCCTAGTTCCAGATAAATTAATCGTTCATCTCGCTGGTTGTCTCAATGTCTTTGGGCCCGACTATGTGAGTGGCCCTTGTACGGGTAGCTGTCTTTTCCCTAGCTATTGTCACTAGCAAGTGGGCTCGTAGCTTTACCCATTCTACCATAGGTGTACATGCCCTTACTCAAATCCATGGGCTTGTTTGGATTTATGCTAATTTTTGTTCTTCTAAATTGTTGGTAACTTTAATACTAGTATTATAAGGATGTTTGTTTGATGCTAAATTTTATCCACACTAGTACAAATGATACTATAACAAATTTTATAACAAATTTGGTAGTTTCAAAACTTATCAGGATTTTGGTACTACCAATATGTTGGTAGGGTGAAAATTGTCATCAAAATAAATTAGCCCCAAATTTCTCTATCTCCATGGATCACATGGGAGGAAGATGGTAGTGTGAATCAAGAGCAAACAAAAAGGATCATGCTCTATAGGTTCTTTATTAATCTATCGTATGTACTGCCGGTGACCCCATGACCTATCCCAAAACATATAAATATATTCTCGTCCCCACGTAAAAGAACATTTGCATATCCAGCGTTACGGTGTAAGGTCATATTGCTCTTTTTTGAGAGGAAAATAGCTTTCCATTAACTTAAGGACTCAGCATAATCGTTGGCCACCAAATTCTCCATGCCCGAAGACGTACCATCCCATTGCAATTGCATGACGTTATTATGAGGACACTCACAAGTTACAACCTAAAATTTCTAAAGCGTGAGCTACTTTATTCCATTCTCGGGGAGCTAAAGGTCATATTGTTTGGTGCGTAACATCCCCTCGCATAGACAATGGGAGATGATTTGCTTCTGGAATTAACTAATCACAGCTTCACAAGAACCAAACAAGCAACACTGTCAAACCTAGGGAGGGACTTATGTTTTTAAGAGAGAGGCTAAAGTTTAGCCCCTCTCTCCCAAACACCCCCTTAGCAGCAACACCGTATCATGCCATCAGCAAGCGGTCGCAAAAGTCAGAGCACGTGTGCCGTGTGCTAAAAATGGAACCGTGACTTCGCCGCGGGACCGTGGGTCCAAATGTTGCTAACAAAGAGGCAAGTGTTAGAGGTCAATATCGATCGGCCATCCCCTTATTTGTTTCGATATACACATATTCATACTACAGGATAAGGCTCGCAAGTCGCAACGAATTTGTGACGTGGATTTGACAAAAACGCCTTTGCTAGCTTCTCTATAAAATCGATTATTATATAGGCTCGAACGAAGCAAAAACACGGCGATGAATTTGCCCACGCAGATCGCATGGCCGTGTGCCCGCGTGCTCCTATGTGAGAACAAGTTTAATAATAATATAGCTAACTACTAGCTCCAATTCATTTATAATCAATTTAGCAGCTCATTCATATAATAGTTATATACTACACTATTAATACATGGTCCCACCTGTTATACACACAATACGTCTTAGAGTCTATGCTAAAGGTGGCTACAAATCTGTAGCCCGCTGTTTTTCTCTCTCCTTATTTATTTTTTTAAAATATATTTACAGCTGGCTTATAGCCTACTATTACTGTAACTGCTCTGAAGATAATCAAATCCCCAACCGCCCGCACCACGCGTGTGAGCCGCGCGGTAGACGGCGGCCAGCGCGGACGCGAGTCGCCGCTGCCACCTCCACACGGGATCCGCCGTGGCCGGCCGCGGGCCGTACAGGTGGCGCTCGCTGATAGGTGCAGTGCGATGGGTCGGTTGTTGCCTTTTCATGGAATAGACCCTGGCTTCTGAAAGAATGGAGCGTGTGCCCCTTGGCTCGGCCAGCCTGGAATATATGGATTTTTTTTCATTAGCTGGTTTATTATTTTGTAACGTGGGGTACTCGACTCTGCTATATGGATCGATATTATGGTTTTTGTCCAAAAATGTTATGGGTAAGGACAACTAGTTTGGTTTCTAATTTTGATCCCTGGTCACTTTAGTCCTTATTGCTCACTTTAAATTGATAATATTTATCGTTTTGTATAAGGATATAGTCTGAAAAAAATTAAAACGACTTATAATATGAAATAGAGAGAATAAGTGCAATAGCTAGCCTGGTTGTAGGGACGGGAGGGCAGATGAGGAGCCTGGTTGTAGTACTAATTGTGAGGAGTTGACAATAGACATGTGGTTTGGTTTGTGAGTGACTTAAACTCGTGAAGGTAACAATTCCATCCAATGTTATTCCGGTCACCTTACTTGTTTGAAATGATAAGTCGGTGGAAAATAAAGGGAAGATGAAATTGTATAGCAAAGATGCTATATGTCAAAATGGAGTAAACTTTGTGAAAAATAAGGACAACCAAGGAGAAGCTTGGTTATCAAATATAATTATAAGAAATTGTGAGCGCATTAAAAAATTAAACACAAGATCTTAAGATTAAAGTCACACACCTCTTGCAACTATACTATGGATGTGTTCGCTAGTTCCGGTTAGGAACCCATGTCCCACACACAGAAAACGGAGCGGCCCATTAGAGCGTGATTAATTAAGTATTAGCAAAAAATATTCAAAAATAGATTAATTTGATTTTTTAAAACAACTTTCATATAGAATTTTTTTGGAAAAAAACAAGAGAGGGGAGTTGGAAACCTGGGGAAAGAACACAACCTATATAGTGCATCTCTTTAGACTCTATTAAGGTAAATCAACAACTTCCGTCAAAAATTAACTAGTTACTTTGTTTAATTGATATAATTCTATTTACAGCTATATATTAAGAGTACTCGGCAGTTGAAATTTAATGAAGTTTAGTCTTATATTTTAAAATGTATTTGTATACCGTATAGTCAGAAATATTTTTAACCGATCAATAGTAGAAATTTAGTCTTGGAAACCTTATGAAATAGGGTGAAAACGGTCTGATTCGGTAGCACTTTTTCGGAAACGATGCTCGATCGGCTGGTAATTGACCATATTTATCATTTAAACTACTCAATATCGACATTAATACGATGTATAAAGAAATTAGAAAAAACAAAATATAAAAATAGACAAAAAGGTACCCCTTAAACGGAACGGCGTCCGGTCGATCGGGAATTTCTGTGACAGTTTTCACCCCTTGAAATATGTATACCGTATATCGTAAACCGTACAAGAAAAAAAGAAGTTGCTGACGACCCAGTGACTTTGTAACCTGTGAGACTTCCAAGCTAAGCAACAAAAATACGCTAGGTCAACAGTTGTTTGACAAGGGAGGCCCTGGTATAGAACGTAGATAAAACTTGGAGGGGGCATCTACAAAATCCCGGCGCAGCGGACTCTATTTATACGCGGCCCCGCTCCTTGATCCCCGAGGGTGAATCGTAGCGATAGCGGATCAGATTGGAGGAAAACTCGCTAGTACGCTTGTTACTTGCAACTCTTTCTCTAATCTTGCTTCGGAAAGATATCCAAATCGAAGAAAAAGAAAAAAAAATTAGAAAGCGTGATTAGCCATTCCTCTTCTCATCTCTAGCCACTTCGCTTCAGCTTTTCTTCTTTCTTGATCGCGAGCAAAAAGGGAGAGAGAAAAAAAAACGGTAAAAGGACGTGATTAGCAAGGATGGTGGCGATCGAGAACCAGAGCCAGGGCCAGCGGGCGGCGGAGGCGGCGGCGCAGCCACGGATCCCCAGGGAGGCGCGGCGGCTACTGCACGAGATGGCGGCGTCGTGGGCGGACGTTGCCGACTGCCGGGCGCTGCAGGTGATTCCGCTCAAGGGCGCCATGACCAACGAGGTGTACCAGGTGCGCTGGCTCAACGGCGCCCCGGCCACCGCCGACGGCGGCGAGGTGGAGGCGGAGGCGGCCGCAAGGGAGAGGGAGGTGAGGAAGGTCCTCGTGCGGATATACGGCGACGGCGTGGAGCTCTTCTTCGACCGCGAGGACGAGGTGCGCACCTTCGAGTGCATGTCTCGCCATGGCCAAGGCCCCCGCCTCCTCGGCCGGTTCACCAACGGCCGCGTCGAGGAGTTCATCCACGCAAGGGTAGGTGCACATGAATATGATATGATTCCGCGCTGCTGTAGCCAAACTGTCTAGCCTTCCTCGCGCCACGGATTGTGTTTTCTCCTCCCGTTTTTTCCCTTTAGTTTTCCTCTGTTTATCTTCGACTCTCTTGAACTATTAAATTGGGTAGGGATTTTTAGGGGATTTTGGTGGTACCTTTTGTGCTTTGGACGAATAAATCTTTGTTGATTTTACCGCGTTAGTGAAAAGTTATTTTCCTAAGTTTATTAGCACCAAAATTAGGCAGATTTTGGAGTTTGTTCTTGCATACTGATAATTTTTTTAGCTGAACTCGTAGCAATTTGGGCTTTAACGTTCTTCTTGATACTTTAAAGATTCTACAGGCACTATTCCGACTTATTTATTGCAGTCTGGTTATCGTTTTCTAAAAGGTTCTGCCGTGGGAATCTGCAATTCCTTAGACCTTTCTTATCTATCAGTTCATAAAATCTCTCTTCATGCCCTAGTCAAATATCTCTCCTACTTAACAGGAATTGTTTATGCCCACACCAATTATCTCCCAAAATTATTTGCCTCTGTGGCATGAGGCGTACAATCTTATTTTTAAGGGTATTGTCAACAGCTGGAATTTAGTTTTCTTTGCACTCTTTCCTGTATTGTCAGTAAAATTGTGATACAAAGTCAATAGTCGGTGAAGCTATTAATAACTCGTTTGAAAGATTTTTTTTTCTTTCGTTTGAATTAGTCAGCTAGAATTGATAATTGTCCATTCGACAACAGGAGATGTCTCTTTCAGAGAAGCTGTTGATTGAAAACAATTTATTGGACTTGAGAAAAGCAAGATAGCTGACTAAACTGGTGTAAAGTAAGGACTGAATGGAGTAAATCTAGACCATACATGGTCTATTTCTCTTGCGGAATCTCTTTTAGAAAGTGAATTAGGCTATAGCTGTTAAATTGCGAGTCGAAGCACTTTCTGGATTCTTCATTTTGCTTTAATACATGTGTCACTCTCATAAAAGGGATATCTTGTGTTGTTTTCTTGGACGAACAAAAGGAAAAAAAGAACGAAATTTCGTGCAATACTCCTACTATCAGATTTTTCTCCTCAAGTTTTCTGGTGATAATGAAATGTTATCACGATGGAATAACTGTCCAACCTGTTACGTCAGCAACTCAAGCATATACAAAAATTAATGCAATTACTTTCTTTCAGACACTATCTGCAGCAGACCTTCGTGATCCTGAAATTTCAGCTCTGGTGGCGTCAAAACTGAGGGAATTCCACAACCTTGACATGCCTGGCCCGAAATCTGTACTCATTTGGGACCGACTGAAGTAAGAGCATTTTCTCAGATAAATATACACTTGGCACTTTTAATAAGTATATAAAACTAAACCTGGCCGTGCTTTTTCTAGAAACTGGCTCAAAACTGCAAGGAACCTGTGCTCATCTGATGAATCCAAGAAATTTCGGCTGGGTAGCCTGGAGAACGAGATTGCTGCATTGGAGAAAGAATTTTCAGGGGATTACCACGGGATTGGTTTTTGCCACAACGATCTTCAGTATGGCAACATCATGATTGATGAAGACACCAACATGTTGACTATCATCGTGAGTAATATTCATTCACAATAATGTCCCTGTGATCATATTTGTTTTTTGCTGCATTTTTTTTGCGTGTATCTATTATGTGCAAATGTGAAATGTAGAAGAGGCTATTGAACGTAGGTTGTAGAACTTTTAAGTTTCTTCTCTCATGTGATCATCTGTTGAACAACAAGCGATATGGGATAGTTGGAACTGCCGTATCATTTTCACTAGTTGGAATAGCGCCAGCCCTTTTCCCTTTCATACAACTTGTTTTTTGTTTGTTGCGTTCCCTTCCCCCTCGACATTTTAAATTGTCACGGCTCTGCTAAAAAACAACATAGTTTTGGTTTTGGACACTACCTACCTTATGGAGGACTGATGCTTTGCTCCTTTTTTTTTCCCTTCTGTATACCAATTTGTCACGACTGTTTCTTAAGGAAATCTGATTCCTTTTTCTTTACATATATGACAAGCCCCAATTAATTGTTGGCAATTTGATCCTTTCTGTTCTTCTCATATATATACAGGATTATGAATATGCCAGCTTCAATCCAGTTGCGTATGACATCGCTAATCATTTCTGCGAGATGGCAGCAGACTATCATTCAGAGAAGCCACATAGACTGGACTACAGTAAATATCCAGGTACCCAAAAATACTACCAATGCGCTGTTTTGCTTATGTTTTGGTACTTAAATCAGTTTACACAATCTTGGTCCACCTTGCTTATTTGCTATTCTACATGTGGCAGACACTGATGAGCAGAAGCGTTTTGTGAAGACGTACCTAAGCAATTCTGGTAAGTGCAAATTCATTTCTCGTTTCATTATCTGAAGATTTCTTTGGCACTACCATGATTATTTGACTGCAACCATTCTTTTTGGAGGAATATTTCTGTTACAAATTCGAATTCAGCTTCCATTGAATACTACTTTTTTCACAATAACTAGCTAAGATATGCTCCTAATTTTGTTTAGTAAGTGAAGAACCTGATGCGGAAGAGGTGGAGAACCTTCTCCAAAGCATTGAGAAATACACGCTCGCCAGTCATCTAGTTTGGGGCCTCTGGGGAATAATATCGGTATGTTCATATTTCTGGATGTCCATTGCCTGTTTCTTTTTTCAAAAGAACTATATGAATCCATTCTGTCACTGTAAACCTGTGCTATTATCTGACCTCTATCTTCTGCAGGATCATGTCAATGATATTGACTTCGACTACAAGGAGTATGCAAGGCAGAGATTCGAGCAGTATTGGCAGAAGAAGCAAGCACTTTTAACTTCATGAATTGCCTGAAGGCGTCAGGTCGTACCTGAAGGCCTGTGCTGCACATAACTTGTGCGATGTTACTGACACATAACTCCCTGTGAAAAGAAGAAAGATGAAGATGATAATGAAGAAGAAACCCTTTCGGGATCAGGAGTTCTCATCCCGAAATTTCCGTAAGGTTCAGCTTCAGGAGGAAGCTGTGGGCTTTGGTTGCTTTGTTTATAGTCTGAAAGGCAGCGAAGAAAAAGCCCCTGGTTGCGTGTTTGTTTGCTCGACAAACTAGAGGCCGCTTGTGGGGCTAGTAGTGCCGTCGTGTTTCATGTGTATGTATACCTAAATATATGTTACATAATGGATCTTGCTTTCGTCGACTCGAGAGTCGAGACAGTGCCTCCATTTAGTCCATATTGTACTATGCTTACATGACTGCCCTGTTGAAGAAATAGCCTATACAGCTGCACTGTTATTTTGGTTGTTGATACTACCTGATAATAATATGGCGTGTACCAAAGCTTTAACGTGGCCATGTTCAGCAGTTCAGGTCATCTTCGTTGCTCTCTGGTGCAGACGAGCTACGAGGTATGAGCTGCCTGATGTTGGTGATACCTGACGAAAAATCCGTCCGAACGGCTGTGATGGATATCAGCTTTCGCTGCCTCTTCCTCCTGACTTTGTTTCATCGGCTCATCGCCATTTCGCCTTTCGTCAATCTCTAACCCTCTCTCCTTTCTCCTTCCCCACGCTGGGCTGCGAAGAGGAAGATCGATGACGCGTGGAATTCCATGACGCGTCGCTTGTGAGCCCGGAACGAGATCTCAATACCCGTTTATGACGGCCCATATAAGTGGAACGGGATTGCCGCTAACAAGCGGCCCATATGTGTTGGCTGGAACACGACGTGCGGCCCAAGTCCGGAGGTGGAATCAGATGGACGTGGTCCATGTGGAGAAGGGCAAAAGTTGCCCAGTCCAGTTTTCGCTGCCCGCAAGGCTCCTGGCGAGGAATAATTCTAGGGTGAAAAGTTTTGGTATATATTATCGGATAGGAAAAAGTACGAATTACCCTCCTGAACTATCGTGGTCGTCCGAATTACCCCCTGAACCATAAAACCGGACATTTTTCATCCCTAACTATGCAAACCGGACGAATTACCCCCTCGACCCAATCTGCGGTGGTTTTAGTTTACATGGCGTACGCGTGGCAGTACAGTCAGCATTCTATTTATTAAAAAAATGTGGGACCCATGTGTCATCCTCTTCCACTCTTCCTCTCTCTCTCACTCTTCTCTCTCTCACTCGCTGCTCACTCTTCCTCTCTATCTCTCTCTCACTGGTCGTCAGCGGCCTTCCTGTCCACCTGCTGCTGCGCGCCACCGCCGGCCGACGCCGCCGAGTAGTTGTCGTCGCCGTTGTTCGCGGCGAACGACGAGTCGGTGATGCGACCGCGATGCCGGCTCGGCGCCGCGGGGCCAGGGCTGTGGGAGTGGGAGCGGGCTGGCGTCCACAGCGGCGTCATCTCGGCGGTGGCCAGCGCCACGGCGGCGGCGTCGTCGTCGTTGAAGAGGTGCCCCGTGTAAGTAAGACGCGACACGGTGACAGTGCAGATGACCGAATCTCTCAGAGCAGCAGAGCAGAGCTGCACTGTGCTGCTAGCTGCTTGGTGCGTCGAGACATAGGATTCCTTTAGGCATTGATGATGGACGGCAGGTTGGCCCCTGCACGGTGCGACGCCGGCGGTTTTCCCGGCCACAAGTTCGTACGCCTGCCTAGCTTTGCCAGCCGCCTCGTTGGGCCGTGGCGGAGGAAGAAGACGTGCTAGCTCGCCTACACACGCCGTCGTCGTCTTCTTTCCTGACAATGGGTAGGAGTAGTATGTGCACTGCTGCTCTGCTAGCACGAATTCTTCCACCGCCGCCGCCGCCGCCCGCCTCCATCCGTCCCCACGCCGAGGGGCGGCCGTTCGTCGTGGCCACGGCCGCCGCCGCCGCCGCTCCGCGTCCCCCGCCTGCCGCTGACCGGCGAGAAAGAGAGAGGAAGAGTGTGAGAAAGAGAGTGAGAGAGAGAGGAGAGAGAGGGGAAAAGTGAGAGAGGAGTATCACATATGGGTCTCATATTTTTTTTATAAATAAAATGCTGACTGGACTGCCACGCGCAAAACCGCTTGGAATTGAATTGAGGGGGGTAATTTGTCCGGTATTGAAAGTTTAGAGTGAACGGTGTCTGGTTTTTGGGTTTAGGGGGGAATTCAGTCGATCGCAATAGTTCAGGGGGTAATTTGTACTTTTTCCTATCGGATATACCGACACATATTTAAAGTATTAAGACCCTGTTTGATTCAGTTTAAGATTATTATAATCTGAATTATTAGGAATAAGCTGAAACAAACAAGTAGATTGTTATGATAGATTATTATAATCTAATAATCTCCTGTGAAGGAGCTTTTCTCAGATTATTGGGTGGCTAAAAACCCACTACCTTAGATGCCTCCAATAATCCAGAGAAACAAACAACTCGCAGCTTATTCTATGCCAGCTTATTATAATCCAGTTTAGAGTAATCTGATTTAATAATCTAGATTACAATAATCTTAAGCTGAAACAAACATGGCCTAAATATAGACTAATAACAAAACAAATTACAGATTATGCCTGTAAACTGTGAGACGAATTTATTAAGCCCAATTAATTTGTCATCAGCAAATGTGTACTATAGCACTATATTGTCAAATAATAGAGCAATTAGGCTTAAAAGATTTGTCTCGTAATTTACACTTAATCTGTGTAATTAGTTTTTGAGTAAATTTCACAAAACTACAGGTGTTTTGCACAATTTATCACAAAACTACATATTTAAGAGCTTGTTTCACAAAACTACATATTTAGTGTCTTTGTTTATCACAAAACTACAGGTATTTTCTACAATCTATCATAAAACTACATATTTAAGAATTTGTTTCACAAAAATATAGATTTAGTGTATTCATTTATCACAGTACTACACATTTAGTGTCTTTATTTATCACAAAACTACAGATTTAGTGTCTCCATTCTCACAAAACTACATGTTTTAGCATTGTTAAAACGTGTAGTTTTGTGAGAATGGAGACATTAAATCTGTAGTTTTGTGATAAACAAAGATATTAAACCTGTAGTTTTGTGAAACTAGTTCTTAAATCTATAGTTTTGTGATAGATTATGCAAAGTATCTGTAGTTTTATGAAATTTACTCTAGTTTTTTTATCTATATTTAATACTCTATGCATGTGTCCAAACATTCGATGTGACAGGGTGAAAAAGTTTTGCGTGGAAACTAAACAGGGCCTTAGAACATCCCCTAATATGGCTTCTTAAAATTTAGAAAAACTCTCCAAATTTCTATTTGACCGGTTTGCTAAAACTAAAGAAAGTAAAGAGTCAAATTTATCGTTTATTCCAACAACCTCTCTTTTTTTATATAATGGAATGAAACATTCTGGCATTTGCTCAAGAGATACAGCCAATTATTACAAGGTTCACACAAAAGTAAACTCATACAGTGAGTATGTAGCCAAAGTAACAAAACCAAAAGTAAAAGCAAACTAATCAAAAACCAAGCAAGGTAAAGACCCCACAACTACTAAATTCTATTGGTGAATCTCCACCCGAAGTTGGCAAAGAGCTACATGATGAGTGGGTTCCACGTGTCATTCTCTTTTTACTTCTTTCTCCCTCCCTCATCTTCCTTCTCCCCACCCGACCCATCCTTCCCCTCTGATGCCTATTCTCAGGTGCTCCAATGTTGGAGAGTGGAGATGGTGGCAGACATGGAGGTGACTAGAAGGCGAGGAGTCGACAACGATGATGGTGATGACGGAGAGGTTGAAGGGGAAGATAAGGCATGGGTTCCAACGATGCCGTCGTGACGACCACTGGAGCTTGGTGGACTGATCTAGAACCTCGACACAGAGGGTTAGGACTCGGTCTCAAGAGGGCAGCTTGGGTCACCACGACCCGCCCTCGGATCCACCCCTGGCCTATCCTCACGCGCCGCTTGCTCCATCCTTGCCTTCACCTCATCGTCACCGCCGTCGCTCATAGGGAGGAGAATAGACACGTAGAGCTCACGCTTAGCAAGCCAGTTATGCCAGGCCAAAACTTGGCTAGTTGGCAAGGTTATGGGAGAGCATTTTTTTTTCAGCAAGCTGGTTAAATTTTGGGTTATAGAGTCATTTGACAACTCTGTTAGGGCCTCTTCGGATTGAGGGATTTTTAGAGGATTTCCAGAGGAATACTGTATATAGGAAATATTTCTTCACATGAATCAACCCAAAGGAAAATCAGAGGAAACATTCCTTTCCTGTGGAATCAATAGAGAAACAAAGGAAAATTTACATCTAGTCCTACCTTATTTTTTCCATTTCCTACGTTTTTCCTCTGTCTATCCAAACACATGTTTATCTACAGAATTCTTGTGTTTTTCAATCCTCTGTTTTACCCATGTATTCCTATCATATTCCTATGATTTTTCTATTCCTACGTTTTTATAATCCCATGGTTCGAATAAGCCCTTAGAGTTGCTTCATAGGATTTGGTCGCAATATTTGTCATGTGCCATGTGTGCCGTGCTGTCACGCAAGGATACGTGATAGCAGGCGCGTGACCTACGACGGGCCAGACCAATCAATCAATCAATTGGAGCGGGCCGCAGGCTGGGACAGGATGCCAAGTGCCAACCTAGCCACGTACTCCGTACGCCTGATCCCACCGGAAGGCCCGCGTTGTGCGTTGTGCGTTGTGCGTTGTGCCTCCCTTTCTCGTGCGCCGCCGGGCTCCGTTCCATCACCCGCGGTGCCAACTGCCAACTGCCGATTGCGGAAGTGGAACCTGGCATCGGCGGCAACGGCACGAGCGCACGAGGCAGCCAGCCGCGCATCCACCGATCCACGGGCCGGGGGACCCCGAGCGTCCGCCCACCCAGCAGGGCACCGCAGGCAGCCGCGACCGCGAGCCTCGTGTAATCGTGCTGGATTTTTCACATTTTGGTCCTTTTGAAAAACTTATTTCGCAAGTAGATCCCTAGAAAAACTTATCCCAAAAATGGTCCTTTTTGGGGCGCCAGAGTGGCTGGCGCCGTCGTTCAACAGGACGGCGCCAGCCTCTTTGGCGCCGTCCCACCGCCGACGTGGCGGGGCGATGCTGAGGTGGCTAGGGGGAGTGCGCCAGAGTGGCGGGCCCCCCCCCCCCCCCGAATTTTTTTATTTTTGTTTTATTTGTTTGATATTTTTTTCACGCTTAGGGACACACAAGAACCAACCATAGAAAAATTGAACTCAAATGGACGTAATATGTGACATGTATAATTTTTCCTCTCCTCTCCTCTCTCCGAACTAGTGCAGAGGAGAGAGATGTGCAACTTTTTTATTTTTATTTTATTTTTTTGATATTTTTTTCACACTTAGGAACTCACAGGAACCAACCACGTAAAAAATAAACTCAAACGGACGAAATATGTGGCATATGGAATTTTCCAAAGCTCCACCGAAAAACTTCTCTCCTCGAAAACACAATCTTGCAAGCGGAATTTGGAGGTTTTAATATCGCCGAACCCAGCAAAGCTGGGGAGAATCGGATGTAACTTTTTCTGTAGATCTCCGTGCATATATTATTTGCCTGATTCCGAGTCCGTATGAGAAAGTTACGCCTATTTTAATAGATGGCATATTTTGTCCGTTTCGGTAGAGTTTTGGAAAATTCTACATGTCACATATTTTGTCCGTTTGAGTTTATTTTTTATACGGTTGGTTCCTATGTTCTCCTAAGTGTGAAAAAAATATCAAAAAAATGAAATAAAAATAAAAAAATTATATCTCTATGTACTGTTTAACTTATATATGTCATTTCATATGGTTATATTTTGAATTAGATTAAGTAATTTCATATAGTGGTAGAGTGTATTATGTTTAACATGCTGATCAAAGGGTTTTACTAAAGGAGTTATGGTCTAATTTTAGTGAAGGTGCAAAGTAGACTAAGTGGTATGCTAGATATTTTCAGACTTAGCTAAGTGGTAGTTCGAGTTTAAATTTTTTTTGTGGTTGGTTGTATCGTGATCCTGAGTGTGAAAAAACATCCGAAAAAATAAAATAAAAATGACACCGTTGCAACTCCATACAGAGAAACAGGAATGGAGGCGGCGGCGCTAGCCTGGGGCGGCGCCAGCATGGCTGGCGCCCTTCTCCTGCCACGTCGGTTCGCGTGCGCCACGGTGGCAGGAGGACGGCGCCAGAGAGGCTGGCGCCGTCCCGTTGGATGACGGCGCCAGCCACTCTGGCGCCCCAAAAAGGACCATTTCTGGGATAAGTTTTTTCAGGAGTCTATTTGCGAAATAAGTTTTTCAAAAGGATCAAAATGTGAAAAATCCAGTGTAATCGTGTTGCCTACTTGCCAGCCCCCACGAGAAAACGTCGTCTTGCCCTATTTCTGGGCGCAGAATCGCAGATAGCGTGGTGCCGTGGTGGCACAGGGCAGGCACATCAAGTCATCGAGGAGGTCAAGTCATCAAAGACAGAGTCCAGCTCGCTCTCCTCCATCCAACGGGGGAGGTTGACTGATCGCCCTTGTCCAGGTCCAGGCTGCAGTGTGCCATCGGAGCTACTACGCAGCTTCACACTCAGCAGTCAGCACATGTAAGTTCACAAAACTTGCAGCCTTCTGAAGCAAAAACTACACCGTACTCCCTCCGTCCCATAAAAAATTAACCTAATGCTAAATGTAGCACATCCTAGTACTACGAATCTGGACATACCTCTGTCCAGATTTATTGTACTAGAATATGTGTTCAGTTTTAGTTTTAGATTCGTTTTTCTCTGGACGAAGGGAGTATGTCCATATATCAGGGTCAAGCAATCCTAATAACTGAACTAAACTGCACATAGATTTTAATATTTTACTTGCACTGTTTGATCACTTAAAAAATTGTGCAAATATAAAAATGAAAAGTTGTGCTTAAGGTATTTTGGATAATAAAGTAAGTCAAAAAAAATAAATAATAATTCTAATATTTTTTAAATAAGACGAATGGTCAAACAGTACAAGCAAAATATCAAAGATCCCTTATATTAGGAGACGGAGAGAGTACTAATTAATGTACACTGGTTTGCTTCCTTACTGGTAGCAATAGATTCAAAACTGCACATAGGAGTATAGGTCAAACCCCAACTGAACTGCACAATCGGTCTGCCTAGGAATCTACAGTATTCAAATGTTTAATTACAAAATCAGATCGTCACGGAGGCCATTATTGCGTACAAACTCCTCATAGTCAGAAGAGGCACACAAGAGTAAAGCTAAAAAAAAAAAAACATGCCACGCCCTGGTCTCCAAATACAGAGTGTGGAAGGAATGTACATGATGGCCGATGCTAATTGCGAGTAGGATGGATACTGGAAATAGCGGATGAAATGTGAGAACAATAATTCCTCGGAGACTTCAGAAAAGCATCGCAATTCATTACATAAATTCCCCGATGTACTTGGTGCTCATCCTAGTCAAAAGCTAAAGATTCCAGAAGTGCTCTCTTCCTCAAATGAGAATTGGTCCTCAACCTCTGCATCGGTGAAGGTAAGAGCTCTCTGCAACTTTTTGGGACAGAAAACCTCAACATCGGAAGTGTACACAGCTGTCACAGGGCGGTGATCGGATAGCCTGATATCAACTGTCCTGTAGGCCTGCAGCCTCATTCCCTTGCCAAAGGAAAGAATTCGGTCACACCTACAAAGTTAAACAATATTTTTTTTTGTTAGCACGCATCGCTCATCGCAACTTAGAGATTTCCTCATACACAACCTCAATTCTTACAATACCTCTTATTAAATAGTAGTAATGAGGTGATTAATCGTGAGTTATGAGGACCAATTCTTTCCTCTTACACAATACCTCTTACAATACCTCTTACACCTTCATGAGTTATGAGGTGATTAATCGTGTAAACAACGAGGAAAAATGTTACTACCTCCGTCCCATTCTAGGTTGTTTAGCATGTATTAGGGTTAGAAAAAAAATACTACAATACCTCTTATTAAATAGTAGTAATGTATAGGTGGATCTGAGATTATAGTTGAGGGGTAGAATGGTGAGAAATTTGAATTGTAAGTGGTTGATGTCACAAGTAATACTTCAAAGTGATAACTATTTTAGGACAACTTTTGAATGCTAGAAAGACAAGTATTTTATGACGGAGGGAGTATTAAGAAAGGACAGGATAAAAAAAAATGAAGAGCGTATGCAGATCAAGTTACGAATGATCAGATTAGCATACCAGGCAGGTGTTCTCCTTCCAGATTTTGGCTCATCACTCGTGTATTTCTCTGAGTTAACCTTGTACTTGTATGTCGGGGGAAAGCTGATAACTCCTTCAGTCCACCCATCAAATAAATGCCCTTTCTTAAATTCTCGTTTTAGCTATCATAGAGTAGAAAACAGTGAGGTACTATGTATTTATAAAGTAGTAGGAGTATGTCACAAGATGCTGCACTGCTGCCAAAACTTTACCTGGTCATTCTGGAACAAACCATTCCAGTCCTTCATGGATATGAATTCATGTGTTTTTTCATATGATAAGTTGATCCTATAATTGAGATCTCCTAACCATATTATCCTTCTGAAATATTCAAGAAAATAAAAATATTAGACAAACTGATAAGATTTATATAAACTAATAAGCAATGTTTCCTGCAATTCTTGATCAAATAAAACTAAAATGAACAAAAGAAGTATAAGAAAAATTTCAAATGTGTGCAACCCTCGAACACATGCTTCATTATGTGATTTTTGCCACTAATATGCACAGATTCACTTCAACCATTTATCCCTTGTTATACCATCATATTTAAACAAGTAAACAGTGACGCCAAACACAATCTAAACTGAAATTGAGCCATCATCTGCTTCATTATGTGATTTTTGCCACTAATATGCACAGATTCACTTTAATCATTTATCCCTTGTTATCCCATCATATTTAAACAAGTAAACAGTGACGCCAAACACAATCTAAACTGAAATTGAGCCATCATCTCCAAAAGAGTATCAAATGGCATGGATAAAAAACATGCTTAGTTTAGCTAGAGCTTTAGGAATTGCGTACTGAGCTTCTAGTGTTTTAGAGTTGCAAGTTTACGTACTTACTCATGGTCATATATAGTCTTAGGCATGCTAACTCTGGAAACCGGATTAAATATTGTCCTTCGATGGATTTCTTGCACATCAGCATTCCTTTTCAGTTCATCTCCATCCTTTTCTCCAGAGGTCAGGTGGCAACATATAAAGCAAAAGAGTGTTTGATAAATGGACATGCTTACTGCTATTGATCCCTGGAGCATGTCAAGTAAGAAAAATTAGCCCATTGTTTTCTAAATAGCACATTGACTTACCAGCGCATAGTAAATGTACATGAGATGGTACGACCAAAGTGCACAAAACTAGGTGCTAAAACGAAAGTGTAATATGATCATTAAGAAAACAAATATAGTATAAAAGAATGCTAATTTTGGCTGTGCCTAACAGTAGAGGCCGGAGATGTAAACCATTTCTATTATCCAAAAAAAGGAATGCTAATTGTTTTCTACATATTTGGAATTGCTAAAGGAATTGAGAATGATGTGCTTCACGGGAACTTGCCTTATTACCAATATAACCCATAGCACCGACACCTACGGTTGATACTTTCAAATTTTGAATATGCTTCCGCAGGCTTCTTCGTACCCATATTGAAATAAAAACTCCAACCATCTGCTTGCTTATTATCCTTACGAAGTATGGTCTTTTCGTTTTGACTAGTGCACTTTTGATGTTAAAATCATGAACTAAACAATCATCTGGAAAAGCATTGGAATCTCCATGTGCTGATTTGAAAGACAAACATGACCTCAGTGCCTTCTCTGAAATAAATGGTTTCGTGCTGTCTGGAAGACGCTGGGCCAATATATCCAACGGTTGTTCAGGCCAAATCATTCCAAGCCTCTCTGAGTAGCTGAGTGTTTTAGTTAACATTTTTTGATGGATTGGCTCTTCCAAACTAGATACATAGTCTTTAAAACTTAAGTTGTGTGATCTATCGAAAATCTTCATTGAAGGCACCCTGCTGAAGTTGTTTCCATTTACGGTAGTTTCAGTAGGACCAGAAGTAGAGTGCTCATATTTATTACTATGAACACTGTCATCATCAACGGTAAAATCTTGTTCATTCCATGGGTGCACTTCCCCGCCACTTTCGCTGTCAGATTCACTAACAAGTTCATCTTCCACATCGTCAGAAGGCTTGAACCTTGATGGAGAAGGAGGATCACTGTGACATTTATATTTTGGTTTATCAGGACTAATCTTATTCAATGTTTCACGAATGATATGTTCCCACATTGCGACAGGACGGTTGTCTTCAGCACCAAATATATTCCCAGCATTTAATGGAACAATTTCTTGAAATCTAAAAGATAATAAGTTCAATTTGTTTAATAGGTGAAAAAAATAAAAAGGAGAAATATCAGTCATAGTGTAATATGAATAAGTAACAAGATGGGATGCAACAATTTACCCAAGAACATAAATATCAGCTGGCTCCTCCATATCCAACCAATCTTGAATATCCAAGTCATCAGGTGGAAGTCTTCCTGCAACATTCCATGTTCCTACGCAGACCCTGCATATCAAACCAACATTTTAAGGAATAGTGACAGAACGGCAGTAGATTTTATAGGTTTCAGCTGCAATTAGGCTTGATCTTAAGGGGTTATTCTTGTGCTAGGAAAGATAAATATATTGAGGAACAAACCAAGTCATTTAGCTTATCTGAAGCAAATTCTTACGGAAAATACTGTGAACAAACAACTAGGCAAGTCCAGATAATCTGAAGGGAGAACAAATGCATGCCTGAGTTCCTTAATGTCGATATATTGGGCACGAAGGGTCTCTGACTTGCGCCTTCTATTAAGCTTGTAGGGAGCACCCTCCATTTGGCTATCTGAAGATTTGATAGTCTTCGTCAGTGCACAAGGAAGCTACCTGGGTTTTCTCTGATAGGATGTGTATGCCAGAGGTGCTTAAGAGGTAGTACTAGTTCCCATCGAAAATTGGTGAAAGGGTGGACTAGTATGTACCATGTAGTATCTCTTAGTTTGGCAGAATCAACACCGTATTTCACAATTTTCAGTGTGTGGCAAAACAAAGAAGAAAACATACTATTAAACAAAACCTGGAAATAAGCATCCAGAAAAAAAGAAGTTTGCTACTGTGATTAATATAGTAACTTATTTCGTTGGTGATATGTAGTTCAAATTTTTCATGTGATGCTTTGTCAATAACCCTTTTGCCGATGAATGTGTTGAACACAATAATTATGCGAATCAAATAAATACCAATTGTCTCAGCGCCCAAACCACGCAGTCTCCTCTCCTCATCATATAGTTGGCGCTCCCAATGGCACATTTCTGCACAAATCCCATTATAAGTTCAACTATTATTAGAACCAATTTTTGAAAAAGAACTGAACATACATATGCCGTAGCCAACAAATTTAAGTGCAAAATTTACACTTGTTTTCCCTTTTTTAAAGCTGCCTCCTTTTTGTCAGCATACATGTGCGGCAAATGTATTTATGGCCGTCAGATTCAGATGTCCTTTCATTTTTTTTCCTTATTTCCTTTAGAAAGATTGTACTAGTATACTATCTTAGGAATAGGATGGGAGAGCTTGTCGTTTTGAAATTCACTAAACAAAAGAAACATTGGTTTTAACATTCTTTGAATTCAACGTCTAATTTTGTTTTTTTGTTCTAGGTAAACGGAGGAATAAACAAACCAAAGGAATAGCCTAGGAGTTGGGAATACACCACCACAAGAAACCAAAAGAACAATACAGTCCACCTCTACTTTTTTTAAGAGCGAGGATAGTAGTGAGTTATAAAAAAGCTATATGCTTAAGTGGAAGAGAGAGAAAAAATTGAGTGACTCTCATAGAAAAGCTAGCTCTAAACATGCTCCAAAAATATGCATTAACTTCGTGGTGAGGGAAAGAAAGAGGAGGAAAACAAATAGAGCTAACCTCGTAGCTAATATATTATACATGTTAGTTCTACAATGAATTTAGTAAGGAGTAAGCTCTACTATTAAACTTGCTCTAATGAGCAAGGTTAGAAAGGCATCTCCAAATTTCGTTAACTCCCCTTCCACTTCCTATCCTTTTTCCCCCCTGAAATACCAGAATCTTACGGTTGTGCTAAGTGCTAACTGGACCAGCTCAAGTTGAAAGAAGCAACCGTCAAAGCTCTCATCTTTATTGGTTGTAAGCAAAAACATCCACCTACCAAACCAATCGATGCATTCTTCTGGTCCACAACTTTTCTTTTCCAAAGAATTATGATGGACAAAAAGATCAATTCTGGAGACGAGGGACCAGTGGTTGAACCAAAACCCGAATGCATTTCCCGATCCATTGAGCTTCACAGCGAATTTTGGTTTCGATTTTTTTTTATTTTTATTTTGCAATAATGAAGCCCATGTGGTAGAGAGAGGGAGAGGGTCTAGATCACCTTCGTACTCGAACTCGCTATCGGTGTCGTCGTCGCCGGTGGCTTCGCCCTCGTCGGCGCTGAAGTCGGATTCCGGCGACCTGATGTTGAGCCATTTCCGAAGCACCGTCTTCGGCCACAGCTGTGTGCATGCCCCGCGTCGCGTCCGACCAAACGTATCAGTTAGCCCCCGAGCAACGAAACTCCGATCCGAGAGAGAGAGAGAGAGAGAGAGAGAGCGAGCGAGCTTTAGCTAGCGCGGCGCTCACCTGCTTCTGCTTCCTTCCCTTGCGCCGCATCGGCCTGGACGAGGCGCCGGCGCCGGCGGCGTGGTGGCTCGCAGTGGCAGCCGGCTCCTGCTGGCTCCCCGACGCGCCGAGCGGAGGCAATGAGCGAGCCGGTGGCGTGGCCCGCGCCGACGCGGAGGTGGAGGAGGCGCCGGCCATTCGCGCCCTCGTCACAGCCCACCAACACAGCGCACACAGCAAAAGGCAACTTCTCCGTCCGCCTTCCCTTTCCGGTTCCCTTTTTTATCGAGTCCGGTGCGAAGCTATAAAACGGCAAATTTATTAGCGCTTGGACTTGGACTTGGACTTGGACTGCACGGCAGCTGGCCTAGAGGGACCCTAGAGTAGAGCCGCAGCCCGCAGCAAGCAAAGCACCCCCCCCTACTTGTACCAGCGCCGCTGGTGGCGGTGGAATGGTGGATGGATCACGGCCGCGACGTGCAGGCTCACGATGTGGCGCCACGCGGCGCGTGGGTTGGCTGTGTCGTGGTCTCTCCCCAAGTTGCACGTACGCGCGCGACCAATCGCCCGCGGCGCCCGCCCGTGCCTTGACCACCCCGGCTTGGGCCACCGTCGTCCCGGCTGGCTCTCGGTGACTGGAAGAACAGCTATCGCGGTGACCAAACCAAGCTCCGCGTTCTCCTCGTGCCGACCTGTGCTGGTGCTGTGCCCCGCTGCGCACCGTACGTCCATTGCTATACTTGAACTGGACGGAGACCCGGTTTATCCTCCTATCACGGTCACGGGGATTCCCTACTCCTGTACTACAGCTACCGCTGCCGCTACCACTTGCTCTTCTTCCTCGCAGCGAACGAAGCTTCTTTCGACGCGAAAAAACCTGTAGCTATCTTTCTTCGCTCGTCTCGTCGCCGTTGTACGTGACCTGTATCGCGGACCAGGGTTAATTAGTTCGATGTGACTGAAATCTTGACATGGGCTTGGTTTAGTTCTCAACTTTTTCTTTAAGCTTATAACTTTTTTATCATATCAAAACTTTCAATTTTAGTCAAACTTTCAACTTTTTTTTTAACTTTTAATTTTAGTCAAACTTTCAATTTTAACATGGAACTAAACACACCCATGTTTGTGCAGTTTGCCGACCACCGCGCGTGTCAAAGTTACATTCTTCGTGTACCACACTACCTCGGTACCTATCCGAATACTACGGATTTGTCGCTAGAGTCTTAACGGTTGTTGCATCGTCATTTCATCCGGTGGGAGTTTCACACTTCTTCAGGTTCCAACTTGGAGCGTATGGCCGAGTGAAAAAAATGGACGGTGCGTATGCACGGCGGTGGGCCGGTGGCTGCCATGGCATGGGCACAGCGTATGCGCGGAGAGATTTCCAAGCAAATCCGCATGCACGTGTTTTCCACGCAAAGCAGCTTGGTTTGGAGGCTGTTTCACCAGTAGCTTGACAGCGATCAGCCGGATTAGCTAGGGCAATTGATGTTGCTTGCCTGGCTGCCGCCTGCAGATCTCCCTTCCTACTTCGCTTTATCTCACCTTTTGGGTGCACTCCTCATCTGGGCCAGCATAACCATTGCACTAGTTTTTGTTTCGTTATAAAAGTTTCTCCTCTTCTTCTTTTTTTTTTCTTTCTTACACAGGAAAAACAACTGCCATGTTCACACAAATTTGTTTGGGCATTCCTGCATCTCTTCATTTTTCTCTAGTGTTTTACGTGTGACTTCAGCTAGTCTACAGTTATGCTGTTATATGGGGCACTCTCAAATATTAATACTGATCACGCAGAACTTGTGGTTGGTAGCATATTGTTACTTTACACAAATGATGTAAAAGAAGGCGTGTTGTCTGGCCCAGAGCACAACAGGTCGAAGAAGAATCCTCTTGAAGATCGTAAACAACAGGCATGCTAGCCAACCAAGAAAGATCGAATGGGGCAATGCTCAACCATGATTGACTTGTAAAAAGATCAGGAGCTCATCTTTCCTCGTCTGAGATTATTCAGCTGTATCAATACTAGGATTGACATTTGGTACAAGCATAGCTGGTTCGTATTGCTTCTGGATTCCGTGGGCAATGATTTTTCTTAAGCAAAACTGTTCTCTATGTTGGTATTAGGTGTGTGCTTTGACTAGATTACGTTCTGAAACAAAATACCTACTATACATGATTCAGGGGAAGGAAACGCTATGCCACGATGGATCACGTACAGAGAAATGTTTCCAACTTCTTTAACATTTTATTATCTAAGTCGGTGTCACTGTCTTCCATCAAACAAGGAGTATAATACATTAAATTGTACTGGAATATATTTGTTTACCAATTCATGGCATGACAGGTCGAAGCACTGTACCAGACAGTGGTCATATGTTTTCCTCAATACAAAGGACGGTGGTCATCATGCCCACTGCTCCTATTATCATCACTGCAATTTTGTTGTTCTCTATATTTTTCGAACCATATTGAAAGTTTGCATATTTTTCTAGTGAGGCATCACCTGGTCAGTTTGAGACAATAGAATCCAATCAAGTCTGCTGATAGGGGAATAAACCATCATGGCACCTCTTTCTCCCTCTTTTCTGAAGGGAGACAAACCATGTTCTCTAGTACCGGGCGTCTGATTAAAATTCTTTAGTGCAATTTATGCAACTAAATCTGCCCCATTTGCAGTACACGCACCACTCATCTTCTCTAGAGAGAGCTAGTGCTTGCACATGAAAGCAGAGCATGAACAGATCAGGCCATGGATGTTGGTCGTTTGGAGATGCCCCATTCGTCCAACAGCTGCATTATTGGCAACCTGACATAACCGCACTACAAATCAATCCAATGCATCCGAATTTTAGAGGCTGTTTATTTCGTGAAAAGAAAATTTTTGGTTGTCACATCAGATGTTTGACCGGATGTCGGAAAAGGTTTTTGGACACGAATAAAAAAAACTAATTTCAAAACTCGTCTGGAAACCGCGAGACGAATCTTTTGAGCCTAATTAAACTGTCATTAGCACATGCGAGTTACTGTAGCACTTTTATGGCTAATCATGGACTAACTAGGCTTAAAATATCCGTCTCGCGATTTCCATGCAAACTGTGCAATTAGTTTTAGTTTTTATCTATATTTAATGCTCTATGCATGTATCAAAGATTCGACGTGATGTTTTTAGGGGAAAAATTGGAACTAAACCAAGCCAGTTCACGTTTTATAACCTCATTGGCATTGTTCTATCGATCGGCGATGGGCTGATGGCGACGGAGAGCTAGTACTTAAGGGATAAGCAAAAACAGGGCCTTGTGCAGCTTTCACAGTTTGCGTCTAGCATGACGCCATATGCACCACTATACTCCCATTCGCAGATGATGCGAAACAAAAGCACCAAAATCCGTCATCCCACTGGCAATTCAGCATCTGTGCAAAGCATATAATGTGCGGATAATTGAGCGGTCGTCATGTCAGCCGAAATGGATGGTGAGATCAACAACACCGGTTCTCCGTGGTAAATGGTGATACGTGCCCATACATGCGTGCTGTCTTTTCACCTCGCGGCCTCTTGCGGAATACTCCTGCTGCACCGCTAACTTCACCTTCGTCTTATCCCCCCCCCCCCCCCCCCTGAAGCGCTCACCACTTCACTGCGTGGACCGCGACGCGCGACGCAGCGAGTGGCCACGGCGCGTTCGGCCGCATCGGTTCCACGCGCGGAACCGTACAAGTCTCAACGTGACAAACGCCGGGGTTGTAGAGCAGCCGGGTGATATCTGGGGTCGCATTCCCTGTTCGCTTTTTACCTTTCGATTCGGTTGGAAACCGTAGCGCGCGCGCGCAGGGGCGGAGTCGCGGTTGACGCCTGTACGTACGCGTCGCTGTCGCGTACCACCTGCTCGGAGTACATGACTACATTACGCACGGGCCGGCCGGTATACCGAAAGCTAGTACGGGGGCAGTAGATTTTTGATGCCGCAGAAGAGACGGAGCGAGCGGGGGTGTGGTGGAGACGTCGACACGCGGCCGCGAGTGGTGCGCGCGGTGTGGTTTTGACTCCCGGGTGACATATGTACACGGATTAGATTATGTTATCTTCAGATGGGCGCGCGTACGTTGCAGAAAGCGTGAGGTACCGAGATGGCATGAATGGGATGGGAGCCAGTCAGTTTTTTTATATCAGAAAGATCATAGGTAAAGGTGCAAGCAGACCGATCCACGAACCTATGTATGATACAAATAATAAACAGACAACCTTTTGGGTTATCTATTAATTTGAATTATAAATGGGTTTGCGAATCTTTCCACTTGCACCTTTAATCATGGGAGTGCACATACTACTTGTGCTTGACACATAATTTCCTTTTTATCTCATATCTGAAAGAGATTAAGGGTGTGTTCGAAGAGAAGGGGATTGAGGAGATTGAGAAGATACGTAAAACGAGGTGAGCCATTAGCTCATGATTAATTAAATATTAACTATTTTAAATTTCAAAAATAGATTAATATGATTTTTTAAAGCAACATTCCTATAGAACTTTTTTACAAAAAACGCATCGTTTAGTAGTTTAAAAAGTGTGCGCGCGGAAAACGAGACTTAATCTCCCCTATCACCCTGGAATGAACAGAGCCTAAGGGTCTCTCTGAATCGCAGGAATGGAAAAACGAGGGAATAAGAAAAACATAGAATTTTGATAGGAATATAAGTACAAAACAAAAAAAAAGAAGAATTAGACTGCAGAAAAATCACAGGAATTAGATAAAAGAGATTTTCAGTTGAAGCTCTAGCTAAAATTCCTTTAAAATCTCTATAGAATTGTCTATTCCATATGAATTTTAAAAGATCAACATATGATCCAATCATTTGTTTAAAAACATTCACAGGAATTTTTTCCTATAATATTGAAATCTTTCAAATTTTTTTATGTTTTTTCTTCGAATTAAAGATGCCCTAACTTTTTTTTTAAGATGAAATGAAAGAGAACTAATCACTCGGCAGGAAGAGCCGCACAGGGCAGGGATAGCCTCGTGAGAGCGACTCATCCGAGACGTGACAGAGAACCCGGTTCCAATAGGGCTATATGCCGCGAAGTGGGAGCATAAACAGAAGCAACCAAACGCTCGCATTCTCGCACTACAGCTCTGCAGCCTTTCCTCCCCTTCCCAATGCATTACTGCTAGAACAGGAGACGGACGGACAGCGAAACTTTGGTTACAAT
This sequence comes from Oryza sativa Japonica Group, assembly GCF_034140825.1. Taxonomy (NCBI): domain Eukaryota; kingdom Viridiplantae; phylum Streptophyta; class Magnoliopsida; order Poales; family Poaceae; genus Oryza; species Oryza sativa. Next base: position 30,422,150 of record NC_089035.1, on the reverse strand, counting down.
AGCAGGCTATAAGCCAGCTGCAAACATATTTTAAAGAGATAAATAAGGAGAAAAAGGAGCAGCGGGCTACAGATTTATAGCTAGCTGTAGCACGGACTCCAAGACGCGGTATGTGTATGATAGGTAGGACCAGATATTTATAGTATAGTATGTAACTATTGTATGAATGAGCTATTAGATTGGCTATAGATGAATTGGAGGCTAGTAGTTGACTATACTATTAAACTTGCTCTAAGAAAAAGTATCATATACGGCGAAAACGAGACTCCAGTAGCAGCCACAAAAGGAGCTATCTCCATTCTGTATCACTTGACTTTCGAATGTTGAAGAAGATGTGTTACATTTACAGAGAGATTGCACGCAAGCATGGCCTTGAACCCATCTTCGTGCACTCGTGTGCTGTGTATTCCACGGTGCTCCTGCGTGTGACTCAAGCACTGGGATCATTTTGTATGTGCGTTCGCCGATCGATGTGTTCTTCGATCGAACCATACCGATCACGGGGAAAAGGAGTAATCGAGGCGCACCGGGGGCACCGAGCCCGTAATCTTTCAATCCTGCTTTTTGTGAAAGTAGCACGTACGGATCGAGCGGCTCCGACGTTGCCTCGGCTGCCAGGAACGGAACGTGATTCCTCGAGTATAGATACTCTTTTTTTTTAAGTAGCTATACAACTGTTGACAGTTTTTGGGATGAAAAACTTTTAAATATAACTACTATGTAATTACATTGTAACTACTATGTAACTACTATATAACTAATATATAACTCGAGTGTAACTAAAAAAACCCGATGGGAGAATTGGTTAGGTGAACAATCCCTACTGCACGCGTCTGAATTTTTTAAACCGTTTTCCCTCACTAGCACAAATCTCAAAGCATATTAGACGGCTTAAAATTTAAAAGTTTTTACCCCCTATTAACTGTCGCCAGTTGTATAGCAAATCCATTTTTTTTTAAACCTCCAAGGTAGATACTCGACGGACGTCATAAGATTTGCTTTCGTTTGTTTACTCACTGTTTACATGGTGCAGCATCGTGCTTGTCGATACTAGTAGATATTTGGGCGTACAACACGACAAAGAAGGTTCCGAGGCTTGGGAGGCTGGCCCCCGGCGTCCGAGGCCTTGAGGGTAGTAGGGTGGCTCCGGCGGTCTGCTTCGCTGTTCCATGGTTCTGAATTAAACGGGCCTCTGATGGGCGATGTCGCATATTTTTTGGGCCAGAATCCTAAGGCCTACTGTTGAAGTGGACGTGCGGGTTTGTTTAGGTGGGCTCGTTATCCACATACATGGGTTGGACCGTCCAAGTAAATCGATTCTTTTAGGAAAAAGTACACCGGAGGTCCCTCAACTTGTCATCGAGTTACAAAATCGTGCTCCAACCACAAAAGCAGATATAGCACATCAATCATTTTACAAAAATCAATCATTTTACAAAAAAACATTCACTTTAGGTCATTCGGTGGTTTTGACCACAGTTTTATTCTACGTGGCAGTTGAGTCAGCGTGGAACCCACGTGGGCTCCACATGTCAGCATGGCCACGTCGGGCTCATTCTCTGTTTTCCTCCTCCCCTCTCTCTCTCTCACATTCTTCTCTCTTCTCTGGGCAAGCCGACCGACGACTGGGGCGGAGGCCACCGGGGCGAGGCAGGAGAGCAGGAGGCGGCTGCGGCTGCGGCGGGCGTTGCGAGCCGGGGTGGAGAAGTCGCGGGCGCTCAACCACGCACTAGCAGGGCGGGGCCCAAGCTTGGGGAGATCCAGGCGAGGTTCCCGGTGATGGAGACGGCGTTGTGCCCGATCACGCCCCGCGGGACACACTCGAGGGCGCTGGGGAGTACATCAACCGCGCTGTGGGGCCGGCCGTCGCCGTGCGCGGCCTCGAGCCGCCGTTCCTCGCGGCCTCCGCCGTCGCCGACGACCTCCTCGGATACCTCGTCGTGTTGTCCCGCCTCGAGGAGGTGCTCCACTTCCTCTCCGACAACTGCGGCATCGCCTCCCAGTGGCTCAGCTTCGCCGAGTACCTCGGGGACCGCAGCCTCGCCGACCCCTGCTTCGTGTCCGACCTCGCCGAGGTGCTCTCTCACCTCAAGACCCCCTCCGCAAACCTGGACGGCGGCCTCCTCGTCGCTGCCTTGGACATTCTTGAGGACGAGTTCTGTCGCCTTCTCAAGGAACACTCAGCTTCGCTCGCCATGAAAGAACCCAACTATAGCCGGCCCCGCCTCCACCTTCGTGCCCACTGCCGCGGGCGTTCGGCCCCGCCTCCGCCTCCGCGCCCAACACCGCGGTGCCCGCCTGCACGGGGCCGCTTCACCGGCGGTGGCGACACAGCGCGACGACGCCATTCGCAACCGGCCGCCGCCCTCGCCTTCTCCTGCATCGCAGCTGCCGCCGTCACCTCCTCTCCCGCCTCACTCTAGCGGCATCCGCCCCAGCCGCCGTCCGGCTTGCCCAGAGAAGAGAGAAGGGTGAGAGAGAGAGAGGAGGAAGGGAGAGAATAAGGGAAAGAGAGGAGGCCGACGTGCCACGCTGATATGTGGGGTCCACGTGGGTCCCACACTAACTCAGCTACGTAACGAAAACGGGTCAAAACCACCGAAGGATCTAAAGTGAACGATTTTTATAAATTGAGGGATGTGCTATATCTAGTTTCACAGTTAGGGGACGATTTTGTAACTCAGATGACAAGTTGAGGGACCTTCGGTGTACTTTTTCCACTCTTTTAGCTTTATTAGGACTGTGTTCTTCCCTTTCTTTTTCAACTCATCTTCATTTTTTTTACGTGTATGTTTTTCAAATTACTAAACAGTGTGTTTTTTTCGCGCCGAGGTTGAAGAAGCTGGTGAGCAGGACCGAAACAAAGTTTGTTTCAAACTGGCAATGCCAACTATACCGTCCCATTACCACACTAATCTTTTAGGCCCTACTTGCCTGATGCATCTGCCGAATTTAAACCCCGGAAACGATATTATTTGCTGATGACGCTGGCGAAAATTCCCTTGTTTTAGGCATATAAAATGCAGAATTGCAGATACCGTGCAGTATATCCAATACCAGCTCGAACTTATTCGGCAAAAAGGGGTGCCCAGCATCGCAGTGCAATGGGCTGCGACAAAGCGGCAAACATAAAGCAACATCACAACCGTGCACAACCCCGAAGCAGTCAGGTGGTGTTTAGATCCAGGGACTTAACTTTAGTCCCTGTCTTTAGACACTAATTTAGAGTATTAAATATAGACTACTTACAAAACTAATTACATAAATAAAAGCTAATTCACAAGATAAATTTTTTAAGCCTAATTAATCTATAATTAGAGAATGTTTACTGTAGCATCACATAGGCTAATCATGGATTAATTAGGCTCATTAGATTTGTCTCGCAAATTAGTCCAAGATTATGGATGAGTTTTATTAATAGTCTACGTTTAATATTTATAATTAATTTTCAAACATCCGATATGATAGGGACTTAAAAATAGTTTCATCTAAACAGGGCCTCAGTCGTCTCTCCGGAATTTATTCTGGTGAAGTCACCAATCTATCGCAACGAAACAAGACGCGGTTGACCAATGATCAGCAATCAGCGGTTCAGCGTACGTTTCAGTTCAGCACTTTGGGCTTCCCGGCGAGCATGAAGGCCTTGAACACGAGCTTCCTCGCCACCGCCGGGTCTCCCCACTCCGCCTCCACCCCCTTCATCACGTCCTTGGTCACCGCCTCCAGGTCTACTCCCTTCTCCCTCGCCGTCGTCACGACGGAGCCGGTCTTCAGGAACCCGACGAGGTCGTCCAGCGTCATGTCCACCTCTATGTCGACGTCGGCCGGCTCGCCCTCGCGGCCCACGCCGACGGGCTCGAACGGGAACGGCAGGTCGCGGTACCTGTCCATGGCCAGCCTCGTCCTCGGGTCCATATACGGGCGCATGGCCGGGTACAGCTGGCCGTGCAGCTTGTCCTCGAACGGGTGGATCTCGTAGTTGTAGCCCCACACCGCGAGGACGCCGCCGGGCCTCTTGAGGACGCGGTTGGCCACGGCGTAGAAGAGCGGGATGTCGAACCAGTGGATGGAGGTCGCCACCACGACGAGGTCCAGCGAGCCCTCGCCGCCGACCATGGCGACGAGGTCGTCCTCGGAGAGGTCCACCGGGGTGTGCAGGTACCGCACCTTGGGGTGCGCGACGGCGTGGCGGATCTGCCCCTCGCTCGCGTCCGTCGCGACCACGCTGTCGTAGTGCTCCGCGATCTGAACGCACACGGAGAAACACTGATGATAAAGACGGTCGATCGCCGGCGAAATTTTTCGTTTTTTTTCAGAGTTCAGAAGATGATGAAGCGGCGAGAGTGGTTCAGAGATTGGGCGCTTACGCTGATGGAGGCCTGGCCGGTGCCGCAGCCGGCGTCCCAGGCGCGGTGGTGGCCGGCTGTGAGGGCGGCGAGCTTGGAGAACCAAGCGTCAGGGTACCGAGGCCGCTTCTTGGTGTACGTCTCCGACGGTCTCTCATACAGCCCAGCCATTCTTGCTCTCTGCTTCTTCTCTATAACCTCCACCGGACCACAGCTCCAGTCCTGGACTGTGAAGAGCGCGAATTGTTGGGGTGGATCTGGATGGAATTTATAGATCACCGAAGATGACAGATTCAGAGTCAAAGTCAAAATCAGCAGTTGTCATCTGATCCATCTCAGTGAACAACTTTGCATTTGCATTATCCACTAGTGTATTCTAGTGGCGGTTACACCATTTTTCTCCTCCTAATAGTACACCACCACATGCTGAAACTGCTGCAACAAAAATTATGCACAAGATAAAATAATTTTCAAAGGCAATCAGGAAAGTAGAAGCATGCTGCTAACAGGACAAGGAAAAATATGGGGTAAAAGGTAGGTAAAAACAGGCAATGCATCAAATCTGAAAGATGTGGATTGTAGAAAGATGAGGTAAAGACAGGAATAGCAATCTGAAACCTGTAGATTGAAAAATAGCCTGGGTCTTGCAAGTCAACCAGACGTGGGCAAGTTGCTTACTTCGATTTGTGGCTAAGATGGCCCTCCACATTAGTCCTGCGCTGAACTAACTGAACCCAAAAAGATGCTTCAGCAGCCGTATATGGGAAAACAATAAGATGCTTTATAACATGGATCATCTGCCAGATGAAGGCTTTTACGGTTAGGTCTTGATTACATCTTCACAGTAAAAACAGATATCTTTGGTTTCATCAGCATGGATATAAACATCTCTGCACAAATCAGAGTGTTGCAACCTACTATAATAACGCTACAACTTAGGAAATAGAGGATTCTGAATAACAAGACAACTATACAACAATAACATGGGAATTCCAGAGTCTGTGACTGGGAATTTTAGACTGGCACAGCATATGCAGGGACTGGAGGTGTGCCTCTGCCAACTTCAGCTGAGGTTTGGAGGTTTAGGTAAGTGCCTTGGTCACTACATGTAAATATTTAGCTTAGGTACAGCAATATTTAACCAAATACACTTAAGTATTTAACCGTGTCTTATTTGTTCTTTTAGATAAGGGTTAAGTCCGATTTATTTGTTAGCACTTGAAGACATGGTGACAGTAAAAAAGGCATGACATTAGATGATAACTATATAAGATAAAGAACCGCTCATTTTACATAATTACTCTTTTCAGCGATACCTGAATGTTATTCTTACATATTTGTAGTCTAGTGGGTGCAACAGTGCAAGCAATTCCTGCACTGGATCAAGTCCGCAGTATCCACAGACCACAGTCCACACTGCCTGACTTAGAGGTGCAACCGTGCAAGTCATCTGGGAACCTTCTGTGCCGTTAGAACACATCACCCTGTCTGCAAAATACCTGATTCTTTTCCAGGAGCAATCTGATAATGCAGCTTTGCATCTCCAGGAGTTCCCAAAGGTGCACCAGTGCAGGAACAGTTATCAACCATATAAAGCTCCCACTTCTTGATCCCACACTTATCTAAAGCAGATGCCAGTCTTGGGTCATCCAAATCTGGACAAGAGCCATCTGGGCTAACGAGCACTGCTCCAGTGTATGCTAGTCCAGCGGCCTGAGCGGCTCCGTGATAATGGAACAGACCCCAGCTGAAATCATCTGAAACATCAACGATTGTCCAAAACTCCTTTGAAACCACACCATTATCCAGCACACTGAAGTAAAATGTACCAGGGATGAGAGCTCTTCTTACTCGGTACTTTCTGCGCCTCCAAACCAGTTCCCCTTCCAGGGTTCTGACTTGAAAAATTGGCTCATACCAAAATGAACCTTTAGCTTTTCCCCTGTAAAATAATTGATACTGACATGGGAATTGATCATATGCTGGATTTTGTCCAGCTACAACTCTCCAACTCCATTCCAAGTTGTCCAACCATCCAACAAACATGTCTTCTGCAAGTTCATGGCTTAGCATTTGTTCTCTGAACATGGTTAGTGGGGGTACAGAGGGCTTACTGGGGATCTCGGCATTGAGATCAAGACAATTGTTCTTCTGCAAAACACATAAAGAAAAGGCCTCCAGATGCGGACTCTCATACGACGCAATGCAGCGATAGTTGCAAACTTGATCAGTTGGAGAACATGAATTTAAACACTGAAGGGCTTTCCTACAGTTGGGATCGAACAGACAATTCAGTATCTGAGGACCACAATTTCTTATCATACAGCTTAGGGTAGACAGACCTTTTGCCCTAAGGTTTTGCAGCATATCAACAGGTCTTATGTACGCATTAACCACAACAAGTAAGCAAAATCTAATGTCATCTGAATTATGCCTTTCCCAGGCATTAGATACAGCCTTAAGGACTTCAGCAGATTCCTTCATGCCACCTGTTTCTCCAATATTTGTTAGCTTGCAAAACATGTCCTGACGTCCAGTGTATTGAACATACCTGCCACCTAACTTGTTTTCTAAGGTTGGAGATGATTGAAAGCAGATTATATTGGGAATGTCCTCACTGTTATTTATAAGCCACTGAACAGTCTCCTGACTCGTTATTGCAACATTGACTAGCATATCACACTGTGCCAGCTCTTTCCTAAGTTCATCATGGCCAATTGACTTGTCTGTGAAGACAAGCATTTCAAATCCTTCGTCAACCCACTTCATCCTATTAGCCTAAAAAGACAGAAAAAACGAGATGCATGGTTACTGGCAGTAAATTTATGCAGAGAGATATTCTGCATATTCATATTAAGTACGACAATAAATCAGAGGACCTGTTTCTTGCTTTCTGAATGAACAAATGTGTCATCTTGTAATCCTCAGATGCACAAATAAGCTTGGACTCTACATGTTTTTCCTTATGTGCATGCTAACTCAAAAAACAAAAAGTTAAACAATTTCGATGATACTACTATATTAGATTGAGTTCACATGAGTGGCATCTTGGGTTTGATCGTCATCCACAAGACCACAAATGGGAAAACAAAGGAAACCAACTTACAACATATTTCCCATGAATGGCTCTGCAAGGGTTGCAGTTTTGTACACTATCACTAAATAAATGATGGCCAGGAAAGACTGAAATATATGTGCGGATTTTTTTTGGGTGATTCCACGCACATGCCCCTTTTCATAAGCCCACAGGTATGACACACAATTGTATTATGGAAATTATGTAAATCCTACACAAACCATGGTATCATATATGGACATATCAATCCACAAAACTTGAACAGAAATTCCACACTTGCATTGTATAGCGTCACATCTTACAGAATCTAAGATTGTGGCATCGATAGGTTTATTAAATCACAAGGCAAACAAGGTAAAATAAGCGATACAAAATTATAATCAAGTACTAAAACAAGGTAAAATAAGCGATACAAAATTATAATCAAGTACTAAGTACTAACACATTTTGGAGGTACCAGAAATTTAGAATGTTCGTGCCCATATAATCACATATACTTGAATACTTCTACAACTAGTTCTCCAAGTGAGCGTGCGAAATGGTTCTGTGTGAGTGTGCAATTGACCAATCGCGTATTTGCATGTGCTTTGCCGTTACAACATTCTATCTATAGAAGTTCTTCAGTTATCAGCATATTCCGAATCGGCTTATTGCAATACTGTCGAGTTCTCCTTTGCACTGCGACTCCGCACTAGCATTTGATAGCGGTGAATCGGTGCTAGGTTCAGAGCTCAGAGCGGAAGCATACCGTGTGGCGCATAACCTCCTCCCATGGCGTGTCCTTCAGCGGGCTGATGCTCCCGTCGCCTACTATGGAGACTATGCGGACGGCGCCCTTCCCGGTGATGGTTCCGCCGGCCCCGCCGCCAAGCTCGCCCGCGGCGGCGCGCGGTGGCCCGAGAGAGCGGACGCCGCCGGAGTAGCGGCGGGCGATGGTGCGCGAAGGGGCAGGCACGGAAGCGGTTTCATGGAGGTGGCGGCGAGTAGGTAGGAAGAGGCGAGTGGTGGCCGCCGCGGAGGCGGACGTGGTGGGCGTGGCTGCCATGGGAGTCTGGGAAGAGGAGGTGGACGAAGCGGCTGGACCTCGAGTCTCGAGCCTTCGAGAACCTTTCGACTCATCCCTACCGTTCGATCAGAAAATCGACGGTGGATACTAATCTCAGGGAAAAAAATTCTGGAAAACGTTTTTCTACACAAACAAAATACGAGTTATAAAAACTAGCTGGTGGCCCGCGCAATTGCGCGGCAAACCCCAAACAAAATTATATATTTTTAAGTATGATTTTACTTAAAAAATTTATTAAATAGCTATCTCATTGTCTTAAGACATTGAAAGGCCAAACCTTATCATCATCGTGTTTCTAAATATATAGTTTTTAAAAGTCACACCAGTTGCTATCCATTATGTCATCCTCTTCTTTATTTGCTTGCTCGATTATCACTATTTCTATTCATTCTTCTTGGAATCATTAAAAATTGGATTTTATAGTTTTAGAGTTTATTGTCATGTTGTGTTTCGTTTTTACAATTCCTAGATGTCCCGTCAAATGTTGCCATTATACACCTCTACGGCCAGTCCACTGTCTCTTCTCTTTATTATCATTGAGATTTTAAAAATCGAAAATAATTATCGTTTGGTTTATTTTTTACTTTCTAAAAGTCCTGCCAAACCATCAGCGGCTTTGCCATTATACTCCTATATGACTCGCCCGTTGCCTCCCTTTTTTATTGTCATTGAGATTTCAAAATCGAACATGATTATCATTGGTTTTTTTTACTTTTTAAATTGGACTTGTAGTTTCATTTTTTATAATTTTTAGAAATTCCATCAAACGATGCCACTATGCCCCTCTACAGCCCATCCGCCCCCTACTCATTATTGTCATTGTGATTCTAAAAATCGAACATAATTATCGTTGGAATTTATTTTTTATTTTCTAGAAGTCTCGTCAACCGTCGGCGGCTCTGCAACTATACTCTTATACACCCCGTCCGCTGCTTCTCTTTTTATTGTCATTGAGATTTTAAAAATCAAATATGATTATCAATGTGGTTTATTTTTTTTACTTTCTAGAAGTCCCGATAACCGTCTTACTCGTTTGCTTCACGGCCTGCCTGACATCCCTCCTTTTAATCGTCATTAGGATTCTATTTGGTGTTTTATTAACATTTTTTATATGTCGTATCAACCGCCAACACTCTACTCTGTTTTAGATGGTATTTTCTTTCAATAGTCTTTATTTTTATCACAAATTTTAGTTATTTATAAATTGTATTCCTAATTGAAATCTTATTTTTCTTTTTCTAATTTCAGAATTTTTTTTAAAAAAAATTAGTTAGTACCGTATTGTGTTATCTTAATGTTTTTATTTTTTATTTTCAATTTCAGTTGTTTTAAAAATTGTATTTCTACTTGAACTCTCTTTAATTTTTCTAATTTTAGATATTATTTTATTTTTTACTCTAAATTTTAATTAATCTCATATTGGGTTCTTATATGGATTATTCTTTCAATGTTGCTTATTTTTAATTCCGAATTTCAGCTAATTTTAAATTGTATTACTACTTGAGCTCTTCTTTTATTTTCTTTTACTAATTTCGGATTTATTTCTATTTTTATTCTGAATTTAATTAATCTCGTATTGAGTTCTTATATGGACTCTTCTTTTAATATTCCTTATTTTTAATTTTGAATTTCAGCTATTTTTAAATTGTATTCCTACTTGGAATCTCCTTTCCTTTTCTAATTTTGGATTTTATTTTATTTTTATTTCGAATTTTGATTAATCTCGTATTGTGTTCTTATATGGAAACTTCTTTCAATATTGCTTATTTTTAATTCCGAATTTCAGTTAATTTTAAATTGTATTCCTACTTGGACTCTCCTTTTATTTTCTTTTGCTAATTTTGGTTTTATTTTTATTTTTATTCTGAATTTTAATTAATCTCGTATTCGGTTCTTCTATGGACTATCTTTTAATATTCCTTATTTTTAGTTCCGAATTTTAGCTATTTTTAAATTGTATTCCTACTTGGACTCTCCTTTCCTTTTCTTATTTTGGATTTTATTTTATTTTTATTTTTATTTTTAATTAATCTCGTATTGGGTTCTTATATGGAAACTTCTTTTAATATTGCTTATTTTTAATTTCGAATTTCAACTATTTTAAAATTGTATTCCTACTTACACTCTCCTTTCCTTTAATAATTTTGGATTTTATTTTATTTTTATTTCGGATTTTGATTAATCTCGTATTGGGTTCTTATATGGAAATTTCTTTCAATATTGCTTATTTTTAATTCCGAATTTCAGCTATTTTAAAATTGTATTTCTACTTGGACTCTCCTTTTCTTTTTCTCCGATTAATGTGGGAATTTCTAACCCCCACAGCGAACGTGGTGTCTCCTTTCAAAGCTGTTTTAATAACATAATAGATAGATACCCGCGCAATTGCGCGGCTAGCACCGATATAAAATTATCTAATTTTTAATATAGTTTTACTTAAAATTTTGTTAAATAGATATCTCGTTGTCTTAAGACTTTGAAAAACCAAACCTTATCATCCCTGTGTTTCTAGTTTTATTTTTTAAAAAGTTATATCAGTTGCAAATCCTAAATTCTTTGTCACCCCTCATTTATTTGCTTTCTCGATCACCACTACGTCTATTTGTTCTCACTAAAAACCTCTAAAAATTAGACTTATAGTTTTTAGAGTTTATTGTCTCGTTTGGGTTTTGTTTTTATAATTTTCAGAAGTCTCATCAAATGCTGCCACTATACTACTCTACGGTCCATCCACTGCCTCTTCTCTTTATTTTCATTGGGATTTTAAAAATCAAACGTAATTACCATTTGGGTTCTTTTTTTACTTTCTAGAAGTTCCACCAAGCTGTCAGCACCTTTACCACTGTACACATGTACTGCTCGCCCGCTGCCCCCTCTTTATTGTCTTTGAGATTTTAAAATTCGAACATGATTATCATTGGGGTTTATTTTTTTACTTTTTAGAAGTCCCGTCAACCGTTGTAACCATGCTACTTAATGACCCATCCATCGTCCCTCCTTTTAATCATCATTGGGATTCTATTTGGGGTTTTGTTTATAGTTTTTAGATATTCCATCAACCGCCACCACTCTAATCCTTTACATGCATGTTGCTTCTCCTATATTTGTTGTCATTTGTCATAGTTTTATAATTTTTAGAAGTCATATCAAACCCTGTCACCATACTTCTCTTCGGCCTATCCACTGCCTCTTCTCTTTATTGTCATTGGGATTTTAAAAATCGAACATAATTATTATTTGGGTTCATATTTTACTTTCTATAAGTCCCGCCAACCGCCATGACCAGGCTGCTTAACGGCCCATCCATCGTCCCTCCTTTTAATCATCATTGGGATTCTATTTGAGGTTTTGTTAATAGTTTTTAGATGTCCTATCAATCGCCACCATTCTACTTCTTTATAAACTTGTTGCTTCTCCCCCTCTTTATTGTTGTTTGTTATCATTTGTGTTCTAGATGAAGTTTTTTAGAAGTCCATATTTTTCAGTCCGATATTTTATTTACAAATTATATTCCTACTTAAACTCTTATAATTATTTTTCTATTTTCAGTATTTATTTTTTTGTTATTTCAAATTTTAGTTAATCTCGTCACATGTTCTAGATGGTATCTTATTTCAATAGTTTTTATTTTTTTATGACGAATTTAAGTTATTTATAAATTTTATTCCTAGGTGAACTATTATTTTTTCTTTTTCTATTTTTGGAATTTATTTTAATTTTGATTTAGAATTTTGGTTAATATCGTATTATGTCTTATATGAATTATTTTTTAATGTTTTTTTATTTTCAATTTTATAGTTGTTTTATCCTACTCAAACTATCTTTTTTATTTCTCTAATTCCGGATTTTATTTTATTTTTATTCTGAATTTTAATTAATCTCGTACTGGATTCTTATATATACTCTTCTTTTAATATTCCTTATTTTTAATTCCGAATTCCAGTTATTTCTAGATTGTATTCCTATATGGACTCTTCTTTTTTCAATTTCAGATTTTATTTTATTTTTATTCCGAATTTTAATTAATCTCGTATTGGATTCTTATACGAACTCTATATTGCTTATTTGTAATTCCGAATTTCAGCTATTTTTAAATTGTATTTCTATTTGGACTCTTCTTTTTTTCTTCTCCGATTAATGTGGGAATTTCTAACCCCCATAACGAACGTGATGCTTTTTTTTCGAGCAGTTTTAATAATATAATAGATAGATAGATATCTTCGAAACTCCCGCCCGCCACCGAGCGGGATACGCAAAAATCTCCAAAATTTTCCCCAACCCGCGCGCCCCCAGTTTTCCTCTCCTCCGAATCCCAATCTCTCGCAGTTCGTTCGAGGAGCTGAGACGCTGCGACGGCCATGGCGACGAGTCTCTTCCTCGCGCTGCAGTGCGTCCAGTGCTCCACTATGCAGGTGCGCGTCCTCGCCCAAATCCCTCCCCCGAAAACCCCGCGAGTTTCTTCAATAGCTCACCCGGTTTCGTTCTTGCGGCTTCGGTTTGATTTCCCAGGTGAAGCCGCAGAAGAAGAGCAGCAACAAGTGGGTGTGCGTGGTGTGCAACCAGCGCCAGTCCGTGATGCGCGTCCACGCCCGCGGGCACCGCGCCGCCGACCTCCGCCGCTTCGTCCAGGAAGCCAACCTCTCGCGCGGCCGCGCCGCGCATGTGCCCGTGCCCGAGGAAGACTGGGTCCCTGCGGTGCCGGGGGAGCAGCGGGATGAGTTCCCGAAGGAGAGGAAGAGGCGGATGGACTGGTCCGACTATCTGGAAGATCCGGGGGAGTACGATGGCGGCGGCCACCACGAGGAAGCTCGAGATGAAGGTATGCGCGAAACCTGTTTGATGTGATGTCGCAATGTATGTGTATCACAGTATCAGTATGATATTGGGTAGCGTGTAAAATGATATGCTCATTAGGACCAATGGTAAGTTGATTTTGCTAGGGGCCTAGTGTTACTACTTAAAATCAACTTGCTTGCCGCATGGTTTAGTATCGTGTTTTCAAGCTTGGACGCAGTGAGTACGGGTAATGATACTTGTGGTTCAAGGCTTAACAAAGGCATTGCTGAACTAAAATTATAAGCACCTGTTTGTGAATAGTCTTGTATTTCATATTCCATGCATGAATATAAATGTTATTGGGGCAAGCTATACATTGCTTATGCAGCGCTAGCATGATCACAGGTCTGTTACGCAGTTACAATGGCTAGTACCTGAATGCTCGGCTATAAAAAAGTTGAATATCTGCATTATGTTTCAGGATGAGGTTGTATTATGTATAGCACTTCTAAGTCTTGAGTTAGTTCTCTTCATCTTTGTTTATCTGCACTTATCTGGGAAGGAATGACCAGTCTTTAATGCATGATCTAATTGTTTTCATACCTCAATTTACAAATAGATGTAGGGATTCAAGTAACAACTGAATTACCTGAAAAGAGGCCTAAAGTCACTTCCTTGAAGAGGGCCCCCAAAGCCCAATTGGGATTAGGTGGAAAGAGGCCCAAGACACCAGTCACTTCCACTTTACCCAAGAGGCAACCGATCGAAGAAGGTTCACTCCCATGTTCTGCAGCTCCTACTGCTGAAGGCACATTCAAATCCTAACACATATTGTACTTGTCATTAACAAAACATGTAAGTTAAACGGGTTGTATGTTTTCTGCAGCACAAAGATCAAAATGGAGCAATTATTTGGATACAAGTTTCTCTGAAGGGGGAAGTGGGTTTGAAGACTCTGAGCGACATTGCAGTGAACTGGAATGCTCCATTACTGATGTTGTGGTGGATGATGAGGTACACCCTGATTTTGTGTGATATATATGTGTCTTGTCTTGGTCTGTAGCATTTTATGCTTTGAATAGTGCAGTAGTTAGAAAAGATCTGATGTGCAGTTGGCAAAATATTATCATATAGGATGGGCACTTTATTATGCACTGAATCGCAACTTGCTATGTTAAAATTGAGGAGAAATTAAGATGCATGCTAACCTTTTGAAACAATGATGTTAACAGTGCATCTGCTTAACCTACTTTCAGAGTTCTCTGAACTTAGTCCTTTGAGTTTAAAATGTATATGTATAAGGTGACAGGCTTATGTCACAACAAGAGTTTCAGTTAGTTGTATACTCCACTTAACAATACCCCCACCCCTGTAATTTCAAAAAAATCCCTGGCAAAAAGAGAGAGGATGGGAAAACACAAGTGGTGACTCTTTTCTTCATTTTGGAACTCCACAAAGTTATCCTAAAAGGTACCCCGTATAAAATCTTCTGCAGTACTTCAACTGGAAGTAGGGATATGTAATTCCGAGTTAACTGAAGATTTTGTTGGATGTATATGGGGATTATGCACTACTAAATAACTACTGATTGCATGCTTCATTTGTTATGCTTGTGTCTGGCTGAGTGCATCACTGCATCTTCCAAACATAAACTGATATTCCGAAACAATAATCCCTACACGAAGCCTGAATCACAATGAACAAATTTGAAACTTGCTGATGTCTGAACAATTCAACAACTTCTGATTTCTGAAACCATTGTTAGTTTAAACAATTTTGATCATTGACCATGATGAAGATGTGCACTCTTCTGACATGAACCTATCACCGATCACTGTTTCGCTGCCATCAACCTGCTAAGTTATGTTATAACCTATTAACTTGGTAAGTTCATACGTCTCAACATCTTTCTAAATCCAGAAGAGGGACTTGAACAAATGGTCATTATGGTAGGGCAGTCTGAAGCTCAAGCGGGAATATAAAGCATCATATCTGTGTCCTGCTACTTTGTAGAGAGGGGTTGGATAAAGAATACCTTACATTGCTTTCAACCCAGTTCCACCATTTCCTTTTCATCATTAACCCTCTTTTGCATTTATAATCAAGTGAAAGTTCACATACCTCCCTTATTTGGCGATACAAGCCACATAATGCTTTTTCTGAGCCCTGCCGCCAGACACGCAAAGAACCAAACAAAATACTTATTGCCCTTCTAATCTGGAGCAATAGCTCCTTCGGTTAGCCAGTCAACCACTTTTTGGTCCAGTCAATCATTTCGTTTCTCCCTGAATCTGTTGAGTGGTCACACAGTATTTTAACCTCGAATTCAATTTGGCATATTATTTATTTGCTATTTAGAGTACATTGGTTTTAGATTATTACCGTGTAAGTTATTGCAATATATTTACCGTAATCCTTGCTTCCAATTATGCATAATTTCAATTTTTTGTTTTCATGACTCAAAAACTGTACCAAATCCAGATCATTCAATCTTGTACTCTAAGAGAAAAAGACCATTCCATCGTTAATACGCTACTAACAAGTCATGCATTTGGTCATACATATGTTAAATTTCATTAGACAACTACCAGATGCAATTACATTCTCCTATTATATCCTCACCACAGTTCACTGGCAAGCACATAGTTGTGCCTGTGGGGTGGCGTGCTCTGAAGTGCGCCTATAAAGTTAGCAAGAGCCGACAGCTCTGCTTGCGGTGATAATCTCCGTTTGGTAGCGAACAATTTTGTACGACCTCCCGCAGACCCACTGCTTGCCGTAGCCAGCACGACGGCAACGTCTCAACTGCATTTCCTAGTAATTCATCACTTGTACTGGCCATGTCTTCCTGGTGTTTGTTTACAGTCTGTCAGTGGCAGTCAGATGAACCTGCCATTTGGTGTTCTGTGTGTCGTTACGGCTTTACGCGATCTGGGTGGATTTGGTGGTAGTTGGAAGTATAACGGACTGAATATCTTGACATGTCAGCCTGTTTATTCAGTAATTCTAGAACCGTGGGAGTCAGTGCAGCATTGATGGAATTTCTATCCCGCAACTTGAGGCACTTGGCCATGTGTGGTACTAGCATAATCAGTACTACATCTTGAGCACTTGAATATCTTTATATTGTGGCCTGTGGGAGTCTGGGAGATCTATACAACATAGTTACACAGTAGTGCCAACATACACTGATATTATCCTATTACTGTATTGCTTAACTGGGCTCGTGTCATTCTGACCTGACGCTTCGCGTCACAGCCTGTGAACAAATATGTTTTGCCGTCTCATGGTCATGGGCGATAGGTCATATAATGATATAAAGCTGTGCAATGTGCCAAACTTGTGTGATGGCACGGGCTGGCGGCGTAAGCGGCAGCCGACACCGTCAGCCAGGTTGCCCCAAATCGTCGCGGCCCGCCCGTGCTCGGGGCAGTGGCTATCGCGACGCCGCGGCCGCGCGGGCGATCAGGCGCCGTGCCGCGCGAGATGCCAACCGCGAAGCGCGTCGCGCGCGTCGCATGCGGCTGGGGCGAAATCATAGCCAACAACGACACTCCCAGCAATGGTACGGCACAATCATGGAGCATCAACTGGTGCGTCCAAGGATCTCACCCCATGATGACCCCGCCGCAGCAGCTGGGTATCGCGTGTTGTGGGCTCGAGTACCTCGTATACGGTCTCTAGTCTCAGTTAATTGTTGCCACCTACGTACGGCCCTATAGGCCATTACTGCCCTCAACAACGCGCGACGTCATCATGTTTATTGCTACGCATAATCGTTGAAATCAACCATGTTGCCGCGCTGTTCCGCCCGTGCGTGCCGGCGGAGGTCAGGTCGATCGAGCTCGCGAGCTAGCCGACCGGGGTTGGTAGTTGGCTGGTCCTTTTGGCCCATCCGGTCGGCGTGATAATTAGGTATTTGGATGTGTATTAAATCACGATGCGATGCCCTTATCCGTCTCTTCCCTGTTGCCTCCGGATCTTTGGACTTTGGAATTGGAAAAGAGCTAAGGGAGATGTCATGCTTTTGTTGATGCTCCTAACTACCGAAGCTTCGGTGTTTCTTTTCTTTTGGCATCGTCGCAAGTGATGGTGACTCGACTTAACACTCATCATCCTGCTGATTGATGCCTTACTTTACCGTTAACACGTCGATGCGTTCGACGAGGTGCACGCGCCACCGAACGCCCGCACTATCACGGCGGATGGCAATGGCTGTACTTCCATACTAATCATATTGTTCTCCCCGTATTCTTGTGCTAAAAAAAACCGGCTGTAGTAAGTATCCTTACCAACCTAGCTCAAAACTGTCTGTCTGTCTGTCTGTCTGTTGTAGTGGAGCATTTGCTCCGTTCATCTTGCCCTCCCATTCCGTCGTCGTCGATGTTACCGTGAATACTTTTTATGTAGTAGGGGGCAAGATTGGAACGGGGAATCTTCTAAATCACGTCATTACCATAACTATGTAGGCTCACATAGGCATGCTAGACAGCACGGCACTGGTCCTCATTGCCTCAGGGCAAGTATAATAGTAGGTTATAAGCCGGCTAAATGCTGAGTTGGAAGAAGAAGCGGGCTGTAAATTAACAGCCGGCTTGAACACAGGAACTAAGAAACTTTGTGAGAGAGACAAGTGGGTCCTGTATTAATTGTGAAGAGCTAACTATTATATGGATAGGATGAGAAAAGGCTATAAAGAACCTTATAGTCAGCAGGTCGGCTGTATTATTAGCCTTGCTCTCACTGGCTCCAAAGCGAAGCCAATTTCTAATCTTCTTTTAAGCGCGCGGATTAGGATGCTTTAAACCTTAACCAGTAACACGATGCAGGGGTCCCACCACCCGACACCAGCTTTCACTGACAGGCGGTCCCAGAGGCAGCGCATGTAGTAGTACTATTACTACTCCGGAAAAAGAGTCCTGGCAGCCGTTGGAAACGTTCGTTACCAACCGTAAAATTTTGCATGTGTCACTGACAGCTTGTCCCCGAAGTATTCTGGCCCCACCAGCCGGCGTCAGGGGCTCATCGGATGTCGGTGTTGGATTCCTTTTCCTGTGGGCCCCCGCGCTGCACTGTTCCTCTGTCTGTCAGTCACTTGCGCTGTGTGCTTCTGCTCGGGCTCAAAGTCGTCAGCTTTTTCTGTGTCTTCCCCTCGCCGTCTCGCGCCTGAGCCCTGAACTAGACAGACCAAGCCTCTGTCTACCAATGGAGGCCTGAGTCTTAGAGGCCGGATTTGGTCGTTGGAGAGAGAGAGAGAGAGAGAGAGAGAGCGAGCCGAGCCTGTGCGGTGCGGCGACGCCTGCTCCTCTTCGCTCGCGCGCGGCATTCCGGTCGTGTTTCTGAGGTGATTTTCCTCGTTAGATTTTTGGCGTAGTGTTTGGTGCCTTGTTGATGGCTTCGTGTGGAATGGTGTAGTTTGGTCGTCAGATTCGTGTCTGCTCATACTTGGCCCCGTTCTGCTCGGCTTCTGGTGGTTCTCTAAGTTTTCTTCGTTGTCCTCGGCCTCTGGTGGTTTCTTGTGCTGGTTGTTTGCTCGGGCAGTCGGGCCTGTGTGATTTTCTGCCGCTGCATTCGCATCACCTTCTCCCAGTCTGTGCCCTGTGCTAGTGTGCTACTCTCTCTACTGAGCTCTCTCGCCTTTCCGCGTTCGACATTCTCTTCCAGCTTTGTCTCACGCTCGCAACTGGTTTTCCCGGTTATTTCGGGTGCGTTGTTGCCTTTTTGTTTTGTTCAGGAAGGGGAAAAAGAAATGTTGTTTGAGGTTTGGATCTGCGTACTGATGTCTGATGAGCTGCTCTGTAACAGGATCCGGATTGCACGGTGTTCGGGCTGTTTCGTCAACCATGGGGAAGTCTCCGGCGAAGTGGATCAAGTCTGTGCTCCTCGGGAAGAAATCAGCCAAGTCCAACTCTACCAAGGCCAAGGATTTGGCGGTAAGTACTTCTTTGTGTTTGCTGCTCCGAATTCGTGGTAAAAGATGATATCTGTTTCCTCGCAAAAAAGAAAAAAGATGATATCTGTTTCCCTGTAAAAAAGAATTATCTGTTGGTAGCACGAAAAGAGAAGTCAGAAGTGTATCTATTTAAATTTTTCAAAGAAGTAATCGACTTAAAGTAAGATACTAAGGCTTGAAATTGCCATTACGGCTCCTGGACTGGATTGTACAATGAAAAAGTTGCGTATGGGTATGGGTGCCTTTTATATGAAGCATTGCAGCATTCTTTTTTGTTTTATCCATGTTGTAGGTCTGTAGCATACTTTGATTCTTCCTCCTACTTTCACTGATTGGTTGGTTGAATCACAATTTTGTTGCTGATATATAGAAGGCTGCAAATAACAAGCCTGTGCTTTCTGAGGATCCCCCTGTGATTTCTGAGCCAGCTCTTGTTAATTCTCACAACGATGGAAATGCTGAAAATTGCAAGTTACCAAACGGAGTTGCAGTTGAAGCCATGGGTCAAGGAGTGGAGAACCAAAACATTGTTGGCTCCAAGGCACCAACTAGTCCAGAGAAACTAAGCGAAGAGCTAGCTGCAGTGAAGGCACAAGCGGCCTTCCGAGGTTACCTGGTAACACCTTTTGCTTGGACTGATCCATTTTGTTCCTGCCATCTTGCCTCTTGTTAATGCACTTTTGATCTGGAGCTCTCTGCAAATGTTGCTGCTAGCTTGTCCCAAACCTTTCTATAGTTTTATGGGGTCATCGTTTTTAAAAGTTTCAGAAAAGGAAACATAAACAGCCAGCCCTGCAGAAAGAAAATTTGTGTCCTAAAAAACTGATGAGTTGGCTGTCTGATCTATACCTAAACATTAGTAACTGCTGACACATTAGCACCTCTTCGTTTTCTTTTGGAAGTTATAGAAGAACTGATCAGATAATATGTCCCAGGCTTTTTGAAGTTATATAATTTGCCATTGTTTTGGACCTTTGGTGCAGGCACGTAGGGCATTCCGTGCATTAAAAGGTATCATAAGACTCCAGGCACTGATCCGAGGACATCTTGTAAGGAGACAAGCTGCATCAACCCTTCGTGTGACATGGTTGATCGTGAAACTTCAAGCTTTAGTTCGTGGAAGAAATGTTAGACTCTCCGGTGCTTCCATTCAATTTGTTGTGAAGTCCGGCCAACATAAGTTTCTGGTAAGTATCTTGACATGTGGCAGTTCAAATATTTGATTTCTTGTATCCTTCCCTGCTTTTCTACCTGTTCTATTTGTATTATGTTAAACCTCTGTTTCAAAGAATGAATGTATGCAATATTGAAAGCAATGTAATTAGTCTGGCAAACTGAAACTTTTTTTTTGTCGGGACGGCCAAAGGTAGGCCGGCCAATTTCATTAAGATTGGGGGAAACAAAGTTTTAATTACAACGAGGCAAACTGAAACTTTTCACACACACTTCAGACATCTCTTCAGTGCTGCATAAAATCAGTAATGACACATGTTCAGAACTACAGATCTTTTGGCTAAACCCCAAGATGGACATATCAGCCAAGTAACATTCAGTACGCCCCAGAAAATAGAGAATTAGCTAGATACTAGTATTTACTGGTGGTTGATGATTATTATTATGTACCTGGATTTTTATAAATAGCATGGCAATAATGTTAATTCTGTGCATATCTCTATCATATTGGTACTTGGTACAATGTTTCGTCATTGTTGTGGGAGCAAGTTCTGGTGTATTATTGTATTGTACTAGGTTGCCCTTTATTCTTTAACTTAATTTTCTACTTGATTTGTGGTTTGTTCTCACAGATCATTAACTACCTTCATGTGGTCATATTGCAACTGAAAACAATACTCCCTCCGTTGCATATTATAAGGTGTTTTAGTTTTACCCTAAATCAAAGTTCTCTAAATTTGACCAAGTTTATAGAAAAATAATTAATGTCTACAATACCAAATAAATAGACTATCAAGAAATATTTCATGGCGGATTTTGTTGAAACCAATTTGATGTTGTAGATGTTGGTGCATTTTTCTATTAACTTGGTCAAAATAGAAAAGTTTGACTTGGACAAAACTCAAAGCCTTACAATATGGAACGGAGTGAATACACACTTTCTTTTGGTATTCTTTTATTCAAACATTAAATACCTCCCTAACTATCCTATCGAATAACCCACACCGTTCCCTTCAACACAATATAGAAATGCAAACTGTCTTTTCAAAACTATAAATGTCGAAGCTTTTCATCAGATAGGTGTCTTTCATACTCAAAAGTTTACAATTAAATATTTACCTTGTTATCCTGATTGAGTATGGAGGTAAATCTGCTGAACTACAGTATAACTTAAATTGCATACATCATGGAGCATGCATTTATATTTTCTTTTCATGATTCCTACTAAATGTATGACCCATATGCAATATTTTCTGCTTGATGTCTTTATGTGGCCAAAAATCTAAAACATGTTCTGTTTGCAATTATTAGAGTGATAAACCATCGGACGCTTGGAAAGAGAAGGTATCTTCAAACGCATATGTTCGAAAGGTATGCCATTTGTTTTAAAAAAACAAGACTTACCAGTGAGATTTGCTGTATGTCTAAAAAAGGTGTCATGATCCTGCTCATTTCATCTATGAGAAATGCATGAGCCCAAATCAAATCGCTCACCATTTATACATTTCAGAGGTGTGCTCACTCACTTTTGTACATTTTGTAGCTTCTATCTTCATCAATTGGGTTAGAAGCTCTTCACTTGCAGTATGACAAGAGGGACCCCAATTCATTGTACAACTGGTTGGAGAGATGGACTATAAGCCAGATTTGGAAGTCCTCTTCCCAACCAAAAAAAGTTGCTGATGGCAAACCACAAGTAAGGAAGGCCAGTTATGCAATGGAAACTGAGTCAGCCAAATTAAAGCGCAATGTTCGGAAGAGTTCTGCTGTCACTGTTGATAGCTTCCAAACTAATATGACAGTTGAACCTGAAAAAATTAAACGAAATTCAAGAAAATTCTCTAGTTCCGCTGCTGATTCAGTACCAGATAGCCAGTTATCTGAACTTGAGAAGGTTAAGAGGAACCTTCGGAAGGTAACTAATTCCATGGCTGAAGCATCAAAGATATCTAGCTCCAGGGCAGATGCCTCAAAGGTATCTAGCTCCATGGCTGATGCCTCAAAGGTGTCTAGCTCCACGGCTGATGCCTCAAAGGTATCTGATTCCGTGGCTCAAATCCCACCTAGTCTCGTGAATGGGATCTCTGATCATCAAGACAACCAATGTGAGGAAGCACAACAGAATGCATGCGTGTCATTTCCTCCTGAAACTCAGGAGTTGCACAGTGGCATTCTGTTGGAGGACAATTCACATATGAATCTGTTGGAACCTGATTTAATATCTAACCCGGAAACTCCTTTCACTTCGATTTTAACCTGGGAAAAATTTAATGATTCTACTGCTGATGCTCAAGAAGTTGAAGTTCTGCCACTGCAGAACATTGATAATGAAGATAATTTCCCAGAAAATGGTGTCTTAGGAAAGAAAGAGAAGCCAAGGTCCAAGGAAGAACCTCTGTCTAATGGAAACCTTAAAACTAGCAAGAGGAGGTCTTCGTTCTCCACCAAATCAGATTACCCGGAAAATGGAGCCCAGAATACGCCAGTTCCACGAAGGAAGCCAAGCTATATGGCTGCAACAGAATCTGCAAAGGCAAAGTTGCGAGGACAGAATTCACCAAGACTGGATTCTGATTCACCAGCAGACATGAATGGCTTCACACGCCGCCAGTCTCTACCTTCTTCTACAAACAGTAAGTTGAACCCACACTCACCTCATACACAAGGACCAATCTATTTCAAATTTGACTAAGTCCATAGACAAATTAGTTTCATCAAATCAATAATTGAATATATTTCTAAAACTAAATTAGTTTTATCAAATCAATAATTGAATATATTTTCATAATAAATTTGTTTTGGGTTGAAAATGTTACTACTTTTTTCTACAAACTTGGTCAAACTTAAAGCAGTTTGACTTTGACCAAAGTTAAAACGTCTTATAACCTGAAACGGAGGAAGTAACAGTTATGAACTAAAAAGTGATAAATCCATGTTACCAGAAAAAAAATGTCGCTGTTAAACATTAAGCAAAGGTAACCATCTGAAAAGATAAGATGATGTTCTAGGCTATCAGAATGTGACAAATTTTGAGTAATGATAGCAAAAATGTTCACAGGGAGTTCATGGTATTATTCTATTGATCCCAGAAGAAACACAACTGTTTATTCCATGTTTAAAATACTCCCTTTTTTCTAGTACAACAGGGGCTTTTTGGGTAATATTAAATCTGAGAATAAATAAAAATGGTTGCACACATTGTATTTACATTCATATTCTGAAGTATTGCATGGATTATAAATCTGTCGCCTTGACTATGCATCTTTCTGAAGTTCTGCAACTACCATATTCTACATAGTCGCACCGGGTGGCCTATTGCCACATTTGTTAGCATTGTATGTACTTGTGTTATTTAGGCTTTTACTGACGTTAGAATGGATCTGTTTGCATCTGATCAGTTTAAAATTCAGACTTCACAGCTCATGAGCCAACATTCAGTTTTTCCTTTTCGTTTCTGAATTCTGATGTCCCATTTTGCTTGTTTATTTTTTATTTTTACCATCTATCAGACAGAGCGATCAGAGCTGAATGGAGACGGTGGTGAGGACAACCAACTTCCATTTGAACGGTGCAACGTTGTGGTGGATGAAGTGCCCTGCTGTCCGTGAGATTGTCGCCATTGTTTTGTTCAAGATGTAAAAATATGTTGGCCCTGTGTTGATCTATTATCTGTTGCATATTTGAGTTGTTAATTTATTATCCATTGTTTCTTGTGCAATGTCTTGTTCATAGCTACATCTTACTAGTTTCGGGCATATGCTCTCGTTTCCACCCAAGGCACCCTGCCTGATAAATGGTCAGGGGGCTGATGCCCTAAGCGTGTTTTAATAGAACGGCTTCATCCTACTTTCATGCTTTCCCAAGTTCCCTTTGTGCTAACACGTACTCTATCCGTTCCTATAAAATATAAGATGTACTTATTTTATGGAAAATCAATATTTTAAAATTCTAAGTAAAGAGTAAACTATGTGTTGACAGAAAACACGAGGCCTGGGAGATTTGCTTAACTCCAGTGCAGGTCCAAAGCTCGCCTTTGACTCCACCTTGATCTAATCTCTTTTTCCGATGCTGATATTACCAAATTTGGTCGTTAACACATGTCCCCCAAGTCCGGGATATTTGATAATGTTCCGGATTTGCTGTGTACCGACTCCGAGCAAGTTTCGCACTCTGCCGTTTTTTTGACCGTTATTCTATCGCTTTAAATACCAACCGTTGCCCTCAAAAAATCTCACGCCGTGACTTCCGTTTTCACCGCTCAAGTGAAACTTTGTCCTTTCTCTATCCGGCGATTCCTCCGACGTAAAAGCAATCCCCAGGCGATTTCGCTTTTGATCAGATCTCCGTCTGCGGCGATGTCGTCTTCCACTAGCCCATCTACTGCGCCATCGGCCAAGTACGCTGAGGTAAGTTCTCACCGGCTAGATCCCTTTTCCTCGCATGAAATCGATTTCTCCTTTTCTCATTATGTTTTATGCTCCCCGATTCCTTTGGATTTGCAGCACCTTTTCAACCTAGTTGCGATTCCCAGCCTATCGCACAAAAACCACTATTTTCTTGGCCCAATCGGCAATCTTGACCCCACTGATTTCATCATTGGTGAAACCAATAGAATCCCCTTTAGACTAGCCAACCCTAACTTGGGTCACTGGAAGAATACCTTCAAGTCTTGGCCATCTCTCGAAAAGCCTACCCCTGATAAGAGCTGGACCACCTGGTACCAACGCATATCGGCTAGTAAGAAAGCCCACTGGGATGAGATTGGGATCGGCCAAGCGCTTGCTCTCACCATAGCCAATTCTTCTAAGGATGAACCTCTGATGGCTGCCGCCACCTATTTCTGGTCCAACACCATCAATGCCTTCTTATTTAACCAAGGGCCGATGACTCCAACTTTGATCGACATCATCATGATTACTGGATTAGATGTAACTTCATCGGCTAACCCTATGAGTATGAATACCAAGAACCAATTTGACTTCAAGACCAAAAGCATAGGAGGGTGGTCTGGTTATGTAGCGGCATACATGGGCAAAGGGCCTGTCACTCCTCGGGAGCACGTAGCTTTCTTGCTAATGTGGCTAGAAAAGTTTCTCTTCTGTGGATCCAGCTGTGGTCCCACAACCAATTGGCAATTTGTAGCCGAAGCCTTAGGATCAAAGAAACAATTTCCCTTGGGCAAAATCCTTCTCAGCTATCTATACCAAATGTTGAACAATGCATCGGCTAAGATAGCCGTCGGCTCAATAGTTGGAGCAGGTGGACCATGGTGGCTACTGCAGACCTGGCTAAACCTGGTAGTCATGAAAGTTGTCAATCGGCCATCTGTAACAGACGCTGAATTCCCACGGTTGGAACCAATTGTAGAAGACGATGGAGAAGAACGCACCCATCGCGGATGCATGTCATATGGAGAATATGCATCCACACCAGCCGATGCTGGGGCAAAACTATCGGCTGAGCTGCTCAAAGATTGGTTCTGTAGCTTTTATGAAGGCTTCCAGAAAGATGCCCGGGTTTGGTTTCTTTATGAAGACTCAGCAAACCTTGAGCTCCCATTAGACTTCAGATTTGAAGACATCAATCATGAAAGATATCAAACGCCCAGGGAAGTCTTTATAGCTGCAATCAGCCCATGCATCCTACCTGTCGGTATTCACCAAGGAAGAAATATCCAAGTCTCCTACGAATTCTATCACCCTATAAGTTCAGTTAGACAACTTGGATTTGGCCAACTCCCAATCGGCTTAGTCTTTGCTGACAAGATCCAATGCCGAGGAGAAATTTCTTCAACTCTAATGATGGATCGACTGCTTAACCTCCAAGGACCCCCCTTAGGCAGTATCGACAATATTGAGTTAGCAGGATTCAGGAGCAGGAACTTTGACAGATGGTGGGGTGAATGGAAGTTGCATCTATTTCATCAATCGGCCACAATGTACATGACAGATCTATTCCCTGACATCATACCCCAGGTAAACTTTGTCATCACTAAATTTCATAACGGTTAGCTAATTCATTACTTGACTAATCTTTTGTTCCTGTTTTGCAGACAACAAAGTCCTCCCCTCCACATCAGAGCAATAGTGGTAGAAACATTGAATATGCCCCAGGTCTGATTCCTAATGGAGGCGAATTGTCTCCCCCAAGGTCTCAACCCTCCTCCAAGGCGCCATTAGGGAACCAACCGATGTAACCAAGAAAAGAAAAACTAGATCATCGGCTATGAACACCTTGACTCTAGTTCCAAAGAAAAAAGGCCAAATCTAAGAAAACCAAGCCAACCGACGACCTGCCTGCTTTGGATCCATCCATTGAACATGCTCTGGATGAAGAAGATATTGAGGATGATGTTGATCAGGCTACAGCCGAAGCAAGTGATACTGAAAAAACACCATCGGCTTCGCCTAAGCAGATACCTTCAACTCCTTCTGCCCCCACTCACTTCTTCAGAGTAAAACATCTTTCCTTGCAAACCCTTTTATAATCATTATTTTTCAGCTGACTACTCATAGGTTTTGTAGTTGCAGAAGAAGAAAACTGCTATAAAGAAGAAATCGGCAGCACCAATTCTCAAACCAGCTCCACCAGTAAGACACTCTCAATTTTACTAGTTGATTTCAGCCGATTTTGTCTAACACTTGTCTTTTTACAGCCTCCTCCTCCTCCTTCTTCTCCTGTACAACAATCATTGAGTGACTGAACTCCATCGGCCGTGGGGAGTCATCATATTGTGGAAGAAGAACAACCGGCTGCTCCTGCTATCCCAGTAAGCTTTCCTTTAATGCAAGAATTTAGATCGACTATATTGACTTAGCTCTCAAACTTTCTGAACTTATACCTGCAAGTTCTAGCCGATCTCTTTTCTTTTGATATCAAAGATTATCTTGATGAGGCAGAAAAAGATACTTCAAGCAAAGCTCTAGCTCCCTTATCTGATGATGCAAAGAAAACACTGGAAGATATCTCGCGTCGGCTAGAGGCCTCTTCTCTGGATAGCTTAGTGGTCGACTATGGATCGATTAGGACACGATTGCACGAAGTTCAAGCTCTAATTCCTGAAGAACTGGCCGATGTCCTAACTCTAGCCACTTATCTTGAGCAACATCAATTTAAACTAGAAAAAGCCAAGCTAAGATTAGCCGAACGCCGTGAGCGCAAGGAGATTGAAGCCACAATCCAAGTCAATCGGCAGCTTGTGCATGAAGAAAAAGTCAAACTCGATCAACTATCCGAAGGTCCGATCAAATCCAATATCGATCGGCTTGAAGCCCGCAAGATCAAATCCAATATTCTCTTGGCACAGCTTGAAGAATGCAATGCTGAATTGGATATGGAGCACAAAAAACTAGCCGATCTCCCAAAATTTGTCGAATAGCAAAAAGCAAGGCTCAAATCGGCTATCAAGAATGTTGCTGACCTAACCAAGTTCCTGAAGATCATTTCTGGGACTGATGCTCAAGATGCCCAAGCCATTGAAGAAGTCGAACAAATTAGGCAAAGAACTATTTCGGCTATCCAGCAGTACTTGTCTCAATAACTTTTGTGTAATCGGCTAAGATACCTTAATAACAATCCTTTGTGCCGATTAACATAACTTCTAATTTTCACTTTCATTTTTGTATTTATGTGCCCAAGCCATTGAAGAAGTCGAACAAATTAGGCAAAGAGCTATTTCGGCTATCCAGCAGTACTTGTCTCAATAACTTTTGTGTAATAGGACTTAGAAATTCTTGTAATCGGCTAAGATACCTTAATGACAATCCTTTGTGCCGATTAACATAACTTCTAATTTTCACTTTCATTTTTTTTTGTATATATGTGCCTCCCAATTTTATAATGTCAACAGCATTGATAAAATTAGAAAAACAACTAAGGGCGATATAACAATATTGGCCGTTATATATCGGCAAACCATAACTGCTTACAATTGGAAAAACGACTAAGGGCGATATAACAATATCGACCATCTCAAGACTATGTAAAACACATCGGCTGTCATGCATTAGCAACACTAGCCGATTATGCGTCAACCCAAACACTTCGGTAATACTTCTTCAAGTATTTGCCATTGAGCGCTCATCCATAAACCTCACCATCAAGCCCTTGCAACATATATGCCCCTTTAGACACAACTTTATAGATTTGAAACGTTCCTTCCCAATTTGGTGACCACTTGCCGAACTTGTTATCCCGAGTTCCAATCGACAAAATCAACTTCCATACAAGTTCACCTTCCGAAAAATCCTTAGGCACTATTTTCTTGTTATGATGCCTAGCTACTCGTTCCTTATCTTTGGTAACCTTAGCAAGGGCTCGTAAACGCCATTGAACCAAGTCCTCCCTCTCATCGGCCATAAGGTTATAATACTCATCGGCTGTCAAACCGTCTTGCAATTCTATCCTTCTAGAGCCGATTCTAACTTCCCATGGCAAAACAACTTCATGTCCATAAACAAGCTTATAAGGAGGAACTTGAATTGATCCATGACAAGCCATCCGATAAGACCACAATGCTTTGGCCAACCGAGTATGCCATTGCCGAGGATAATTAGAAATCTTCCGCTTAATTAATTTGATCAAGCTCTTGTTAGATGCCTCGGCCTGCCCATTAGCTTGTGCATAATATGGTGAAGAATTCAACAATTTGATACCCACGCTATCGGCAAACCGAACAAACTCATCGGACACGAAGATTGAACCTTGATCAGTTGTAATAGTTTGAGGAATACCAAATCGGTAGATTATATGTTCTTGAACAAATTGAATTGCATCCACAGAATCAACTTTCTTCAAAGGAATGGCCTCCACCCACTTGGTGAAATAATCAGTCGCCACCATACTGATGGTGGCTTTATCATACTGATCATATCAATTCCCCAACCTCTAAATGGCCATGGTTTAATAATAGGATTCATAGCCGACGCCGGCACTCGTTGAATTGCCCCAAACTTCTGACAATCTTGACACCCCTTATAATATCTGAAGCAATCCTCCAGCATTGTCGGCCAAAAATACCCTGCACGCCGAAGTAACCACTTCATTTTATGGGCCGATTGGTGAGTGCCACAAATTCCTTCATGAACTTCGCCGATTGAAACTTTAGCCTGATCGGCACTCAAACACTTAAGTAACACTCCATCAATCGTCCGATAATAAAGCTCATTATCCAATAGAGTGTACTTCAACGCCTTATATTTTAATTTCCTAGAAGCCGATTGATGGATTATGTAAATATTGATGCACATCATACCTCCAATCATCGGCTGTTATTGCTGCAATTTCAACCTTAACATCTTTGATCATCGGCTTATACCCCGATGCCCCTTGGGCTAAATAATTAGTTTCAATATTTTGTTCTCGAGATACATGCCTTAAAGTAACCAGCCGAAATTCCTTCATCAGTTCTTGACACTTCTCATTATAAACTATTAACGTATCATTCTTGCATTCATACTCCCCTGCCAATTGACTGATTACCAGCAAAGAATCTCCCATGATTTCAATAGCATCGGCTTCAACTTCCTTAAGCAATTGCAACCCTTTAAGCACTGCTTCATACTCAGCTTGATTATTAGTCGCATAAGGTTTAATAGTATAAGCAAACTCGAAACATGCCCCCCTAGGGGAAATTATAACTAGGCCGATACCACAACCATGAGTACACACCGATCCATCAAAGAATAAAGTCCATGGCACCATTTCAACCGAGCCGATTGAATCATCACGATGTTCCA
This sequence comes from Oryza sativa Japonica Group, assembly GCF_034140825.1. NCBI lineage: Eukaryota > Viridiplantae > Streptophyta > Magnoliopsida > Poales > Poaceae > Oryza > Oryza sativa. The sequence goes on along the minus strand of NC_089035.1, from coordinate 30,392,023 downwards.
CAATAAAATCGGCTATAGCTTGTCCCTTAATCGTCTTCGGAGACTCATACCAAAGATCAAACTCAGTTAAGGAAAATATCCACTTTCCAACCCTTCCTTTCAATATTGGAGCCGATAACATGTACCTAACAACGTCGGCCTTGCATATAATAGCACATTCATTGGACAGTAAATAATGCCTTAACCTTGTGCATGAAAAATATAAACATAAGCATAACTTCTCCACAGGAGAATATCTAGTCTCTGCATCCAAGAGCCGACGACTGAGATAAAATACAACTCGTTCTTTTCCATCCAACTCCTGAATCAGGACTGAGCCGATTGACTTCTCACCGGCCGACAGATACAATCTAAAAGGTATCCCTTTCTGTGGAGGAATCAAAACAGGAGGGGAACTTAGGTATCCTTTAATATCATCCAAAGCCTTTTGCTGCTCTGCCCCCCAAGTAAACTGCTGATCGGCCTTCAATCTCAACAATGGTGTAAAAGGTTCTAATTTTCCGGACAAATTAGAAATAAACCTTCGAACAAAATTAGTCTTGCCGATCATCTCCTGCAATTTGGTCTTGTTTTCCGGAGGCTTAATCTTTTTGATCGCATTGATACTTCTCTGAGTTATCTCAATTCCCCTCTCATGGACAAGAAATTCCAAGAACTGGCCAGCCGATACACCAAAAGCACACTTTGTCGGATTCATCTTCAAGCCATATTTCCTGGTCCCCTCGAAAACTTTTCTTAAATCGGCTATGTGGTCTTTTACTTCCTTAGATTTAACAACCACATCATCAATATAGACCTCAACCAGCCAGCCGATTAGATCATGATAAATATAATTCATGGCCCGTTGATATGTAGCTCCAGCACTCTTCAAGCCGAAAGTCATAACAACCCATTCAAATAAGACGATTGCACCAGGACATCTAAAAGCTGTCTTATGGATATCTTCTTCAGCCATAAAAATTTGATTATACATTGTGTTTCCATCCATAAAACTCAAAATTCTGTTCCCTGACGTAGCATCAACCAGCTGAACGGCTACTGGCATTGGATATTCATCTTTCGGTTTAGCTTTATTCAGATCTCTAAAATCAATGCATACCCTCACCTTGCCGTTCTTCTTGATGACAGGAACTATGCTAGAAACCCACTCAGCATATCGGCAAGGACGAATAAAACCAGCATCATATAAATGTTTAATCTCAGCTTTGACAGGTTCAAGCATATCGGCTTTGCATCTCCTTGGAGGCTGCTGGTGCGGCCTAACCCCTAACTTGATAGGTAGCCGATGTTCTACAATTGATCGGCTGAGTCCAGGCATCTCGTAATACTCCCAAGCGAAGCAATCTCTAAACTCTTTTAAGAGCTCTATCAGCTTGGTTCTAAATTCTGGAGACAAATTCTTACTAATAAATGTTGGCCTTGGCCGATCGCTTGGACCTATATATATTTCTTCCAAATCATCGGCCGACATAAAACCTTGACCTTGCTTGTCATCGAGATCATCTACCGTATCCTTAGTGTAGATACTTAAACCCTCCACGACGCCCTCAAAATAATAGCTTGGGTTCTCCATCTTCAACTGCCTGTATATCAGAATCGGACACTTTTAGAAAATCTCCATTCCAAACTTTTCCAGATAAACAATCAAGGCCATCCATCTCCCAAAGAGCTAAATCGGCACTGGCAACATTAACTGACCTGTCGGCTGGTACGATCTCTATTTTGTCGCCTTGCCACTGAGTCAAGCATTGATGCATAGTTGAAGGAATACAACAATTGGCGTGAATCCAATCCCTTCCAAGCAACAAGCTGTAAGAACCCTTCCTATCGATGACAAAAAACGTGGTAGGAATAGTCTTACTGCCGACTGTCAGCTCCACATTTAGAACACCTTTGGTTTCCGATGGATTGCCACCAAAGTCCTTGAGCACCATATTTTTCTTGATGAGATCCTCGGCATTTCTACCCAGCTTCCTGAACGTAGCATAAGGCATCAAATTCACCGCGGTCCCACCATCAACCATCATTTTAGACATCGGCTTCCCATTGACATAACCATTTATATACAATGGTTTAAGATGCCGATTCTCTGTCCCCTCAGGCTTCTCGAACACCGCCTGCTCTGGTGATAGAACCAACTTAGCCGATTCCTCTTCCACCTCGTCGACATCGGCTTGATCGATCCCGAATTCGGCTGGCAAGGTAAAAACCATGTTAACTGGTGCCGTCACAACACTCTTTCCTTTTGCCAACCTCTTTGCCTCATCAGTTGCAACATCGTCGGCTACAGGAGCCTGATTCTTAACACGCCACTCCTGCCTCGGTTTTGCTTTCTTCAGCCGATGATTAATTTCTTGCTCGACCTCCTGGAAGCGTTCCCTACTCCTCAATCTTTGAACCCTTCTTTTCTGATTCTTCGTAAAAATACCAGGAGGACACCATTGAGTCTTCTTATTTTCGTCATCTTCCAAATCACCATGTTGGTTTACTGGGCCCAATCTCTGATGGACATGCACTCTTGTCTGTTTTGGCCAATTGCCTCCATCGTATAATCGGCTTGAACCCCCTGCAACATCACTGCATCCAGGACAATCCTCGATAGATGGTAACCTCATACCTTCATTCCAACAGAACCTAAAGAACTCACAGCCCCAATGAGGATCAAAGCCACCATTATCTTCTTCATGATGCCTTTCCTGTTGCTTGTCGTATTTCCTTTGATATTTGTTTATAATTCTAGCCGAACTTACTTGATAACCCCTCATGCGCCCCGTATCGGTTGTTCGGCCAGCTGTGTGTACCATGTTAACGGGAAATGGGTTACCATCGACCCTCATCGGCTTTTTGGAATCATCAAACTTAATCTTGCCTCCCTCAATGGCCACCTGAATCTGTTGTCTAAACACCTTGCAATCGTTAGTAGAATGGGACCCAGAATTATGCCATTTGCAATATCTCTTTTTGCCTAATTCCTCAGCCGATGGAATCGTATGACCAGCAGGGAGTTGAATTTGCTTCTCTCGGAGTAGCAGATCAAAAATCTTGTCAACTTTAATAATATCAAAATCATACTTCTCTTCCTTTCCAGAACTCTTTACCCATTGGCACGGTATGACCTTTTTACTCCTCACCCATTCGGCTGTAGCTATCTCAGAGTCATCCTCATCATCATCTGACCCATACATGTAAGGGCAAACATGATTAACCTTTTAGAGCTTTTCCTAGCCTCCGCAGACCTATGCTCGTGCAAGGTTACCTTTTATATCAGATGTGACAAGCTATCAAAGTCTTCAGATGAGAATTTCTCCGTAATCGGAGCAATCATACCCTGAAAGGCTAGATCGGCTAACTGAGCGTCAGTTAAACTCAAGCTGAAGCACTTGTTCCTCATCTCCCTGAATCTCTGAATATACTCGTGCACGGGTTCATCATGCCGCTGCTTAATCGCTGTCAAGTCAGATAACTTCATCTCATGAACCCCACTGTAGAAATAGCTGTGGAATTGCTTCTCCAAATCGGCCCAACTATTGATCGACCCATACAGCAAAGAAGAAAACCAAGTAAAAGCCGATCCAGACAAAGATAACCGGAACAACCTAACCCTCAGAGCGTCCACAGCCGATGCTTCACCACACTGAGCTAAAAATCGGCTAATGTGCTCATAAGTTGACATACCATCTTGTCCCGAAAATTTGGAGAAGTCTGGAACTTTGAACCGATTGGGGAGAGGAACTCTCTTAAACCACTCAGGGTAAGGCTGCCGATATAAGCTTCCAGTCTCTTTTGGTTTAAGCCCAAACTGTTCCCTCATTACATCAGCAATCACATCGGCCCACGGTCGTTGCTGAGCTGCTCCCTATGACTGTTGTTGCATGGGCTCGAACTGACTGTACTGAGACGCAAACTGAGGTTGAGCCAGTCCCCCTAGCTGATATTGGGCTTGCGGGGAAGGATGCTGATATTGATAATTCAAGTTGCCCCTCTGGTAATTATGAAGGTTCAGCTGCATATTACGTGCCAAATGCTCGGGAACAACTTGAGGCATTATTGTGCCATCCGGCTGTACATGGTGAACCAAGTGTTCTGGGACGACTTGATTTAAAAATTGTTGTACAGGCTGTCCACCAGGCGTCACAAACCCAGCCGATGCGCAGGCTTGGTGCTGAATCGGCTGAACGATTTGCTGTCTTAACGGCGTTTGCTGAATCGGCCGCGGAGGCTGTTGCCTTGGTGGCGTTTGCTGGACTGGTTGCACAACTTGTTGCTGGACTGGTTGTACAACCTGCTGAATCGGGAGTGTCTGTTGAATCGGCTGCTGCTGTATTGGATCAACAGCAGGTTGAGGCGGCAGAAACATGGCAGCAACCTGATCTTGCGTCGGCCGATTCACAACCTGCCCACTATGCTGTGGCTGCTCTCTCATTAACAACTGAGGGTTCACCAGCTGGCCTGGTGCCAATGCTGACGGAGCAGGTAAGGGAGTCGATGCCGGCGCCGTCGGCTGAGCTAATGGTGCGACGGGGGAAACTACCTGAATAGATGGCTGGGCATCAGTGATCAAAGGCCGATAATTTGGAAAGACACCTCCTTGCAAATAAACTGGGCCTGCAGCCTGATGCTCAGCTATTGATCCATCGGCTATTGACTTCATCATGTTTGATAAGGTATTGACTAACACCCCAGACTGATTGATCAAAGCATGGTGCACAGCATAGTCGACCTGGTCTTGGAAATTATTGAAAAAATCTTGTGCCGCATCACTATTCTGATTAAGATTTCCCCCTTGCAACCCCTGAGCACCATCACCTTGAACTCCATGCACTCCATCGCCTTGAACTCCATGGACCCCTTGAGAGTTGTCACCTTGACTTCCTAGAGAACCGCCGGTAGCACCTTTGTCACTCAGTTGAGCCGAGCCATCTGGAGCTTGTTTCCCGTCTTCACCTTTGGAAGAACTGGTCCTAGGATCATTGGCAACTACCTTTACTTTATACTTCTGAACTAATGTTCCCTTGCGGGTCTGCATGAATGAGTTTAAGAACTGATCCCGGGCTTTCTGCAACATTGCTTCAAAATCCTTCTTCTGCTCAGGTGTGAATTTCTCTGGATCGATGGGCACGACGTTTCCTTCATTGACGTCAGTCAACCCCAACTTCTGGATCTTTTCTTTAACAAGGCTTGGGCTAGTCGAGGATGGCGACAGCGGTGGCTTCTCGGCCATGAGGAAGAATTGCTTGCTGACTTCTAATCGGTCCCACCAGGAGTGCCAAAAGCGTGTTGAAAGAAAACACGGGGCCTGTGAGATCTGCTTAACTCCAGTGCAGGTCCAAAGCTCGCCTTCGACTCCACCTTGATCTAATCTCCTTTTTCGATGCTAATATTACCAAATTTGGTCGTTAACACTATGACAATACATGTCATGCATATATCATCGTTACTTTCGTATTTGAAAATATTTTTATATGATGTTAAGTCATAGCTGATAATATGTTAGAAATGAAAGTTGTTGATAATATGTCATGAATAAAACCAATGGGTCAAGGTATACTCTTAGACACCGTGTAGAAAAAACTAATACTTCTATGTTTTACGCAATTTAGAACGGAGGAAGTAACCAGAAATCCATGGCGCAGCGAAGTGGCCGACCTTCATGAATCGTCAAATTTGAATGATGCTAACCTGTTCTAAAGGAGAATTTTGCTGTGAGCCTGTGATACGAGAATTTTGCTCCAGTTCTAAAGGAGATTGAACTATTTTCTTGGAAATTCCACATAAATTAAGTGAAATCAGGCGAAAAATGTGCGTGATGTGTTCTTTCTTGTGGGTTTCCAACAAGGTAATAAATAGCGTATAGCGGGTTGTTAGCGGATTAGTGTCTGTATAGCGGATTGCGAATAGCGGACGCTATTACGGACGCTAAGTTCCAATAGCAAATATAAGAAAATAACCATAAATATATCTATATTAACATCAATTTCACGTAAAAATTAGAATTTATAATACATTTTTTATTACTCATATATTTCATAACATAAAAAATATAAAATAACATATAGATATATAAGATAAATAAGATAAATAATGAAAAGTTCTACAATCCATATATGAAAAACAACATTTAAGCGTTATAGCGGTCCAACAAAGTCAATAGCGGACTGTTATAGCTATCGTGAAGCGCTATAATAGACTAATATAGCGGGCGCTAAGTTACAACATGCTATCTTCAGTCCGCTACCTTGTAGCAGCAGCGGTAGAGGTCCGCTACCGCTATTGTGGCCGCTACTGCGGCCGCTACGAACGTTATTTATTAGCTTGGTTTCTAACCCATTTCCCTCGTTTTCCGCGTGCATATTTTTCAAACGGTTAAACGGTATGCGTTTTGCTAAAATTTTATATAGGAAAGTTGCTTTTAAAAAAATCATATTAATCCAGTTTTATGCGTTTTGTGAAAAGTTTATATATGAAAGTTGCTTTAAAAATCATATTAATCAAGTTTTCAAGTCTTTTTATAGCTAATACTTAGAGCAGGTACAATAGCAGGCTATAATCCAGCTATAAATATATTTTAAAAAGATAAAGGAAGAGAGAGAAAAGCAGCGGGCTACAGATCTATAGCCAGTTGTAGCACGGGCTCCAAGACGTAATATGTGATATTAATAGTATAACAAAAAACTATGATATGAATTGGTTATTACATTGGTTATAGATGATTTGGAGTTAATAGTAAGCTATACTATTAAACTTGCTCTTAATTAATCATGTGTTAATCTATGGCTCTTTTTTTTTTCCGCCGGAACGGTTCCAAGTCCCAACCCCTCAGAAGGCTGGTACTGGGCTACTAGTCATCTTCTGCCTCTTCCTCATGCAAACACAACAAACTGCCGTAATCAGACTATCAGAGGAAAGCGTTCCGCGGCGCCGCCGTGGCGTCCGGCGTCCGGCCTGTCACCTGTGAGTCGAGGCCGCACTTTGGCGCCCGCGGCAGAGCCCGCGACATGCCTTGCCGCACCGCGCCGAGGCGTCCAAACACACGCTCCGCCCAGCCCAGAGAGCCCACTCCCGCCGCCGCGCGTCCCATCCAAACCTCCCTCCGCCTCCGCGTCCCGCCGGCCGCCGCCAATGGAGGCGCCGCCAAGCCTCCCCTACCGCCACCTGCCGCAGCATCTCGCCGGCCTCCTCAAGACCCGGCCGCTCCACGACCTACTCTCCGACGCGTCCACCTCCCGCGCCGCACGCCACCTGTTCGACGCTGTGCCGCGCCCGACCCCCGCCCTCTGCGGCACGCTCATCTCCGCTCTCTCAAGGCTCTGCTCGCACCAGGAGCTTCTCGACGCCTTCTCATCGCTTCACCGCAGGGGCTCCGACGTCCCGCCCGGCTGTGTGCCCCTCGTTGTGAAGTCGTGCGCGATCTTGGCCGCGTCACGTCAGGGAAAGCAGGTGCACTGTCACGCCATTGTCCGTGGTCTCCTTGGGGATATCTTTGTGCAGACTGCTCTGGTGGATTTCTATGCAAAGAACGGGGACATGGATTGTGCTGTGAAGGTGTTTGACGAGATGCCGGTGAAGGACCCGATACCGATGAACTGCTTGATCACTGGGTATTCCAAGTCCGGTGATGTGGTGAAGGCGAGGAGGCTATTTGATGGCATGGTAAGAAGGACATCTGCATCCTGGAATTCAATGATCGCCTGTTATGCGCATGGTGGGGAATACCAGGAAGCTTTGAGGTTGTTCCGTAGGATGTTGAGTGAGGGTGCAAGGCCAAATGCGATCACTATTGCGACGATGTTTTCCATTTGTGCCAAGACTGGTGATCTTGAAACAGGAAAGTGGGCAAGGTCTTTGATCGCAGAGCAGGATTTGCAGAACATGATAGTGCACACTGCCTTGATGGAAATGTATGTCAAGTGTCGGGCTATTGACGAGGCACGCCGTGAGTTTGATCGGATGCAGCAGAGAGATGTCGTGGCATGGAGCACTATGATCGCTGGTTATGCACAGAATGGGAGGCCACATGAATCTCTAGAGCTGTTTGAGAGGATGAAGGCAACCAGTTGCAAGCCAAATGAGGTGACTCTTGTTGGTGTACTATCTGCCTGTGCTCAGCTGGGCTCTGATGAATTAGGAGGACAGATTGGTAGCCATGTCGAGAGCCAGAACCTACCACTCACCAGCTACCTCGGATCCGCACTAATTGACATGTACACAAAGTGTGGGCACGTTGGCAGAGCTCGCAGTGTCTTCAACCGGATGGAACACAAGGTTGTCATAACCTGGAACTCCATGATGAGAGGCCTAGCACTGAATGGCTTTGCGCAAGATGCAATCACCTTGTACAAAGAGATGACAGAGGAGGACGTCCAGCCAAACGAGATTACTTTCGTTGCGCTGTTAACGGCGTGCACCCATGCTGGATTGGTAGACCAAGGTATGTCCTTTTTCAAAGAGATGAAGACAATTCACCATGTTTCCCCTCAAGTGGAGCACTGCGCGTGCATAGTGGACCTCCTCTGCAAATCTGGAAGGCTGCGGGAAGCGTACAAGTTCATCTGCGACATGGAGGTCGAACCAAACGCGGTGATCTGGAGCACGCTGCTGAGCGCCTGCAGGGCTCACGCCGACGTCGAGCTGGCCAAGCTCGCCGCGAGCAAGCTCCTGGTTCTTGAGCCGGACAACTCCTCCATCTATGTCCTGCTGTCCAACATCTACGCGGATGCCGGCCTCTGGGGCGACGTGAGGGAGATCAGGGACCTGATGAGGAGCAAGAACGTGCAGAAGCTGTCTGCTTATAGTTGGATAGAGCTGGACGGTGAAGTGCACAAGTTCCTGGTGCAGGATACGTACCACCCGAAATCAGCTGAGATTTTCAACGTCGTCGACGGCATGGGGTTGCATCTGGACGACGTTGATTCTGACCCCGATTTATTTGTTCTAGAGCACTATTGAACATTTGAACATGCTAACAAACAATTGCAGCAGGGCATCCTTCGTTCACTGCAGATTGATTGTACTTTGCATAATTTATATACATGCATGATCCATCGATTCGATTATTATTAGTTAGTACTAGAAAGTATGTAGAAAGTATAATTGGTAAGTGTTGAATTGTTGGGCCTTCTTGCCTAGCCCAATAAGAACAATGACTACCAGTAGGCCTTATTGATGATGAGCCCAGTTCTGAGTTATCCCGAGTCCTGCCTGATAAAGCAAGCAGTCCAAAGCAGGAGACGGCAGAACACCAGGTTGTCAGATCCCTTCGCCTCTGAACCCTGAGTCGCCGATCGAAACAATCCGATGGAGTCCGAAGCTGACAAGGCCGCCGCGCCGGCGCCGGCAGCGGCGGCGTCGGTAGCGGAGACGAGCGACGACGCGATTCAAGAGGAGTCACCGGCACCGGCTCCCAGCGGGAAGCCTGGATCGGAGGCGGCGGCCAAGCCGGAGGTCGAGGTGCAGCTGTTCCGGCGTGGGCGGGGGCCGGTGGCCGTGTTCCGGTCGCCGCTGGGCGGGTACACGCAGGACCAGCTGGAGGTGGGGGACATCCTGGAGCAGCACGGCCTCAAGTCCGTCTTCGTCTTCCACCCCGCCTCCCGCACCCGCGGCGTCGCCATCCGCTTCCACCCCCGCAACGGCCGCTCCCTCCTCACCTACGTCGCTGGTTCCACCATCTTCCTCGACGGCGAGCCCAAGGTAAGCCTTACGGATCGGTTGGCTCTCTCTGGCTCGCTCAATTTTAGGTAGTCGAAGTGATGTGATCATGTGAGTACTTGATGGATTGGTCTGTTTGGTTGGTTGGTTAGGATTCTTTGCTGAAGCCCGTCACGAAGGTGATGATTGGTGTGGCAGCTATGACAGCAGTTGCTGCAGTATTGCTGAAGGAGGGCAAGATGCCCGAGTGGCTTAAGGAATCCAAGCTCGGCAATCTGAACTTCCCACCATGGGTACTGGCTTGCATGGTCATTGTGTTCATGAGGCTCCGGAAGAGAACCAAGGATGCCATGAAAAAGTTTGGCTGGTCTTCATGAGGTACCAAAAGTTTTACCCCTTTTCCCCAGATTTGTGATCGAACAGTTTCCAATTTGGTTTTAATCTCTTGTGAGTATAGCATGATGCACAAACGGTTACTACCAAAACTCAGTGCTGTTCTATATGTGCAGTAGTATAATGAATGAAACTTGTAGGTAGTTGTGACATGGTTATTCTAGAATGTTAAGTGTGCTTTAAGGTTTCTTGTACTATAACAGCATAGTTTATTAATCGTCGTATCATGGCAGTGTTATTTTTTCTATTCTACAAAGCATATATAGACAAAAATACCCACTACTCCTGAGTTTTGATTATTAAACAGAATAACTATCCGCTCCTAGTTACCCCTCTCCAGTCTCCAAAGCGTGTCGTTTTGGACATATATCTCATCAAACTTTTGAAACTTTGAATATCAATACATTTTTAATATTTAGATTTGATACATGGAAATAATGTGCATATTTGTCTCTTAAGTACTCTATGATACTATAATATCTATCAACATTTGTAAATATATTCAAAATTTGCAATAGAAATTAGTGGTGAAAGATGCATTTTGATACCATGTCAATGTTCCAAACATGTTTTCGCAACCAGACGGAGCATTACAACACAAAACCTCCGTAGAGTACTAATTAGTCTATTCAAAACATTATTCATGTATCATGAGTTCTTGGCGAAAGGGCATGTAGTCTAGTAGTTACAGTGACCTGAGTAACACCCCAAGGTCCTGAGTTCAAATTTTAATAGGAGCGAATTTCAGATTGGGTTGTTTGAGGAGCTAAGTTCCCAATTTAAATGGTTGCATATATCTGGTTGGATGTAGAGGCCGGGTAAAAAATACCCATCTCTAAAAAAAGAGTATCATGAGTTCTTGTCATTCATAATTTCTGCTGAAATATACTTATAGGCTGTTCCTAGAGGAACCAAAGTAAGTATGTCACGCATGTGCTTCCGCCTCATTCATTGTATTATTAGGATATGGGAAACTAACTGCATCTCTGAGTTCTTTTACTGAATTTTATCTAAGCTGTATTTCAATATTCCACAGGTTCGTAATGACAAATGTGTGTTTTTGGCTGCTGCTTCAAATTTGTTGCCAATACTGGAGATGTACCAAGCGGGTGACACGCTAAGTGAAGAACTATTACACAAAAAACACTAGTTTTACCCTTTATTTGCATACTCGATGCCGGAAACTCGATAGATTTTTACTTGTACTTATGTTCATGAATAAAAAATAGCAAAACAATCCTTATCATATCTCTTCCTGCTCGCTAATTGGTTTATCCATTTTTCTGGAAGGCTTCCCAGGTACTCCCTCCGTCCCATAAAAAACCAACCTAGATGTGACACATCCTAGTACTACAAATCTGGACATTCTAGATTCATTATACTAGAATATGTCAAATCCAGTACTAGATTCGTTTTTTTTTTGGACGGAGGGAGTATTCCTTATATGCTGGTAGATTCATAGTTCATATCCTGTAGCAAACATGGAGTTTCAGTTTACAAAACAATGATCCTTGATATATGCTATTGATGATTTTTGCATCTGTGCATTGGCACACTTCGATGTGCCCATCTTGCTTCGCCCTTAATAAAGAGCTATTGGATACCACAAACTGTATTTTCTTGTGCCTAAGCTAGATCTCGGCTTACCATTATCTATAGGATTTAAACACTGGATTTACTATAAAATGTCATCCTGAAAATTGTGATTGTTTCAATTATCATACAGAGAAATCATCAAGTAATCCCCGCATGAGAATGCTTTAGGTTTTGTCACATAGTCGAGGGGCACACTTACATTGTCATTTGCTACTGGCAGAATGTCACAAAGTTCTGTGCCCATTTGCCAGCCATGTGAGAATGGCAAAGTTGCCCATATCTCCTTCCGATCTATCTATCCGCTAATCTCTACCTTCGACCATCACCGTGCCTTGGCTCCAGAGTGATGCTATTCTCGCGCATTTATATGTTAGAATGGATGCGCTAGAATAGCATCAAAATTGATCACCAGTAATCCTTACAGGAGCATGCTCCATCCTTGAAATGGTGAAACCTATTCCTATCTCTCATAACAATCTCCCTGTTGAAGACCTTGGATATCATCTTGGTATAATCATGGCAGTCCTCACATACTCTCAGGTTCTTCACTATCCTAATCTCCATGTCTTCCGGCAACGCGACTAGGCCAAATGCAATGGCCAGCTTCTCACTATGCAAGGAGATTGCATCTTCTTTGTCCTCTTCCTCGATATCAAACAACACCTCTTTTGTGTTCGCAATGTACCCTTGCAGCCTCAGCCTCTGATTCATCTCTGCAAGCATCATCTCGATCTCCTTGTGTCTTGGGTGTGTCTTGCCTCCAACAAAGAACTCATGCACCTTGCCACCAACCTCAATGGCACTACACCCAGGCACCTTTTTCACTCCCTTGGCCTTCATCATGTTCCGAACATTGCTGACACCCTTCCAGTTCTGCGAGTCTGCATAGATGTTAGAGAGCAGGACATGGGCGGCATCATTCTTGGACTCGATCGCCATGAGCTTATCCATTGCATATTTCCCCAGTTCAACGTTTTTGTGGATCCGTGACGCATTGAGTAGTGCTCCCCACACGCCTTCGTGTGGCTCCAATGGCATGCCATTGATGAAGTTCACGGCATCATCCAGACGCCCAGCTCGACCATACAAATCAACCATGCAACCGTAGTGTTCAAGCCAAGGATCAATTCCATGATTGCTCTTCATCGAATCGAAGCATGCTCGTCCCTCATCTACCAACCCAGCCATGGAGCATCCACGGAGGACCACGACAAAGGTGACACCGTTAGGCTCAACCCCTGTGCTCTCCATGCGCTTGAACAGCGCAAGGCAGTCTCTCCCCATGCCATTCATCGCAAGGCCACTCACTGCACTGGTCCAAGTGTAAACGTTCCTTTCGCCCATGCTGTCAAACACCTCCATGGCTGCCGCCACCGCGCCACACTTGGAATACATATCAATCAACGCGGTGCCGAGCGTGACCGACAGCCGCATCCCACGGCTATGTGCACACGAGTGCACCCACTTGCCTCGTTCCAGCGCGCCCAATTGCGCACAGGCAGTGAGCGCTGACACCAGCGTCACCTCCCCCACGGCAGCGCCAGCATGACGCATTTCGTCGAACAGCCTCAAGGCCTCCCTTGACCGGCCCGTGTGCACATACCCGGCGATCATGGCGTTCCACGCGACATGGTCCCTCTGAGGCATTCCGTCAAACAGCTCGCGCGCAGCGTCCGCTTCGCCGCCAGTGGCGAGAGCCCCCACCATCGCGGTGACGCACACCACGTCCGGGCTCGCGATCTCCGCGAACGCGGCCCGCGCGGCACCCACATCCCCGGCCGCGGCGTACATGGAGACGGCCCCGCTCTGCACGTGCGGGTCGCCCGCGTGTCCGTGGCGGAGCGCCGACGCGTGCACGCTCCCCGCGATCAGGGCCGCGTCCAGCGCGGACGCCGCGGCGGCGGCCAGGGCGGTCGCGGCGCGGACGAGGAAGGTGAAGGAGTAGTTGTCGGGCGCGAGCGGCAGGTCGCGGAACGCGCCGAAGGCGAGGTGCGGGCGCCGGCCGCGAGCGAGGGCGCGGAGGAGGGAGTTGTGCGCGAGGAGCGTGGCGGGGCGCCGCGGCAGGAGGAGGCGCGCGTAGGAGAGGTCGCCATCGTCGTCGTCGTCGGAGGAGGAGGAGGCGAGGGAGGCGAGGAAAGCGGCCAGGTGGGACGGGGACGCGATGCGGCCCGAGACGAGGAGGTGCGCGTGGATCTCGCGGAGGTGCCGCTGCGAGGAGGCCGCCGCTGCCAGCTTCGCCGGGTCGCGGAGCGGTCGCATTTGGTTTGACACGCTACGGCCTACGGCTTGTGAGCTACTCTGACGAAAGGACTTCCCGTTTCGAGCATTCGCCGCGCGCGGGCTGACGAGGCCGAACGCGACTACGAACCCTGGCCCGCGTGGGAGTGGCCCGTTCCATGGAAATTGCTATACGTACGAGATACAACTCAATTATTGGAACTGAGTTTGATCGACGGCAGCCATGCGTTGAACATCTGCTCCTTTCATTGATCAGTGGTTGCATTTGCATATGATTGCGCCCGTCCATACCACTACACTCGCAGGGCTAACCGACGAAGGAAGAGTGAAAACCAGTGGATTATCGGGGAAGGCTCGGCAGAGCCTGCAAGCAAGACAGTAACATTTTCACGTTGCCACGGCGAATAGCGGCACCTCGCTTTAGGCCTGGTTTAGTTCTCGAAACTTTGGATACATGTATGGAGCATTAGATATAGATTAAAAATAAACTAATTGTGCAGTTAGGGGGGAAATCGCGAGACGAGTCTTTTGATCCTAATTAGTCCATGATTAGCCATAAGTGCTACAGTAACCCACATGTGCTAATGAGGGATTAATTAGGCTCAAAAGATTCGTCTCGCAGTTTCCACGCGAGTTATGAAATTAGTTTTTTTATTCGTGTCCGAAAACCCCTTCCGACATCCAGTCAAACATCCGATGTGACACCAAAAATTTTCTTTTCGCGAACTAAACGTGCCCTTACTCTGAAGATTGATGTGCCTTTCAGCAAGCCTCCTGGAAGGGACCAAGTTCACTGAATCACGGTCACAGACATGCAAAGTAGAGGGGAGTAAAAAAGCCAAGGAGATACTCTGTGAAGCCTTGCAAAATCAGATCAGAATGGTAACCTGCAAACTTGCAAGGGCTGCTGCCTACTCCAGCTCTTTGGCGTGTGTAAAACAAACCTGACAAAAGTCCTGGACAGATGTTTTGCTGTCGGATTAATCTTACTTCCTCCGTTCAAGAATCCTTCTGAAGAGACCCCCTTTTACAAGCATCTTGGCCTAGAGTTTGATCCATGCAAAGAAGTGATAGGTTTTACAAGCATCTTAGCTGCAGGATAGAGTTTGATCCATGCAAAGAAGTGATAGGATGGGCGGTGGTAAAGTTAAAAAGATGCAAAACTGGGGAACCTGCTAGCTTGCAAGGATTGACGGCCACAAATTCTTCAGAGAACAGCTGATGAAGAGCATAAAGAGAAGTCGTAAATGCAAACCCTGAGCAAAGATGATGCAATGTTGCTATTTATGGGGAAAACGCAAAGCAAGTTTCACCGAAGCACTCATTCCAGTCTTTTGCCATATTTGGAGAAACATGGAAAATCTGGTGAACTGTAAATGTACATCTCTTCGTTGCTTGATTGCTTCCTCCACAATTAACTTCTTTATTCTTGCCTTCGACCTATCAGCTTTGTAGGACTGGTACATTGCAGGAACCTGGAGCAAAGTTTTTTTTTTCCCGAGAAAATGACAGCAAACCTGAAAGGACAATAAACAGCACAATTATCTTTTGAACAGCATACTTTCAAAGGAATGAGCCCGTCACTGCACTCCAAATGGCAATTTGATCAATTTACGAGGATGTGAAAACAATTGATATATTCATACATAGGATCAGTACAAGTAAGGTATTGTAGTCGAAATATCAGAATTTTTTAACAGCATGTAAACAGAGAGGTGAGGCCGCCATACGGTCTAGAAACCAATGCACAACAACTCAAATATAAACTTGTGTAAAAGTACAAATCAAGTGAGTGCTGTTCACGGTCAAGTGAGACCGTGAGGACCACAATGCCACTACTAAAATTTAACGCTGATGATCAGTGAAACACCAAACCGACAAGCTATGCCAAAGCTTCTGTGTTATTTGCTGGAATTGTCACCCAATTTCTTTTTCTCAAGTCTTGTTCTGCTGACTAGAAACAAAAAGAAAAAGAAAAAGAAATGCTATTCTGACTTTAAACTGTTGGAGCACATGCTTTGGTCATTCTACTGCTTAGCATGCTGCATAATGTTTCCCTACTGATAAATCATGGGGAAACAAACTGGCTGCAGAATGTAGAAGAGACATAGTCCATTAAACACGGCCTGATTTCGCACATCATCAAGACATCTTTGCCGTGATACGTCAGTCCAGACAGGCAATGCAACATGTAACTCTGTCAAAGTCACGAAAACAGTTTCTTTGCCCTAAAAAAATCTTAAAGAGTATAAAACATCGAGAGTCTCTTTTATGCAAGCTCTACCTGAAGGCCACTACAAAGATTGAAAGGTTCATAAAAAATACATCAGATTTTCTCTGTTATGGCATTAATGTTAATAAATATAGAGGTCTAAAGGCCCACTGAGTCAACAACATAAAGAGAAGAATATCAAAACTTCACACACTTTTTGCACTGGGTTTTCACCATTATTCTGAACTGGGTTTCACTGTTATTATGTCTAATAACATAAGAAAACACCAGGAGACTTTTTGCAGATTGAAAACAATGAATCAGGATTTAGTCCAAGCAGTGTTTTACTTCTTTAGAATTCCACATAAATATGGTCAAATCATTATCATTATTCACTCAAACAGATGTCCTTACTGCACACATAGGAACGATAACGGAACTGGCATTTATCCAGCATGGGCAATTTGGACAATTTTTCCAAAGACTCTGCTAATGCTAAAACCTGCATGGAAAAGTTTGCACAAAACCTGGCTTCTGTCTGTGGTCTATATAAGACAGCTACAGTATGCCCAAAACTTTCTACATCCCAGTTGGGCAGGAGAGTTGGAGTGTTCTTCAGGTTCATCCATTATGGTGTCCTGGAAGGACATCTACCTCGTTCTTGAAGCGACAGTTCCACTATATGTAGCTATGATACTGGCCTACCTATCCATAAAATGGTGGAAGCTGTTCACCCCAGAGCAGTGCTCTGGGATCAACAAGTTTGTGGCGAAGTTTTCTATTCCTCTGCTCTCTTTTCAGGTCATTTCCACAACCGATCCTTATGACATGAATATCAAGCTCATATACTCGGATATCCTACAAAAGTCGCTTGCCTTGCTGGGATTTGCAGCCATTTCCAAAGCATGCTGTGCAGAGAAGTTTGACTGGCTGATTACTGGTTTTTCTTTATCAACACTTCCCAATACACTGATTGTTGGCATCCCGTTGCTGAAAGGAATGTATGGTGAGCAAGCCGGCAAACTACTAAGTCAGATAGTAGTCCTCCAGAGCCTAATTTGGTACACTCTTCTTCTATTTTTGTTTGAACTTCGGGCTGCTAATGGAATGGCCACCACTACATCATCTGAAACTACAGGTACGTACCTAAACTGACTGACTCGATTTAGGATGAAATTTGAAGTTGCTTCCTCGAAACAGCATGGCTTAAACACATTTACATCTTTATTTAAGATTAGAAATCCAAGATCCTGGCTCCAATTCGAAATAACATTGTTCAAGTAATGAACTAGTATTTGAGCATCGTTTCCTAGTACCAACTATATTTCTTCTGATTTTCATTATTTTTTTTGTGTGTGCGCCCATGCTAACCTTCACAAATAGTTGCAAAAATGAAAAACTCCTGCAAATGTTATAGATCTTACTTTCCAAACGAAAGAAGCCTGCTAGATACTCAAATAAATGTCGTTTAAGTGACCAATGTAAGAAAATATGCATTCTATGATGGTAGCTCAAACTGATCTTATAGATGTCGTATAATGCAATCATATTATTGTGAACTGAGAATACACTAAGCAAAGAGAACATAGCTAATTCTCCGTTTAATAGAAGAACCAATGAAGTGAAATACTGTTCTACTTGCATCACTTCTATTTTAATCTGCAGTAGCAACTATAGTGTCATACTAACAGGAACTGGCCTACTCTGCACAAATATACAACTAAGTAACTATATTGTCTAGAAACCACCTGTAGTATTTAAAGTTCAGAATG
Organism: Oryza sativa Japonica Group; assembly: GCF_034140825.1. Classification (NCBI taxonomy): domain Eukaryota; kingdom Viridiplantae; phylum Streptophyta; class Magnoliopsida; order Poales; family Poaceae; genus Oryza; species Oryza sativa. The sequence goes on along the minus strand of NC_089035.1, from coordinate 30,374,167 downwards.
AAACAGAGATTTGAATCGCTACAGCCCAATTTAAAGTTGCCTGTACAATCATTTAAATTACTTCATTTTTTTAGATAATCCAGCCTCTATATCCAAAAGTGGATATACACAGCCAAGGAGAAATTGCTTCATACTTTTTCATTGTAATGCAGTTCACTTTACGCAATAGATTTGTCTGAAACATTGTACATGAACTTGCTTGAATTATCCAGTGATTGAAGTATATTTTGAACTTCTTTTTCATATACGCCTCACCAGCAAGCAGCTTAACTTATCTTCTGGGAATTTAACTTATTATTCTTTATTAAATTAGTTCGATGGTTTTTATCCCATGTCATGTTTCAAAATTGAAGCAGAATCAGGTACTAGAGGACCTACACAGCAAAGATATGGAGATGTTCAGGCAAAAGGTGTATCAGCAAGATGTTCTTGTGCTTTTCGCTTTTTGTTGGTGGTTGGTAAGAAGCTAGTGATGAACCCCAACATGTATGCATGCCTGATAGGTTTAATTTGGGCACTGGTCGGCTTCAGGTATGTTAATGAGTTTATATGAATCAATTTGGCTTCAAGCAGAAATGCAGCTGTTATTGACTTACTTCATACAACTCCATAACATACCCACAGGTGGCACATAAGATTACCGTTGATTGTCAGCAATTCTATAAGGATGCTCTCGGATGGAGGGCTGGGAATGGCAATGTTCAGCCTAGGTAAGAATAGCAGGATATCTGATTCAGCTTGATGCAATGCAGATAAACTTCTAAATACGTCTAAACTTTGCGAAAACCAATTATGTTATTATAAATTCTAAATACTTCTAATCACAGGCCTTTTCACTGCTCTACAAACTAAAATTATAGCCTGTGGAGCTAAAAGGATGCTACTAGCATTAGCCATCAGGTTCTTTCTAGGACCAGCACTAATGGGTATGTCTTCTTATGCTATTGGAATGCGTGGAGTATTGCTGAAGATAGCCATTGTACAGGTATATTCTAGTTCTTTCTTTGGACGAGCTATTATTTGTAACTTTGAACAATTCAACCACAGAAATTACGATTAACCTGTCAAAATCACATTCAGGCAGCTCTACCTCAAGGAATAGTTCCGTTTGTGTTTGCAAAGGAGTACAATGTCCAAGCAGATATTCTGAGCACTGCGTAAGTAGATCACCTACCACGATACGATCCTATGCTTGTATATATGAAGAAGCAGGGAAGCATCATTAACCAACACCTTACACTGATCTCTCTTATGGCAGGATAATTGTTGGCATGATGGTTGCAGTTCCTGTGGCGCTGGCTTACTACTTTGCAATGATCATCCCAGCTATCAAATAACTATTTGCAGAAGCTAGCCTGATTGTGTTCATTTGAGAAAACAATGACGGCTCGCTGTGGAGAATAAGTTCAGTTATGAGTGAATATTTTGCTAGACTGTATATATATGTGCCCTTGGGTTTGTGGTGAACCATAATAAGGATATCTGATTTGTATCTTAGTGCATAGTGGCCATACATAATTCTTACCGTTTCAACTATGAACAACTCTAATGAACAGAACATGTAGAGAAAGCTCACATTCCCCGGCGACGCGGCGTGCTCTGTTCCTGTCAGGCGCTCCGTCCAACAGACGGTGCACCGTGCACCCCGCCCATGAGCTGCTGGCACCCCTGTGGGGCATTCTGCCGAACATCTTGCAGGCGTACCCAGGGCTGAATAGCAGATTATCTGGCTCAGCTTGATGCAATGCAACAGCAGCCAAGAGCTTCATGTGCATCAACCATTTCTTGGCCTCATTTTTTCCTCTCCGGAGAACAATTACATGGCAATATGGCATTCACACACCGTTCCCTTCCAACTGTGGTGTGGAAGAACAAACAGTTCGCTTCACCGGCAGCGTGGAACTTGCAACTGTTCGACATTTTGTAGTTGGGAATAAGTTCACTTTATTACCCTCAAAACTGATCGAAATCGACCCTAAACCACAAAACCGGATATCTCGACCCCCAAACTTTTAAAATCGGTGTAATTTGACTCTCTAGGCGGTTTTGGAGGGCGGTTTCGCTGACGTGGCGCCTACGTGGCAGTATTGACTCGGTATTCTTTCCACGTGGCATTGACGTGGCGCTTAGTTGGCATTAGAAATAAAAAAATTATGCATGGGACCCATTAGTCATTCACACACAAAAAATTGTGGGGCTCACTGACATGTGGACCCCACATGTCATCCTCTCTCTGCCTTTCTTCTTCCTCCCCTCTTCCTCCCTTCTCTCTTTCTTTCTCTCTCTTCTCTCCCCTTCGGCTGGCCGCAGGGAGCACGGGCGACTGAAGCTGGAGTGGCGGCGGTCGGGGGCCAGAGCGGCGGCGACCGCGGGAGCTGAAGCGGCGGCGGCGGCCTCGCCATCGGCCTCACCAAGTGGAGAGAGGAGAGGAGAGGAGACCAGGTGAGGGAAGAACGGAGGTGGTGGGTATGACGTCCGGGGCGGCGGCCGCGGCGGCGGGGAGGAAGCCGACGTGGAAGGAGAGGGAGAACAACAAGAGGCGGGAGCGGCGGCGGCGGGCCATCGCCGCCAAGATCTTCATGGGGCTCCGAGCACTCGGGAACTGTCGTCGTTGTCGATCTGGTCTCGAACTGGTACTCGGCGTGGTCGGAGAGGTCGGCGGTGACGACTACGAGGAGGAGATGGAGGGGGCGGGCAGCAGCCGGACGGTCCAGCCCACCGCCGACGCGTACAGCAACCTGACAAACGCGTCGTTATTCCCCTCTTCAACCTTCCTCGATTGTATACATGGCAGCAGCGCAGCACGTCGTCGTCCGGCCATGGACGTCACGGGAGCTGGTCAGGCCATGGAGGAGCAGTGAGCGGAGGGGTCGATGGCGGCGTTGGGACGGGGCGATGCGCTCGGAGCCGAGGGCGCCGTGGGGAGCAACGCGGCGGAGGGGGCCCGGCGACGCTGGCCGTGGACCTCGGCGCAGAGGGCGGCCGTGGACCTCGACGCAAAGGGCGCCAGGGCGGAGGAGATCCAGCGGAGACCGAATAAGGGAAGGAGATCAAATCAGAGCAAAGGGGGAGAGAGAAGGGAGAGAAAGGGAGAAGATGACACGTGGGACCAACATGCCAGTGGGGCCCACAATTTTTTTATTTTGTGTGTGAATGACATATGGGTCCCACGCATATTTTTTATTTCTAATGCCACGTCAACGCCATGTGGAAAGAAGACTGAGTCAATACTATCACGTAGACGCCACGTCAGCGAAACCGCCCTCCGAAACTAACTAGGGAGTCAAATTACACTGGTTTTAAGAGTTTGGTGGTCGAAATATTCGATTTTGTGGTTTAGGGTAATGGATTAGATTTCAATCGCTTTTGATTTGAGGGTCATGAAGTGAACTTATTCCTTGTAGTTGCGCAAGATAAAAGCCCAATGGGTTAAACCAAGCCCAGTGTCACCCACGGCTCACCAGTATTGTGGCCCACTGGTTTGTGGTCTTCGGATTAGCACAAAAGTGGGCCCAGTTTAGTCTAGAACTTTTCTTTTTTCTTTTTTTTTTCTTTTGCGAAAGTTTGGTACTACAATCTTTGAGTTCTGGACACGTATAGGTAATAATTAACTGTAAGTAAAGTTTTGTACTGTAACTTAATACTAGTAATTCGTGGGGAATCTGTATTACTGTAGACAAAAGGGGGAGAGGGGATGTGATAATGACACGGATTAACTCAGTATAATGCCATTTTACCAAGCCACCAACTCACTCCCCAAGAAAGCACAAAGCCACATCAACCTCACCTTCTTGCCCCCGAAGAAAAAGAAGGCCACGGAAGCCACGGGAGAGTGATCTGGGCCGTCCATCTCACAACAAGCCACGGCGGGGAGAGATCTGTGCCGTCCATCTCACAACCAGCTCCTCCCCCACGGCCCCACCCCCGCCGCTATAAATAGACGCTTCCTCTTCCTCCCCCCCTCTTCCCCACCACTCCAAAGTTCCAAACCCCACACCACCACCGCGCGCCCGCATTTCTCCCCGCTCCTCGCGCCGCCGCCGCCGCCGCGTAGTCATCGAGTCGAGCAGAAGCGTTCCTCCTGCCATGGAGGCGGAGACGGAGTGCAAGGTCCCCGGCGTCTACTCCGAGACCGGCATTCCCGTGGAGGATCCGGCTCCCGGCCTCAACTCCGACGTCAGCAAGAAGGACGCCCCTCCTGCCGTTGCGGCGCCGGGTCCCGGCCTCTACTTCGAGATCGGCAAGAAGGCCAGAGGTGTACACGCGCTCTTCATCTTGTTTGGTTCTCTTTTTTCTGGGTGGTTTTTGAGGGGGGGGGGATTGGTGGTGGCGGTTGCTGGCTTGAGCAAATTTTAGTGGAGTGGTTTGCTGATTTCTGCTGCTTTTCCTGGTGTTTTTGCAGATCTTCTGTACAAGGACTTCCACACGGACCAGAAGTTTACCCTGACCACCTACACCAACAATGGAGTTGTGAGCATTACCGATTTCCGCATGCTTTTTACTGGTTCCTTTCTTGTGGACATCTTGGCTCGCTTGCTTTCGATTGTTTGTGTGTATGTGGTGGTTTGGAATGGTTTGAGTAGGAGGATCTCGGTGGCTGTGTGATGTGCGTGTCGGAGTTGTGTTGGTTAGCGGGGCTCGGTGTGGTCCGAGCTTGTGTGTGTGGCGGGTTGCGGCCAGTGTGTTTGTGGAATTGACCTGCGGGTTTACTGAGTTTTGGTCTGATTTGATTTTGAGTTGAGTTGGGTTGAAGAGTTGATGGATAGTGCATTTTACTTTTTCTCCTTCCTGGTGTTGGATGAGATGGTGAATCGGTGATCGAAGCGTCGATTGGGTTTTTCTGTTCGATTGACAGGTGGTCAATCTGTCAGGTTGATGTTTGTTACGATGTTTCCACTGGGTTTTTTGTTCGTTGGATGGTTGGTAAATCTGTCAGGTTTCGGTTTGGTGATCGAAGAATTGACTGGGTTTATTTGTTCGGTCCATGGGTGGTCAATCTGTCAGTGTCAGGTTTCGGTTTGTGATGGAAGAGTCGATTGAGTTTTTTCTGTTCGATCAACAGGTGATCAATCTGTCGGGTTTCAGTTTGTGATCGAAGATTCACTGGGTTTTTTGTTGGATGAATGGGTGGTCAATCCGTCATGTTTCGGTTTGTGATGGAAGGGTCGATTGGGGTTTTTGTGTTCGATCGACAGGTGGCTAATCAGTCAGGTTTCGGTTTGTGATCGAAGAGTGCTTTGGATTTTTTATGTATTTCTGTTAGATCGATGGGTGGTCAATCTGTCAGCGTCAGGTTTCACTTTGTTATAGTAAGATGCTTCCATTCCGTTGCCAGTTTAGTGGGTTTCTTTTTGTTAGAATTTACTACTAATTTCGTAGTTCTTAAATTGTGCAACGAGTTGACTTGTTGATAATTTTGGGTTTCAGTCGAGAGGTTCCCAGTGATAATTTTTTATGGTTTAGCTTATACGAGTACTGCTTTGTTTGATCTTTCCTTCAGTAGATGCTGCATGTCAACGTCAACTTGTGTGTGTTTGTACGGATCAGAGGATCTCAATCCGTGTTTGTACTGATGCTTTGTATCATGGGTGTCAATTGCAGATTGCGTTGGATATCTTGTTGTCTACTAATATAATAATCAAATATGACTCTTATTATTTGATTTCTGTGATTCTGTCTATAGGTAATCACTGCTGCAAGCACAATGAAAGATGAAGCTATCTTTAGCGAGATCCAGACCAAGCTGAAGAGCAATAATGTGATGCTGGATGTGAAAGCTACTTCCGATTCTCAGGCAAGTTTCTCCTTGAAAATGCCCTTCATCTATCAAATGTTATCTGATTATTACTTCCTGATTAAACTCGCTGGTGATGGACTATAAATTGAGTCAGTAGCTTATCTACTGGTGATTGATTTGTGTTTAACTTTTCCCAGGTGTTAACTACAATCACAACTGAAGACCTTGGTGTATCAGGCTTGAAGCAAATCGTATCACTTCCTTTTCCATACCAGACAGCTGGGAAGGTATATGCATCTTCATCTCTGCTAGATTGGTTGGGTCTTTTAGATTTCAAATTGACTTACCGTTTGTGACTCTCTGCCTTGTGGTTGCAGGCTGAACTCCAGTACCTGCATGACTACGCTGGTATCAGCCTCGGTGTTGGCCTGACCTCAAAGCCTTTGGTTAACCTTTCTGGTGTGTTCGGCAACAAATCTGTTGCTGTCGGTGCTGATGTTGCAGTTGATACTTCTACTGGGGACTTCACCAAGTACGATGCTGGACTGACCATCAACAATTCAGATCTTGCTGCTGATCTGACGCTGTAAGTGTTTTCTTCTAACGTGCCCACTGTAACACTGTTAAGTTGCTTGCAATTTTACGATTCATGTCTACAATATTTCCATGTGCGTACCTGTTTGCTAGCTTGAGGATACATTCCTCTTAATCTGACTTCTCAGAAACTCCTAATCGAAGCAAATTTTCTGTAATGTTGCAGTTTCTCTTTTGTATCCATGCGTGAAATCCTTGGCTTCCCATTTTCAGGAACAACAAAGGGGACAGCCTCACTGCGTCCTACTACCATCTGGTGAACAAAGAGTCAGGTACGGCTGCTGGAGCGGAGCTGACCCACAGCTTCTCGACCAAGGAGAACACCCTCAGCTTCGGGATGCAGCACGCCCTGGACCCTCTCACTACCGTGAAGGCGCGCTACAACAACCACGGCATGGTCAGCGCCCTCATCCAGCACGAGTGGAGACCCAAGTCTTTCTTAACGCTCTCCGCCGAGGTCGACACCAAGGCGATCGACAAGGCCTCCAAGGTTGGACTGTCGCTGGTTCTCAAGCCCTGATGCCCCCCCTCCTGATGGCGATGATTCGATGATGACGATCCCTTTTTTTGGTATACTAGTAGGACAGGATGGTATCGTCCCGTATCAGCAGCTCCTGATGTCTAGTGAAACTAAGTCTGGTTAACCTCTTTGGTGCCGTGGCATCTTTACTCTGGAAACTTGGCCTCGTAGCATCATTCTGAGTATTTCCCACCTAGTAGTAGTAGTAGTAGTAGTAGTAGTAGTAGTAGTATAGTGTTTCCCCGTGGCATGTTTTAGAAGTTAAAACTGAATCCATACTAATGTTCTTGTCACTGGCATCTTGTCTATTGTTGGATATCTTACTGTAAGCTCCATGTTGGTTTCAATACTACATCGAAAACTGGTGCAATTTGAAATGGGAGATGTCTCAACCTTTTATGATCCACTCACACACACTGCAGGAAAAATTGGTACTAACATTTGCAGATAGCAAGAAATGCATGCACTTCATTTATTTATCGCCAAAGTGTATCACATAGTATTACATAGCTCCAACATGGTGGAGGTATCTCTGCAAAAATGTATAAAGAACATGCATACATCAACAGGCGAATTGCCTGCAGACAAATTATTCACAGGATAACCGGTGATTCTGCATGATCAAATGTTCGAATTTACAATGTAATTTCACTGCATTGGTGAAATCTTTTCGGTAGGACAAGTGGTTCCATTGCCCTTGCTGTCCACTTCTTTTCTTGGTACCATCAGCAGGATGCCGAACTCTAGCTTTGTGCTATTCAGTTTTCCTTTTGTGAGCTATACCGAATGGTTGTATACTGTCTACAATAGAAGTTCTGCAAGTACCAGCGCGGCAAGTCTACGATGACACTTCCCAGACCTTGTAATCCTGTCCCTCGGCAGCAACTACCCAGTTTGTGGGGCCGCTTGGCTCAAAATGTCCTGCGCCAATCTTCATTGTTACCCTCTCATCAATCTCTGCCGCATATAAATTTCCCTCTGCTTTCAGTATCTTGATCTGTAAATGTTATATAAATTCAAGCATTAGAGAACATGAATAGAGTGGGGAAGGGCAAGGAGGGTAAGAGGGGGTACCATACGATACAAGAGGAAGTTTTACCTTGCTACGGCAATGGATCTTTTGGCGATTTCTAATAGAAATTAATTTAGCAATCTCTGGCTGTAAATGCGAAAATATATGATCATAGAAGATTGCAGGAGTGCCTGGGTGAGTTAAGATGTAGACATAGCCTTGCAACTCCATACCAAAGGGGAATCTCCAATGACCCTACAAAGATATCAAAGAAAGTTAGCCATGATTTTGTTCGAACACAGCTTAACAGCTCCAGTTATAATTTGATTAGTATCCATAAAAGCATTCCAGTTTCAAAAGAGTTCTACAAGGATGGGCTGAGCAAAATTTAGTTGTTTGAAAACAAGAAATTAAGCAGCGTTCAAAAAAAGGGACAACTATCTGACTATTATTAAGAAATGCATGCAGGTCGTTGCACATTTGTGATGTTTCTATGCAAATATAACAAAAATATGATGTCAGATTTGCCAGAATCATGCTGCCATATAGTAACCTTCTGAAGATAATGCTACGGAGTAATACTTATTTGTGTATGTAGGGATTTTGTAATGTACCTGAGTAGAACCAGTGTCATGATTTTCTATAAATGTGACAGCACGCGAAGGCCACCAACCTAACACTCCAGGGGGTTTTCCTTTTTCATCAGACAGACGCCAGTACTCAGATCTTTCCAGTGCCTGTATACCAGAAAAGATGTGTAAGACAAAATATGCATGGCTAATCCAGAGCAATAGCATCCTTCTCAAACTGGCAGAATTGGCTATTACAATCATGGATGAGTTAACTATCATCAGAAAACCACTTTACAACAGATTAATGAGACTTTAAATATTGCCATGGAACAGGAATACTGCCAAAGATGCAAGTTTAATTAATGTGGTTCAGCATGCTGCGTCTTCATAGCAGCAATAAAACTTTAATTATCAAATAATTGAAGGACAAAGTATACCTCCACCCAAAAGAAAAATGCTAAAGGGCAGGAAATTCTTCATGATGCATATCCGAACTGAGAAGCTCAAACCATGGAAAGGCATATAAATTCTAGAGTTTCAAAAATACTAAATCACCCATAAGCACTATTATAAAACTTGGTAAGAAAATGGAGTCTCACAGAGTGAAGTATTCCTTTCGTGGTAACATCAAATGCACCAGCAGTTCCATTTGTAGCATTTATCCAATCAACTATTCTCTGCCTGTGGGCATCTTGATTATAATCCATTTCACCATAGGTGTAACTGAGAGAATCCCAGTACTCTCCTACTGCAAAATATGGTTCGCTTGCTTCCAAGTAATCGTGGACATATCCACCCCAAAATCCGCGAACAAAATCAAGTCGCCATCCATCGTATCCAACTTCCTTTCTGCAAGTCAAGCAGAAGCAAACATACAATGAAGTCATCTGATGCTAACGTTTTCAGGAATGCTGCTCTAATGCTATGTTCTATGATTTAATTTATCCTGTTCAGCTAATGAAAATATGCAGCAACCACATTAGGACTAGTAAGCTACTGTTCCCAACAATACTCCCTAATAAATTGGCTCCAAGAAATAGTTTCAGTATTAATGAGGGTAAAGCTCCTGCAATATCTTCCCCTTTTTTTTGCATATGTCCAAGCACTACACAATTACATAGATACAGAATCGATCATCCCTAAGCTACATGGCAAAAATATATATACATATATATATGGTGGAACCCATGACAATTTGCAGATATTCAGGTGTAGCATTTGTCCAATCCAGTTTGTTATTATAGGAGCTTAGCAGCCTACAATATATACCTATTATCGTAGCATGAAAAAGAATCTTGTGATATTGATGAGGATGTGCACTGTGTACATTCCATTTTGTGGTAAGAGCAAGGTAAACTAACATATATGAAAACATAGCTTTGAAAAGAATGTGATATGAGGAAAGAAAACTAGCACTCAGCTAAACACGCCATCCAGAAACAATGTATGTACATCAAATCTATTTAATCTGTTGCATGGGGATGCTATAACATACAACCCTTCGCATGGGGAATACACATATATAGTTAAGCATGAGCAACAAAAGGAGTTTTAGCCAAGAAAAAACAAGATAGCATACCTCATCCAACAAAGCCATTCTTTAAGATCACTCCTCACAAACTCTTGCGAGTGATCAATGTTTGGGGCTGCATGGAAGTTATCTCCACTGCTCTTGTTTCCTCTTCCCTACAAGGACATATAGTTTTACCCAAAAATTAGAAAGTAAGTCTAGTACATCACATAGTGCATTGTTAAGTAAAATGAAATGGAATAGGCATGTAGAACAATATTATGATTGATCAATGTTCATGGCTGCTGAAGTTTGAGTATGTCTTTTTTCCATTTTGGAACTATGTCAATTTCTATGTTATTTCGGATGCTAATCTGTGTTTACTTCCAATACTAAATGTATGCAAGTTGAAAAGGTGGAGTCTATCAAAGTTTGTAGGTCACTCAATGAGACTATCTCCAAGCATCATTTGTTGGTTAAATTAAGCTTATTTTCGCATAACTTTATCAAGCTCCACTGGAGGAAAATATTTGTGCAAATGAAACCAGCAGTTCATGAAGAAAATCATAATGTTGTGATACTTAGTTAACATAATGAACATTCATGAATGACATTTTCAAATAATTCTAATTAAATAGTTTGCAAGGGAAGGTGGAACCTCACCTGGAAATGTGGATCATCTGCAACAACTGCTCGATCATCCCAGTTAAGGCGTCCACCAAAAATATTCCAGACGCCATTTTGGTTCTGAAATTGAGCACACCTGTGATTCAGGACGGCATCACCAAGAACCTTCATACCGGCTTCATGAAAACGTTTCACAGCCTCCTTCAACTCTTCCATGGTCCCATATCTGAAACATTGATGATATCATATTAATGAATGGCATGAGCTGACATGATGGGTTCATACTATTATGCTGTATAAAGGCATAGATCTTTCAGTGTCATAATTTTCCCTTTGAAAATCATTGTTTTTTTTTTTTTTTTGGAAACAAGGAAGACAACAACTAAGAAGCTTCATAAGGGTAGTCAAAATCAAGTAGGATGAGAGCCAGTTTTCTGGACAAGCTATGATGCACCGATACTTCAATTTCTTGCCGTACCGGTATCCGATACGGCGATACGTCCGATACTCTGTCGATACGGTATCGGAGGAGTATCGGTCATTAAACAATGGAAAAAAAAGAAAAAATAAATACCGATACTCACACGATACTTATCAGATACTTCTTTGATACCTAGCAGTGTAACCTCCTTGTTCAATAGCACATTAAAGACCCAATGCTATACTTCTGATATATTTATAACTTTAATATACTTGCTATATTTGTAATACAAGGCTATATTTGCTATATTTTTTGTAACAGGCAACAATTCATAGAATATATTTTAAGATAATCTTATTGCTTTACCCTTTTGTAGTTCCCTATATTTTATTTTTAAACATATTTTTATATATACTCGCCGTATCGACGTATTGATGTTTTTTAAAAAATCTCGTATCGCCGTACCAGTATCGCGTATCCATGCATCATAGTGGACAAGTGATGCCTCAAGCGACATATAAATATTTATTGCATAGTGGTGGTAGTGTTAACCATAGAAGAACAACAAGCTACTGCAGCAGTAATAGTGCCTTTAATAGAGATTTTAGGGGTATAAAAGGGGTTTTCTCCTTTAGAATCCATATGTGAATTTCATATGCTACCCAGGTTTTCGTTTCTACTAGATAGCGTAGTACTAAAATCTTCAGCACAAGTGCTATATGCTAGATTGTAGAAGGTTAGCTGAGGTAGGCAATGGAGAATTAGCAGTAGATTGGTTTGGAAACAGCAAGGAGGAAGAAGCTTTGGCAACGGAGAAGAAGGAAACTTAAGGTAGGGTAGACTGATTATCCATCATAATCAACTCATGTACACAGCATGGCTTTACATAAAACAAGCTGGAGCATAGCACCATCTTAGCTCTAACTTGGTTACTAGCTTTATCTCTAACTTACCAACTATCCCATCTCATTTTTTTGTAGATAGCGGAAGTGTAAACTTCCAGCTTAGCACCAATATTACTAATATTTCAAATTTCATAGAAAACATTACTAAAGTAACACAATAATTGTGCACACAGAGATATACCTGGAATTTAGATTATACAAATCCCTTGGCATGTATCCTTCAGGCGACACAGAATCAGTAGGTGGTGGTGACCAGACAATGGTGAAACCCATCGATGACAACTCCTTGGCCTTTGAGCCAAGTTCCACATACCATTTTCCTGACTTATGAGATTCCCAGTTAAATCCTTGACACAATATTTCAAATCCAGATCCAGTACCAGAACAAGCAGGCTTCACAATGGATGAGTCATCAATGTAAACAGATTCCTCTACAGTATCAATTGTGGGGCTCCTAAAAATGCTATAAGCTTCTGCCGCTAACCTCTCAATTTCTTGTAGGATATCCTCTTGCAGAACTTTATTCTTCGCTCGCTGACCTCTTCTAGACGACAGCCCAACCACCAGATTCCTTATATCACTGATTAAGCCATCATCTTGTGAAGACTTATCATCGGCTTTCTGTTTGTCAGCCTCGGCGTCTGCTCTTGTAAGAGGAATGTAGAAATCAAATCCATTCTCCACATTTCTCAACCAAGTATACTCATCAAGTTTTACCACAAAAATCAGACCAGAATACTCTCCATCCAGTAAGAATGATAGAGAGTTGCCTGTTCCATCAGCTTTTTGCTGCAGTATGATAAGAGATGTGTGAAGAGTGATACTTAACTGATTTCCCACAGCTGAAACTATTGAAAACATTAATACAAAACCATCTTGAAAAATGAAAAGGCATCAATTGAGGCATTTTCAGTGATTTTAGAGAACATAGTGTACTACTACCAAAATATCCCCAAAAAACAGCACCTACATTGAAGATGTAGGATTGTTGAAAGAGAATTGCTGATAAGAAAATGCTTGCCCTCACTAGACTAGTAAAGGAAGAAATCAAACCCAAAAAGAAGCCAGTCTGTCGGTAATGGAGTAGGGAGACAAACAAAGAACTTCACAATTTCCTTCAGATTTTCAAAATGTTGACTTGAATCTTGATATAAAGTTTTGCACATTTCCCCTGATCAAAGGGAGACTAAAAGTAACCCTCTTAATAATGGATCATTTGAAGGTACCATTCAAAAAGGAAAACAAAGAAGAGTTTTAAACTTTTCTTAAGCAATAAGAAAAAAGTGAAATCATTTCTGTACACTTAAAAAATGTTCCTTTTTTTATTTTTCTATAGCGAGCATTCTTTCATGATTTACCACATATGCATATGCCATAGTGGTAAATTCAAGTTCAGACAACCTAAGAAGTGCAAATGATACAATTCCCTGTTTTTGGAGCGCAGATAGAATCAGGACATACCAAAAATACAAATGAGCCTGACTTACTTTTCCAGAACACCTTTACTTGTTAATTTTTATATAGCACAGCTTGTAAGTACATTTATCTTGTACTTTAGCTTGATACAATTAAATGTCATTTCTTTGCCTCTACCAAGGGATCAAGGTCCTTACTTGTAGCATGGTCTGAAGAGCTTTCTGTCGGAATATCTTCGTTGCAGGTGGATGTGGTTCTGGGGGGATCTCCCATGTCATGGTATTGTCTTTGCAAACTCCCCAATGAATGATAACTTCTCCAGGAATATCAGTGTCGAATTCCACAGCATGTTTAGTTGTTCCATTGTTTTCCCTCACATTAACAGTTATAAAATTCTGAACATACACCGTTTTTAAGATTGGGTATTCCTCATAGAAACCTGAAATGTGTTTGGTTCTTGAACCTTTATCATCGGGTACAGTTTTATGAGGCTCAGCAATAGGTCCCTCAGGTTTCTGTAACACGTTAGATAGGTGACCTAAAGCCCCTAAGAAATCAGAGATGTGAGTATGTTAGATAACTGAAATATGAAAGGTGCAAATGGGGTAAATTTTCAATGTGGTAATATTCATGATCAAGCATCCTATGAAAATTACTAAGATTTTAACCCTAAATAAGATTATTTTCTTATAGAAGGAAATGCATTTTTATATAACATAAAAACCAACCAATGAAAAGAACAAAGTGCCAAACCACTATAGTAATAATCTAAAACATGATTCACTAAAATACTTCCTAACCTGGCCTGACATCAATATCTTGTTCTGTTCCTAGTAGATCTCCACCAAAGGATCCACTTAAAGGTATTCTGAAATCCTGACCCTTGTGCTGAAACCAAGCACCTGTTTCCTCTTCCTAGCAAAGCAGCAGTCCATCGAGACATTCAAATCAAAAGATGAATGCAAAAATGTAGTAATTAAAAGAAAGAGTAGTGCATTTAACAACTAATCTATAGATCTAAGAGGCATGTGTTTAGTATATCCGCTCCCAATACTTTAGTATGCAGATATACCTGTAGGGGTTATATATTATTCTTTTCTTAGACAACTAAAAAATGGGAAGACAACTTCCCACCTTAGGCACTTTCAGCAATTTTACGAATCTAATGGGCCAGTCGTAGACTTCTAGGCCTTTTGACACATGGTACAGAATGCCTAGGAAATAAAACTGACAGCAGAGAAAGCATACAGCAGCGTAAAATTTGAACCTTTAGAACAAAATTGATAGCAGCAATTGATGTGCCCTTATCAATTTTGATTTGCACTTCATGAATCGTCTTGCCTTCTGAATTGTGTGGAGTGTCCAAAGATGTTTCAATTGCATAGTCCTGAAAGTTTGAAATATTGTTCAGCAATAGGAAGATCAAATGAGAAAAAATATGGCTACAGGATGCAACGAGCTTTCGACTCAGACATCAAACAAACTTAGAGATCCCTGGGATGTGAATGTCAGTAGTGAGTTCTTTAACATGTTTTTCATAGGATTAGAACAACCTTAATAGGCACTGAACCGGGAGGTCTCATGTCTGAAGGAGGTTGGTCCCATTCTCTGCAAAAAATTATAGAAACAAGTGATAACAATAAATTGGGTCACTAAATAAGGATAAAGAATGCCATATATTTCAGGAGCTAGATCATTTATTTTTGCATTCAAGGAAGGACATTACAGCAACAACTAAATCTGAAAGACGACAAAATTCAATTTTTTGCCTTTTACAGAAATGTTCTTTTTTTTTTGCGGGGAGAAATGTATGTATGTTGAAGCTTGAATACATACAAAAACAAAAGATATGACAAATATTAATTCTAAATATTCCTTGCAAAACTATCGTGCCATTTAAGTAACGTATAGAATATTGGAATATCAAGACAACTCCAAAGGAGATAAGGAGACATAACACCGGGCAACCTGCAATTGAAATTTAAGAACTTATCATTCCTATCTTGCAGATATGCCTATTTCTAATCACCTCGCGCTTCAACGCTATATCGAAATTCCAAATAAAAAAGAAAAACAGGATAAGAGCCAACCTACATGGTTACGGCACTACCCCGTCACCTAATCAAAATTCTCTTTTCGCGCGCATTTTCCAAGTATAGCCATAAATCAATGGCACCCACCTTGTAAGAATTTTTCATAATGAACCTGTTTATAATTTCCTCTAATCGAAGCCAAATAAAGATTAAGGGGTTGCATTGACACTTGACAGTAATTTCACTATATACATATACAAGTGCTTAGACTGGACCGGTGAGGCTACATAGATATGGAAAGCAGCCTACCATGAGGACATACCTGCCAGTCTGACAACCATCGTTGATTCAAACGACGCTCTCAACAATGCACAAATCAACTCCCCACGGATGATCAAAACAAGGATGCACTCATAGTTCATAAATCATGCAAACAGAGACACAGCTCGGAGAGAGAATCAGCGAGTACCTTCCCTGCTCACCATCGTAGGAGACACCCCAATGCAGCACCCACTTCCCCTCTACATCACACCCGATCACAACCTTGCACTTGCCCTCCCCATCCGGCTCCGCATCGACCCTCACCCACGCCTTCCCTTCCACCTGAACACCACAGACCCCATCACCAACAAAAAAAAAACAACGAAGCATAGCTTCGCCGCAGATCACAACAACAGAGCAGAACAAGTTACCGTTCGGGATCGGCGCAAGGGGAACTTCTCGGAGAACAGCAACCCGGCTTCCCCGGAGCCGGCCACCGGCGTCTCCGCCGCACCGGCACGGGCCACCACGCCACCGAGCCTCACTCTCCTAGGGAGCGTGGCCCGGCACCGCCACGCCACGGGCGGCCGCGCGGCCGTCACGAAGGCGCCGCCGAGCAGCACACCCCTCGCTGTCGGACCCGCCCGCGGGATCGCCGGAATGCTCCAGCTCGCCACCGCCATGCCGCCGACCTGCCTCCTCCTCCCCCCTGTGTGCGCGCGCGAGCGAGGCGTGTGCGTGAAGGAGCGTGAGCTATGGAGAAGGGAGGTAGAAAAATGGGGGGAGAAAGGGAAGAAACGGACGCGAAGGGGATGAAAAGCGAAAGAACGAGCGTGGAGTACCGAAAAGAAAAAAAAATACTAGAAAAAGGGGCGAGATATCCCACGGGTCGGTTTACGTGGCAGGAAAGCGAAAAAAATGAAGAACGGCTAGATTGTCTCGCGGGCCCACTGGTCATCGACGACAGCGAAGGCCCGGTGGGGGGGTTTTCTTGCTGTAGCGTGCGATGGATCGGGAAGGGGGGGGGGGGGGAAAGTAAATTACTATTTCGGGATCCCGAAGAGGACGCGGCCCCCGATTTAGGCTGTGAGAGATGGTAATAATTAAATTACTTGCCCGTTAATTAATGGCGCGGGGGGAAGCTTGGTTAAGACAAAAAGGAGGCGCGCCCGGAAGCGTGGGGGATGGAAGCATGGGGCCACATGTGATGTGTCTGGATCGTCCTGAATAGGCGGGTTTGCACGGGTGGGCGTTGGCCGAAATGATAGGCCCGGGAGGCATCGTTTCTCCGGTTAAATGAACGGTTAGTTTGTGTAGCCCACGATGAATAGAAAATGGCCCACAACATTTGTCGTACGCATGTGTAGATTAAGACGACGTAGCAATCAAACCAAAGCACCTGAAACTGACAAATACTAGTAGTGAAACGAGTAGTAAGAGATTAGGGTCCATGATAAAATGGTACTACCTCCGTTTTTAAAATAGATGACGCTGTTGACTTTTTATCACACATATGACCATTCGTCTTATTCAAAAAATTTACGTAATTATAATTTATTTGTTATGAGTTATTTTATCACTCAAACTACTTTAAGCATGATTTATATCTATACATTTACATATTTTTTTAATAAGACGAATGATCAAATATATGTTCAAAAGACAACGGCGTCATTTATTAAAAAACGGAGGGAGTACTACCTCCGTTTTAAAATAAAGCAATCAAACACACACTATAATACTTATAGTATTATGAATTGTATTATATCCTATATTAGATTGTAATAGCCTAGAATGAAAAGAGTATTAAGCACTGAGTAGTAATGAGGTTCAAACTAAAAAACTGAAACTTCAATCACATCCCGGCAAAATAAACTCCAGATGATACATGCAGTTGCAACTTGCAAGTGCGCATATTAATGACCCATCGTTTCGCCTAATAAGTCAAAGAAAAAAAATTAAAATTTGAATTTTTGAACTTGATTTTGAAGTTGATTCTAAAATATTTTCAACATAATTCCTTTTTAGCATTTGCTTTTAAATCATTATGAACAAATATATAAAAGTTTTACTTATAAATTAATTTTTATTCCCTAATAAACCTTTTGGCTTATTAGGGAATATGGGTAACCGATGAGGTTCATAGAAATTTCATAGGATTTGGAAAACTCCAATCCTTCCTATCAAATGATTAAATAGAAAAATTTTCTATAGGATTTAAAATCCTATGAAATTTCTCCACAAATCCTTTGATTAAAAAAGCCTTGAAAGAATGGTATGAAGGCCAAATGGAAAAGGAGATCTCTGTGTGAAGAAAATGCTTAGAAAACTGTGACTGGAGTTCTGGGCCTCAAATGGTGGCGAACTGGTGAAGGGGTGATCTTCAGTCCATAGAAGGTAATAAGGCAACAAAAATTGGCCTCTGGAAGAAATAGCGCATTTGGTATGAGGAAAGCTTGTCCTACCAGGCTACCACTCGAGCACGAGCGCATGACTATGTGTCAACAAGCTCATCGATAAGAGTAGGCTGACCGCCCACTTAAATAAGTGAGTAGCTCAACAGATTATTCACTTATTTGTATTATAAATGTGTTCACGGACTGGTCCACTTGCATGTCGCAGAGAACAGAAATATGGTGATATATGGCAATCAGAATCGAAGTTACTAATAAAAATATTAATGAGGTACAAAGTGCAAATTAAGAGTTGGGAAACTATTCTAAACACCCGAGGGGACGTCTCTTCATTGTTTGCATGGTTAGGAAAAAATTTTAAAAAATTCAACAAGATAGATTATCATGTGATAGATCACTTCACAAATATGCAATGTCAAATTTAATATCTAAACATTGCAACGAAAATAGCAAATTTGATTCTGAATATATGTTAACTAGTTATAGTTTAATTTCTTTTGCAACTTATAAAAGTTGAATTTTAATTTGTATGTTTGTGGAGTAATATATCACATGTTAATATATATTCTCATTTAAAAAAATATAACTATTTGAGTGACATCAAACAACGAAAGGACACCCCCCTAAAAGCTCTTTTTAGAATACAGTCTCATTCATTCATAGTTGACTATGTCTAGACCAAATAACTTCAGATGACCAGCATGCAGTTCTTGGAACCACTTCAAAGAGTTTAGAGAGAGGGAAAGAGCAGGAAACAATGGAACAAAAACTGCAGGGCTGCAAGTGCGCAAACTGATTGGCTACCTAACACCTCAGTAGCAGGGGTAGTGATCAAGAGGACACAACTCCAGCTGCACATTCGAAGAAGCCCTCGGCCAGAGATGGAGATCGCTTCGGATTGCTTCAAGCTTGGCTGCATGTTCAGGCTTGACATCCGAGCGGAGGTACTCAATGCTCACTTTTTGAAGGATCCTCGCGTTCATCACCAGGAAATGACAAAGGCCCGCACAAGGGTTGCTTTCAGAGAGTGCATCGATGAAGAGGATGACACTAGACAGATGATTCTTTTTTGGGGAATACATAAGAAGCGTATTTTTTTTCATTAAAAGAAATAAAAATTATTTACAATGAGAAATGAAAAACAAGCACGGACCGATACTGGAGACTAGGGATCTAACGGGATATCTTGGCTGCACAGATGATTCTGAACACAGCAATCTGCATCTATCTTCTCCCAGTCTCCCAGAAGTCTACGGCTAATGAAACAGTATGGCCGGAGCGATGACTACCCTGGTAAAACAGAAGAGAAACAATTTTGAAGTATCTGTTGAACAGAACTGGATAAGCATCAAAGGTTTATGGGCTTACATGGATTTTGAGATCCTTGAGGTTCGGAGAACTGTTGAGCAAGCATGAAACTAAGGTGGCAAGCACTTCATCATCGTAGTCCAGATCAAGGCAAAGCATCCGCAAACCAAACAAATACGTAGCATTTTTTGGGCAGTCTCTTCACCATCGGAACCTTGGCCGTGCTCAATACCTAATCAAGACAGATTGATGAAAACTTTGCGCATTTTTATAGAGGACTTTTATGGTACATTCTACTACAAGTACATACTTGCAGTATATAGAAGGGTAGGTTTGATATTTGTTAAAAATCTAAAAATGGCTGTTTAGTCATTTGAAGTTAGGATTTATTTTCATCGGGAGTAATTTTCCACCGGTAGTAGAGATTTTTTGGTCGCACTTGCATCTGAAAATATTTATCAGCACTGTTAAGTTTTGGCATGCATAGCCATGATCCATGAAATTGATAGATGGTGACTAGTTAGTCTATACTTTTTTGCCAGACATATCAAGTTCTCAGTATCTATTATGCTGATTTCTCATTTTATGACGGGATGATTTGCCAGTTCTATCAATCCCTGCACGGAGGCGGCACCAGGAGACAGTCATGCAAAATGAAAACGACTATGGCTATCAGTACAATTTCTCAATGGGGCTGGGGCTGGCGATCGGGCGAACGAGAGGCTGGGACGCGTCGTCGCCGACGGCACCGAGTTTGGCTCAGGCGCTTGGAGAGTTTTGGTTGTCGGCGACGGCGATAGCGCATGGAACGAAGGAAAGCTAACCTCTCGAGCGGATTTCTCTCAGGCCGGATCTGACAAAAAAAAAAGGAAATACGAAAATATAAAAATACCCTTTTCAATTTATACTGCAAACTAATTTAGAGAGAGATCAGATGAATCTATACCATTGGATCATTTATACTGCAAGTATATACTTAGTATAGAGTACCATAAAAATCATCACTAGTTCGTGTTCCGATAAAAAAACACTTGAATGAATTTGGAGCATATCTTCAGTGCACTACCGTTTACGATGAAAAAATAAATGATAGTCCTACTCATCATCTCACAAAAGCAAAGTGACTGATCTGAACATCTGGATTGTGCTACGATGTGAGAGCATCTACAAGGAAACAGATCGTCGCCGGTGTTGGTTGCTCCATGGATGGGAGAGATCCGAAATTAGAGAGGCGTGTGTTCGGTTCGGGGATTCGAGGAAATGGGAACGGTTTTGTTGATGACGTCGGCCGCGTTTTCCCGCCAGCGAGGAGGCTTGGCCCACTGGTGTTAGCTGAGATGGGCTGCTCGGCGTGTGAATAGTGTTGGGCCAAATGAGATGCTTCTGAGCCGAGCTGAGCTGAGCAGCCTGCCAGTGCGACGGTACGGTGCTCGATCAGTGAGCCTCAGATCCTCCAGAAGCAAATCTGGATAGGATAAATGTAGGTCCAGATTCATTCCAAAAATCGATTTCCATTTTTTTTGGTGGGACGGGAACGGAGGGTGTACGCAGTTGAGTAGTTCTTGTTAAATCTCTTCAATGCCATTGCAACTGTTGGGCAGAAAGAAATTCTCGCTCAGCAAATCAATAGAGAAGTCTATGCAGGTTGAGGAAATTCTCAGTTTTAGCAAAAGAGGAAAAAACTCTGCATCTTCTTATCGAGAAGGCAGAAGCCTAGAAGGTGTTTCAGCAGAAGAGAAGATGTTCATGAAGTTGGCACGCCTGATCAAATATCAGAAAAGAATGGCCGCCGCATAGTACCATCAGGTATGGTATATCAGCAATATCACGGCCATCGGAACAACTCAGAGACCAATCCATGCTCAATCTTTGACGAGTCCCAAAGCAAATAGGATTACATAAACGAGCAACAAGAATTGCAGACAATTGCTCCAGAAATCCATAGATGCCTGGTCTCCTCCTGGGGTCAGGTTTTACCATAAGAGGACAACGCCTCTACATATAAGAGCAATCTGCTTGTTACAGCCAGATGCAGTTGTCTAGCGAATTCTACGGAAGAAAATGATAGTCTCATTCCAACAGGTCCCATTACATAGTAGTACTAACTGTTGCAAAATACTTGTTGCAAGAGCCAATCCAGACGCCAGACTTCCATTGTATACGGTTGTTAGAAGAACCGTACCTCATAATCGATGGGATTCATTGGAAGTTCAGATCGATGGGATGCAATCAATCTCAGATAACTCCAGCTGCACATCCGGAGAAGCCCTCGGCCAGAGACGCAGTTCACTTTGAACTGCTTCAAGCACGGTTGCGACATGTTCAGTCTTGTACAGCGAGCGATGATACTTAATGCTCATTCTTTTGAGGGCCCTCGCGTTCATCACCAGGAACTGACAAAGGCCGATGCGAGGGTAGCCTCCAAAGAGCGACTCGCGCATGTAGAAGGTGACAACTGACAGGTGATTTTGGATGCAATCCGCAGTTATATGCTTCTCCCAAAACTCTGTAGCTAAGTGACCAGAGTAGCGGATATCAAAAGGATCCTATGAACACAAAAGGGGAAAGATAATTAGGGCTGGATAAAAATGTGTTTTTGAGAGTGGATTATTTTTAATGGGCCTTGGGATTAAAATGCAACAGCACGTACCATGATTTCAAGATCCTTGAGGTTTGGGGAACTGTTGAGCAAGCATGAAACTAATCTGGCAAGGGCTTCATGATTGTGGTCCAGAGCAAGGGTAAGCTTCTGCAACCCAAGTAAGCAGCACTTCTTGGGCAACATCCTTGGCACTGCAATCTTGGTCTTGCTCAAGACCTGATTAAAATGCAAAAGGACAAGAAGAGTATACCTTGTGTTTTACGGAAAAAACTACACTTTGCACTTCAATCTAAATCATTTGTATATCACGGTGCACGTAGCATGTAAAATTATCATTTTATGGCTAAATGTGTCCCACAGGCTGTTTCGTTTTCTGAGTATGTTGGGGGTATGTCCAACAAATCCTTTTCCTATTGAATAATTCTATGCAGAAGCTGGGGGTGTAATATCTGTTTCCAGTATCTAAAAGAGGTAAAACTATCATTGTTGGTTCTATTCATTCTTTGTGATGAAAACAACGTAGCTAATCAAGAATATTACATTTCTAAATTGTCGCATCACGATTAGCCATGTATATGGATCAATACAGAAATTTAGCAATTTATACGTAATCAGCTACATGTGTTTTACAATGTCCTCCGTTTCATATTATAAATCGTTTTGACTTTTTTTCTTAGTTAAACTTGTTTAAGTTTGACCAAGTTTGTAGAAAAATATAGTAACTTTTTCAACATAAAACAAACATACTATCAAAATATATTCACTATTACATTTAATGAAGCTAATTTTGTACCATAAATGTTCCTAATTTTTTCTATAAACTTAGTCAAACCTAAAAAAAATTTACTAGGAAAAAAGTCAAAACGACTTACAATATGAAACGGAGGGAGTATATGATAATGCACAATAATTAAATATATGTTGCATTTATTAATTTTTTGAAATAGGTTATATTTCATATTCATTGTTAGGGATGATCAACAAAAGTGAATCAATGCCTCCAAATCAAATACAAATGCTTGAAACATAAAAAAGGGTACAAGATCTATTGTAATGAGCACACAAGTAGGCATGACTGAACATTTTCCATGGACATCGATTTGTACGTAGCCTATCTAATTAAGTTTGCAGATCACAACCATTATGTAAATTTCTAGTTATTTTCACTCAATTTATAGACATTAATAAAAGAAATTATCACTTGGGAGAATGCTTAGACTTCGTTCATATGTGGGAGTTGGCTGCTCATTTTGGAAGTTGGGAACTTGGTCACTGTACAAGCATTGTAGCACTTACTGTGGATGCAGACGGGCTAGGATGGCGTGGACGGCGCCGTTTGGCTGCCGACATTTTCCATCCGACGCAGGCGTCACGGCGCGGCTTGCGCAACCAGTGCAGCAGAGTAAATGCACGGCAGCAAATGCTACACGCACATGCGGCAACACACTCGGGTTGTAATGCAATGAGAAAAAAATGAGTAATGAAATTAAACTTTCATTTAATTTCATCGATTTTATATGGCTTCAATTTCGTAATTGTGCGATGTAAAATCTTAAACCATTTCATTAGTATGAGGTATTTGTTAAGAAATTATTTTTGATAAGATTTGATGAGTTCTACCAATATATCGAGAAGAAAATGATTATTTTCGTTGCCGGAAATATTACTAGGGTGACAATTACGAAGAAATGATTTGTCAAACTGTTGACATAAACTGATGACATAAATTTGATTCACTCATTTTTGTGTGAATTGTTTGACAAATCATTTCTTCGTAATTGTCACCCTATTAATATTTCCGGCAACGAAAATAATCATTTTCTTCTCGATATATTGGTATAACTCATCAAATCTTATCAAAAATAATTTCTTAACAAATACCTCATACTAATGAAATGGTTTAAGAAATTGAAGCATATAAAATCAATGAAATTAATTGAAAGTTTAATTTCATTACTTATTTTTTCTCATTGCATTACAACCCAAGTGTGTTGTCGCATGTGCGTGTAGCATTTGTTGCTATGCATTTACTCCGCTACACCGGTCGAGCAAGCTGCGCCGTAACGCCTGCGTCGGACAGAAAATGTCGGCAACCAAACGGCGCCGTCGACGTCATCACAACCCGTTTGCATCCACAGTAAGTGCTACAATGCATGTACGGTGACCAGGTTCCCAACTTCCAAAATGAGCAGCCAACTGCCCAACTCCCACATACGAACGAAGCCTTAGTGTTGTTTGATGCATGGTGGTTTACACCGTTATCGTCATAAAGGAGGGAGGAAGGGATTTGATTCAGGTCATCTTAGTTGCTTGGTTGGTATGAAAAGAGTGGAACGCAGGGTTTTCAATCAGAATAGATCACTTCTCGCGAGCTGAACTTGCTAGTGGGTGCTTTGGTTTTGGATAGGTTACCGCTATTTTTCAGATTAGTTATCGGGTTTCCCCTTTTTTAGGGAAGGTTTTCCTGGTTGGCTGGTTGAATACCTTTGTTGTAATAGCTCCCCAGTTTTCATTTGTCTGATTGGTGGATATTTGAATTTGTGTTCTGCTACAAGCTTTCAGGTAAATGCTGATCCCACCTTTTCAATACAAAGATGAGAAATCTCAAAACGCGAAGCTTGGAATATTTTGAGTATCGAAACATCACCTGACTAAAGGAACCCCTTTGGAAATGTAGAGCTGTTTATAATTTGGAAGCAAAAAAAAAATATTTGGTGGTAACAATAACGAGTTTAGTCATTTCAATTAGCTTTTAAAGCCGCTGGATGTAAGATATGGCTGTTGAATTTCCTCCCTGAACCTTCCACCGCTATTGCTAAAGAAATTAAAGAAAATGTCCAGCCACTATTTCGCTGAGTTACTCCGGGAAAATCTTAAAATGAAGGTGGCTAAAGTTAGAAATTTGGGTGAGATCATAAACAATCTTTATTTGAGTGTTTGCTTTGCTCTAATCCTTTCATAAAACCTTGTTGGTGTTCAGTTCTTTAAATCTAGTCAGGGAAACACACTGACCTTGGAATATTCACGCGGCAGGTCCAACCGGAGCTCCTTGGCTGCTCGGATTCCACAGAAAAACGTCACCATATTCCTAATCTCGTCCGTGCGCTTGTGCTCCTTCTTTTCCATCGCCACAAAATCAAACATCTCCTGGATCTCAGCAATCGAGTAGTCTCCATCTGTTTCCTCGTTGTCGTGGAAGCTCCAAGAAAGCTCGGCGCAGCCGTAGCAGAGGCTCAGCCTTGCCAAGCGCAGCTTCGGCGCCTTCACCGAGACGCGAAGCGGGCGGTACGAATGGATCTGCAGATACTCGAGGCTAGGCGCGTCTATGACGATGTTCCGCGCCTTGCGGATGTCTTCCATCACCAGCCGCTTCATGGCCTCGCACCGGGAGAGCATGCGCTGGAGGTCGCCGTCCGTGGCGACCACGTCCTGGAGCACGAGCGACTGCAGGGCGCGCAGGCCGGTGAGCCTGTCCGGCACCCGCAGCCGGCAGGAGAAGAGCTCCAGGGAGACGAGGGTCTCGCAGGCGTACACCGGCGAAGGCAGCAGGTAGCAGCTGGTTAGGCGGGTGTTCCAGATCCTGAGCTTCAAGAGCCCGCCGCTCCGGCAGAGCACGCGGATGACGTCGTGGAACCAGCCTTCCTCCGTGAACATGACGTCGGCCTCGACATCGAAGACGGCAACCGGAGCGGCGCGGCTGCCGACGATGCAGTCCAGGGCTTCGACCCATCGATCTGGGTCCTCGCAGTAGTCATCGCCGAGGGAGTCGGCGACGTAGTCGCGGCCGTTGAAGGTGGCCGAGTCGATGTAGAGGCAAGGGAGCGTGGGGAAGACGCGGCGCCAGCGGCGGGAGAGCGCGGTCGTGACCGCCGCGTCGCGGAGCGGCATGCAGTAGAGGATGGCGTGGAGGGAGGCGTCGTCAAGCGCGCTGAGCCGGTCCACATCGTCGGCGTGGGCTTGCGGAGAAGACTCGGAGGACCTTGCCTTCTTCGCCTCGGTTGGAGCTTGCTCCATGGAGGACACAGATCAGAGGCGTGAGGTGCGACTGCGGACTGGGCGACCGGGTAGTGGGGAACGGGGAAAATGGTTTTGCTGTTGACAGAGGTTCCCGCCAGATTGCGCAGAAGTGCGCTCTTTCCAATTTCTCTCCTTTTTAGGCAGGCACAGTCGCACAGACAGGCTGCACTGCTGCAAAACACGATGTGTGATCACATCAACAATTTCTTCACATACTGTATTGACCGTGCTATATTAAAGGGTATGTCTAGTACTACCTCCGTCCTAAAATAAGTGCAGCCATGGATATCCGTGTCCAACGTTTGACCGTCCGTCTTATTTGAAAAATTTGTAAAAAATTTACAAATATTTAGTCACACATAAAGTATTATTCATGTTTTATCATCTAATAGCAATAAAAATACTAATCATAAAAAAATTCAAATAAGACGAACGGTCAAACGTTGAACGTGAATAGTGCAAAACTACACTTATTTTGGGACGGAGGGAGTACACGCTAAAATTAAAAATTTAGTTGAAATTAGAACAATGTGATAAAAAAGTTGGAAGTTTATGTGTGTAGAAAAATTTAATGTGATGGAAAAGTTAGAAGTTTGAAGAAAAAGTTTGTATCTAAATTGGTTATTTCTTCCTCCATCTCAGGACCTCATCTTCTTGGTTATTTCTTCCTCCATCTCAGGACCTCATCTTCTCGGTCATTTAGTTACCAACTTTTTCTTCAAACTTCTAACTTTTTCATCACATCAAAACCTTCCTACATACATAAACTTCCAACTTTTTTCTTCGAACTTTCAATTTTAGCGTGAAATTAAACACAGCCTAAACTATTTATCACTCATATATCATATGTCAATAACACGTACTAGATCCATATGTATTGAGTCCGGTGTCAAATAGTTAATTATCACATCTAAATTAAACATTTTCATTTTTTTTATTATGCTTATACTTATCAATTAAAATTTGAATTTCCAACCTTAAATTTGAAGGTGATTTTTTAGTTTTTTCATCGAAGTTTATGTTTCAACCTTTGCTTTTAGATCTCTAATAACACGTATATAAAATTTTTATTCACAGATTATTTTTTGTTTATAAATATGTCCCGAATTAACGAAACGATGGAACCGTTCAGTTTGATGATCTTCTAATATTTTTTAGATTTTCTTAAATCATTATCATCTAACAGAGTCCTTTTTTTATTTGTGCAAATATTAAATGTGTATCGTGGAATGACCTATATGCAACCCATCAAGATTAATCTCTATTGATTCGATCCATACAACATTAAAAGTGTGAATTAATTTTTGTTGGACACAAAATGATAGAACACCTTGATCAATGAAGATTAATTTTAGAATGATAGATGTTTTGATGTCTTTGGTCTTGGTGTTCTTTAATTAGGGCATCACGACGTAGCGTAAAACTAGTCAATAACCAATATAATATTTCATTCAGCCACTTAAGTTAACCTATAACAAGAGCAGAAGTCACCCATAAACATATAGACTACCCGTATAGAATAAAATATATTATTTATCTCTACTTCCTCTTTTCTCCTAAGAGTAAGTTTGATAGTATATTCAACTACCAGCTCCAAATCATTTATAGTCAATTTTATAGCCAATTTATATAATAGTTGCATATAAACATATACTACACAATTAATATATGGTCCCACCTACCATGCACACATACATCTTGGAGTTCGTACTACAGCTAACTACAAATCTATAGCCTACTGCTCTTCTCTCTCATCTTTTATGATAACTAAGTAAACAAAAGTTGCAAATCTCATGATGAGAGCTGCAACAATGCATTTCTATACACTGCAGTAATAAATTATATTTCTTATCCCACTATTTGGCATTGTCGGAGGGTAAACTCCTTTAGCGGGGGAGTGTGAGGCCCTCCTTTGCTAGTTCGTCCGGGAACAGCGGTTGACGATATTCCGGGCCTTGTGGATGTACATGATCTCCAGATGCTCCATGTCGCGGAAAAGTGAGATCATGCGACGGAGATCGGCGTTCGTCGCGACCACGTTGCGGAGCACAAGCGACCGCATGGCGCTCAGGCCGGTGACTCTCCCGGGCACGTGGATCTGCCAGTTGCAGAGCTCCAGCGAGGTGAGCGTCTTTGCAGTTGTACACCGGGGTTGGCAGCGCGTAGCATTCGGTGCACTTGGTATTCCTGATCTTGAGCTCTAGGAGGCCGCCGCTCCCATACAGCTCGCGGAAGAAGTCGAGGAACCAACGGTCGTACAAGCCCATGTGCTTGAAATGGACCTCGAACGTGGCGATCGGCGCCGCG
This sequence comes from Oryza sativa Japonica Group, assembly GCF_034140825.1. NCBI lineage: Eukaryota > Viridiplantae > Streptophyta > Magnoliopsida > Poales > Poaceae > Oryza > Oryza sativa. The sequence goes on along the minus strand of NC_089035.1, from coordinate 30,345,911 downwards.
CGGCGGTTGAGGACGTAGGCGAGGGAGTGCATCTAGCACTTGGCGTCCTCGTGGTAGTACTCGTCACCTTCATCGAGGAAGTCGTGGTGGTTGAAGGTGGCAGGCTTGAGGGGTATGCGGGGGAGCGTGGCAACAGTGGTAGAGCTAGGATAAAATTACAGTAGGGGCTAAACTAAATTGACTCGTCGCCGCTCCGCCTAGAGCGTCGTGCAGTCGTGCTCGTCTGCCAACTGTAGCCGCCACCCGCGGTGCCGCCCCTGCCCCCTTGCCACTCCGCGTCTCCGCCTCTCTCTGCACCTCTGCGACAAGAGCGGTTGAGGGAGATTTAGGGTTGGGTGGGGATTTTTTGGGCCTTATAATAGTGTCAGACAAAATCTATCTTAACCGTCCTCTCATAGATATGTGGATTAGAATTTTAGGGAGATATTACGAGGGCTCTAATGGTCCATTAGGGAGTCTAAAGACCCCCCAGCCCCCACGTTTTCTCCACAATGCGTGGCGAAGACGCGGGGCCAGCGGCGGGAGAGCGCGGCCGTGGTCGCCGCGTCGCGGAGCGGCAGCCGATCGAGGATGCCGTCATCGAGCGCGTTGAGCCGATCCACCGCGTCCGCGTCCGCGTCCGCGGCCGCGGCATGGGCTTGCGGAGGAGGAGAGGGCCTTGCCCTCTTCGTCGCCGGTGTTCGGTTTGGGGATTCGAGGAAGTGGGAACGGTTTTGTTGATGACGTCGGCCGCGTTTTCCCGCCAGAATCGGGTGCTAAAGGCGCGCTCTTTTCTATAGCGAATTAGCGAGGAGGATTGGCCCACTGGTGTTAGCTGAGATGGGCTGCTCGGCGTGTGAATAGTGTTGGGCCAAATGAGATGCTTCTGAGCTGAGCTGAGCAGCCTGCCAGTGCGACGGTATGGTGCTCAATCAGTGAGCCTCAGATCGTCCAGAAACGAATCTGATAAATGCATGTTCAGATTAATTCCAAAATTCGATTTTCTTTTTCGTTTGGGGGAACGGGAACGGAGGGTGTAGATAGACCTTGTTAAATCTCTTCAACGCAATTGCAACTGTAAACTGTTGGACAGAAAGAAATTATCAGTTTCCGCAAATCAATAGAGAGTCTATGCAGGTTGAGGAATTCTCAGTTTCAGCAAAAGAGAAAAAAAAACTCTGCATCTTCTTATGATTAGAAGTTCTCGAATGCATGTGGAATTGAGGATGAATTCGGGAGTACACATTATTATCGAGAAGGCAGAAGCCTAGGTGTTTCAGCAGAAGAGAAGATGTTCATGAATCAACCCGTCTCAAGTTGCCACACCTGATCAAATATCAGAAAAGAACGGCCGGTGCATAGTACCATCAGGTATGGTATATCAGCATATCACGGCCATCGGAACAACTCAGAGACCAATCCATGCTAAATCTTTGACGAGTCCCAAAGCAAATAGGATTACATAAACCAGCAACCAGAATTGCAGACAATTGCTCCAGAAATCCATAGATGCCTGGTCTCCTCCTGGGGCCAGGTTTTACCATAAGAGGACAGCGCCTCTGGAGGATAGTCTCATTCCAACAGGTCCCGTACTACATAGTAGTACTAACTGGGCAAAATACTTGTTGCAAGAGCCAATCCAGAGGCCAGACTTCACATAGAGAGGCATTCATTGGATCCTCCAGACTTCATAGATCGATCGGATGCAATCAACCTCAGACAACTCCAGCAGCACATCCGGAGAAGCCCCCGGCCAGAGATGCAGTTCACTTTGAACTGCTTCAAGCACGGTTGCGACATGTTCGGTCTCGTACAGTGAGCAATGATACTTAATGCTCATTCTTTTGAGAGCCCTAGCGTTCATCACCAGGAACTGACAAAGGCTGGTGCGAGGGTAGCCTTCGAAGAGCGTCTCACGCATGTAGAAGGCGACAACTGACAGGTGATTCAGGATGCAACCCGCAGTTATATGCTTCTCCCAGAACTCTGCAGCTAAGTGATCAGAGTAGCGGATATCAAGAGGATCCTATGAACACAAAAGGATAGTTAGGGCTGGGAACAAGTGTGTTTTAGAGAGTGGGTTACTTTTTTCACCCCGGGGCTTACGTACCATGATTTCAAGGTCCTTGAGGTTTGGAGAACTGTTGAGCAAGCATGAAGCTAATCTGGCAAGGGCTTCATGATTGTGATCCAGAATAAGGGTAAGCTTCTGCAACCCAAGCAAGTAGCACTTCTTGGGCAACATCCTCCGCATTGCAGTCTTGGCCTTGCTCAAGACCTGATAAAAATAAAAAAGGACAAGAGTATACCTCATAAAAAAACTACACTTTGCACTTCAATCTAAATCATTTGTATATCACGATGCATGTGGCATGTAAAATTATCATTTTACGGCTTCTTGTGTCCCACAGGCTGTTTCATTTTGAGAATATTGGGGTATGTCCAAAAAATCCTTTTCCTATTGATTAATTCTATGGCCAATGTCCAGCGAGGCAGAAGCAGGGGATGCAATATCAGTTTCCAGTATCTGAAAAAAGGTAAAATTATCGTTGTTGCTTCTATTCATTCTTTGTAATGAAAACAACGTAGCTAATAAGAATATTAAATTATTCAATTGTTGCATCATGATTAGCCGTGTACGTGGACCAATACGGAAATTTAGTTTAACGTAATCAGCAGAAGAGACATGCCAAAGGTAACAACTTCATGTGTTGTACTATGTGTGTGCTAGCTTACATTAATTAAATATATTTTGCATCTATCAATCTATCTATTATCTTCTATTATATACTAAAAGTCCATTAAACTTCCTACAAACGCTCCTAAGCTGCCACATGGCGTTCCTACAAACACTCCTAAACCACCACGTTGCACTATCTAATCTTATTGTTGATTTTCACTTAAATTGGTGCACCCGTTAATTTAGACCATTAGATTAGATCTATTATTAAAAAGGTGATAGTTTTTCTAAAAAAATATGCAACTGGTGGCTGGGAAAAGGAAAGAAAACTAAATGTCCATACGCAAGTATAATTGAGAAAAAAACAAATAAAGCTTCCTACTGTTAGGCGGAAGAAAAAGAAATAAACATCTACGTACGATAAAAAATGATAAAGCCAAAAAAAAATGTATAGTTAGTACCGGTAGAAAAAACCACGGTCTAATGTACGATTTTGTATAATATAAAATATAATATTACATAATATACAGAAGTACATGCATGTAAACTAGATCTATAATATAAATATCAAATATCAAATCAACGGTCTCTAAATATTATCTTTTAATTTATTTTTAATTGTATGTCCAATTTCTGATCCATTGTATTAGTTTAATTATATAAAGTAATGATGTATAAAAGTAATATTATGGTCTTAAATACATCATGACACATTGGGTCGACATACAATAGGTAACTTTAGACACTAAAAATCTATTAAACTTCCTACAAACGCTTCTAAATAGCCATTTGGCGCTTCTACGAACGGTTCTACGCCACCACATGGTGCTCTAATAAATTATAGAAAACCTTACAAATTGTGAGAAAAAAAATCATGCAATCATTTTTATTGGTTGACCTACTATTTTAAAATATTAGATTAGATTTATTTAAAATACATCTAACCTGCTCAAATAATAAAAATCACGTGAATAGTTGTACGTGTATATATACATACTTCCGTACTTTGCTAGCTTAAAAAAAAGGAAAAAAATGTAATTACGATTGAAAAAAGAAGGATTAGCCATGCCACGGTCCCACCTAATTGTTACGAGTTACACGTACATAGGTACCTTTCACCCAAAAAAGTGAAAAAAAATCTCAAATGTACAATGCATACTACTATTCACCAGATTGAGAAAAAAAAATTCTCCTGGGTATGTACAAACCCTGTCATCCGCTTTCACTTAAATCATTTAGAAAAATTAGAAAAATAAAATCTCCACCTCCTCCTCACTCTCACATCTACGCAACACTGTCGTCCCCTCCCTATTGTTTTATCTATTAAATTAAAAGAGAAACAATAAATAAAGTTTGATATTTTTTAATACAAAGTAGAAACGTGGGCACTCACAACGCGCGTACACTCACATCTATGAACGCGCACATGCACATACTCCTATGAGTACTTTCGAGAGACTAGGCTGATATATATTGAGATTGACAAAGTCACTATGTATGTCTCGCTGTCGACGGGTACGTCACCTACTACTGAAAGAATTTGTCAAGTCTGGGATATGAACCTGAGTGGGTAAATTCCATCACAACGAACCTAACCGGTTGAGCTACGTTCACTTCACAATAATGTTGGATATTAAATCGACCATAATTTGTAAGCTACATTTCTAGAATACTTATATGCCTTTTAAACCAGTGGAATCATTATTTCTAACAGTTAGATCTATCTTATATAAGAAAAACCAGATGTGTATACATGGTACATCACATTTCAAAAATATTATTGTGCAATTATATTTCGATTTCACATTAGCTTGCATGGAATTTCTGACCCACTCTACATGAAATGTTCATACATGGATCGGCTCTCAAATTACATCAATCATATTAGCCTATATAAATCCATATATTTAATGGAGCATCATGTCCCACCCAATTAATCCTTGAATAAACCATGATAATATATATGCAATTAAAAATGAAAAATAGCTTAGTTTTACATTACACTTACTTTTCATTGACATGTTTTCTAAAGAAAATAAGTCTACCTTCTTTTCAAGTGATGTAGAAGATTATAAATAATTTCTTATAGATATTACTTAAATATGATATAATATAAAACTAATAGGTTAGAAAATTATAAAAGAAATTAATGTCGACAAAAACAATTTATGGACAAATCGTGGTAGATGTTCACCGGTTAATATTTTGCTCTTATAAGGGTCTCAAACTTAGCATATGACACATGCCCGCGCATTCGCGCGGGCTACCTTCCTAGTTTTTTTAAATAGGCCATATTTCATATTCATTATTAGGGATGAGCAACATAAGTCAACCAATGCCTCCAAATCAAATACAAATGCCTGAAACATTAAAAAGTGTACAGGATCTATTGTAATAAGCACACAAGTAGACATAAATAAACATTTTCCATGGACATCGATTTGTAGGTAGCCTATCTGATTAAGTTTGCAGATCACAACCATTATGTAAATTTCTAGTTTTTTCACTCAATTTGTAGAGATTAAACATGCTTTCTGTTGCTTGATGCGTGGTGGTTTACGCAGCTATGTGACTGCCATAAAGGAGGGAGGGGGTGGGGGAGGGATTTGATTCAGATCATCTTAGTTGCTTGGCTGGTATGGAAAAGAGTGTAAGGCAGGGTTTTCAATCACGAAGAGAACACTTCTCGCGAGCTGCACTTGCTATTGCGTACAAGTGCTCTTTTTTGTCTTATCTTTTATCTTTTGATAGAAAAATGATTTTTAAGAAATTCTTTTTGGAAAAGTTCCTCACAAGTATAAAGATCAAATCTGCAAGGTTTCAACTCATTTCGATTTGATTTGCAAAGATTTTGACTTTTTCTCGTTTTGCTCAGCTTGCTGAAATTTTCAGAACAACCATGTTTTTGGGCTGATTTGTGATTTTTTATCTCCAAATGGGTTGCAAATTTGAAGAAGATCACAATATGAATTTTGATCCTCAATAGTTGAAGTTTACTTCCAAATTTACTCAGAATTTTAAGTGGTCATTTGGATGCCTTTTCAACCTCATTTTCAGTCTCCAAAAATCTGAAAAAGTCTGAAATTTTCAGTTGGCAGAAAGCTTGTGAGATTTGTTTCTTCAATTCAGTTGAGATACGGGAAAGGACCCCAAAATGAAACTTGTGCATTCTTTCATGAACTAGCTCCAGGATTTATGGCATATTTTTTCGAGCTTGGTTCCACATGTTTCTATTGCTAAAAGACACCACCATTGCTACATGCTTTTCAGCTAAATATGTATTTCAAAGTGCATATCACTTCTTGTTGATTATTTGAGCATGGTGGTGCAATATAAGATGTTTCAAGTAATGAGCTCTTGCTATTTTGAAAACCTCATGAATCCTTAAGCTCTTGTGGATGTGATCCTTGCTTGAACTCTTTTGGTTTTTGAAATGCCCATGATATATGAAACCATCTAAACTCAAAAGTCATTTTTGGACTTCTCAAAACCAAGCCTCCATGGATAGACTCCAAATTCCAATATTTGCCACCAAATACAAGTTGATCCTTGCTACCAAAGCCAACTATCGTTACTTGATCCCAAATTCAAATTCCTATATACAAGTGGTCTCTCAACACATGGTAGTGTCTCATGATCATCTTGAACCCAACACTTGCTCATCATTTCCATTCCTTGCAGATATTACACACTTGAGCAACATACTTCCAATATGCTTAACCAAGCTCCTCTTAGTGCTTGACATTCTTAAAAAAAAACTTGATGAGAATATCTCAAGTGAAAGTTCAAGTGCTCAAACTAACCCCTTCTACATATGGAATCTATTCCAAATTCCCCATCCAAATACAAGCCTCTATGAGTAAGGGGGAGTATTCCTAAATGGGTCATTTCTAAACTTGTTGCTTTGTGCTTCCACAAAAATATTATTTGGCCTTGTGAGTCTTTATTTATTTTTGGGCTTTTGTAATTTCCTATTTTCTACCCTTTTTCATTTTTGGGTGATTAATGCCAAAGGGGGGAGAATATTTGAGGATCCCACATTTGATCTTAAAGGGAGAGAATATGTCACATCCTGATTTTTGTTTCAGGATTTATAAATTATTTAATAAATTAATAATATAATTTATATTAAATGATCTTTAATTTTCAAGTGAAGTAAAATGTGGGAAATAAAATTTCTTAAATCTAAAGCATGGATGGATTTAATTTTTATTAAATTCTCCATGTTTAAGTCAACTCTCTGAAATTTTCTCGGATTTTTCGGAGCTCAATTCCTAAATGATACAAAGAACAGTTCAGTAATTATTTGATCATTAATGATCTAATTATAATTGTTAAGAGTTTTTCTTGTTTAAAAATCCTTAAATTATAAATTGTTGTTTAAAAGGAATTATTAGAAATGATTTTAAAAGCCTAAAAGAGAAGATCTAATTTTAATTTGCTAAATCTCAATATAAAATTGGGCTAGATAAAATTTCATTAAATACTTTGCTTAATTCTATAATTCCTAGATTTTTCTGGGATTTATTTGAGCTAAGGAAGTATTTTTAATAAATGGAATTGCATTTAAGAAATAATTTAAATTGAAAAAGGTTTTAAAAAGTCTTCTTTTGGCTCCGGCCCAAAACCCTTCTCTCTCTCTTTCCCTCGGCCCAGCCGGCCCAGTCCGCCGAGCCGCCGCTCTCCTCTCTCTCTCAGCCGCTGACAGGTGGGCCCCGCTTGTCAGGTTCGTCGTCCTCCTTCGGCCGCCGCCGCCCGCAAACCCTAGCGCGCCGCCGCCGCCTTCTCCTTCCAAATTCGGCCGCGTCTTTCCTTCTCCGGCCGAATCTTTTGAGGGGAAATGATCTTCTCGATCTCCTCTTCCTTTTCTCTTTTGGATTCATCGCCTAATTCGGTTTGGAAACTCGATGGATTCGAGATCGAATCGGATTCTTCTCTCTCTCCCGAACCCGATCTTTCCTTCTCGTCGCCGGTCGCCGTGGGCCTTCGCCGCCGCCTTCTTGCACCTATAAAAGGATCCCTGAGCTCTCCTCTATCCGCCGCCACCTTTGCCTTAGCCTGCCGTCGCGTCTAGCGCCGCCTCCGCGTAGCCCTAGTCGCCGCCGTCGTTGCCGTTGGTTCAGCCGCGTCGCACCGCCGTTGCAGCCGCCGTCGTCGGTCGCCGTCGCCACCATCGGGTTCGCAAGGTCGTCGCCGTCCCCGTCCACCGCTTCGCCGCCGCCGAAGACCGCCGGAGCGCCGTCGCCGTCGTCGACCCGAAGAGCTTCGCCGCTTCCTCCTCGACGCCGCCGCCGTCCGTTGGTCTTCCGCCGACGTTTTGGTCATCGGTGAGTTCGCCGCGCCGTGATCTACGTCTTGGTGCCCTCCGTTTGTGCTGTAGAGCCGCTGTTCGCCGGCGAGCGTGCGCCGTCCGAGCCGTCCGCTCCGCCGAGCCGCCGCCGCTGTCGGTGACGTCATTGCTGACGTCATCGGGGTCGTCCGCTGTGAGCCGCCGTGGACCCGATCGATCTCGGCCGTCCGTTTTGGATTGGTTCGATCTCGGCCGTCCGTTCGCGTGAACCGTCGCCCGTGCGCCCGGTCCACCGAAACCCTAGCCGCTGACGCAATAATCCTTCTTTTCCTTTTCAAAAATAATTCATTATTGCGTCATAATTCAATTAAAATCAATATAAGTGTTTTAATCCGATTTAATCTTTAAAAATTCATAACTAATTCATCTTAACTCAGTTTAAGGTGGTTCAAGTTGCAAAAGTTGTGTAAAATAAAGATCTACATATTAAAATTGTCCATAAATTGAATTAAATTTATTTAATTCTTTTTAAATGGGCTTTAAATAGATTTAATCTTGTAAAATTCATAATAAATTCATTTGAAGTCAGAATGAGGCCGTTCAAGTCTCATAATTCATCTAAAAATATGATCTACATGTTTGTTTACTTTTCATGTATTGTTTATTTGGTTTTTATTAGTCTTTTTCTTCATTTTGCGTGTTAGCTTGTCGTTTCCGTCGTTGCGAAGGTTCGCGAGTGCGCCGGAAGTGATCAAGAAGATTAATTGAAGACCGATTATTGCAAGGCAAGTCACACAGATCCTAAACACAATCCTTTGAGCATGTTGATCCTATATTTAAATTCTCTATTTATTTCAACTGTGCATTTATTTTCGAATGTCATTGGGTGGAATTAACCTATTCTTTGTTATGGCCCTTTTGTTCTTGATTACTTTATTCCTTGTTACCTTGGGTTATTATAATTGGACTAGTTGAGCTTTATATATATTGGTTTAACTAGATATTAGATATGATTGCTTAGCCATGCTTAGAAACATTAGCACACAATTAGGATAACTAATGTTTCACTATCACTTATGGTTATATTTAATGGTAGCTCACGATGGTCAATCGTGATTGGTTAATTAATTAATGTGCCAACTAAAACCTGATAATGGTGGGTTGTGAGCACATGGTTTTGAGAGTCGTGCTCATGACAATTAAGGACCGGTTCGCGAGCTACTATTGTGAAACATTAACCGTGCCAACCACAAGCCAGCGTGGGCAACGGCTTTATCTTTTTGTATAGCATGATTCATTGCGGAGCACCAGACTGAGAAGTGGCGGAGATAAGCCCACGGGGGTCGCTGGGGAGTCCATGCCTTGTTTTATAAGGGGGTGATTATGATCCATGAATGGTGCACTGTGGTGAGTTGTGTTATGCAGAGGGTATTGTCACAGCCTCTATTCGGGTACTTTCCAGTATCGCGACGCATGGTAGACATGATGTTGAGGCTGTGTCTTGTGGGTACAGTGGTACACCTCTGGCCAGAGTAAAACTATTCGAATAGCCGTGCCCGCGGTTATGGGCGGGTTGAGCAATGTTTTTCGTGATTAGTCTCACACCTCTCACAATAATTATGGATGCTATAACTGGTAATAATTTGCTTAGCTCCTGGTTTGGAGTTAGATCTGTACAGCCGGGTATGGTTGTTCAGAATGGTTGGGCCTGTGCAGCATGGGTGTGCTGTTCAGTGTTGATTAAAATTTCTGATTAATTACTCCACTGTTTTACTTCTCTTAAATGTTTTGCTAAATGCTGCTTTTGCAAATGAGCCTATATTATGCCATCCTTTGGTATCCTTGTGCACTTGCATATTTGCTGTGTGGCTTGCTGAGTATGTCATATGCTCACCTTGCAATAATCAATCAACCTCAGTTGAAGACAAGTTGCGAAGGAGAAGACATTTGGCTTATACCCCAGTTGAGCTGCCTGTGGGAGTGGAGCCGGAGCTTCGCTAGATTTTATTTTCCGCTGCAATTTTCTTCATGGTGAGGACTAAGTGCCTCTTAAGTAAGTATGTATCGTTTAAGTTAATTTGATGAATCTGTATATTAAATTGTCAGTTTGTGTACCTCGGCTGATTCCTGGGCGAGGATTTTATGCACAAATAAGTTCGGAAATTACTAGTGAATTTCCGGGCGTGACAGAATATATGTGATCTCTTTATGATCATAGCTATAAAAGGGGGAAATAATCTAGGATCATAAATCATAGCATTACATATGCATCATATGCATAAGCATGTCATTGGCATATATTTCATTTCTATTTACTCATTGACATGCATGGATATAAATCAATTGCCAAGCTTCAATATAATGTTGATTTATATCCCTCATATCCAAATGTGGTTATTATAAATGGATTTGTCATCAATCACCAAAAAGGGGGAGATTGTAAGTTCAAGTGCCTTAATTTGGTTTTGGTGATTAATGACAAATCTAGTTATATGAGACTAACATTTTTATGAGTTTTTTTTGACTAGTCTCATTTGGATATGAAAGTAAAAATGATTAGAGGTATGTATTAAACTTCACATATTCTAACTTGGTCTCTCTTGTGGATCCAAAATATAGTGTGAGCTCCCTCATTGATCTTGATTGATTATGTGCATATGTGTTCCTTTATATCCATATGTATGCACATCTTGAGGGGGGAGGTTATTCTATATTTTGTTTATTATAAGATTTCTATCTTGATTTGAAATCATCTTTCAACTCATTTCTCTATATTGTTTATATTGGATTATTATCTATCACAGAAGAGAGAAAAGATTGAAAGATCTTGGATTAAACAATTTGTGTAATTGTTGCTTTGGTGATAGATGATAAACCGATGTTTATGGGATTAACCTCTCTTTTACATAAGTTTTCAACAAGGTTATTTCCCGATAATGAGATGTGGTAGATATGCATTCTTTGGTGATGGACCTTAATCATGATAAGGATGAAATTCATGGAGATAAAGCGATATGTATCACTTCTTATCTCCTACTTTTTGATAGGTTCATATATATGATTTCCATGTTATTGTTATATAAGTGTGAGACTAATGTTTACTTGAGTCTTATCTTATTTAGTCTCCTTTACATTGAGAACATGGAGATCATGAAGGTATGTGTTTTTTGGTTTATCTTTATCACTGCTACATGCCTTCTCCATGTGTATAGGATAAACCCCATTGGTTCTTCATAACTTATGCATACACTTGCCTCTCTTGTATATTTATTTGTATGCATATATTTAGGGGGAGCAAATCCTATACATTTATTGTGCATGTTTTAGATCCACGTTGTTCACCTATTATTTATATTGGATCTTTGCATTTGAGCTTGCATACGAGTATATGACACTTGCGATGTTAATGAATACTCAACAAACATATCCATATCTTTCATATGCAACCAGTTGGTCACCAAGTGGAGGATGACAACCGATTTGTTGGTACTAATGTTCTTCTTTGAGATGTGCAAAGCAATAGGTCTAATTGTGATGAGGCTAATGGATGACACCATGGGTTGATGGTCACCAAGCCAAGGGCATCGCCGTGTCAACAAGAATGAAATCAAGCTTGTGATGAGAAGAAAGTCTTGACAAATGATGGTAAATACCTTGGTACAAACATGGTTGAATCAAATGGTCACAAGTGTTGATCTCGACTCAAGCTTGACCCCAAGATGGATGGCGCAAGGCAAAGGTATAATGTAGCTAAGAATGTTTTCTTAGTCTTTTCCCGGTCTTGTGTTTGGTGTAGACCGGATTTGCTAGATAGGCGCCGTACTATCAAGAGGGGTCTATGAAGCGAGCTTGTGGATGATCTTGTGCCATATTAGTTCATATGCATGTAGGTGCATTTGGTGGGCTTGTCTAGCCAAGTGTGATGAGTTTTCTCAAGTCCTAAACCAAGAGAGAAGTGGGCATGTCCAATAGGAGTGAGTGACATCTTGTGGGTATGTCCGGTGGATATCCTTTGGAGTGTGAACCCTTTATCCTTGACTTAAGTTGTGTTTCTTGGATGGTTTTTTCATGGGTTGGATGGCCCTTTGAATAAGATTTCCATAGAGTCCAAGAACGCCAAATTCCGAGACCCGAGTCAAGAGATATCGCTGTTTTTTAACGGTCGGTTGAGCTGAAAAGTGACCTAAGGTCTGACCGTGGGCCTTAGGCCGGTCTGATCGGGCTTGTTAGCCAGTCTAACTGGCGTGGTAAGGCCGGTCTGACCGGCCTCACTGGTCTGTTGCAATGGTCTGGTTTTTGGTGGCGATACAGAGCCACCAGAGCCACAACCGGTCAGACCGAGCCGATGGCGGTCTGACATAGCCGATGGCGGTCTGACCGAGCCGTGCACGGTCTGACCGGCTACTACACCGCGGTCAGACCGGCCAGGTTGAGTGGGCTCAATGATTGCCCTTTCTAGCCGTTACAAAGTAGTCCGGTCTGACCGGCCATTCTATGGCGGTCTGACCGGCAGAGCACAGAGTTGGAGATTTCGACTCCAACGGCTAGTTTTGGTGGGTAGGAATATATATACCCACTCCCCAGCAGCAAGGGTAAGGTTTTGGCACTCCATTGCATTATCTTGAACCCTTGCAAGAGCTCTCACACCCTTGTGCATTTAGTTTATCTAGTGAGGTGTTAGAGAGTGAGTTAAGCCAATCCAAGTGCATTGCTTCATTGTTATAGCTAGTGTGGCACTTGATCATCCTCGGCAAGCATCCTAGACTTGTTACTCTTGGAGGTTGCCGCCTCCTAGACGGCTTGTGGAGATGTTGCTCGGTGACCTCTCCGAGGAGATTGTGGAGGAGGCCCGACGCCGTTTGTGAGTGGTTTGGAGTTCACCACCTTCAGAGTGAAGGAAGAACTATCCCGAGTGATCGAGGCTTGGGTAGTCCTCTCCGTGGGCCGGCTCCCGCCTTGCCCATCCCTTGACGAAGGGGGCGTGCGGTGGCTTCGTGGTTGAGCGGTGGAGTTGGGCTCGCCTCAACGGGGATTAGGAAAACTTAGGTTTGCAAAACTTAACTTAGTTGCTTAGTTAACCTTACACCTCACCTTGCCTAGCAACTTAGGTTATTTTTGTTTAAGTGCCATTAAGTTTTAAAACCGCCTATTCACTCCCCCTCTAGTCGGCCTCCTTGATCCTACACTCTCCCCCATCTGCTCGCCCACCGCCGCCCACCCTGTCGCGTCGGGCGAGCTCGCCGTAGTGCCGACCGCCACCTCTCCCGCCACCACTGTCGCGCCGACCGACCTCGCCGAAGTGCTGACCGCCTCCTCTCTCGCTGCCACCGTCGCGCCGGTGGCCACTCTCCCACTCCCCCGCCGCTGGCCTTCTCTCCCCCATCTGCTCGCCCACCGCCGTCCGCCCTGTCGCGCCGGGCGAGCTCGCCGTGGTGCCGACCACCACCTCTCCCGCCGCCATCGTCGCCCCGGTGGCCTCTCTCCCCCTCCCCCGCCGCCGGCCTTCTCTCCCCCATCTGCTCGCCCATCGCCGCTCGCCCCGTCGCGCCCCCCGCGTCCCCTACTTCGCCCGCGCCTGAAGCCGCTGCTCGACCGCCGCTTGCCGCCACAGCCGCGCTCGCCCGCCGCTTGTCGTCGCAACCGCGCTCGCCCGCCAACACCGTCGCTTCGCCTGCCTCTGCCCGCATGAGGAGAGAAGAAGAGAAGAAGAGAAAAAAGCGGGGCCTACATCATTTTCTCACTTACATGTGGGCCCCACGTATTTTTTTAATTTTTTTTGCTGACTAGGATGCCACGTCAGCGAAACCACCGATGTATACTGCTAAGGGACCTCCGGTGAACGGTTTGAATGAGTTTAGGGGCGAACATTTCTGGTTTTGTGGTTGAGGGACCTAAAAAATCTCGCTGTTAAATTGAGGGACCTCCGGTGAACTTATTCCCCGATAGAATGCTCAGGCTTGGTTCCCCAGTGAGATCTTGATTTTTTTTATATTTTTATATTTTATTTTTTTATTACTGTTTCAAAGTTTTAAAAAATATACTCATCCCGCCCTACCGTAGGGTGAGACATATAAATCACCCCGACGGTAGAGCAATCTATGTGATGTGGCACCTCGCGGGAGGGGTGTGCAATGGCAATTTTGCATATGGTCCTTTCCAGGCGATAAATCACCCGTGCGGTAGGGATGCAAAGTTTGGTGATGCGTGAGGCGTGCCATGCCTATTTTGTGGATGGACCCTTTCCAACAATAAATCGTCCTGCCCTAATTGCCAGATGGTTCCTTCCCAATGGTAAATCGTCCTCCCCTAAAGCGATTAATCCTTGGGAAGGGAGCGACTACAAAATTGCCACGCCGCACCTCCCCATTTGGTGCCATGTCACATAGATTGCTTTATCATAAGGTGATTTATATGTCCCGTCTTACGGTAGGACGAGATGAGTATATTCCTGTAAAATTTTGAAATGGAGAAATTATTTTTTAAATCTTTTATAAAATAAATTGAAAAATCGTGCCATCCTCATTCTCACCATTAACAGAAACGGAGGTCTTCAATCTGTCCAAAGATAATCCTATATCCGCAACAATTGCTCATTTTATCAGATTCAGAAGGCACTGAAAACAGTCTAATCCATCCTCCACGCCTCCACCTTTGCAAAGTACTACTCGCAAAGAAAATGGTCAGAACAATCAAGAAACCATTTTTTAGTCATCTTGGGTCCAAGTTTTCTCACAACAGAAGCCGGCCATGATAGCACAAAAGAGCATTCTAGTTACTTGGTTCATTTGATAGGCAGCCATCACAAAAGCCTGAAGATGTGACTAATAAGAGGCTCATAGTAGTAATATTGACGACGTAGACCAGTGCTTCGAAAGAACTTTGGTGACAACCATACGGTGGTTCGAAGCACACTGCAGTAGTGCAATCAGTCCATGATGACTGATGACACAGTAGGTAATCAAAAGAACAAGTCTTCAGGTGCAGGTGCTTCTTTAGCAGCTCGATCTAATACCACGAAGGTAGGCGGTCAACAGCGCGGATCTCCACCAGCGCGCCCGGAGAAGCCCGAGGCCACAGAGGGAGCTCGCTTTGGACACTCTCCAGCTCAGCGGAGTACCGGTCCTGATCCTCCAAGCGCCGATACTTGATGCTCAACCTTTCGACAGCCCTGGCTCGCATCAGCAGCAACTTTGAGAGGTCGATGTAGGAGCGTCCCTGGAAGCACTCACTGTTCAGGTAGAAGGTGACAGTTGATAGATGATTCTGAACACATTCAGCTGCACCCATGTTCTTCTCCCAGAAGTCCGGCACGTCAGTGCTTGCGCGACGATCATCGAAAAAATCCTAGCAAACACGGTGACGGACAGGAGTTAGTAATAAGAAAGTAATGCAAATTAGCGGAGTTAACTAGTTAAGAAATTTGTCTCCATGCATGGTGCTTACATTCTTGATCTCGAGAACCTTGAGGTTCGGAGAGCTGTTCTGGAGGCACGACACCACTTGAGCAATGGCTCCGTCGTTGTGTTCAGATAAAGGATAAGCTTCTGCAGCCCACGCAAGTAGCATTTTTTGGGCAACCTCATTGGTAATGAGATGCTGGTATTCCTTAAAACCTTGTTAAAGTGTTAAGAACAACAGAAGTTACAGTGTTACACTTCAATCATATATATAATGTATATGCAAAATCATCTTTAATGGCAAATAAGAGAAGCAAACAGAACAAGAGCGCCAGCTTATGCCCAAATTTATTCAAAGCAGGAAACTCGTTTAAATACATGAATTCATCCAAATATCACTGTAATTCCTAACCTATGCATGCTTACAAACATAAATAATTGCAAACAGTGAATGACACAAGTGATGAACAGATAAATACTAGTAAAAGGATTGAGAGTATACTATAACCTGACCTCAGCCAGTCAGCAGAATTTCTTAATATCTACACAATGATCGAATCACGTAGCTTTCGTGTTTGCTTCATATAAAAAGGGTTAACCCGGTAGTGATATGGTTAGAGGGAAGATGTCTTATAAGTTGGTTTCACCCTTGCTAAACTAAACTAGCAAGATGGTATTAAATATACGCACACAGCTTTCATGGGTTACACATGCCTCATCCTAATTGGGTCAGGATATCACAGTGATGAGGTGACTTTCTAATTTCTAATTGTTTTTCCATATCTTGGAAATATGATGCCAGAGTTTCACGTTGATAGCAGGACATTTCACACCAAATTTAGCTCCATAGTTTGCATGATTCAATCATGGTAAATATCTCATTGTCATTTTAGTGTGATGATTTAATCTAACCAAATCAGACCAAACAAAAATCATAAGATGACTGTGTTTCAAAAATCATAAGGTGAGACGAGCTTCTGGTGAAGCATAGCTACAACCTGCAATTGCAAAGCACTGACCTTGGCGTACTCATATGGCAAGTACAAATACAGCTCTTTGGCACAGTTCAATCCGCTGAGAAATGTCACCATGTTCGTAGCCTCGTCCGTCTTCCTCTGCTCCCGCCTCTCCTGCGCCTCGAACTCATACAGCTGAAGACTTCCGCGCTTGCTTTCGATCTCGCTATCGGAGTTGTTGTAGATGCTCCAAGAAACTTCGGCGACGCCGTAGCCGAGGCTCAGCTTCGCCGACTCCAGGTGAGGCGCCTTCTTCAGCGCGACGCAGAGCGGACGGTACGAGTGGATCTCCAGCTGCTTGAGGCTTGACCCGCGGATCACGACGTTCCGCACCCGGTGGCAGTCGTCGAGCACGAGCCGCTCCACGGCCCGGCAACGCGAGACGACGCGCCGGAGGCCGACGTCCGTGGCGACGACGCGGAGGAGCACGAGCGAGCGCACGGCGCGCAGGCCGGTGAGCTTGCCCGGCACGCGGAGGTGGCACGCGTCGAGCTCGAGCGAGGTGAGCGTCGCGCAGGCGTACACCGGGGAGGGCACGACGTAGCACTCGTGGACGTGCTTGTTCCGCACCGCGAGCTCCTGCAGGCCGCCGCTCCGGCAGAGCGTGCGGAAGAAGGAGTAGAACCAGTCGTCGTAGCCCTCCAGGAGGTCCATGTCGGCGTCGACCTCGAACGCGGCGACCGGCGAGAGGCGGCCGTCGAGGACGCGGTCCAGGGCGTCGACCCAGCGGTCGTCGTCGTCGCAGTAGCCGATGTCGAGGGAGGCGCGGCTGTTGAACGTGGTCGGGCCGAGGCGGAGCCGCGGGAGCGTGGAGAAGACGCGGGGCCAGCGGCTGGACAGCGCGGTGGTGACCGCGTCGTCGCGGAGCGGGAGGCGCGCGAGGATCTCGCGGACGATGCCGTCATCGAGCGCGCTGAGACGGTCCAACCTCCTCGGAGGCGTCGTCCTGCGGGTGCGATGGCTTCGCCTTCTTCGCCGGTGGGGCTTCTTGTTCCATGGATGCGGCTTCGAAGGGCACGACTTCTCAGGCGGCGGCGACGTGCGTGTGTGTGCCGTGTGCGGTTTATATCATGGAAGACGGAAGGGCGCGGTGTTCTCCCGCCAATGCCGCCATTCCGAGGGAATCGGTTCGTCTTCCCCCGGATTCTCTTCCGTGGTCCGCGCGAGGTGGCTCAGTACTGCTGGCCCCACATGTCAGCTACCGCAACAGCTTACTACTTACTACTCGGTCCCATCATATAAGGGATTATTATATATTATAGAATTATTATATATTTTATTTGTGACATACTTTATTATTCAAAGTAATTTAAACACAATTTTTTAGTTTTTATATTTACACAAATTTTTTAAATAAGAACGGAGGGATTACTCCTCTTGGGCATTTGTCCCGTACTCCCGTGTACCACACCTGCAAGGCTACACGCCCTACACCGCACACTCTTCTGCACGCATAGTAGCTGCGCACGCGCCGGCCCGTGGGCCGTAGCTCCTCCAAAGCCGTGGCGGCCCAACAAGAGCGGGCCGGCAACACGAGCCACAGACCCAGTGCAGCTCGGGGACCGTACGACCGATCTGGCACGGACCAAGCCCACTGCCCACCTCATCGCGTCCGCTCCACAAGACCACAACCACAACTCCACAAGCACACGAGTCGGCTCCCGTTCAGGATGCTGCTGCGTCTTCCGTGCGCGCGCGGCCCCGCGCCGGCGGCCGCCGCCCGGTGGAGACCCCCGGGGCGGGCGGCGCGGACGGCACCACGTCTCGGCCGAGGGCACGCCGCCGCTTCGTCCGCCGACGGCAGCGGCGCTCCGAGCTCTCCGGTACGAGTATCCCTTGCTTCGGGTGATTTTTTTTTTCCGTTTCGAAGCTTTTTGTTCTCTGCCATTCCCAAGCTCTGACCCTGGCGTTGCCGCCGCAGTCCCTCCACTACGACTACGATCCTTTGGCCGACCTCCTTGGACCAGACGTCGACCCGACCTCATCCCAGTACGTGTTTACTCTTCCATACTGTTCGATCGTGTGTTAGCTGATCGTCAGACAGTTCAGATAGAAGATGAAGCGTTGTTGTGAGGTTGTAAGCTACTGCACAATTCTATGCGTGAATAGTGGAGTACCATCTGATTTTCACCACTATGGAGTGGTGAATTAGGTTTAGGTGAGGTAAGTAGAGTACTAGTCAGTCTCAGAAAGGGTTCCACCTTTGATCACTTCCGAGAATGCATTTGTTGGATTAATTTGTGGCAAACATAAAACATCACACCTAAAATTAGCTGCTTACTTGGCATGTTTTCGTACAAGTTCTGCAACAGAGAGGCGTGTTGAATTTCTTTCCTCTCAAATAGGATTTGTAACTGCAGAAGATCTTTCAATGCCGGCGTCATCTTGGTGACTTGGCTAATTTGGAAAGAGCACAATGAGTCTTTGAGGGGCGTGCAGTCTCTCCGGTGAATCTTTGTGCGTCAATTGAAGATGAGTGGAAATCGTGGCTGGAAGCGGGCTTGCCGTAGTGTAAATAGAGGGTTTCTTTCTGGGTTGCTGTTGTAGCACGCCTTTTCTCTTGGCGTGCCATGAAATCTGTAACTTCTTTCTTCCTTCTTAATATACTCCAGTCGGTCTTTGCCAACCCGGTGAAAAAAAAAAGGATTTCTAACTTGCCAGACACAGGGAATTTGGTGAAGGAAAATCATGTCCATGGCAAATGGCATTCTTTCAACAGAGCTGAGCATCGTGTATTACGTGCCATCAAAGCTTTGAGAACTGAGGGAAGACTTCAACGGTTCCCTGTTAGTGCGTGTTGAAAAGGGTAGTCTTTTGGTGCAGGAATACTGCTCCAGTTGCAGAGAAGGGGAAGCTGAGGTCCTGGGTTGGTCCAAATGGGCAATACTATCGTGAGCTGCCTTGCCCTAGCTGTCGAGGTAGAGGATACACTCCTTGCAAACAGTGTGGGATAGACAGATCCAGTTTGGACTGCCCTATGTGCAATGGCAAGGTGAGCCTGCCAGATATGCTGTAGCCTGTAAGTCAGCGTCAAGAAAATGATATTCCTAAATATATGTGTTCTTTCATATACTTATCCAAATATTGTTATGCTTGTCTATCAGGGCATTAGGGAGTGTGTGCAATGTGCTGGAGAGTGTGTTATATGGCAAGAATCTATTGATGAGCAACCATGGGAGAAAGTTCGTTCCAGGTGAATGCGGCATCTTTTAATTTAGTCTTATACCAACTTGCTTGTTATAGCCAGACATTTTACCCATTAGAGTAACTGCAGAAAGATTTGTTGTTGCAAACTTCTTTGAAGGCTATTAAGATGTTCATTGTGATTTGAATTGTCTATTTCCTGTAGACATTTAATTTTATGGAAAATTGTGACCAATGAAGTAATTATTTATGGCTCTTTAACATAGCTAGAGAAAAATACTTTAGGATTCCTGTTCTTAATGCTACCTACCCTTCTTCAACTTGCAGTTCTCCCTTGAAAGTAAAAGAGGATGATGAAGTCGACAAACTGGAGATAAAGATTAACACATCAAAAAGATCAAGGCGTACTTACCCATCTCCATCCCCTGAAGTTGCCCTGAAGATTAGCAGATCTTTAAGAGTAAGTGATGATGCTTTCTTACATGCAGAATACCAAACTGTACCTTATCTGCCAATATGCTTTGCTATCTTTACTTATGGCTTTTTAAAAAGCTTAATAACAATTGCAGAGTCTGAATGCTAAAACAGGACTGTTTACTAAGCATATGAAGATTATACACCAAGACCCCAAATTGCATGCACAAAGGGTTGCTGCAATCAAAGTAAGATTTAAGGAGAACTGTCGTAATCATATGTTCTTGTTAGATATGATCTGATTGACACTGAACTATCCCTCTCTTTTTTTAATTTGTATCTGAACTTGAAGAAAACAAAAGGTACTGCTGCTGCAAGAAAGCATGCATCTGAAACTCAAAAGGCATTCTTCAGCAATCCCGAGAATCGGCTTAAGAGAAGCATTGCCATGAAAGGTAAATCTACCTTTCATTTACTCATTAGCGAAGTGTATGTCCATTTAGACAGTTTGGCCATTTCTGTTGCCAGCTGCTCCTGTCCTTGTATTGTTAGCCAGCATGTTTATGTATTCTCTTTGTCTTGAGTTCAATTGGTAGCACTAGAATTGATTATAGTCTTACTTCAATGTACACTTTTGCATGGATATTCTGCTTGTTACCAAGTTGGAACTTCTTGTCCACATGAAGAACATTTGACACCTGATGCTTTGCAGGGGTGAAATTCTTCTGCAGCAAATGTGGGCAAGAAGGTCATAGGAGCTTCTATTGCCCAACAGTGAGAGAAATTTCAGGCAGAGCGCATTTCAGATGCCGATTATGTGGGGGAAAGGGTCATAATAGCCGAACATGTGGAAAGCCAAAGTCAGAGAATGAGTGTCAACGACAACCTCGGCACTGCAGCCAATGTGGTGAAAGGGGGCACAACCGTCGTAACTGTCCCAGATCCACCACCGTTGAGGTTGAGGTTGGTGCTTCTGGCTATATAGTTAAACAAGATAATGTTCATAGTTCAGGTATTTATTCATGTAGTTTCTGCTCGGCAAAGGGGCACAATAGGCGTACATGCCCGAAAAGAAAGGCTAGCATAGGGCAGCAGAAAGATTGAAATATACATGTTAATCCACATAGCAATCTTATGGTGTTTGCTGAAAAGTTTGTGATGGTCGCTTTCATTTCCTTATATAATACACGTTGGTGCACGGGACCAAGTTGGTTTCTGTTCGCATTGTATATTTTCACCACTACTTTTGCATTGTATACTTGCATTTCTGCTTGTTTGTATATCGTCAGCTCTGGTAGGGTGGTATACAAAGCCAAAGGTTTCAGACTTTCAGTACATTCTTGAGGCATGACACACGGTGGACTTCTGAGGACTATTGGCTATTGTGAAAATTCACCATCGTTTGTATATTTCACTCCAAAGATCTGATAAAATAAGTCACCCCTGCAGTTACATTTTGCAGGATGTCAAGATTTACTCAGAGTAAGACCCTTTTCTGGGCCGAATTGCATGCGCTCTGGAGTTTGTCACAAAATATAATATGCATTTTGTTTCGTTAGAACAAGATTTCAACCAACAGTTACTCTATTCAGATATAGTTTTTTAACATAAAATTGATGTTATTAGATTATGCATTCAAAAGTACTTATAATTATATTTTTTTTATCACATAAATAATATAGTAAAGCAATTGATGATCAACACCTTTTCCTCAATTTTCTTGGGTGAGTGATCCTTCAACAGTTTGCCGGTCGGAGCCGTTCAGACTCTATCCTGACCCATCATTACTTTCGTACTGAACTGGCTAGGCTAGGCTGGATCAGCAATGATCGATGCTTTTCGATGTTGCTTTTCGACTTTCGGTTGTTGGCCGGGGATCTTGGGGCAGCGAATTGCGATGTTCACCCGGTACTTGAATGTTGGAGTATAGATTAGCTTTTAAGTTTCTTCTGAAAGATTAGTTTCAAGTTCCTTTTGGAACTTAGGAATTTTACAGGATCTTACATGAATCACAGAATCACGAGAACTTTTATTTATTGTTCTATAAAAAAAAATCACAGAATCAGTATTTTGCACATCCCCATTTGAAATGCAGTGCTTCTCCCAGAGAGACGAGACCCGAGTGGTACCGTGGGCCCAGCGAGCCGGGCCATCTCACCAGGACTTGAGGGCTGTGTTCGGAAGAAAAGTTTCCAGGACTGCATATTAATTAAGCATTATCTTAAAAGATCTAAAAATTTATATTAATATAATTGTTTATTATAGGATATTTTTTAAGAAACACATCATATAGCAATTTAGAAAGTGTACACGTGAAAAACGAGTGAATAACGATAATTTGGACATTAGAACACAGGCCGAAGGGTACACAGACTTCAGACACCACGGCCACCTCAGCCAGCGTTTCACCCCTTCAAATCGAAAGGCCGCACGCCGCACCCAAGAATCCCAGATCACACATCAAATCCTCCACCACCGCCTCCCTTTGCTCTTTTCAATTCTCTTTTTTTTTTTTTCTTCGCCTCCCCCCCAAACTCCTCGTGCGCCTCGCGACGAGGGGACGACGACGGCGACGACAGGGCCGCGAGGAGATCGAATCGCGATCGCCGTCATCCATGTCGACGTCGCGCAGGAGGACCCTCCTCAAGGTCATCGTCCTCGGCGACAGCGGGTCAGCGCCCATTCCCCCCCCCCCTTCCTCCCCTCGATTCCGCTCGGCGACGGTGGATTCGTGGTTTTTTTTTTCCCGAGTGGCTTGATTTGGATGCGGTTGCAGTAACCTGTATGAGGTGTGCTGTGCTGGTTTGATTTACCCCTGTTTGATCTGTGCAGGGTGGGGAAGACGTCGCTTATGAACCAGTATCCTTGCTGCTGCATTTTAGCTTTATCTCGCTTGATCGCTGCGGAGTTACCCGTTTCTTGATTCATTCTCTCTCTCTCTCTTCAAACCCGTCCTAGTGCTGCTCCGTTGCGATTTTTGAAGCATTTGTGAGCCGTTCTGGGATTGCTTGCTGTGAATCGTGCTTAGCTGCATTTCTGCGCTGCTAATTTCATTTGTATTGGTGCGTTTGTGTCATTGAATCTCTGGTATGATTTTGAGGTAATGAGGGAAGTATCTCTGGTGTGATTTTGAGGTAATGAGGGATCTTAATGTGGCTGCTATCAAATGTTAGATTCACGGCAGTAGTTGGCACTTTGATATGCTTGACTTTAGTTAGATATGTTCACAAGAAGTTTAGCCAGCAGTACAAAGCTACAATTGGTGCGGATTTCGTCACCAAGGAGGTCCTCATTGAAGATAGGCTCGTGACTCTGCAGGTGACTTTGATCCCTTAGCCCTTAGCAGCTCTTTTGCAGTGAGAAAATAGAGTGACTGTTGTAATGTTGTCACTGTCATGATTGCTTAAATTGTAGATCTGGGACACTGCGGGGCAGGAGAGGTTCCAGAGTCTTGGTGTTGCGTTTTACAGAGGAGCAGATTGTTGTGTGCTCGTCTATGACGTCAATTCTAACAGGTCATTTGACACGCTCAACACATGGCATGATGAGTTCCTCAACCAAGTAAGTTATTATCTCATGTCATTGTGATGCTTAGTCAATGGTCGTAGACAATGGCTGTAGAGCTATTTATGATTTTTTGTGATGTGTATGGCCTGGCGAAAAAAGATAGCTTAGTGTGATGTTGCCACTAACTTTCTGAAAGTTGCTCATGCTTAGCTGCTTAACATTTGTTTTTATCCTGTGTTTGTTCTGGCAAAGCTTCTGCATGATAATCCTAGTTGCCAAGAATATATTATTTATGGATGGCTTATGCTATAACAATACATCCAGTTTCATTATGCAAACTGACATATATTTGCATACTTCTGCTGATTGTGCATGATAATCCTAAACACAGCATATACTTCTGCTATTGGGTGCTCAGGGGGCTGTGTCTGCTCAAACATCTAGCTAAACTGCACCCTTCCCTTGTGCAGCTTGTGCCCCTGTGCTCTGGTGACCCTGCACTTGTAAATTAGCCACCAGGAGGATAAACAAACCCTGTGACAGTAAATGAATCGCCATACCCATAAACGGACCATTGTAAGGAATTTAACCAAACAACCGCAATCGTAAACAGACCTCCATGACTGTAAATCAAGACCATTGTTGCCTCTCTCTCTCAAAAAAAAAAGATCAGCTTTTTAGGAGCCTGGAGGGTTTGGGCGGCTCATTTCTCCACATTTAAAATGCTTCTCTCTCTCCCACCCCCTCTCAACAGCGATTTCCGCAAGTGACAGGTGATTCAGTTCATGGGGTGCATCTTTTCTTCATCGATTGATTGATATTGAACTATTGATGACGATTCTTGTGATCTGAACAATCACTCAATGTTGCACTGGTAGCATCCAATGGGGAACTATCTAATGAAAAGAGGGGTAAAGATAAGGCCAAAAAGAAATTAATTGATTCTGTTGATGTATAGTTCGTGGTTGCTTATATATGGTTACAGGCTTACAGCCTCCTCTGAACTGGAAGATCAATTTGAGATCTTCGAGCATATTCGAGTGTTCAATGTGACTACTGTCACTTCAACCAATACAAAAGATGAGACTTTACTACTGTGGAGCGGCTTTTTGCTAAAAGATGAGGGGGAAAGTAAGTAAGATGTCGGAGAAGCGAAATATATGAGATCACAAACGTAGATTGCTTGGGGCTAAATATGAATTGAGATAGCATTTTTTACCTGATCTTTTGTCTGATATGCGGGACGAACATTATTATAAGCTGTCCAAGTTGCCAGAAATACTTCCATGTCCTCAGACATCAGATATCTCAGAAGGGGATAAGCTGCAGCTATATAGCTAGCGGAGTGACCGCCTCAGAGACAAGGAAACTCATCCTTGTCAGTATCGTATGATGACTTTGGTGTTGCGTCAAGGAAGAAACTCAGTCTGTTTATATGAGCTTTACCTTTTGAATTTCAAGTTATGTTTTCTCCTTGAAGTCTTAAACATTGACTAGCCCATAGCTGCCTAACTTGATCACCAATGACAGCATGGCGTTGAGGAGGGTTTAGATCTTTGGTAATTGTTACTGGCAAGGTGTCCACCTTAGTGCATAACTATCAAATGTGTGAAGATCTCAAAGTAATGAAAACTACTGATATACTGAGGTCCTGACCTCCACTTATCCTTTAATGATATCATTGAATGGCAGTATTATATTGATGCTTATATTCTTGATGAATTCAAAGCCAGTATTTTCTAAAGGTTTTCGCATATTTCATTTTAGATTTCCATAGAAGGATTTGTGTATTAAAGGGCAGCTATGATGATACTGCAAGAACTTTTCTTCTGATCAGTCAAACCTTATCAGTAGAATGATATCAATAAAAAAACAACTATGTTTCTCAGGAGGTCATAATTTTGGATGGACTTCTTGCTCTCAGCTATTTATTTATGTCAAATTATGCAACTGAGTCAAGTGTGCTTGTTGCTATTTGAAGGTGCAACCTGTAAGCCTGTAATTGGATGTTACCATTTGGAGGAATAAGCCTGTAATACTCAATAAAAAACTCATTGGGCTTGAGTGTTGGGATTTTTCATAATTCTACAGTCCTTGCTGAGTTCATTGAGAATTTTACGGTCCTATCTCCTTTCTCCAAGCACTAATGTTTTTCACTTTGTCTGCGGAATGTGTTTTATGTACCAAGTGCATAGATACTATCTGTACATTTTGGTTGTTACAAACTTTTGCTGGCATAATACCTTTTAGTACTTAAATTTTCAATGTAACTTCTGGGTGGACAATTTTCTAAATTGACTAATGCTTAAATTATTTCTTTTGATCTGGATATCAAATTAGCTGTAATATTGCATTTCCATCTCATGTAACATCCTGTAAATTATTGACTAATTTAATTGGCATGATGCTTTTCCATTTCCTTTTAGGCTAGCCCATCAGATCCCAAAACTTTTCCATTCATCTTACTTGGGAACAAGATTGACGTAGATGGAGGGAAAAGCAGAGTGGTGAGTTTCTCAAGTATACTATCAACTTTTGCCTCTATATGTGGGACTACATACTTACTATTCACACAGGTTTCTGAGAAAAAAGCAATGGAGTGGTGTTCATCCAAAGGCAATATTCCTTATTTTGAAACTTCTGCAAAAGAGGACCGCAATGTCGACAGTGCGTTCTTGTCTGTCGCTAAGCTTGCTTTAGAGCATGAGCGTGATCAGGACATGTGAGTAGAATCATCTTCCTCTCTTTGTTGTCTTGTCGAAAACATTGACTGTGTAAGCTTATGTCATGCATATGTGAATTTCCTTGAATATTTTGTTAAAGAATTTACTATATATACTAGCATTTTAGTTACATTTGATTTATTTATATGTTTTCAACTAAGCATTAAGGTCCTTTCTTAATTAGAGATGATTTTGCCCATTTAGCACATTATTTTTTACTTAGTTGGGTAGGTTTTACAGCTCACCCACCGCCCAGCTATTGTCTTATGGGCTAATGTTTGTTTAGTCGCTTGTGTAGATGTTCTTTATAAATATTTCTGGTAGTTTCAGTTCTTAAATATCATTGTGTGTGCCGTTCGTTTCCAGTTGCCCACCACTTCTAGTACTTTCATATGTCATGTGTTCTTAAATTATTAAGGTTATGTCTGCTTGGCTATTATTAAATGATACAATGTTTTGTTGCTACCCTTTTGTGTGTTGCTGTTATCGGTGAACTTATGTACAAAAAATGTGCTGCTAACAATGGCATATCTGAACTGAAATAAGTAAAGAATGTCTCTGTTAATGTGTGAGGATTAAGAGTGAAATACTGTCCACCATATTAGTTGTGTTCTGTGTGGACAGATTGGCATAGAGATATCTAGACAATATGAAACGATAAAACTTCCACTAGTTGATCCATGCCATTGCATTTCACATAACTCTATTGTTGGTTTTAATACTGATAGTTGTAATCTATTCCTATCCTTTTCATTCTTGTGTTTGCTATGGTTTCGTTACATTGTTTCGACAGATCTAGCTTGATCTTTTTTGGTTACTCACCGTCATTTTTCCTGGCCTTCAGCTACTTCCAGACGGTTGTTCCAGATCCTGTTCCAGAGGCTGAACAGAGAAGTGGATGTGCATGCTAGCAGCTAGTTATTGCCGTTGCAGGTTATGCTTACTGATTGTGATATTTTTTTGAAGTGATGTTGTGCATTCTTTGATGTACACTAAGGTTCCTATGCGGCCATTCTACTCCCTTTTGTAGTCATTGTACGATAGTTAGCCACTACTGTTTTGGCCCAAGAGTACTCATGCGGAGTCCTTTTCCTCCAATTGGGCAATAAGAATGTACAGAGGCTGATAATTTGGAATAATGCCCTATCTGCTGTTTATCTCATGGCCTTAACTTATTATATCCGTGCAGTTATAACTTGTCCTCCGAGGCGTTGAATTTTTGTTTGAGATAGTCATATTTGATTTTCGTTGCTTTTGTTTGGAGGGTGTTTGGCTACAGTAGTATTGGAAGTTGGAACGCTATACTGCTGGTTGAAATATTCAAACGTTACGAATTTTATGATGACTTACTGTTAACTGTTCAACTTTGTGTTCTGAATCATTATGATGCCGTGATATTGCCTTTGCAACCAAAGAATGCGAGTTATTGTTTTTTCTTTTCATGGCATTTTAGGCCTCTTGCTCGTATTGATGGAAAGTTTTCTTTAGCACGAGAGCACATGCTGTAGTTGTTTCTCATGCCATCCAGTTAAGTCGTGAAAATTTCTCAAAACATTTGGCACTAAAAACAAATCCGGCACAGCATGCGCTTGTTTCTTTGACATTCTAACTGTCTGTAAATAGGAGAATGGCAAGGTCGGTTATTGGCGGTTGGTCGCTGTTTGCTTATTTGCGAGTGGCTGTTCAAATCGCACGAGGGAACAAACTTTCTTGCTGACAAATCATGGTGCGACACCACCCCAGTTATTGTCGAGGACACTACGTGTTAAAACAAATCTCCGTAACTGTGTTGTCTCTCTACTTTGAGCAAAAGCACGCTGTTGAATTCGAACAAACTCAGAGGTATAAAATAGATTATCTCTTTTTTCAATTGTGCTTCTAGATTTGTCATGAATTATTTACTCTATATATACTTCTGAATATAATTTCATAAGACACATTTTTCTATTGTATTGATTAGACCACCTATTCTAAACCATCTATAAAGTTTATTTTTTAAATACTAACTAATTTATCATGTTCATCAAATAAACTATCCACGTCAATATATAATCCAGCAACAAAACTACTTTCTCGTATTTAGAGTCTGGATATAGTGTTCTATGTTCAGGTTCACGTGTAAAAGTTGTTCTTTTCTTCAAGATGGAGGGAGTATATATCTCATACAGCGCCACGTTGTTCTGCATTGGTTATACTATCCTAAAGACAGTTTATGTTTCTTCTGTGAATCGGGACATTTGACCTTCTTCCCGGATCTTGCCAGGCCAGTGGTGATGGGAACTTTCTGCAAAAGTAGTGGCCGGAAGGATAACCTTTTAGGCCAAGTTTACTTTCTAAAATTTTTCTTTAAACCTCCAACTTTTTTATTGGACGTGTCTATAACGAGACCGTTCTCTGTATGGTCATAACTAGCTACCTCAATCTCATATCTAGTTGCTACTAGTATACTCAAAAGTGCTTGTATTTTTTTCTTCTTATGGAATTTTCTCTTAGATTACCCATCCGATTTACGATTCGATTACACCATTCTGTTCATAACAATTAAATCTTTATAATAAAATCTCACATGACTATATTTTTATGAAAAAATAGAAATTACTTTTATCATATATCTAAATTACTTTTAGATTTCATTAAATTACTTCTTAGTCATAAAAGTAATTTAATAAAGATTGAAAGTAATTTACCTATATTATAGAACTTAAAACAAAAGTGATGTAACTTGTTATGGCATTAAAAGAAATCTATAATTCATGTTGTGAGTTGTTTATTTCATAATCATTTTTAGTTAATGATGTAAATTGTGCTGATTAAATTTAATTTCTATATAGACTCATGTTTTTACCTCCATAACGGATTTACTTTTAATGTCGTGATAAAGTTACTTTCTTTTTTTTTCTAAGTTACTTCTATAATATATGTAAATTACTTTTAGGCTTTATTGAATTTACTTTTATGGGTCTAATAAGTAATTTAGTGAAATCTAAAAGTAATTTAGATATATTATAAAAGTAATTTTTAATTTTTCATCAAAATATAATCATGTGAGATCTTGTTATAAAGATTCAATTCTTACGAACACACCGGTTTAATCGGATCGTAGATCGGATGATTAGTTTAAGAGAATCATTTTTGAAGCCGGCGTAGCGTAGAGCATCACATGGCTTTCAATTTGGATTTCTCTGGATGATGCCACGTCCGTGAATCACCAGGCCATGTACAGACGCACCAGTGCTTGTGGGGTCAGACGGCCGATGAGCGTGTCGCGGGATAAGGCAAAACAGAGAGCGCGCGCGAATTAGATTTTGCCTTTTTCATTACATCAATTTTTTTCTATACACACAAACTTCTAACTTTTTCATCACATCGTTTCAATTTCAACCAAACTTTCAATTTTCACATGAACTAAACATACCCTACTACATGCGAATTTTTCGTGGTGTTGAATTTGTTCCAAGTCAACTTCAGCCCATGTTATGTCAAAAGAACTTCAGCGCATGTTAACCGCGTGCTCCAGAATAGTATGCCGGCATGCATCTCCCCTGATTGCCACGTGTAACGAGTTCAAAGTAGTATAACAATCAACTCTTTAATTAATCTCTGCTCGACGCTTTTGTGGCCACCAGATTATATCCGCAGATGTACGTGGATAGTGAAGGGGGGAGGAAAATTAATCTCTGAAAACTACAGATACATTGAGACAGTAGCTGCAGGTTGCAAAATGCAATGTTTTGAGCTGGAGTATTGGCCGCCACTCCTCGTGCTTGGATCACTAGGACGACTAATCCTAGACGTCGGTGAGGAGACAGCGAGGTTACAGACAAGAACAAAATATGATCAGCTCAAGTGAAAGGTGGTAACTACAGCTACGTACGTATTCGACGTATACTACTATTCTAGAAACACGATTTGGCTGGTTGTTAATTACTGTGGCAATTGCAATACTCATGCAGTTCCAGTGTTGTGCATGCATGTGTTGTCCAACCTGTGTTCCTGGCTGGTTCCAGCGACATTAACTTTGGTTGGCGTTAAACCTACAGTGCATGGTGGCTTCGGTGCTCTCTGTCACTCGGTGTGTATATATGGCAGCACAGCGAACTCGACAGGGACGGCATCGAGAGTGGCTAGCATCATTCGAACCAGGTCATTTGTTGTGAGCTACTCCTATAGTATTTGCCACAGTGTTAATTAATGCTCGAAAGTCGGTATCGAAAGGGATATATAGGAGTATGATGCATGAAATGGCAAGACAAGCTCCTCTAGTAATATGCCAATTGCCACCATTGAAGTCCTGCGTGCAGCGTGCCTACCAAGGCAGCTAGGGAACACTACAAATCAAGTTTTGTATCCCACAGATCGATTCCTTTTCAACGATTAATTGATCACAGTTCGTACAAGCAGATGACAGCCACACATGTCCTGGACTCATGCATGGGGCACGGACGGTAGCATCAGGACTTCAGGAGGAGCAGCCAAGCAGGCAAGCCACAAGCCAT
Source organism: Oryza sativa Japonica Group (assembly GCF_034140825.1). Classification (NCBI taxonomy): domain Eukaryota; kingdom Viridiplantae; phylum Streptophyta; class Magnoliopsida; order Poales; family Poaceae; genus Oryza; species Oryza sativa. The sequence continues at coordinate 30,315,265 of NC_089035.1, read as the reverse complement.
GATTTATTTAGTTAATATTTAATTAATGACATGCTTCCCCGCAAAAAAAAAATTAGTGACATGCTAATAAATTTTCTTATTTTATGTGCATCGAAAATATATGTCTCTCCAAATTGAGAGAACTAACGGTTTGGAGAAATAACGGGGCCTTAGGTTGTGTTCGGCAGCCTAGGTTCCCAATATATTTTTCACGTTTATTTCTTGAACTATTTAATTTAATACTAAATATAATCAATTAGATGATCTTAAAATCTAAATTAAACAGAGCTTCGGACTTACGGACCATGCATACGTCTCAGCAAAACCGGCTACATGAGCAATGAGTCGATGACTTTATGTACTCCTATGCAGCAGATGTAAATTTTCATTCTTGGTGACAGCGACCTGAAAGAAGGGCCGGGGTAATTGATCAGAAGCTCAATACTACCTCCGTTACAATATAAGTGTGGCTATGGATTTGGATTTCTGTATTCAACGTTTGACAGTTCGTCTTATTTAAAAAAATTATGAAAAAAATCAATCACACATAAAATATTATTTATGTTTTATCATCTAATAATAATAATAAATACTAATTATACCAAAATTTTCAAATAAGAAGGACAGTCATATATTGAATATGAACAGTGTAAAACTACACTCTTTATAGGACGGAGGTAGTTTAAGTACGTTTTTCTACAATGCGGAGTTCCTTTTTACTATTTTTCATCCGTAAATGTGAAGTTATTTTTTACTGTTTTACTTGACAAATAGTGAAAAAAAACCCGGTAAGTGTGGAGTTTTTTTTTAAAAAAAAAACTATTTGTAATCAGTTTCGGTGGGCTTTGTCAAATTGACATCGGATTCATGGGCTTCGCCAAAACAACAACCGAAACGGATATCAAATTGTTTCTTATGGGTGTGTGAGCAGTATAAATAATTTTGGTATAAATGCAACTAGCTGTGGGTGGCCCGCGCAATTGCGCGGCTAGCATCCAAACAAAATCATATATTTTTCTGTATGATTTTACTTAAAATTTATTAAAATAGCTATCTCGTTATCTTAAGACTTTGAAAGACCAAATCTTATCATCCCCGTATTTCTAATTATATAGTTTTTAAAAGTCACACCAGCTACTACCCTTTAATTATGTTATATCCTTCTTTATTTTCTCTCGATCTACCACTATTTCTATTCATTCTCCTTGAAATCTTTAAAAATTGGATCTTATAGTTTCTAGAGTTTATTGTCTCGTTGGGTTCCATTTTTATAGTTTCCAGAAGTCATGTCAAACACTGCTATTATACTCCTCTACTGCTCGTCCACTGCCTTTTCTCTTTATTGTTATTGGGATTTTAAAAATCGAACATAATTGTCGTTCGGGTTCATTTTTTACTTTCTAAAAGTCCCGCCAAACCATCAGCGGCTTTGCCTTTATACTCCTTTATGGCTCACCCGTTGCCTCCATTCTTTATTGTTATTGAGATTTTAAAATCGAACATGATTATAATTTTTTTTTTACTTTTTAGAAGTTTTGAACCTTTAAAAATTGGACCTTGTAGTTTTTAGAGTTTATTATCTTGTTGGGTTTCATTTTTTATAATTTTTAGAAGTCTCGTTAAACGATGCCACTATACTCCTCTACGGCCTATCCACCGCCTACTCTTTATTGTCATGGGGATTCTAAAAGTCGAACATAACTAACGTTGGAATTCATTTTTTATTTTCTAGAAGTCCCGCCAACGGTCGGCGGCTCTGCAACTATACTCCTATACACCCCGCCTGTTGCTTCTCCTCTTTATTATCATTGAGATTTTAAAAATCGAATATGATTATATTTTTTTTACTTTCTAGAAGTCCCGGCAACCGCCTTGCCCGTTTGCTTCATGGCCTGCTTGTCGTCCATACTTTTAATTGTTATTAGGATTCTATTTTGTGTTTTATTAACAGTTTTTATATGTTGTATCAACCGCCACCACTCTACTCCTTTATAGACCTGTAACTTAAATTATCTTGTCATGTATTTTGGATGGTCTTTTCTTTTTCTAATTTCAGAATTTATGTTTTTTTTCAAATTTTAATTAATACCGTATAGTATTCATTTAATTTTTTTATTTTTATTTTTAAATTTCAGTTTTTTCAAAATTGTATTCCTACTTGAACACTCTTTTAATTTTTCTAATTTTGGATACTATTTTATTTTTTATTATGAATTTTAATTAATCTTGTATAGGGTTCTTATATGACTCTTATTTCAATATTGCTTATTTTTAGTTTCGAATTTCAGTATTTTTTTTAAATTGTATTTCTACTTGAACTCTCCTTTTATTTTTCTCCGATTAATATGGGAATTTCTAGCCCTCACAATGAACGTGGTGCCTCCTTCAGTTATTTTTAAATTGTATTCCTACTTGGACTCTTATTTTCTTTTCTAATTTTTTCTTTCATTTTATTTTTATTTTGAATTTTGATTAATCTTGTATTGGGTTCTTATATGGGCTCTTCTTTCAATGTTGCTTATTTTTAATTCCGAATTTCAGCTATTTTTAAATGTATTTTTACTTGGACTCTTCTTTTCTTTTTTTCCGATTAATGTGAAAATTTCTATCCCCTACAGCGAACGTGGTGCCTTCTTTCAAAGCTGTTTTTAATAATATAATAGATAGATAAACTATAACTAGCAATTTTTTCACACAGTTCTACGTGCAATTAATATGTTTTAAAATAAAATTATATTTGGCATACTATCATTCATTTTTCTTGACAAATATTACATTTGTCCCAAAATAAAACAACTTCTGACTAGATAAGAATATGTCCATATGCATATCTAAAAGTTGTTATATTCTGAGATGAATATAGTATAGCTTATTTCGTATACAACATTATTGGCCCATCTTCAAAATAACAAAAATATGGAATTTTCAAAAAAGAAAGGTTCATCTAAAATATATCGATGATAAATGACAATTAAGAGGGGAGAAGCAACATGCTTATAATGGAGTAAGCGTAGGCCTATAAACCCCAATGATAATCATATTTGATTTTAAAATCTTAAGGAATTCAAGCAATTTAAAATTCGAATTTCGACCGCTGAAATGGTGAGAATCTTACCCTTTAACCTTAATACTCCCTCCCTTTCAAATTATAAGACGTTTTAACTTTGGTTCAAGTCAAACTGTTTCAAATTTGTAGAAAATAATAATAATATTTTTAGCTCAACACAAATTTATTATGAAAATATATTCAATTATTAATTTAATGAAACTATTTATAAATATTACTATATTTATGCATAAACCTAGTTAAATTTGAAGTAGTTTGACTTTGACCAAAGTCAAAACATCTTATAACCTGAAACAGAGAGTACTTGTTAAGCCATATACAGAGAGTACTTGTTAAGCTAGACATGCATAAATTCAGGAACAGTGGGAACTACTAGGATTTACTGCAACTTTCGTGGCTCCACTGGCCCCGGATCCCATCATCCCAGCCCCACGCCGCCCCCAAAGTCCAAAACACCTTACCACACGAGGGCAAATACCAAAGGCAAATAGGCAAAAGGCGACGTCCACGAGTCCATGTCATGACACACCCCAAGTTGCTGTAAGTGGCAGGGCCGTGCGGGGCATCAAAGCAAAACAATTCGAAACGGGGCGGCTCGCGCACGGTCGCGCGCGCCGAAGCTTCATCCAACGACTCGAGCCAGGAAGCTCGGTGCGAAGCCCACCGACGTCGCCCGCCCGCCCACGCGCTCTATAAGTAGACGGCTCTTCGGCGCGTGTCACGTAAGAGAGTCGGCCAACCCACATGCACGTGTACCGATGTACATGGCGGCGGCGGCTGCGGGAGCAAGCACACCCTTCAATTTTTGCCGCCACGGCTCGCACGCCGAGTACGACGCCGTCTTCAGCGGCAGCTGGATGGCGCGCCGCCCCTCCGCGGCGCCGCACGGTGGCGGCGCCTCCGGCTCCGGCTCCGGCAGCGGCTACGGCGCCGCCTCGTACGTTGCTCCCACCTTCGGCGCGGCGTTTAGGCAGCAGCATCTCGACCTCCTCGACTACCTGTCCGACGATCAGGGCGTTCCGGCGCCACCACCAGCGGCTGTGCCCAGCGCGTCGTACGTGACGCCGGCGCCGGCGATGGCCCCCGCTGAACCGGTCGTGCCGGATGCTGTTGCCGCCGCCGGCGGCTATCCGAGGTGCGCTTCTTAGCCACGCCACACGCGTACATGTTCCATTTGCTGTATGGGCGCGTGTAAAATTAATTTTTGCTCGATCGGAGTGCGGATTTTTTTGATCGAATATCGGATTGGGGAACTTAACAACGACATCTCAGGAGCGTGGCTGCGGCGGCGGCGGCCGTGGCCGGCGAGGGAAGAGATCGGACGACGACGGACAAGATCGCATTCCGGACGAGGTCGGACGATGAGATACTCGACGACGGGTATAAGTGGAGGAAGTACGGGAAAAAGTCCGTTAAGAACAGCCCTAATCCGAGGTACAAAATGCTACGTACTGTACTGCCTAGCTAACAATAATAACCATACTATAATGCATACTATAATGAGGAGTAGTACCAATTATCAACAGCTTAGCCTACGGAATCAATTCAGTTCAGTCTAGGCATATGCATAATATGTAGTAATCCCTCCGTCCCAAAATATAAATATTTTTAGCATAATAACAAGTCAAACATTTTAAATTTTAACCATTCTCTACTATTATAAAAATTGAAGATGTTTTTGCAGGTATTTTGGTACGTCATTCGTGTATGAGTTGGTTTTTAAGTTCGGTTGCTTTTGAAAATACATATCTGTATTTGAGTCGGTTTTGAAGATCATACACTTTTAGTAATACAGAAAGAATCATATAAGAAATCTGTTTAAAAAAACTCGCATGCTAACTTGAGACGATCAGACTACTAACTGCGGCTCATGATTTTCTAAAAAAGTATATATCTAAGCGAACTCACACAATGAATTTTATCTTAATTAAACCATATAACAATAATAAGATTAAAATAGACTTCACCTATTGCAACACACGGGCATTTTTTCTAGTAATAGCAAAAATATAAAAAATATCAATCATATAAAATTGATGTTACTAGTATAGATTTATCATTCAACAAACTATAATATGTTACTCTTTTTATTTAAACATCTTAATATTGTTTATTTTAAACTATTATAATAATGTTTGGTCATTGGTTAAAGTATGATCTCAGAGACCGTATTAGAGTTTAAAAATATTTATATTTTGTTACGAAAGAGTACTAATTTAATTTCATGGTGACTTGAATCTATTGCAGGAACTACTACCGGTGCTCGACGGAGGGGTGCAACGTGAAGAAGAGGGTGGAGAGAGACAAGAACGACCCGCGGTACGTGGTGACGATGTACGAGGGGATCCACAACCACGTGTGCCCCGGCACTGTCTACTACGCCGCGCAGGACGCCGCCTCCGGCCGCTTTTTCGTCGCCGGGATCAGTCACCCAGACCTTAATTAAGCTAGGATATGCTTTGCCGGCCCAGCTGTGGCTTAGCTTGATGTGCAGCTCTAGTTATTGTATGGGCTGTACGGTTCAGTTATTTGAAGCGGGTTATACTTATATGTTGTTAATGTTTGCCTACTGATTTTAATTAATTTCTTAGAGTTAGACTCAATTTGGCGGAGGGATTCCCTTCAAAAAAAGAAATCCCTTCAAAAAATTTGGCGGAGGGACGACTGATATATATGGTGACATTAGCTAGGTTTGCTCACTTTTGGCAAAAATAACAAGTTTCCTTTCGTGTCACTCTCCGTCCCTAGGTCAGTGTTTGGCAAAACGCCCAAAAAAATGTCCGTGTTGCCAATTAATTTGTCGATTGTGTACTTCAATTTCAAGCCAAATTTCGGCAAAGCTAGTACTTTGTGTGTTTTAGATGTTGAAACAGTTATACCAGTTACCCGTTGCAATTCCCTTCATCAAAAGTATGCGCTGCTTTTACTTTCTTGGGTAATCTCTAACAATATGAAAGACCATGAGAACATATATAGTTTCTTATTATATTTAAAATAAAAATAGTATGAGAGTATTTTTTTAAAATGGATGATAATAATATAGCATTAGTGAGTGATTAATTGTATGGATATTTCATCCTATTGACCTATAGTACTGTCAGGGTTTACCAAACCGTTTTGGGCGGGGGTTACCGTTACCCTACGATTTAGCGGTTATTTTGAGGTATACCATGGTTTAAAAACTGAGAAGGTTAACCACGTGATAACCACACGGTTTTGCAATCCCTGGTATGAGCTACTAAGGCCTCATCTATTGCCCTACGACTCGTAAGTTGTCAAAATTTGAATTTTTCACGAACGTGCAAAATCCTTAACGAAATTTGAGGGCTTTTACACAACGTGACGACCAAACTAACCATAGCAAAGACGCAAACAGGGATAAAGGGTGTAACGAGGCACAAGTAGGCCCTCTTTGCGAGAAACTCGAGTCCAGCAAAGAAAAAAAAAGGAACAGAAGAAAAAGCTAGAGCTTATATATGTTTGATTTTTTTTAGATAATGTTATATATGCTTGATTTTTATATCTATTACTTAAAAAATAGACAGAATTGCTATGATTGTGTCTCATGTTTTTCCTCACCTAAAACAGTCGATTTTTTGGCCCTTGATTTGTGCTGCGAGCCTGCGACTGTGCGACATGCCTGATCTTACGCCCTGTGGTTTGCAACATGCATGTGTTTTTGTTCGTCGTTGCTTACTCATTTTTTTATCTTTTGTCGTTTATTACAAAAATTACAATGTAATATTAAAATTTACAATTAATCATAATATGATTTTTAAAATTTATAATATATAAATACATTGTAAATGTAGATAATTTATAATGCAACTACGATTTAACTACTCATTGTAAATGTAGATAATTTATAATGCAACTACGATTTAACTACTTTCTATGAAAAATATTATATCAAAGGCATTATTTTAGAAACACAGTATAAATGTTAACGGTCACAACGGACAAAGTCACCACATGTGTCTAGCTGTCGACGAGTACGCCCCCCACCACTAAAAGAATTATTAGCTATAAATACGAGCACCGGCTTAGTCTATGACTTGAATCTAAGTGTGCTAGTTTCACCACAAGAAACTTCACCAATTGACCTATGCTCACTTTGTATATCAATGATAAAATTGGTTCCATAAAATTCAAAGTTCACATTTTTGGATTTATAACATCCAAAATTACCGGTTCTGATCGGGTGTGTTTGGTTCACGGTCATGCATGGATGGGATGTGACCATCCATATTTTGTTAGATACGATGATCCAATTTTTTGTTTGGTTTGTATGGATAGAATAACCAAATTTCTTGTTTGGTTAGAGGGATATAGCATGGATGGGAAAAGTCAAAAGTTACTGGGACCCATTTGTCATATATATTTTTTATTTTATCAAAATATAATCATACAAGATTTAATTGTTACAAATATAATTGTGTAATCAAATCATAGATAAACGGTTTAGGAGAGAAAAATCATTTTGAGCTTATTTAACGGAGAATAAAACCAACCACAGTCAATACACATCACCCAGACCAAAACTCAATGGCTTCATTTAGCCAAATTGGCCAGATGCACTCATCCAGTATATTGAAGGAATATTCCCTATTCCGGACGACCCAATCCACCAAACAGAAAAAATCGGCGGCCATCTCCTATTCAGGCTAAGGGCATCCACAATGTAGTCCAAAAGTGGTATATAAGCAATATAATATTTCATTCAACCACCTAGTAACACTGTGGAACTAGTCCATAGTAAAAAAATAACAAAAACTATCGATAAGCATATGATCTGTCCATAGAGAATAAAATATATTATTTGTCTCTACTTCTTCTTTCCTCCTAATAAGCTACCCATAATACTATTTGCTATCTATATACATTTTGAAGGTTACATAAAGTCCATATATGTTGGTCCCATCTATATGGACTACTTTTACTAAACACACCCTTTAGTTTATTTTTTAAAAAAACCACACCTTTCCTCCTAGTCCTCATTCGTCCTGAACCCCAAAATCTTTTCTCCCTATTCCTATTCGTCCACGACATCGATCAGTCCTACTTGGCAGTTGTTATCAATCCAACGAAAATGGCAAATGCAACGATTGCAAATTGTGATTGACAGAAAGGAAAGTGTAAAGCACAAACGCCTTAATTGCTCGGAATCTTCTACAGCTATGAGCTATCCCATCTGCCCAAAGAAGCCAATTCGATGTTCGAGTACTCCATCACCAACCCATGGGCGATGCTTTCGCCGAGAAAATTGCAATTATAGAACTCCAAATAATACGCTTCGTAGTTATAGGACTCTAATCGTCAACTTTGCTAAAACGACGCTTGAAACGTTGGCACTCTGTTTTACATGACATTTGGTCCTTTTAATCACTTTCTCAACTAAAATACATGTATTTTATCTTGATGTGACTGTATTGCCCTCAGGGCTTCAACTGACGTGCTCCCACGCTGCTAGCTGGTCGCCTGGCTGGCTGGCCGCAGCCTGGGATGGCTGGCCGGCCGGCGCCTGTCCATGGCTAGAGCACTGGCTCGCCTGGGATGGCTGGTAAGCTGCTAGCCGCTCTTGAACTTGCTGCAGCTGCCAGCTGCATATGTCCCAAATATTGTACTGTACATGGTCAATCATGCACAAAAATTGCAGCACTAACCCAATGAATAAATGAAAGATGATCAAAGATGATCCATACGCAATTATAAGGAGATCTCAATCAAGTTTTACTACTGTGTACTACTATCGTGGTAAAAAAAACAGAAATCCAGTGCAGCCAATACCTTTGCACTTGAAGAACAGGAAGGTTGAACTCCATTGCCGCCGGAAGAGGAGCATTGGGCAGCAATGTTCTAGCAGCGGCTAGAGCACTAGCGTTGGCGTTCTGCTGTACATGGCCATTGGCTACCACAGCCAAGGCATCAAAGCCTAGGTCACCAGGCGGCGTGACCAGACCCCGAGCGGCTAGGGCAGAAGCCGCTAGGTCCTCAGCTGCTTGGCCTTCCATGGCGATCGGGCGTCCATCTCCATCTTCGGGCGGCGGCACTCCATCTATGGGAGCCAAGGGCGTGGGGAGGGAAGGAGGAACGGCGGCATAGGGAGGAAAGGAGGAACGACGACGGTAGACTCGGACGAGATGAAAAGATACGATCGATCAAGTATGCAGAAGGCAGAAGGGCAATACGGTCACTTTAGGGCAAAACACATGTATTTTAGTTAAGAAAAGTGATTAAAAGGACTGAATATCATGTAAAATAAAGTGCCAACGTTTCAAGGGTCGTTTTAGCGAAGTCGACGATTGGAGTCCTATAACTGCGAAGCGCATTGTTTGGAGTCCTATAATTGCAATTTTCTGCTTTTCGCCATGGGGAGCATCTCCGGCCACACATTAAACCTCCGATTCGTGCAAGGTTCCGGATTTACTCGAAGCCTCCGTCCGATACGCGATTGGGGATCGATGGACCGAGAGGGGATGCAGCAACCAGGGTCCAGGGTCCAGGTACAATCCGCTCCCGCGATTCCCTTCTCCTTTTCTTCCCTTCTGTTGATTTTGCCTCATTAAAGTCGTGTTCATGAGATAGGATCGATTAATTAGATTTATTTTTTTAAAAAGTTATTAGATCTTTGTTTTCCTTGGTGGTCTTGTGGAATTTTGCATCCTGCTGAATCAGATAGTGGAAGCAGGACCCGGAATTGATCGTGGTGATTTGGGATATTCCCAATACGTACTTTAGGTGTCACAATTTGCCTCATATCTTGGTTTACTCGATGGTTTTGGTTGATTTATTCAGCTTTCAGAGTAGATCCGAGTATCCGACGCAATTATTGATATATTCACCATTCAGAGCTGATCCGACATTCCGACGTGATTCGAGGAAATAATCCTCTATCGTGCGGTGAACTTCCCCTATGTTGAGATTGCATATGTACTGAGTGTATTGGTTTTTGTCGTCGGGCAAGCTGGTTTCTGTATTCATCGTGTGATTTGCCATTTTTTTTGGTTTGTGATAGTACAATAAATTTGCTTGGGTACTTATACAACTTGATTTGGATAGTTACATCACTGCTAAAGCCAAAAGGTGCCATGCTCGAAATAACTCTCAAGGCGTCATGTTTGAATTGTTGTGGAACTATTTGGGGAAAACAAACAAAAAGACTCATGGTTAGTTTTGGTAATGAGTGTGGACAGAACAATGATTTGGGGTATTTTTATGGTTAAGAGGGACCATGTATGTACTGGGGTTGTTAAAACTAGCATATTGTTCTGCGTCAATTTGCACGGGGCTAGACTAAAGTAGAATTTAATTTGGCATACAACTATTAACATTTGATTCCAAAAGTATAATTGTAATCTATAAACAATGAATTTTAAAATTCGAATTGGAATTGGCATACAACTCTTAGCATATTTTTTCCATATATATAATTGTATTTTCTATACATTTGTTTGTAGAAGTATGATTGGAATTCATAGCTCTTAGCTTCTTTTCTATTAATATAAATAACACAATTATATTTTCAATACAACTATATTAATTGATCTACACCATTATATTTTAGATCCGTCACGGTTGAACGGTCAATATCTTTCTCTTTTTTTTCGATTATTGTGAGAATTTCTAGCCTCTAAAACAAACATGCTGCCTCCTTTTTGAGATATCTTTATACCATAATATAATATAGATAGATTAGGTAAATACGAAGATTCAGCGCTGTAGACAACTGGATAAAAACCTTACTTATATATTGATTCCATATTCCTACCGAACAGATAATTATGTGCCCATATTGAAAACTACATCATAGAAGACATCGGTTTACCTATGTTTCTACAGTCATCATTTCATTTGTCTTGTCATAATTTTGAGGATAATTAAAGTTTCTCATTTCTATCAACATATTTTAGTAAGTAGTAAGAAATGTTCTTTCTAGAACTATGATTTGTACCAGAGTAAAGGGCGTGGTTTTTCTTAGCATCTTTTTATTATTTATTATTATTTTCTAGAGAAGAGTAATTTTTACCCCGCCTCTATATCCAATCGGATATATACAACCTTTTAAATTAGGAACTTAGCCCCTCAAACAACCCAATCTGAAATTCGCTACTATAAATATTTAAACTCAGGATCTTCGGGTGCTACTCAGGTCACTGCAACCACTAAGCTACATGCCCTTTCTTAGCATCTTGCCTTTCAGAAACCCATATGACCTCTTCACTGGCAACTTAAGGCATAGTGCAGCAATTGAACACTTCCTTCAACAATGTTTTGAATATGAGCCAAGATTTCCAGCTTATCATATGTGGTATTATTCTCGCTTTTTCCTGAACTAAACTCCATATCAAAAGTTATCTTTTAGACAAAGAGATATCTCAACACTAATGATCCTTTTAAGTCTAGCTATGTAGTCTCCATAGTCTACCTTCCTACAGCTTCCAGCAAAGCATACTGGTATGTTATCAGGCATATCTAACTACATCGATGACCACCAAATAAATTTTGGATCTAAAAGATAGATTTATCCCCATATTTGGTTTCATCAAAGCCTTCTTTTCTAGTTTTCAATCGCTCCTGTTTCCATAAACATCTGCATAGACAAATTGAACTCAAGTCTCGAAATGAAGCTTTTTGCCTCTTTTTTCTATTATGCCGATATGTCCACTTTTGGGAATGTAAAATTGCATAGATTCTCCAACCCCTGCGTGATGCGGCTTCTACGATTGTACTTTCAACATAGGAAGCATATCTTCATCTCATGCCATAATGATATAGGGTAATTGCAGATAGTTGATGAAGCATACCTTCTTTTTTTTTTTTACTTCCTGTATCCTTTGTTATTAGATTTATTCCTTTATGTTTTTATCCACTAATACACCAGTGCATTTTATCATAGAAGATAAAGGGGAGAAAATTATGTGGTTACAAAGTTCCGGACTTGCAGTTACTTGAGAATGCCCTGGATCATGCCTGGAGCAATATCATGCATAACTGTGACGTCCTTCAGTGACCCAGATCTCAGCCACAGGATCCATTCTACATCAATTTAACAACATATTATCCAGACTAAGGCTGTCTTGAAGTCTAAATCCTTTTATTATCCTGTAACTCATCAGCTACTTAATGACATATTTTGTGCCTTAGGGAATCAGTTGCAAACTATTCCCTCCATAAAAATATAAGAGATTTTGGCTGGATGTGGCATGCATTACGAATCTGGACAGGCTCCCAGATATATCACATCCGGCCAAAATCCCTTATATTTTGGGACGGAGGAAATATGTTGCATGGTTCCTTGCATTGCACATTTCACCGAGTGGGACGCCCAAACATAGTAATTCTTCCGATGGCATGTATACAACGAACAGCCTTCAGAGACCATGTTGGTCCTAGGTATTTTGAATTGCTTTAACCTTTATTATCAAAATGAATAGCTCACAGTAGTGACTCCCATTTTAAAAAGAGAGACTGTCAGCCTGTGTAAAATAATAAGTTTCTTCAGACCTATTATAATTTAGGGGCCATTAGTTGTATCGTTCTATTTTAGTTTTCTACCATTCAACTTCACAGCTCACCATGTTTCTCTAGTTGAAAAAAATGCACTCTTTCCTTGTTGTTAACGATTTAATGATGCCTAGTTCTCATATAGATGGTCAAAAGTCCCGCCCGACAAGGCACGGCCCACAAGCCATCGGGCCGGCACGGCCTGATCGGCACTTCGTGCCGGGCCGTGCTGGCCTATGGGCTGCACCTCCCGCCCAGGCACGGCACACCAGCTGTCGGGCCGTGCCGTGCCAGCTCGAAGGCACGGGTGGCCCATCGGGCCTTTTTTTAAATAAGTCTATTTTTCATCCCTCCTCTTTGGGCTGTTACATATGTATAGTTAAAATAAGTCTATTTTCCATCCCTCCTCTTTGGGCTGACATATGTATAGATAAAATAAGTCTATTTTACGTCCCTATTCTTTCATCCATGGCATATAATATGTCTATTTTTACTCCCCTATTTTTTTGTGTATCGGGCCTGGCTGCCGGCCCATCATGCCGTGCAGGTGGAGGGGCCCAGGCATGGCCCGGTGGTCGGGCCAGGCCCGTGCGCCGTGCTGTGTTTGGGCCGGGCCGTCGGACCTCATGCCTTTTGGCCATCTATAAGTTCTAGGCTCGTTCAAGGGGTAAAAAGAAACAGTGCACCTTCTATCGTTATTCTACTTATTGTCATATCTGCTTTTCTGCTCATAAGTGTAGAGGCAGGAAGCTACAAGTTTGGGATTTTTGAACTTGTTGAGAGGACAGTGTCGCTTGTGTTTTTTTTTTCATAAGTTGTAAAACCACTTATCCTTTTGTATAAAATTTAATTTTGTGTTTGTAGGAGAATCGATCCGAGGACACACTTGGTGCCTTGGAGGTGCCTCTGGCTCTGTCCTATGCTGTTCGGCCACGTCCTGCTAGCAAGGTATATCCATGTTGTGAAAATTATATATACAAATGTTCTTCAACGGTTTGGCTTGTTTGACTGTCTACTGCTTAGGAGATTTGGGCCTTGTTTTAGATAGATGGTGCATTTTCTCTGTGGTTTTTCTTCTTCTCTTGAACATGCAGGAGAGCTGAATTGCAAAAACACACACACCACACAACCTTCACACACTAATTTACACGAGCCTGGAAGGCTGGAACAAACAAAGAATGACCTCCGGTGACATAGTTAACCTATAGTTGGGAGGACTTTAGACCCAGCCAATCACCACAGATGGGCCTCCTCAGTTTTCATCCGGAGAACGTCCAGCACCCTGGAAGGAGTGCCCTCAAAAAAACACAAGCATTTATGTGCTTCCACAATCACCATGCTCCCAAGATGATAAGTGAGTTCAGCCTTTAGATATTTGGTGTGCAGGTCTTTAATTCGTAGATTTAAGGTGGGAATAGGATTGTATAACATAGAGCTGTTCCTACTTGCTTTGTGGGAATGGAATAAAGGGGTTACACAGGAATAGGTTACGGCCGTGTTTAGTTCATTGTGAAAAAAAAAATTTTCGACGTATACGGATACACATTTGAAGTATTAAACGTATACTAATAAAAAAAATTACAGATTCCGCCTTTAAACTACGAGACGAATCTATTAATCCTAATTAATTTATCAATAGAAAATATTTAATGTAGCACCATATTGTTAAATTATGGCACAATTAGGCTTAAAAGATTCGTCTCACAATTTACATGCAAACTGTGTAATTGGATTTTTTTTCGTCCATATTTAATGCTCCATTTACCTTATTCGGATAAGTCAGATATATATCTAGGATTGCAGGTGCTGTCAGCTGTGACAGTACACATGTGGGTACAGGAATACTCCCTCCGTCCAAAAAAACAAACCTTTGTTTCCGTGTCCAACATTTGACCGTATGTCTTATTTGAAAAAATTATGAAAAAAATTAAAAAGATAAATCACGCATAAAGTATTAATCATGTTTTATCATCTAACAACAATAAAAATACTAATTATAAAAAAAATTTATATAAGACGGACAGTCAAACGTTGGCACGGGAACCCACGGTTTGCTTTTTTTTTTAAAGAACGGAGGAAGTAGGCTTTTCAGGTGTGATATCCTTTTTGTTAGCAGATGTGTACATAATTAATATTCTGGCCAAAGCTGGCCACAGCAGTCGTGTCTTCAAGAACGAACCCCGAAGCTGGCCGTTACTAATCAACTCAATCATCGAAGAAGCACGGATTTGGGTCGCTGCAGGGATCGAGCTGCCTCCAGCTGGTAGTTTAAGCGCGGTAGCTCTGCTAGGTCACAAAGGTGGTTGGGAGGAATCCGTGTAATTTTTCTTTGGGCGGTATGTTAGTATGGCCGGATGTTAGAACTATCTCCTCCTTAATACAAAGATGGTTTAATCAACATAAAGTTGATCTTACTGAATTAGCATTGAAATTTGTTGTGAAATAGACGATTTGTTGAAAAGTTTTACTGCACTGTGATCTATGTTATTGTTATATACTTGTAAGGTTCATATATCTATTTATCTATCTATCTATTATATTATTATGACAGCTTTGAAAGAATACATCACGTTCACTGAGAAGGCTAGAAATTCCTACATTAATCGAAGAAAAAGAGAAAAATATGAACCGTTAAATCATGATGTGTCTGTTTTATAACGTTGAGATTGATTAGATATCTATAGTAAAGGAAACTATCTAGAGAAATTAATCCTACTCAGACTTGGTAGAAAAAGTTTGCTACTCTACGCAACAAAACAGAAATCATGTTGGAGTTATGTCCGGACACTCAATCGGACAAGGTCTCGCTACTACTACATGTATTTCTTTATATAGTATACGTTTTTCTTAATAATATCTATGGTACACGTATACAGATAGTCAGACACCACGAATACAACAGTAACACAAGGCCTCATCTGTATATACGTTTATGGATAAATATATATGGTGGACTGAGGATATATATTATTAGTTTGGTTGATTGATGGTTGATAAAGGGCATCAAAGTTGGCACGTACATGCCGGAAACTCTAATAGGCGATCGATCGCCCTGGCTATGGGGTAGCGATCGCCTCCCCCCTCCCCCCCTCCCTCCCTCTATGTTTTCTTTTTTGGTACCGCATTACTTTCCTATTTTAGTAAATTTATGTACCTAAAGTTTATACACCTAAAGTTTAGAGACCCAAAATTTATAAATCAAAAGTTTATATATCCGATTCAAATTTGAATTTGAATTCAAATATTATATATATATATATATATATATATATATATTATTTCTATACATCTAAATTTTATACACCTAAAGTTTATAGACCCAAAGTTTATAAGTCAAAAGTTTACATACCCGATTCAAATTTGAATTTGAATTCAAATATTTTTTATATATAGTATTTCTATACATCTAAAGTTTATACACCTGAAGTTTATAGACCCAAAATTTATAAGTCAAAAGTTTACATAACCGATTCAAATTTGAATTTGAATTCAAATATTAGTTTATAGACCCAAAGTTTATAAGTCAAAAGTTTACATACCCATTTCAATTCTGAATTTAAATTTAAATATTTATGGTGTAGTAGAAAGAGAAAAAAGAGAGGAGGAAGGGGGGAGAGGAGGGAGCGACGGAGGTAGGGGAGGGGTGGGGCCCATTAGGCGTACCCCGTACATGCAGCCTGTTACTGCCCAGACAGCAACAAAATAATTCTGAAAATAAAATAAATTATGAAGAACAAATAAAATAAATTTAGAAAACAAATAAATAATTATAGGAGTTCAAGTAGAAAAATAATTTATAAATAAAAAATATCGAATGAAAAATATGGAATTTTCAAAAAAAAACATCTATAACACAGATGACAAATGACATTAAAGAAGAGATAAGTAATAGTTCTGTAAAGGAGTAGAATGGTGATGGTTGATGGGACATCTAAAAAGTATTAACAAAACCCCAAATTGAATTCCAAAGACTATTAAAAGGAGGGACGACGGACATGTTGTTAAGCAATACGGTCATGACGGTTGGCAGGACTTCTAAAAAGTAAAAGGTAAACACCCAATTATAATCATGTCTGATTTTAAAATCTTAATGACAGTAAAGAGGGGAAGCAGCAGATGAGCTGTAAAGCAGTACAGTGGCAAAGCCCCAGATGGTTTGGCGGGACTTCTAGAAAGTAAAAAAATTGACCCACACGATAGTTATGTTTGATTTTTAAAATCCCAGTGACAATAAAGAAAGGAGGCAGCGGATGGACCGTAGAGGAGTATAGTGTCAGTGTTTGATGGGACTTCTCAGAATTATAAAAATGAAACCCAACAAGATAATAAACTCTCAAAACTACAAAATCTAATTTTAAAATTCAATGATAATCATGTTCGATTTTAAAATCTCAATGACAATAAAGAGAGGAGGCAACGGGCAAGCCGTAGAGTAATACGGTGGCAAAGCCGCTGACGGTTTGGCGGGACTTCTAGAAAGTAAAAACAAGGACCCAAACGATAATTATGTTCGCTTTTTAAAAATCCCAATGATAATAAAGAGATAAGGCAGTAGACGGGTCGTAGAGGTTTATAATAACAGTATTTGACGGGACTTCTCGAAATTATAAAAACAAAACCAATGTGACAATATAAGGTCCAATTTTAAAGGTTCTAAGAAGAATGAATAGAAACAGTGATAGATCGAGCATACAAATAAAGAAGGGGTGACAAAAGTGGCGTAGCAACTGGTGTGACTTTTAGTAAAAACTATAAAATTAGAAATACGGGAATGATAAGGATTGGTCTTTCAAAGTTTTAAGATAACGAGATAACTACTTAATAAATTTTAAGTAAAATCATATTAAAATATAGATAATTTTGTATGGGTGCTAGGCACGCAATTGCACGGATCACCCAAGTTGACACTAGAAAGGAACAGGTACATCGAAAGTACTTATTGACTTCAAATAATTTTTCAGGATATTACATATGACATCATTCGGAACAATTTGTGGCCGAAACTGGAAAGTTACAGGTTGTACTGTAATCCGAGCCCTAGTGTATCTTCTGTGGTTCCTTTGATCATTCTGAAAACCAGAGGCTTTGGAAGATACTGTATCAACAGGAACTACCGGTGAATCAGCACAGGGTGGAGGAACCGTTTTTGGTCCTGAAACTCGGTCAAAACCATACAGCTGCGCAGGGTGGAGGAGCACTTGCAATCACAGCTGAGGAATCGATCTTTTCACAATCCCTTTTGTTCCGGTTGTGCAATCGGGACACACACTGCTGGGGAATTATGATGTTGCCGGCGTCTCCGTCTCGGGTCCCAGCAGTGGAGCACTGACGTTTCCACAGGGGTTGCACAGCCAGGGCCCCAGGGCTCAAGCCATGTCAGACACTTTTGCCGGCCTCTCCTCTGGCGCCGCCTTGACCTCGTCGCTGCAAACGAAGAACATGTAGAATCCTGCAAGAATTGTGAAGACGGACATAGCCCACACGACAACGGCGACTGGGAAAGGCATAAGCGCAGCTACTCTGTAGGTGAACAAGATTGTGAGCACCGTGGAAAGGACCCAAACACCGGCTTTGACATGGGATCTGCGGGGGGAGCTGCGAGGCAAGCTCTCGAACAAGCGGAGCGCGCAGAAGAGCGAGATGAGCATGAGGAAGGCGGCCAACACAAACGCGACTGACCAGGGGTCACGCCGCGAATGGTAGATAGCTGCGCCGCAGTTGATGGCAAGGATGGTGAAGGCGAAGGCCGATGTACACGACGAGCTGTCTTTGCTAGGATCCGAGGAGCATGATGGTTCGTCGGTGCATTTGCCGGAACCATCTAGTGCCTCGTAGTCAGAGATCGGTGGAGCTTCCCTGCGGAGACTCGACATCGTCGACGCTTCTGCCTTCGGCGTAGGAAGGGATATCTAGCTTACTGATGTTTGGAGTTCAGAGAGTGCCCAGCAGGCATCATGCCTCTGCATATATAAGTCTTTACTCTGCATAATAGAACATGATTGTTTCCGCGTTCTCTTTTCCGGGAAAGTGTTTGTTTCATTTTTTTCCCCGGGAATACGCGTTTGACCGGGCATCGCGCGTCGTCGCCGTTACAGGGAGGCGAGCAGAAATGACCGTGACAATTTGACAGCATGAGCCTCTCGGGATCATGGGATGTGATGCGTAGTACTCCGGGAACTGGAAGGACGATCAGCGACGCCGGAATCCCACGGGCAAACCCGCATAGCAGAGGCGTCATGTCTGACGGCGGAGCTTCGGCCAGCGAACGGGGACAGAGGCGCGAGGACTGCGGGTTTCCCCCGGCACGTTTTATGGGTTCATGGAGCGTGGGCGGACACTGGGACAGTGACAGCGGTCGTCGGCTGCAGAAAACTGTGAATTACTTGAGGCCTTGTGGTGTGGGGAATGATATTGCCTGTTTTGACGGGAACCTAACGGAGACCGAGGAGAATAGAGATCCAGTATTCCAGTTAATCAGTTATGTTAGTGCCTGTGTTGGGGCAGCGATCAGCTTTGCAGAAAGGATCCGGAGCAGCTGAGGCCCATCAGATGCGTGAATTCAGGTGAGTGATGGAGATCGATGGTTATCATGGGCTAATTTGGCTCATGAGGTTTTGCTGCCGCAGCATGGATCGATGGAGTCAGCTCAGCAGCCCCAGAGGAGGAAGATGAATTTTACGCCGTTATAACTTCGTGGAGTGTGAACCGTTTGCGAAATTTCTTCGAAGTTACGGGAAACGTGCTAGCAGGTAGTACAGAGCAATTTCCTGGGGTGTTACAGTCGCCGTGACGGAACAGAAGAGTGTCTTGACCTTCTTCTGCTAAAGTCGCCCTTTGGTTTCTTCCGTGAAGGTGCTCGCCATACGGGCTCATCTTTTCTCGCTTATACTTATATTTATTAGATAAAATTTAAATTTTTAATTTTAAATTTAAAGTTATTTTTTATTTTTTTATTGAAGTTTATTTTTCAACCTTTATTTTTTAATCACTAGGAACACATATATAAAAATTTTATTTACCAATTATTTTTCGTTTGCTAATATGCCATAAGGGAAACGAAATGGTCGGTTCGGATAACATGAAGACAAAAATAACAATAAAGAAAATCTAGAAAAATCAAAACAAAGTGGATGTAAAACAAAGAAATATGGGCGTTTGAAATACAGAAGAGGGGTGCTGTTATGCACATTACTCACTAATGTTCGTATCTTGGGCTCGGTACTTCTGTCCACCAATTTTCGAACAAAGGATTTTGTGGGGGAAAATGTAGCATTTAACTCATGTAGAAAATTTTCCTAGTTGGTTTTTTGGACCAAAGGATTGGAGCTTTCAAAATTATATGAAACTCCATTGGAATTAGGGGTGGATGTCGAGTTGGCTCAGCTCGGTCTGGCTCGTTATCCTAACGAGTTAGAAACCAAGCTCGGCTCGGCTTGTCTGCAAGCTCGAGCTAGCTCGTTTAGCTCGTGAGCTTTGGGGAGAAAGCGAAAAGGGGAGGAGAGGCGCCTGGGGAGCGGCGTGAGCGGCGACATCCAAGGCGGCGTCGGGCGCCGGGGAAGAGCGGCGACATCCACGGCGGCGCCGAGCGCCGGGGAAGAGTGGCGTGGGCGGCGGCGGTGGTCGCTGCCTCGCTGGGGGAGAACGGCGCGGGCGGCGGCATCCGCGGCCGCGTTGAGCGTTGGGGGAGACCGGGAGAGTGGCGCGGGTGGCGGCTCTGCCTCACTGGGGGAGAGTGGCGCGGGCAGGACACGATGGTGCGGGCTGGCGGCGGGGAGGAGTTGAGAAGAGAACGAGAGAAGAGGATGGATCGGCCACGCGCACTAGGGTTTTTTTTTTGGCTACCGAGTTGGGCTGTTGGGCCTCCATTCTCTGCCAAAATCCAATTCCAAAGGCCCACAGCTCATGTGCCCTGGCTCGTTAAGGCTCGCGAGCCGACTCAAGCTGGCTCGTTATCTCTAACGAGCTGAAATGCCAGCTCAGCTCGTTAGGAAAATCAAACGAGCCGAGCAGAGCTTGTCGCGAGCCGAATGAGCTAACGAGTCACGACCTTCCAATCTACCCCTGATTGGAATGACTCAATGCATGAAGATTTTGAAGACCTCATGAAAATTTTCTTTTGATCATATCTCATAACTCATCCAATTCCAAGTTTTTTCCCTTATGCTATCCAAGTAGCTATTTATTTCCTTTTTTATGCTTTCTAATCCTCTTTTTATACATACACTAATACTAAAATCATGTTTTTCCTATATATGTGTTTCACCATTCCTGCATTTGAAAAGGTCCTGTGAATACAAATGTGCGTGGCAATTTTTTTTAGAAACACCGTACAAATACAGGCGCTCACAACACGCATACCCTATCTCTATAAACACCACCGGAAGACTGAGCCGGTATATCTTGAGATTGATAAAATTACCACAGATGTCTTGTTGTCGATGAGTATATTATCTAGCATAAAAAATAATTAGCTGCAAAATACGAGCATCCCGTATCAAATTTAGGCCTTGAACCTGACAATTTATATGTCTGCGAGGGTGTTTGATGTTCCAACAATATTTCAACCATCTAAAGGAAGGGCACGTGTGCACGCGAGCAAAATGGTGGCACAAATGTCCATACCTTAAATTTGGGAAAAATATATTTTACACTTCAAAGAATTTTAACATAGCACATAACTCCCTAAACTTTTTTTTCTCATTTCACACATCAAACTATTGAAAATGATTCACTTTACTTCCTAAATATTTTTTTATTTCTTCTTATATAAGTTATATTTTGCACTATAGGATGATAACAGATGTAAAACAACTTACGTCTCATTTTTTTAAAAAAAAATGAAGTTGTCATTTTTATATAGGTTGGAAGCACTAAAACTAATTTACACAACAAGATTTAAAAATTCAATCAAATAGTCGTGAAAGATTGAAAATATTTTTGAACGTTGATAGGGGTGTCATCTGTGGCTCTTGAAATACTGATCATTAAAGTGAAAAAAGATTAAAAAAAGTTATTATGGAGTAAAGTGAACCATTATAAATAGCTTCAGGGTAAAATAAACCAAAAATAGTTAAAGGGTTTTAGTGATATAATAAAATAGTAGTTTGAGAGAGTAAAAATGCATTTTTTCAAGTTTTTATTGAAAAGTTGTCTACACGTTTTTCGTTGCTGAAACACCATCTGAAATCTAAACCCATGCTTAGTTCTCCCTTTCTGTTTTTTGTTAACAGAGAGCATAGAGTACTGATATCTTATTTGCCAAATGGGTTATAATTATAGTGTAAATAGCCAAAATGGTCCTCCGATTTTCATGTAAGGCTCGGTTTGATCCTTCATGTTTCAATCTATTTATATTACTGGTCCTTTAAGTTTACATTTGAGATCATGCTTATCCTTGGAGCCACTTAAAAGCCACATGTCTAAACAGAACCAACAGCTCTTTTGATAAACGATCTTATACCTCCTGCCTCATTGACATATATAAGAGAAAAAAAACAAAAAAGCTTTACCATTCAATGAAACTGTATGACGAGAACCCCCTAAATTCTCAACTTCCTTTTGAACATACATGACGTTTTATATATATAATGCATAATAACTTATGTAAAACAACAATAATTATGTAGTTCTAAGTGTATACAATAGATAATGTTAAAATAATGGAAATTACATTTGCGTGCCATTTATTCATCTTGTTTTTCTCTTTTCTGGTGTATGCAAATTAACGGCAAAAAGAACAGTTTCTAATAGAATATTGACTATAAATGGCCATGTGACATATTAAGTAGGTTAAAAAATGATTTTAAGCCAAAATAAATATTTAGATAACCTATATAGTCAAAATTAAGCATTCGATGAAACTTGAGGGACTATATTGACTATTCACCCTAACTTATAAGAGGTGAGATTAGGACGTAGAAATGAGTGGAGAGTTTGAATAAAATAAGGTGAGAACAGAGAAGAATGTGTAGCTGGTACTTCATTAAATAGTAGGTATTCACCGGTTTCAATTTATTTGCCGTTCTAATATTTAAAATTTTTATTAAAATACTTATCGTTTTTATATCTCAAACCACTTGTAAAGGTGTTTTTTTCTTCCAACATTAATGCAACCATACTAGTATTAGTGCTCTCACGTCGAAAATATTGTTATGATGTAAAAAGAGTAGCAATTTAATTTACCAAATTTCCTAGTGTGAGATTTTGCTAAAACGACGAATACAATTAAAAAATAAGTAAGATATTTCATGATCCCATGAGGCCCAAGAGTAGAGTAAAGAGCCGCAGCATTCCAGATGTCCGGCCTGTTTGTCTTGTCCGGGAAACACGTGGCCGAGCCCACATGTAACATCACGAGAGGCCTAGTTGTACAACATTGGCCCACAATAGGTAGGAGTACAATTCACAGTCCTAACTGTGTCACTAAACTATGTTTTTTAGCTGATTGTGTCACGAAAGGAATAAGTTCACTTTGTAACCCTAAATCTAATCCGTGACCCTAAACCATAAAACCGGATATCTTGACCCCCATTCCCCCAACTCTTAAAATCGGTAGACCCCCTCAGCGGTTTTGATGGTGGTTTTGCTGATGGTCCACGTGGTATCCCAGTCATCAAATAAATTAAAAAGAATAAAACGGGCCCACCTATCATCTTCCTATCTCACTTCTCATCCGATCAACCCTTTCTCTCGCCCCTTTTCTTCTCGGCGTGACAGCCGCAGCACCGGGATGATGATGGGCGGCGGCAGGGCTCTCCTCACACCCTGGCCCTTTTCACCCCGACGCTGGTGGCGGAGTGGTCGGCCGAGCGGCTTCCTCGCTGGAAGTCGTCAATGGGCCGAGGCAGCGGGCAGATGTCAGGAGGAGGGGGCGGCGCATGCGGCGTTCTCCGCATGCGAAGGCGGTCCTCAAGGGCCTCGGGCGCGACGCGGAGGTGAGCGGCCACGGCCGGGGCGACGCTCCGTGTGGTGGGACCGTGGCATGGCCGCCTCGCGTGTCCCGATCCGCAGTGGCGGTGTTGCTCGGCAGCTGTAGCGCCCGTTCCGTCGTGGCGCCTAGCGGGAAAACTATCTCTTAAAAACCCTATTTGTGAAATCTGTTTCTTTGCTTATTGTCTAGTGTTCGCGCCATCTCAGATCTCAAATCCCCGATCTATAATCAAAGTTCAATCCCGAATCCAAATCCTTCCCAAATCAAATCCCTCCGCAAAAGTCTAATTTGCCTCCCTCGGGTTCGATGGGCCGAATTCCTCTCGGCCCATCTCCCCCTCCCTCCCTCTCTCTCTCTCTCTCCCTCTCCCTCTCCCTCTCTCCCTCTCCCCCGCTCTGCCCGTGCACTGCACACGCGTGCGCGTGAGCCGGGCCGAGCCGAGCGCCCTCCACCCTCCGCCCTCGCTGCCGCTTCCCGCCGACACCGCCGAAATCACCGCGCTGCCCGTTGCTTCCCGCGCGCGCGCGCGCCGTGATGGCCAACCGGCCAGTCGCCGCCGCCGTCAGCGCCTGCCGCGCCTGCCCCGCGTCTGCCGCCCGTGTCGCCGCTCCATTCCAAACCGCCCCGCCGTCATCGCCGTCGTCACCGACTCGGCCCCGTCTCTCTCCGCGCGCTAGCCTCCAAGGGACAGAGGCAGAGCTCCCCCCCTGCCGCGTCGCCCTCTCTCCCTCCTCCTTTTCCCCAAAGAGGCAAGGGGGCAAGCCCCTTTTTCCCCCTTCTTTTTTCCCTTTCCCCGACCACCGCCGGCGTCACCACCTCTGCGCCGCTTGACCGCTCGCGCCACCCGCCTCATCTCCTTGACCGCCCCAAGGTCGGTTTCCAAACCGACATGGCCGTCCTATAAACCCAAGCGCCTCCCTTCCTTTTTCCCCTCCCAAATCTTCCCCGTTTTCGCCCGCGCCATTGCCGTCCCTCTGTCTCTCTCGCCGACCACCGCCGTCGCGTGTGCCGGAGGAGCCGGTGCGCGCTAGGACGCGGAAGGGGACTCCGGGCGCACCCTCTCCTTCCTCTTCCCCGGCCCGAGGCCGGAGAGATCACTCCCGTGCCGTCGGCCTCTCGTCTCTGCGCCCCGTCCGCACGGTATTGCATCTCCCCGTTCTCCCTCCTCAATCAATCTCTTCCCCTTAGTTTTCGGTAGTAGCATGTGTAGCCTCCCCGTAGCTAGCTGGCGCCGCCCCGACCGTTGCCGCCGCTCGCTGTGTGCTCGCCGCCGTCGCCGCCCGTGCTCCGTAGCGCCCGCTCGTCGCCGGCCTCGCTCGGCGTAGCTCCGCCCAATCCGACGCTAGCAACGGATTCCCGTAGCCGCGTAGATGCTCTCACCGCCGGGAATCGGCCCCTCGTGACCTCGTCGCCGTTTCCCCCTTCCCTCGCCGCTGGTTGCTGCCGTCGCAATCCGCCACCGTCGAGCTCCCTCCGGTGAATCCGAGCCGTTGGCTCGTCTCCCCTCGTCCCGGGCAACCCCCCCGTGTGCTCGCTTTCGCCTGTATCGCCGTGGCTCGGTCCGCCAATCGCCACCGCCGTCCGCCGTCCGTTCCGGCCGACATCGTCGTCTACCTCCCGCCGGCCCGCGTGGCTGCCACGTCGGCGCCACCTCGGCCGCGACCGGATCAGCTGACCCGGCCAGCCGCACCCTCCGTTTCCCCCTCCCTTGTGCGCGCGGTCCACCGCGAGCCGTGAGGCTGCGCGTGGGCCCGCCGCACCGCGTCCTCCGCGAACCGCGCGCATGCGCTGCGCCTCCCTCCCCAAACCCTAGCACGCCCCGCGTGCACCTCGCTCACGGTGAGCCGAGTCGCCGACAAGCGGGTCCCACTCGAGACCACGCGGGATGGACCCGGCCCACCGGCTCTCTCTCTCTCCTCCCCGCCCACGCGCGCGCTTTGGGCCGCCTTCTTGGGCCGGCCGGCCCATTAAGCTCGGCCGAGCCGCCCCTTTCTCTCGGGCCGCGCCCTAGCCGCCCGAGGAAAGTCTAATGTCCCTCCCTCCTTCTTTTCCTTTCTTTTCTTTTTTCAAAAAGGATTTAAATAAATCCTTTTCCTTTAGACCAAAAATCCAATAATCTTAGAAATTCAATATCTTCCCAACCGTAAGTCCGTTTGACTCCGTTCAACTTCCAAAATTCCTCAAATCTCAAGATCTATTTAATGGCACGCTTAGAGGTCAATAATAGGGCTTTATTTTCGCTGTTTACTGAGTTGTCCCGTTTCGCGTGTAGTTTCGGAGCCCGAAGACCCGCAGTGCGAGGATTTCGAGGATCAAGCTCAAGATCTCGAGCAAGGCAAGCCACCTTTGAACATCTTGAACCTATATTTGAACTTAATTATGTTGCTTGAAAAATATTATGCATTGATAGGATCGCACTTAATCTGCTTGTCCCGTCTGCAAGGCAGATTGGCGGAGCTACCTAACTTGTTACATTTGACCCTTCCTTTGTTAATTGTTATACCATTGTCACGACCGGAAATAACCCAACGGGCGTTCCTTACGTGCGTGCATTATTCCTTGTCCCAGGAGGCAAGGTACACCAAAAGTTGATACACTTCAGAGTTTAACAAGCGGAAGCGTAATTAATTAATTTATTACATGGGCGGCGAAGACCCAGCACACAAGAAGACAAACAAAAAACAGCGGAAGACTAGGGCGACGACCACAGGCGCTTGACGGCAGGCACGAGCTAGACACCAAAACCTTCATCTTCCAGGAACTCCTCTTCTGGGTTTGGGAAAAATTGAGCAAGACTGAGTACAACCACCGTACTCAACAAGACACACCCACAAGTGCAGAATAAATGTAAGGGAGTACAAGGGAGCCATAATATAGGGGGGTTAGGGTTTGCAGTAAACAGCATTAAAAGACACTTAGTTGCTCAAAGCTAATTTGTAAACACGGTCCTAGAGCTATACAATATTATTAATCAAGGCCGTGAACCCACACGAACCTGCCTTAACCCAAGGCCTAAGATGGTTCAGACCGAACTGGCAACCCGACGTGGGTCCCAGCTCGTCCCAAGCCAACCCAGGCCAACCATTCCACATTTTAGTTGTTAAGCAGGTTTTAAGAATTAAAAACACTAACTTGGGTACATTGCTCGGCTTGCCCATAACCGAGGGCGCGGCTATTCGAATAGATTATACTCTGATCAGAGGTGTACATCTTTACCCACAAGACACATCTTCCTCACGTGTAGCCACGTGCCACATACCACCACGGTATACGGACGGAAGACGTGACATAGTTTCCAACCCATCCTAGCCATAGACAAGAGTATCGACCCAACCCCACCTACGGCCGGAACCCCCGGGACAGGTAGGCAGGACTGAGCCCCTAGCAGCAGGACACCGGCCCTGTGCCATAACATCTCTACTACCGGGCCGCAGCTCGTGTAGCCTTCATTTGTCCTAGAGATGTCCATCGACCCCCGACTTCGTCCATCTCCATCCGTGTACTTTTGTTTATAACCAGACTGAGCCACAAACTAAGCCTTACCCACTAGACATGTGGAAGTACGGTAGTGCTTTGCAACAGAGGCCCGAAGACCGGTCCTTATATGGCCGAGGTGCTACTATCAAAACCATGCACCCCGAGCCCAGCCTAAAACCATTTTGGGGATTTTGAATAGAGGGGGCGGTGTGAATCCAATTCCACAATAATCAAATCATTCCATAGTGTCCAGGTGATGAGAAAATTCCCAAAGTCTAGAGTTGTAAAACCACCTAATGTTGCCTAATTAACCAGCGAAGCATCTACCTAAAATCATACTAGTGGTACCATGAGTAGAGTGTCCACTAGTTGGGGTTTTGTTTATTCTAGGGTGAACAAGGAAATAATAACAATAACAATAATAAGGTCATAACAAAGTTAAATAGGCATGGCTAGATAAAACAGTGATAACGCGGGAATTTAAATAAAGCGATAATGCAATAATTTAAATCAAAATAATTTTATAAACTGGGATTCAATATGTTCAAGGATGATGTGACTTGCCTTGCTCGCTTTCCCAACCGTCGGCTTCAACTTCCACGAAGAGCGGATCTCCCGAAACTGCAGCGTCTACACGACCAACGGAAAAGAAAAGGCTTTTACTCTAATAAACTCCACATAACAAGCAGGAACAAAGCACAAAAATGGGTTCTTGACTTCTTAAGGAAAAATTAGAGACTTGAACGGTCCAATTCCGAGATCAAATGGCCAAGTTATGGCCATTTGAAGTTTATATGCTCTTTAAATGAATATTTACGAATTTCTTCATTTAAATTTTAATTTAAAAATGGATTTATTGCGTCAGCCGGGGAGAGGGCGCGCGGACCGGGTCCACGGGAGTGGGACCCACGCGACAGTCTCACGGTCCACGGCGGACCGGGTGCACCCGGCTCACACCGGCCGACGCCGTGGGCCCCACGCGTCAGCCGCACCCGAGGGCGCGGGCGGCTGACGGCCGGGCCCCACGCGGCAGCCGCACGGTGCGACCGAAGGCGGCCACGCCGGCGCAGCGGCGGGAGGCGGCGCCCCCGCGCCCCTATGGTCGCCGGCGGCGGCCATAGGCACGGCGGAGCGGCGGCCGAGAGAGGGGAGGGAAAGGGGGAAACGAAGCGGCGGTCCACGGCTCACCCCGGGTCGACGGCGACGACGGAAACGGCGACCGGAGCGGAGGAAGGCGGCGGCGCGGCTCGGGTGGACGGGGTCGACGGTGCTCCGGCGGTCGGCGACCGAAACGGAGAGGTGGACGAAGTCGGCGAGGATGCGGCGAAGCCGAAGGAGGCGGCGCCGAGGTGGGAGGTGGTCCGGGGCGACGACGGCGGCGGACCGGAGCTCGGCGGCGACGGCGGAGAGAGAGAGCGATGGCGCGAGCTCGATTCCGGCGGGGAGAGAGGGCGGTGAGTGGCGGAAACGGTGGTGGGGAGCTCGGGGAGGGTTTATATAGGGTTGGGAGTGAGAGAGGGCGGCCGGAGGAGGGGGAAATGGGCGCGGGAGACCCGGCCACCATTAATGGCGCCGGCGAGGTTAGGGGAGCGGTTTCCAAACGAATCCGAGGGAGAGAGGGAGGGAAAAATGGGGGGAAAGGGGGAGGGGATCCCGGGGAATAATTCCCCCCACTTTATTGCGCGCGGGGACGGCGGGAGGCGGTGGGATTCGCGGCGGCGGCGGCGCTAGGGCGCGGGCGAGGCGGCGGGAGCGGCGGGAGGAAGGGGATGACGGGTGGGCCCCACCCGTCAGCGAGGGTGGCGGGGGGGCCCGCCCGTCAGCGGCGCGCGCGCGGGGAGGAGGCCGAATGGGCCGCGGGGAGAGGAGAGGGAGGGGGAAGGAGATGGGCCGAGCCGGCCCAAGGGGGAGAGGGGGGGGAAAAAGGACTTTTTAGTGTTTTTCTTTTTATAAAACCATTTTAACTTTGTTTATTTCTTAATAATTATTATTTGTGCTCTGAAAATTCCACTAAAATTTATTTACGCATTTTAGGCTTTTAAGAAATATACAAAAATCCTCCAAGCCTTATTTGACTTTTAACTTTGCACATTTTAATTGTTGGAGGCTTGCACACGGATTTTAATTATTCTAGGCATAATTTAGAGGATGTATTTTAGAGTCGTTTTGGGACGTGACAACCATGTTCCCTTGTAACCACCTAGTTGCGCCTCGGTAATCGTGCACTCTGCACGAGTATCGACGGTCGCCTTCAAACTTAAAATCTAAGAAACATCTTGGGTAAAACTTGGGTTTTACAAAAGACTTGGAAAACCCGACACCTGGGTCGGTGCTTGCGAACTAAATGAATTTTCAAAATCGCGGACCGGGGAACGTACTGGGTGTACGGTTTCCCGCTCTTGCACTTAAGGACCGTTTCCTTGGAATTTCATCCGAACATAAGACAAGTACGACCACATGGGTGGAATGGGACACCCCTGGCTGAGTAACTAGCTAATCGGGGGAGCCATGATGCCAAGAGACATGTGGATTCAACGGGGTGGTGTCGGGGAGGACCCCCGGGTTTCCTGGCACAGTATGGTCTGGGACCTAATCTGGTGTTGGTCTGGGACCCCTCTCGTTGGCATATGGTGAACCTGTGTCGGCTTTCGAAACGCCTTGTCATGAAAGCCTTAAGGTCTCTAGTCGTGGCCGTTTTGCACGGGCTGGATGATCCGGGTTAGTAATGTCGTGTGGGTAAAGTGTACCCCCTCTGCAGAGGTTATTAAACTGTTCGAACAGCCGTGCCCACGGTCATGGGCGGATGTGAGGTGATTCCTAGCGTAGTTTCATTTGACTACTGCTTTGTGAAATTTGCTGATGTGGTTTGGGATTGATGTTTGGAAAATCTGCGGCTGATGGGATCAGCCAGGCCCGGGTGGCCCTTTGAAAGCTGTTGGCCAGGTGCCAATCTTGATCAATTCAAAAGACTGATACATTGCACATACTCCGACAGGACGAGACGCACTGTCTCATCCGTGTCGTTTGAGAAGCACTCACTTAGTTGTTTCAGAAAAGAGTTTAAATAAAATCAATCGCAAAAACAACAGCCTTTCCTTGAAGCCTGCATTAAACACTTATTTCCCATGGCTTGCTGAGTACTCCTGTACTCAACCTTGCTCTATATAAATAATCCCCCCAGTTGCTGAAGAAGATGAAGCGGATCCCGCTGACGAGGAGTTCTTCCAGGAGCAAGTCGGCTACGATGAGTTTTAGGGTTTCGGCCTAGTTCCCAAGTCGCGCCTGTGATGTGTGGTCCCAGTCTTGGCTTCCGCTTCCCTTTTGTAATGCAGTTGTGAGCTCGGGATCTGTCCGCAGCCCAACATGACTGTACTCCTACTCTATAATAAAGAGACCTCTGTTGCTGTGATATTTTGTCTTCCTGTGATACCATCACTGTTTCTTGGGACTGGTATCGATTAACAGGTTAATTTGGAGCGTCACGGGCTAGTCCCGCTCGGGGCTAGTTCGGGGCGTGACAGCAGCGGCCCGACCATCTGCTGTCGCACCTGCGCCGCCTGGGAGCTCGTCTGCACCGGCCATCTGGTGCTCGGCAGGAGCGCATCGGGGAGGGCTCCCTCGGCATCTATAGCGTCGCCGCCCGTCCTCCCGACTGCAGCCGCTCCAGCTCCCGTCCTCCCGACTGTCGCTGCCAATGCCGGTGCTCCAGCCCTTGCGCACCCGCCGTCGCTGCCGTTCCATCGCACATCGGCGTGGACCCTGCCAGCAAAGCCATCTTGGTGCACGTGGAGATGGAGTCGGCGCACGCGGTGAGCCTTGCCCTCCTAGCCTCGGCCTCCTCGCCGCCCTCCTCGTCGGTGCTAAACGGCGCGAGTAGACGGAGCGGCAGCCGAAGGTGGCCCCGACCCCGCCGGTGCAGTTGATGGAGATGTGGTCCAGCGACTCGCGAGCCGTCGGAGACCACACCGATAACCGTGAAGGCAAGGACGACGAGCAGCAGCGCGGGCCACCGCCGCCGTTCCCCTCGTCCTCTCATTGCCATTAGTCTCCGCGCCCGAGTCACCGGCCGCCGCCCTCGGTTCCGCCGCGCCCCGATGCCACCAGCCGCCACCGCTCCCCTTGTCTTCCCGTCGCCACTGACAACGAAGAAGGAGAGAATATAGGAGGGAAATCACCGACAGGTGGGCCCTACTTTTTTAAAAATTTATTTGATGACTGGGATGCCACGTGGACACCACGTCAGCAAAACCGCCATCCGAAACCACTAAGAGGGTCAAATTATACCGATTTTAAGAGTTGGGGGGTCAAGATATCCAGTTTTATAGATTAGGGTCATGGATTAGATTTCGATCGCTTTTGAGGGTCATAAAGTGAACTTATTCCGTCATGAAACATTCAAATTCGAACTGGCCGTTCCGCAGCCACTGGGTTTGTCTATGGACTTTGGAGGGGGGCGCTGATACGCGATTAGTCGCGCGCGCGCAGCGCCTCGCGATCAGCTGCCCCCCCTTAGTCTGTATACTACTATATCCTCCTCTAGCCTATACTACTATATGTATATATGTATATATACTACTATATATATATATATATATATATATATATATATATATATATATATATATATATATATATATATATATATATATATATATATATATATATATATATACACACACACACACACACGTATAAAGTTTGTGTACACGTATACAAAGTATATATATACGTATATATAATTTTTATGTGTACCAAAGAATTGACGTATAAAAAATATACATGTATACAAACTTTTTATACGCGTATGCAAAGTTTGTATATGCGTATACAAACTTTGCATACGCATATACAAACTTTGTATATGTACATATTAAAACCGAGAGAAAAAAATACGAATACAAAATTTGTATACGTACAAATACAAAACTTGGTATACATACGAATATAAACTTTGCATACGTACATCTTAAAAAAACGAAAAAAGGAAGAGACAACGAAGAAAACCAAAACAAAAAGAGAACCGAGCAAAAAGGAAGAGAAACCGAAAAAAACCGTAGAAAACCATAACAAAAGATAACCGAAAAAACCGAAGAAAACCAAACCAGAACAGAACCCAAAAAAAGGAGAGAAACGAAAAAAAAAAGGAAATCCCGCGCGGCGCCGTCCGCCGCCCCCTCCGCGGTCGCCGATTAGCCTTTTCAACTTTGGAGCGTGTTCACTCCATTTACGTAGTAGCCTTTTTATAATATAATAAAACGACATATCCAAAAATCAATAGCTTCATATATTTAAAAACATTCTGTCCTTAAACCTCTTATGTGTTTGTTTTGCATTCAGTAACTAGGATCAAACGTTGAAGCATAGTGTGGTTGTTTTTTTTTTCCCTGATTATAGTCACTCAGACTTCTATTTTTTCTGCTATATCAGTACAAATACTGCACACTCTTGTACGGGTTGTTAAAACACACACTCACAAACTTGGAGACATTCACAAAACAATATAATGTACTTCCTCTCTCTTTCATAATATAATTACGGTAGTGCAGATATTTCGTAACAACAACCTTCATGATGATCGGGCCAAAAATAATTTATAAATGTAAAAAATAAACTTCGATGAAAAACCCTAAAATCTATTTAATTTAAGGTTAAAAATTTAAATTTTGGCTAATAATCGTAAGTATAAGCGTAAGCGGAATGATGAGGCCGGATGACTATAACAACGTGGTTATAGACTTATCATAAAATACTAAAGCAAATTCGTCACTCGCGCGCGTGCATATAGCTACGGCTCTAAAGCAGCGTTGGGCAAAGTCATCGCTCCTCTACCTACAGTAAAAGATGAGGCCACAGTAAATTTCATCTTACCCGATATTTTTTCTAGTTACTTTAAAAATTAAAAATTACTTAGGTTTTAACACTGATATTTTAGTAGCACGGAACCAAACAAACCCTCAAGCTCATAGAATTTCCTTCGCGTTCCTTCATGTCAATGCCAGAGCAAATATGCACTGTTCTATAAACTTCTCCACGGATTACGGATAGAACGCCGTATGTTCCGGCGTTTTCTGAGCAGTGGCATCTTCATGACGCCGACCTATACATCCTAGCGAAATCCGTGGGGAACGACACTGTCCATAAAAGTGTGTGAATTGTTTTGGGGAGAAAAGGGTTTGGAATTTCAAAACAGCCGCTATATATAAACATAATAAGAGCAAGTTTAATAGTATAGCCACCTATTGGCTCTAAATTATTTATAGTCAATTTAATAGCTAATTCATACAATAGTTACCTATAACATGTACTACATAATTAATGTCTGGTCCTACCTATCATACATATATATATTTTGGACTTTGTGCTGCAGCTGGCTATAAATCTGTAGCTCGCTGCTCTTTTAACTCCTTATAATAGGGTGCTCCTAGAGCGCACACGCGCCAGCAATTTTGCTGGCGCGCACTAGGCCCCCTTCCGGCACCTTTTTTTTTCCTAAGCTCCTTTTCTTTTTTTCGCATTTTTTTTCTGATTTTGGCGTGGCGTTCTTTTTCGCCATTTCCTTCCGGTTTTTTTCAATCTGTACACCTCTTTACAAATGTTGAATTGAAAGTTTTTAATTTTGACTTGAAAGATTTTAAATCTTGACTTGAAAGTTTTCAAAATTTGTGTTGAAAGTTTTTAATTTAAGTTGAAAGTTTTTAAATCTGGGTTGAAAGTTTTCAAATCTAGGTTGAAAGTTTTCAAATATGGGTTAAAAGTTTTTAAATTTGAGTTGAAAGTTTTCAAATCTGGTTGAAAGTTTTAAATTTGAGTTGAAAGTTTTCAAATCTGGTTGAAAGTTTTAAATTTGAGTTGAAAGTTTTTCAAGATGAAAAGTTGAAAGTTTTCAAAATTTGACTTAAAAAATCAAATTTCGAGTTGAAAGTTTTCAAACTTGGGTTAAAAATTTTCAAATCTAAGTTAAAAGTTTTTAGAATTTGACTTCACGTATAAATTTCTTTTCAATCTGTTACTTTAAAAAAAATCTTTAGAAATAAACAAATCTTATCTTAATTATCTTAACTAATGGATTTTTTATAAGCTAAAACCAACGGAATTAGAGCTAAATGGAAAAAAAGTAAAAAAAAAAAGGCGCCGACGCGCGCGCGTCCGTGCCAATTAGCTTCGCCGCTTAAAATATGCTTATAGCTGACATACAGTATGTTATTGTACCTGCTCTAAGATACACGTTGGTGCTAAAAGTTGGTAATGGCTTCCCTACTCGGGAGGAGGGTACCGGTACGCAAAACGAAGCACATGTTATTGCATGATTAATTAAGTACTTTTTAAAAAAAAGATTAATATAATTTTATAAAATAACTCTTGTATAGAATTATTTTGTAAAAAACACATCGTTTAGCGGTTTGAAAAACGTGCACGTGAAAAAAAAACATAGCCTAGCTATGTATATGGCATAATTGGCATAATCCAAAATTACAATTTACAAATTACTTGCATGTTAAATCGGGATGGTTAGCCACAAAGTCCTCGGCGCCTAGGGTTCTAGGCGACTCGAGGTTTGGTTTCTCGCGTTAGGGTTTTGGCTTCGTTCTCCCTGTGCCTTCTTCCTCTGCATTGCACCCAGCCACATCACATTCCCTTGTTCGTGTCCATGTACTTTTCTCCTTTTGGAGCCCAGCCATTCTGCTAGCCCTAATTTTGCTGGTGCTGATCCGGTTTTTGCGGATCGGCGTTGGCAAACCTTTCTGGTTCTTTGGGTGGAGGAGTTCTCAAGGCGTTGGGGATGGAGGCGGTGGAGGGGATGATGGAGCGGATGAAGTTATCGATGGCGGAGAAGAAGGGCATTAGGGTTCAGGCGGAGGGTTCAGGTAGTCAGCTGGCTGCTCCACAGGCGGTTGGGAAGGTGCTAGCAGAGAAGTTAGTGGGAGCGGATGGTCTTGCCCAAACGCTGGGAAGGATATGGTGCCCGATCAAGGGAGTTATGTGTAAGGATCTTGGTGAGAACCATTTTTTGTTCACCTTCCTTCAGGGGTCAGGGAAGAAGAGGGCGCTGGATGATGGCCCATGGATGTTTGGGAAGGATTTGGTGGTGTTGATAGATCTAGATGAATCAAAACAATTGAGGAGATAGAGTTTGTGTCTATTCCTATCTGGATCCGAGTGATGAAGTTGCCTTGTGGTATGATGAATAGGTGTACGGGGAAGGCGATAGGGGATGAGGTAGGAACATTTTTGGAGATGGATATGGATGAGAATTGTACTGCTGTGGGAAGATTTTTACGTATCAAAATCCGATTGGATATTAGAAAGCCATTGATGCGGGGTGTCACGGTGATGATTGGGAAGGAGGAGAAGGCTTTATGGTGTCCGTTAGAGTATGAATTCCTGCCGGATTTTTGTTACAGTTGTGGGATTATTGGTCATACCAATAAGATTTGTGAGAAGGAAGTGATGAAAGGTGAACTACCCCCTTTCAATAAACAGTTACGGTGTATACCGAGCAAGAAGAGGAGTGATGATGGGTATGGCGATCGTGGCATTGGTGGGAGACTCCAGTTGGGATGGAGAGCCGGTAGTGGGGGAAGTAGGGAGAGTTTTGGTGGATCTGGAAGTAGAAGTGGATCGGGGAAACCGGGTAGTGATGCGCCGTCGTGGAGGAAGTCTGATCATAAAATTGGGGGGGGGGGGGGTGGAAATCAGCTAAGGTGGGGGAGGAGGAAGTTACTAGTTCTATCAAAGTAGTTGAGAAGCTTGCTGTGAGGCCCAATGTTGGTCGAGCGCTGGTTCTAGAGAAAGAAGTGCACGATCTTGTCCTAGAAGATTTGGTGGTTAATGCGCCGAAGGTGTCTAGTGGGCAGACCAATGATGGGGGAAAGGAGGATGGCTCCAGTATAGTGACTGAGCACAGTGTCATGCAATCCATGCAAAATGATGTTGGGGGCGTTGGGGGAAGTCTTGGGAAGAAGGAAGAGGTGTTCGGGGAGTCTAAGACCGGGGGACGAGCCAAATACAAGAGGAGGTCAAGGGGGGAGGGCCAAGCAGTGGCGCGCGCTTCGGTGGTGACGTTGGAGAGGAAACGCCAGATAGAGGATGCTGTGATGGAGGATGGGGATAGCAAGAAGGCGAAGATCGGTGCACCAGATTGTGACGCGGGGCTGTCGGAACAGCCCTGCGAGACCCAATGTGAGTTGTGGCGTGGAATTGCCAGGGGTTGGGGAACGGCCCGGCAATTTGAGGCCTTCTGAGTCTTTAGAAGGAGATTGACCCCGATATTCTTTTTTGTCTGAGACTAAGATGAACAAGACAAAAATAGAAGGTTTGAGGTGGAAGTTAGGTTTGCTTAATGTGGTGGTGAAGGATTGCGAAGGGCGAAGTGGTGGTCTCGCGATCTTTTGGCGCAGAGGTATTGCTTTCACTCTGCGGGCAGTGTCTCGTTTGTACATTGATGGCGATGTGGTTGGTACAAATGGGCTCACTTGGCGGTTTACGGGCTTCTATGGTGAGCCGAAGTCGGATCAGCGGGAGGTGTCTTGGAAAGCTCTCAGGGTGCTGAACGCAGCTGGACAGAACCCGTGGTTATGCATGGGTGATTTTAATGAAATTTTGATGAATGGGGAGAAGGAGGGTGGCCATCCAAGATCTCAGATTTGTATGGACCGGTTTAAGGGTGCTTTGGATGAATGCGGTTTGGAAGATCTGGGCTACACAGGCGACATGTTCACATGGAGAAATAATTGTAAGTCCAGCCAGCAGTACATTCGGGAAAGGTTGGATATTGCAGTGGCGGACAGGGCGTGGCAAAACCATTTTCCTGACTTCCATGTCAGGAACGGTGATCCACACCATTCAGATCATCGGCCTGTAATTGTTACGTTTGGGGAAGGTGTGGCAGGGCAGGTGCGGAATGGAAGTGCTGGCTTCAGATTTGAAGCTGAATGGGTGCATGAGGAGAACTGTGAAGCAGTGGTGTCGAATGCATGGAGATTATCTATGAATACTGGAACCGGTCGTGTGGCTGATGCGGTTAGGGACGTGGCGGGGGATTTGTGGGATTGGAGTAGAAATATTCTAGGGGATTTGGAGAAAAGAATTAAGAAGGTAAAGAAGGATTTGGAGGCTTGGACGGTGCCAGTGTACATAGAGAGCAGATGCTTCAGTGCAAGCTGGAAAAACTAGAAGATCAATGTGATCTGTATTGGCGCCAGCGCGCGAAGACACACTGGCTACAGTATGGCGATCGTAACACACGGTTTTTCCACCAATTCGCTTCGGAAAGGAAGAGGGCCAATAGGATTCGCAAAC
Organism: Oryza sativa Japonica Group; assembly: GCF_034140825.1. Taxonomy (NCBI): domain Eukaryota; kingdom Viridiplantae; phylum Streptophyta; class Magnoliopsida; order Poales; family Poaceae; genus Oryza; species Oryza sativa. The sequence goes on along the minus strand of NC_089035.1, from coordinate 30,278,009 downwards.
TGGTAAAGGAGGATGGCAGTGCAGTTGTGAATCAGGATGGGATGTGCTCGTTGGTGACTGATTATTACCGGACTCTTTTTACCTCTCAGCAAGGTACCCGTTACGATGAGCTGCTACAGCAAGTTCCAACAAAGGTCACTGATGCCATGAATATGGAATTGATGAAGCCCTATAGTGATGAGGAGATAAAAAACGCTTTGTTTAGCATGGGTGATCTCAAGGCGCCGGGACTGGATGGCATGCCGGCCTTGTTTTACAAGAATTTTTGGGAGAAAGTGGGGCTGGATGTGGGGAAGGAAGTGAAATCTTTATTGAATGGATCAGAGATGCCAGCGCACTGGAATGAAACAGTAGTTGTCTTGATCCCAAAAATTCCAAATCCGGAGAGACTTAAGGATCTTAGACCTATTAGTCTCTGCAACGTTGTATATAAAATTGCTTCCAAGGTCGTTGCAAACCGACTGAAGAGGATTCTCCCAGAAATTATATCTCTGAATCAAAGTGCCTTTGTGCCGGGAAGGATGATCACGGATAATGTGTTGCTCGCTTTTGAACTTACTCATTTCTTACAGAATAAAAGGAGGGGTTCGGATAAGTTTGCAGCATTAAAACTTGATATGAGCAAGGCATATGACAGGGTGGAGTGGGAGTTTCTTAGGAGAATGATGGGGAAGTTGGGATTCTGTCAGGAGTGGATTAATATAGTCATGGGCTTTGTTTCTACGGTCTCGTATCGTATCAAGGTTAATGGTGACTTAACAGAGCAGATAATACCCCAGAGAGGATTGAGGCAAGGTGATCCACTGTCGCCCTATTTGTTTTTGCTATGTGCTAAAGCGTTCTCTTGCCTACTCAATTCAGCGGAAGACAGGGGTGATATTGAAGGAGTGCGTGTGTGTCAGGGGGGCCCGATCATAAATCACCTTCTTTTTGCAGACGACTCGCTGCTACTCTTCAAAATTAACAACCAGAGTTCAGCTCATCTGCAGAATGTGCTATCACTTTATGAGGATTGTTCGGGACAGACTATCAACAAGGATAAATCAATGATCATGTTCAGTAAAAACAGCACCACTTTGGAGAAAGAGAATGTGATGGCAGGATTGGGGATCCAGTCGGAGGCTAGAAATGAGAAATATTTGGGATTACCAATTTATATGGGTAGATCGAGGAGTCAAACTTTCTCATATCTGAAAGATAGAGTCTGTAAAAGGCTACAAGGGTGGAAAGAAAGGTTACTTTCTAAGGCCGGCAAAGAGATCCTGATAAAATCAGTTGTACAATCCATTCCAACATATGCAATGTCATGTTTTGATCTTACCAAAAATTTATGTGACGAGTTGGGTTCGCTTGTGTGCCGGTTTTGGTGGGCACAGCAGGAAAATGAGAACAAAGTCCATTGGGTGTCATGGGAGCTGTTATGCAGGCGCAAGGAGCAAGGAGGGATAGGTTACCGGGACCTGCATTTGTTCAATTTAGCTATGTTAGCGCGGCAAGGATGGCGGCTAATCATGGAGCCAATGTCGCTATGTGCACAAGTTCTCCGAGCAAAATACTTCCCGACGGGAGACTTAATGGCTGTGAGAGAGAAACCGGGGATATCATATTCTTGGAGGAGCATCGTTCGGGGAATCCAAGCGCTGAAGAAAGGTTTGATTTGGAGAGTGGGAGATGGCACAAATATTGATATATGGCACGATCCCTGCTTACCGAGTGGAATTACCAGACGACCTATTACACCCCGGGGGAGAACTGTGTGAACAAGGTCGTTGATCTCATCGATCCGACTACTGGAAAATGGGACAAGGAGCTCATTGAAGGTCTGTTTTGGGAAGAGGATGTCAAGCAAATCCTAACAATACCAATTAGGGCAGGTGTGGAGGATGGGTTGGCTTGGCAATTGTCACGCCCGGAATTTCTATCCAAAATTCCAAACGCTTACATGTGTGTGAACCCTCGTCCAGGAATCATCCGAGGCACACAATAACAAATTGATAATAGAGTACAAATATTACTCTAATTAATAAGCGAATATAAAGTCATTACAGAGGTAGATAGTTCCTCTCAATCAATAAAGATCTAAGCAGCGGAAAATAAAATAAACGGCGCAGACGGCTCCACTCCACAGGCAGCTTGACCAGGGCTACACCTAATCCTCCACACCATCAGCATTATTGTAGAACTCTTCCTCTGATGAATGATTGCAAGGTGAGTATATGACATACTCAGCAAGCCACGCAGCAAATATGCAAGTGTACAGGATAACAAAGGATGGCATAGTAGGGTTTCATTTGCAAAAGCAGCATTTAGCAAACATTTGAGAATTTAATAAAACAGTTAAGTAATTAAACAATATTAATCCAACGCTATACAACATACCCTGTTGTATAGGCCCAACCATTCTGAACAACCATCCAGGCTGCACAGTTCTATCTCCAAACCAGGAATGCACCATTCCAAACCAGGAGCTAATCAAATTATTACCAATTATAGCATCATTTACTATGGTGAGAAGTGTGAAACTAATCACGAAAGACATTGTTAGACCCGCCCATAACCGCGGGCACGGCTATTCGAATAGTTTTACTCTGATCAGAGGTGTACTACTGTACCCACAAGACACAACCCCACATCATGTCACCATGTGCCTCAATACCACCACGGTACCTCGGAAAGGAGTTGTGACAATACCCCTTGCATAACACAATCCACCGCAGCGCACCTTCCTGGATCATAATCACCCCCTTAAAAACAAGGCATGGACTCCCCAGCGACCCCCATGGGCTTATCTCCGCCACTTCTCAGTCTGGTGCCCCGCAATGAACCATGCTATACAAAAGATAAAGCCGTTGCCCACGCTGGCTTGTGGTTGGCACGGTTAATGTTTCACAACCGAAACTCGTGAACCGGTCCTTAATTGTCATGAGCACGACCATCAAAACCATGTGCTCACAACCCACCATTATCAGGTTCTAGTTGGCACATTAATTAATTAACTAAATCACGATTGACCATCGTGAGCTATCATTAAGCCATCATTAAATAATAGTGAGTCATAAGTTATCCCAATAGTGTGCTAATGTTTCTAAGCAGGGCTAAGCAATTATATCTAATATCTAGTTGAACCAACATATAGAGCTCAACTAGTCAAGTTATAATAACCCAAGGTATCAAGGAATAAGGTAATGAAGAACAAAAGGGCTATAACAAACAATAGGTTAAGTCCACCCAATGACATTCGAAAATAAATGCAATATTTGAATAGAAACAATAGCTTTAAATAGGATCAATATGCTCAAAGGGTTGTTTGGGATCTGTGTGACTTGCCTTGCTGGCCTTGGAACTCTTCAAACTCTTCTCCGGCGAAAACGGACTCTCCGGAAACAACGGAATCTAAACAAAAAGAAGCAAAAACACCAAAACAACACATAAACAATCATAAACAGTACATGTGGATATTTTTAATATGTAGATCTCAATTTTAGAAAAATTTAGAGACTTGAACCAACTAAATCGGAGCTAAGATGAATTAGTTATGAATTTTTGAAGATTTAATCGAATTAAAACACTTAAACTGATTTTAATTGAATTATGACGCAATAATGAATTATTTTTGAAAAGGAAAAGAGGATTTATTGCGTCAGCGGGCTAGGGTTTCGGTGGACCGGGCGCACGGGCGACGGTTCACGCGAACGGACGGCCGAGATCAACCCATCCAAAACGGACGGCCGAGATCGATCGGTCCACGACCGGCTCACGGCGAACGGCCCCGATGACGTCGGCGATGACGTCACCACCGGCGGCGGCGGCTCGGCGGCTCAGATGGCGCACGCTCGCCAGCGAACGGCGGCGCTTCGGCACGAACGGAGGGCACCAACGGGTAGCGGGCAGCACGGCGAACTCACCGGCGACCAAAGCGACGGCAGAAGAGGAACGGACGGCGACGGCGACGAAGAAGAAGCGGCAGCGCTCTTCGGATCGACGGCGGCGATGGTGCTCCGGCGGTCTTCGGCGGCGGCGAAGGGGCGGACGAGAACGGCGGAGACTTGGCGATCACGACGGTGGCCTTCCCGAGCGACAACGACGACCGGAACAGCGGCGACGCACGGCTGGAGCGACGGCGGCGACGGCGGCGCGAAGCTACACGGCGCTAGGGCACTACGGACGACGAGAGGCGAAGGCGAGGGTGGCGGCGGGTAGAGGAGACACCGGGGAAGCTTTTAAAGGGGCTAAGAGGCGGCGGTGAAGGCCCACGGCGGCTGGCGACGAGAAGGAAAGTTCGGGAAAATCGAATCCGAAACAAACTCGAATCCACGAATTTCCAAACGATTTTAGCCGGTGTTTCCAAAGGAGAAAAGGTAGAGGAGATCGAGAAGATCATTTCCCCCTCTATTGATTCGGCCGGAAACGGAAAGGAACGGCCGGATTGGAAAGCGGCAGCGGCGGCGCGAAACTAGGGTTTCGGCCGGAGGAAGACGACGACCCACCTGTCAGCGGGCGGACGCGCGCGCGCGGCGGACTGGGCCGGCTGGGCCGAGGAGAGAGAGAGAGAGAGGGGTTTTGGGCCGACTTTCGGCCCAAAGCCAAAAGAGACTTTTTAAAACCTTTTTCAATTTAAATTATTCATGAAATGCAATTCCATTTATTAAAAATACTTCCTTAGCTCAAATAAATCCCAGAAAAATCTAGGAATTATAGAATTAAGCAAAGTATTTAATGAAATTTTATCTGGCCCCATTTTATATTGGAATTTATTAATTAAAATTAGATCTTCTCTTCTAGGCTTTTAAAATAAATTCTAAAAATTCCATTTAAACAACAATTTATATATTTTGAATTTTCAGGATGTGACAGCAATTTGATAATAGGGGAATTTTTTCAGTCAAGTCTGCGTATCATGTTTTGGAGGATGAGAGACGTCGACATAAACCGAAGCAGGACAGAGCATCCAGCAGCGGCCAAACAAACATGGAAAAGTTGTGCTGACAACAGATTTGGAAACTTCCATATCTCCCTAAAGTTAAGCACTTCATATGGCGCCTTGCACATAACAGCTTGCCCTTTCGCATGAGTATTCAGAAGCGTGGTATGCAGATTGATACTAGATGTCCAGTATGTCACAGACAGAATGAGGATGGTGGCCACTGTTTTTTGAAGTGCAAACTTATGAGGAAATGCTGGCAGAGCTTGGACCTGGAAGAGTGTAGACTGGAGCTGGTCCAAATGCAGTCGGCTAGTGAATTTGTGGCCAAAATCATGCAGAAAAGTGACAAGGTCAAAACGACTATATTCCATTTTCTGTGGGTATGGTGGAGTGCAAGTAATAAAGCAAACGTTGGGGAGGAGATGCTGTCTCAGGGCGAGATTGAGCATCGTGTTCAGAATACTGCAGCGTATCTGAAAAACCCTGTCTTACAGAATACAGTTCAGTCTGGCCGGTCTGTGAGAAAGGGCAACACACATGGAAGGCACCTCCACCAGGTATTCTGAAAATAAACTTTGATGGAGCTTATCGGGAGATGTCCAGGGATGGAGCCTGGGGTTTTGTGATCAGAGGTGAAAATGGACGGGGAGTGCTAGCTGGATCAGGGCGTTTGCCGATGGTTTCAGACGCACATGGCAGAGCAGAGGCTTGTTTAGCTGCACTTGAAGCTGCAATAGATCATGGCATTTCCCAGGTGATTAATGAATCGGATTGTCTCAATCTTGTTTCTGCTCTCAAAACTGATGAGTTTGACAGAAGTTCTGGAGGTATCGTTTTCAGGGAATTACGTCTTATTTTGTCTATATATTTCGTAGTAATGGATATCAGGCATGTCCATCGATCTTGTAATGCCTGTGCGGATGCACTTGCTCACATGTGTTTGGATAGGGACCCGGAACAACCAAATGTTTGGTCTGTTCCCCTCCCAGAATTTGTGAACATTTTGGTAGATGGTGATTCCACTGATCGCCATGTTATCTGAATAAAGTGAGCGTACTTCTATCAAAAAAAAAATCGGGATGGTTGGAAGTCGCTCGATTTACTTCCACTTATGCTAATTATGCCACCGCTTCATCCAGGTACATGCCATTAAATACCTTCCTAGTATACCAAAACATACAGGAAATCAGGACCCCTGCCATTTTTAAAATTCGAATACATGAATCCCTGAATTCAATCTACCTACACAAATTTTTGACAGGTACATCTTTCCACCCCAATCTGTCAAGTTCAGGAAGGGAATGTATCAATCGCATGAACAAGAACAACCCATGTCATCTTCTGCCCCTTCCCAAGTTCCAAACCCTTCAATACGACCCCAACATCCATCCACCAAACCTTCTCCTCCGCGAGTTCCACGACTTCTTCCATGGGTTTCCACTCCACCACGAGACAAGAATTCTGTCCTCCTCAGATCCCAGATCCAGCTGACTGAACAAGGCCAAAGCACCGAGCCGGCGAGCCCGCCGCACAGTAGCTGCAGCAACACGACGCAGGAAACCAGCGGGGCAAGGCAACCAAAGCCAACAGCCAAGCAAGGCATCCGCTCCGCTCCGCTGCCCCCTCACGCCGGCCGCGCCCTCCCTCCCCCAAAAATCCCCACCCCAAAATTCCAAAACTCAAACCCTCCTCTGCTGCTATCCGTCCATGTCGTCCCGCTACCTCGTGCCGCCGCCGGGGGCCGCCGACCGGGCGGGGGGCGACGCCGGGGACGCGGCCCTCGCGCGCGACATCGTCACGCTCCACAAGGCGCTCTCCCTTGACCACTCCGCCTCCTCCCGCCGCCGCCGCTCGCTCCCGCTCCCCGCCCCGTCCGTCGCCAACCAGGCCCGCCACAAGCCCAGGCTGAAGCCTTCCTCCTCCACGCGCAAGCTCCTGCCGTCCGCCTCATCGTCCTCCTCCTCCTCGGCAGCGGCGGCGGCGTCCACCTCCTCGAGCTCGTCCTTCTGGAAGAAGTCTCTGACGGCCATCTCGCACCTAGGGCGGCGCCGCCTCGACTGCGCGTTCGCCCTCCACGTGCACTCGGTGGACGGCCTCCCCGCCGCGCTCGATGGCTCCCCGATCTCCGTCCACTTCCGCCGGATGTCCCTGTGCGCGTCCACCCGCCCCGTCGCGGCCGCCCTCGGCGCCGCCTCGTTCGAGGAGGTGTTGACGCAGCGCTCGCCCGTCTACTTCTCCCGCGGCGCCAAGGCCGCGGTCAAGTATGAGCCCCGACCGTTCGTCGTCGTCGCCGCCACCTCGGCGCTCGAGCTGGGGAAGCACGAGGTTGACCTCACCCGATTGCTCCCACTCTCCTTCGACGATCTCGAGGAGGGCGGCGGCTCCGGGTTCGGGAAGTGGAGCACGAGCTTCCGGCTGTCCGGCCCCGCCCGCGGCGCGCGGCTCAATGTTACCTTCTCGTGCTCGCTGGTAGGCGCCCCCGGGGAGCAGCAGAAGGGAGGTGAAGTGGCGGGGCTGAGGCGTGGCTCGATGGCGCGACAGGTGTCAGTGCAGACCCCTACACCAGTGCCGGCACGGAGCCGGGATGTGAGAGTGTTACACGAGGTGTTGCCAAGCGGGAGGACTGTGAAGGCTCTGCCGTTTTTTGGTGATGCAGGGCTCGATGTGAGGAAGGAGGAGGTGCCAACAGTAGAATCTGAGGAGAATGAGTCGCCACAATCGAAGCATTGCACATCCGTGGAGGTGATAAATGTGGACTTGGCACAGCCAGAGGGCGATTGTGATGCTGCAGAGTTCAGTGTGATCGAACAGGGAGTTGAGATTGCCCTTGAGGATCCAGAACAGCTAAAATCTGTGGGGACTGATAATGTAGCTGATGGAAATGAGGACTTTAGGGATGAAGTTGGAGAAAATGAGGGAGAGGCCAAGGCTGTGTCAGTAGGTGATGCCTGTGCTGAGGAGAGTGTTGGAGGGAAGCCAGAAGAGGTGTTCAGTGATGTTTGTTTTGAAAGCGAGGATGCGGGAGAGAAGAAGGATTCAATGGTCAAAGCGGTTTCATTGCCTACCGTAGAATTGGATGGGGAGGATCAGCTGGATGCAGAATTGGAAGATCTGGGGTGTCTAATCAATAGCCTCTCTGTGGTCGAGCCAGAACAATTTGACTCACCAATTGTAGAAGGTAAACGTTCTAGGCGGTTGAGCTGTGTGGGTGTGACAGAAGGCTGTAATTCTGCTAGTAGGATGATCAGATCACGCAGCATGGATGCCTCATCCGATTTTGTTGCTAGTGAGTTTTTGAATATGCTTGGGATAGAGCATAGTCCATTGGGAGCAACCTCAGGTAGTGATTCGGAGTCACCAAGAGAGCGGCTTTGGAAGCAGTTTGAAAAGGAAGCTCTAGCATCTGGGAATGGTATTCTTGGTTTGGACTTTGAAGATGAAGCGGAAGAACTTAGTTATGAAGATGATGCGGAAGAACCCAGGTGTGAAGATGTTGCACATGATTTTGATCTCTCTACAATCATACGTGAAGCAGAACTTGAGCTTCAGAACGCGATTCAGCCCATAGATACCAGATTTCGAGCTAAATCACTGGAAGATGAAGAAACTGAAGCCTTGATGCGGCAATTTGGGTTAAATGAGAAGTCTTTCCAATCTTCTCCACCCGGAAGTAGAAGTGGGTTTGGTAGCCCCATTGACCTTCCACCTGAATCACCCATTGAGCTACCACCTTTGGCCGATGGCTTGGGTCCATTTGTTCAGACAAAAGATGGAGGATTTCTGCGCTCGATGAATCCAGTCCTGTTCAAAAATGCGAAAAACAATTGCAGCTTGGTCATGCAGGCTTCTTCACCAATTGTACTACCAGCAGAGATGGGCTCTGGGATTATGGAGATTCTGCATGGTCTGGCCTCAGTTGGAATCGAAAAGTTATCAATGCAAGCAAATAAACTTATGCCCTTAGAAGATGTCAATGGCAAAATGATGCAGCAGATTGCTTGGGAGGCTTCTCCAGCTTTAGAGTCTTCTGAAAGGTCGGCCTTTCTTGCTATATATTTTCTGCCGTTTATCTACTTCATCTTATTTCATTTATTAAAGTTTCTCCTCTTTACCAATTCAGATATGACCTATTGGATAATCATACCATGGATGCTTTAGCTGGAGGGATTGGCAATGCTACCTTTGGCAAGAGTAAGAAAGGGAGATGTACTGATCTGTCATCATCATTAGGTAGGGAAAGCACTTCAGAATATGTTTCACTTGAGGATCTTGCACCATTAGCCATGGAAAAGATTGAAGCCCTTTCCATTGAGGGTCTGAGGATACAATCTGGCATGTCAGAAGAGGATGCACCCTCCAATATCAGTGCCCAGCCTATTGGGGAATTTTCCTCTCTGCAAGGAAAATGTGCAGGGAATACCCTCTCCCTTGGTTTAGAAGGAACCGCAGGGTTACAACTCCTGGATGTCAAACAAAGTGGTGGTGATGTCGATGGACTAATGGGGTTGTCAATCACTCTTGATGAGTGGATGAGGCTTGATTCTGGCATAGTAGATGAAGATGAGCAGTTCACTGACCGGACGTCAAAGATACTTGCTGCTCACCATGCCAAATCAATGGAATTAGTTGCTGAAAACCAGAATGTGGACAAAAAGAACAGGAGGTCTGGTAGAAGATGGGGTTTGCTAGGGAACAACTTCACTGTTGCTCTCATGGTTCAACTGCGTGACCCACTACGTAACTATGAGCCAGTTGGCACGCCGATGCTTGCTTTAATTCAAGTGGAAAGGGTCTTCGTTCCCCCAAAGCCTAAGATATACAGTACTGTCACAGATAAAGGTAACAGTGAGCATGATGATGAGGAGCCCAAGACTGAAGAGGTACTAGAAAAAGCTTTGGTCAAGGAAGAAAAGATTGAGGAAGAAGAAGATTCTGTTCCACAATTTAAAGTCGCAGAAGTGCATGTAGCTGGTTTCAAGAGCGAGCCTGAGAAGACAAAATCATGGGGTAATCAAACACAGCAACAATCGGGATCAAGATGGCTGCTTGCAGCTGGCATGGGTAAGGGCAATAAGCATCCCCTGATGAAATCCAAAGCTATTGCGAAGCCAACTAAAGAGGCAGCTGGTCAGTCAGAAGACACCCTTTGGAGCATTTCTTCACGCGTACATGGAGCTGGAACCAGATGGGGCGAATTAGCTGGACCTAAAAGGAACCCAAATATCCTCCTTCAAAAAGAAAAGCGATTTAGGTGATGGCTTGGCAATTATCAGTATTTAGCTCTTGTGATTTGCTGTCTTGGATGAATCTGTTCAGGGAAGAGTCTATTTATCTGGAACTTTGTCCTCACTGGAATACTTCTAGTGGACTGTTAATGTAAATGTAGTTCCTTTTTCTTGATACACCTTGAACCATCCAGGTACATGCACATGCTTCCGATCGGTTGTGCTCCTTTTCTCCTTGTACTTGGCTGTACTGAGAAACTGGTATTTCTCCTTTTCTTGTTACAATTGAAATAGTGGCTTTTTGCCTGTGAAGGCGCAATAGCAATACAGCCTTCTCATGTATGTAGTGGTTCTAGCATTCATTTGGCCAGTCTTTTAACGGATTTTATACCCATTTCTGTCATGTTTGCTGTCATAACACTGGTTATGCAGTTCTATTTTCAGATAACTACAGTAATGTATTCTATGGCAATATGTTCAGATAAATTCCAGGAGAATAGTTCTTGTCATCCTGTGGAAAATGTAGACTATCTCATCAATTAAACATGCTATATATTTAGATGAAGGCACTAAATACTCTTTAACTGGGGAATGCAAACATCATCTCCCCCGTGCTGATGGAACGATTGGCAGCGCTGTCGCGATTGATTTTTGAGCGGGTAATAACTAATAAGAGCAAGGCTAATAATACAGCCGACCTGCTGGCTATAAGGTTCTTTATAGCCTTCTCTCAGCCTACCCATATAATAATTAACTATTCACAATTAATACAGGATCCACTTGTCTCTCTCACAAAGTTTTTTGGTTCTTGTGTCCAAGCTAACTGTTACTTTATAGCCCGCTTCTTCTCTCTCTCCTCTCTTCTTTCTTCCAACTCAGTATTTAGCCGGTTTATAGCCTACTATTATACTTGCTCTAAGCGCAGTGGTAAGACCCTGTGGATGTAATGATTCGCTGAGGGCGCCCATGATGTCCCAAATCTCGGTCAGTTACGATGGGCAACGCTTTGTTTAAGGAACTTGTACACACAGCTGAGTTGGGGAAAATGAAAGCCAGAAGGGGTCTCTGGCGCATTGTGCGTCTCAGGAGACAATGCACAAGAGTCATTGCACATCTGCACATGGGGAAGAGAAATCCATGGAATCTCGCCCTGTGAACGATTGGTCATGGGCCATCCAAAGCTAATTGTAGGATGCATTAGCGATGATGGAATGGACCCCTCCTCCAAAACTTGGGTTTAACATGGAGCCATATGAAGCAGCGGAAAAGACCTTGCTGACCAGCCGGCAGTACACGTAGATAATCAGCGTGTTTTTTACTGGGCTAGAGGTGGTCCCTATGGCTAATTTGATCAATTTGGAATTGGGATCCACTCCAGTACTGCGCACTGCATGTGGGTCCGAGTGTCTATGGGGTCCACATGTTCGTGATGCAGTACTCCATACCACCAGCATCCTAATTTGATACATTTGAACTTAATTTGCTGTATTTGAAATGGTATTTGGCACTAACATGTACTACCGTTCAGCCAGATATTTTACAGGTTCCGATTTTCTGAAACCATGAAGTGGAACGCACCTAAGAATATTTCTTCAGGTTGGGAAAATCACAGCTGCGACTTTCCGAATCCTGAAAACGTCAAGAAAATTATTTCTTTTTAGAGTCTTGTTGAGAACTTCAGATTGTATTCTGTTTTTACGATTTCAGAAAAACAAAAATAAAACGTTTTCTTATATAATCCTTGTAGGTTGAAATGGACGGCACGCCACATTACCGCGGTGGTTGCGCATCACCGCCATCATTCATTCGTCGTGGTAGGTTGATTTCTTACCTTCTGCATCCACCTTTTTCCGCTGTTCATACTTAGCAGTAGCAGCAAGTACGAATCACTAGCAGATAGATTTGAATGAACAAGATACTTAAGTAAGAATCACGAGTACAACTTTCTGTTATCTGTTCCATACCCGTGACAAATCTCTATTATTTGCTACTGAAACAGTACATTCCTCTGCTTGTTTTATACTACTCCAAAGAAAGTCGTTGCGTCCGTGCGTGCGTGCTTGTGCGCACGTTCTGGTAATAAACATGTCGCTGATCTTGTTGATACCTGGAGATGGCATGACGGCGTGTATCATTTTCTTTAGATTTCGATCAGAGCTCAGAGTTGAACAGAGGAATGTGCTGATGATCATGATGCCGTCTCAGGATTTCCTTAGCTGGCAAGGCGTACGTACGTACCAGCACGATCGGTCTCTGGCGTTGATTGATGGGTACCCAACTGCCTTTTGCGAGCTGGAAATCATTAGTACTAACCGGAGTCTCTCAATAGCAAACAGGTCATTAAGAATCTGAATCGATGATTTGTACAGTTATGTGCAATAGATCACCAGTCTTCAATTTTCTTCACTTTGCCACATTGGGGTCCATGGCAATCGGAACACTAGTAGTAGCTACAGTTGATCAATGCTCGGAGATGAGTAGATCTTGCTTACGTTGCGTCTGATAGGATAGTTCTTCCAGTTGTTGCAAGCAACGGGCCTGCCGGTCTTAGGCAGCGTTCGAGATGAAGAGAGAGTGAGTATGTTTGTTTCGTTTTCCGCGCGCACGTTTCCCAAACTACTAAACGGTGCGTTTTTTTAAAAAAATTTCTATATGAAAGTTGCTTTAAAAAATTATATTAATCCATTTTTAAAATTTAAAATAGTTAATACTCAATTAATCATGAGCTAATAGCTCACCTCGTTTTATGTATTCTTCCCAATCTCCTCAATCCCCTTCTCCTCAAACATAGTCATGCACCTTTTCCATTGAAGCGTTCTCTGTTTTTGAACAGAACATGATGATTTGGGGGATGGGCTAGCTCAACATATATTCCGTAGGAAACTGGTACAGAGATTTTCCTCCTCATATTTTAATATGTCTCAGAAACACGCTGCAGAATAACACAATGAATAAGTTGATCTGCTGTATCTTCGCATGACTGCTAGTATGATACAACTGCGTGTTACCCAAAAGAAGGACTGTTCGACCCCAGCTGGTCAGCCAGGCGTCAGCTACGCTGTAATTTTCGCTTGGACCAGAGGCGTGAAGCTAGCTAACAAAATGTTGCTTTCATGGAACTTAACTATCGAGCAGTCGTGGCATCACAGAGTTCTACACAAAAGCAGCTGAGTACCTCACCTGCATCTGAATAAAAGTTACTCCTATATTAGCAGTTATACCAAGTCTCTGCACGAGTACGAAACTAGCTATACGGACGAGAGAAAAAGCACAAGCTGCTCACGTGATCGATCGATGGATCGCTTCGGTTGGAAGAGTACCGATCGAGTACGTGTACCATTCGACTCTATTAACGTAGATGTACGTAGTGATGTTGACGTACTACGACGGATGAATTGCAATTGCATGCACGGCGTACGTACGTAAAACGTAACAGCAGTTGGGTGGTTAACATGAAGCTCCGATCGATCCTGGAGTACATGGAGCTGGTGGTAGTAGACTAGCAGTGTCGTGCACTTTTTCCGCTGTGGCAAGTGTGCGTGCTTCGCCGAAAGCTATCGAGTTTTCCCTTTTTTTTCTCTATGGATCGCCCAATGACGACACGCTGCCTAACTGTCGGCCAGGTGGCTCCCACGCCCTCCTCCCGCCCGGCTGTCTGTCTGTCTCTCCCCGCACATGTCAGCCTACTAACCCACCTGCCAAATCGCCCCCCCTGGTGTAAACGCTTTTTTTTCCACGAGCAAACACGATCAAAATCGAGGGTTTACCTGCGCTAACCCAAGCTCTGGTCGCGCATCCCGGTTCGGAATCCGCTGCCGCCACCTTTCCCCCACCACCCGCCCGGTCGCCGTCGCGCTCGCGCACCTCGGCTTTTAACCCTCGCCGCGCACCGGCCGCCACCTTCCTCTCTCTCTCTCTCTCTCTTTCCCTCGCCTTTCGCCCACCGGCCTCTTTTGGAAAATGTCGCACCACGCGGGCGAGGTGAGGTGGTGACCCGACCGCACGTTGGTGGTGGCCCGGCGGGCGGGCGGGGCGGGGCGGACGAACGGAACAGTTCCGCCTCGCGTCGCGCACCGAGATTGATTGATTGGTTATTCGCCATTTTTTTTTGGTTGCCTAGGGGAGTCGAGTCTGGTTGGCTTCCCACCACCACCACCACCACCACCTCCTCTCCTCTTCTCTCCAGGCGCGCCGCTGTGCCCCTGTGCTCACCTCTCGTCGCGGTCGCCCTCGACGGTTCCACCACCCGCGGACCCCGCTCGCCGCCGCCGCAGCCGTGCGCGGATCGCGACGACGCGAGGCGATCGGCGAGCGGCCCGGGGGAGGGGAGGAGATCGCCCGTCGGCGCCCCCCCGGCCCCGCCGAGCCGCGTCTCCTCCCGTCCGATCGCGGGGCTTCCTGGGGCTTCAGTGTGCGCCACTTCTCTCGGGACGGGACGGGACGGGCGCGATTGCGGCAGATGAGACATGGTTCGTGTCTGCTCTAAGCCTCTTTCTTACTTGTCGATGCTTCCTGTTTTTGTTTTTGGTTCCCCGGTGCGCGATGCGATGTGCTGCTCGTGTCGGCGTGCGGTTTTGTCTACTTCTGTTGCGCTTTTGCTTTTTGGCTGGGTTTGGGGGATAATTTGTGTGGTTTTGGAGCGAGCTCGTGTTTGGGAGCACAGGGAAAGTTAAGTGGATTGTAGTTGCCCTTTTGCGGAATTTGGGATATTCCATTTACTCTGCGTATGAATTCATTGGGTTCTTCTAGAAAGCATGTTGGATAAACTAAATCCTAGGAACTAAACAGTAGCAATAAGTAGCTCTTTTGTGGTTTTTAGCACTTTGCGGGAATCACCAATGATATGTCAGGATGCGCTCTAGCTGAATATCTAGCCATTTCACTTGCATCCGAACTCAGTTGAACTTGTTTGCTAGATATGTGACATATGGATTGGAGTTCAGTCTTGTATGAGAGATTAGCTAAACTCTGGAGGAAACTTTTTCGCTTTTGGTATAGTTTTTTTTTTTAGAAGGAACGCTTCTGGTATAGTTTAATGGAATGAAGGCAGATCGCATGAATTACCAACCGTATAAGCTCTGGGTGAAATTCATCTGTTGATCATATGTTAAAATTGATATATACTGTAAACTAGAATCATGTATGTACCTTATGAACTATGTGGGATGATTTTAAATGTATGCAAAGTAGTAAAATTGAGACAAATTTTTACTCAATACAAAAGCAGAACTAAATGCTATATCATCTTCTGACAATACATTAATCTAATGCAAATATATAGCCAGATGTTAAATTTCAAATCACAATGTATAGCCTACCCATTTGCATGTCATTTCAGTTTGTTTGATACTCTTATTTTTTTGCTTGGCACAAATGCAGGCTTCTATGTTAAACATTGTTATAGGCTCTCATGTCTGGGTGGAAGATAAAGATTCAGCTTGGGTTGATGGTGAGGTCTTCCGGATTGATGGTAAAAATGCCCATGTTCGCACAACCAAGGGAAAGACGGTATGCTTTGAGTTGTAATTTTGTATTATATTACTATGAATTTTGAGTCGTAATGGCTTTTGAGTTCAATTTTTTGTTCCAGAGAGTTTACGACTTCAGTTTTTCTGCATGTCTGCCACTTTCTAGTTTTTGACTAAGCAAGTATTGACTGCTGTGTTCATTTAGAGGAAAATAGTTAGCAGAAAAATCATTTGTAGGAAACTTACAGCCCCATGGTAATAAGTTGTATCAAAAAGGCTAGTGAGGTGTTTGAACCATCTAACAATACTTTAACATCTAAGATTTGTGGTATCTCTTTCTAAAATCATCCAAAGCAGTTGATGTCTAACTCCCATTGCACATTTTGTAGCCTCTCAGAGCAGCAAAATACATTAGCTAGTGTGGTTTAATTTGTGGCTTTCATTTAGCTCTACCTGTGTATAACTGATTCGAGAAAATCGACTACAATGAGTGTATATTGATGTCAATGATGTGCTTGATAAGACTTTTATAAGTATGACATTATCTACGGTACTCAGTTTCTATAGCATGTTGTTTTTTGTATGTAAATGGTAATTGTTATTTTTTGCCTCTAGGTTATTGCAAATGTATCAGATATACATCCTAAAGACACAGAAGCACCACCTGATGGAGTCGATGACATGACAAGGTTATCATACTTGCACGAGCCTGGTGTTTTAGATAATCTGGCTGTCAGATATGCAAGAAATCTAATCTATGTGAGTGATCATTTCATTGTAATGTCAAAAGAACAACCATTAACACTAGTCCATTGTTTTTCCCCTAATGATATTCTCTTGAGTTCCAGACCTATACCGGCAATATCCTGATTGCCATAAATCCGTTCCAAAGGCTGCCTAATCTTGTTGATGTCCGAACTATGGAAAAATACAAAGGTGCAAACCTTGGGGATCTAGATCCTCATGTATTTGCAATAGCTGATGTCTCTTACAGGTGAATTTTTATAGTACTAGCACCTCATCTTATTACTGACCTAAGTGTGGAAGTGCTCCTCCTATATTGATGAAACCATTTTGCGTTTGTCTGAATAAGGAAACAGGCAAATGATGAATGAAGGAAGGAACAATTCCATTTTGGTCAGTGGTGAAAGTGGAGCTGGTAAGACTGAAACGACGAAACTGCTGATGAGATATCTTGCATATTTGGGTGGGCGGTCTGGAACAGGAGGAAGGACGGTTGAACAGCAGGTTTTAGAAGTAAGTTGGAAAGATTCCTATGTTTTTAACACATCTTTCTGATATCACTGGAGTTCCATTAGTTCAAAAGATATAGTGTTTTCTAATGTATCAATTTCCTTATTTTTCTTTGCTGTTTTTCTTTCTCACTTGTGTTTTGGATCCAGTCAAACCCAGTCCTTGAAGCTTTTGGGAATGCAAAAACTGTTCGGAACAACAATTCAAGGTATGCATATCATAACATGGAAATAAGAAGATAGTGAAATCTATACTGTTTGCAGCTTTAGAGTTCAGAGTAACACAAACAAAGTGGTAGTACAGTTGTGTTGTATACATCATAATCAAAGGTGTGAAGGAGCAGCAGAGTTTATTATGGTATCACTTGCGGAATAACTGTGTGTTGCTAAAAATAAACATGCTACAAAAGCAAAAATTACTATTCTGTGAACGTATTCTGATCATTAGCGCTTCACTGGCATGATCCTGTATAGATTATTTCAGGAAGGTCTTGATCTTACAATATGAAATGTTTTTTGTTTCGAAGTAAAGTCTCGATAAAATAATTTGGACCGTAGCTTTCACATATGTAGAACCTTGAGGCATGGAACTTGGTTGGTCATATGGTATTGCAATTATGTACTGAGTACAAAGTTAAGCTAGAACTGAGTGTAGCTGGAAAATGGTATTGCAGGCTATAGAAAATGATTTTAGCTTGTGGAGTTTAGCTGGAGGCCTGGAGCTTACGCTCTCCAAGAGCTTCTCTGTAGGTCGCTTACCCCGGGCAATTAGTTTGTGTTTGCTTGTTCTGGTCGTGTGTCAACCTTAGGTGTTGTGTGTGTGGGCGTGTTCTTGGGTGTGTGTCAGTTTAGCCCCCTCATTTTGTATTTAGTTTCTTTCTTCTTAATGAAATGAAACGCAGTCCTGCATTTTCGAGAAAACAAAGTTAGGTTAGAACTTAGAACTCTCTTGAAAGAAAAAACAAAAGTTCAATGGCTGCTAATGTTAGTATTTTGCCAAATATTTGAACTGGTCCCACCTGCTAGATTCAAGCAACCATTTTGCTTTTCAAGAAGATTACCAATGCAAATCGTTTTGGCTCTGATCGCGTATGGGTCAGCAGGCCATGAAGGATAAACATATAACTATTTTAGCCTCTCAATATCTAAGATCAAAACTAACTGGTTCTATTTTGTATTCACGACATTTAGCTCACACAGACAGTAAAATAATCAAATATTAACTTTAGTAGTTCATTCCCTCATTCTTGTTCATACTACGATTATGTGATACTTACATGGATGTTAATTTTTCTTAACATACTGAAGTCGATTTGGTAAGTTCGTTGAAATCCAATTTGACAAGAGTGGGAAGATATCTGGCGCTGCTATTAGAACTTACTTGCTTGAGAGATCTCGAGTCTGCCAAATCAATAGTCCAGAGCGAAACTACCATTGCTTTTACTTCCTCTGTGCTGCGCCACCAGAGGTACTTTTTTTCCCTGTTTGTGGTCTCAGTTTGCATGTAGAATCTTTCTTTTCAACCTGTTACATGTGCTACTTTTTATGCCAAAATTGTGGTTGCAGGATATAAAAAGGTATAAGCTGGGGGATCCATCTTCATTTCATTACCTCAATCAGTCGTCTTGCATTAGAGTTGATGGTATCAACGATGCTGAAGAGTATCTTGTAACTAGAAATGCTATGGATACAGTTGGCATCATTGAGCAAGAACAGGTTTTAAAATCTGCCCCCTTAAAGTATTGAATTGTTTTACTGGGGATGCATTTTATCAAACGACATTTTCTTTTACAGGAAGCTATATTCCGGGTTGTTGCTGCTGTGCTGCATCTTGGAAATATTAATTTTGCAAAGGGGAGTGAGGTAGATTCATCTGTTATAAAGGATGACAAATCTAGATTCCATCTTAATACAGCCGCAGAGCTCTTGATGTATGCCTGACGTTTTAAGTTCTTCACTTCTCTTTGTAATTTTAGTGCCATCTTTCCAATATTTAAATATTTACAATCTACAATACATTGTGAAATGCTTATTACAGGTGTGACTGCAAGAAGTTGGAGAATGCCTTGATAAAAAGGGAAATAAATACACCAGAAGGAGTGATTACTACTACAGTTGGTCCTAGTTCTGCTACTGTTAGCAGGGATGGCTTAGCAAAACAAATATACTCTCGATTATTTGACTGGTAATAGAGTTGACTAGGGACAACTCATTCCATACTTTTTATGCGCATATCCTTTCTAAGTATGTACAGTTGTACTATTGCAGGCTTGTAAATAGAATTAATGCATCGATTGGGCAAGACCCAAATTCGGACAAATTGATTGGGGTACTTGACATATATGGCTTTGAAAGTTTTAAAACTAACAGGTAACTAGCTAGGTGCAGAAAGAATAGTTAATTTATGCTATCGAAGACACTATATGAGTTTGCTAAGTCCTTCTATTGTATTCTGCTGCTATACAGTTTTGAGCAATTATGTATCAATTTCACAAATGAAAAACTTCAGCAACATTTTAACCAGGTACCTGTACAACTCATCATATTAGTAGACTGTTATTCTCTTGCTTCCTGTGCCAAGCAACCATGGATGCTTGTTTTTGCAGAATGTATTCAAAATGGAGCAGGAGGAGTATACAAGGGAGCAGATTAACTGGAGTTACATAGAGTTTGTAGATAACCAAGATGTACTTGATTTGATCGAGAAGGTATTGGTTAACTACGCTGTTGTAATTTGTTTTCCCCAAGTGCTAATGCAGTTAGGTCCTGTTATGATCCGCAGATCACAATGAGTAAACCCAGACTATAGCTGGGTGGAATCGACAGTTTGTGGGGAGAGGGAAAACCGGAGTGTGGGAAGAACCTGTGTGTTTCTTTGCTAAACCTCTTAATTTTGGGACAGAGGAAGTAGATGGCAGCTCCTTTATGAAGCTAAGTAACCAATAGATAAGATACACGGCTTATGAAGCTAACAATAATTTTACTGCAACAGATAAGATAGATGACCAAGTAACATGTTAATCCTCAACTTAGCTAGACAATGTTCTACTGTGTCAGATACATAGGCCCATATTATGCAGTTGTGTAACCCTGAGATGCCTATAGAAACTGTGCTGTTGCCATGTGCTAACAGTTGCTGCCTCCCATGTCCAGCTGAATGCCTTTTTGGTATCAATCCATAACGACCAAAGTTGAATCGCGAGCCTGAAGCATATTCAATGAAACCACAAACTGGTATCATATAGAAGGGCCCATAAACAGTCTTGACCAATTCGGGCTTATTCACTGAAATACTATAAACCCCTTTTCCTTTCTTAATGACTTCGCTCTTCACTTACTTCATATCCAACTATTGATAGCTGGTGTAGTTTCAAAGGATACCCAGGGAGCTAGGGGAAAAATAAGCAAAAGCCTATCTATATGGATTGCTTGAGCTTTTTCATCTGCTCAAGTAAAAGACTAGCCAAGCTCAAGCCACAGACTTTGGGCCTGAAGCTGACTTCGGTGGATGTGCTAACTTGAATAGGATCCATATTCTGGGATTGTACCTTTTACCTGTAGGAGCAGCAATAGTGATTAGTGATATAAACTGATTTCAGCACGATTTTTTAGACAAAATCTCATAATGAATTTGAAGATTGATTTGACTTAAGGCCTCAGTATTTTTAGACAAAGTTCCATATTATACACCAATATTATGCCAATCTTATCTTCCTTTGAGTTGATCAGTATTTGTTGGAGTATAAGTGAATTGTATGTCTTTCCTCATCAGCTTAAGCTTTTGGATTGAACTGGTTGGTGCCAGAGCTAGAGTTCTCGAGTTCGAATCCAGGCTGGCACGCAATCAAATAAAAAATTGCAGCCACTTCTATTCCACGCTTGGGGCTTGCGGGAGGGGAGTGTTGGAGTACAAGTGAATTGTCTGCCTTTCCTCATCAGCTTAAGCTTTGGGGTTGAACTGGTCGGTGCATGCAATTCAATAGTATCGAATAAAACCAACGTAAGCTATGGGAAAACATTGGTCTACCTGATCTTGAGCTTCTTTAAACCAGTAGATGATACCATACTTAATTGCTACAGTGCCTTCCACAGATGATTGTAGTTTCAAAACACGTCTATGTTCCTGTTGTACATTACCACCACCTTTTTTTTTATCTTTTATGTTCTAATATTTAGTTATCACGTTTCTGTGTCCAGAAACCAGGTGGCATTATTGCACTTCTTGATGAAGCTTGGTAAGTTCCCATTTTTCCTTTGTTTTTCACTGCATGTTCCAATTTTACTGGGACATATTAAGAAAAAAAAGTCTACATATGTGTATTACTACGCTGATGCATGCCTTATGTAGAGAAGTGGATTTTGATCAATTGTTTAGTTAGGAACAATATATGTTATGTGGATTGCCAGATCCTATTTTTCATAATATGCTGAAGTGGACACCTGATGTTCATTCCCAAGCAACACATGTCATTCTTGTTTTTACTTAGGGGTGTGCATTTTTTGCACCGCATGACATTTCTAATGTCTCTGATATTTTTTTCTTTTATTGTCTATATCAACCAGCATGTTCCCAAAGTCGACACACGAGACATTTTCCCAGAAGCTGTACGAAAAGTTCAAGAATCACAAAAGATTTACCAAACCAAAACTTTCTCGTACTGCGTTTACTATCCAACATTATGCTGGAGATGTAAGCATTTTCAGTGTACTGCTCTTATCTTTATTCATAAATTTGTCTGAGAATGTCACACTTTTTAAATATATCTCCAGGTGATATATCAATCTGATCATTTTCTGGACAAAAACAAAGATTACGTGGTAGCAGAGCATCAGGAATTACTGAATGCTTCCAGATGCTCTTTTGTGTCTGCATTGTTCCCCCCGGCATCAGAAGAGAACACAAAATCATCAAAGTCCTCAATTGCCACTCGCTTTAAGGTAACTCTCTGCTATATTAGACTTGTTTATTATGTCACTATTTTATACTATGTGGGTTATGAATTCAACTTTTGTTTCCTACTAATGGTAGAAACTTAAATATGTTTAGTGGACCCTTACATAGCTTGTAATCTGAGCTTATTATTTTTCCATGCCATGTTATTAGACCGATGTCACATCACCAAACTAGTGATATGAATTAAATGTCATGGGAGAATCTCGCTATTTTTTAGGTAAAACAGCATGGGAGAATCTCGCTTGCGACACGATATTAGACTAATGTGTTGGCATACTGCATAATCATTACATTTTTTCTGCTACTATGTCCTATGCCAGAGATTCATGGCATGATATAGCAGAAAGGACCTAAGCTGAATCTAAATACGTAGTATATAACTTTAGGGATTTTATTTGACAGATTAGTATAATAACAATTGAAGTTTTTAATAAAGAGTGGGATTGTGGTGTTTACTTTTCTTTAGCTGTGCTTTGATATAGAAACACCTCTCATTTGATTGAGTTTAATTTCCAGGTGCAACTTCATGAACTGATGGAGACGTTGAGCTCTACAGAGCCTCATTACATTAGATGTGTAAAACCAAATAGTGTTCTTAAACCTGCTATATTTGAGAACACGAATGTTCTGCAGCAACTTCGATGTTCGGTAAGTAGATATTATATTTCCTTTTTTGAAATTTCGTGGAGTACAGTTTCATAGTGCCTTCTGATAATTGTTTTTCATCCTTAAGGGTGTTCTTGAAGCGATTAGAATCAGCTGTGCTGGATATCCCACAAGGAAATTATTTCATGATTTTCTTCATCGCTTTCGCATTCTTGCTTCTGAAATTGTGAAAGAGAAGTGAGTATCAATGCCTCAACAATTTAGTGTCTTCATTTTGTCTAATAAATTTTACCCTTTCATTTCTGGTTTGTATTAATAAATGGTCCACATGCTTTTCTGTAGAAATGATGAAAAGGTCACCTGCCAAAAGGTTTTGGATAAAATGGGGCTGCAGGGTTACCAGGTGAAATATGTTTTACTAGCCATCGCATGCATTTATTGTTTGGCTACCATAGGCATGGCCCCATATGGCCATATGACATGTACATCTTCACTAAAATGGCATGTATGCCATGGGAATGTTCTTAATGAGTAGGGACAACTTATATCTTTTAAAGTAGGTGGTTACTGGCCAGATAAACATTGTCTGAAATGGGTGAGACTTTGCCACTTTGAGAATAAATGCATACATGTTTGCCTTGTGAGTCTAAACAGCATTGAAATAAAAGGATGGTCTGGTTCGGTTTTCAATCGGGTTCTGGGTTAGATTGTGTTCTAAACCAAGAAGTTGAAATTATTTTTGTGTGTATTCCAACAAACTGGGTTGCTGTATGTGGACGACATAAATTATAAAAAAAAATACGAAAAGAATAAAATACTGAGCTCATCAGAAAGGGCTAGAGGTACCTAGGGTGGGTTGAACCACTGAAGTATAGGGTTTGCTTATAGTGGGGTTTGATGTGGTTGGTACCAACTATGGATTTATTGAAGAGACTACCAATGATTTTGGGCCTTGGACTTGGCCCACCACCATTTAGCTGTTCTTTATGAGTTATATTTTTCTCTCTTGATATGATTTAATAGTAGGATTATACTGTTGAAAACATATTAGAAGGTTCTGACTTGACTCCTTGCAAGCAGATGATTCACAACGCATGTTGTCCTTTTGGTTGCTTTTGTTTAGTGTCTAGGAAAATATAATGCTTTGGAAGTTTGCTTAGTTAGTCCTATAGTTGAAAAATTAATTGCAACTTACAGATTGGAAGAACCAAAGTATTCCTGAGAGCTGGTCAGATGGCTGAATTAGATGCTAGAAGAACAGAGGTGCGGAATAATGCAGCAAGAGGTGTTCAGGGTCAGTTTCGTACTCATGTTGCTCGTGAGCAGTTCCTGATACTGCGTAATGCATCTGTTTGCTTGCAATCCTTTGTTAGAGGTAAAGTGCTTTTCAGATGGTATCTGAAAATGTTTTTGTGTAGTATATAGATGGACCTGTATACATATATTGAGAGCTTTTCTTCTGATTGCAGCAAGATTGGCTTGTAAACTGCATGAATGCCTGAGACGAGAAGCAGCAGCAATAAAAATTCAGAAAAATATCCGCTGTTATTTTGCATGGAGAACTTATTCTCAACTGCGTTTGTCAGCCATTACATTGCAGACAGGGTTAAGAACCATGGCAGCTCTCAAGGAATTCATGTTTAGAAAGCAAAACAAGGCTACTACCCATATCCAGGTAGGCTAGCTGTTCTTGTATACACTTCACTGTTACTTTCCTTGTTCAACTGTAGATGGACATCAAGCTCCTGGTTGTATGTGCCATTCATCTTCATTTGCTTATGTTTAGACCATCATTTGGACATGTGTATCTGCAGACCCAGTGGCGTTGCCACAGAGATAACTCTAACTATCTAAAACTGAAGAGAGCAGCATTGACTTATCAATGTGCTTGGAGAAGAAGGGTTGCCAGAAGGGAGCTGAGACAGCTCAGAATGGTAAATGAACACCTTTTGATTTGTAACTGATGGATTTTTTTTCCTTTACTAAAGCAAATTTTCTCATGCACAAATATTCTAGGCTGCAAGAGATACACAAGCTCTTAAGGTGGCAAAAGAGAAATTGGAGGAACGTGTGGAGGAGCTAACAAACCGGTTGGGCCTGGAAAAGAAATTAAGGGTTAATTCCTGGTCTTGAGTACAATTAAATTACTGCAGATATGGTGCAACTGCACTGACTTACGTTGGCACTGCAGGTTGTATCCGTATTGACATAGAAACTATTGGTCATGTATGTGTATTTGATTTGCAGACAGATCTGGAGAAGTCCAAAGTAGCAGAAGTTTCTAAATTGCAGGCCGCTCTTAATGAAATGGAACAGCGAATGCAAGACGTCACAGCAATGCAGGAAAGAGAATCAGCTAAAAAGGCTGTTGAGGAAGCTCTTGAGCAAGAAAGAGAAAAGATCAGTTCATTGACTTCTGAAATCGAAGGACTCAAGGTACATTGAACCACTAGGGAGGGTCTCTATTAACATTTGATAAAATGGTTTACAATAGCAATTTACTGTTGTATATATGTTTATATTAAAAAGAGTCAGCAGTGTACAGTTGTAATTTTTCTACTTCCTCCGTTTCACAATGTAAGTCATTCTAGCATTTCCCACATTCATATTGATGTTAATAAATCTAGATAGGTATATATGTCTAGATTCATTAGCATTAATATGAATGTGGAAAATGCTAGAATGACTTACATTGTGAAACGGAGGGAGTAGAAGCAATCATGATATTTATTTCTGGCCTGTTTTAGCTCATTTAGGCATGGTATGAAATATTTTGATATTCAGTGAGTGCACTATTATGACAGGCGCTTCTAGTAGCAGAACAAGAGGAAAATGATTTAACTAAGAAAGCACATGCTAATGCTCAAGAAAGAAATGAAGAATTGAGCAAGGAAGTCGAGGATGCAGATGGAAAAATCAAGCAGCTTAGCGATACTGTGCAGAGGTTTGTCTTTTTTTCTTAATTGCCTGAGTGTTCAGTATTATTTCTTGTTGATTGTGGAAGCTAAACCAGAAAACAGTTGACTAGAACATGCATTCTCCCAAAATAAAAAGAGCATCATACATAACTCTACATTCTAATGCCTGCACATAACAGACATAGACATGCACGTTCATACATAAGATGGTGCACGCTTTATGTTTCTTGCAGTTCTAGAAACACCTGTGTCACTCGAATTCTCAACTTTAGATCATTTTATTCATTGGATCTCACTGCACCTCCTCCCTCCTAAATACCCCCCTTCCATCTCTTCTAGCCTCCCCAGAAAAGCACTCTTTTATAGTAAATTCCAATAAATCTCCATGTTGTATAAAACCCACAATTTTCTCATTTGGTAGTTAACCACTTCTGACCACTGTAATTTCTGGACATTTTGTTTGACTGGTGCCAGATCTAGAAAGTGTATTTGCTGGTGTATTTCTTTTATAACTACATGTTTTCATTATGAAAATCAGATGCCTCTTTAAATGATTTGAGGGACATTTATGTCAATTCAGAAATTCATGGTATTCTTTTGCTTCCATTGTTCCCTTAGATTCATTTATGTGCAACCGATAGTTTACTGTAATGGGCACATACCATTTCGGCTCTAATAGCATTAAAATGCACTCCCATTCTTTTTCAATACAGACTAGAGGAGACTATACAAGAAAGGGAGGCCCTTTTGCTAGCAGAAAGACAGGAAAAGGAAGAAGCTAGTGCCGTAATAGCTGAATCTCAAGCAAGAAATGAAGCATTTGCAAGCAAGCTTGAAGATGCTGAGAAACAAATCGATCTGCTTCAGGAAACAGTTCAAAGGTTCGTCCTAGAAAGTTCTTGTGAACTGATATTCTATTGTTTGGTCATAAATATCTTTCCATCTTCCTTTACTATGATGTCTGATGGCTTGCAATCTATTTCTATATGTAGATTTGAGGAGGCCATTACAAAATTACAATCTTCAGTGACTATTGAAAAGCAACAACATGAGGAAACTGTGGTACAATTAGCTGAAGCACAAGCTAAAATTGATGAACTTCTGAGAGAAGCTGGGGATACTGATGAAAAATCTACTCAACTTGAGACTACTATACAAAGGTTTTTAGATTCTTTACAAGTTACATGGCCATTGCTCGACATGCATGGAAACTTTTGATCAATCATGAAGTCATTTTCTTTTGCAACCATATGTATTTTACAAAATCTGTTCTACTATCTCAATAACAGTTCTTTCTTCTTTTTGTGAACATAGGCTTGAAGAAAGTTTAACAGAGAAGGATGCTTTATTGACTACAGAAAGGCAAGAAACTGAAGCAACTAAGAAATTACTAAGCGAAGCACAGTATAAAAATGAGGAACTACTCAAAAAAATTGAAGATGCTGATAAAAGCATTGCTCACTATCACGACACCACCCAAAGGTCTGCTGTTTGATGTTTGCATTGACTTATTTTTATATTCTAGGGCAGTTTGTTTCGGATTTATTTTCTACCCGTTTAAATTCTGGTTACTAATTTTGTGCTTTATTAATGATCTTGCTGTTGGAGATCACCTCTATAAGTAAACATTGACGCAGCTGATTATTTGTTCCCCATTGATCAGACTTGAGGAAAATGTGACAGCAGTAGAGAATTCATTGAAAGCTGAGAGACAGCATAATGGTGCAATCATGAAACAACTAGCTGATGCTCAGGTAGAAATTGGGGAGCTACAAAGAAACCTTGAAGATGCTGATAGGAGAAACAATCAGCTTCAAGATTCTTTACAGAGGTTCCTTTCTTACCTTAGATTATGTACTTGATTCGGTATTATCTTGCACCATCAATATTGGTATTTGTCAATATTCTACTACATGCATTTAGTCACATCTAGCATAGGTAAGTATCCTTCTATCAGTGAGGCAGTGTTTGGCTAATGGGATAGGGAAATGATTTCCCACCCACCAAAAGACACTTTTAAATCCTAATCATTCATTCTCCCTCTTCTATTTAATCCTAACCCTTGCTTCATTTCCTAATCCCAATCTCACCCCCCCATTTCCCATTATCCAAACACACCCTGAGTAGCAGCCCTCTGATTGGCGAAACGAGGTGCTTTTGCTCCCAATTAACCACCTTCTCTTAGAAGTTCCGAGACATCATGCAATATGTAAAGCAGTAATGGAATTCTGTTGTAAAAGAATGGACACGGATGAAGGATATATAAGAGCAAGTATAATAGCATGCTATAGGTTAGCTACAGACATATGTGGAGGAGAGAGGAGAGGAGAGGAGAGAGAAGAAAAGCGGGCTAAAGATTTGTAGCCAGCTGCAGCATGGGTTCCAAAATATTGTGTGTGTATGAGAGGTGGGCCAAGTATTAATGGTGCAATATATATTTATATAAAATTATTGTATGGGTAGGCTATTAGAGTGGCTGTAGATAATGTGTCAATTTTTAGAGCTGACAGTTGGCTATACTACTCCCTCTGTCCGCAAATATAAGGTTTTTTGGTTGGATGTGACATATCCTAGTACGACGAATTTGGACAGAGTCTGTCCAAATTTGTTATTGTCGTGGAGCGATCCTCTCTAGCGGGTGGTCGTGAGACCCTTCTTTGTGAGTTCGGCTAGGGGAAATGGCGCGATGATCAAGGGCCTACTTCCGCTTGCGGTCTAATTGCTAGATCGCTCTCGTGGCTGTGTGGGAGCTCAAGGATTATACAGGTTCGGGCCGCTATTGAGCGTAATGCCCTACTCCTGTGTATGGGATTATGGTGAATTTTTACAAGAGGTTTTGAGCTCTAAGGGAAACCTAGCTGTTCTTCCTCCGAGCTCAAGTTCTCTGAGAGTCGTCCCCTTTCTCGGTGGACGAGGTCCTCCTTTTATAGTCCAAGGGGATACCACATACACCGTTTGTACCTACCCCTCCATCGGAGGGGGGGGGCACATGGCCCTAATCATACCGCTATCCTTTGCTTCAACCGGAAGCAACATGGTCGCCTGGCTCCAGGTGGGGCCCAGAAACGCCCCCCGCCTGACACGGGAGACATCCCTGTCATTCCCTATTAATTGTATGAAGACTTCGGCGGCTTACCACGCACGTGGGGCGCCCCTGGCAACGTGCCGATGGGACAGGGCATACCTGCTCCCACTCCGCCTGACACAGGGCGGAACGTGGGGGCACTGCCCCCGTCCCGTCGCCTGTGACCGGTCACAGGCCGGTCAAGCTCGATTGACATGGGTCAATCGAGTGGCGCCGCACGTCTAATGCGGCGTGGGACAGTTGGGGCGCCGCGCATTGAAGGCGCGGAGCAGTGTCTTTCGCCCCGCCCGCTCTCCCCGCCACGTGGTGGTCGGGCGAGGGCCTCGGGGTAGCACGCCCTGAAAGCCCGAGGGGTGCGACGTGGCACCCCGAGGCCCCCTGGCCACCTCAGCGCTACCCAAGGGGCGGGGGGAGGCGAGGCCGTGTAGCCACGCGACTAGATGGGAAGGATACTTCCCTCTACTGTGCGTACCCCCGGGCCCATTTCACCGACAGTTATATTAGGATGTATCACATCCGGGCAAAAGCAATATTTGTGGACAGAGAGAGTATTAAACTTGCTCAAGTGCTATAAGCCTCTAGACCCTGCCTCTAAATTTGCCACATAGGATAAGGTGATGAGGTGGAGGAGAGAAGTTAGAAGAGAGAGGATAAGCCACCCCTCATGCAAGGGGCAACCTCTACACAATCTCCAAGAGAAGTGTAAGATGATGTCAGAGTGAACTAATAAAAGAAAATGATTGGGGTTTGTGTATTAGAGGCGATATGTTGTACTTGCCACCTTTAAATAATGAGTAGATGACATGGCTCAAATTAGATGTAGCATCCACCTTCACTATAAAACTTGCTCTAAAAAACTTGGGAAGTTCTTGACATATCTAAAAGACTTCATCATATTTTTTTCAATTAGGGTCATATGAACTGCTTAATGTGATGACCCTGGTTCCTAGCTTTAAGAAGGGGTTCAGCGTTTTGCTTTCTCAACACTTAGGCTGTGTTCGCTGGAGCTTGTTCCCAACCGGAACAGTGTGCACGGAAAATGGATCGATCCATTAGCGTGTGATTAATTAAGTATTACTACCTCCGTCCCAAAATATAACAACTTTTGGCTATGAATTTGGACACACAGTTGTCCAGATTCATAGCTAAAAATGCTTATATTTTGGGACGGAGGGAGTAGCTAATTTTTTTTCAAAAATGGATCAATATGATTTTTTAAGGGACTTTTGTATAGAAACTTTTTGCAAAAAACGCACCATTTAGCAGTTTGAAAAGCGTGTATGTGGAAAACGAGGGAGATGAGTTGGGAAACCTAGGGTAAGAACACAACCTTAGTCATGCCTTAAGGGATGGCTGGCACAAAAATGAAAAAAAAAAAGAAGAGGATGAGACTGGATATTCTTTAGTTGCAAGAGATCCAGAAAAGGTAGTGCCTCAATAAGGAGTAGCATATATTCTTAAGAAAATTAATCTGCTTCAGGATAAACTGTGCAGACTTGTTTCATTGACAGAAGAGTGTTATTAGTAGCTTGACAGACATGCTCGTTGAATCTAAATCTGCTATACCTTCAATGTAGAAGATTCAAGTATTTGGTTATAGATCATTAATGTTGTTATTAGGTAGTTATGATGCATTTTTTCAATACTTCGTAGACTTGTCGAAGATGCTACCACAAGTGAGGCTTTATTGGTAGCTGAAAGGCAAGAAAATGAAGTGACCAAAAAAACACTAACTGAAGCTCTGGATCAAATTGAGGAATTAGTTAAGGAGGTCGAGTGTGCTAAAAACAGTGTGTATCAGCTTCAAGATAACATCCAAAGGTCCGTTTACTCCAAAATAGAAACCATTGATGAAACCTGTTTGTGTGGCTTTAGTTTTTTACCTTTTTTTTAATCCATGGGCATAGACTTGAACAAAATGCATCTGCAAGAGAGGCAGATCTGCTAACAGAGCGTCAGGAAAAGGAGACAACATCCAAAGCACTAGCAGAGGCGCAAGCAAAGATTGAAGGATTACTGGAGGAAATTTCTTCTGCTAATAAAAAAACCGACCTACTTCAAAAAACTATAGAAAGGTTTGTTGTTTTTTTTTTTCATGGAAGCATTGTTTGTTGCCTAAACTTAGTACCAGGAATTTACTTGCATGTGTTTTCATGTACCTTCAAAACATCCTGATGTATAGATTTTTAAAACAGTAGTTATAGATTTTGTCATGAAGTTTTGTGTGGTGCTCGTCTCTTCCTTATACTTCCTCTTTTGTGGGATGTGATGACTAGTATTATTAAAGAAGTACATTACTTGTAATAGGAATTTTCAGTATTTATCAGCGGATAACCTGCATATTTTTTGGTATGGGGTAGAAGTATAGCTTCGAACATTAGTGTGAATATATGGAGCAGGTGACCTTGTTCACTTGCTCTGTTGAAGGCCTGGTGACCTTCTCACCATCACCTGGAACTTGTTGATAAATGATGTACACATAGGAAAGAAGAATTCAATGTTTCTGAAGTTTTAAAGTGGGTGAATGGAATTAAGCATTATGATATTTGATTTAAGTTGTGCAATCATGAGTGGTTGTAGTTTGAGACTTATCACAGGAGATGCTAAGTAGCTTCCCATTTTGAATGGGTGTAACCTGGAAAACCTTGTGTGGTGTAGCGTCCGGCTTGACTATATATTTTCTCCATCGATTTTATAGATTGCGGCTGTTATAATTTAATCCTGAACATAGGTTAGAAGAGGGGGCAACAACAACAGATGCTCTCTACTTAACAGAAAGACAAGAGCATGATCAAACCAAGAAAGCATTTTCTGAAGCTCAAGAAATAAATCAACAATTATATAGGAAAATTGAAGAAGCTGAGAAAAACATAGAACAGCTTCGGGAAAATGTGGAAAGGTCTGTTTCTCATTATTCTAACTTATTGGTAGCCTATCATAACTAGCAGCAAAGTTCAAGATTTGTGCACTAACTGGTACTAGAGTTCCCCTTTGTGTACTAACATTGATTTCCTTAATTCCATCAAGTATAGACTTGAAAAAGATGCAACAGCAAGAGATTCTTTGCTGCTTATGACAAAGCAAAGCCATGATGACACCATAAAAGAGCTACTTGAAGTTCAGGAGAGAAACCTGGAGTTAATGAACGGAGTAGAGGATTCAAATAAGAAAATTATGCTGCTTGAGGATTCAGTAAAAAGGTTTAGTCTCTTTGCTTTCAAGTATTTGTAAGATTAAAACTAATTATTAGTAATATCTCTCTTGTTTGACCATAGACTTGAAGAAAGAATAGCGTACATAGATTCCTTATTGGCCATAGAAAGACGTGAAAACAACGAGACCAAGAAAGAATTAGCTGATGCTCAGAAAGAGATTGAGGAATTACTGGATGAAATGCAAGACAATGTTGCAAGTATAGCAGAACATGAGGACACAATTAGGAGGTCTGTTATCTCTCATAGGATCAAGTCATGCTTTTCTTACTGACTTAGAGCGCTAGCCTTATATTTTATCTTCAATGACATAACCCTACGCCTTGTTCCCATTTCTTGTGTGGATAGACTAGAGGAAAATGTGGGAGCAAAGGAGTCTTTGTTGCTAACTGAAAGGGAACAGAATGCTTCAACCTTAAAATTGCTTGCTGAAGCACATTTGGAAATTGATGAATTAATAAGGAAACTTGAAGACTCAGATAGAAAATCTGATAGCCTTCAGAGTACCATAAAAAGGTCAGACAGATAGTGCACAATCAGTGCTAGTTGGGATCACATGTGCCAAATTTGACTTCCATGTTTGCAAATGCCATAACTTGTGTTACATTGGTGTTCTTTTATTCACATCCACAGGCTTGAAGAAGATGGGATTGCCAAGGAGGCTTTACTATTAACAGAAAAGCAAGCACATGAGGCAACAAGGATGACTCTCACTGAAGCTTTGGAAAAAAATGAGGAACTCCTCAAGAAAATTCATGATGATGATAAACATATACTTGAGCTTCAGTTTACTATACAGAGGTCCATTATATTTATCTTCAAGTTTTTATTTCAACATATATGCTTATGCTGAGATCCTACTCATTCAATTTTGCAGTTGCTATATTACCTATTATCATTAAACATATGCTATTCCTCAAATATTTTCTTCTGCCAATACAGGCTTGAAGAAAATACAGCTGCAAAAGAGAACTTGTTGTTGAGAGAAAGGGAACAAAATGATGCAACAACAAAGGCTCAGATTGAGAGTCAAGAAAGAAATGAACAATTACTAAAGAGATTTGTGGATGTTGACAGGAAAATTGATCTTCTTCAAGATACCATAGAAAGGTACTTCGCATGGTATTGCTCAATATATTCATTTATGAGATGTTAATGTTTTGTATTTATTTTTTCATCATGATTCAGGATCGGAGAAAATTCAACGATAAAGGATGCTTTGTTGCTATCAGAGAGACAAGAGAAGGATGCAATTAAGAAAGAACTTGTTGAAGCTGGAGAGAGAAATGAAGAGTTAATAATGAAAATTGAAGACACTGATAAAAAAATCGAACATCTTCAGAATGCCATAATCAAGTTTGTACCTCCACTAATTCTTTTTGGATTTACTCTAGACCAATACAAGTTCATACATTCTTTCACACACTGCCAGCTTATGATGTTTTATTTTGGTATTTAATATATTATGAGTTATTTCTGGTTCTCAATTAACTGATCTTGTAATGGCATGCTTGCCAACAAAACAGGCTTGAAGGAGATATAGAAGCAAAAGATATTTCTTTGGAAGCTGCAAGGGAAGAAAACGACACAATCAGGAAATCTCTTGCTGAAGCTCAAGAGAAAAATGAAGAGTTACTCAGGAAAATTAGTGATAATGAATACAGGATCCACCTACTCCAAGACACAGCACAAAAGTTAGTATCTGTATCCTGTATATTTTCTCAAACTTCGGTGTGCTGCTGCTGAGAGGCAGACTACAATAGGATCACCACTAACCATTTATTTTATCTGTTATTTAAGAAATGTTTATTGCTTTACAACACTAATTTCTTATCTGAAACCAGGCTTCAAGTTGATGCCATTTCAAGATTGTCTTCCTTTGTTATGGAAAAACAAGAAAGTGATGCGGCCAAGAGAGCTCTTACTGAAGCTCGTGAAAGAAACGAAGATCTACTGAAGAGAAATGAGGACCTCCTCAAACGGAATGATGACTTGATTAAGAAAATTGAAGAGTCTAGCAAAACTATTACTCAACTTCAAGAGACCTTACAAAGGTGCATATGCAATTTTTATTTCTTATTTTTACCTATTTGTCATGATGGTATCAGGCTCACTCTATCATTGTCAACTTCAATTAAATAACTCTTTTCCATCCTTCCGTAAACAGGTTGGAAGGAAAATCAACGAACTTAGAAGCTGAGAACCAAGTTCTCCGTCAACAAGCAACTGCAACTCCACCATCAACAGCCAAATCTTCAGCTTCACGCTCAAAGATCACTAGGATTCATGTAATGTATCTTTGGTGAACCCGTTTTACATATTCTTTGCAGGATTGTTTGCTGCTGAAAACTGACTGTTTTATGTATTTTAACAGAGAAGCCCAGAGAATGGACATATCTTGAATGGTGACACAAGACAAGCTGAAATAAAGCCCTCAACTGGCACATCAGAAACGATACCTTCAATAGTGAGTTATACCAATTATATGGCTGCATATAATTTATGAACAATGTCTTAAAAATAATTGATCCTGTGACTTTTCACTTGAAAATGCATTATAGGGCAATCCTCCTGACTTGAATAATGAAAAACATGTTGAACAAGGAGAGAAACTACAAAAAGTACTTAATCAGAAATACCAGGTATTCTGCTAGTATTTATGCTGCATATTGAATTGGAGCTTTAAGCCTTGAGCTTATTTTTATAATGATATTATTTTTTTCTAAGTCTCCTCAGAGTCAGCAGCCTCAGGACGATCAGCAGTGGTTACTCACTTGCATTTCACAATATCTTGGATTTTTCGGGAGCAAGCCTGTTGCTGCGCTTCTTATATATCAATGTCTCTCTCATTGGAGATCATTTGAAGCAATGAAGACTGGTGTCTTTGACAGCATCCTACAGGCTATAAATTCAGCAACCGAGGTTCCTAGCACTTAGTTTTTAAATTTTATAGTATCCTTATCTTTCTCATATAGTACTGATTTTCATAGAGCACACTTTTGTGTTGCAAATTTCTACAGAACTACAGAGAATCTTATCTATCCAATTTCATAGTTTACAACATCTAACATGTACATAAAATTCAGGAGAGGTAAGATTAATTCACAGTTACTGTGGAAACGTTGAAATGTTGGCAAAACATGAAAACAAAAGGAAAATGAATCACATCGCAATAACTTATGTAGTATATCTTCCTTGCAAGTCTACATCATGCAATGTCCTGATGGTAGCTTTCCCTCCCTTGAAGGCCCAAAATGATACAAGAGCATTGGCCTATTGGTTATCCAACTTGTCTACATTAACAGTTCTCCTCCAGCGATCATTCAAAACTACTAGGACAGCAATCTCAACCCCACAAAGGCGAAGATTTTCATCTGAGAGGATCTTTCATGCAAGTCAAACTTCAAATGCTGGGCTTGCTTATCTCAGTGGCCAACCAGTTGTTGGAGCTGCTGGATTACCCCAAGTTGAGGCAAAATATCCAGCTTTGCTCTTCAAGCAACAGCTTGTGGATCTAATTGAGAAGGTTTATGGTATGATAAGTGACAGTGTGAAGAAGGAACTAAATCCATTGCTTGAATTGTGTATCCAGGTAGCTGCCACATGCTCCTTGTTTGGTAAAAAAGAGTGAACCAAATTGAAAGATGTCTAAATTTGAATATCCTCAGGATCCACGAACTTCTCACAGTCCAGCAAAAGGACATGCGAATGGCTTGGGGCAAAAAAATCAGCTTGGACATTGGTTGGCCATTGTAAAGGTCCTCACCAACTATTTGGATGTTCTAAGGGCAAACCATGTAGGTGACCAATTGTTATGGACAAATAGCATCGATTGGCAGAAGGCTCTGAATGCACTTGACTATTTGGTTGAATTTGCAGGTTCCATCAATTTTGGTGCACAAGCTATTCACACAGATATTTTCGCTGATTGATGTTCAACTATTTAACAGGTAAACGCGCCATCCTAATGTTTTGTCTTGACATATGTGAGAGTCTCTAATCCTCATTCCCGTTGAAATAGACTCCTTTTGCGGCGGGAGTGTTGTTCATTTAGCAATGGGGAATATGTGAAAGTTGGACTAGCTGAACTAAAACATTGGTCAGACAATGCTACTCGAGAGGTTATTCACTTCCCTGTTTTTATATGGATTTTCTGAAGCTACCGCCTAATGCGTTTTTGTCTGATACAGTTTGCAGGTTCAGCCTGGGATGCACTGAAGCATATCAGACAGGCTGTTGATTTCTTGGTGCGTGTTCTTTGAAAAAAAACTGTTTCTTTTCCTTTTACAATTCAAATTTGATGCTTGATACCGTTTAATAATAAATGCATGCCATGCCCAACTCCTTTTGTCAGGTGATTTCCCTCAAACCAATGAGGACACTGAAAGAGATACGCACTGATGTGTGCCCTGTAAGTGCTCTACTACTATTTACTAAGATTTTTCCACATGCAATCCTTGCTCAATAAGTTGTCTTGCTAATGTTTTTACGATCTCTTCAGGCACTCAGCATACAACAGCTTGAGCGCATAGTTAGTATGTACTGGGATGACATCAATGGTTCAAACGCTATCTCAGCAGAGGTTAGATGATGAGCTTCATTATGCACTATATGATCTTGCGGGCTTGCCCCCGTTTTGTTTGTTTTCATTCAGACATGAATCATTTACTGATTAATTATTTCCGTTCTATCTACAGTTCACATCAAGCTTGAAAAGTGCAGTACGCGAGGAATCAAATACAGTCACAACCTTTTCCATACTGCTAGATGATGATTCATGGTCAGCTGTCTGTTACATTTGGATGAATGAATTAGTAGCTTTTCAGTTTAGGACCAGAGTTCTGATGGCTCATGGTTTTACTTGCTTCGTTACTTAATGCAGCATACCTTTTTCACTTGATGATATTGCAAAGACAATGCCAATCATTGAGGTGGCTGAAGATGATTTGCTACCTTTTGTTCGTGAAAACCCAAGCTTTGCGTTTTTATTGCAAAGGGGGAACAGTTAACTTTTCTCACCATGGAGCCTTGCAAGTTGTGGATAAATCAGTTGTTCCTATCCGTAGGATAGGGTGTACAGTTCGCATAATTCATTTTTATACCAGATAGCAGGCCATTGAAGAGTAGATTGCTAGGGGAGGTTATAGGTTTCTGATTTTTATTGATTGGTTCGTTGGTTGTATATT
Source organism: Oryza sativa Japonica Group (assembly GCF_034140825.1). NCBI lineage: Eukaryota > Viridiplantae > Streptophyta > Magnoliopsida > Poales > Poaceae > Oryza > Oryza sativa. The sequence continues at coordinate 30,241,178 of NC_089035.1, read as the reverse complement.
TGTGTTCACTTTTTCCTTGCATTGTTTCTTTGCAATTCTTTTTGGGCTTGTATACTAAGGGGCCAAGGGGCAAAACGCCTTTGTGTAAGCATAGAGCTTAGGAGGTTTTGCTATAATTAGTGAAGCTGTACATGTGTTGTAAATGATTAAAGAAAATGAATCGCATCGCTCTGCTGGTATAGAATAATGGTTGTGGTTGGCTGGTTTTTTAAAGATATACGGCGTTGATTCATTTCAATCTGCAGGAGATCATTAAATTTTCAATAAGAGAAGATATCTCACTCTGTTCCGAAATAAAATCACTTAGCATTTGAAATTTGTACCAAAATATGTAAGTACTTCTAACACTATTACTTGACTCATCAATCGCTTCCCTCAAATTTCTTCCCATCTCACCCAACATCTAACTAGGGAGCACCAAACCTTTTTTAAAACCTTAACTTTTGCTACACAACCAATAAATACTTATATTCTTTAATATGGGATTACTCAATTTTTAGTGCTGCATTTCTAGGAGGGCCACTAGGGGATTTATGATGCATCGGTGCCTCTATCCCACGCTCTACCGTGTGCCAATCCACGTCGCAAAACGCCTTGTTCTTGCGATGGCACACCCTTTGATACCTAGCCCTCTCGATGATGGGTTTGTTTGATCTATGCTAAGCCTAAATAGTTCTCTTGTTCTTCAGGACTATTGGCCTATTGGGGGATAAACCCCACTCTTAGGGAGGTAGGGTGTTTGGTTAACTAATGTAATAAATGACTAAAACGCTCCAGGATGACTTTACTCTTATGTAAACGGACAAGGGTAATAACGTAATTTTTCGTCGCTTATGAATAAAATGCCCTCCAAGGGCAAAGTGATGGCGGGATCCATTCCATCCACTGTTAACCTCACTTTGATCCTCTCCCCTTCTTCCCGGTATTCAAGTTAGGGCTCTTCCCAATGAAGACAGGAACCCTTGCCATGCATGTTAGATTTTGTTCCAACAAATACAATTACACATCAAGGGCATGTTTACTTTGATGTCATTTTCAACCTTACCAAATTTTGGTAAAGTTGCTAAAAAAAGTGGTTACATTTAGTTTGCTGCTAAATTTTAGTAACTATATAAGAAATTATACTAAAATTTTGGCAACTATACCAAAATTTTAGCATTGCTAAAATTTGTTAAGGTTTTTTTTGGCATCAAAGTGAACAGGTCCCAAGTAAAATAACTCGTGACACCTCCAAGGTACCACGAAGGTGAGATAGATACCTTATACCATGAAGATGTTATGATATTTCGCATTTTTGTCATGATACAACCACAGGCATGACACCTCATCAAAATCGGCGCATCAATCAGACATTTTCTTCCTTTGGATAGACGTTAACTTCTATAACATTTATTGGTACCCGTAAGTATCATTTTTTTTAATCACGGATACGTAAGGTATCATCACTGGTCACCGCTGAATCTTCATCGGTACCTGGTACCTGACAAGCATCATAACTGATAACTGTAGGTATCATCACGAATATCAGGATATCATCACTGGCACCATACAAAGATGTCATCACTAATTCTTGATATGCAAATGTATTGTTGTAATGCACATATGTATTAAGCCTATGATATATAATTAGTACCCAACTCACTAGAGCACAAGGCTCGACCCAAGGCTAGACTAGCCTGACTCAACCGATGCATGCAGCCAAATAAGCTAACACAGGCAAAGCGCTCATCGGGTAGAAAGAACAGAAGGACTGACTTCACGCACTTTAAAAATTTAAGGCTTTATTTTTCCTAAGAATATAGGGCGGGCACATTTTCGAAAGCACTTTTATATTAGTTGTTTACCTCAATCCTGTACTTTTTTTTAAGTTACAAAACAATGCAATACAATAGCACTATGCTAATTATTGGTGTCATGGTAAAAAAAATATTTTACTCCCTCTATCCTGAAATAACTCCATATCTAGTCTTGGGTGTTCAAAACAAGGTGGAGAAAAGACATTAATAGAAAAAAACAGTATTTATGAGTGATTATATGTGTATGGTAGGTAATGAATATTAAGGAATAAAACTCATCGACTTGCGGATGATAAGTAAAGGGATAGAAGTAAACTTATTTTTAAGATAAATGGTGCATATGCTAGAAATAAAGTTATTTTAGGGCAAAGGAAGTATATATTTGCTTGCAAACTATTCATATTTTTTCTAGAGTAAAATGCACCAGCGGTCCTTAAACTTGTTAGGAGATTTCACTTAGGTCCACGAACTTGCAAAGCACACATATCATCCAGGTCCAAAGCTACTTTTGACCGTGGTTTTGCCTACGTGGCACGCCACGTGGACGATGACATGAAATTTTTTTTATTTTTTTCTCCCTTCTTCCTTCTTTTTTCTCTTTTATGAAAAGACGATGACACGGACGATGATGTGTACGAGGCATTTTCGTCTTTTAGACAAGGAAGAAAGAGAAAAAAGAAGGGAGAAGGGAGAAAAAATAAAAAAAATTCCATGTCATCGTCCACGTGGCGTGCCACGTAGGCAAGACCACGGTCAAACGCGGCTTTGGACTGGGATGATATAATAAACCAAGTTTAGGGACCTCGATGTGCTCTTTGCAAGTTCGTAGACCTAAATGAAACCTCTTGACAAGTTTAAGGACCGCTGGTGCATTTTACTCTTTTTTCTACAATTGTATACGGAGAGGCGTCCTAAAATAGGATCTCATGTAATTAACGATCCGGGGGAATGAAATACACAGCAAGAAAGCAGCATATGCTCCTCATCCTCGTACAACTGTGATGAATTATATGAGGAAAACTAGCTGATTTGCTCGTGCGTTACCACAAAATCAAAGGTCCGACTGGGGATTGGAGATTGAGAGCATTTGAATTAGGGAGCAAGAGTTTTACCCAACATTGAGGAGCCCACATGTCAGTGTTAGAGGCATTACTAGCATATAGATATGTCTAGTCCAAGATGTTCCTGATGTATAACCAAAAGGTAGTGACAGACTGACAGTAGTAATAGGGTATGCCAAAATTGTGCTCATATGTTCCTATGATGGAGTTTGACGCCTGATATCAGTTGCGCACAAACAGTTACACAACCCAGGCAGATCATGTTGGAAATCAAAGCTATTCACTCACTCAATCTCACAAGAACTTTAGAAGATGGAGAGACAGAGAGTTTGCAAGTGCGTAGCACTCTTTTCTGTTTTTTCCTCACACTGAAACTGATTACATTGATCTCTTTTTAAAGATGCACATTACCTGCTTAAGCCTAAAGAAATGCAAGAATCCTAGATAATAAACTCACCCACGTCTAACAGAATTCTCCTGGTCAATCGCCGATACGTGCATGCAGCGTTCGACCGCTTCCTGCTCCTGGACGTGTGCTGATCCCTTCACCACATTTGCATGCATGGCTAACTAATTAGCTAGATGTACTCTCACCTCCTGGCAGCACGATCAGCCACTACTCACTGCCAATCTCTCTACTCACTAAGCCATGCAGCACAACCACTAAGCTAGCACTCACGCCATGCAACACACACATGTGACTTCTACTCAGCTACTACCATACAAATAAACATGCTGAAACTAAAACAACAAGATTATACTTCTAATAGATCAGAGCTACTTTTACAAGCAGCAGACAGCCAAAAGGCACAAATTTTGTTTTTCCAACTTCAGTCGCCATCCTAAACTTCGAATGAGAAGCTAATGGGCATGATACGAATAGAATAAAGTTATCGCACTAACAGGGGGTTATGGTTCATTCAGGTTGCGAATACTTGGACAATTTGTGCTTCTTTTTTGGGCGTGATCCTTCATTACTTGCAACATAAGACTCGAGTCTCACATTTTCCTGTTCTTCATTCTTTCTTAATTCCTTTGCTTTCTTCTGCAAAGCGAGCAGATTCACAATTATGAGATGACCATTCTAGTTACAGTAAACAAGCTACACTCCGAAGAAATTAATAAGCACAAAACAATGTTTACCTTTAAGGACTTTGCCATATCAGCAATTTCGCCATTGTTGATGATGGACTTGGCAGATTCATACGGAGTTGCAATGTCCTCCTGAAACAAATTGTTATTATTTAGAAGTAAAATTAGGAAGATAATCCTGAGAATACACAAATTGACAAACACAAATATCTAACATTTGGATGAACAAATGCAGCTTCTCTCTTTCTTTTGTTCTCTTCAGCTTTCTGCGATTGCTTTTCCAGCTTCTCTTGCCATTCCTTTGCTGACTTCTTTTTGTCACTCATGAAACACTCACCACTCTCAAGTTCAAGGTCAATCTACAACACCCAGGATGAAAAGTTCAGTAAAATGGTATTGCAATACACAAAAGAAAATATCCAGCAGAAGCTACATTTGCACTACACCATATCATCAGATAATATGGGAAAAAAATACATAGCCCATGGATGCTGTTTTCTCCAAATTATCATGTAGCAAAATATGAAATGCTAGTATCTTCTATACAAATACAATGATGTGAGGGGAGCAACATGCATAAATACGTAAGTTGCAGGAATCCATGGACTGCTAATCACCGCAACTCATAAGCTGGTGAAAACCAGTACAACAAACAGTACAAGAATGACACTACAAACAAGTTTAAATAAAAGCAATTACTTCACCTTGCTAGGTTGCTGAGGAGGTGGAAAGGGTGTGTATTGTTTCTTCTCCTTGGTTAACGGTTTCTTTTGCTTGACATTTTTCCTGAGGAAAAGCAAAAATAATGATGTACAAGACATGTGAAATAATTATCAGGGGCACTAACCCCCTTAATGAAGAGGATGCAAGTTCCTTACTTCTTAAATTTCGGGAGAAACTTGTCCCAGCTTTCATGGGCTAGCGCAGGATTTTTGACCAGCTCACGTTTAATTAGGAGTTCCTATGTAGATAAATAACAATTGTAAGTAATCACTAATCAACAATAGTTCTGTAGGAACATCCTTCAATCAAACATCTGAGAAACGAAACCAGCCACCTTGATGTGGTACACAGGATGCTTGACATTCTTTATGCAGTCCTCCACAACCCTCACAACTTGTTTCAATCCCTTCCAGTAACCCATAGCAGCAGCAGTGTTTCCCTTTTAATGATGAAAACAGCATAACAATAGTAGTCAAATCCTTTGACGTATAGAGTAAAAAGGATATCCCACAATTAGCACATAAAATAAAAAAGTTGGAAAACCTGAACTAAGATGTAGCAGCCAGTCAAAATCTCTATGGCCTGCAGTACATAAAACAGTACGTAAACAAAGGAATGTTTTTTCTTTAACTTTTTTAACCTTCCAATAATGAGATATATCAAAATTGAACATATGACAAGAAGTTTACCTTGAGAGTAGATAAATTAGGCCCCAGAAGACGTCCTCTCCTTTTAACAAATCTTTCCTACAGATGGCACATTATTAGCAGGCTGTAGAGTAAACTAAATTCAGCAAGACAGAGTGATCAACAAAATAGCATGAAGAGACGATGATTATGTTGTTTACTAGACGACACGCTATAAGCATGTAAAAAATTACACATTAAGTTAAATCAGACTAATTAAAGAAACCTAGGTTGTAGCTCCTCAGACCAGTTTGCATTTTTGTATTTGCAAGACAATACAGACAAGTTAGCACAGAACCTATGATGTGAATATGTGATGCAGGGCTTCAGATCATGTATTTTTTATATAACTAGCAAATCCATAAACATCATAATAGCTAGATGTTGTGTCAAGGAACGGAGTCCTAATATGAAAATACAATGCTACAAACTACAAGGTGACCCTCTTGACAAATTGCATCGTGCGAATCATTCAGTAACATGCTGTTGCTATTTCGAAACAGCGATTGAGTTGAGAAGGTTCTCCAACACCCTTATGCACTTGTGTTTCATGACTAACAAAAGCTAGTCTTTACAGGCTATGTTGAGTGGGGATATTTGCAACTGACAACAGACAGAAGTTTACAGTAGGAACCATGACTTGGTCATAGTTAGTATTAGAAGGCAAATTGATGTTAAACCATGAGAGGAAGTCTACCTTGTTCCGTATGATACTACCAATCTTAATAATAGCACAGCTCATCTCATCATTGAGTATTTTAATTGCCTGCAAAATTCAGTAGAGGCTTAGCGAGGAAACAAGTCTCACACAAAGCAATCAATGGGTGAGAAACACAATATTAGTAGCATGCGGGAATGGCATAGTATACTGAATAGAGATCTAAGTTAGCTCTCACATTTTCAACAACATTTTCTTATAACCTAAAGGACTCAGTGCAGTGGATACAAAGAGAATAATACCTGAGGAGCAGGGACACTCCTCGATAGCAATTTTATCAGTTCATTGGCCTTAATGATGATGTAGGGATCCTTGGTCTTCCTTGTGGTTGAAACGGTCATAGATCCCTCCACCTGCACAACATCAAGAGATGTCTCAAATCTTTACCACAGAATGAACTGGAGACCTCACCAAACAGGTCTAATCATTGACCGTCTACCAGATTGAGCTCGCAAGCGACCCCAAACTCCTTCAGTGCGCCTTTCACAATCGGCCACGCCTCCTGCAGGTACTTCTCTGCATCCGAACAAGAAAAACCTCGTCAATCCAAACATCATATGGACTTCGATTTCGCCCCACTAACAACCAGGCAAAACCAATCGATCGCCGATCGCGGAAGAAACCAGGAGAGCGCGGATGGGGGTGTGGGGTGAGGTGACTTGCCTCGGTACTGGGGGAAGAGCGTGGAGAAGGAGGTGACTTCGAGCATGCCGCCCTCGTTCCAGGAGGGGTCGAACTCCTCGATCTTCCAGTGGTCAATGTTGGGGTCATCGTCCCACGGCTTCGGCTTGTCGTGCTTCCCCTTGTGACGGGGCTTCCTCCCCTCCGCCGCCGCCACCAGGGCACTCGCATCGCCCTCCGACGCCATGGTCTAGGGTTTGATGGATTGAGCTGGCGGAGGTAGTGGTGTCCGTCGAGCTGGTTTTGCCGATTGGATGTGCTCGCCGTCGAGGGAAGAGACGGCGGTGATCGGCGACGAGGTCACGAGGGATATGAGGCGGCGGCGCGCGGGAGGCGAGGGGAGAGGCGAACAGCGAACACAGGGGGTTTTGGGTTTATTTGGGGATTGTACAGATTTATGCGGAATAGTCCCTCAAGCTGTGAGATATTGTGGAGGAATGCCATCTGTTTGCGTATGACAGGTGGGGCTAGCATTTGGGGTTTGGGAATGCTGGGATTTATCTGTAGGGATCCCTCAAGTTACGAGATATTACAGAGGAAGGCCTGATGGGCGAGGACAAGATCCGATCTTCTAGACGTTTTCGTCCTTAGGCCTTGTTTGGCTAATGGGTTAAGGAAATAATTTCTCACCCACCAAAAGACATATTTAAATCCTAACCATTCTTTCTTTCTCTTTCATTTAATTCTAACATTTCATTCATTTTCCAATCTCAATCCCACCTCTCATTTTCCATTATCCAAATATAGCCTTAGTGTTGATGCCCTAAATCAGCCTTTCAAAAGTTGGTGTTGTCAGTAAGGTTGAGAAGTGTAAGTTTTTTCAGTTTATTAATTTTGTCAATATTTTGGGTAGAAAAGATTCTAGAATTACCAGACAGTGTAAACAAATTTTAACAACGTTTAGATGGTTACATTCCTAAATTTGAGTAAAGTCAAAACTTAGTAGAGTTAATTTTGGCTATAAAGTAAATAATCCCTACATCAAGGTTGCAGCTTGCTTTAACATTTTGCAAGTAGTATAAATCTAGTTATTGAAGAAAGGCAATGTGATGGTAGGCAAATCATTATCTGCTACTTCTATGTAATGTATGCAACACTTGCAATCTCTGAGTTGCTTAATTTTCTTTTCACATATTACAAGATATAGTGCCTATTTGGTACGACTCCAGCTCCAGCTCTACATTTTTTAGAGCTAAAGCCCAGCCAAATAGTTTTAGGTCTACCTAAAATAAGAGTAAAACTGGGTGAAGCGCTCTCACAAAATAAACTAAAGAGGTGGAGCTAGGTTTAAGATGTTCTACAACTCTACTACAGACTCAACTCCTAGAGTTAAATTTAGGTGTTGGAACTATTATGCATGGACCATTACATTTTACCTAGCAGGTTGTGAACCTGTAAGAAATTACAAAATTGCTAATCTTCATATGACAGAATTTTAGAGGAAAGGAAGGATTTCTATCAAATTTTGGATCGTTGGATCCACACCAAGATTCATACAAATCTTTTTCTCCTCTAACGCCAATGAGTTGCGCAAGTCCGATAAGACGGTGATGTCCCCAACCCATTAGGGTTTGGGGTTAGAGTTGGAGGAAGGTGGTAGGGGAGAGGTGGGGGGAAGAGGGTTCCCCTAGGCTTATGGGATGGTCACGGCCGACAGAGGACCGGCGATGAACAGAGGGCCGACGTATAAGCCATATGGAAGGACGAAAACAATGGAGCCTGTGTAAAGAATGGTGATAAGGGAAACAAGAGAAGTTAGGAGGCGGGGGGAGGGGGTAAGGTGGAGACGCATGTCACACATTTTTTTAAAAATAATGGATTTATATTAACCCCGGTCTCTACACCTGTGAGGGTGCACCTGTCACACATAACAACCAATCAAAGGTGACTCGAGTAATATTCGACGGGTGGTTAAATTACACCTATCACAAATGACTTTTCGTCTTTAACGGGTGTTAAGGTTTCGAGTCGACATAGTTATTCTCTATCAGTTTGTACTTTAACCTATCAGTCTATCACAAATAAGATCTCAACTGTGATGATGGGTTGTGTCCTATAGTTTTATCTTTAACGAATATTTTTTCTATTCCTTTTAAAGATAAGATTATATGTGACCTTCGTTTATCTATGCGAAAAGGCATGTAGCCTAGTGGTTACAAGAGTCTCAATAGCACCTTATGTTCTAGGTTTGACTTTCCATGAGAGCGAATTTTCCAGGATTCAACGGCATTCTCATAGGGGTAGGGTTGCGTGCGTGTGTTCATAGGGATGAGTGTGCGCGTGTGAAAAGTTTTTCTATAGGAAATTGCTTTAAAAAATCATATTGCTTCATTTTTTAATTTTCACTAAAAAAATCATTTTCGAGTTCTTTTAGCTAGTACTTAATTAATCATGTGGCAATCCGTAGTTTTGTTTTTCATAAAAGGAGGATTAGTTCCCAACCCACGAGACTATAACACTAGAGTGAAGACTGAAGACAGAATATGATGCATGCTAACAATGCATTTATGTGATGGCAAAAAATGAGAGTCGCATAATTTCAATATTTTCACTCCAACATCGTTCAAAACTTGTGGACCTAAGCGCATTCTCCTCTTTTTAATATTTTTTTCTCTCCCCAATGGATCCGAAAATGTCACCTAGCAAATTACCAGTTTTTTCCCTTCAACTATGACATTTTTTTATGCCTATCAGCAAATTACATAAATTTTAAAGGTGTTGTAGTAAAATCAAAATTTGCCATATAAAGAGTCAGGTGAAATTACTTTTCTATACCAAAATTTGCCATCAAAATGACTACTCGTGCGATGAACGAACACATTTCCAGTTTTCTTTCTGAAAATAATTGACGAGCAACAGCGCTCTCAGGTCTCTATTAAATCTTTTGAATTCGATGTACTAACCGGTGTATGACGCATTCGAACTGAAGGAAGGGGAAATTAACACACAGCGTTTGCAATATTTGGAATGCTAAGAACATAACTACTAGGCTAGGAGTGCGTGGAGCAAAGACTTCGTGCGTACTATGATTCACATGTAGCAAGGAAAACCAAACAGCCGATCGATTTGGTGATCAGTAAATCCAGTAAATCTAGAAAGAAACTTGGCGCTTTAGGTTCCTACAGTTCTAGCTCCAGCAAATCAATGGACATACTGAAAGAAACAATTACATTTCTGAGCTGAACTGAACAGAGTTACAATGTTTCATCTGATTAAACCTCCAGTTGGGTTGTGAACAAAATATTTTACACATAAAACTGCATGTAGCAGTTAGCATATACAGCGTCAAAATAAGGACACCAATTATTTGGATGTACAACAATGGCGCCAGGGAAGGGGTTTCTGAGCTTCATACAAACTGACCATGGTATGAAATACCACTTCCCTGTCAGTCTCACATGTGAGGCCCAGACTTTGGGTTGGGAATCAAGGAATGCCCAGACTTATCATCAGTGACATGCAGACTAGCAGACTGGTTGGCGTTGGCGTTCAGAGTGTTTGCCATGTCCATACCATCATCGAATGGGTCGAAGAAGTCAGAATACCTCACATTGGCTACTGGTATCTCTGGCAGAGAATTCAGTATCCCGTCAAATATCTCATGGTTCTCATCAGCATGTGGCACGAAGGCAGAGATATCAACTTGTGGTGCCATGGGAGAGAGATAGTCATCGACTTGTGCAATTGGAAAAATGGGGAAGAGGGTAGAGATATGCTCGTCAACTTGTGGCACAGTGGCAGCTTGTTGATCACCTGCCTTCTTTGCTCCGATGACCTTCACAAGTTATAAATTATCATATGTAATGAGCATAAAAGAGTAGGGTGATTAAATAATTATGAGACAAGGTGATTACAAATCGGTTATTCTCATCATCTTTGTATATCACAATGGAGTCTCCTAGTTGAAGATCATGGGTTCTGACATAATCCCCTGGTGTTTAAAAGGAGGGAAGGAATATAAGAACATTGTTCTATAACGTTTAACAGAAAAAGGAAAAAAATGAAATGAGGTACTCACCGGTATTCTCAAGTACATACATCCTGCTCTTGTTGTTGGGCCAATACCTGTATAGGAGATGATTCATTGTGACACTATACATGTGCAACTTACTGCGGAAATAAAATTTTTTTAGTATAAACAGAAAAAAAAGGGGACATTTTTTAGTGAACAGAAAAAAACATTTTTTGAAGATTATCTAGAAACTTAAAATGCCTCTTAAGATTAAGATTTTTATGTGGTACTTGTTAAAACTTAAAAGGGGTGGTTTTGACAAAGAACAATTTGGTAAGAGGAATTGGAATGGTAGTATGAGATGTTGCTTTTGCATGAAAAATGAGACTATCCATCATCTTTTCCTGGAGTGTCACTATGCAAAATTCCTTTGGAGAGCATCGCAGTTTTCTTCTGGTTTATATATTCCTCATAGTATTTCTCATATTTTTGGAAATTGGCTTGTGAGGGTTGATAAAAAAACCAAAAAAACTCATTCTTGTAGGAGCATCTACTTTATGTTGGACTCTATAGTTGAGCATAAATGATATAGTTTTTGATAAAATACCATCTGAATTTTATATGCAGGTGCTTTTCAGGCAACATATTGGCCGGTCCGGTCCTAGGTTCCACTACAAAAGTGTGATGAAGATATCAAGTTAATAAAAGTTGCATGTCGCCATCTTGAGTCAATGGTTATGTAACTTTTCACAAACTTCGGCTGGAGGATCACAAATAGAATTCAATAAGTTGTGGTTTTTTATGCTGGTGTGTGCCTCTATCAGTTTGGTTGTGTCCTTCATATTTCGTTGTGATGTGATCGGTTTGTTCCCAATTTTTGTAATAATTGGTTTTAGCTCTGTGAGCAAATGCTGGAATTTTATTCCATTATCTAAAAAAACCATCATTCAAAATGTACAGAGTTAGGTTTGCTACCTTCCCAAGGACATAAAAAGCTCAACAAATAAATGTGAGTAAATTCAAAGAGATGAGGATGGTATATAAAACAACAACATTCCTAACAGAATCCATATACATGTTGCAACCGTATTATTTTTCAAAGTCTACCCAATATAGAAGAACTAATTTCTTGTTGGATATGGCAAAATAGGCGCAAACACACTAAAGAAAATACATTTCATTAAGAGGAAACAACCTAATATCAAAGCGTTAAGAGAATTCATACATACAATAAAGTTGAAATTAATGCATCATTGAAAATAAAGTATGACTCAGATGGTTATTGGCAGAGGAAGCCATGGTAACAACAAATTTAAAGCCAAATAGACAAACTGTTCAACCTGTACTTGAAGGTCCAGAGTTGTGCATTTTGCAAATCATGCATACATAAACTTTTCTTGCCATCCTTTGATGTCAGAATTGGTAGGTAAGCCTCTGCCTCTTTCTGAGGAATTCATTCATCAGAGACAAGTGTCAGGTGTATAAAAAGACAGGTTTGCTTCAGTAATCCTATATAAGAAGAGTTTGTGAATATGAAGAAACATTAGTTTTACTAACAAAGGGATGAATCTGAATAAAAATTAGATTTGATCTCTATGGTTTAAAACAAAGACCTAATGCTGTCAACCTATAGGGAATATAATATTATATAGATCTGTCATCTCCAAGTACTTATCAGCATATTCTTTCTGCTTATAGCACAAACATTTGATCTGTGACAAGTAGTGCTAATTTACAGATTCATCATCCCCAAGTATTTACCAGTATATTCATGCTATTCACGTCAAGAGAAGCTCATTTTATTCAAGAACTAATGTTTGCACTTTTGATCCTTGTTCTCTATTTTCTTATTGGATGCCACCAGAAATCCTACATGATTTTACCATCCATGCTGCCACCAAAAACCAATGATGTTCACCTAACTGGTTCTTGATTAAGATGGTTCACTTTTATCATTAATAGACATTAAAGATTCACATAATTATTAAGAGGTGTACTGAAGCAAATACCCCCCAAAAAAGGAACATGTCATAGATTTGCATCAGAACAGACCTTCGGGAGAACAATTCTCCCTAGCTGGCTTACGTCGCTGTACCGTAGTTCCTTTTGCAGAATTACTCTCAATCCAGCAGTGTGGTGCTACATAAACATTGGAGAAGCTTGCAATTCAGAAATGTGAATTACGTTCGAATAAATCTGCCCTTTTCCATGAAGAAAAGAAATAGTCACTCGGTTTTCTGCATAAATCTTACATCTGAATCAAGGATAGCTCTATTCAAATCCAACATGTTTACCTATCATCAGAAGATGAAGTCCATTTAGGCAGAATACATGAAGTGTGGCAGATTTGAATTCATGGACCATACACAGTCAACCCCCTTTTCTATTTGCAAATGGTTTCACCACACTTGCTTGCATGATGACCAGGTTAAAATAATCAGAAAAGTGTTTGTCAGTATGTATAACTAACATTTCATTACCGTACTATCCATACCTTCCTACACCAGTTATACCCACCATTAGTAATAGAAATTACTCCACTAAGAACACATATCCCCGATTTGTGCCTAGTTCTTGCACGTGCATCGCTCTTTACAAACAGGGAAGAAAATTCCCCCACAGTTTTTTTTAAGAAGTAGAGATTTCATATGGTCCAGTTGTTGACATAAAACATGGAGACAAAAACAAGCATTTATCTAAAATGGAGGGTTACCTGGACATTAGAGGTCAAGAACTAACCTAAGGTCCAAAATGTAAACCTTATACTATACTGGCACTTTCATGTATCAGCTAGTGTGATGACTAATGTAATCACTTCTATGCTCCATGTTCTGGCCAGAATGTATCAGTTCCCATCGAAGATTCACTTGTACGGCAAACCATGGCGAGTTGACATGGCATGGCATGTACTGCCAACTCCTACCAACTTTGTGATGCAGCAAGCTGCTGAGAGCATACACAAATACCGACAATTTCTACCAACTTTTCAGCATTCCTAACATATAAATACAACAAAAAGAGCACCGAACACCCCAAAATACTTAACATAACTAAATCAACAAATTGACGAAGACGATCCACTGATTATGCGATTGTTACTACCCTGAAAAGGGCAAAGATTAAGCCCACAGGGCGCCACAGCAAATCGTCTATTCATGTGTCACGTGACACGGCACGTGGACCACGAAATCCATCTCTGATTGACCCAGGAACATGGATGTTATACACTTATACTAATCATCACTGACAAAAAAAAAAAAAAAACTACCCTGGAACGAGCTATCGCTATCAGGAATCCGACAAAGAACCGCCCCAATTATTCCTTGCCATAACCTATGACTTAAGCAATACGGATCACGCCTGAAGCAAAAACGAGAGCCAAGTTTTTCCTAAAAAAAATGTCGATTGATCAAACACCGTACACATAGATCGCTCAAATCTGATCATGGTATTCGAGTCAGCTACTGGAATCGAGGAAATTCGTTGATCAGATTTCCCCAATCGAGCAAATCAGGGCTCCAAATCGCCCAGGAAGATCAACACATCTGCGAGCTTCTTCCAACCAAAATTTTATAATCCGGCGACGTTGGGACCAGTGGAACGAGCCGACGATCGCCCCTCTCTCGCCTGGGCCTCCAGCCCACGGCGCCTCCCCGACAACACCAACGGCCCACCATCTCCACGCATATACGGAGAAACCAAGCAAAACCGCGGAACAGGAGGAGAGTCCGTGAATTCCGAGGCACTCACAGAGGAGGGTCGGGGCGCGGCCGGCCTCAGGGAGGCGGCGGGGCGGGGGCAACGGCCGCCGGACCTGCGCTTCCGGGTCACCCCCCGCGGCCGGTCGGAGACGGCGGCGCCGTCGCCGGAGGAGGAGGAGGTGGAGGCGGAGGAGGATCGGCGCTTGCTGGTGACCCCGGCCATGTCGGTGGGACGGGCGGCGGAGGTCGAGGTGGAGGGAGGAAGAGGAGGAATTGGAGGAGGAGGAGGAGGAGGAGGCGAGGACGCTGCGGCGGCGGAGGCGGCTAGGGTTGGGGGCCGCGCTCCCTGGTCTTTTATAGGAGGGAGGACGGGCGGAGACGCGGAGACGGGGGCGCGGCGCGCCAAGTGGCGTGCGAGCTCTGAGGCGGGTGCAGGTGGGCAGGAGGAGCCAACGCCCGTCGGGGCGAGGCCGAGGCGCGGCCAACCGCGCGGGCGCAAGGTGGCACGCGACGGGTGGGAGGCGAGGGCTGGCTGCTCCTGCCATCTCTCCTCCCCCCGCATCGGGATTCCCTGCGGGCGCCGCGCCGAATGGCTCTCCCTCTCTCTCTCTCTCTCTCTCTCTCGTCTCGACTCTTCCCGTTTCGAGTTTTGAATCCGGTCGATCGGGTGGCTGCTGCTGCTGCGTGCGTGGGCGGCTGCGCGCGCGCTGGCTGCTTACTGCCGCTTGCGCTTGGGTTGATTTGGGCCCCATGCGCTTGGTGGTTTCGGTTCACTGCCGCCCGCGCGCGCTCTGGCGATTCACTGGTGGGATGTTGCGGTGAGGCTTGAAAGATGGGGGAGGGGTCGCCAAAATTAGCCCCTTGCACTTCTTTTTATCTGTAAACAAGATGGATTTAACTTAAAAGCTGTAGAACAAAATCTCATGCTCCATTGATGTTGTATTGCGCCCTCTACAATCGAGAGCCATTAGCTTGATAATAAGAAGTTTAATAGTATAATCAACTACTAGCTCCAAATTATTTATAGCTAATGTAATAGCCAATTCATACAATAATTGCTTACTATACTATTAATAATTGGTCCTACCTATCATACACACATTACGTTTTGGAGTCTGTGCTGCAGCTGACTTACAGATCTGTAGCCCGCTGCTCTTCTCTCTCTTCCCTTATCTCTTTAAAATATATTTATAGCTGGCTTATAGTCTCTATTGTACCTGCTTTAAGGCGCGCACATTTACTGTTGCCCTAAACATTTAAAATAACCACGCACATTGAACACTATTTCCATCGTTTTAAACTATAAGCATTTTTATTTTTTTATAAAAATATAAGTATTCACAGAGTATTACTTTCTCCATCTCCCCCTTTACAACTATTCTTATTTAATAAAAGGCATCATAGTTTTTCTTTTCTTGTTTGTACTAAAAAAACTAAAAAATGCTTATATTATCTTTATTTCAAAATATAATATATTCTTAGTCTGTACTTTCAAAATATCTAAACATGCTTATAATACCTTTAGTTTTTAATATAATGTTGTTAACTTTTGACTATGCCGTTCGAGCATTCTCTTTTTTTTTAAAAAAAAGAATATGTAAGTAGGACCATTTATTTTGTTGGGACTACTTTCATCATTAAGAGTACTAGTAGAAGCCAAAATACGGTGTATTCATACCGAGTACTCCTTATGTTTCATAATACTCCCTCCATCTAAAAATATAGGGCACAACCACTTTTCTCTCATATCTCATAATATAAGGTGTGCATGCATACATACATTATTAACTAGCATCTATTGGTCCTATAAAATTGATTTGTTTTAAATCTTATACCATCAAACTTCCCAATCACATTGCTTGCATGTATCAATGTGATCTAATCAAGAAGAAGATTAAATGTTTTCTTGGTCTTTGTGTTTTGAGTGGTAATACCTTATATTTTGAGATGGATGGAGTATAAGGCACAACTAATTTTTTTAGATGTTTCATAATATAAGGGCAGTCCCAACCCTTCACCTAGGATAGTGTCTATGGCATTAACTACATTGCCATGTAGGACTTTTAGCTTATGTGGCACTATATTAATTAAGAGAGAGAGTGAAGAGAGGAAGAAACTGGGTCTCATGCAAGACACAGCTTCAACACGAGAACCTATGCACTAAACACTATCAAGTTTTGTATTGGGAGAGAATAGTGTCTTCATAATATATAAAGAATAAATATGATTGATAGAGAAGAGAGATGATATATTTATTAATGGCCCACTTTAAGAGACCATAGGTTGTAGAGTGTAGTTTCTATTGTGATGTCTTATTGACATGGCACCATAGGCACTGCTTATAGACACTATGAGTTGGGACTGCCCTAAGGCGTGCATATATGCATGCAATTAATTAGTACCTCTTCTAGATTAAATTATGATTTTTTTTAAATTATCGACCCTCATGATCTCTAATTCTATTGGGTGCATGTATTTTATTTATTAGGGTGATTTAAATTAGGAGGTGATAATAATTGTTTCGGTTATGACTTAAATTTTGGAACGGATGGAGTAATAGATAAATGCCTCCCTAACTATTGGTAAGTTGAATATGAACATGGAGAATATATAGATGGTCTTTGACACTTCAAATCCTAAATATACGAAGAAAGCTTACACTACAACTCACAAATCACAAATTATTGATCAGAGAAAATGGTAGAAAGAGAGCTATATGACTTGTACCTACTAGTTATGTATACGTTTGCTAGTTCAGTGTTGTGTCGACTTGTGAAAAGAAGGGGCAAGAACGTGAATTAGACGCTTTCAGTTTGAGTTTTGACTATTGGGTCTTCCGCATCAATTACAGTAGTATTTCATCGTTTCAGGTTATAAGATTTTTTTAGCATTGTCCACATACATATAAATATTAATAAATCTAAGCACACATATATATAGATTCATTAATATATATATATATATATATATATATATATATATATATATATATATATATATATATATATATATATATATATATATATATATGTGGATAATGTTAAAAAGTTTTATAATATGAAACGGAGGCAGTAGTATTATTTTTCTACTAATGTATTTATACAGTTGTTCTCGTGCACAATGGTTTGCCGCCCACAATAAATACGGAAAGTCAAAAAAAAAAAAACTCGAAATGCCAAGTCATTACGCATACCTCATGTGTGGTAGTAGTATGGGAGAGTACTGCTAGTAGCTGAAATGTGCTTGCCCACTCCCACCGCCAATGTAGTAGCTACAATCTCAAAAGCAGAGCCGTTGTTTTGGCTGCACAGGCTTGTGGCTCCTTGTTCCCATGCACAAAAGGCGCTATTCTGTAGTGGACTCTGGAGTAGAAAGCATCAAGAGGGGTTGGGGCATTGCCACGGCAGGAGCGAAGTCACGCACAGAGACAGAGTATGTGTGGAACTATATATACGTGTGTTTGCTCACCTGATCTATCCCCAGCATTTATAGAACACGTCATCTGTCTTGGTCGTTGGTGCATTTAGGAGTAATTGCCATGAAGCAATGGAGTATGTGTATTGTTGCTAACTCGATTTGGTCTACGCGCAGAAGCAATGGTGTGGCAATGGCATTGTGTGAGAGTAGTGTACATCTCATGAATTCACGCGGTGTTGTGATCGACAAAATCACAGAGTGGTCACCGGTTTTCTGTTCGTTCCTAATTGCTCTACACGAAATTTTATCGCAACTCGCGTGACATCCTAGCTGCCGCGCTAGCCCATATATAGCTGGGCTGTTGGGCCCTTTTAAGCCCAACACAACGTGACACGCACTGTGGACTAGCCCAGTCCAGTATTGATATGCTAATCGATTTTTTCAACTTCTCATGTCGTCAGCACTCAAGCCCTGATTCTTTCAGCTTGGGATTATTATAATCTAGATTATTGAGTCAGATTACTATAAGTTAGATTGTTATAATCTGTAGTAGAATAAGCGGTTATTTGTTTCTTTCCTAGATTATTGAGTTTGCAAGTCTAAAGAGGGAGTGGGGTGGCATGGTGGGTAATTTTTCACCCAATAATCTGGAAAAAGCTCACCTAAATGAGCTTATCAGATTATAATAAGCTGGGCTCCAGATTATAATAAACTACTTCAATAAGTTGTATGTTTCTTTCAGCTTACTCATAATAATCTAGATTATAATAATCCTAAGCTGAAAGAAACATGGCCTCAGCCTTATGGAACTGGATATCTCTAGTAGTACTGTAAGCTTGACAGTTAGGGTTAACCCCACGATACCCAAATTTTGTGGTAGCTTTAATCCAAACTAGTTGGGTGGCCCGCCAATTGCGCAGCTAGCACCCATATAAAATTATATATTTTATAATATGATTTTACTTAAAATTTATTAAATAGTTATCTCATTGTCTTAAGATTTGAAAGACCAAACCTTATTATCCCCTTCTTTTTAATTTTATAATTTTTAAAAGTCACACCAGTTGCTACCCCTTACTTCTGTCATATTATTCTTTATTAGCTTGCTTGATCTACCACTATTTCTATTCATTCTCCTTGGAACCTTTAAAATTGGATCTAAAAACTTATAGTTTTTAGAGTTTATTATCATGTTGGGTTTCTTTTTTATAATTTATAGAAGTCCCGTCAAACACTGTCATTATACTCCTCTATGACCATCCACTGCATCTTCTCTTTTATTGTCATTGCTATTTTAAAAATCAAACATAATTATCATTTAAGTTCATTTTTTTTTTACTTTCTAGAAGTTCCGCCAAAATGTCAGTGACTTTGTTATTGTACTCCTCTATAGCTCGTCTACTGCCGCTCTTCTTTATTGTCATTGAGATTTTAAAATCAAACATGATTATTATTGGGGTTTATTTATTTATTTATTTACTTTTTAGAACCCCGGGCCTTTAAAAATTGGACCTTATAGTTTTTTGAGTTTATTCTCTCGTTGGGTTTCATGTTTTTTATAACTTTTAGAAATCCCGTCAAACGCTGCCACTGTACTCTTCTACGACCCGTCCGCCGCATACTCTTTATTGTCATTGGGATTGTAAAAATCGAACATAACTATCGTTGGAATTCATTTTTTACTTTCTAGAAGACCCACCAACCATCGGCGACTCTGCCATTGTACTCCTATACGACCCCCCCGCTGACTCTCATTTTTATTGTATTTGAGATTTTAAAAATCAAATATGATTATCATTGGGGTTATTTTTTTTACTTTCTAGAAATCCCCACCAACCGCCTTGATCGATTGCTTCGTCTTTCCTTTTAATCGCCTTTTAATTGGTGTTTTATTAATAGTTTTTAGATGTCTCATCAACCGCCACCACTCTGCTCCTCTATAGGCCTCTTACTTAAATAATCTCGTCATGTGTTTTAGATAGTCTTTTCTTTCAATAGTCTTAATTTTTTTGTAGTTATTTATAAATTGTATTCCTAGTTGAAATCTTATTTTTCTTTTTCTGATTTCAGAATTTATTTTATTTTTCGTATTTTGTTATTTTGATTTTTTGATTTTTTATTTTTTATTTTCAATTCCAATTGTTTTAAAATTGTATTCCTACTTTAATCCTCTTTTTAATTTGCCTAATTTTGGATTTTATTTTATTTTTATGCCGAATTTTAATTAATATACTATTTGGTTATTATATGTACTCTTATTTCAATATTGCTTATATTTAATTTTAAGTTTTAGTTAATTTTAAATTGTAGTCCTACTTGAACTCTTATTTTATTTTCCTTTTTATAATTTCGATTTTTTAATTTTTTATTTCGAATTTTAATTAATCTCGTATTGTATTCTTTTATGGACTCTTCTTTCAATATTCCTTATTTTTAATTCCAAATTTCATTAATTTTTAAATTGTATTCCTACTTGGACTCTTCTTGTTTTTTTCTAATTTCGGATTTTTATTTTATTTTTATTTCGAATTTTGATTAATCTCATATTGGGTTCCTATATGGACTCTTATCTCAATATTCCTTATTTTTAGTTCTGAATTTTAGTTGCTTTTAGATTGTATTTCTACTTGGACTCTCCTTTTATTTTATAATTTTGGATTTTATTTTATTTTTATTTCAAATTTTAATTAATCTCGTATTGGATTCTTATATGGACTCTTATTTTAATGTTCCTTATTTTTAATTCCGAGTTTCAGCTATTTTTAAATTGTATTTCTACTTGGACTCTCCTTTTCTTTTTCTCCGATTAATGTGGGAATTTTTAGCCCCCATAACGAACGTAGTGTCTCCTTTTAAGGTTGTTTTAATAATATAATAATAGACTAGCAAATATGCCTGTGCCTTGCAACGGGATATCCAAATTATATGTATATTACTCCTATTTATTGCATGATTTGTTTTTTTTCTTTACTTATACGATAGTGGTGAGACAGATGATTGACATGGGATTTGGGGAGATTTGTTTTAAAAATGTTTGTCATGGGTCTAGTACACGTGATAGATGAAACATATGATAGAGATTTGAAGGTCAATTTACGTACTGTTACTTGGTCTAATGATTCGTATTCACCACAAGGAATTGACGGAAATCACTCCATGGACCTGATAAGCCTGGGATGGTGAATTAAACCCACCCTTGTTGGTTTTAATAAAAAGATGTGCACTATTTTATTATCTAAATTTTAATAAAATCTATTACATACACAACCAGTGAATAAGTGAAAAACAATCAATTAATAGCTAAAAGTGCTTCAGGAAAAGAAAGCACAACACAAAAGTTATATAAAAAAAATGCACGGGTTGATAAATTTTATAAAATCTACTTATACATCATGTAGAATATCTCATTAAATTTATTTTTACCATGATAAGTTAGTAAAACCAGAGTATAGAAAATAAAAAAAAAGTAAAAAACAAACAACGTAGCATCGTCTTGGCTAGCTTCTCATACCACTTCGCTGAGCCGCTCACCTTGCCTTGTTACTCGTCTCGTGGCTTACCTGCGCTAGGTGGTTGGATCCGATGGCCTGGTGACTAAGAATGAACAAGAGAATTTAGAGTAAACCTTGATGATAGGAAGAATCAGCACTATGCTCAGAGAAGAGCCAATTTTCATATGGTCTGAGATATTGGGTGAAAAGATTTGTATTAAATTATGAAAAAAATAAAAATAGAAAGAGTATAGAAGAATTTTATTTTTGAAATCATCTAATGAATATCATTTCACCGTGTTCACGCATGTGCATGCACTGATAATCGCGTCATGCACAAGCTTTGTGATGGCTAGGGCAGTTTGGCTCATGTTGGTGCCGGTTGAGGACGTGTGTTAGACTTGCAGTTGGGGGCTGTGGGCAGATGGCCCAGCTGGCCCAGAGAAAAGATCAGCAGCGACGCTGGGTGCAGAGGAAACGCTTAACGCGGACCCAACTCCAAGCGAGCGCGTGCGTGTGAACGGATGATTTTTTTTTTCGCGCGAGGACAACAGATAAAAAATCGGAGACGGACAATTATTTTTAACCTCGGGCGAAATTTTTTTACGGACGAAAAAAATACGAAAACCTTACGTATTTTTTTATTATATATATAGGTATATACTAGTAAAATGCCCATGCTTCACTACGGAGCTATAGATAAAAGACAGATAAATTATTTATTAGGCTAAGTATTGATCAGAATATCAATAATAATAGGATGGATAAAAACTACTCGCCCTTTCTCAACTATTGTGTAGCATTTCTAAAACCGTACGCGAAATCACGTGCAGACCGATCGTGTCACGCGTAAACGACGGATAGGTGATCGAGGGAGGGGACCAGCAGGCACCAGTACCTACCCATTATCGACTGAGAGATGGGAGAAACGAATAAGGGATAAGGGTGGAGCAGGTGTGTGCATGGTGAACGATTGGATCGAATTGGTAAGTGGATAGCAAGGCGGGTTAATTCCTTCTAACTTTCGGGGTCCTTACCGAAGCGATTTAATGCGTTGGATGACTCAATCGCGCGATTCAACGTGGTCCACGTAGCCGACAAACAAAATAAAGCGTGACAGTTGAAAAAATATATTTTTTAAAGTAGGGTGGAATAGAAGTTCGTCAAGCAGTACTCGACCAGAACATCCTTGAATGAAGAACCATCAGCATCATCAACAAAAGCTACCCCGTCCTTCCTGTGTGTTTGGTAGCTCATATCTCCTTAGCCTGGCTTATCTCCCTTATACAACCCGAGTTTAACATGGCTAAGAGGATACGCATGCCTCCTTTATTTGTGTAGCGCCCGTTCCGTCGTAGCGCCTAGCGGGAAAATTATCTCCGAAAAACCCTAATTGCGAAATTTGTTTCTTTGCTTGTTGTCTAGTGTCCGTGCCATCTCAAGATCTCAATCCCCGATCTATCGTCGAGTTCAATTCCGAATCCAATTCCTTCCAAATCAAATTCCTCCGCAAAAGTCTAGTTTGCCTCCCCCGGGTTCGATGGGCCGATTTCCGCTCGGCCCATCTCTCCCCCGGCCCCCCTCTCCCCGGGCGCGCTCTCTCTCTCTCTCTCTCTCTCTCTCTCTCTCTCTCTCTCGCTCGCTCGCCCTCCCCCTCTCCCCGGCGCACTCCTTTTCCCTCCCCCGCTCTCTGCTCGCGCGTGCGAGAGCCGCCCCGAGCGCCTCTCTCCCCGCTCCCCCGCTCAGCCTCGCCCGCACGCCGCGCGCGCGTGCGCGTGAGCCGCCGCGCCGAGCGCCCCCTCCCTTTCCCCTCGCTCTGCCGCTCCTGCAGCCGCGCAGCCGCTCGTCCCCGCGAGCCAGCGTGTGCGCGCCCGCGCGGACGCCGCCCGTTGCTTCCCGCGCGCGCGTGCCGTGGTGGCCGACCGCCCGGTCGCCGCCGTCGTCAGCGTCTTCGCGCGCCTGTCGCCCGTGTCGTCGCGCCGCTCCAAACCACCTCACCGTCATCGCCGTCGTCATCCCCCGGCCCCGCCACTCCGCGCGCAAGCCGCCAAGAGGCGGAGGCCGAGCTCTCCCTTCCCTCTGCCGCGTCGCCCCGCCCCCTCCTCCTTTTCCCAAATCGGCAAAGGGGCGAGCCCCCTTTCTCTCCCTCCTTTTCCTCTTTTCCTCCCCCTTTTTCCCTTCTCGCCGGCGTCATCCTCCTGTCGCCGTTTTGGCCGCTAGCCGGAGCGCCAGCTCGCGCCCTTGACCGCGCAAGTCGGTTCCCAAACCGACATTGCCGCCCCCCTATAAACCCCAGCCTCCCCTTTCCCCTCCTCTCCCATTCGCCTCCGCGCCCTTGCCACCGCTCCCGTGCTCTGCCTCGCCTCCGCCGTCCATCGCCAAGCGCCGGGAGAGCCGGTGCGTTCGTGGACGCGGAAGGGGACTCCGGGCGCGCCCTCTTCTTCCTCTTCCTCTGCCCGAGGCCGGAGAGATTACTCCCGCGCCGTCGGCCTCTCGTCACTGCGCCCCGTCCCGCACGGTAGTGCCTCCCTCCGTTCTCCCTCCCCGCTCCATCTCCTTCCCTTAGCTTTCGGTAGTAGCTTGAGTAGACTCCCCATAGTTAGCCGGCGCCGCCCCGACCGTTGCCGTCGCTCGCCGTGTGCTCGCCGCCGTCGCCGCCCGAGCTCCGTAGCACCCGCTCGTCGCCGGCCTCGCTCGGCGTAGTTCCGCCCAATCCGACGCTAGCGTTGAGTTCCCGAAGCCGCGTAGATGCTCTCACCGCCGGGAATCGACCCCTCGTAGCTTCGTCGCCGTTTTCCTCTTCTCCCGCCGCCGGTTGCCGCCGCCGCAATCCGCCGCCGTCGAGCAACCCCCGGCAAATCCGAGCCGTTGGTTCGTCTCCCCTCGTCTCGAGCAACCGCCCGGTGTGCTCGCTTTCGCCCGTATCACCATGGTTCGCTCCCCCGCTCGCCGCCGCCGCCCGCCGTCCATTCGCGGCCGGGTCGTCGTCTACCTCCCGCCGGCCCGCGTGGCAGCCACGTAGGTGCCACGTTGGTGCCAGCTCAGCCTAGACCGGGTCGAGCCGACCTCGGTCGGTCCTTCCCCGTGCGCGCGTTCCACCGCGAGCCGTGAGGCTGCGCGTGGGCCCGCCGCATCCGCGTCCACCGCAAACCGCGCGCG
The DNA here is from genome assembly GCF_034140825.1 of Oryza sativa Japonica Group. Taxonomy (NCBI): domain Eukaryota; kingdom Viridiplantae; phylum Streptophyta; class Magnoliopsida; order Poales; family Poaceae; genus Oryza; species Oryza sativa. Next base: position 30,216,701 of record NC_089035.1, on the reverse strand, counting down.
TGCACCGCGTCCCAACCCCGCCCGCGCGCGTGCACTGCGTGCTCCCTCCGCACGGTGAGCCGAGCCGCTGACAAGCGGGTCCCACCCGGGACCGCTCGCGGTGAGCCCGGTCCACTGGTTCCCTCTCTCCTTCCCTCCCGCGCGCGCTCTGGGCCGCCTTTTGGGCCGGCCGGCCCTTTAAGCTCGGCCGAGCCGCCCCAAATCCCTTGGGCCGCACCCTAGCCGCCCGAGGAAAGTCTAAATTTCCTCCCTCCTTCCTTTTCTTTTTCTTTTCCAAAAAGGATTTAATTAAATCCTTTTCCTTTAGACCAAAAATCCAATAATCTTAGAAATTCAATATCTTCCCAACCGTAACTCCGTTTGACTCCGTTCAACTTCCAAAATTCATCAAATCTCGAGATCTATCTAATGGCACGCTTAGAGGTCATTAATAGGGCTTTATTTTCGCCGTTTGTTGAGTTGTTTCGTTTCGCGTGTAGTTTCAAAGCCCGAAGACCCGCAGTGCGAGGATTTCGAGGATCAAGCTCCAGATCTCGAGCAAGGCAAGCCACCTTTGAACATCTTGAGCCTATATTTGAAATTTAATTATATTGCTTGCAAAATATTATGCATTGATAGGATCACACTAAATCCGTTGTCCCGTCTGCAAGGCAGATTGGCGGACTTACCTAACTTGTTGCATTTGATCCTTCCGTTGTTAATTGTTACACTATGTCCCCTTGTGACCACCCAGTTGCACCTCGATACTCGTGCACTCTGTGCGAGTATCGACGGTCGCCTTCAAACTTAAAATCTGAGTAACAACTTGGGTAAAACTGGAGTTTTACAAAAGACTTGGAAAACCCGACACCTGGGTCGGTGTTTGCGAACTAAATGAATTTCCAAAACCGCGGACCGGGGAACGTACCGGGTGTACGGTTTCCCGCTCTTGCACTTAAGGACCGTTTCCTTGGAATTTCATCCAAACATAAGACAAGTACGACCACATGGGTGGAATGGGACACCCCTGGCTGAGTAACTAGCTTATCAGGGGAGCCTTGATGCCGAGAGACATGTGGATTCGCCGGGGTGGTGTCGGGGAGGACCCCTGGGCTTCCTGGCACAGTATGGTCGGGGACCTAACCTGTTGTTGGTCTGGGACCCCTCTCGTCGGCATATGGTAAACCTGTGTCGGCTTTGGAAATGCCTTGTCATGAAAGCTTGGAGGTCTCCCGACGTGGCTGATCCCCACGGGCTGGGTGATCCGGGTTAGTAATGTCATGTGGGTAAAGTGTACCCCCTCTGCAGAGGTTAACAAACTGTTCGAACAGCCGTGCCCACGGTCATGGGCGGATGTGAGGTGATTCCTAGCGTAGTTTTGTTTGACTACTGCTTGTGAAATTGCTGTTGTGAAACTGGGTTCGATGTTTGGAAAATCAGCAGCTGACGGGATCAGCTAGGCCCGGGTGGCCGTTTAAAAAGTTGTTGGCCCGGGTGGCCGTTTGAAAAGTGTTGGCCCGGGTGGCCGTTTAAAAAGCTATTGGCCGGGTGCCAACCTTGTTTCAAAATCTAAAGACTGATACATTGCACATACTCCGACCGGGCGAGACGCACTGTCTCATCCGTGTCGTTTGAGAAGCACTCACTTAGTTGCTTTTAGAAAAGAGTTCAAATAAAATCATTTGCAAAAACGTCAGCCTTTCCTTGAAGCCTGCATTAAACACTTATTTCCCCTGGCTTGCTGAGTACTCCCGTACTCACCCTTGCTCTATATAAATAACCCCCCCCAGTTGCTGAAGAAGATGAAGCGGATCCTGCGGATGAGGAGTTCTTCCAGGAGCAAGCCGGCTACGATGAGTTTTAGGGTTTCGGCCTAGTTCCCAAGTCGCGCCTGTGATTGTTTGGTCCAAGTCCTGGCTTCCGCTTTCCTTTTGTAATGCAGTTGTGAGCTCGGGATCTGTCCGTAGCCCAACATGACTGTACTTCTACTCTATAATAAAGAGACCTCTGTTGCTGTGATATTCTGTCTCCCTGTGATACCAGCACTGTTTCCTGGGACTGGTATCGATTAACAGGTTAATTTGGAGCGTCACGGGTTAGTTCCGGTCGGGACTAGTTCGGGGCGTGACAATTTGGTTGCTTGTATTTATTAGCCTGAGTTTGATATGGCCAAGAGGATATGCATGCCTCTTTATTTGGTTACTTGTATTTATTTAGTCTAGCTAATATACCATTTTATTTGGTTACTTCCATAAGAGAAACATTTTATTTGGTTACTTCCATAAGAGAGACGGTCTGGAAGATATTTTGGAAGATATTTTGTTTGTTTGGTTTTATGGATTTGTGTATAAGCACCTTTTACTTAGTTAGGTGAGTTATCTCTACACTATCATATAAAATATCATATTAACATTTGAATTAGTCAATTAGAAGTATTCTGGTACACGCAAACATGCCATAACAAAGGATTTTTCTGAAAAGTACTAATCCACGAATTAATCTAATGTTCATATGTCACAATTATACTGTAAGCAGTAAGAGAAAAGAAAAAGTACGAATTACCACCCCCAAACTATCGTGGTCATCCGAATTACCCCCTTGAACCACAAAACCGGACATTCTTCACCCCCAACTATGCAAACCGGATGAATTACCCCCCTTGACCCAATCAGCGGTGGTTTTGGTCTACGTAGCGCACGCGTGGCAGTCCAGTCAGCAATTTATTTATTAAAAATAGGTGGGCCCCATCTGTCATACTCCTATTGCACTTTTCCCCTTTCTCTCTCTTCTCTCTCACTCTTCCTCTCTCTCTCTTCTCTCCCTCTCCGTCTCACGCACACAGCGGCAGGCGGGGGGCGGCGAGGGATGAGGCGGCGAGCGGCGGCGGGGTGCGGCGGCGGCGGCGAGGCAAGGCGGCGGTGGGAGCTCGCGCTGCTCGAGCGAGGCAAGGCGGCGGCGGAGGAGGCGAGGCGGCGGAGAGGGGACGAGGTGATCAGTCAGTGTGTGTCGTGTTCGATCGATGCGTTGCTTTCGATCGATCTACATGTACAGATGATCAATCAGTCGATCGGATCGATTGCCGTATTTTTTTTGTGTTTGGTGATGAGATGGTGGTTAAGTGGTATGGTTAGTGTGCGCTAATGGCGGTGGTTTGGTTTGGGGGTGGTTGTGTGTGTGTGGTTGCAGGGTGGAGAGCTTCATAGAGCACAGGATGCGTGTAACTCTGGACGGGTGCGCGGCGAGGTCATGCCCGTGGTGACGACGCTGCCGGTCATCCGTCCCGCGGCGCTGCGGCATCATCATCATCATCCGCCACCGCCGCCTGAGCTGCAGCTCCTCCCGGCGTCCACCACGGCGCCGTTGGCCGCCGCATTCTCGTCCAACTCCACGACCACCGGCTCCTCCTCCCATGAGCAACACGCGACGACGATGACGACGACGAAGCTGCAGCTCTTCATCGGCCCCGCTGTCGTCGTCGTCGCAGCGTCCGACGGCGGCGCCACGGCCGCGGCAGCAGGAGGGGAGGAGAAGGAGCAGCGGGAAGAGGTGAGGCGCGCGCTGGAGAAGGTGGACGCGGCGCGGGAGCGGGCGCGCGAGGAAGCCGCGGCGGCGGAGCGCGCGCTGGAGGATGCCAGCCGCCGCCTCGCTTCGCTCGAGCAGCGCGAGCTCCCCCTCCTTTGCCGCACCCCGCTGCCGCTCGCCGCCTCATCCCCCGACGCTCGCCGCCGTCCTCCCCGCCGCTCGCCTCCTCCGCCGCACCCCGCCGCCGCTCGCCTCCTCCGCCGCCGCCGCCTCGCCTCGCTCGAGCAGCGCGAGCTCCCGCCGCCGCCGCCGCTCGCCGCCCCCCGCCTGCCGCTGTGCGCGTGAGACAGAGTGAGAGAAGAGAGAGAGAGGAAGAGTGAGAGAGAGAGAAGAGAGAGAAAAAAAGTGAAATAGGAGTATGAAAAGTGGGTCTCATATTTTTTAAATAAATAAATTGCTGACTGGACTGCCACGCGTACGCCACGTAGACCAAAACCACCGCGGATTGGGTCGAGGGGGGTAATTCGTCCGGTTTGCATAGTTAGGGGTGAAGAATGTCCGGTTTTGTGGTTCAGGGGGGTAATTCGGACGACCACGATAGTTTGGGGGGTAATTCGTACTTTTTCCCAAGAGAAAAGAAAAAAAGAAAAAAAAAGAGAAAAGAGAAAAGAAAAAAGAAAAAAAAAGGAGCGTCGTTTCTTCGCTGGTGTGATTCCCGTCAGCTCGCTGCCCCCGTCCTTATCCGCGTGAGCGTGAGTGGTTAGAGAAAAGAAAAAAAAAGGAAAAAAGAAACAGAATCGTCGCTCCGATAATTTATCCGCGTGAGCAGTTCTTTCCCCTCGTCCTCTTTTCTCGTCCTCATCGCCGCCGATATTCCCCTCAGCCCACCGCCACTAATGCATCCATCTGCGTTGCTTGGTGACTTTAGATTTGTGGCCAGCCGATCTGGCAGCTGGAGGGAGGAGAGGGTGCATGGGATTCTCGGAGCTTGTGCAGGGAGGCGGTGGGGCGGCCTGTGAGAAGACGACGCCGGTAACAACAGGAGAAGAGGAGGAAGATTATTGCGGCAACGGCGGCGTCTCGAGCTTTCGGATTTGGTAATCTCCTCGAGCTCTCCTCTCTCCCCGCCCTCTTCCTACCTTCCGGACTTAGCCGACCTCGAGCTCTTGTGGCCGGATCTGGCAGCTGGAGCTCGTTGGTGCCGGTTGGAGTTCTGAATAAGAGGCGCGTTTGTGGAGACTGGAGAAGATCGGATCGGACGGGGGCGACGTGGATCAAGCCCGGATTGGGTGCTGATGGCACGGATCGAGCGAGGGCACTCCCTGTGCGTCCACCCCAGAGAACAGAGCGATTTTCCCCTTCTACAGGATCAGTGTACAATTTATTTTTTCTCTTCTCCGACTCCATTTATCTTTATTTTCTTCTTGATCTTGATTTTTCAAGAAGTTTTTGTTCCGGTTTTTTTTTCATATGATTGGGTTTTGGATAGGGAATTTGGGTTGATTTGTTCATGTGTCCGTGCTTGTATCTGATTTGATCCGTTTCTCACGGAGAGAGGGACAAAAGTTGTGCAGGGGACGAAGGGGATCGTGAGCAAGGCGGATATAAGCACGGAGTAATTTTTTTTTAAGTATATATGGACGAAAAAATAGCGCATATACGGACAAAAATTAGGTGACGATTGGAAAAATCCAAATCTTTTAATTAGTTAAGATATATAGATAGATAGATAGATAGATTGGGTTACGATGAGATGGACGAAGAATCTACTTGATTACCTCCCCAAGACACGTTCGATCGATCTCACAAATTCTCTTGCCTAACTCCCGATAGTCCATGGAGAAAAAAGCCATCGACGACGATGACGACGCCCCAAACCGGCCTTCGTATGGGACGTACGGCAACGATCCGGTGGCGAGACGCGCGTCCCAAAAGACGACCGATCGCGATGGCGTACGTGACGGCAATGGCAGCGGCACCATGCATGGCGCTGGTCTCTCCGACGGGGAGAAAGTGACCACGATCACCATGGATCTCGCCTCCTTCGACGCCGCAGACGGGCTGGATACATGGACGCGAAAACGGTTGTCGGGCACACGGTTTCGCCCGCGTTTAACCTCGCGGTGCGCGTCGAGAACCCACGCGCTACTTCCGGCGGTGGTGCGCCAACAGCGGGGAGGTGGCGGTCTACTACTCCGGCAGTCCGGCGTGGCGCTCGCGTGGGGGAAAAGTGCCGGGGTTCTGCGCGCGGAGGAGGTCGGCAGCGGAGTTCACGGTAGTGCCGTGGTGCAGGGCCGCAGGGGAGTCGGCTTACCGGAGGATCTACGCGCGCCGGCGCCTCACGTGAAGAACGGAACGGCTCAGGTGCTGGCGGAGATGAAGTTGTACCGCTACGTACGTACACGAAGCTTTTGATCCGCGTGACATGACAGTCTTTGGTGCGTCCTCCGGAAAGGCTAGCGGGCGCCCGCTAGCCTTTCCGCGGATGTTCGCTGGACGCGAACAGTATCGCTTAAAATTCACTGGGAGTATATATTTCACAAATTGGGAAAGATGCATGGACACCACACGGCACTATGCTTGCTTCCCATGCTTGCGTTTGGCCTATCACGGGAGCAACTTATTCCATATAAAAATATATATCAGTCTGTACGATCCCCTTAGAAACTAATGCTGTACGATGGCGACTTATTGGGGTTGAACAGCCCAAAGTGCTTCTCGATCTCATCCCCAGGCTTGCCGTTCTCGTCGAACATAGCAAATATGTAAGTCTCCAACGCCCTGCGCTTCTTGGGCGTGCCGCCTCGGACATGGTTGATCAGCCCCTGGTTGTATGTCTGCGCGTTGTTCACGCTGGCCCCAACCTTCCCTCCGGCGGACGGCCACCCGCTCTCGGACACGACGACGCTGACGCTCGGTGTGCCGGCCTTCTCCAGCGCGGCGTAGATGGAGTCGACCATCGCGTCGAAGAGGCACGTGTAGGTCAGCCTGTTCCCGTTGTCCACCACCGTCGTGCCCGGCTGGAAGGTGGCGTAGTTGAGCATGATGTTTTTCTGCCCGCTTTCCTGGTCGTCTTTGTAGGCGAAGTAGGGGTACACGTTCGCCAACAGCGGCGCGCCGGTGGTGGCCAAGAACCTCGCGATCGGGGTCATGTAGTCGTCCCTGAACCTGCCGCTGGAGGGCGGGAAGGTGTCGGCGAACGCGTCGAACCTGACCGACGTGGATACCTTGATGTTGCCGAGGCCGGCCGCCACCAGCGCGCTGTTGACGTTCCGCATGGCCGGAAGGATGTTCGCGGTGTCGCTGCCTTGAACCTCGTTGCCGACGGCGATGTAGCGGAAGGAGACGCCCGGGTAGGCCTGGATGTTGTCCCTGACCCAACCGGCTGCGGCGGAGGGGCTGGAAGCTAAGCTCGAGAGGTTGCCGTTGCCGACGTCCATGATGAGACCGATGTTCGAGCCGCTGAGTGCATTGAGGGCGGCGGCGTCCGCGAAGTAGATGCGCATCGAATCGATCCCCTTGGATCTGTACAGCTGCACGACTTCGCTCGGCCCGGGCAGGTTGTTGGCGACCACGCCGTAACACACGCCGATGGAGTGTACCGCTGTCGAGAAACAGATGCAAGTGTGCAACAAAGACCCAATAATTAGTTCAGTCAATTTTAGGCTCCCAATGGACAGTACATATGCGCAAGCCTGTACGTGGCGCTGTACGTAGTAGTATATATATAGGGGAATGCTAAATGGCTGCAGTCTGCAGAGAGACATCTTAATTAGTTGCATTACCTGCAGGAAATGCTGCCAAGGTTCCAAGGAGCACGGCCACTGAAAGCATGGGAGCGAAACCCATCTTAGCCATATCCGCCTTATTTGCAACTGAGAGGACCATCACTACTCTATATATAAGCGGTACGCCGTACGCTAACGTACAAATGCATCTAATTTATTGGACAACTTTCCTGCAATGTACCAACCATTTGCCTTCACCCACACACACTCGTTCCTACACATGCAAGCTCCTAGCACTATCCAGACTCCAGTTTGGCACATCCCGTTCCCCGATTCGCACGTCCTCGATGAACTAGCTAGCTTATCGATCGAGTTACAATTTCCACCACTAGCTAGTCCACCAACGCACTACGCAGCCAAGCGTGCTTGACTGACGGGCCAGCAACTTGCATTCCCGGCCCGGCCAGCCAGCCGGCCGGCAGCTGCTGGACTACAGCTAGCTACTCCTGCTATACGTACCTGAATGCGAGGGGTCGCGATCTGGTCAGGCGGCCTAACCAAGCGAAGGACCCATACGCTAGGTCGTCGCGTCGTATCGTACGTCTACGAGTCGTGCTCGCTTGGAAAAACTTGGCCGCTAGAACGCACATGCGCTACAAAGAGCCAATTAAGCTTAGCTTGTCCCGTTGTCCGGCTTGTGGAATTCCGGTGCGTACCCGTTGACCGCTGACGACCCCTCTCCCACGGGCTCATTTGATTAGCGGCATCGATATATCGACGTCGCCGTCTGCTATTCGTTTGCTTGCTGCGACTTGTTGCTTGCTTGTACGTGCAACGCGGGCATGTGCTGATGCGCACAAACGAAAGGTCGCGCGCGCCGCGCAGCCGGCCGACGAGGTGCTGCCGTGCTGGACAGACTGGTGGCGCAATTGGTGGTTTGGTGCATGTGCAGGGAAGTGGACTGGTGCAATAGTGCATCCGTGCATGTGGAGAAACTATTCTAAACTCTCTTTTTTTAAGATAATGGAACTATTCTAAACTCCGAAAGGGATATCCCCTCATTATTTATATGTCACTTAAATAATTATAAAAAAATTGGAAAACAAAATATGAGAATATGTATTAATATGTACTATACCACTCCACAAACAAGTTCAAATTCAACTTATATATCTTGCAAAAAATAAAAACTACAGCTAATTAACGTATCAAATTTGTTCTTTTCGTTGCGACATGTAGAAATTGAATTTTAACTTAACATGTTTATGATATATTGTCGAAACAAGACTTCGGCAATAATAAAAGGGGGTGGCTATTAAGCTAGGAAAGTGGATGGGTTTGGAGACAAAGAATTTTATACAGGTTCAGGCCTTCTTATTTAAGAAGAAATACCCTACTCCTGTCCGGGGATGATTCCGCCGAGTATGTTATTGATTGTATAAACTGGAAAAAAGAATCTCGCCCCGAGAGGCACACAGACCCCTCCTTATATAGGGGAAGAGGTCCGCTTTACAAAATACAGTCCATATCCTAACGGAATATGGGATTATAGATAAAATACAATCATAACCGACTAAGATCTCGGGTATTTCCTTGACATACAAGTTTAGAATCTAACCCGAGTCTTCATAGAGATATTCTATCTATATTTGGTACCGTATATCCGACTAAATTATAACTGTCATGTAGATATGGGGTATCCATAATCTCCACATATATCACATGTTAATATATATATTTTTTTAAAAAAATATAACTATTTACAACGAGAGAACTGTTGTCAAGAGTTTAAAATCCACTCTTGTGCATGTGCAGGGGCAGTTATCTGTGCGTGGGTAGAAGTCTCAGCGCAGTCAACTAGTCAAGCACCGCGCTCTGGCCTGTTCTAGCTAGGCCCCGTTACATCAACTTAGGCTTTGCTTTTTTTTTTAATGAATGATCGATCGGATATTTCAGCATTTAAAATAAATTAAACATTAAGTTTAGCTAAGTGTAGTTTAATTAGAGCAAGTCATTCAAACAAGGCTAATGTACAATTCAAACAAGGCTGAAAAGAATTTTCCCGACTGAATGAAACGTGAAGTCTTTCGCTATTACTATTGTCACCAAGATGATTGTCGACAGGTTATACCCGCCTACGACTGTGGCGGATCCAGAAAATCAATTCGTTGGTGTCATGACGTGTCTATCAATGTCGTAGTATGCTAATTATGTTTAGATCATTGGTGTTATAATAAATAGATAGCAGTTTTGTTATAGGTTTTGCTGAAAGTCGTCGGTGTCGCCTGACACCGGCCCTTCTACTGTAGATCCGCCCCTGGCCTATGATATTTGTAGAGTATGGAGGTCGTTGGTGCCAAGGTATACGTGACAAGTTAAAAAAGACGGTGGGCATGATTTTTTATACATGTTCGGGCCTTTTATCTAATAGGTAATACCTATACTATTGTTGGTCGAAGATGGTATTACATTTATATATCAGCATCACACGAGTATAATATTTGAGCTAACCTAATCTAGTCTCTGGCGGCTTAGTGGTGGCATGGAGCTCTCACATGTGGTTGATGGCTAGCTGCTAGTCAAACTTTCTCGGATATGAACTCGGCGAGATCGGAATTGTCTCTATATCCTTCATGTCGGCCATTGTATTTTCTACATTGTGCTTGTCTAGATCTATATTGCCTTGTCTTACATGTTCTGTCTAGATGTGTTCCCTCTACTCATAAGGGGTCTTGTATTTATACCATCGGGTGCTCCCTTGTCCAATGAGGCAAGTTTAGATATGATCCGAATAGTTCTTGTTGAGCTTGAGTAGGTAAAAATTAAAATTAATTTATAGATAAAACTTTTATATATGTGTGCTTAGCGTCTAAAAACTTTAGGGAATAAATAATAATTTATAGGTAAAACTTTTATACATCTTAAAAGCCAATGCTAAAAAAACTACATTAAAAATATCTTAAAATCAAATTTTAAATTAAGTTTAAAAATTTAAATTTTTGGCATTGACTTTTTAGAGCAACCAATGAGACACTAACACCATATATGGTTTAAACCGAAATACATTTTAACAACAGAAGTTGACCGCACCCCCTACAAATCGGGCATCCGATTTGTTTGTCAAAAATCGGGCGTTGTTTCATCAAGTAGATCGAAAATGTTTCAATCTCTTAAAATGCTGAAACACAATCAAATCATACCATAAAACATTTTGTTGCAATGTATAAAACAACGTTTCAAATGTATTAAAACATGAAACAAATCCGAGTACATCGAGAAAAAGAATGAAATACCAACGAATTTAAAAATGTTTCAATGCTATAAATGCTGAAACACAATCAAAACACACAATGAAACATTTTGCTACAACGTATAAAACAACGTTTTCGAATGTATTGAAACATGAATAAATCTGAGTACATAAAAAAAAAAGAACAAAACACCATCGAAAATCCACTGCAACATTTCAATCTAAACTGATGAAACATCATGGTACATAGAGTGAAACATTAAAAAATCAAGAGGAAAATCTAGATCTACCTCCACTCTGGTGGTTAGCAACCCACGAGCTCGTGCTGGTACTGGTGGACGTAGTAGCAGAAGGGGCACGCCGTCTAGAACTCCGGGATTTGGTCACGACGGCTGGCTAGGACGAGGTAACATGAGGGTGGGGGACGAGGGCAGCAGAGGAGGGCCGCGGACGGTGGTTGGGATCAGAGAGGATGGCGTACGCGTCGTGGATGAGACTGAGGGCGACGTTGGTGCCCGGGTGGGTTGCTGCCCTGCTTGAGGAGAGGAGCGCGAGGCGGCGGTAGGCGCAGGATACTGCGACGTGGTCGGCGTGGTTGGTGTCGGGGGAAGCTGAGGATGGCGAGTGGGTCAGCGTGGCTCGAGTGGAGGAGCGACTGGGAGGAGAAGAGGACATTGGTGACGGCGAGGAGCTCGTCTCCACCGTCTGCTCTATGAACCGCTTGCAGCCGACAAGGTCCCACGCCGCGAGGAGTTTCCCCGCAATATCCAGCCACTGCTCGGCCTGCATCCTCCTGGACGCGACTCCGCCGCCGTTGGTGCTACCGCCGGAGAAGTCCATGGTAGGGCAGAGATAGGGGAGATGGGGGAAATGGTAACCCTTTTAGTTTCTGCGCTGCGTGTGGCGAGTGAGTGGTCAGCAGCCGCCCGATAGAAGCCCCTCCGCCTCGGTCTCTCCATAATGAGCATTTTCGAAAGTTGACACATTGTACTAACAAAAACTAGATCAGAGATCACTTCCTAGTAAAATGAACACTCAACATCACAAAACTTTCACACTGAAGATAGTACTAGCTAGTTGTTGCGGTTAAGTCGTGGTCAGTGGCGGAGCCAGAAATTTTCTTGAGCCTGGGCAAGCCTAACAAGAGATAAAAACTATATATAGAAAATTGTACGTTTATCATAGACTTAAAGTTGATTGTTGCCAAGTTACAATTTATCAATGAAATGTTGGTTGTTTATTGTCAATGAGTTAAGAGTACGGGGCTACTATACATTAGGAAAGCAAGATTAGGAATGTGGTACAACTCTTTGCTTGGGCTTTATATTTAGCAATATGAAGATTTTGCCCTTGCTTTGCTTGTTTGTTGGCTAGTCATCTAATTAACCTTCCTTGGAACCAGGAAGCAAGGTAATTATGTAAGCAATTAATGAGTAAATGATGTTTATGCTGTGGAGCAATGTGTGTTGCGATGGCATGGAGCCCGGGCAGCTGCCCGTGCTGGCCGGGCCCTGCCTCCGCCACTCGTGGTTATGTAACTCTGTCAATCTAGGATCACATACTAGCTCGTGCCTAAAATTATGGCCGTGCGCATTCTTTCTTCATGTAATGACCAAAAGTCACACTATAATTTTCTAATATATATATATATATATAGAGGACACTCATATGGGGCACCATGGTGCCCGGGCACCATGGTTTCAAATGCACAAAATTACTCAAATTTTTCAAAATTTTTAAATTGTGAGTATATACCTAGTTATAAGAATTCGATTCATACATATATCTATCAACAAAACAACTCAAATTTAACTTTATTTCACAATTCATGATTACATACCTAACTAATTATATGTATGGATGCTATATACCTAGAATCAAAATCTAACAAAAACAAGTTCAAATTCAGTTCAAACTTGCTTTGAACTAGTTAGTAAAGTAGTTAATGTTAATACCTAAATAATTGAAAAAGTTTCATACTCATTTGAATTGGTTATATACTCAATTTCAACAATGGTGCCCGGGCACTATGGAGCACCAAACAAATTTACTATATATATATATGTATATAGATATATATATATATACATATATATATATATATATACATATATATATATATATATTGTAAAGTTTTGATCGGGTACAATTTTGAACGTAGTTGCAGTATATCTTAACCCGAACAAGAAAAAGAATAGTACAACGCACAAAAGAAAATTGACAAAGTGTGATCGTTTACAACCTACTGCAGTGCATCTTATTTAAGAGAGAAACCAGATAACGGCTTGGTTTAGTTGCTAACTTTTCTTCAAACTTTCAACTTTTCCATCACATCAAAATTTTCCTACACACATAAACTTTTAACTTTTCCATCACATCGTTTCAAATTCAATCAAACTTCCAATTTTAACGTGAACTAATTAGTCCATCGTGAAAGTTGATAGGCCTGGACTAATTAGTCTACGAAATCACCGACAAATGAATAGACAGTTTCTTAACTTTTTTAAAAAAATGTATTAATATGATTTTTTTAAAACAACTTTAATTAGAAAGCTTTTGCATAAATCACAACATTTAGTAGTTTGAAAAATGTGCGCGCGAAAAACGTGATAGGTAGGTTGGGAAAATGGGGGAGAACACATCAGTAAGAGCAAGGTCAATAATGCAGCCCACTGTTGGCTTCAAAAGATAGCCATGTCATTTATAGTAAACGTTGTAGCTAATGTCTATACAATAGGAAATACTATAACATAAATATTTTATTTTTTATGGGACCCACCATCTTTCCAACATGTAGCATTTTCTGCTTCATATAGTGTCTAGCCATTTCGGAGGCCAGTCGTTGGTGCTTTGCATTTCTTGAAGTGCGTGTGCAGTCGGCGACTAAATAGTCGCCGGCTCACGCCATTTTTTTGTCCAGCTCACTCTTTTTTGCCAGGGTGTGCATGCTGTCGCCGGCTTGCAGGGTTTACTGTACCTGCTCTAACAACCACGACCCGAGCCGTAAGAGCAGGTACAATAGCAGGCTATTAGCCAACTGTAAACATATTTTAACGAGATAAAAAATGAAAGAGAAGAGTAGCGGGCTACATATATGTTGCCAGCAGCAGCGCGGACTCCAAGACACAATGTGTGTATGACAGGTGGGACCATATATTAATAGTATAGTAAGCAACTATTGTATGAATTGATTATTAGATTAGCTATAGATAAATTGGAGCTAGTAGTGGGCTGTACTATTAAACTTGCTCTAAACCGCGAAACTCCCAACGCGCGGCCCATCAAAATCAACGCTCCCAGCCGTACAACTCCCAACCGGGCCAGCCCAGCCGCAGGTTGATCTCAAGCTGCGCGCCTGCGCCACGCCAAGCCTTCGCTCCGCCGACATGAGCCGAAGCAGATCGTCGGGCACGCCGGCCCCCTCGCCCATCGCGTTCACCGCCACCGTCAAAGCCTTCCTCGCCCCAAGCCGGAAGCTGGGAGTGCTCCCGTACGCCAGGGGGATGCCGGCATAGGAGAGTCTCCACCATACGGCACATAACTGATCCCGTAAGACGTGGGCACCAGCGTAGAGAGATTTACGCAGATACGAGACCAACGAGCAATCTATCCCATATTGATCCGTTTTCATGTATTCCCAGGATGATACTACAAATCTACAATTTCCGGGGAAATATCCCGGGGTAAATCGTCGACAAGATGAGAAGAGCTTCACGTGATCTCGAGCCAAATACTACGGAGCACCGCCAATCTTCTGACGAAGACGGCAAGTGCAAAATAGCGCACTCGTGACAGGATCATCATCTCGAGCTTGATAAGAGATTGCTCCTTTAGGCCTTGTTCGATTACGCCCGGATTTAATTCGGGTCGGGAATGACAAGTATAGTAAAAAATTTATATAGATACAATAAGAGGCCGGGATTTATTCTGGACCGGGAACCAATTTACTCATGATAGAGATAGTAAGAGACCGGGAATCAATCCACTAGTCAAGAGGTGTGGAACTAATCCGGATATTTTGTTGTTCTCTATCATAAGTAAATTGATTCCCAACCCAAAATAAATCCCAGTATCTCATTATATTTATCATAAATTTCTTGATATACTTATTATTCCGGATTGAATCCGGGCGTAACTGAACAAGGCCTTATGGTCTTCGCCATCGTGCTCCCCTTCTACTACGTCTTCTACAGCCGCCCGTCCGAGTTTTCCGTCCAACTCACGGCTGTGCGCGGTCTCGCCACGCCGGCCGCCGCCGCTGGTGGCGCGTCCACCATCTCCCCTGTCTTCAACGTCACACTGCACGCCAACAACCGGCACGGCACGGAGAGATGCTACCGCAGCGGGCTTCACCGTCGCGTCCGGCCGCGCGCCGGGCTTCTGAGTGCCGGGGAAAGGGGTCCGAAAGATGCCGTTCCTGGCGTGGGCTGACGGCGTTGGCCTTCCCGAGCAGCTTCGTGACCGCACGGCCATAGAGCGGCGACTCGGCGCCATGCAGCTGGATGTCGAGGTGAAGCTGTTGGGGCGCGACGGCGGCTCGGCGCCCAGGCCGACGTGGATATCCTGCAGGCTGAGGATGGATGAAGCGCAGCCACCCGACACGGCACCGTGCACTGTGCTGGCTTTGCAGAACTGGTTTTCCCAGTTACTGTAAGAGTAAGACTGAACATTGGAGGAAAGTTTCAAGAATATTTTTTTCGTTCAAAAACATTGGAGGAAAGTTATGGCAGAGCAGTTCGTTTTATCTATTTTTTTTAATCACATAGCATTTCATACGGTCAAAACTCAAACAATGTAGGGTTAATTAGGCAGAATTTTTCAGTTTTTCACATCTTATTGGGGGAATAGTTGATCTATACCTATGCTCTGTTTCATGCATTTGGATTATTAGTAGATCTCACCATTTGAATCGAGAACCGAGGTGGACAGAAAAATAACCTCTCTGTTTTAGCTGATTCCAGCCGTATATTTAGAGCTGTTATTATAACATTATATGCCCTTGCATTCTTTTTTTAAAAAATACTCCCTCCATCTACTTTTGATAGTCATATTTCATCTTGACACACAGATCAAAGATAAGTAGTTCTACTTATCATTCATTTAAGCATGCTACTAGTCATTCCTCGTAAACAAGCGATTCATTAATATTTACATTTCTCAAAGCCCATGTAGCCAATCATGTGTGGAAGAATAGAGAGTCATGCATTAAATTCAAGAAAATCATTAAGATGATAAGTTGTTGGATTGAAATATGCCTATCAAAAATAAAATTTTCAGATTTGGAAATATGACTATCAAAAGTAGATGGAGGGAGTATAACATTATATGCAAAGCTTGTAACATGACGTCGCGGGTGCTTGTTTTGAGAGAGGCTTTTTCTTGTAAAATGTGAATGCCCGGTGTTTTTTTACTCCTCAAGATACAGGGTTTTCATAAATCACTTTATGAATAAAAGGGTAGAAATAAGAGTAGACGCCGTGTCCTGTATTTTGGAAGTCGTGTTTCTAGGCCAGCATAAATACTGGAGTACTATACAAAATATTAGTGATCACTGATCAGGTGTCCTGTAGTCCTGCTGTTCTGAACAAGAGCGAGGTTGAATGTCAACACTAGTCCAGCAGTACTACCTTGGAGTAGTACCTACAGCCAAAGCTCTGAACTTCTGAAGTCTGAACTACTCCACGGGTTTGGAGCAGCGGATCCGGACGTGGCCGGGCGACCCGGTGAGCGGCTCAAGCGCGGCAAGCTTAACCATTGCGTGCGCGAAGTCCTCGCGGAACACCTCCTCGCCGCGCTCCCCGGCCGCGTACACGCGCACCCACCGCACGGTACTCCCCGCCGTGAGCTGCTGGTCCGACCGCAGGATGCCCCGTCCACCGAGAAGCTTCGCGTAGTAGTGCGCGCCGAAACCCACCTCCCTCCCCTGCCGGTAGTACCCCATCTCCATCGGCGCGGCGCCGTCGCCGTCGCACACCGCGCGCATCTCTTCGACCATGTCGGCGTCGATGGTGTCGTCAGGCTCGCCTGTCCCGGCGAAGTTGTCGATCCTGTCCTTGAAGAATCTGCAATGCACCTTCCCGATGCTATGTGCTCCTGCTACAGCGCCAACAAAAATCAAATGCATATGCATGCGCGCGAGCGCCAATGGACAGACGGAGGGACGAACGGGACGGACCTAAGAGCGCGACGGTCTCGCGCTCGGTGAAGCCGCGGCGGGCGAACGCATCGAGCGTCACGGTGTAGGTGGCGTTCGGCGACGGGATGCGCGCGCCCACCTCGTCGTAGAAGGCCCTGGCGCTGTCGCTGCGTCCGGTGAGCACGGGATAGCTCGGCCCGCCCGCTAGGACGAGGCTGTCCCGCGCGGCGAGGACCAGGATGTCGGCGCAGGAGACGGTCCGCGGGCACGCCGCCTCCAGCCTCGCCTTGATCTTGTCGACGGCGCCGAAGCCTCTCAGCGACTGGTTCGGGGCCGCTTCCCTCTCCGACTTGTCGCCGTTGATGCGGTCCAGGAGCACCGAGGCGTCGCAGCCCTGCACGCGCGTCACGGGGAAGGGAACACCTTGGTTGTGTCAAGCGTGCGAGTGTAGAAAGGACAGCATGACTGTGAATGAGACGCGACGCGCGGAGCACGCGTACGTGGATGAAGCAGTCGTGGAAGAAGAGGCGGACGAGCGCGGCGGCGACGTTGGGGTTGGCGAGGTAGAGCTCCCGCACGGTGGACGACACGATCCCCTCGGCGTCGGGGCAACTCTCGTCGTAGAACCCGTACACCAGCCCGCGCGGCTGCGTCTGCGGGAAGAAGGAGAAGGACGCCGAGCCGTCACCGCCTCCGCCGCCGTCCTCCTCGTCGTCGAGCAGGAGCGCGTACGACGACCGTCTGGCCACCGCACAGATGTTGGCCGTGCACAGGATCAGCGAGACGGCCGCAAAGCGCAAGCCAGTCGCCGGATCAGGCCGTCGCATCGCTTCCACCGTTCCTATTCCGATGCTGGTGTCTGGGATTGAGGTGTAGGAATTAGGAGGTGATCAGGTGAAGCCGTCAAGGCAAAAGATTCTTTTAGAATGGGCGGGAAATCATTAAATCAAGAACTAAAAACGTCTGCACTCTGCATCCGTTGCATTTCATACGTACGTTCGCTTGTGGCTTGTTGCTTGGTGCTGAATGTGCCGGAACCTGATGCAAGGTAAATAAACCATCTTGTCAGTATGCAGTTCTAGATTGTGTCAAATAGGGAGTGTCAATGGAAACAAGAGTTACATGCTCTGTTTACTATGTTTTTGTGTATAGGGTTGTGTTTTCTACTTTGCGTGGCAGCTAACTAGCAGGGCCATGGGAGAAAAATTTTGGTTATTGCCTTCTTGGAAGTTGGAAGTAATCAAAACCAGCTAATTGTTGCGACTTTTCCTTTTTCATTTTTAAGTATCTGTTGCGACTGACTTGAAGTCTTTCACAGAGAGCCAAAAGGATATTTTTACTGATTCACAAATTAAACGTAGTTAGGATAAAGAATGGAGGAGGTTAATAAAAACAACGTGGTTCTCGTGTCAAAGAACAGGAAAATATTTTTCTTATACCTGCAACAGCTGTAAATCATAACTTATAGTTACCACTTCCACGACACTATGGAACTACCTACCTGTGCCCCATTATACACGCATTAAGAAAGCATAAACAAATGGTATTGGAGAGGGGCAAGAAATGTGACTACGACAATTTCACGCACAGGACATTTGATCGTGTTCCAAACTGAGCATTATATTTGGATTATAGTGAAAAGTGATTTTGAATTTTGACTTTGAAAGACAAATTTAACTGGATTTTTATTTGTATCATTCGTAAACATGAAAAGATGGTGGGCACCGATAGTGACAAAGAAATTAATTCTAAAATCAAATTGTAAAATTCAAAATCAGTCAAGCAGACGACTAAGTTCTTAGGGTAAAAAAAAAGACGGTAGTTGTAATTGTGAGATTTTTTTAAATTTTTTCAACCTTTTTATTTCTTTGGTTTTAGCAATAAAACCTTCGAAAACTTATTTTTAGAATGTGAACCTTTTTACCACGTCAGTCCTTCTGACATGGCAAAAGAACATGCTCCCATATCCCCCGATCCCTTAATATTCTACCGTGGTATCGCGCTGGTCCTGGCTCAGAACTAGTACGCTGTAGGAGAAGTTTTCTGCTATCACCAGTGCCATGCGAGGCAGACTGCTAAGCATGACAAGTGCACGCCAATTGCCAGTGAACGGCTGCGGACAGCGGACCGTACAAATAGTGGGCGAACAGGATACCCAACATCGGGATTCAGGAAATCTGGAATCTACAACTACCTCCGTCTTGATACCCAGGTTCACCGATCGACCGGGCACGGATTCTTGTTCTACTGCGAGAACGACGGCTCGAAAGAGAAGCCGCAATATCACGGTAACCAGAATACAGTTTCCGGTGTATAAGAGTAGCGGAAGAACGCATCCATGCACTTGCTCGGTTGCTCGCTCCGATGTGCAAGTGTGCCTGCGCTGCGTGCCGGGCGTTTGATCCCAGATGCGATCGCCACCGACCCACGCACCGATCGGAACGGCGGAACCCGGAGGTTTTATGGTGCGAGACGTTGCGCGCGGCTTCAGAAGAAAAAAAAAAGGAAAAAGAAAAACACAGCACCTCGCCGGCTCGGCGTAGCAACTAGCAACTGGCTAACCGGCGGCCGGGGCTAGCTTTCGGCGAACGCTGCGTCGAGATGAGAGATAAGACGGCACGACGAAGGAAGGACGGAGTGACCGATCGTGCATACATCATATCGGCGAATCTCTTTATCCTTCTCGGATTGAGAACGAAAAGATCAGATCAGGTATTAATGGGAAAAAGTATAGATAAATTTCAGGCCGGAACAGAGAATAATAACTTATCCGGCAGAGAGGGTGTCTTCAAAACGCAGATAAGCAGGAATATTTTGTGCCATCGTGATATCTTTATTTGATTGTTATGGGTGCCTCGAGCAGTCTGAATCCCGGAATGCTACTTCATGGTCCAATGCTCATATGGAAGGTATTAACGAGATGCTAGTTATCAATGAGAAACTGTAGGCCTGTTTGGTTGCTCGCACACTTGCATTATATGGGTGGGATTCGAAGCAAGAGGAACTACGAAGAATGTCAAAAGAATAACGTGAGTGGAGGACGTCTCATATCTCTTTCTTTCAAATTCAATATAAATAGTTATAAAAAATTTAAAATATTTTGATAATGTAGAGACAATGGCATATAATATTTCACAAAATTGAAGTACAAATTCGACATACACATTGAGAAAAAAAACAAATCCAGGTATGAATTATACCACTACTATTCATATCTGAATATCTTTACTCCTTTAAAAGCCCAATATAGCTAGTCTTTTTTTATCTCAATGTGTCTGTTGAGTTTGACTTAAAATTTTGTGGAATGATATATGTATGTTGTATAAATTTTGTAAGTTTTTTAAAAGAATTTTTCATAACTATTTGAATGGTTTTAGGTAAATGAGGGGACATTCCTTGAGGTTTAAAAAAGTTTCCCAAGAACAACTTTAAGATTCTTAAGGATTTGATACCGTAAAACTGTACCATCTGGGCATTTTCACCCATCAGTTTGTTGAAACCTGACCTTTTTTCCTCTCGTTGGCAACCAATCACTAGATGGATTACAGTGGGTGGCGGAATGGCAAAAATTACTAGAGCATAACGTGTCACGCTTTGAACTCAAAGAAGAAGGTGGTTTTCAAGAAGAGGTTGCAGGTTGGGCTATATAAATCTGATAGCACGTTAAACAATTCTTTTTTTTTATTGGTGTAGGAATTATGTAGTACTATGCTAAGTTCATTTTCTCCCAACCAATTTTACAAGGTGTTCTATGGGTCAGAGTACCAAAGAGTAAGAGTGAGGTGCTAATACCCTCTAACCTATGAAAATTTCTCTTTACGGATCGGCGAGCACATCTACAAATCTTCAATTGCTCTGTTATTTTAGACGATCTAACAATTCTCAAAACAGGGCCCTGCTCTGCTTTGCTTGCACGCAGGGCTAAGCAATCTCACGGCGAAGAGTCACATGCCACAAACCCACGTCTCCCAATGTGCGCGCTTGCTTTGCCAAGTGCATTGCCCTTTTGTTGCATCAGCTTAGTGCAAGTCCGATGCACGGTTCACTGGCTTTCTTGCAATCTCTGTGTGCTGAGAGAGTGAGGCGTCCCTGTCAATGACAGCTTTGTTCGAAAGCACACGTACACTGATGACACACATACTCCCCCGTCAACACCATGCCCTAACTTGAACACGATGAGACGTTGCATTCATCCGGACATTCATTGAGATAATGAAACCGTGATTAATTCTTAAACAGCCCTTTCCCTTTCCTGAGTTACAAAGTTTTCTTCAGTAGTTGTTCCTGTCAAGCGGTTGATTTTCTTTCCAATCCCCAAATGCAACCCATCTCTTTCACCTCGCTTAACCGAGCACGTTTTATTTCTCATTGATCAGACAGCATTTAACACATCGTGTCGTAGTTTCATTAGCTGCTGATCATTCCAAACAGTGAGACACTCACCGGGCGTGCAAAGCGTGCCCTGGTTTCTTCTTCGTCTAATGGTCACACGGCATCGTTTTCGCTCGGAGGAAGAAAGCGATCAGATTGGACGCGAGACGGCGCAATCGGATCTGCATGGACATGCCCCGCATAACAATAGTTTACACGAGAACGTGAATCATACGAGGCTGGCAACCAAATGCAGCATGATACCCAGGAAATTTAACAATTCCATGATGAGAGCTGTTTCAATTATATACGTAGAAGTATTATGGACCAGACCTCCCCCATCAACATCCATGCTACTGTAACTGTAAGCCGCACATTTGCAAGGAAAGGACCGCGAAAGCAGCGACGTCTTAGTTTTTCTTTTCTTCTTTGAAACGGACCGTCTTTGTATTTTCGGATCGCACCGTGCATTTCTCGTCTGATTAGGTAGGTAGCAAACGGACGATCATTTGGACCGTCTGATTAAATATCACCGGCCAAGTTTGGCAGACATAATTGAACGCAATTTATTTGCACAATCGATGGGAATTCTGGTAGTACCAAACTTGTATAAGCCATTTGATGAAATGTTTTTTGTCTCATATTTTCCAGTCCCCTCACCAACACTTGTTTGGTTGTCTAGCAACCATATCATTCTGGCTGCCAACATGGCAGAGTGGTCAGACCGCACCGTGACACGTCGACTGCAACCTAGCGGGTGAGATTTATCGCTGTGCATCGTTTTCCTCTCGAAAGCTGCATAAAAAAGAGAGAGAGAGAGAGAGAGAGCAGAAAACAATTCGCTCGTGTCCTTTATAAATACCCTCACGCCACGGCCAGTAAGCCTCCCCCTCCCCTCCTCTCCTCTCATCTCCTCCACACTTTGAGGAAACGTCTAAGCACAAGTGCTAAACGCGATTAGAAGGCAGCGAAATCGTACACTAAATTGCACGGATTAGAGATAGATCTCAAGCAATGGGGGAGGAGAAAGTGGCGCCGAAGTCTGACGCTGCCCCGGCGGTGGAGTTGCTGGGGTTCGTGATGAGCGCGGAGGAGGCCGAGCGCGCCGCGGCGGCGGCCGGGGTGGAGACGGTGGAGGACCTGCTGCCGCTGCTCGTCCCTTCCGCGATGCGGCGCGCGCGTGCCCCGATCTCGCGGTTCCCCGTGGGCGCCGTGGGCCTCGGCGCGAGCGGCCGCGTCTACGCCGGCGTCAACCTCGAGTTCCGGGGCCTCCCGCTGTCCCATTCCGTCCACGCCGAGCAGTTCCTTGTCGTCAACGCGGCCGCCGCGGGGGAGTCGGAGCTGCGCGCCGTCGCCGTCTCCCACATGCCCTGCGGCCACTGCCGCCAGTTCCTCCAGGAGATCCGCGGCGCCGGTGGGATCCGAATCATTGTCACCTCCGACGCCGAGGACGGCTGCGCCCCCGAGTGGCGCACGGTGGCGTCCCTCCTCCCGCGCCCCTTCGGGCCCCATGATCTCCTCCCCAAGCACGTCCCCCTCGTCCTCGAACCGCACGACAACCCTCTCGGCGAACCCGCCGCCGTCGCCAATGGCTTCGCCCACGGTGACCTAGAGGCGCGCCTGAGGGAGGCAGCGGAGGCGGCCGCGCGGGCGGCGCATGCGCCGTATAGCGAGTGCCCGTCGGGATTCGCCGTGGCGGACGGCGAAGGGAAGGTGTACGCCGGAGGATGCCTGGAGTCCGCGGCGTATAATCCGACACTAGGCCCCGTGCAGGCGGCCATCATAGGGATGGTGGCCGCCGGGGGCGGCGCCGCCGGAGACGTGGTGGCGGCGGCGCTCGTGGAGAAGGAAGCGGGGTTGGTGTCGCAGGAAGCGACGGCCAGGATCTTCCTGGCCGCGGTGGCCCCACAGGCCACCTTCCACGTGTACAATTATACACCGTCCGATGCATGATGCGCATCACTGATCCCCGTGGTGGGTGGGGAGGGAGTGTAGGAGGTGAGGTTTGGAACGAGATAATGTTCATAAAAAAAGAAGTTAAGAATAAAACGATAAGAAAATAACCTTGTGTAGTTGGGTCACTGGGTGATTAGCTGGTGGACACTGACAATCAGGATCCACTTGTTCAGAGTGATTAATACTCCTCTGTTATGTGTATTTAAGGAGAAAAATAAAAAAATATAAATTGCCAGTGTACAAGTAGAACTGTACTAGAGTGACGCATGTATTTATCTTGGAAGTTAGGAGTATCTTGGAAGCAATTTGTTTGTCTTTCGCCGTCTCTTGCTGGAAGTTTACATCTCTTACATCTTTTTTCTGCATGAGTTACACAAGATAGGCTAATAATTACCATGAGAAAAAAAAATGGCTGGACCTACACTACAGTGGGACATGCTGTGGTCACTACTGATTATCCAATCATGCAAGCTGGTTCTTCTTTCTTGCAAGCCTCAAACACACATAAGTGATAGCTTTATGAACTTTTCTTGTGGGGCTGAATTTAAAGTAGTTAGTTGCCCACAGAATAAAGCAATGGTGGACATTTAACCTGTTCTGGACAAGATATTACCCCTAAAAAATCATTTAGTCAAAAACAATGAAACCTATCCTTCTTCTCTTTTAATTAGATAATGCAAGTGCAATTACGAAATTATGGTCAAGACTGTCTTATATAAGCATTTTCTTGCGTTATTTTCTGGCAGGAAATTTCGTGTGCATGCCAACCTTGAATTATATGCTGGCCCCTCTTGCTTCTTAAATGAAGTGTACCAGGGAAAACAGCAACCTAGACATAGAAAAGGATGGTCCATGACAGGGTAGTAGTAATATCAGTCACTTAGGTCTTAATAAAAAAGCAGCTGCAAAATTCTGACCGCGATTCCATCATAGTTTGATTAGGTTACTATACCAACCTTGCGTCCAAACTAGTCGCTTTCCGATGGTTACGCGAGCTAGCTTGTGCTCGACAGCTTGAGCAAGCTCTGCAACCAACGCGAAATTAGCCTGACCGATTTGTTTTTGCCTCGCTGAGAATGCATCGGAGCACAGAGTAAACGCAACATATGCAGTAGAAGAAGAAAGAAGATGTGGCCAGGTAAATTTCTCAGAAGAGACAACAACTAAACTTGAGGCAAGAGTTGGAGCTACTTCCATGGATTCCAGGGACAGATCTGGAAGGCGATATCCCGTGTCGGTTGTTCTGCAATTTTTGTAATGCAAGCAGCTACTATACTAAACTAATCGCAGTCTCTGATCTAATCAGCTGTCACATCCAATATAAATAGTAATCCTGACGCATAATCATCGCTTACAAGGTCATGAGCTGCTATCCTGGGTTGTCTATCTCGTACCCATGAACGGTTCAAAGGGGGTAGTTCAGTGCATCAAGTAACATATTCATCTTGTCTGGGAGGAGAAAAAAGACAGCAGAGAAACGGCTTAAAAGTACACTGCCTCGCCGTGCCTTGCACACCCTATGTGTGGCCGGACAGAGGTCTCGCAATCATGTGCGTCGGCATCGCAGTTGGCATCAGCATTTTTTTTGGTTTATTGGAACTGATAGTACAGTAGGTCCCAAGATTTCACACCTTGTGGCGTTTGCATGGCTGTGCTGTGCCGCACCCTTTCTTTTCTTTCTGATGGGTAGCCAACGAATGTGCTGTGCTCCTTGGTGGTTGGTACTGAAATGCATCAAGCAATGATACACTGAAAGTTGAGTACAACTTAACCAGGTACAACTTAACAAGCTAGCAGCATCACCACTTAACCAGGTATGAATTCAGTTGTTTCACCGAAGGGGGGGGGGGGACCCAAGGGCCAAGTATGATAAGGTGTTCTAGTTACCAAATGCCCAAACTATACTTATGCAGACAGGACATGCTGATCTTGTTTGAAATTGGAAATCTTGCTCTAGCAAATATCAGCATGCATACACTGGAGCATAAGTTCAGTTGATTTCATGTCTACCATCTTCAGTTATCAGAGTATCCTTGTATAAGTTCGGGATTTTAAAATAAGTTTACAGGAACATACTACAGAGTGCCCTTGAAGAGTTGTATTACCATGGTAAACATTTCTCTGGGGGAAGTGACCATCTTCAGTTACTATGAACTACAGTATGTTCTTCTGAACAAAACAGGGCCGCGCCTCTACCAACATGACCTTTAAACACCTGCAGATTACTACCATAAATCGAAGCATCAATCATCTGCAGATTACTAGTATGCTAGATTGCTAGAATAACAGATAACAAACCAATCATACATGATCATGTTTGTCTACAACATAAGTTTTATATATGCAGCAATTACCTTTTTCAAATATCAGAATATTCAAGCTGCCATAAGCAGAAACCGACAGATACGAAGTTTTTAGCTGATGGTCAATTAAAATGAGATCAGTCTTTTCAGAGCATAAAAGAAACCTATAATGTAATTTGCTCTGGTTTGCTGTACCAGTGGCAATAACCTCTTTATGTAAGCTTGGGTTGTTCAGTCCCGCACTCTCGCAGTCGCAAGGTACCATTTCACAATCAATCATTTTACTAATTACTGGCAAAGTGGCAATAAGGCAGTAATTACTACCCATAATTTTTAGGGAAAATTTGAACCATGCCACATAAATTTTGTAAAATTTGTGATATGCCACCCTGACCCACATGTCATTGACTCATGTGGGTCCTACATGTCATTGAGATACGGGTGACATATCTCAAATTTTGCAAAATTAGAGTGGCATGGTTCCAACAAACCCTTTTTCTAATTTTTATGTAAGCCGTGGTTGGTCAGTAGCACTAGCATTTTACTGTTATAATGGTCTACTCTCTTTTTTTCCAAAAAATTAAACGATCCTAGTGTCGACGTTTGATGTCGCGATTTCGGTATTTGCATAGTATGAGAATCGTTGGTATTAGAATATATGCGAGATTATAATAAAAGAGATGGGGACGAGGATTTTTATACAGGTTCGGGCTCCTGAATTGTCAGATAATAACCCTACTCCTGTTGGCCGAAGCCGGTCGTTACTTTTATTCACCATAATCACACTAGTACAATATTTGGGGTAGCATATCTAAACTGTTGTCAACTTAGCGGTCTGAAATGCTGACTCGTAATCGACAACAGGGTAGCCTTCCTCCTCGAATCCGCATCCGGCGAGATCAAAGACAGCGCTATGTATCTCCTGACAGTATCCGCGGACACCGTAGGGGACTAGCCATGCTTATCTCTGAAGTCGATATCCGGCGTCTTGTCTTGGCGCATGTTGGCTTGTATGTTGATCTTGTGTCTTGATCTATTGTTCCGTGTCCCCTCTCCTCCTAAGGGGCCTTGTATTTATACCCATAGGTGTCCCCTTGTCTAAGTAGAACTAGGGAAACCAATATGGATATAATCCAAGTAGTCTTTGTCGTTTCCATGTATAACTCTATTTATCTTTCCTTATCCGGAATTCCCTCCATACCCGAGGTCGGATTCCGTATAAGACATGGTTAATTGTGGGAACTGCCGAGATTTAGTCAACTACTACTAGGTATGTGACATCCATAACCTTGACACCTAGTATTATTTTAGGACAAAAAGAAAAAGAATAGATCATTAAGTATTACAAGTTTCGATATATTTGTGTTATATAAGACTTGTTTATTTTAAGACAGAGGGACTAACCTACCACTCTCTCCATTTCAGGTTACAAGACGTTTTGACTTTTGTCAAAATCAAACTGTTCTAACTTTGACCAAGTTTATAAAAAAAAGTAGTAACATTTTTAACCCAAGATAAATTTATTATGAAAATATATTCGATTATTGATTTGATGAAACTAATTTAGTATTATAAATATTACTATAATTGTCTATAAACATTAAACTTTAAACAGTTTGACTTTGGTCAAAGTCAAAACGTATTGTATCGTAAAATGGATGGAGTACTATCATTTTCTAAAAGGGATACGACTATCATGTTAGATTGCGCATAACTGAACGGAATGCATAAGAAGTTGGCCAATTGGGAAGGCAAACACACTCATCGCTCGGTTTATGGGAGAACAGTCTCACGGACAGGGCAGGGCCCACATGGCAGCAGCTCACAGGAGCCAATGAACCAGACCAACCCCAATCCACCAACGATGCATCCGCTGATCCGCGTCTCTGCGACGCGCGTGGCGCCACGAAGCGCTCCCTGCGCGCGCGAGCATAAACCCATGGCGACCTCGCCTCGTGTTCCCTTTCCTAACCGCCGCGGCCGCCGCCCACCTCCATGGCCACGCTCGCGCCACGCCCCCATGAACTCCTCGCCCTGAGAAGGCCCCGTCTTAGGACGCCCCGAGCCCGCGCCTCCGGCCCCCGTGCCCGTGGCGCTCCCGTGGCCCCGCAGGCCGCGCGGCCGCGGCGCGTCTTCCTGGGCCTCGGCGCCGCTTTCGTCGACCAGCTCGCCCGCATGGCCTCCGGCGGCGCCCCGTCACGCTCGTTCGTGGCCTCAGCTCGGCCGAGGCAGGGGGTTTCCCCGGTCGAACAGGTCGTATTCCATAGTCCATTTATTGCAATTTTTTCCCCTTGCGATCGCGTGTGAGGTCTACTGATGTCAATCACGGCGTGCTGCTTGTAGATTTTGAAGAATGTTGAGTGGCCGGATGAGTTCCCATTCAAGGCCGAAGACTTCAGCCGCTTCGATGAGTGAGTAGCTCTAGCTCAGAGCAGAGCATTCATGCAGCTCAAGTCAAATCTTTTCAGTATTCGGGTAGCCAATTGGTGGTGTTCCTACTATTACCAACTTCTCATATGTGCAGCACTGTAACCAGGTAAATAGATTGGGCAGCTAGTGGATGCCTGAATTGATGCATTGTGATCACTTGGCAGATCATCAGATGCTCTGTTCTACTCGGCTCCCCGTTATGTGACTCACATTGATGACCAAGCAATCGAGGCTCTCACGAAATACTACTCAGAAGTTCTTCCTCCAAGCAACACTCCTGGGGTGGCCATCCTGGACATGTGCAGCAGCTGGGTAGGACTTTTGGTGTCTCAAGTTAACATTTTTCTTTGCAATGTCCCCTGCAATTCTTACAGTTTAGTTATACCTTATAAAGGTGAGCCATTATCCACCTGGGTACAAACAAGAGAAGATTGTGGGGATGGGTATGAATGAAGATGAATTGAAAAGGAATCCGGTATGTGCCTTTAGCAAATTGAGGTTTGTTTTTCTGAAAAGTGATAGTGTATCCGGCATGTTTAATCTACATAGAACTAGTGATTATTGATAGCAGCGGTTCATCCTCTACTTACAGAGTTGGATCATCTAGATATATTCCTTTTTTGACAATGGTTTCTTTTTGTTTCACTCTGAAAATAGGTGTTAACAGAGTACGTTGTGCAAGACCTCAATGTGAACCCGAAGCTTCCTTTTGAGGATAACACATTTGATGTTATAACCAACGTGGTACTATTTCTTTTACATGATAAGTTCAGCCTTGATAAATGAACAATTTTTTATTATTTCAAAATGCTATAGCCCATATGGCACAAGTAGCCAACTAATATTATATTTTGGCGCCTATCGGATTGCTTCTATGATCTGACAGCATAGTTTGTGTGTGTGGGTTATAGGTTAGTGTAGACTACTTGACAAAACCAATTGATGTTTTCAAGGAAATGAGACGAATACTTAAACCAAGTGGATTGGCCATAATGAGGTAATACATATAGTAACTTCATTATCATGATTAATGTGATTTACTAGTATCCCTTGTTTCTTTTATATAATCCTCTTTACTAGATGTTTATATGAAACAATCCTGAACTTTTTTTTAACTTCGGGTGTAGTTTTTCAAATCGCTGCTTTTGGACAAAGGCTATATCTATATGGACGTCAACCAGTGATGCTGATCACGCTTGGATAGTTGGGGCTTACTTCCATTATGCTGGAGATTTTGAACCTCCTGAGGTAAAGCATTTACTTACTGAAATCATTTTTCCACACTTGAATAGTTAAAAGGGCATCCAAAAGTACTCCTTATATTTACTTGTCCTTTCAACAAGTGTGTTCGTAGCAAGAACTGAAATGGCCAGCTAAGCATTGCAAACCAAGTTAAGCATTCACATTTCAATGATAGATAAACCATCAACCGTATTTATAGTTCTATAATTGCTGATTCTCTGCGCATAAACTAGAGCCATGGCATGAACGGTTTTTGTTTTCTTTACAGGCTGTTGATATATCTCCTAATCCTGGACGAACAGACCCGATGTATGTTGTCCAGTCCAGAAAGAGAATAGCTTGATTAACATCATAGGTTCTATACAGATTTTGTGTAATGCACAACGTGATGGCAATTTTTCTACTGGTCACTTTCGAAACGTAAATATGTAGACAGATCTGGCAGAGTCTCCGCTTGTCTGCTTGTGTGTCTGCTTGCCTTGCAATAAACCACATTAATACATAGCAGCTTTGTGATAGTTTTATCAAAGTATTTGTAGTTTTATGAAATTTATTTATTTGTTCAGTACCGTCGTAGTTGAATCAAGATCACCTGAAACTTTTCTCATCTTGTCGACAATTTACTCCCGAGATGCTCCCTTCCAGGATGAAGAATGGAGTACTCATCCAGCGAACATAAGAGCAAGTTTAATAGCATAGCCAACTACTAGCTCCAATTTATCTATAAACAATCTAATAGCTCATTCATACAATATTTACATACTACACTATTAATATCCGGTCCCACCTGTCATACACACGCTGCGTCTTGGAGTCTGTGCTACAGCTGGCTACAAATTTGTAGCCCGCTGCCCTTCTCTCTTCTCATTTATCTCCTTTAAATATGTTTGCAGCTGGCTTATAATCTGCTATTGTATCTGCTCTAAGAGCAAGTTTAATAGTATAGCCAACTACTAGCTCCAATTCATTTATAGCCAATCTAATAGCTCATTTATACAATAGTTACATACTATACTATTAATATCTGGTCCCACCTGTCATACACACGCTGCGTTTTGGAGTCCTTGCTACAGCTGGCTACAAATCTGTAGCCCGCTGCCCTTCTCTCTTCTTATTTATCTCATTAAAATATGTTTGCAGCTGGCTTATAGCCTGCTATTGTACCTGCTCTAAGTATGTTTGCAGCTGGCTTATAATCTGCTATTGTACCTGCTGTAAGAGAACCGATGAATATTGGATAGATTCCTCGTAGTCGTAGGTCTCGTAGTATCAGCGTAAATCTCCCTATCTCCCTATCAGAGAGATACACGGTGTTATGGAACCTTACGCGTGTGATCTGACGGAGTTCTGGGCCGAATCCATCTCAAAAGTTGGCCTTAATAAAGGAAACTGCATGTTATTAGAACAGACAGTAATAAGCCCTACACCGTTTTGTTCGGTTATCAAGTTCCCCGATCTGTTGCCATGGCGGCTAAGGACCACGACGCAGCTGATACATCTCATGGGGTGGACGAATGCGAGCCGAGTCTATGGTACGAGGTAGCCATGGCGGTGCTGTTCCCGTCCAATTACTTCCTGCTTAGCTTCTGGTTTTTTCTTGGTTTTTGGATAATCTACCAGGCGTTCGGCGCATTCGGCGCTGTTGTTAACATCGACAAGCCGATCGAGAGCTCCATCGAGCTTGTCGGCGTCAGCGGGCTGGTGCCGGTGCTGGCCCTGGCTCCAGGTCCAGGAGTTGCCTCGCGGCCGGCGTTCAATCTACTCGTGCGCATCGACAACGACCACATCCTCGACCGGCACCGAGAGGGCGGCAGCGTCAAGGTCTCCTACGCCGGCGTCCCACTGGCGTACGGGAGCATACCCAGCTTCCGGCTCGGGGCGAGGGAGGCCTTGACGGTGGCGGTGGACGCGACGAGCGAGGCGGCGGGCGTGCCGGAGGATCTGCTTCGGCTCATGGCGGCGGAGCAAAGGATGGGCGTGGCGCAGCTGGAGATCGGCATGCAGCTGGGCGGGCCAGGCCGGGAGTCGTACTCCTGGAGTGTGGATTTTTGATTTCGATGGGCCGCAAGTTGGGGTCGTTCGTTGTTGCTGATGACGATATGTAGGCTGATTAGTGTTTAGATTACAAAAGGCTAATAGTGATGGATCCTTGCCAAAAAAGAAAATGATGGAAAGTCCTGAGTTTGAATTTAGTTCCTTTATGAATAAATTTCCTAGAAATTTTTTTATTTATGGATAGCGTTTCCTCATAGCAAGAACTCTTTTTTTCCCAAAGCATATTTAAGCTCATAGTTAAGGTTATCTGTTATTTAAGCAGAAAGTTATGGGTGTTTATAGATAAAAAAAAAAGGTAATTACTCCGCACACGCACAAGCCAAATAATGGAGAAGGCATCGAGGCGCTTACAAATTTCAAAAATAGTTTCACCAAGTAGATCGAACATATTTCACTAAGTAGATCAGAAATGTTTCAATTTCGTAAAAAGCTGAAACACAACCAAATCACCTCATGAAACATTTTGCTACAACGTATGAAAGAACAGTTTCCAAAAAATAGGACGCCGTTTCACCATATATAAAACAATGTTTCAGCAAATAGCGAAAGAAATTCCCAGCATTTTCTTTACGCCTGGGAGGCGAGGCGGAGGCGCGCGTGGGGAGTGCCTGATTTTTTTTACGCCGCATCGGGCGCCCGATCCCCAGCATTTTCAAAAAAAGCAAGTATAATAAGTGATGTAAACGTGCTTTTAAAATCATCACATCATATGTTTAGATAAATAAGAGGAGAATAGAAGACAAGAGGGAGCTACAATACTGTCTCGAAACATTGTGTATTTATGAGAGTTGGGTAAGATATTAATGATGATATAGTTCATATTCATACGTAACTATTTCATCCATAGATCATGAATGACATCTAATTTTTAAAGATAATAGTTGGCTACATTATTAAACTTGCTGTAAGCGACATGATATATGTGAACAAGCGCCTCCTACCTCGAAATCCTCACACAATTCCAAGTCTAAGGCCCAGTTCCTTTGCTCACGTTGGAGAAGCTTTTCAACCGCGAGAAAGCTCATTAACACATGATTAATTAAGTATTAACTTCATACATTTAAAATTAGTTTTTTTATTTTTAGAGAAACTTTTATATAAAAAGTTTTTGCAAAAAAGCATATCATTTAACAGCTTGAAAAGCGTGCTAACGGTAAATAAGGAAGTTGTAATTGTAGTTGAAGAAAAGGACTAGGCCTATATCAGACATACTCCCTCTGTCCCAAAATATAAGATATTTTGGATGGATGAAATACTTAGTATTTAAGCACTCAGGTGACCTAAATAGTTATGAAAAATAATGAGAAGATAAATTAATATTTAATACATCGCTAGACAAACATGCGAATTCGAATTTGTATTCTACAAATTGTAACAAAAATAACAAATTTAACTGTGAAAATACATATACTAGTTAGAGTTTAATTTTTTATTTTTGCTATAATTTACAGAAGTCAAATTTGTACTTGCATATTTGTGCAGTGATATATTACATATTGATTTATGTTATCGAATTTTTTAAAATTTTTATAACCATTTTTTTGACATGCAAGAAAAGGGGTAGTACATTCACTAAGAGATTAGAACGCATCTCCACGAGAGCAGGGCCGTGGGGCTTGTCAAGCGATGCGCTAAGGACCTAAGGTGATTTCACTACTAATGATGGGGGCATCTGGGGATCGACAGATGTAGCGACGCTACCAGGTGCGGTAGGGATGATGGGTGCCCAAGACGCCTCCACCACTGAGGACGGGAGAGTTGGTTTGTGTCTTGTACGGTGTGAATTTTTTTTATAATTTGTAAGGTGTGACTAGGTGGGAGGGAGATCAATTGATTACTACTCAGTCCGTCCTAAAATAAGCGCAGCACCATAAGTTTTCGTGTCCAACTTTGATCATTCGTCTTATTTGAATTTTTTTTGAGAAAACTAAAAAATATGAGTCACGCATAAAATACTATTAATGTTTTATAATCTAATAACAATAAAAATACTAATTATAAAAAAAATCAAATAAAACGGACGATCAAAGTTGGACACGGGAACTCATGCAATGTTTATTTTGGGACGGAGGGAGTACGTAATATTCTCATATGAAGAGAAATTTTACGGTACACTATACTACCAGTATATACTGCTAGTATAAATAATTCAATGGTGTAGATTCATTCTCCTCCCCACTTAATGAGATTCCAGTATAAAATTCTAAGGGGCAAACCTGTCTTTGTCTTTATGTGTACACAGCCGGTTTTATGAATTTCCATGTTCATCTACCGATCTGGTACTGAACGCAAGACAAGTCCAAGAGTACCAAATCAGTACCTGATTTATTTGCCTCACGTTGTCCGTACTAGCCAACAATTTTGAGTAGAATCTACACTGAACTAACAAGATCGCTCAATGTACACTATGAATCAGCTCGTTGCAGTTTCTTGCCGTGGCCGGTGAGGCTTAGCCGGAAGGCAGGCCGCCGCGAATGCTTGGGGCTTGCGTCCAGCGTATCTTCGGCTTCTCGTTGCTCATCAAACCGTGCAGCCGCGGAGCTGCCACACGCGCCATAACCAAATCACGCTCGCGACGCATGATGAGATCCAAGACCGATTACTCCCCATTAGATCTGACGAATTACTAAAAAAACCCCTTATTCAATTTTTTTAAGTTCCAAATATACACTTTTATATATTGGTAGTATATACTGATAGTATAGTGTACCGTAAAAGTTCTTCATATGAAAGGTAAGATGGTCAATTGGCAATGTCTGGCTAAGTGAATCACGTTCAAAGAAGACGAGATGAGTTCGATTGAATGGAGAGCGAGATATGGGTGTGTTACCAAAGTTAAGTGACGACTTTCGATGCAACAAAATTAAAAAACGAAAACCTTCAATGCTATAAATCAAATTGTTATTACTCCATATCCTTACCAAGGAATAATGTTTTCCATTCTATTTACTTTGGAGATAACATGCTAAAAATATGAATTAATATATATGTTCCTATTTGGAAAAAGGAAAAAAAGTTATGATACCAAACAAGAAAACGTGAACAACGAAGAAACAACTATCCATCAGCCTTCCCTTGACCAAACTGTTATTCATCTCTTCCTCCCAGCGTAAGCTCCTGTGAAATCCCCACCATCCCAGTGCTAGGCGCGAAGGCAGCCATACCGAAATTAGCGTAGTAGTGCAGCTTCATCTCGACGTAGACCTTAGCCGTCCCCTCCTGCAGCTCTGAGACAAAGCGTTCGCGTAGCTCCTGCGACAAGTGGACGTTCTTTCCCCAGGGCACCACCGTCAGCTTGGCCGTCGACCTCTTCTGCACGCAGAATCCCGGGACGCGCCCCCACGCGAGCGCTACGCCGGAGTAGGACACCACCACGTCCCCGCGGTCGAGACACCATGGCCGGAAGGTGCGCGGGTTCTCTACACGCAGCGTGAGGTTGAACGCGGGCGAGATGACCGTACTGCCGCCGGCGCCGGCCGTGGCGGCGGCGGCGACGTCCATCCCCTCGACGGCGGCGAGATCCAAGGTGTACTTGACCTTCTCGGCGGCGTTAGAAAGAAGGGCAGCGGCCGGGATCCCCAGCACTAAAACTATCGTCACCATACCATAGAACAGGATTATGACTTTGGTCTGTAGCACCAACAAGGGGTCCACCTCTTTGCTGCCGTACAGGGCTGTTCTCGCCATGTCCGGCTAATTTCTTCGTCGGAGATCGATTCAGCTTGATGGGAGCGTGGAAGCTATAGAGATCTTGACAGGGATTTTGGCGTGCCTACGCGCAGACTCTGTTTCACGCATGATAAAAGGGCCGAACGCCCGAACCGAAGAGATGTATTCATGCAAGTGCCGGACTTACCAGTTAGAACAGGATTTTGGGTAGGATACGATACGTTCGTACGAGACATACGACAGAAGGGAAGACATATATGTATCTCAAATAGAAACGAGATGGAAGATCATCAGCACAAAAAAAAAAAAACAGATTTTGATCGGCGCTTGGGGTCGTCTTGAACACGAGAGCGAGTCATCAATAATTCAATATCATATCGTCACCGGCCGGTCAGCTATGAAGCCTCAGCCTCCTCCCATCCAAGGAGATGGCGTCGCCAAGAAATCGAGGGCGGCGAAGGCATCCAGGCGTGAGATGCTCAAGGTCTTGTACGTCCTGCTCGCTCTGGCCTCGACACCGTTTTTGTACTACATCTTCTTCGACCTCCCTCCCAAGTTCTCCCTCCAGATCAACAGCGCCGAGGGCCTCGACGCGGTGGCGGCGGCAGCGGCGGCGCAGCCCCTCTCCACCATCGTCAACATGACCCTGCACGCCAGCAACCGGCGCGCGCCGGGCCGATGCTACCGCCACGGCGAGGCGGTGGTGCGTTACGCCGGCTTCACCGTCGCGGCGGGCCGGACGCGCGTCTTCTGCGTCGGCGCCAGGGACGCGCTCGACGTGCCGGTCGTGGCGTGGGCGGACGGCGTGACGCTGCCCAATGAGGTACACGATCGCATGGCGGCGGAGCAGCGCGCCTGCTCCGTGGAGCTCGAGGTCGACGTGAAGTTGTTCGACCGCGAGAGCGAGATGCCGACGTGGATGTGGTGCAAGGTGACGACGCAGGAAGCGGAGCCGTCAGACGTGACACCGTGCAGAGTGTTCGCTACCCAGAATTGGGCATCAGACATTGCACCTCGTTGGATGCAGTAACTTTATATGGTTTCTATGTGGCCATGCCAATGCCATGGCAAATAGTTATCTTTCTCGATCAGATTTTCATTTTACTAGTTTTGGTTCTCGATAGACGTGGTAATGAGATTTCTATGGTTGTGTTATGCCCCTTGACAATATCATTGCAATGCTCCAATTACAGAATTGTCTAGATGTGAACCATCGTTTTTCTTTTCAATTTTGTTAATTACCTATCCATCGTTTTTAGGTGGTGTAGATTGCTTTAAGGCAATTTTATCATTCTTAAAAAAATACTTAGAGATCTTGCTTCAATATTTATGCAACACCTTTGCTATCGTAAGTCCTACCCCACCTGTTGGCCACACCTCCCCAAATGGTCGTTTCCTCTCTCCTTTTCTGTCACTGTTGTTCCTCAAAATGTTCCTATGCTATGTCTTTAAGAGACTGGATTTTAAACTCTTGAGAAGATATCCCCTCATTATTTGCATATCACTCAAATAGTTATAATTTTCTTTAATATATCACTCCACAAATATATGAATTAAAATTTAACTTTCACAAATTGCAATAAAAAACAAATTAAACTACAACTAACACATATTCATAGTCAAATTTATTTTTCTGTTGTAACATGTAAAAGTTAAATTTGGCATTGCATGTATGTTTGTACAATGATCTATCATATCATATATTGATCTATCTTATTAAAAAAAATTATTAATATTTAAGTGATATGCAAATAATAATTGGACGTCCTCAGGAGAGTGTAGAATAATTTTCCACGTCTATACCATCTCTCACCGCCTAGGACAATGATATAGTCCTAAGATAAGACCTAACTTTCTGTTGAGAGAGAATAAGGTGTATCTTTGATTCTTCTATAGGAAAACATGTATTATTAATTTATTAGTTAAAAACTAGCTAACATTTATACGCAATTTTCAGCAGAGTTAAATATAGAATTTGAACTGGATTTTGTATACCATACATTTTAGGACATGTGCAAAATAGAATCTAATATTAGCTCTTAATTAATACATACTCATTTAGAGACTATCCTTAGCTTCTACAAAAGTTAACACAGCAAAATCTCTTAACCATTAGTACACCAAATAATTTTTTATTACTCTCATTTTCTCAATCCACGTGCAACAAAAATTTCTTTAATAAATGCTATAAGAGTCGACTTTAAACCGTTGTCATCTCTCTCTTTCATGTTTCCAAAGTTACTTGCATAGAAAACGGAGAGAGCCGTTAATAAGCACCATTGTACATACCCTAAGTAGAATTGGATTTGACGTATACAACTATTGGTTTATGTCTTAATTTAGGGTTGTATACAACTGTATGTCTTTATTTATCGTTCATATCGCTACAATTTAGACCACTATAATATAATGGTCAAAATTTCTCTCGATTAATGTAAGAGTTTCTAGCTTCTAGAACAGATGTGATGGAGCTATCTAGCTATATAATACAATAATAGACAGTTACATTTATTATTTTAAATAAAAATTAGTACATATTATTATAACATATTTTCACAACGATCTAGTAATGTCAATAGTATTGGATACACCATTAAAAAGGTAATTGGATCTGCCAATTAGCACTCAAAGCAGTGTAAAGAGAACACAAAACTCACTATAAATACACCAAGACTATAAACGTGAGCACAAAGCTGTCACCAAGTAGTATGTGAATCCTCCACGACTATAAGCGCGAGCTAGTATCTTGAAAGGAAGATATGCATCCCAAATGGAAACGAGATGCATTTCAAATTTACAGTAAGCATCCCTATGGTTGCATTGACAACAAGAGTGAGACCCACCATAAGGAGCAATAGCTATGGCAATGCCTACAATGGTTAAGTCTTTGGTAGAATATAAGATGGGTCCCATTGAATCCCACCGAAGAAAAAAAAATCAATTCCTAACCATCCCATACAAGGCAGAAAGCTAGAGAAATGAATACAACAGTGAAAAAAAATAATTTTATATTTTCATGTGATCACACTTAAGCTTAAGACTCTTTTGGATTGCATGGATCTTAATGTGTGCCCCTACAATAGCTAAAGTTATAACATTTAATGTTTAAGGCTTACATTTTACTAAATTGTGGTTACCCTAACATATTAATCCCCCCAACCCAGGGATATATAGGCACATGGGCTAGGGGGGTCAATCGTCGTGACGTCGTTTACACGTAGGACGGGAGAAGACTCGGCCCGGTACGCATGGGAAAACCTCGGCCGAATACCACGGCAACTCTCATCCAGTCTCGTGGCACAGCGGGCACAAAAACCGCGGGCATATATTACGCGCACACAAGGATCCACCAAAGGAAAACGCCATCACGTACGTATTCACGATACGTACGGTTTGAAACCATGGAGCTCCACCCTCCTTCATCCTGCGACGACGACGCCGGCAGCTGCCAAAAGACGTCCGTGGCGTGCAACCGCCAGCGCCACAAGATCCTCATCGTGAACCTGCTATATGAACTCATGTTTTTCGCTTTCATGTTCCTATGCTTGTATCACGCGTTGTACGACTTCCCGTCCGAGTTCTCCGTCCAGATCACGGCCATCCACGGCCTCGACCGGGGATTGGTTTGGCACAGGGGGCCGTCGTTTACACGTAAGCTACGGGTGAAGCATGCAAGGCCTGGCAGTCCGGTACGCATGGGAAACCTCGGCCGAATACCACGGTAACTGATCTCATCCGCTACGAGTAGTCTCGTGGCGCGGCGGGCACAAAATCCGCGGGCTTATTAGGCACACAAGGCACACAATCCACCAGAGAAAAAGGCCTTTCGTCACGTACGATTTGAAACAATGGAGCCCCACCCTCCTTCCTCCTGCGACGACAACGCCGGCGCCTGCCAAAAGGCGTCAGAGACGTGCAACCGCCAGCGCCGCAAGATCTTCGTCGTCAACCTGCTATATGAATTCACCAATTTCATTTTCATATTCCTATGCTTGTATCACGCGTTGTACGACTTCCCATCCGAGTTCTCCGTCCAGATTACGGCCATCCGCGGCCTGGACGACGCGGCGCCGGCGTCTCCGACGATCATCTCCCCTGCTATCGACGTCACACTTCACGTCAACAACCGGCGCGGCACGGCGAGATGCTACCGCGGCGGCGAGGCGGTGGTGAGCTACGAGGGCTTCACCGTCGCGTCCGGCACCGTGCCGGGCTTCTGCGCGCAGGGGAAGAGGGCACCGGAGGTGCCGTTCCTGGCGTCGGCCGACGGCGTGGGTCTGCCTCAGCGGCTTTGCGGACGCATGGCCCTGGAGCGGCGTATCGGCGCCATGCAGCTGGAGGTCGAGGTGAAGCTGTTCGGGCGCGACGGCGGCACGGCGCCCAGGCCGACGTGGATGTCGTGCGGGCTGAGGATGGATGAAGCGCAACTGCCGAACACGGCGCATTGCTCGGTGTTGGCTTTGCAGAATTGGTTCTCTCAACCCTTGTTCGGATAATAGAACATTCAGATCAATCTTTTACGGGTTAAGGGATCGCCAAAGGGATTAATTTTCGTCTGGTTTATGAGAATACCGCAGGTGTTCCAATTAGTTAGCTAGTTACATGATTTCAAGTTTTCAACAGCACTCTTTCTTGTATCAGACATTAATGGCATTGATAATTTTACTCCAGCTTGGTCGGAATATTTAGTAATGCAGCTTCAAAAAGATTTGGTCGTGCACGCTACTTTCTTTGTTATGCATTAATTAAACCACAATTAATTAATCTGTAAAGAAGACACACATGAAATTAACATATGTAAAAAGGGATTGAAAATATTTTTGGAAAACGTCCGAGATCGGGCGCCCTACACGCACCAACAAAATCGGGAATCGAGCGCGCCCGCCGCCCACGTGCCGCCACCACGCGCGCCCGCGCCTCCACGCGTCTCCACCACAGCGCACCCCGTTGCAACAGTTGCCCGGATATAAAGGAAACACCCTATTAAGAGGGATTTGTTTCATTTTTTTTCCACTAACAGTGTTTCAGCTATTGTACTCGTGATGTTTTACTATGCATGGATCAAATGTTGTAGTGGATGTTGATATTGTTTTAATAATTTCAACTTGATGGACACGTGGGTTGTTATGTACACAGGGTTTAAGTGTTGTAATAGGTTCAAGTCGTTTGTTGCATACGTTGAATCAAATTGTTTCATCTAACGATCTGAC
Organism: Oryza sativa Japonica Group; assembly: GCF_034140825.1. Classification (NCBI taxonomy): domain Eukaryota; kingdom Viridiplantae; phylum Streptophyta; class Magnoliopsida; order Poales; family Poaceae; genus Oryza; species Oryza sativa. Next base: position 30,176,850 of record NC_089035.1, on the reverse strand, counting down.
CGTGTTTCACTTTTTTTAAGAATTGAAATATTTTTACGTTATTTGCTGAAACATTGTTTTTTGGACACGTGTGTTGTTATGTACATAGGGTTTAAGTGTTGCAATAGGTTCAAGTCGTTTGTTGCATACGTTGAATCAAATTGTTTCATCTAACGATCTGACCGTGTTTCACTTTTTTTAAGAATTGAAATATTTTTACGCTATTTGCTAAAACATTGTTTTTTATAGGCTGAAACAACGTCTGATTTTTTGGAAACCGTTGTTTCATACGTTGTAGCAAAATGTTTCATGAGGTGATTTGGTTGTGTTTCAGCTTTTCAAAAGACTAAAACATTTCCGATCTATTTATAGAAACATACTCGATCTGCTTGGTAAAACAACGTCCGATTTTTGAAAAAAAAATCAGGCGTCCAATTTATAGGCGCCTCGAATATTTTTTAAGTCATCCCACCTCAACACGATCTCCCCACGCCTCTATTTTCTCGTCCTTTTTTTTGGTAAATTTTGTTGTATTCATGTATTGGACGGACCAATTGCCCATCGGTTCTCCAACGATATGATATTATAGAGCCCTGTACATGACCGGGTGGGTAGGTCTGGAGTTTGGACTCTTGAGCCCGTCGCAAGTCGCAACATGTTTACAACTGGCTTAAATTTCACGCCGGCCAGACGATACCAACCATAACTTTTTGGCAAATTTTGCTACAGGACATCGTGACTTTGCGGTTTTATCTGTAGGACACCGCGCGAAGTGACTTTTGGGGGAAGACACTCCCAAAAGTTGGATATTTGCTGGTGGACACCGCAGCCATTAAAATAATAATTTCCGATTAAAGAGGAGAGAGAAATCGCATGAAATGTCACAAATGCCCTTGGGCCCATATGTCAGCTCTCTCCTCTCTCCCTCTCTTTATCCCTTCTTCCACACTGCCATGGCCGGCGCCACCTCCGGCGGGCGCACAGCACGCGCCCCAGTTCCTGAACATAGCCATGCCTTGCAGCTGTTTGCCATCGCGGAGCCGACCTCCGTCGCGTCGTCCGTCCGGTCCAGCACCAGTGGGCTCCTTCTCCTCACCAGCTCGAGCCTGTCGTCCACAAACGCACCGTCCGAGGTAGGCACGTCGGCGGAGCTCCAGCCAAGGCATGCGAGGAACATTGGCACCGCTGCGCTTCATCTCACGCGCCCGCGATTGCAGGAAGCGGGTGAGGTCGTCGATCTGAAACTAGCGCTTGTACATGGCGGCGGTGGCCTTCTTGGCAGGGTGGACGAACACCTTGTAGATCTGTGTGCCCACAGTGAGGAAGGCGGCGTCGGAGTGCGGGTCCACCGCAATGCCGCTGGGCGGTGTTGTGGGGTAGGGGAGCGGGGCGGAGAAGACCGCCGGCCATGGCAGTGTGGGAGGATGGACGGCCATGGGAGCTCTGCCTCAACCACCACCGCCGCTCAACCTCTAATCCACCGCCTCCAGTGCGTAATCGACCAAGCCGCCACCACCACCAAGTCCCACGCCCCTCCGCGACCCCATTTCACCCCTCACCGGCGCCCAACAACCACCACCGCTATTTTCCCCAAATTGGACCGCCCGCTATCCAATCCTCTTCGCTTCTACCTTCCTCGAACTCGCCAAATTAAAACACCCAGATCGGCTGCTCGCCATCCAATCCTCTTCGCTTGCACCATCGCCATTTCGCTCGACGGGACCGGCCTCTGCACGTGTCCCCTGTCGCTTCTCACAGCGCTGTGCTGCCACACCGAGGGGATAGAGGAAGAAGAGAGAGGAGAGAGCTGACATGTGGGTCCATGGGCATTTGTGACATTTCATGCGATTTCTCTCTCCTCTCTAACCGAAAATTATTATTTTAATGGCTGCGGTGTCCACCAGCAAATATCCAACTTTTGGGAGTGTCTTCCTCCAAAAGTCACTTCGCGCGGTGTCCTATAGCTAAAACCGCAAAGTCATGATGTCCTGTAGCAAAATTTGCCTAACTTTTTCGTTAGGCTCTAAAGCAAGTTTCACCGTTTGACCTCCGACCTATCCGCCATGGCGCCGGCTAAGGATCACGAAGAAACTGATGATTCTTACGGTGTCGTCGACGTATGTAAACCGACTCTAGGCTACAAGCTAGCCATGGCGCTTCTGCTTCCCTTCATCTACATGCTGTTTTTCTTCTCTGTTTTTCTTGTCATGCGGATAACCTACAAGGCCAGCCAAGCAATCGACACCGCTGTTATCTTCAACAAGCCAATCAGTAGCTCGGTCGAGCTCGTCGGCGTCAGGGGGCTGGATCCATCTCTGGCCCCAGGAGCGGCGGCATCGCCGGCTTTCGATCTACTCCTGCGTCTCGACAACGGGGACGCCTGCGGCGACCAGTACCGAGAGGGCGGCAGCGTCAAGGTCTCCTACGCCGGCGTCCCCCTGGCGCACGGGAGCACCCCTGGCTTCCGCTTGGGGGCGAGGAGTTCCGCGACGGTGGCGGTGAACGCGACGAGCGATGGGGTGGGTGTGCCGGAGGAGCTGTTCCGGCTCATGTCGGCGGAGCAAAGGCTAGGCGTGGCTCAGCTGGATATTGGTTTGCAGCTGGGCTGGCCCGGTTGGGAGTCCTACTACTGGAGCGTCGATTTGGATGGTTGAATATGGGCCAAACCCTCAAAGTTTAGCCCAAGGACCAACATCATAGTTTACTAATAATAGCAAAGCAGTATCCCTTATGGATTTTTTTAGTTTATTATATTTATTATGTAAATTAAATTATTGTGCCATTGTCCACTGACCAAAATGGATGCCGTTTATGTTACCTTATACGTGGAAAATCATCATTATGATCATTATATTCTATTGAGATCAATTTTTGATGAATTGAACAGTTATCGATGAATGCACCACAGTTATTCCTCGTTCCTTATGAAATTATACGCTTTGGCATCGAGAAAATACCATCACCTGACCGCTAACAACAATTTGACATTTTAATATTTTTTTATAAAGAAAATTTTATTATATTCCATTATTAAAAAAAAGAGATTTCTATTATACCTAGTTTCGCCATATTGGTAATTTCTCATAATTTCTCCACTCAGCTTGGCTGCCTATCCCTCCATCAGCAACAGATTCCTCCACTCCTCTCTAACGGGATCCTCTGCTGATGAGACTCGTCGTCCCCCCTTCCCTCAGCGTTGAACACACGATTATTTTCATTGGCAACCACCAGCCAAAAGAGAGGGACAGAGAGAGCGTGCACATAAATTGTATAGAAAACCGAGAATTTTTACAATTCTTGAGGAGGTATCACCAAGTACCACTGTTGTCATGTACCAAATAAAATCCAATTGTTTAATTAATAGGGGCACGATGGGGAATAACTTGAAGCAATTGTGGAGACTGGAGAGGTCCTTCCCTTCCCATGACACGCGATGGGAATCACATCCTCTGTCCATTCATCGCATTTGTCCGGCATGACTCATGAGGTGGGCCTAGAGGAAAATGAAGGTCATCGGTTAGCTCAGATCCAACTTACAAGCTTGGGAGGAAGGCTGCGCAAGAGGTGAAATTTTCTAGCATTGGCGAGCTAGAATCCGGGCGACGAACCTAGGAGCTTATGGGAGACAAAGGTCGAACAGCTCAAATCCGCTCGACGAGCTTGGGTGGAAGGGCGGGTAGGCCATGGGAGGTGGTGGCTACCGCCGAGCTAGGAAGGAGGGCAGCTACGAAAGTGGAGGTTGCCGACGAGCTTAGTGGTGGTGGCATATGTGAGGAGGGGTGCTGCATTGCCCTTGTGGTGGATGAGAACAGGAGCGGGCTTGCTGACTCAACACAACACAAACAGAGGGCGGTGCAATAAATTTTTTATGCATTTGTTTTTAGTCAAAAATATTGCTATATTTTTTATACATTTGATCAATAAAATTTGACTAAAAAATAAAATTACTTATAATACGAAATGTTATTATATTAATTAGAAGAAGCAAAATTATGCTGAGTTCACAAAAGAAAACGCAACAAAGAAAAAGAATAACTCGTCAGGATTCATCTTGAATAAACTATATTATTCATCTTGTCTTCCCGGGAGACCAGCCTTCGTCTTGAGCAAACTGCTATTCATGTTGTCCTCCCAGGAGTCCAGGAGAAGCTCCTGTGAAATCGACGTCGTCCCAGAGCTGGGCGCGAAGGCAGCCATGCCGAAATTAGCGTAGTAGTGCAGCTTCATCTCGACGGAAACCTTCGCTGTGCCCTGCTGCAACTCTGAGACAAGAAGGTCGCGTAGATCCTCCGACAACCGGACGTCCTTGCCCCAGGGCACCACCGTGAGCTCGGCCATCGCCCTCCTCCTCACGCAGAAGCCCGGGACGCGCCCCCACGCGAGTGCCACGCCGGAGTAGGACACCACCACGTCCCCGCGGTCGAGACACCATGGCCGGAAGGCGCGCGGGTTCTCGGCGCGCAGCTTGAGGTTGAACGCGGGGGAGACAACCGTGCTGACGGCGGCGACGTCCATCCCCTCGACGGCGGCGAGATCCATGGTGTACTTGGCCTTCTCGCATTCTTTGGAAAGAAGGGCGCCGACGAAGATCCCTAGCAGAAAAACTGGTAACAGTGTCGTCCAGAACAGGAAGCTGACTTTGTTCATTAACCTCAACAAAGGGTCCTCCTCGCTGTCCATGGCTGGCTGATTTTCTTCGTCCGAAATTCAGTTTGATGGTCGATCAAGAGCTAGGGAAGGTGGAAGCTATTGAGATCTTGACAGGAGATATAGCAAAATCCATGCAAAGTGCCGAACATATCGGTTAGAACAGGATTTCTGATACGATACGATTGCACGAGACGTATGACAGACAAGAAGGCATGCATCCCAGAAAAACAAATCTACTGTAATACATTCATCCCAACCGGGGATTGGTTTGGCACAGGGGGTCGTCGTTTACACGTAAGCTACGGGAGAAGCAAGGCCTGGTAGTCCGGTACGCATGGGAAACCTCGGCCGAATACCACGGTAACTGATCTCATCCGCTACGAGTAGTCTCGTGGCGCGGCGGGCACAAAATCCGCGGGCTTATTAGGCACACAAGGCACACAATCCACCAGAGAAAAAGGCCCGAACGGCCCTAATCGAACTCGCGGCGGCAAGTCCAAACTCCACACGAGCGCGGCGAGCGCGAACCCGCATCCCGTTCGGCCACGTCTCCCAGCTCCCGCGAGATCTGGGCCGTCCGCTCTGTCACTTCCCCCACCCTTTATCACCACCTTCCGCGGCTTACGCCGCCCACGCCTCGCTCGCCTAATCCGAAGCCTCGCTCGAAAACTCGCCGCCTCACGCCGGAGAGCATCATCAGTTCATCACCGCCATCTCCCATCGCAGAAGCCATGAGCAATCCCGGTGAGCATACCTCTCCCCTGCTTCGCATTTTGTTGCGTTGTTGCTGTTTTTTTTTTCGGGTGATTCCGTGATTGGGTTTACGGCTAACTGTTTGCGGCGGCGGGTTTCTGATGCAGAGCTCTTGTCAGAGGAAAAGGCCATCCTCGTGGAGACGCTGAAGGTATAACCTCTTCCTCTCTCGTTGTGATGATCGCTTTTTTTTCGGTGTGCTTTGTTGGGTTTCAATCGGAGCGATCGTGCAATGGTGGTTTTTGTTGATTCGGTGATGTGCGTGTGTCATCTGTGCAGAACAAGCTGCAGGCGTTGGCGGAGCAACATGTTGACGTGCTCGAAAGCCTGGCGCCCGTGGTCAGGAAGCGCGTCGATGTGCTCATAGAGATTCAGGTAAAAACAGAACTGCTAAGACTAGAGAGAGCTTCGAGGTGGTGATGTTCGCGGCATATTTTCGTTCATCGTACTGTTTATTATGCAAACCCATTGTGACGTACATAATGACAATATCCTCAATGAAACGTGAGATTGACTAGAGTTTTTGGGTGGTTAATTCCCTCTGTTGCAGAAGCTTGCTTATGCATATTTTAGTACTGTTAAGTTCACAGGTATAAAACGGTTGGATTAGATGCTTTATCCTTAATTATCCTTAGTTGCTTCTATTATCTAAGAAAGTACAAATTATGCTCGTATGCTAGCGATGTCCATTGATTTCGTAAAGAGAATTTTCTTTTTACCTTAGCCTTTTACTGTTATGTAGTTGATTGTGTTATATTTGCTACAAACTTTATTCCACACACCTAAAAGTTTCTAAAACATGTTTAATATTTCAGAGCCAACATGATGAACTAGAAGCGAAGTTCTTGGAGGAAAAAGCTGCTCTAGAAGCTAATTATCAGAAGCTTTATGGACCATTGTACTCAAAGGTATAACACATACTTTTTTGTTGCAATGTAACGCAATCTAGCCTTACCCCACTTATCTTTCTTTTCAAAAAGAGTTGTCTGTTTTGTGTATAGGCAGCTCTTCTTTAAGAAACATATCTTGAATTATGTTTCTGAGTTTTAAATATGATGTGTTGTTCTGGTGACCTTTTTTGTGCTTACAAATTTCCAGCGTTCTGAAATTGTGAGTGGTGTTCTTGAAGTAGAGGGCGAGACTGAAGAAAGAGGTGATATATCATTCTTATTCATACTATAGGTGTTCTGGGCACGTCTGGGGTTATTGATAGATTGGGTACCCTTTTAGTTTTTTTCTATAATCTCACGATGGTTCCATGCAGAGGAAAAGGGTGTTCCAGATTTCTGGCTCAAAGCAATGAAGAACAATGAGATTCTTGCTGAGGAGGTGAGAGGCTTTTCTAGTTTGTAAATTCCCACTTTCTAATTTATCAATGTTTATGTTCTCATGCTCTCATTAGAACTTGAGCTTATTTATTTGTTCAGTGTGCTGATTTGCTTAGTGCCATTTTTTTTAGATAATGAAGTGCCAATGATTCTTGTAATGAATATTTTTTTCCTTTTCCATTGCCAGATCCATGAGAGCGATGAGGAAGCTCTGAAGTACCTTAAGGACATCAAATGGTGCAGAATTGATGATCCAAAGGGTTTTAAGTTCGAATTCTTTTTCGATACAAATCCCTTCTTTAAAAATCAAGTGCTGACTAAAACATACCACATGATTGATGAAGATGATGAACCCATCCTAGAGAAAGCAATTGGGTATATATCATTTTATTTCTGCAAATTTGTGTTTTTATTATGATGAAAAAAAATCTCTCGTGCATTTCCTATTTGAAATATTCCCTGACCGCTTTTTTTCTTAGGACTGAAATCGAATGGCATCCAGGAAATTGTTTGACACAGGAGGTGCTAACAAAAGAGAGTTCAGAGAGCACTAAACCTATAACAAAGACTGAAGAATATGAGAGCTTCTTTAACTTCTTCAGCCCCCCTCAAGTTCCAGAGGATGATGCAAAAATTGACGAAAATACCGTAAGTTGAACAAGTAATTATTCTACATACATTGATTCCTGAAACATTATGCCCAAACTTATGGCCTTTTTCGCTGCTGCTGCTTAACAGGCTGAAGAATTGCAGAACCAAATGGAACGAGATTATGACATTGCGTAAGCTATTATGCTCCATTGCATTCTTAACCGATTAGAATTGTTTTTTTTCTAAAGGAGAAGTGATTACTATTGTGTTATTATGCATGATACGTTATACTGAAAGACACAATTCTTCAAATTATTTATGAAACAACATACTTCCTGTATATATTATCTCGTTATAAATTAGCTTGCCCATGTTGCCAGATCTACTCTCAGGGACAAGATTATACCACATGTTGTTTCTTGGTTCACTGGAGAGGCTGTTCAAGACGAGGATTATGGTGCTTCTTGGGTGGATGATGAAGAGGATGATGACGATGAATATAGTGATGAAGAAGCATAGGGCATTCAAGTGTCGTTTGTTCTACTGGGGTATTAGAACGTTAGATGCTTTTATATCCATTGTTATCCCTCTATTTTGAACGGAAGGCTGGCAGAGTTGCTAGATTGCAGGGTGAGCGACCTGGGAGTGCAAGCAGCAATACTTTTTTTTTATCTTAGTTCTCAGAAGTCAGAAGTGGACTGAAGGATATGCAACTACTAAGTTGATTTCTATTAAGTTATTAGTGGTGGATTCACTTTTCTACGTGTTTTTTTTATTTTCTCCTATTGTTGCCATATATTATGCTCGGCTGGTCAAAACTATAGTGCCATCATTATTGTCACTATGTACAATCTTTGCTAGGCGGATGTAGCTTCCAAATATATATGGGACGTAGAATGGAGATGTTCACTCGATAAGAGCAATTAAACACAACACATATCCGTATTTATAGTTCAATCGCATAATTGCCTCGATCATTGTTTGTGGCATGCATGCGTTGTGAAGAGATAAACTAATATGTTGGACGTTCACACCTTGTATACCTAATTTTGATGACCCAAGACTTACTATAAGGGGGGTAGGGGGTCTTTGGGGGAGGGGGGTAAGACGACACGTGTCGTAGCTGGGTTAGTCGACCCACCCTGCCTATGGCATATGGGTAGATCCGCCCTGGCTTGCACCCCACCTCGTTTGCCCCTATATAGAATCAGCCAATGTCAAAATTTGAATTTTAAAACTTAAATTTGAAGTTGATTGTAAAATTTTTTCATCGAAATTTATTTTTTTAACATTGACTTTTAACTCGCTAAGGACACATATAAAAGTTTTACTCATATTTTTTATCTAATATGTCATATGGCATATTATCAGCCTATGGCCAAACGATGGGGCCCCTTAATAATAAGTTCTCGGTCCTCGAAAAAAATTGTCAGTTGTTCTCGTGCATTTGTACCTTATTGTCATTTATTTCTGTTGTAACTAAAATTGATTTTCACGTAATCAATCACAATATTTAAGACAACGGTACTCCGTACTCCTGGCATTAGTTTGACCAGGTGCTTGCTCAAAATTCATACGAAGAGAGTACTTATTTTTCTTTGGGTAAAATCTATCCAATGCGCATGTACAGTTTGGTCTTCAACAAACAACCCTTCCGTAGCCATCCAATCATTTAATGATGGCTGAGATACGGCCACGTGGATACGGCTACGAAGAGACCGAGAAAAATATTCAGGATATCTAACACACAGGCACATGTAAAAGTTGGATTATTCATATAAAAATTCTAAGATACACCACTGCACATGTCATGCATGCTACATTTTTTTCTTGTTTATTTTTGTACGAGTGTTGAAGATATTCGGCACGATCGGTGTTACACATTTGTCTTTCGTATAAATTATGGTTTAATTAACACATAACAGAAAAATAGCGTGCACAACCAAATCTTTGTTGAAGCTGCCTTACTAATTATTCCGATCGACCAAGCTGAAGTAATTATTAATGCAATTACTGTCTGATACAAGAAATACGCTAACCAATTGGAACACCTGCATGCGGTACCATTCTCATGAACCAGAGGAAATCCCTTTGGCGATCCCTTTATAGATCGGCAGAGATTTTTGAGTTTAATTTCCCTTTGACCACTGTAAAAGATTGATCCTAATCTTCTGTTATCCGAACAAGGGTTGAGAGAACCAATTCTGCAAAGCCAACACCGTGCAATGTGCCGTGTTCGGCAGCTGCGCTTCATCCATCCTCAGCCCGCACGACATCCACGTCGGCCTGGGCGCCGTGCCGCCGTCGTCGCGCCCGAACAGCTTCACCTCGACCTCCAGCTGCATGGCGCCGATACGCCTCTCCACCGCCATGCGGTCGCGAAGCCGCTGAGGTAGACCCACGCCGTCGGCCGACGCCAGGAACGGCACCTCCCGTGCCCTCTTCCCCGGCACGCAGAAGCCCGGCACGGTGCCGGACGCGACGGTGAAGCCCTCGTAGCTCACCACCGCCGCGGTAGCATCTCGCCGTGCCCCGCCGGTTGTTGACGTGAAGTGTGACGTCGATGGCAGGGGAGATGATCGTCGGAGCCGCCGGCGCCGCGTCGTCGAGGCCGCGGGTGGCCGTGATCTGGACGGAAAACTCGGATGGGAAGTCGTAGAATACGTGATACTCCCTTCGTCTCAAAATAAGTGCAGCCATGATTTTTCGCGTCCAACTTTGATCATTCGTCTTATTTTAATTTACATAAGTCACGAGTAAAGTATTGTTCATGTTTTATCATCTTATAACAACAAAAATGTTAATTATAAAAAAATTTCAAATAAGACGGACGATTAAAGTTGAGCGCGGAAACTCATGGCTGCACTTATTTTGGGATGGAGGTAGTACGAATACGAAAATGTAATTGGTGAATTCATAAAGCAGGTTAACGACAAAGATCTTGCGGCGCTGGGGGTTGCACGTCGCTGACGCCTTTTGGCAGCCGCCGGCGTGACGAAAGATTGCTAAGGGGCGATCGATTGCCCCTAGCGATCGCCCCCCTCTCCTCTCCTCCACGCGATTTTCTTTCTTGGCACCGTATTACTTTTCTATTTTAGTAAATTTATACACCCAAAGTTTATAAATCAAAAGTTTATATATCCGATTCAAATTTAAATTTGAATTCAAATATTTTATATATGTAGTATTTTATACATCTAAAGTTTATACACCTAAAGTTTATAGACCTAAAGTTTATAAGCCAAAAGTTTATATACCCGATTCAAATTTGAATTTGAATTCAAATATTTTTTTATATATAGTATTTCTATGCATATAAAGTTTATACACCTAAAGTTCATAGACCCAAAGTTTATAAGTCAAAAGTTTACATACCCGATTCAAATTTGAATTTGAATTCAAATATTAGTTTATAGACCCAAAGTTTATAAGTCAAAAGTTTACATACCAGTTTCAAATTTAAATTTAAATTCAAATATTTTTTATATATAGTATTTCAATACATAATTTTTTTTAACTTTGTTTTTTTATTTTTTTTAAAATTTATGGTGTAGTAGGAAGAGAAGAAGGGGAGGAGCTAGGAAGGGAGAAGAGAGTGTATAGGGGGATGGGGAGCGATGAATCGCCCATTAGCCACACACACATATACATACATACATACATACATACATATATATATACATATATATATATATATATATACATATATATATATATATATACATATATATATATATATATATATAGTTGTTGCGACTCGCGAGTGTTCGCTCGTCGCGAGCGCGGTCCGATATATATAGCTGTCGCTCGCTCGGCTGCACATGCATGTGCATGTAATTAGCACCGCGTATTTCGGCACCTGGGCAGAGGGAGCACAACTTTCCGAAGCCAACCGTAACAAATCGATATAGAAAAAGCGGACGAGTCTACGGCTCGGGTGCCCGATCGATTTGGAGAAAAATCGGGCGCTGACGTCAGTATGACGTCAGTGTCCGATTTACGTGCAAAACTACTTTAAACTGATTTTTCTCTTAAATTACTTATCTAAATCATGATCCGATTGTACCATTAAATTCGTTGCAATTAAATCTTCAAAACAAGACCACACATGCATATATTCCGATGAAAAAAAAAATTATCTTATTATTGAATTATTTTTAAATGTTGCACGATGTTCCACCAAGTATATCGGAATTGCTTCACTATGTAGATCGAAAATGTTTCACTCGTTTAAATCGGGTGTTGTTTCACCTTATATAAAAACAATGTTTCAGCAAATAGCGAAAGAATGCTTCAGTTCACTACAACATTTGATCCATACATAGTGAAACATTATAAGTACACTAGGTGAAACATTTTTCGGTGGAAAAAAAATAAAACGAATTCCCTTAATAGAGGGTTTCCAAAATATGTGGGTTTTTTGTTGCAATGGAATATTTCAGTTCACTGCAACATTATATCTATACATAATAAAATATTGTGAGTACACTAGTTGAAACATTTTTAGTGGAACAAAAAATAAACCAAGGGTTCCAAAATATATGGTTGATTTGTTGTAGGTGGGGGCAGGCACTGTTGTGAGGCCCAGTGGTGCACGGGGGGGCAGGGGTGGGGGGAGCGCCCGATTTTTGCTCCCCCGCCTGGTCGACCGGATGGTATCATCATCGAGAAAAATCTCTTGCATGCATGCATGCATGATTACAGTTTGTGACGTTTTTGCATGATTAATTTGAGGATGTAAAATTGGTTATCCCGCATGATTCCACACGAGTATTAGCTTTGCCTCCATTATATTACTAAATATCACTAGTAAATATTACGAAAAAAATTATTATATTGAAAAAACTATATAGAAAATCCAATTTTCTAGTATTTGATATTGAAGCTTTAATTATTCTCACAAAACATCTTCTTAGATTGTTAGACACCTGTTCTTTCAAATACAAGTATACTAAAGATTTAAAACTTTGTACTTTGGATTATGTATGAATAAAAAGTTATCATTAGAAACTTTTGACGTAAACGAAAAAATTCCATTCATAAACTTTATACATAAAAAATATTTCTATTCAAAAATTTTAGGCATGCATAAATAAAAAAACATTCAGTAAGTTTATACATAAAATATTTCCATTCATAAAGGTTATGCATAAATAAAAAATTCCATTTATAAACTTTATATATAAAATGTTTTCATTCATAAACTTTATGCATAATCTAAAAAATTCCATTCATAAACTTTGTAAACAAATAAAAAATCATATTTTGAAACTTTTATAATAGTAATAAAAATATTTGCTCACCATATTTGCACATCCAGTGATCCAAAATTTGCAAGATTTGAGGTTAGATTTTCCGTCGACAGAACTTTAGCAATTTCGTAAAAAAAAAAAAAAAAAAAAAAAAAAAAAAAAAAAAAAAAAAACCTAATAAGAACAAGGAGAGTGCACCAATTGCAAGATGCAACCAACTAGATCTACGATCACCAAAAACATTGGACATCATAACATGTAGCACTTCGTAGCGTAGGTAACAGGTGTTTTCTTTCAAGAAGTGATTTATTCCATGATAATCATGAGAATGAATCATTTCAGTAAGTTCTTGGTTCGTTCCATAATTCATCACAGGATTCAGTGCCAATGTTCTTTAAAAGAGTCAGCACACTAGATCCTTCATGCAGTATACAGCAAATACAAACCATCCAATCAAGAGAGAAGAGAAGGCTGCCATCCCTATTAGGAAAGGCCAGCCAGCCATTAAAATGCCAACGCATGTCACAGTTAGAAAAGGAAAGAATGAACGAACAACAGACATTTTATCCACCCATTGGCCACGCAACCAAACAAGAGCAGCCACATTCAACACATTCCACTTCACGGAGCCATTGTAGGCAAGCCGATTCAAGCAGTTTGCCACAAATGAGTAGCAATTGCAGGTAAACAGATTATAGAACTTGTGCCCGAAACTTCTCATGCCCAGTTGCAGAGCGTCGTCCCAGGAAATCGCCGTTCCTGCTTCTGCATGCTTGTAGGACCGCTCACATACATGTGTCGCGAGATTAACAGGAAAGCAACACTAGTCAAGAGAAAAAAAGAACATACAGAGTGTCAAGAAAACTAACCTATTTGAAATGACACTACTATTTTTTTTAATGAAATGACAATTGACAAGAAGTTTATCTATGGATTAAGATGATACAAAAACATCTTATGCAACTTCAGCACATATTTGACGTTTTTGACAAGTTATTTGTAAATAACACACTAACACTGCTATCATTAAATAAATATTGGAATTGATCAACAGATTTTCATGAGCAAACGCTAGTAATATTCAGCCTTTGCCCAATTGCCCTTGTTCTAGCCATGTACTGTCATGATCAGTCCGTGATACCTGGCACTGGCTGAAGCCCCAGGTTCAGTGTCCCCAACTCATAATTTTTATATTTCTTTCACTTTTTTCTCAAGCATGGAAATTTTAAAATATGTTTTATCATTACTTAAATAGCCCACTGTTTAAAGATTTCTATATTTAGGAATTAGCTTGGAAAATGTTCTCTTTAAAGAACAGTAAGATCATGAAAATTTTGTTTCAAGCAACTTAAGTAGAGAGGAAGTTCAGATTGTTTTCTTGCAACAGCAGCACAAATCATTTTGAAGCTATTGACACAGGAAGTAAATGTCAAAATAACATACTAGTAGTGTGTTTTTTTTAAGTCAACAAGGGTTTTCATGGATCCTATAGCTATGAGGGTTGCCATTTTGGATGAATAAACTACTATCAAGTAGGTTGAATTATGTACACCATTCCAAATGAAGAAATGAAAAATATTCGAATCATGCATACCTTCTTTCTGTCAAGCTGGAGATATCTCGCAATAGAACCATATGCAAAATTATCCATGCTCACCAGATTTGAACCAGCAAAATCCAAGACAGTCCCATCCTCTCGACAGATTCCAGCATGCCCTATGTAAGGAGCAAGCCACGAGACAATAGGAAGAGGAGTCCAAACAATGCAACAAGGAAATCTTGCTCTCTTAGGATCTATCTCGCCAACTGGCCACAACTCCTGCAGTGAATTGCTGGAACTAGCATCTTCGTCATCAAAAGCTGCTCCAGCATCCATTGAGGAAATTTTGTTTGGTGCCATTGTTGTTACTTGTACTTAAACGAAATCAGATTTGACTAGCTTCCATCGCAAGATCTTCGCATTCCCTGAAATTAATGACAAAAATTTAGGCCCCCATACTTCAGGACAAAAAGTAATAGATGAAGACTCAATCATATATCCAGTTTGGTACCTCTGTTATGACAAATACACAAACAAAATGTCATGTCACAATAAAATCTAATAAAAGATGTTGAATATGGAAAAAGAGATGAGAGCAAAACAATTTCTTGAATAGAACAAACTTTGTTAACTTCCTTTACAAATTCTCCACAGATCAAATCATTACCTATGCGGCCATTCATTACAAACTTTAGTCCTTCCCCAGTTCATCATCTTTCAAACTCCTAATCCCTTTTTGGCTAGTACAATTATTGTAGTATCTTAATTCTCAAGGAGAGCATCAAGGCATCAAAATGAAAAAAGAAACAGCTACAACGGCCCTGATTAGCACCAAATGGCAGTTTTAGACTTTATACTACCCCAAATAGTAAACTACTTCAACAAAGATCATCAAGAATACATGAGTCATTAGTGCACTTGGTGACATCATCTTCTGAGCTCAGCTCACGCAAGGGGCAGAGTTACCGCCGCGGCGAGAACCTTATTAGCCATTAGATTATGTACAATAGCAGGCTATAAGCTAGCTGCAAACATATTTTAAGAAGAAAAATAAGGAGAAAGAATGGCAGTGTAGCACGGACTCCAAGACGAAGTGTGTGTATGACAGGTGGGACCAAGTATTAATAGTGTAGTATGTAACTATTGTATGAATGATGTATTTGATTGGCTATAGATGAATTGAAGCTAGTAGTTGGGTACACTATTAAGCTTCCTCTTACAAAATTTGTTTGTACCCAACCGCACAAACTAGTAAACGCCTATGTCGATTCGAACAAAAGTACTACTCCTATACATTCCGGATCAATTATTCGATCTGCTTCGATACCACATAACCACATAGTCATATGTAATAGTTTCATCCTCGCTGGGGAAAAGAAAAACACAAACACAGCAGAGGGAAAATCGAATCGTAAACTAGCCCCCAAAACCCCCCGTCCTTCCCCAACACTGCCGCAGCCAGCACGGCCACGAACCAACCGAACCTAACAGAGCAGAGATCGAGAGGGGAGCAACTCACCGCGGTAGCTGGTGCGACGGGAGGAGGTAGGCGGCCCGCGCGATCCGGCGAGGGGGGGACTCGGGGGTGAGCTCTTGCGGTCACTTCGCTTCGGATTCGGGCTTCGGACTCGGGGACAGGGAGGCGCGGCGCGGGCTATAGAGGAAGACGAAGGGGAGAGAGGGAGGTGGGGGTGGGAAAGGTGCATGCACCTGCAGCTCAGCAGCTGCATCTGCAGCCGCGCCAGGCGCTAGCTGGACGCGATGGGCGGCGCAAATGGTAAGCGCACACGCCGGATTGCGGACTTGCCCGTTTCTTGCTGTTGCTTGCTGCAACTGCGTTGCTGCTGGAAGAGTGGTTCCACCGTTTTCCATCCAGCTTGGCAAGGAGGGCTCCATGTGCCAGTGATAGGCGGAGCCGCTTGTTTCTTGCCGTGGCGGGAGATCCAGCCGTCCGTTCGCTCGCGCGGCGGTGGAGATGGACGGCCATGCCGACAACTTGAGGCTGGAGCTGGTTAGGCTGCTCTCTTTAGCACAACTCCAGTTCCAAGATTTCTAGAAGTTGAGTAATTTTAGCTTCATAATTTTTTTTAATTTAGATCTACAATTATGTTGACGGTTGGTCGGTGTTCTGTTGTTCTTTAAATTGTGTCTAGAATTTTCAGATGGTTAGAACGGTGATGAACCTTTCCTTGATTTCAAGTGCATTGTGATGAACTGATGATCATGATGGAATTGGTTCTATTCCTTTAAAAATGGGAGTGGTCTTGCTGGAATTGTTTAGAGAGAAAAAAAATCGTGACCTTCGATGAATTAGCCAATTCGGGCTACAAGTTGAAATAAATAGCAACACGTCCATCTAACAAAATGAATCACTGGATATGTCGCTGTCAGATTTGCACAATGTGAATGTATCATGGAATGAATAAATATAATGTGATACACATGTCGACTTTTATAAACAGACTTCGGAGAGTGTTGAAATTGACCTCTCCGAACAGCTTGCCTACTGTTCTAGTACTAAAATGGTGGCTGACCGACTGACTGAGCGGTGAGCACCCCGGTTGGTGTCTTGGTGATATATCCAAATCCAATGCATGCCTCAGTCTCTTTTGTTGAGAACTTGAGAGAACCACATGATTTTGCGGAGCTGTCTTTTTTCCCACCTGATACCCTATCATCTTTATACTCCCTCCGTTTTTTAATAGATGACGCCGTTGACTTTTTCTCACATGTTTGACCATTCGTCTTATTCAAAAAATTTACGTAATTATAATTTATTTTGTTATGAGTTGTTTTATCACTCATAGAACTTTAAGTGTGATTTATATCTTATACATTTGTATAAAATTTTTGAATAAGACGAATGGTCAAACATGTGAGAAAAAGTTAACGGCGTCATCTATTAAAAAACGGAGGTAGTATTGCTGAACAACCAACGTGTGTCACCTTATTCACCCCTAGTCTTCAACTTGTGTATTGAAAATGAAGCTGGGGAACGCCGCTGTAGTGTCCCTGCCAGGCAAAACTAAATCAGAATGCTTCTTTATACCATGGCGATGCATCGTTGGCTATTTTAGAATAGTGCAAGGCAAACCATATTGCATGAAAATAAGATAAATTGATGAAAAAGCAGGAATCAAAAACAGTATCCTTACTTCAGGGTGGGCAGGGTCATCTTCTTTATAACAGACGGGTGCTTCAGTACAAAAGCTTTCCACTCCTCTTTGCTAATCCTGTTATCCTTGTCAGTGTCAGCATCCTCAAATGTCTGCAGAATAACTCAATTAGAGATTCCTAGTGCTAGGTGAATAAACAAAAAAGGGCTCAAGGAGAAGAAAATGTTAATACCTTGTCTAGTATGGCTTCCACAAGATCATCAGACAGCTGCACCTCTGACTCCAATAAGGTAGCAACAACCATTTGTTTTACCTGAACGAGAAAAAAAAAAGGAGCTTTGTGGTTAGTTTTAACTTCACACTGGAAGCATATGCTGCAGAGCTGGCTTGTCTACATTTCAGAATTCCTTACATTTAAGAGTCAAGACTTATTATGATTTATTTCATGTCGTGACTTTATATAGTTTACTCATCAAGTTTCACAAGGAAACTACAAGAATTACAAGATGATAGCGTGGTTCCTGAAGATGACAAAAGCTGTCACCAGTTTCAGTAATTCGTGAAAAGGTTCAATAAGAAACTCGAAGGATTCCAATTATTTAGCAATTGGCAAACATGCGAACAGAAATGATCAAATGATGCTGCCTCGAAGCTGGGGGATAGAAAGACTGACACTGATATGGCAAAGTCTTGAGTACCAAAAGTTCTCACACAATAAACTTCATACAAGATTAATCAATGGCTTAACATATCTGTTCAAAAGTCAAACTGATGTATTTGCAAAACAATAGAGCATACCTCTTCACGTTCAATGAAACCGGTTTGCCTCAAATCATATAATCTGAATGAAACTGAAAGAAGCACAAAACCCCCAAAAGAATTAATGGTTGATATATAATTCAACATATAAAGAAATTCTTGATGATCACCGAGATGAAGCACACTTACAATCAATTTTGTCTTCAAGAGGAGTATTAGGATGAAATACACTTATTGCGTGAATAAACTCTTCAAATTCAATAACAGAATTTTTCTTTTCATCAAACAGATCAAAAACCTAAATGGAGAAGAAAAGCTAACTCAAATGGTAGCAAAAAAAAAATCAAAAATTGAATTTGTTTTAATCATAATATGTAATCAGAGCTTGTGTCTTGACATTACCACAAAGCATTGCCTAACAAATAATACAGTAGGTAACAAGAACAACGGGTTTGAATTAAGATCTTTACTTTGCAAGGAACATCATTCCCTATTTAATTCTTTGCATCATACGTAGAGCTCAAAGTATGTGTTCAAAGCAAGTAAAATGATGAAACTATGAGAGTCTGTCAATTAGTTGGTCATCCTAGGAAACTCAAAACAAAACAACTCTTAAAATGCTTCAGTGGCCAAATGCCCAAATAGGTAACGGCGGTATTTGAGCGGAGAGGAGTTCGAGAATAAGCCTTTTTCACTTACTCTATCTAGAAAAAGATTCTTTCCAGCCGGTGTTCTAAACAAGGCTAATTGCAGCTCTTCCTGAAAAAACAAGTACAAACATTCACAGTTAGTGACCAAAAAAAGGTAACACTATAACATTTTCCACTGTAAAATCTTCACCTGGAAGATATCATCCAGTTACAAGCGTACAATTATAGAAATTCTATTGGGGCTAGTCGCAGCATATCTTTCTATCTCTGATGTTTACATGTCTACTCTCCATGTAAACATTTGACATTTCGGTCATTTTTTCCTTTTCTGCTCTCCGTAAATTACTAACTAGCAAGTCCTTTTCAACATGCATGAGGGCACCATACTAAACTACTGGATTGCAACCTGGTTAACCCGTCCTAATTGGTTCAAAAGACTTGTTAGTTTATTTTTTTTCCTTGTTGAATAACTAAAATGAAGAATTCCAGTGTCCTTTTCCTTTTTGCAAGTAGAAGAGTTACAGAGTTTAGTAAACCGAAATCTACTAGCATCGTAACCATAGTTCCAATTCTGCAGTATGGATCGACCAAACTGAACCAATGGGCTAAAAAGAATCAAAGGAGTACACGTCTCACCAAATGTGCTGTAAAAGAAGAAGAAGAATAGTTTATCATTAACCTTATGGATCAGGCCGTCATCGACGATGGAGCAGCTGATCTTCTTGTAGAGCTCGTACAGTGCCTCCACCTCGTTCACCGAGACTGCCGGCGATCACAACCCGATGATACCATATTACCATTTAAGGCCACGGACGAAACGCAGAAGCTGAACAGGGGTGGGCGGCTCTGTACTTACAGCAGCGGGACTCGTCGGCGAGGTCGGCGAGCTCACGGAAGGTGAGGCGGCCACCGGCGCGGCGGCGCGCGCGGGCGGCGAGTGTAGCGGGCAGCAGCCCCGGCGGGCGCTTCTGGAAGCATTGCGCCGCCGCGAACACGACCGCGTCCACCAGGGCGAGCACCGGAATCAGCGCCGCGCACGCGAGCTCCCCCAGCGTCAGAGAGCTCCCCGAATCCTACCAAATCCCGCAATTCCGCAGACGACGACGTAAACAGATCAGAAGTCAGAACGAGCACGAGACCCACAAGAGGGGAAAACAGAAGACCCAGATGAAATGCAGCGGCGGCAAGCCGCGGGGGGCGCGCTACTACGACTTACGAGAGAGTTGGAGGAGCGGGAGGAGTCCATCGGCCGTGCCGCCGGCGGCGAACCATCGAGTGGCGGGGGCCTGCCTCCTCGGCGTACGTCGTTGCAGCTCGCGGCGGGCGCGGTAATGCCGTCGAAGTGGGGAATTTCCGGATTGGCGGGTCTGGGGTGTCCGTGAAATTGCTGTGGATGGATCAAGTTCGGGCAGATGCGTGAGTGGGTTCGATACGATTTGCCGCTTGGCGTCATCCAATCAATCATTCACAGATCCACCGTGGCAACACGCCGGCCTCGCTGCAAAATGATTGGCTCACCGGTTTTAATTTGGTTGGTTGGTCTACGCATGACCTGCCTACACCGTGTTTAGTTCCAAAGTTTTTCTTCAAACTTTCAACTTTTTCATCACATCAAAACTTTTCTACTTACAAACTTTTAATTTTGGTGTGAACTAAACACAGCCTTAAAACAAGTTTAATAGTATAGCCAACTACCGGCTCCAAATCATTTATAGTCAATTTTATAGCTAATTTATACAATAGTTACCTATACACATGTACTACATAATTAGTATCTGGTCCCACATGTCATACACATGTATCTTGGAGTCTGTGCTATAGCTAGCTACAAATCTACATCATGTTGCTCTTCTCTCTCCTATTTTATATCATTAAAATATGTTTATAGCTGGTTTGTAGTCTGCTATTATATCTACTCTTAATAAATATACTCTGGGAGTACTGCCATCTTTTTGGAAATATACTCTGGGAGTACTGCCATCTTTTTGGCAAGAGGACAGGGGATCAATGCATTAAGAAGACTAGAAAAGGACAGAGTCAATGGCAAATGGCCAAAACTAAGAGAAAATGGAGGGCCTGCCAAAATAAATCTTGCCAAGTTTTGACAATGCCAAAATTTTGGCAACATAGCAATATTATCAAAATTTTGGCAGAATTTCTTATGTATTGACCAAATTTAGCTACAAACTAAACGTAGATATTTTTTTGGCAACTTTATCGAAAAATGGTATGGTTGAAAATGACATCAAAGTGAACAGGCCCGGAGATAAACATGAAGCCAGTTTGGATTTATACCAAAACTTGCCTTAATAGCTTCTAATTGTTTGGATTAAAGCCAACATTTGCCAAATCAATTGAGATAAGACAACATTATCCTATCAAAATTTGATAGCACCAAAATTTGTCCAAGATTTATCGCTATCAATAATTTGGTAAAGTAGCAAACCAAAATGGCCCAATGTATCCCATCCTATCCGGACTTCGTTTTGGAGAATCATATTTCTTTCCTTTCAAATATTTGAGCGTTTGTATAAATCACATTGCCGTTAGAAATTCCTACTTCAAATTTGGAGGGTTTGTTTGTTTTTGTTGTTGTTGTTGTTTTCTCAATATGTTGGTACTAACTATTCCCTCTAGTCAAATATATTTGATGTCGGAAGAACTACTTTTTTCTTAGTTGGAAGGAGTACAAAGTTAGTATGTCTAAAAAAACTGCCATGAAAATATTTTCAAATAAGGATCAAACAGTACTAATGCGTAGAGCTGATCGATTTTCAAGTATGACCAAGTTTAAGTCTCAAAACATATGAACATCTTAAAGAAATCATCAAATGAGAGTCATTCTTGTATTCTTAATTTCTGGTTTGGTAGACTTGTATTTATACTGTGAAACAGATGGAATCAAGTACAAACGAGTAGTTGTGCATAAATCAGATTGTAGGAGGCGATAGGAGACGTCTAGTGCTATCTCTGTAACACAACTATTCAGTACTATCTCTGTAACACGACTATTCAGTAGCATCTTGATGAGTAATACAATCCTGCTGTTTAGTACTTTAACACTTCTGCTTCTTCTGTAAAGATGAAGCATAAGTAGGCCCATATGACAGAACTGCCTCAACTGGTGCCACTCATTCTCCGTTCAATAGGAAATGTCATCACTCATCCCTAAATATTCATAAATATTCTTATGGATGGATACAAAAGCTAATAGAGTAATAGCCACCATTTTCTTTCCTATTTTTCTTTTTATTTCCCTATATGGATAGAGCGCATGCGCAAGATGGATCATAACTTTTTTTCTTGTATTCAGCAGTGTAGCAATGCTAGTCAATAAAGCTAATTTCACCTTTGAACGGGAATGGGGAAGCAATGAAGTACAGAATTACAGGAGAAGGTGGCAGCTGAGGAGAGAATCAGGAGCTGTCACAACTCACAAAGCTATATACAAGTTCAGAAGCTGAACGAGAAGAGAGCATGCTTCCCTCCTACAGGAAGCATTATGACTTCTTGGTGCTGTTTTACAAATCTGGGTGATTATTGGAAGATCATGCGGTAGCAGCTGCAGCTTCTTCTGCGACTTGGGATCCCTGTTGCAGAGTGCAGATGAGGTTGCGATCCCCATACACATTGTCCACGCGACCTGGTAAGAGCACAGACACGGCAGAATAGAGATTAGGTTGGTGTCAAATTGTGTTGAGCAAAGAGCAATCTTTTGGAGACACAGAAGCAAGCAAGTACATGTTGTTGGCCAGAACTTGGCGCCCCGAAGCCACGCTGCAGGGAACGCAGCGTACTCCCTGGAGTACGGCTTAGTCCATGAGTCGCTCATCAGAAGTTGGGGCGGGTGAGGAGCACTCTGCAAAACAACGAAACAAAACAAGAATCACATGTCAACATCCTGGTGATGCAAGAGCTATGCAGCCACCTGAAGTTGAGTTTAGACCATGCTAATGTATGCATCTCCAAAATTGCAAACAGCATGAGGACTAGGATTGAACAGGGTCTACTAACATCTTATATAACCTATAAGAATTGGGGGTAAGAATACAATTGCCCGTATATAGATAGATAGGTGTTACGAACTTGCAATCTAATATAAGAAAACAGATAGCAATATACTGGTATTTTACCTTGAGGACATTGTTGTTCACATCTGCTTTGCCACTTTCGATTTCTGCAATTTCTTCCCTGATTGAGATTAGAGCATCACAGAACCTGTCTAGTTCGGCCTGCGAAATAAATAATGTGACATTAAGTTCATATAAAAGAATGGTTGGTACAATGGCAAGGAATATAGTAGGTGTTTTAGTGTTTTACCTTGCTTTCACTTTCAGTGGGTTCAATCATAAGTGTGCCTGGAACAGGCCATGACATAGTAGGTGCATGGAATCCATAGTCCATCAAACGCTTTGCAACATCCTCTGGCTCTATACCAGCAGTCGTCTGCAAAAAGTTCCAATATCCAATTAACAAAATGGAAATGCATAACTCAATGTCCAAATGCCAAAATACCTATGTTGGATACCTTAAATCCTCTTAAATCAATGATGAATTCATGGGCAACAGTTCCATTGACTCCACGGAAAAGAACTGGGTAGTGTTTCTGTACAAGTAACATGGTAAAACTTAGAAAACTAGTTCAAACACAATCAAACTAGGTAGCAATGGGTAAGTGATCACGAGTAACAAATATACCTCCAGACGCTTTGCCATGTAGTTTGCATTCAAGATTGCAATCTTTGAAGCATCAGTGAGACCCTTAGAACCCATCATGGCTATGTATGTGTAGGAAATTGGCAGAATCAACGCTGATCCCCATGGGGCAGCAGAAATGGTACCAAGAGGGTCGGTTTTCTCAGGGAGAGGGAAGCCACCAGTGGTGATCTGATAATTACAGAATTAGTCTGGTTAATGAAGCAGCATCTGCTTTTTTGGTTAAAAAGAATGATGGAATTATGAACGAACTCTTCTGGTTTTAGTACCAAATGTGGTTTTGTAGTTTTATCATCAACAAAAACTTCTACAGCAGTTTTTACATAATATCACCCTACTATGCTTTTGATATGAAAAATGATGCAGGCAACTCTTGCTTCAGGAGTTTAGGTTAATATGAAATGAAAATAAGGTGGCACTTAGCATACCCATCTAAGCTAATGTGGCACCAAGAAAGCAAGAAAATAAAACCAGCAATAGTTCTCGAGTTGCAGGAGTTAGGATTACAAAGAAACTAGTTTTTAAAGATCAACACAGCATTGTTGATGACATAGGGAAATGTATGTTTGTGTGGAATCCTCTGAAAAATATAAAAGACTCGTTGTTGAGTGTAACATGATTACGTATAATTTGCCTAATTCTGTAAGAAAGTAAAGATGGAAATTTTCTAAGGTCGCCTGGCATTATGTGCTATATCAATCTTGTCTAATATTTCAAGGTAAGAGTTGGGCATTGATCATTAGTCTGTTTAGATTATCAGCAGATTGAATTCAGAGCACCTACCACTGGATGAGATGGTAAAAATGGTGCTAAGTGCTTCTTAACACCAATAGGACCCATTCCAGGACCACCCCCACCATGTGGAATGCAGAATGTCTTGTGAAGGTTAAGGTGGCAAACATCTGCTCCAATAAAGCCAGGGCTTGTCAATCCGACCTGTAAAAAGACAACTTCTGTTAGTTAGGGAGTGTATTGAATATTTTTGGCTCGACAGATGGGGTTGTTTGAAATTACTATAACAGAAGTTCTCAATTGGGATCAGATGAACTTGGAGAAAGCTTATCATATTTTATTGAAGATAACATAGCTCAGCATAATTAATTGGATAAGGGTCATTCAATCACCATCATTGAAAGATAAACATGAAAATGAAAGTTGGTACTTATGTGTTTGTTTCAAAACAAGGTATACTTGTGTTTGGAACTGAATTAAAATAGACTTGTTACTAAACATGTTTAGTATAATTCATAGGCACAACTAATTGGTTTTTTTTAATCAACACCATGTCAAAAAGCCATCTATACAATTTATATAGCCTCACCACAATGCGTTCCAATCCATCAAAATTGTAAAAAGACTTGAAGAGAGCAATTTCAGAAAGAGCGTGCTAGTCTGATGACATGATAAACTGCAAAGAACTAACCTGAGCATTCATGTTAGCCCCATCCATGTATACCTGCCCACCGTTCTCATGAATTATCCTGCATATCTCATCAATGCCTTCTTCATAGACTCCATGGGTCGAAGGATAGGTAACCTGACGAACAGAGCAACCACGCAACATTCTGTTACTCTACGCACAAGGCCAACATATTTCAAAAACTTGTTTTATAAATCAAATCATCCTGAGTGAACTATTATGTTTCTATGCCCATAATAAAAATCTTATTCACAAATCACCTGCGGGCTCTAGCCTATATGGAAATAGATAAACTAAACTAACCGGGGATTTGTTTCTATTATATATGTCAATTAACTTCAAATTATTGAATGTACACAGCCACTTTAGGGACCATGTTATGGAGCAGCTATCTGGTTTCTATCTTAATATATATTAGAAGCAACAAAAAGTACAGAAATAGCCTTATGACTTTAAGCAACACACTAAATATAGCGAAAAGGTGATGCAGTGATAGTATAGTATTAGAAAACTAGCTCTAAATTTAACAGTGAATAGTTGACCAGAAAGACCATAGGCATTCCACATTACTACCTGAAGACCTGATAAATGATAACATTTACAGAGCAAAAGGAACAGTACCATAAGAGCAGCCAAGTTGTCCTTGTTTGCTTCAGCAGCTTTCCTCAACTCCTCGATGTTAATGTTACCTTTGGAATCAGTTCCAACAGCAACGATCTTCATTCCACACATAGCAGCACTTGCAGGATTTGTACCATGGGCTGACACAGGAATGATACAGACGTCCCGGTGGTAGTCTCCTCTTGCCTGCAGTTTTTATAACATGGTTTGTAAATATAAAATGTGAAACAAAACAGGAGAGCTATGCCAGCTTATTTATGATGACTTACCCTGTGGTAAGCACGGATAACCATCAATCCGGCATACTCCCCTGATGCACCAGCATTTGGTTGCAAAGAGAAAGAATCAAAGCCAGTGATCTTGCACAGCAGATCGCCCAAGTCATCAAACATTTCCTTCATGACAAAACAAGCCATTTCAGATCATCTGATGAACAGTTTGCATTTAGAAACTAAATAAATGGTGAATTCCCTCACATGATATCCTGCGGCTTGTTCAGTAGGTGCAAATGGGTGCATGTTTGCAAAGCTGGGGTAGGTGACGGGCATCATCTCCACTGTAGCATTTAGTTTCATAGTGCAAGAACCAAGAGGGATCATACTGTGGCACAGTGAAAGATCCTTGGATTGCAACTTGTGCAGGTATCGGAGAAGCTCGTGCTCTGTATGGTACCTGGAAGCCCACAACATAAGTTCAGTTTAATCTTAACACCGCAAGAAATCAGTGAAGAAAAGCAGCATGCCTTTTAACATCACATACATGTTAAAGATCGGGTGTGTTAAGTAGGGGCTCTTGCGCACAAGGCTACTCGGAATTGAGCTTGACACCTCTGATGCGAGGGATTCAGCAGTGAAGTTCACCTAAAAATGATTATAACGACACGATGTTTTAATATCATGATCCAATTTCACATCAAGCACACAAATTTTGCGCCGATTGAATGATTACTTACTGGCTTGCCACCATTGAACACCTTGAACAGCTTGTCGACATCCTCTAAGGTTGTGGTCTCATCAAAGGCCACGGTTATCTGCAACATCACAGCTTGAATTTAATGCTCAACACTCAACATCAACTAACTCGGTTGCAATAGAACGGAAAATGTCAACAGAAAGCGAACCGTGGTTGCATCAACAACACGAAGGTTCATCTCGTTCTTGCAGGCCTCCTGGGCAATCGCATTCGCATCAGCGACCTTGACCTTGACAGTGTCAAAGAACGGCAGTTCCTGCACAGTCACTGTTCCGAGCTTCTTCAGTCCATGGGCAAAGGTACCAGCCAGGCCGTGTACACGGTCGGCAATTGCCTTTAGCCCCTCGGGACCATGGTAGACAGCATACATCGCTGCCATGTTGGCGAGCAAGGCCTACAGAGTATAAACCACAGGCATCTTTATCACTACTGACTCCTCTACGAAAAAGTGCTTGTTTACTAAATTCATCGTATCTCTTATCGTCTCTGTCGCTATCTGGCAATTTGGTGAACGGGTGGCGTGCGTTGCGTGCGTGTACCTGGGCAGTGCAGATGTTGCTGGTGGCCTTGTCGCGGCGGATGTGCTGCTCCCGGGTCTGCATCGCCATCCGGAGCGCGGGCTTGCCGCTGGAATCGACGCTCACGCCGATGATACGGCCGGGCATGAGGCGCTTGTACTCCTGGGAAGTGGCGAGGAACGCGGCGTGCGGGCCTCCGTACCCCATGGGCACGCCGAACCGCTGCGCGGAGCCGACGGCGATGTCGGCGCCGATCTCACCGGGCGGGCGCAGCGAGGTGAGCGCGAGCAGGTCGGTGGCCATGACCACCTTGACGCCGTGCGCGTGCGCGTCCTTGACGAACTCCGCGTAGTCCAGCACCTCCCCCTCCGTGCCGGGGTACTGCACGAGCACTCCGCACACATCACCGCTGCTGTAGTCGAAGTCCTTGGCGTCCGCGACGATGACGTTGAGGTCGAACCCAGCGGCGCGCGTCTGGCAGACGTCGATGGTCTGCGGGTGGCAGTTGGAGGCGATGAGGAAGGTCTTCTTCTTGGATTTCAGGATGCCGTTGCACATGGCCATGGCCTCGGCGGCGGCGGTGGCCTCGTCAAGCAGCGAGGCGTTGGACATGGGCAGGCCGGTGAGGTCGGCGACCATGGTCTGGTAGTTGAGCAGCGACTCGAGACGGCCCTGCGCGATCTCCGCCTGGTACGGCGTGTACTGCGTGTACCACGCGGGGTTCTCCATGAGGTTGCGCAGTATCACCGCGGGGACGTGGGTGTTGTAGTACCCCATCCCGATGAAGGACTTGTAGGCCTTGTTCATGGCCGCCAGGCGCTGCATGTGGTCAATCATCTGGGACTCGGTAAACCCGGCGTCGAACTTCCCGGAGAAGTGCATCGTCGGCGCGCGGATGGCGGCCGGGACGGTGGCGTCGATGAGCGCGTCGAGGGTGTTGAACCCGCACTCCGACGCCATCGCCGCCTGCTCCGCCGGCGTGGCCGAGTTGTGCCTCCGCGGGAACGTGTCGCTCGGCTGCAGCGCCGACGCCGACACGGGCCGCCCCGTGGTGTACTGGTGGGGCGCCGGGCGCGGGGCGCGCGGGCGCGACCCCGCCCCGGGCGCCTTGGCCAGGGTCGAGATGCCGCGGGACGGGGCCGGGGACGTGGTGGACGCCGCCGCCGCGAGGAGGCGGCGCAGCAGGGCGCGGTTGGCGAGGCGGCGTGCGCGCTCCATCCTGAGATTGGAGGTGGGAGAACACGAGGAGCAGGAAATGGAAGTCCCCCGGTGAGGGCCTCCACTCCTGCCGAGAAGAGCGGCTGTGTGGTTTGGGTGCTCGGTTACGGAGTGATTTGGTTGGCTAATATATATCGGCGCATTGTGAGAGAGGGGAAAAAAAAACAGGCGTTTTTCTTTCTTTCTCCGGTGACGAGCAGCCGCCAAGTTATTGTGGAGTGAGGTGGAGAACACGGGAGATGTTTTTCCCCTCCGACCGGTGATGACGTGGGCGCTGACACAGTTATTTGCAACGGGAGGCGGAGGAAGCGGATGGCGTTTGGATGGACGAGGAGGCGAGCCGGTGCCGGTATATAAGGCCCCGCCACAGAATCGAGCACGTCGCTCGCGGCGACCGTGGGAACATGCGGGGAGGAGCGGTATCAGGGGGTGACTCGAGGGAGAGGGAGAGCTGCGGGCACGACGCGCGGGCGACGCCGGTGCGGCGGGAGCCTTATCGCTTTCCCCGCAGAAAATTTGTGCGCGCAGGGGAAATCGGCAGCGCGCCCGCGAGGACGCATTTTTTGCGGCGTCCGTTCCACCGGGGGTCGGGGACTCCACCTCACCTCGGTGTGGCAGCGGCAAACGCCCGGTACGACGGAACTAGTCGCCAAAACAGCGCGGCGCTAGCGACCGCGACCGCGGACGGAGCGAGGGATCTAGCTAACGTAACCAGATTCAAGCATGGGCGGGGACGGGAACACGTGGGTCGCGGGGGTGGGCGCTGCACAGTGCACCCAGCAGCGCGGCTCGTCGGTCCGATCCGCCCACTGACGCGCGGGGTCGCTGAGTACGGTTGGCGATGGTGCATCGGTGAGTCAGCGACGGCCGTGTGTGGTTTGGTGGATCTGCGGGGTGGGGCCTGGACGACGTTGGTTGGGATCACCTACCGCCAAAGAATCTCTCGGAACCCGTGGGGTGGGAGGCCGGGTGTCGCTGTTCCACCAAACCTCCTTCCGGCTGCTCAGTTGCTCGTACATAGAAAAACCGTTTTTCTTTGCTAAATTTGATTGGCAATACTGCGTATAGAAGTGCATTTTTTTTAGTACAACTATGGTCAGGCCAGCCTTACTTGTAGGTGATCTTTCTCTTTCCGTTTGAGTTCCTCCCTTGGCTACAAAGTAAAAGGAGCAAAATTCAACCAGACCACAATAGCGCGGTTTAAGAAGCAAGCTATTCTACGAAAAAGTCATTGCCACTGAAGGAAAGCATTAATAGAATCAATTGTTTTCCATCCCTGATGGGATGAATCGCATCTAAATATTAGGATACACTTACTATTGTAGGATGGAAATTGGTCAATTATAGCTAGCACAGTAACTGTTTGGCATTTGCTTAAGTACTTTTATGTTTCTCACCTAAAAATACTTGCCTCGCAGGTGCCCTAGAAAAAGCACAACCAAATTCAAATTTTTTTTTCATATTCGTGTAGAATTTGAGCTATGATTTGTGGCATTGTTTAGTAACTTTTTTCTAGTAGGCTCATAATTGTCTAGCGTGGCAATTGTTGGGTGGATCATTTTCAAGAGGAATTTTACGGTACATTATACTACAAGTATATACTAGCAGTATAAACGATCTAACGGTGAAGATTAATCTGATATTCCACCCGGTTAGCTTTGCAATATAAATTCAAAAGGGGTATATTTGTCTTTTCATCTTTCTGTGTGGGGGTATTTTTGTATTTTTCGCGTTTTTGTTACTTGGTCAGATCCCGATCGAGAGAAATCCAGTCGATTTGTCGTTCGAAAGAAATGGCGAATCGAGAGAAATCCGCTCCATTCCCCTTCCTTCACCACATGGGCTACCGCCGCCGCCGCCAGCCACCGTGAGCACGCTGCGCCCCGGGCCACCGCAAGCCGGGATTGATTCGATTTCCTGTCCTTTCCTTCTCTTCTGTCATTCCCGCGCACCTAAGAAGCAGCAGCAACAGTGTAGGGCATCCGGGCGGCGGCAGCATATACCAGGGGCAACCGGGCAAGGCACACAGCCAGGATGGGCAGGCAGTAGGAGGAGGCAAGCCCAACTCGCCGTCTCTCCATGCAGGATTAGAACTGGCAAATCATCCCGTCATGAACTAATTATTGAATGAGAAATTTTGAAGTAATCAACATAGTAGATACTGAGAACCAACTGGATATATCTGGCAAAAAAATTATGGCTATCTCAGTAATTATGATGAGATGATATTCCCACAGTCAAGTGATCAACCGTTAGTTATTTTTCATGACTGAATTAACCTTGCATTATGACCGGAAAGCACCATTATTTCTACATATCGGGATCATGTACACCAAACATAAGTAATTTAGACATCGATCGAGCCGTCGCCACACGAGATGTCTCCAGAACAAACGCTACCAAATGCACGGACGACAAGATCCATGACAAGTACTTCCGATTGAAATAAATTAATTTGAACTTCACATGACTAAATAGCCATTTCCAGTTGTTTAACAAATACCAAACATACCCTTCTATATACTGCTAGTATATACTTGCAGTACAATATACCGTAAAAGTCCTCCATTTTTAAACCTTTTTCATCAGGAATGTTGTGTAATATAGTTGTGTGATTCCTTCCAATATAAAATATTTCGTCCATTTTAAAATATAAGGGCATCCACAATATCTATAAAAAGTTATCCATATAACTCAATATGGCATGCCTCATCATTATAAAAGTGATCATATAATAGTCTATATGATAAGCTATTCATATACATAAAACTTGGCTTTAAGAAATAAATAATGATAATTTCTCTCTCTCTCTCGCCCCCCTCCCTCATTGCTTCATTGGTTCCTAATTGAGTGGGACTAAAGCTAATGTCTTCTCTTACTCCCTCTATCCTATAATATAAGACATGGTCAAAATTGGCACGGTCTTCAAAACTAATCTTTAGCTTATAATTTCTCATATACTATAAGGTTTTTAGCAATACAATTATAACCATATAAAAGTAAATTTAAATCTCAATTTAATGATATAATTTTTAACAAATAAAGTTTATTTCATATTATACTAAGTGTTGGTCAAATGTTTAAAGGTTGAATCTTCAAATGCATATGCACCTTATATTATGGAATGGAGGGAGTACTATATACCTAATTCATTGCAGCAACTGCTTTATGACCTACTCCCTCCGTCCCATAAAAAACCAACACAGTACTGGATGTGACATATCCTAGTACTACGAATCTGGACGGAGGTATGTCCAGATTCATTGTACTATAATACTCCCTCCGTTCCAAAAAAAGACAAACCCTGGATTCCGTGCCCAATGTTTGACCGTCCGTCTTATTTGAAAAAATTATGAAAAAAATTAAAAAGACAAGTCACGCATAAAATATTAATCATGTTTTATCATCTAACAACAATGAAAATACGAATTATAAAAAAATTTCATACAAGACGGACAGTCAAAGTTGGACACGGAAACCCAGGGTTTGTCTTTTTTTGGGACGGAGGGAGTATGTCACATCCAGTAATAGATTCACTTTTTTTTTTTAGGACGGAGTGAGTATGGGATATTATATATTGAACATATCCTATGAATTTTTTTATGTATTTTTTAAAAATGTATCTAGACACCACTTGAGGAACTATTTTTTCAACTAAAACTAAATATACATTATAACCTAGTTTCATTTCATGGTCCCCGACTCCCCGTTGTCCATCCTTGTATCTGCAGAGACCATGTACTACGCAATGCAAGTGGTTTGTGCACATAGCATGTCCATTTGTTAATGGAACAAACAAACAAATAAACAATATGGTCAGTGGGACTGAGAGTATCAAGTGCTTCCACAAAGTTATTTATGGAACAAACAAACAACTTTGCCCAGTCCACTGTACCTAGTGGTGTCACAAAGCGAGAAGCCATGGCACACAAAAAAACTAAAGAAAATCACATAATAACAGGAAAAGATTGCACTAACCAAGTGGAGTGATATGATTCTCAATAAAAACGAGGAAGGGGGAAAAATAGTGCTTGGCCCCAGATAATTATGGACGAGATGAAAACAACATGTATGGTAACCATACTTCGTGGGAAGATTTTTCTTCGTTTAGCATCTGTAGAACCTACACAAATATTTGGCTAGATTTTCCTGGAGTCTTATCGTGCCAAAAAGGAATTTTCAGGTTCAAGTATTTTCTATTGAGTTCCATGTGTCAAATATCATTAGCTCAACTATCACATACGTATCTTCAGGTACTCAGTAAGGTCTAATCGTCAAAGATGTGGATCAAATTAATGATCAATGCGAGTGAATCCTATTCCACGCTGGGGGACAGAATATTCTCATACATGCATAAATGCATCGAGTTCATCAGAACTTGCAGTCTGCAGCTACTGGATGAACAAGTGATCGATATAGGAACAACTGAAAAATACTCACATATTACAAATCGAACCGATCATAAGAAATTAAGCTGAAATTTTTGTTGCAACATGATCAGCATCTTGAGACATATATTCTCTCTTCTTCTCCGCTGGATCTGCTCGCTACACGGTTACGCATGCAACTGGCCATAGTTGGTGATCTAACTTGAGCTCGAGTGGCCAACAAATTACAAGGCGGTCGAGCTATGAAAACGCAAGTTCATAAATCACAATCGTTGCAGGGATTCTGAGGCTGTTTGGTTGCCACCGTGAGGAGGATAAGCCTGGCTGGACGTGCGCCTGTGTCACACCGGACCCCGGCAGGTGTGTGGTGTGAGTGTGTGACTGACATACGAGTGTGAGGCAGGGGAAATTTCGGGCCCAAAACGTGCCAGGCGGATCCGGGCTTCTCGTCACGTCTCTCTCCCTCACAGCCCTGCCGCGCATGGCCCTGAGCGACGCAGCTAATAAACTTTTGGGCCGGGGTTGAAACTGATACTCTGGACGAATCGCTCGCGCGCACGCGCTTCCAGTTTGCCACTCCTGTCTTCGCTAATGCACAGACGCGCCGCGCGGATTGGCAGTTCATCCAGACTACTCGAGTCTGGGAGTGGGAGCGAGACGTAGGTGACCATTTCGCCGAAGGCATTCAAGTATTCAACGGACAACTTTTCTTCGCCGGTCACGGAGGGCTTAACTTTACATACGGCGAAAATTGCATTTCACCGAGAGACCTCCGTGCAAAATGCACAAACAGCGTCGCGTGCCACATCACCTTGCTGCCCTCCACTTGGGTGGCAGGGTATATTTTTGCAAATATTTTCACCGATATAATATTTTTGTAAATATTAAAAAAATTAAAAATGAAAAAAAATCGTCTCTCTTTGACGCACCACTCGGAGCGGCCAAATGGACCGTAGAAGAAGGCTGAATAGAACAAGTTCACTTTAGGTCTCTCTGTTTGTCGTCGAGTCCTAAAATTGTCCCTGAACCGCAATACCACATATAACATGTTTCTAAACTTCCAAAACCGGTATAAATAAGGTCTTAAAGCGGTTTGGATGACGGCTGCAGCTGACATGGTTCATCACGAGAGAGATCCCTTTCTAGTGGAGGGGCAGGGGGATCCTAGCATTGAGGGTCCCTATGATGACCTTATTGTGACACATGCTCGGAATGATGATGCCCTCTCTGCTGCTCTTTTGTCGCGACTCCTCGAGCAACAAGGG
Source organism: Oryza sativa Japonica Group (assembly GCF_034140825.1). Lineage (NCBI taxonomy): Eukaryota > Viridiplantae > Streptophyta > Magnoliopsida > Poales > Poaceae > Oryza > Oryza sativa. The sequence goes on along the minus strand of NC_089035.1, from coordinate 30,143,114 downwards.
CCGACTCCAGCTGCTCAGATTCAGTCGTCGGTGGTGGTCGGATGCACTCCGATGATGGATGTTGTTGTTCCACCACGACTGGGTGCTCGCCTTTGAGAGCCAACAAGGTGTTCCCCTTCCATCCAATCCCTCATTGGAAGCTCCCACCTGCCAACATCGGGCCCTCCCTAAGGTAGCATTGCAAGGAAAGTAACTTGCAGGAGGTCCTCCGCCTACTCGCCACTCGCTCGGCACCGGGGCAGGCCTCTCCTACAGAGCACTTCGGCTAGGTCCTTGACCTCGTTGCCGCCAAGAGGGCCGTTTTGGAGGGGTAGGCGGGTGCACGCGCACGCGGTGGCCATGGGCTCATTGGGCGATGACGACCTCCACCACTAACGCTGACTTCCTCCTTCGTGCCACTGCCGGTCGCTGCCGCCCACACCTTGTGTCTTCGCGCACTGCATGCAGTGCCTACTGCCTCGTCGTCTACGCCCTGCTCCCGCCAAGAAAAAGGGAGAGAAACCGAGAGAAGAAGGAGATGATGTGTTACTGGCATGTGAGGTCCACCAATTTTTTTTAAAAAATAGATTGAATTGTCCTGACATGTGGGTCCCTGCTAACTCAGCCACCACATCAACTGAAACTGGACATTATTCCGTCTGGGATCTCGAGTACACCGGTTTTGTAAATTGAGGGACACGTTATATCTGTTATTATAGTTCAGGATGAATTTCAAACTTGGCAACAAATTCATGGACCTAAAGGGAACTTATTCCCTGCATGTTTGAATTGTAATACAAACTTGGCCCTGTCTACGTTCGTTGGACAGAAAACAAAAGGAGTTGATAATTTCCATTGATCACAGGTACCTGACATGTCACATGCCACAGAATCATGATGGCAGAAAACTAACATCTAAACGGCAGCACCTCTTGTTAACAACATCCATTGGATTTTTTGGGAAGGAAAGCTGGAAACTGTCACCACAGCTTCAAGAGCTTGAGGCATTGGTGGACCTAGTGGTGTCCTCCGAGATGGAAGGGGATGACTCGTAGGAGTGGCCAACCTGCGACGGCGACGCCGAGTACCTGCTCCTCTTGCTCCCCCTGTCCCTGATGTCCTCGATCATCTTGGCCACCACCGCCATCCTCGGCCGCTCGCCGGGGTCGTCGGCGACGCACAGCAGCGCCACATGGAGGAGCGCCACCATCTCGTCCTCCGCGCCGCCCCTGCTCGGCAGCAGCTCCACGTCGAACACCTCCGAGGTCCACTCCTCGCGCACCACCGTGCGCGCCCACAGCGCCAGGTCCACGTTGCCGTCCTCCGGCGACCGCCCCGTCAGGATCTCAAGCAGGACGACCCCGAACGCGTGCACGTCCTGCTTCTGCGCGGCCTCGTCCGCCGCCGGGGCCGGGACGAGCAGCTGCAGCAGGGCGAAGTCGGAGACGCGCGCGTTGCCGCCGGCGTCGACGAGGATGTTGGAGGAGGTGAGGTGCCGGTGGGCGAGCTTGCCGCCGGACACGCCGTGGAGGTACGCGAGCCCCTGCGCCGCGTCCTGCGCCAGCTTCAGCCTCGTCTGCCACTCCAGTGGAACACGCGCCGGTCCTCGGTTCTCTGAAAGAATCCGTTGCCATCGTCATCATGTAGACATTGATGAGAAGAAGCCATGAGAGGAGTCAGGAGAGAGAGGGTTACGGACCATGGAGGAGGCTGTGGAGGCTGCCATTGGGGACGTAGTCGAAGACGAGGAGGAGCTCGTCTGCCGACGCGTAGAAGGCGCGAAGGCTGACGACGTTGGCGTGCCGCCACGTGCCCATCTCCCGCGCGAGCTTCCGCTTCCGCCGCTCGTCCTCCCGGGTCGCGCCTTCCCTCCGCCGCATCCTCTTCACCACCACCACCTCGCCAGCCTTGCCCTCCTCGACGACGCTGGCGTCGTCCACGATGACGTTGTCGCCTCCCATGGCCACGCGGTACGTCGTCGCCGTCGCGCCCTTGCCCAGCATCTCCGCGGCGCCCCGCATGAGCGTGCACACGTCGAACTCCACGCAGCAGCCGTCGAAGCGCACCGTCTCCTCCCGCGCCATCGAGCTGGTGCGTGAGCTGGCGCGCGGCCTCTCCGGCTTCTTGTTCTTCAGCCACAGTACGCCGCAGAGTGCCGCGGCGACCAGCGATGCCACTGCTGCGCCCACCGCCGCCATGATCATCGCCACCATCCACCGGTCATTGCTCCTCCTCCTCCCTCTCTTCGGTTGGTGTGACGTGTCAGCGCCGCTGCCGCCGCCGCCGTACACCATGTGGAGCTGCTCATTGCACCGGCGGCGCAGAGGGGCACCGCAAAGTTCGGGGTTGCCGGTGAACGAAGACGCGGGGAAGACGGCGGCGAGGCGCTTGGGGATCCGGCCCTGGAGGTGGTTACCGGAGACGTTGAGCTTGGCAAGCCTGGCCATTGCTCCCAGCGAGGCCGGCAAGGGCCCGACGAGCGAGTTGCGCGCAAGATGCAGCGTCAGGAGAGAAGGGAGCCGGTGTCCTATCTCCGGCGGAATCGTGCAGGTAAGCCGATTGCCAGAGAGGTCGAGACGGCGCAGATGGCGAAGCCGTAGCACGGACTCCGGAAACCGCCCGGAGAAGCCATTGCCGGAGAGATAGAGGAGCTTGAGGTGCGGCGCCAAGGTGGAGAAGTCGACGTCACCGAGAGAGCCCGTAAACGAGTTGTTCTTGAGGCTAAGGAACGAGAGCATAGGGAGGCCAGCGAGCGCGGCGACGGCTCCAGCATCCCCGCCGAGGCGGAGGCCTTCGAGAACAACGCGACGGACGCGAGGAGGTGACGACGGCGGCGGCGAAGGCGAAGGCTTCCGGCAAGTGATGCCACGCCACCTGTCGGAGCAGGGGTCGGAGGCCTCCGTCCAGGAGACGAGCGCGGCGGCAGGGTCGGCGCACGCCGACTTGAAGGCGAGCAATGGCACGGCGTCGGGACTGATCGGAGCAGCGACGGCGAGGCAGCTCGCGGGGAACGCCGACAGCATCAAGAAGAGCACGCGCAACGCCATTTTGTAGTGCGTGCGTGTGTGCAAGGCAGATGATGCAAACGGAACGTAAGGGAGAAGCAAATTAGTTCATGTAGTAGTATGCAGCAGAAGAACGCAGCGCCATTGTTGTGTTCTACCCAGAAGCAAACGGGACTTTGTTCGTGTATCCAGCAAGGAAGCTGGGAGCAGAGGAGTTGATGGTGCAACGTGCAAGTGCGTGAGCGATTAATGGGCGCGCGCGTGGCTGCGTGGGGAAGAGACTGCGGGAGAGGGGAGAGGAGACGGAGCGCGTCGCGTGCGGCGTGAGCCCATTTGCGCACCCGTGCGCACCGGCCCGTGCTTGGTTTTCACGGGAGCCAAAGGATTTCACGCATTCACAGTTTCCTTCACCGGAGTCGCGTACGGATGGTTCTGCTTAAAGCCGGTAGCGCTCGTGTCTTTTCTGCCATTAATTGCAGCAACGAAGCAAACCTAATTCTTCAGCGTTTCCTAGTCAGGTTTCCCAAACCGCCGGGACCGGGGTTACCGCGTCCCGACGGTAAGTACGGTTACCACGTGTTAACCGCGGTAACCATGAAAAACCGTATAAAATTTATTAAAAATTTAAATTATTTTTTTAATTTATTTGAATTTAAGGAGGTTACCGTAGTATTTATATTATCGTACCCGTAGTAAGCTGGTAACCGTAGAAACGACGCGAGACAGTAACGTAAACCCTGTTTCCTACTGGGTTATTGGTGCTTGTTTTGCGTGTAGTATCTGAGAGAGCGAGCAGAAATGGCCGGGAGATGGGTGTGGGTGATCGGTGCTTGTTTTGCTTATCCGAGCGTCAGTCTGAACGAGCGAGCAGAACATGGCCGGGCGGCCGGGCGATGCTGCTGCTGCATGGCTCTGCGCCTCTGCCCCATGTATATTTAATTTACTTGGGGAAAAGGAGTAATTTTTTTCTGTCACCATATGTTGGCTCACTGGTCTCATTGGTCTGGCCTTCAGCTGGGGGCCTTCCTGGCTTCCTGCAGTGAGCAGCAGCTTCAGCCTTCAGGGCATGCACAAATATTAAGGGCCCTTCAGTCAAAGGAATTATAAAGGAATTTCATAGGATTGAAATGCTACAGGAAATTTTACTATGTAGCCCTTTGATTTAAAGGATTTGAGTTTTTCAAATCCTACAAAATTCCTATGGAATGGCTTGTTGCATATAGGTTTTAAAGGAAACTTAGCGAGAGGTCCAACCTCTTGGTAAAAATTCTTTGAGTATATCTCTCTCATCCGATTCCTGTGTTTTTCCTGTGGTCCAATCAAACGATCATTCCTATGTTTTGCAATCATCTGTTTTACATTTACATTCCTATTAGAATCCTATGTTTTTCCTATTCCTCCGTTTTTTTCATTCTACGATTCAAAGGGGCCCTTAGACAGATACCATTCCCATAAACCTGTAGAGAGAGAAATAGCTTAATATTCAATATACAATACTAGTACATTATATCATGCATTTCACGCGACTATGACTACTCGCTCCGTTCTTAAAAAAAGGTAACATAGTACAACGAATCTGGACATAGTACGCGGTTGACATTTTTTTATGGATAGAATATCACTTTATTAAATATATAAATGTTTACCTATATAATAATTATTAGACAAAATTTATAATAAAAAATAACAATGTAAACAAAGAACATGGCTAAGGAAAGACGGAAAGTCAATGGTAGAAAATAAAATCAGCAGGAAGTCTAGATAGAATGAAAAATCTATTCTCTTTATTATTACATGAAAAACACGTGTGAGCACATATCACTGCTCTATATTCACACACCCTTAAGATACACTTAAAGAGGTGGTTTCAATTCAAAGTGTACTCGTATCCATATGTGTGTAATATTCATGGTCATGGTACCAAGATTTGATTAGTAGTAGTAACTGGAGTCATGCATCCCACCACCACAATACCGGCACTTTTCCAAAAGTATATTTATTTTGATATGTAATAAACAATATTATTATGACAAAAAAATCACTTAAGGTAATTTAATGCAAACTTTTCATTCACATTTTAAAGTAAAAAAACCAATTAAATTTATATAGTTGCTAAATATTTGTCAAGAGGAAGTGCGGGAGGAGTAAAATTTACCGTGCGCGCATGGGAATTGAACCCCCGACGTCCCATTCACATGCCTCACTAATCACATGTACCCTTATGCATTTTTTATAATTATGTGAAAGTTTTGTACTCCCTCCGTACTCATAAAGGAAGTCGTTTTGGGCAGCGACACGGTCTCCAAAACACAACTTTGACTTCTTGTTTCTATAAAATTATTTATTGAGAAGTGATATATGTGTACTTTTATGAAAGTATTTTTCAAGACAAATCTATTCATATAATTTTTACATATTCAAACTCAACAATTTAAGAGTTATTCATGATTTATATTCCCAAAGTTTGACTTAAACATTGTCCTAAACAACTTCCTTTATAAGTATGGAGGAAGTATAAGTTATTACATTGCAATTGCGTAAGTTACCCTTATGCATTCCTAACCCGGTCTCTACAATGTAGGAACTTAGCTCATGGAACAACCCAATATGAAATTCACTCCTTTGAAGATTTGAACTTCCTATAAAGGTTTGAACTCAAGATCTTCAGGTGCTACTCAAGTCACTAGAATACATGTATTTTCACAATGTGCGGCATTGTTGTGTGTAATATTTGTTATATCGTACTTTAATTTAGCGCTAAAATACGTTTTTAGTTGGAAAACGAATATGTGGGTTAGGGCTTTCAGACAACGATGGCCCAGTAAATATCCAAGAGGATATGTGGAAGAATCAACTTTGACCACTCCTTTATAGTTTTACTGCCTTCTTTATATCTAACGGCAGGTATTATATGTTTTGTTGCCTCCTATGATCCATATTTTTCTAATGATGTGGAAAAACGAAGTTGCAATTTAGGTTTCAAGAATAGATATTAAACAACCAACAGCGTAATTTTTTTTTCAATCTCTTCTCTCTTCTCTCTTCTCTCTCTCTCTCTCTCTCGTCCACATCAGCAAAAATGAATGCCACATTGCTACTCCTTTTATTCTAAAATAAACCAATCAACAAAATAAATGCTACTCTCTATTCTAAAATAAACTATAAATGAATCTCAACATATTTATATAAAATTGGTTTATTTTAGGTCGAGAGAGAACAGAACATTTTTTAGTTAACACTGCAGGTGTACTTAAATGTGTTGTGTTCAGCTGTACCTCTTTTGTCTGGCCTTTTGGTTATGTCAAGTTTCTTTTCTTTTTTATATTTAGAATTTTGACGCAATTGTATGCTAAGAAAGTAAAAGGTGAACGGAAGGAGTTTACAATCCGAACGAAGGGAGTTATTTGCAAATAAATAGAGAACATCTAACAAATAACTAAAATGCTTGATGCTTCCTACGATCGAATATTTCTTGGGTGAGCTTGAGTTACTACAACAACACTACCAGGACCGGAGCTTCAATTATTCTGTGCATCCTGCAAGAACGTTCTTGAACTAAATTCATCATCCGAGTATGTATGTGAGCGAAACCAACTAAGCTCCGGCAAATTCGTGAGCGGTCCCACTGCAGCTAGGGCGATATCCTGAAGATTGTCAAACAAGTCATGTGAGTGCATGAATCTTCCGTATAGCTTGTTGAGACAGCAATAGCAAAGATGCACTCCAGATTATTACTAGGAAGATGCCGAGTTTTACCTTGTCAATTATGAAATCCTTAGCTGTTTCCATTACTGTATCACGGTCAACAGCATCAATGCGAGCAAAAAGCTCTAAGAATGGCATTACTCGCCCATACGTTAGCATCTGATCCAGATGGTCGAGGGAATATACATAGTTAGGAAAAATAGTAGCAACTGCAACATGGGCACTTAAGAAAATATTTCATTCACCATACCTGACGGCCGTTATTTTCAGAAACAGCAGTGGATCCGTCAATGTGAAGTAAAAGAGCAGATTTCAACTGAAATTAAATAAATGTTAGCTGTTATCCATCCACTTCACTGAATGCAGTTCTCCTTAACAGATACAATACATAGCTTACAGGCAGGCCAAGAAAGATAAAACAGAAAAGCTACCAAGGCACCAGAACTGACTTTTAGGTTGGTGCTAAAATGTAGGAAATAATTCACCACTTCACAATTAGTATAACAAATATTTCTAGATGCAAGTTAATTGGCATATATTATAAAAAAACATGTATCAGCCATGAAACTATGCAGAGTTCGTACTTAATGATTACTGGTACTGCATAAAGACATATCATACATATAAATATAAAACTAACCACAAACTATCAGTGTCATTTAAGGGAAAGTGAAACAGGTCTAGTGAAGTTACAACGACTGATCATCAGGTTGAAATCAACTTTCTTGCTATTGTCCTACATCAGAGCAACATGAGCATAGCAGATATCATGGTATTGTCTAGTGAAAATGAAGATGAGTTATTGACAAAACAAAAAGGAAAGAGCCTAGGAATATTAAAAAGGCAAAATTTTGCCTACTAATAATGTAGGAGAATCTACTGTCTGATTTGCCTTCTAGAAAAATGTTGTCTAACACCACAAATTCACAGTAGAAATGACTCAATGGGTAAAAACTCTGAATTAGCAACTTGAGATGGATAAGCAACCTGATTACGAGCACGAGCAACCTCTGTTTCCGACACTTCAAATGCAAGTCTTCTAAATTCTTGCATTATTAACTGTGATAGGTCATATAGGGAATCCGGCTGCAATCATATTTCACAAAATGTAAGAAAACATTATAAAAGGGAATTTTTGATCCAATGCATACCTCAGTTTTTTTATAATGTATGTGAAATTAATAGTGAACATAGCTAGTATTATTACTGATTGGCATCAAGAAGTAAGGAAAATGTAGCATACTTTACTAAAACTAATTTAATGTTCCAGCTAGCTGAACAATTTAAAAGATTGATAAACCAAATTTACCTGAGCAATAGTGCAGATGCCAAACAATCCTGTATCTCGGTAGTTAGTGTTGAATGCAATCATGCTCTCAGCTAAATTACCGTTGCTGATACCACGAGCTAAAGCAGACCTTGCAGTTCCAATAGATCATATGAGCCTTATGCAGCAGATTAGCAACAACACAACAAGGCAAGAAAATTGTTGGTCAACTAAGCATAATCAATCAATGCAAATCATCTCACCCTGAGCAGTTCCCAACCCCAATGCTCCTATTCCAAGTTCCCAATATGCTTTGGATCACCATAAGAGGAATTGAGCTAGGGTTAGCCCATGATGAACCCTTGAAAGCAATTGCAAAGTGCGTTAGAGGCATCTCTGGTTGCTCCACACGGACCTAAGGATGATATAGAAAAGTAGGGAATAAGTCCAAAAGATAAAATCAATCCAAAAAGGCTAAAAATGACTAATAACATCTTGACAGCTGAAAATGGACCTCAGATCCAGTAAAAATAGCTGGATTTGCTTCAACAAGTTGATCTACAGTAGTTGGGTCAGTAGAGAATCCTGTAAAAAATTCTCTCACTTGATCAACAACCTCATCATGATTGACAGCTCCAGCAGCAGACACAACCTAAACCAACCAGGCAAAATAAAACATTCAGCACTAGAATGCTCGGTGATAACAAATCAATGCCTGTAAATTTCAGAACTGGCTGACAAGTACCATTCGAGGACAGGTATAGTGAGTTGTAATGTATTGCTCCAAATCTTTCTTAGAGATCGATTTAATATTCTCTACAGGACCTAATATTGTGTCACCCAGCGGATGACCTTGGAATGCTGCGGCATGCAAGTGATCAAATATCACCTCGTCCATCATTCCTTGCACCTGTCTAACCATAAACACATGTAAGCACAGATCAAGCATCCACGAAACACAATATATATATTGTATATTAGATCTGATAAGCTAATTGCACGGGATCGAGCATGGATTTGATAAGCTAATTGCACTAAACCACAGTATGCATTCAGGAAGTTATTTAAAAACTAGGAACCGCTACATTCAGACAATCAGTGTTCAAGCATACTTATCATCTTGGCCAACACCACAAGGCTAATATAAACAATACCAACCATCACACTATCAGAGCAGGAAACATATTTTCTTTAAGGAAAAAAAAATCCATTGTGCCTAAAGACACCAGCCTCTACATGTACACTGTAAAACAATGCTGAAATAGTGAAATATACAATCATCCATACCCATAACGTGCAACCTGAGAGTTACGGTCACTATCCAAACCAAATGCACTTCCTTTGCTGCAATAGCCGAGAACAATACCAAAAATGCAGAAGAAAAACATTTGCCACCTACAAATAAGGGTGTTCTACACTCGTGCGACAAGGATATCAAGTTTCACATCGACTATTAAATTAAGGAATTGCATTAGACGGCAAGGAAGGGGACAAAGCAGCAAAAGGGTGCGACAGCTCACCTCCTCCATCTCGCGGAGGATGACGCCGCGCTCGCGCTGGAGGGCATTCGCGGGGAAGCACGGGTACTGGAGGATATCGCTTAGGACGTCGAGCGCGATGGGCACGTCCCGCCCCTGCACATCGGCGAAGTAGGTGGTCTGCTCGCGGGAGGTGTAGGCGTTGAGGCGCGCGCCCATGTTCTCGATCTCCACCTCGAGCGCGTTCGCGGTGGGCCGGCGCGTGGTGCCCTTGAAGGCCATGTGCTCGAGGAAGTGCGCCGTGCCGTTGGTGCCGGGCAGCTCGAACCGGCTGCCGGCGTCGACCCAGACGCCGACGGAGGCCATCCGCGTGGCGGCCGGGTAGGCCTGCGTGACGATGCGGAGGCCCGTGGGGAGCGTGGAGACGCGCGCGTCGGGGAGGCGGAGGAAGGGGGAGTGGTCGGGGTCGCGGGGCACCGGCGAGGCGTGGCGGAGGAAGCGGTTGGGGGAAGGGGTCGCGGGGCCGGAGTGGAGGAGGCGGTGGAGGTAGGGCAGGGCGAGCCTGCGCTTCGATCGCACGATGGAGGTGGCCGCCATGTGCTCGCGCCGCCGCCCGCCGCCGCCGCCGAGGAGGAGGGGGGTTTGGGTTTCTCCTCCCGATTATTCTTGCGGCGGGGGAAGGGGGCGAAGGGCGGAAAGCTAGCGGAGGAAAATATCAAAGTCTCGATGGGTTTAGAAGGAACGGAGTTTCTTTTTTTAAAAAAAATAAAATAAAAAGTAATAATAAAAGAAGCAGAGTCGAAAACATAGTTTGTGCTTTACTGCTTTGGTTCGGCAAAGCTGTTTTTAAGCAAAGAATCGTCGATTCGTCGTAGGCTACATATACCAAAATACTATAAGAAAGATGAAACAAAATATAAATAAGGTATCTCGTTCGTAAGTAAGACTTAAGAACGATGTTCAAAATCGACTTCATTAGAAACTACAACCTCCTTGCCCATATTTTTGCTGACCTTTAGACGACTTGGGACCTCTATTTTAACCAATACTTGACGACTTAGGATTTATAGGTTGGTGCCATATATTTTCTCTGGTTTCACATATAAGGTTTAACCATTTATCTTACTAGAAAAAAATACTCGTGCATTGCAACGGGTGAAGTCACTGCGGGAGTTTGTTTGGATATATATATTTTTAGAAAATTATAAGCTGCAGTCCAATTATCTCAAGTTAGCATGCGAGTTTTTTTTAAACAGATTTCTTATATAATTCTTTCTGTATTACCAAAAGTGAACGATCTTAAAAACCCTACTCAAATACAGATATATATTTTCAAAAACAAACAAACTTGAAAACCGACTCATACATGGATGACGTACCGAAGCAAAAGAAGGGAAGGAACAAAGCTAATAAGAAGTCTGCATTCTTCTCCATCTTTCCATCCATTTGTCACTGATTCCTGGTACTGCTAGCTTGTGTGTGTGCAAACTCCATCGTAAGTATGTGTGATTCGCCCATGATTTGCTTGTTCTTGCTTATGTTCTGTTGTGTGTGTGTTTCCTTCATTTGTTCCACGCGGAGCAGTATGCCGTATGCTTGCAGAATTATTGTAAGCTTCCTTTTCTATTTTCAAAAGCAAGCAAACTTAAAAACTGACTTATACACAGATGACGTACCAAAATACGACAAAAACAACTTCAATTTTTATAATAGTAGAGAAGAGATAGAGATATAGAAGAGAAGAGATATAGATTAAAACCAAAACATAAAATTAAAACTGACTCAAACACATATAACGAACCACGAAAACACCTTCAATTTTTATAACCGACTCAAACACGGATGACAGATCGCGGAAACATCTTCAATTTTTATAATATCAGATATTAAAAAAATACATAAATATCATTTTATTTTAATGACTTTTTTATCACTAGAAAAAATGCCCGTGCGTTGCAACGGGTGAAGTCTATTTTAATCTTATTATTGTTGTATGGTTTAGTTAAAATGAAATTCACTGTGGGAGTTCGCTTGGATATATATATATATATATATATATATATATATATATATATATATATATATATATATATATATATATATATATATATATATATATATATATATATATATATATATATAAAATCATGAGCTGCAGTTAGGAGTCCGATCGTCTCAAGTTAGCATGTGAGTTTTTTTTAAACAGATTTCTTATATGATTCTTTTTGTATTACCAAAAGTGAACGATCTTAAAAACCGACTCAAATACGGATATGTATTTACAAAAACAAACGAACTTAAAAACCGACTCATACACGGATGACGTATCAAAACACCGGCAAAAACATCTTCAATTTTTATAATAGTAGAGATTAAAGAATCTACAATCTTAATTTATACTTCTATATACTAAATTATAATATAAACAAATGATTAAATATTTTTTTCTATCAACATATGGGGTCCACCTTAAAGTCTGTATGATCATCAAGCATTGTGGAACATGTAGTAAGACTACACTGCAACTTAAACATTGAGCATGCACATGGCAAATCTTAGTCCTTACAGAGTCCCTGTTTGGAATTATTCGGGGCAAATAGAGCGCCACAGTTCATACACGAAGATCTTTCTTTTTGAGTAAATTTCAGAAAACCGCATTTACATTGACAAAACTACTAGTTTACTGCAACATTAGCGACCTATTTCAGTTTGCTACAATAATATAATAGGAAATTTTCATAAAACTGTAACTTTTACATAGCCCAAACTTATTGTTGTCACCTAGATGTTTTGTAGCAACATATGACATAAAAGTTGTAGTTTTGTAATAATTTCCCATGCAGTATTGTGAAAAATTTCCATGTTATCATTGTAGATCGTTTTTATGCTATAGTTGTAGTTTTCTTAAATTTACTCATCTTTTTAGCTGGGCGAACATGAAACAAAGTTCACATGGATGGATCTTAACGGGCTAAATCACAAACATCTCTGTGCACAAAGACACGAAGCCAAGAGGGTCTGAAACTCAATTGACAGGCGAAAACCATGAGGCAAATGGCTTATTTCATTGTGTTCTTACATTAACCAAATCCCTAGCTCACTCGTCCTCACTTATTCATTTTTCCACGGCAAGAAAATAATACATTTTCTTCCAAAAAAGAAGATAAATATGATACATGGTGTGCTTGGGACAACAATGATGGAAGCCCACATCACTAGATAATTCGTGTTTTTTACACAAAAAATAATGAATGCATTGGTGGCAAAAATGAAAGAGAAGAAGTGGGAGTCCGGGATGGTTTTTTTTCTTATTACACACGACCCTTTGCAGATCAGTGGGAGGCATCACGGCTATAATACTGGTCAAGGGTTTTCGCTGGTATACGGTGAAGCAGCTCTCGGGGAAAGATGCGCAGTAGTGACCAGGCGAGGTCAAGCGACTGGAAGATGTTGCGTGTGTCATATGCTCCTTGTGTCACGAACTTCCGCTCGAACTTGTCAAGAAACTCGAGGTACAGCTGTCATTTTTTTCATAGATCAGTTGATTAGGAGGTTAAAACTTAAAATAATTAAGGAGTTTAAGAATAACAATGTCAGGTCATGCATGAGGGTTACCAGGTCCTCTGATGACAGCGCTTCCTCTCCAACCACTGCCTTCATCGCCTGTACGTCCTTGCCTATGGCGTAATTGGCATACAGCTGAAACAAACACATCCGAGTAAATACTCCATATATATACTTGGTTAAGGTAGTTTGTGCAGAACATAGGCTATGAACGCCCAACCGACCTGGTTCGAGACATCAGAATGATCCCTGCGAGTCATGCCTTCACCAATAGCACTCTGCAAGAGATCCGGTCAAGTTATAAGCAAATTATCAACCTTATATTGACGATGTCAGTCCCTGCAAAACTCTAAAGTAGGATGTAGAGTGCGGCAGCTTTCTTTATTGCCAAAAACCTTACCTTCATGAGCCGGGAGAGTGAAGGAAGGACATTAATCGGTGGATAGATCTGCCAAATTGAAATCAGCAATAAGATCAGAGAGAACTTTTTATATGCCAACTATTTATGCTTTTACTATAAATAGCTAATTAAGTCTTATCTTATTCTTTTGTCGTAATCAGGAATCCAAATTTTCGGTTTAGAAGTCATCAAACAAAGTTTAGCAGGAAACTGTGGAAATGTGGAATACCTGTCGATTATGTAGTTGCCTGTCAATGTAGATCTGTCCCTCAGTGATATAACCAGTAAGATCAGGAGTTGGATGTGTAATATCTACAACAGCACGACTTATGAGTCAGAAAGTTGCCGGCAGCATCTAATATCAGTTATCCATGTAACATTTATTCTATTAATAAAACTGATTCACTATGTTTTTCTGTGCAATTAACATACATACTTCAAATTAAAAAAAGGAAAAGTGCAATTTCGCAAAAAGATTTATCATAAAATGTAAGCACATTTAAATAACTAACCATCATTAGGCATGGTTAAAATGGGTATCTGCGTAATTGATCCTTTTCTTCCTTCTATGCGACCAGCACGCTCATAGATAGTTGCCAAATCAGTATACATATAACCAGGATAACCACGCCGTCCAGGTACTTCCTCTCGAGCTGCAGAAACCTGATGTGAGGAAAGACAGAGAAAAGGTAAGTAGAGGTGACTTGAATGATATAATACTTAAGAAATCAGCATAAACCGTGGTATTAAAAGGACTAGATTTCAAAAAAAAAAAAGGAGCAAGCATATGTAGAAAAACAATATTAAAGCATTTATTCGATACAATATTATTTAGTTATTCAAATTAGCTCAAACCAATATTTCTGAATCTAAATTTACAACGAGAAGCATATAACTAGTATAGCTGCAGACCTGCAATAGTGAATAGAATAACTCTGTATCTGTGTTAATGTAATTATACGATACCTAGCTACCGATCATCGTCTCATCGATGACAGACAAAATAGTCTAGAGCACAACAAACAACAGATCATAACTTGCTTTAGATCTAACCATCTAGGTTCTCTGTATAAACCTATGTTGTGCTCGTTTTCCCCCTTCAAACAGGTAAGGCAAGACAACATTTTTCAGAATTATCATCTTTCAAAACGTCCATTTTAGCTCAAAGTGATAGCAGAGAATTCCCACCATGTTTCTAATGTAAACACTAGGAAATAACATATAGCAAGATAAAGGCCCTTACTTCACGAAGTGCATCGGCATATGAGCTCATGTCAGTCAGGATGACAAGAACATGCTTCCCGCACTCATATGCCAAGTATTCTGCTGTGGTGAGAGCAATTCTTGGGGTGATAATACGCTCGATAGTTGGATCATTTGCCTATGAACAAAAAATACAAAATCAAGGAGTAAGTTATAGATCTTGCAAATTCCTTAGAGCAGCATAGTGAAGGAAAAGAAAGAACAAAGGTAATGCAGATATACCAGATTAAGAAATAAGGTAACTCTCTCCATTGAACCATTTTCCTCAAAATCACGCTTGAAAAATTGTGCTGTCTCCATGTTTACTCCCATAGCAGCAAAGACAATCGCAAAATTTTCATCCTCGGAACTCTATAATAAATTGTTATATTAGATAGATAATATTAAGGAAGAAGTGTGAATGTCAAAATGTTATTCAGCATACAGCAATAACAGAATAGAAAACTGCACTAAATTGCAATGACTGATAACAATCTTTTTGTAGCTAGTGTTACATATTTATGACTACTTATCCATAACACGGTTAGCTTCACCATGTAGGACAAACTAAGTATGCATCAAATATATTTAGTCACTTCTTATAAATTAGAAACAAAGATCACAAGCTTATTGTCAATTATCTATGGCTACTTACTGCAAGAACTAAGTAAGAAGTAATGCCTATAGCTTGCTACAGTACCCAGAATGCAACATGGAAATGGTACTCCAGTTAGGTATGATGAATATTATGTAGTTTAGACAAAAATACCTCCAAGATATTGTCACTCTTCTCTAAACGCTTTACCAGACCAGCCTGACGGCAAATCTGAGCAGCAATTTCATTGTGTGGGAGACCAGCAGCGGAAAACAGAGGGATCTTCTGACCACGGGCAATAGAATTCATAACATCAATTGTAGATATCCCAGTCTGAATCATTTCTTCAGGGTATGTTCGTTCACTGGGATTGATAGAACTTCCTGCACCAGCAAACCCGATGTCAAAATCTAAGCATTTGATTTACACCATAATCAAATCTTATGAATAATCAAAAGCAGCTAGCACCTACCAGAAATATCCAAGTAAGCCTCTGGTAAAATCGGTGGGCCATTATCTATAGGTTTCCCAGAACCATTGAAGACACGTCCAAGCATATCCAGTGACACTGGAGTTTTTAGAACCTGAAAAAAGTTCACGAGGAAAGTAGAATGAACAAAATTAAGAGTGAACCACTTCGAAAATTTCAATGACTAAAACACTGTATGTGGGAACAAGCCAATGGCTAATGGTGGGGGGGCCAGCCGGTTTCTAATCCAAGGATTGACAACTTTATTTAGTGAATGCCAGAGATCCGGGTCACTATTTTAAACAGTGCCACTACATATTAGCACAAATTCACGGGGAAAAAGAATATTACCTCACCGGTGAATTGTACAGTTGTGTATTTGTTGTCAATACCAGATGTTCCTTCGAAAACCTGCCAGTGATTTCAAAAGTTTCATGAGTGAAAGAGACAGGTAGGTAACAACTGCACAATAACATCTAGACTGACGTTCACATTACTCTCAAAAGTTTGAGGCAACCTGAAGACAAAAGTAAAGACCACTGCTCGGTGATGCTTATACTACCATAAGAAATATAAAAATTGTAAACTTAATATTTGTGTTAGTCATACTTGTATCACTGCCATCTAAGATGGTTCTGACAAAATACAGGCAATTCAGCTAATTATCTGTAAAATGCTTAAAAGATTGCATAAACAATGTACACCATCTGCTTTCCAATCAAATTGTCATAATATACTAATAGAATTTTGAAAAACAGTTATATTAATAAGTGATGAAGAAGGAATCAACTTTTTTTAATAACAATATAACCACACGAATGAATTGGCAACATGTTAAAAGAATGCATGCTATCTTAATTATTTATTGCCACTGTGAAACAAATATGTACATACCTGAACAACAGCTTTCTCCCCATCGACTTCAAGCACTTGACCACGCCTAGTTGTGCCATCTCCTAATCGTATATTGACAATTTCTTGGTATTTAGGACCCTGAAATACCAACACATTATATGGAATGTGAATGTGATCTGAAATAATCAAAATTATATTTGCATGTAAAACAATATGAAATAGCCATCACAAGATATGATTACCTTCACTTTATCAAGAATGACTAGAGGACCAGCAACTCCAGAGACTGTCCTGTACTCTGCATTTTTAAAAGAAAAACTTACAAAGTGTGAGTAGTTCAACAATATCAATACTAGGCTACTTACAAGCTAGACTCAGTCCATATATGGTTATTGTGAATCAAGCAGAAGATCCGTACCCATCCCAATCTCAAGAGTTCCTTCCTCCGTGTCGACATTACCATTTGCAACAACCATGTTTGAGATTGTAGAAGAAGCCTGCTGTAGGTAAGTATTTGAGTCAATAAAATATACTCAGAAGAATATTCTATGGACAATCTGTCGTGTATCTGTTTTCTCAAGTTCCCTAGATAAATGGGGTATGCATCACCATTAAACCCTTTCTTCACTGGCCGCATACTTATCTTCTCTTTTAGTTTTGCGATTTAGATTAGAAATTAAAACAACAAATTCATGGCATTAACTGTCACTTCTATATTTCCTAAATTACCAGCAACAAAGGCCAGATACTTTGCCAATCTAAAATCAATCAGATGCTGACAAAGCTAAAGCTGATATCAACTACAAGGTGAAATGTATAGTTAGTAGATATGCCAAATAGGCAAACACTATCCTGCTATTCGAATTAGCAAAAGATTAACTCTAGAAAGATTATGTTGTTCCAATTTTCTGGAAATACTAGAAGGATCTAGCTCCATGAGCTACTATTCTAGTAAGCAGTAAAAACATAAAAGGCAGTGATAGAACATCGCCAATCGAATCATATGTACTTCACCAGAACCCTTTCTAGTCCAAAAACCAACCCTACATCTCTGAAAAAAAAAATCATGTTTCAGACACATTGATCATTACATGTAAGCTCCCTAGAAGAACTGAGGCAGAAACGAGCTTTGTACTGTATCTCACTTCTTAAACAACAACACTACGAAGATCCTAGTCCTAGCGCTCTCGACAGAACACTAATCGACAAACCCCATCTCCTCGCACGGGCAGCTCTGCATACCTCCACAGTGGAGGTAGCGGGGGTCAATCTACCCAACAAACTCTGAAAATTCGGCAACATCGGGGAACGTGGAGCGCCAATTGATCCTACACGCTACGCACGGGTCTGAAGCGCCAAACCACGATCCGGCGGCGGCGGGGGTGCCGGGCCTCGTCGTAAGCAGATCCCCGCGGCGAGCGGAGGAGCTATAGGATCGGGGCCGGAAGGAGTGAGGAGGAGGAGGAGGAGGAGGAGGGAGGCGTGCGTACCGCAGATTCGAGCGGAGGAGAGGAGAGGGGAGATCGCGCAAGTTTCGTCGCCCCACCCCCAGCGAAGAAGGCGATCTGGGTTTCCAGTCAGATTAGCGGTTTTGTTTTGGGCGTCGTCGTCTCGTCCCCGATTTGATCCGCCATGTTCGAGAGACCAGGGGGTTTCCGTCGTCCACGTGGCGGGATCGGACGGCCCGGATCGGCGTGACAGCGTGATTTGTTCCTGTGGGCCCCACCTTGTCGAAGCGTCTGGGCACGTTGGCCAACGTGCACCGCCGTCCAGACTACAGCATGGCCAAGGCCTAGTCGGAGACTCGGAGTCCTCCTCGGCTTTTGGTTGGGCTTGAAGCCCAACGTTAACCACCATTTTGGGCCTTAGGCCCATATGCACATAAGAGTTTTATACGGTTTCTGTGCGTGCATATCATATCATATCATATCATATTAAATCTTTAGTTTTCCTGCCCACAGTAACACCCTACGCGAGAACGCTGCATTCTGCTACAGGGTAACAGTTCCATGCCATGCGTGAGCCGTTGGATCTTTGAGAGCTGGTATGATCTGGCCGTCCGCCTGCTTGCTTGTGCAGTTGTGCATCCTCATCCACTCGTCTCCCCAATCCCCATCCCTCCTGATCCCCAATCCCCAATCCCCAATCGATCAATCCTCACTTCCCCAGCCAGCCCGTCTGCGGAGAAATCGATCCCGCACTTCCTGCAGCCGCCGCCGATCCCGCATCGCTCCACCGGCTACTGCCTTTTCTCATCTCCAACCTTCGCTCTTCCCCCACAATTTCTGCCTGTCTACGGCTGTGGGGTTGCCTGCTGCTGGTTGTCGTTCAGCGTCCATCGGGCAGGCAGCAGCGTTCCAGTGGATCTCATTGACGCCGGCCACAACGCCCGGTTCAACACCGCATTCCCCTTGGCTCACCCTCTCCGGCGATGAGCTCGAGCGGGCGAGGCGGCAAGCGGCAAGGGGCGCCGCCCCCAGCGCCATTCGGGGCTGCGGCGAAGAGGGCCCAACCCCACGGTGGGCACCTAGCAGATGACTCCATCCGCGCTAGCGGTGACCTCTCATCTCCTATCGGTTCAGCGCCTAACGGTCGCTGCCTCCTCTTCCACAGGTACCACGGTGCCTGCACCTGTTACTTTCCTCTTGTGCCTTTCGCATTTAGCTTTTGGTTCGATTCCCCATTCCTTGCACTGCTCCAAGCCTCTAACCTGGAGTTTTACCTCTTGAAAATGCAGGTAATAACGTGTCTGTGATTTTTAGGTGTTTTTCAGGAACATCAAATTTATGTATGCTTTTGTTATGCTCGATGAAATGGATGAATCGGCTGTACATAATTTGTCAGCTCGCTGCCACACTATGATCAGCAAAGGCGCAAGTTGATCCAATTTCCATCTGCATCTGGTCCTTGGTATGTCTGCCTACATCTCCTTAGGGTAATCACAATTATCAATTTCTCACTATTACCTAACTTTTGTTTGCATTGCAGGTCTCTGATCAGTTATCAATTTGCAAGAGTGCTTGATTTTCCAAGTTTCGATACCGGACAATCTTCCTTGCTATGACAACTAAGATGTTCTTTCTGTACATCTATGTTCTCCCACTGTACTTTAGTTCGTTGTTAGTTGAGTTAGATTTAGTGTGAAGCAAATAGACCCGACTCTCTGTAAAGTTAGTATTGTATATGATTTCCTGTTTTTAGGGCATTCAGCAAGTGCTTATGGTTAAGAACTACACTACATTACAAAGTTGCCAAGAAAATGCAAGGTGACAATATCTTGTGGCCATCAAAAATTGAGATTTTCAGTGACTGTCAATTTTTTCTTGTGTTCTACAGTGTGCTACATTGCTCAGGACTGCCTCAGGTAAATAGAAAACTATAATATAGCGCAATATCGTCTTACGTTTCCCATGAGGCCATGACTGTTTTCTGCATGATCTGCTGCTACCTACCGGGCAAGCACTGGTGTTATGTTTTGGACTGACCATTTGTAAATCTATTTAACCTTTAATATGTACTAAAAGAGAGGATTCTTCAGCGGTGTTTTACTGTACATCTGTATTAATATATTTCTTTGTGCATAGCATTTCAGGCCAGGGACAGGCTGCCCAGGACGAGTGGAAATAATTATGTAATATTTGCTAGGTATTACTTCCTACTCTTACTTCTACGCTTCTCGCTTCATTTCAGTTGAAGCCATCAAGACATTGTCCAGACCGAAATCATATATTGTTATTATCCAGTAGATTATCAAGATTACTGTCTGTTTTAGTTCAAGATGTTCCCTGAATAGCAGAACTGGATGGTAGCTGACAGATTCGGTAAAGTTCAATACTCTAATCAAAACTGGATATGGACATCATTTAGATCAAGTTGCTTTCTAGGTTCAGGAGATCAAGCTGGGTGAGAACATCAGAGTATAATGGTTGTGATGGTGAGAGCACCATAGTATGGTGGATAGGGCTAGGTGAGGTTTGTACAATTCATTCTACGATGCATATCTTGCAGTTGGGAGTCATGATCTTTCTTTCAAATAAGTATCATTGCTTATCGCAAAAAAAAAAATGCAGTGTTTATTGCCAAATCCTGACATGAAAAGGGTGAAGAGAATTTTGGTAATATAGTTGTAAGCAACATAGTGAGAAGCACTTTATTAAGTTAAAAGGATCGCTCTACATTGGATTGAGTTTGATGTTAGAATTTTGTACCAATCTTTCTCTGTTAAAATTTCCATCCTCATTGGCTAATAAAAAGAAGATAGTCTGATTTGGGACAGTGATCAATGTATGAGAAGGTCAATCAGATTTCTAATGTTGGTCCATTTGATTCAAAATATTTGCAATTATACATGGTATATGTAATGCTTATGTCTACGTGTGGGCTATGTTTGCACCCGCAGCAACGCGCGGGGTGCCAGCTAGTTTTCAGAATATTCTGTCTGTCTGGTGTCAACCGGCTGGGACTCACATACCAACTCCGATTAATCCGTTGGTGATTGAACTCATTGAAGGACACGGCAGGACAAGATTCTTCTAGGTCTCTCCGTTGGTGATTGAACTCATTGAAGGACACGGCAGGACAAGATTCTTCTAGGTCTCTGATCACTTCACTTGTTTGGTTGCTTTCAACTGCTCTATATAATTGTCCGTTAGGCCATAGTGACAGTGCGGATGAGACTTAATAATAGTGCTCCTGGGGTCGTTAGTGTGTAACGTTGATCCTGGTCGATCGTCCGGGGTTACCTCATCGCTGTCTGTGGGGTTACCTTATCGCTGTCTGTGGCAAGTTGGAACTGTCCTACGGCTGATAATGGGCGTTCGGATAATGAACTAGGGGAAGCCACACATCGGTTTTGATAGGATTTTGCCTCCGAAGAATAGTAGTAAAGGACCCATCTTGTTTGGAGTTAATTTGGAGTACTATATTTTTTTTTTGCAGGAAATTTGGAGTACTATAGTTGGAAGTCGGAACTCGAAAGATCGCCAAAAGATTCCAGACAAAGGGTGTGTTTAGTTGACGTCAAAATTGTAAGTTTGGTTGAAATTGAAACGATGTGACGGAAAAGTTGGAAGTTTGTCTGTGTACGAAAGTTTTGATGTGATGAAAAAGTTGGAAGTTTGAAGAAAAATTTGGAACTAAACTCGGCCAAAGAAAGCAGTAGCACTGTTTTAGAAGTATGTGCGGTTTGTGCCCAGTAAGAAGAAGAAGAACCATGAACTCAAATTTTATATTCATGAGTTAAATCAAATTTACAAAGTTTAAATATGTCCATGTCAGTACATTTGTTATAGTAAACTCAATTTTACTATACTTACATCGGTGCAATGAAAGCGCTATGCGGGCCTTGGGCCCGAACTGTCACCGGCCGACGTTAATGCCATGCCGCCGCGTACAGTTTACACGAATGGTTTTAATCACACGCTGCACCTCTCCCGCGCCCACCAGTCCACTCACGCGGTCACTCTCCTCCAGTTGTCCAGTCTCCGCTCGCTATATCCGCTCCCGCGCGACTCACTCAACCCAGTACACACACTCCACCTAATCTTCTTCTCCTCACACATTCACACACACACACCCCGCAGACCCCGGCACCTTACCGAGCGGCGGCTCAGCACGCTGCTGCTACGCACATGGACAAGAGCCAGGGAGTCCTACTGTCCAGCAACGTCGGGGCCGGCTCCCGGCCGTGGCCGGAGCTGCTCGGCTCCGCCCACTGGGACGGCCTCCTCGACCCGCTCGACCTCACGCTGCGCCGCCTCATCCTGCTCTGCGGCGACCTCTGCCAGGTCACCTACGACTCCTTCAACTCCGACTCCCACTCCAAGTACTGCGGCACCTGCCGCTTCTCCAGGTCCACGCTCCTCGACCGCACGCAGTTCCCGGCCGCCGGCGACCTCTCCGTCGCCGCCTACCTCTACGCCACCTCCGACGCCACGGCGTTCCCGGGGAGCATGGTGTACTCGATGTCGCGCGAGGCGTGGAGCAAGGAGTCCAACTGGATCGGCTACGTCGCCGTGTCCAACGACGCCGCAGCGGCCGCCTCGGGCCAGCGCGTCATCTACGTCGCGTGGCGCGGCACCATCCGGTCGCTGGAGTGGGTCGACGTGCTCAAGCCGGACCTGGTCGACCACGACGACATCCTCCCCGAGGGGCACCCGGGGCGCGGCCGGTCGCGCGTCATGAAGGGGTGGTACCTCATCTACAGCTCCACCGACGAGCGCTCCCCTTTCTCCAAGTACAGCGCCCGCGACCAGATGCTCGCCGCCGTGCGCGAGCTGGTGGCGAGGTACAGGAACGAGAGCCTCGGCGTCGTCTGCACGGGGCACAGCCTCGGCGCGTCGCTCGCCACGCTCTGCGCGTTCGATATCGTCGTCAACGGCGTGTCCAAGGTCGGCGACGGCGCGCACATCCCGGTGACCGCCGTGGTGTTCGGGAGCCCGCAGATCGGGAACCCGGAGTTCAAGAAGCAGTTCGAGGAGCAGCCCAACCTGCGGGCGCTGCACGTCAGGAACATGCCCGACCTCATCCCGCTCTACCCGAGCGGCCTCCTCGGCTACGCCAACGTCGGCAAAACCCTCCAGGTCGACTCCAAGAAGTCGCCCTACGTGAAGCGAGACACCAGCCCAGGCGACTACCACAACCTGCAGGGGATCCTACACACGGTGGCCGGCTGGAACGGGAAGGACGGCGAGTTCAAGCTCCAGGTGAAGCGCAGCGTCGCGCTGGTGAACAAGTCGAGCGGCTTCCTCAAGGACAGCAACCTTGTGCCGGAGTCATGGTGGGTGGAGAGGAACAAAGGCATGGTGCTCGGCCAGAACGGGGAATGGCAGCTCGAGGGGCCCGCAGAGGAGAACCTGCCCGTGCCACCGGTGGTGACCGGGAAGATCATCGACGACGACGTCGCTGCCGTGGCCACCTCCAGCAGTGCCAAGGAGGATAAGAAGACGGGCAAAGGGTCTAAGCTTCTGTCTGGATTGATTGATCAACTGCTTTGTGTGTAAGTGAATTTATTACATGATCAAACCATTTACTTTTGCAATTGTGGTAAATAAGTAGTCTGTTACATATCAATAGAAGTGATGATGCATGATGCTATTACAGGCTTTACAGCAATGTGGTTAATTATTAAAGGCGAGACAAGTTTGTATAAGAAAAAAAAAATTGTAATAGTGAATCATATGCGATATAATCTGAAGTAAAATGAAGTATATGAGCGCAGATGACGCTCTATATTGTAAGTAGTCACGTGTACTCCAGGTTACTCTGAAATGCGGAATTATCGCGAAATACAATAAGAACTTTCAAATGTCATAAAAGTAATGCTAGTTTCCCTTTTAAATTTATTGGTAAATTGGCTTCCTTTGAAAATAAATTGACTAGTGACATGAAAATAGGCTGGCAGGAGCAAGAACAAGCAAATTCAGTGGCAATCTAGTACTCTCTTCGTACCATAAAAACCAACCTACTTAATATTGGATGTGACACATCCTAATATTACATATACCTCAGTCCAAATTCATTGCACTAGAGTGTGTAAGTCCAAATTCATTGCACTAGAGTGTGTCACATACAGTCCTAGATTCTTTTTTAGATAGTATGTATGAACGATAGAAAATTAATATTGTTTACTTTTAGCTCTCTGTCTCGGCGCGTCGCATTATGTATGAATTCATAGTATTTGAAACTAATTTTTGCTTTACTTGATTAACATGATAAATTAATATTTTTTAAAAAACTTTGTAAATAACTTAAAACAAGTGACCTAAATAATGCTCTAAGAGTTTCTTTTAAAAGAAATTGTATTTTTAAGAAGCGTGAAGCAGATAATCCGTGACAAAAATCAGAAAAGAACCTGAAAAGAATAATGGGGCTAAGTGCGCCGAGCTTTGTTAAAATCACGCTAGCTTTCTTTTAAAAAAAAAGACATAAATTTGATGATTGTTGGCTGAAGAGTGATTTGTTGGGTCCAATGAAAATACAGAAAGTAAAAAACACAGACACACAATCATCTTCAGAAAATTGAGTTTATCTAACTCCAATACACTGATCTTTCAAGTGTGTCATTGGTTGTCTTTCTAGGCCTGATACATGTAAAGCCGGAGCTGCGTGAGTTGTTGAAGACCACATCAGAAAAAGACTCGAGAGCGGTGGCGTCGAACTGATATGCTTGTGAAGTAGCTGGAGCTTGGGAGTTGGGAGCGAGCTAGATTACAACAATGTCATTTATCGGTTTTTCTTTGGAATAAAATGAGTTGTTTTGTTAGGAGAAAGTAGTATTTTTCCTTTCTGCTTTTAGTGTCTCTTGAGAAAGAATAAAATGAGTCCTGGCATCATAAGTAGGTGGGTTAGTCGACTAGGTTCGAGCCTCACCACATCTCAATAAATATCGATATGTGACCCCTCCTTTCATATCCAGTATCTTTTAAGTGTGCCTTGTCTCCTAGATATAATTTCTGTTTAAAACAGCCTTCTACCTGAACATGTATGATAGAAGCATAAACTGAGCACACCAATTTTTCCCTTCCAGATAAGGTTTCAAAAACCTTTCAGATATTTATGTTATCGTCATCGTGTCTTACGTTGTCTAACAATATGTGAGAGCATGTCTAATAGACCAACTGGGCTGGCGATAGCACGACACGTTGGCTTCACTGCTGTGCTAGAGGAGAGAATGGTAGAGAGAATGCGAGCCGACGATATAATTATCGCCCGGCTGTAGCACGCTGTACAATGAAGAAATAAATAAGTCTGATGGAGATTGGTTCATACTTGGAACAACAGTGAAGAATGCAGTAATTAGTGAGACCCATATCAATTAAAAAAATATATCAGTTGTTATCGTAAATGATAGTAATAAAGACCATTGTTATATGAGCAGCCTATACTAACAGACTATAGATGATGTGGATGTTTTACAGCTAGCAAGTTGACGATATTATTAAACCTACTTTGATGCCCATGGGTGATATCTACCGCTATACGTTCTCTAAAAAAATATAGCCTCCACTTCATAATATCCAACCATACTGCTCATAAAAACAAATACTTTTGTGCTGCACACACCTTATACAATTCAAATCCTCGTTGCAGTACTGCAGAGGACCCTTACTCCACCATATAACGTTATCTGTCACTCTATCCAGTTCCCTGCATACAAGTTATCTTTTGTGCTAGAAGCGCGAGTGCCGCGTCTTTTCTCTTTCAAGAAACTAAGCGCCACGTTAATGAAACGAGTAAGATGCATGACTCTATAGACTACAGACAAGAAGGGGAAGTGAAGGTTGTCCCTTTGCCCCTTTCCTTCTTGGCAAAATTTGCTACAGGATATCCAAAATATGTATAATTAGCTGGTGGACTCACAAGAACGTGAATTTGCTAAAGGCCACCACAAAAACCCAGTAATTAGCTGTTGGACACCCGTCGGATTATTTTATTATATTTGGAGGAATTGGAGAGAGAAACACCTATGTAAGTACAGTTCTACCCTTCAATTTTTTTTTCTTTTTTCTTCCTTATCTTTTCTCTTTCTCTCATTCTTTCTCTCTTTCTCGTTGCATTTTCTTCAACCGAGGGCGCCGGCGCAGCGAGGCGCGGGCCAGTGCGGCACCTCAGCTGGGGTGGCGCTGCACGGTCGTGCGCAGGGGTCGGGGCCTGCTGCGTCTTCCTGTGGCGCAGGATGTACCGCCTCACGCCAAAGCACCCCTGACAGGACGAGCTGATGTGTGGGAACACCTGATGATGCCGCCGGAGTGTTGCCATCGCCGGGGAAATGATGCAAAAATGCGGCGGCGGCTGCCATGGAGATGAAGCTCCTCCGTCTGAAGGCAACTGGCCGCCGAGATGAACTCCGCGACACGATCCATTAGGTGCTAGCGCGCGCCAGCCGGTATAGGTGGAAGTAGTGGTTCTCGCCCTCCGACTCACCAACGTCACCTCGCGCCCACCACCGCCGCCGCGAAGCTGGGCGGTGTACTGGCGGCCGCGTTCACTCAGTATGTCCTTCTCAGCGACGGCGACCAGCGCGCGGCAGCATGGAAGCAACGACACATCCTCGGCGGGAGGGTCGATCCGCAGGGCGTCATTGCCGGCGGCGGCGCTCGTCACGTACGGCCGGAGCGTGTCCAGCCTGTCCGCGCGCGAGCATCGGCGGCTCGTCGTGCCGGCTGGCCGCCTCCTCCTCCGACGGCTGCCACCGCGCGCCCCAGAAGCAGGGCTATAGCAGCGCCATGCCCTCGATGTCAATGTTGTCGCCTTCGGGTCCATGCTGCGAACGCCGCGCTACCTCCGTCCAGCCGCCGGCGTAGCCACTGAAAGTGCATTAATCCCCCTAGTGGGTTTTGGTGATTAATGATAAATGTGGTTAAGAGACTAATGAGTTTATTGAGCTACTTTTAGGTGCATTAGTCCAAGGTGTGGAAGATGGATGCTTGGAGACCCCCCAAAAGTATAAAATCAAAGCAGACCGGAACTCGAGGAGTGCATAGGATAGTTTATTTATTGCAATCGAGTTTTTAGGAAAAACCGTATTATTAAGGGGGGTTCCAGGTGGTGCTCTAAGATATGTCAAGTGTTCTTAGGTTGAACCAAGTGACAAGTTTCCCTAGGAGTTATTTTTGCAAATACTCCATCTGTCCAAAAATGCAAGTCCGGAACTTCCTGTCTTCCAGGTCCGGAACTTCCTGTCTTGTGAAAAAGATTTTCCTAAGTGTAGTCCGGAAGTTCCTGTCTTCCAGGTCCGAAACTTCCTGTCTAGTTTCCAATTCAAAATTGTGAGTAACGGCTAGATGACGTCACCTAGCCGTTATACATATCCAGCTCGTTTCCAGCTCGTTCTTTGGCCATTCCACTTTCACTTTTGGACCCTAGAGCTGTTGCTAGCCTCTCCCAAGTGTTTCTTGCCTTCTCCACTCAATCTTGAGCCTAATTCTTGTGAGAAAGAGAGATTGAGAGGGAGAGAAGAAGATTTGGAGAGGTGTGAAGATTAGGATCTTGGGTGAGCACTTGGAATATCTCGTGGGCTGTCATCTCGGTGCTTATTACTCTTGGAGATGATCTCCTAGACGGTTAGGTGTCGCCCGCGAGAATCCGTTGCATATTGTGGATGTCCCGGGTAAGTTTGTGAAGGATCTCCTCTCCTCCGAAAGGGAACGAGGTAAGTTAATGAAGTTCTTGTGCTGAGATTCTAGAGGCTTTCCAAGTAGAGCAACCTACACTTGTGGCGGATTTCTAGAAGTTGGTTGAGTTCGATCTTGGTGGTCACTCAATTCTAGAAATTTGCCTAGGAGTGTTTGCGATTGAAAGCTGTGGATTTCCTCTGGGTTTTTGCACAAGTGAGGCAAGAGATTAATCGAGACCTAGCTCTTTGGAGCTCCTCAACGGAGAGTAGGATCGCAAGATCCGAACTTCGGGAAAAATCGCTCTTGTCTTTTCTGTGATGTTTCTGTGGATGTTTCTGTGATCTATCCTCTGCTTAGAATACCTGTGCTTCATCTTGTGAAGATTGGCTTAGTCTCTTGTTTCGAAATTTGAATTTCATCCTTGTTCTGTTACTCGGAAGTTCCGGGCCTGGCAGACCGGAAGTTCCGGTGTTCCTTACTAGGAAGTTCAGGGTCTGTTTGAATTTTACCGCTGTGATTTGTTTTTAAGTTTTCAGGGACAGCCTATTCACCCCCACCCCCCTCTAGGCTTCATCAGCACGTTCAATTGGTATCAGAGCCTTGTGCTCCTGATTCAAGCTTCACCGCTTGGAGTGATCCGATGTCGCATCAAGAGGGAAACGGAGAGATAGATGAAGGGGACAAGGGAGACGCTTCCAGCACCGAGGAGATTGCATCAAAGGGGGCTACTATTCACTTTGATTACAGCAAACTTAATGTTCCTTCTCATAACTTCGTCTCCGTGCCTTCCGGGCGTGCACCTCATTTTGATGGGACACACTATGCCGCTTGGAAGCACAAGATGAAGTGGCATTTAATCTCTTTGCATCCAAGTATTTGGAAAGTTGTTTGTACAGGTATTGATGTACCCCATGATGGCATGGAGCTCACTTCGGAGCAAGAGCAACTCATCCACCGCAATGCTCAAGCTTCCAATGCAATTCTCTCCGCCTTGAGTCCGGAGGAGTTCAACAAAGTGGATGGACTTGAGGAGGCCAAGGAGATATGGGACACTTTGCAATTGGCTCATGAGGGATCACCCGCCGTTCGTGAGGCCAAGATTGAATTGTTGGAAGAAAGGCTAGGAAGATTTGTGATGGATGACAAGGAGACACCACAAGAGATGTATGATAGGATGATGATTCTTGTCAACAAGATTAAAGGACTTAGAAGTGAGGATATGACAAATCACTTTGTGGTCAAGAGACTTCTCCGTGCTTTTGGTCCAAGGAACCCCACTCTTGTATCAATGATACATGAGAGGAAAGACTTCAAGAGGCTCACCTCTAGTGACATTCTTGGAAGAATTGTGTCTCATGAGATGCAAGAAGAGGAAGCTCGTGAAGTGAGGCAAATGGTGAAGAATGCCGCCATGATCAAAAATCAAGAAGTGGCTTTGAAGGCAAAACAAGAAGAAGAGTCAAGTTGTGAAGAAAGTGAAGATGAAGAGATGGCTCTTATTGTCAAGAGATTCAAGCACTTTCTTCGCAAGAGTGGCTATGGGAAAGGAAGGAAGGATGATGACAAGGGAAAGAGGCAATCAAAGAGAGCTTGCTTCAATTGTGGCGAATATGGCCACTTCATTGCCGATTGCCCCAAGTCAAATGAAGCTAAGGCTAAGGGAGGCAAGAAGAAGCCGGAGCGTGCTCATGTGGCGGAGGCACACATGGCGGAGGTGTGGTACTCCGAAGATGAAGAAGCTTCCGAGGCCAAGCCTAAGCCCAAGCCCAAGCCAAAAGACAAAGTTGAAGGAGAGGGTAGTGTTGCTACCATCGCCTTCAAGTCATCCTCTTCAAGCAAGGAGCGTCTCTTCAACAACTTGAGTGATGACGATGACGACTCCTACCACTACTCATGTTTCATGGCCCAAGGCCGCAAGGTGATGACTCAAAGCCCTCTCACACTTCTCTTGATGATGATTCTAGTGATGAAGAAAGTGATAATTAATTAGATGATATGCTTAAGAGCTTTAGCAAACCCGCTATGCAACATTTGGCTAAATTAATGATGGGAGGGTGACGATGTGAAAGAGGAAGATGGAAGAGTGACGGGAGTGGCATGGTTCCAAATACGTGAATTGTAATGATATTTTTCTAATATGCCATATTTATAATGGTATGGATCCAATTAACCCTAAAAAAATATCTACGTTTAGTTTGTTGCTAAATTTGATGAATGCATAAGAAATCCTGCTAAAATTTCAGCATTACCAAAACTTTGTAAGGTTTAGTTTAGCTATAATCTAAACAGGCGTAAAATCTGTATGCTAGAGGAGGAGGGAGTAGAGGTCGGAGGTTCGGAGCCTGCGCCATCATCATAGAAGAGCTTGGAGCTGGTCACCGCGGCGATGAAGACGTCGTCGTTGGTTTCGTCAGCAGTAGCAGGGTACAACGCAGCACAACGACAGAGTTGAACGGCGAGTGATCCTCGGTCCCGTGATATAAGAGCATCTCCAACAGCCTACCCAAATCACACTCTCCAAATACCTATATAGCTAACTCTCTAATTAATTTAGCAAGTTAAACCTGTTGCTCACTCCAATAGGCTCTCCATCCACCCTCTCTATTCTGAGTGTATGACACTGGGACCGTATGTCAGTCTCTCGCTCCTTCCTCCCCCTTCACTTTCCTCCCAACTACATCACCAACGGCAGGCCACGAGAAGGGAAAAGCCGGCGGGGGGCGACGCAGGCGAAGGGGCGGCGCGGAGGGGCGACGCCGGCGAAGTCGCGGCGGTGTCGTAGGCGCGGGCGGCGGCCTCGGCGGAGTCGCGGCGGCGTCCCTCGTAGGCGCGGGCGGCGGCTACCTTCCCTTCCCCCGACCCCAGCCCGCCGCCATCGCCTCGAGGTTGGCGACGCAGGCGGAGGGCCGACTCGTCGTCGCCGTCGCCGTTGTTGTCGCCGTTGCCGTCGCCGCCCCGCTCCAGATCTCGGAGAGTCGAGGGGAAGGCAAAGGGCGGTGGAGCCGGAAGGATGACGGCGGCGGCGGCGCCGGGAGGATGGCAGCGGCGGCGACGGGAAGACGACGGCGACGACGCTAGGCGGAATGGGCGGCGGGCAGGAAGGGAGCCATGATGGGATGGGGAAAGAGGGAGAGAGAGGAGAGAGGGGTGGGACCCACATCATATGGCCAGCCGTCCTGGCTGGCCAACTTTGGCTAGTGAGGTGGGAAATTTAGCCAGCTAGATGGCTTGGAGAGCCATTTGGCTAGTCTATTGGAGTAGATTTTTTTGTCCAAATTAGCTAAAATTTAACTTAGAGAGCCATTTGGCTAGTCTCTTGGAGATGCTCTAGAGGCAAACACAATGTTGTATTTAGAGGAGGTTCTATAGGAGAGAGAAGGGACAAGAGCTAACCATACTCATTAATTATATGGTTCTACTCCCTCCATTTCAGGTTTTAAAATGTTTTTGACTTGGTCAAAGTTAAACTATTTTAAATTTGGCCAAGTTTATAAAAAAGATAATATTTTGATACAAGATAAATTATTATAAAAAATATATTTAATTATTAATTTAATAAAACTAATTTGGTAATTTAAATATTATTATATTTGTCTATAAACTTAGTTAAACTTAAAGCAGTTTAACTTTAACCAAAATCAAAACATCTTATAACCTGAAACAGAAGAAGTAGATAAGAGAGAATATATCTGGCCCGCATGTCAGATGCCTACAGCTATGAAGAAGAAGAGATCCGTGCTAATATCTTGGTTTTCGCAAGTTGAACAACATGTTATATTCAAGAATGAGGGACCTAAAGTAAACTTATTCCCTGTCAAAATCGTAAAGGAAGCCCACGTCCATTGGCCCAATTTGTGATCAGGGTATAGAAGGAAGGGGTAAACACTAGATCCCGGTCCCAGCCGCCCGCGTCGTTCCTCTTCTTCCTCAAAACGCAATCTCTCCGAATTCTCCCCATCATCGCCATCGACGGCTTCCCAGGCCGGGGGAGGAAGAACTCCGTTTCGGACCCGGCGTCCGTGTCCGTTATCGTCCGTCGGTTTCCGTGTCCGATTCTGTTCTTCTCCATATGTTGATATAGATAGATCGATCGATCGGATCCCCCACCCACACACCACACCACATCCGCCGCGACACAGCAAGAAGAGGAGAGCAGAGGAGAGGAAGCAGAGTGTTGGAAAGAAACAAGGAATAAGCCGGCGGCCGGAGATGAAGTCCGGCAAGCCGATCTGCGAGAAGGTGAAGCCCGCAGTAGCAGTCCGCATATTCGGCGGGCTACGTTACGCTCCGCCGGATGGCCTGGTCGTCAACAATCCTCTACTGGCTGCCTTCATCCGAGCTGTTTACGTAAGTGTTTTGTTTCCTCCTTGCAATATATATATATTTATATATATGCTGTTGCAAGATTACAATTTTGGTTCTGCCTTTGTTTCATCGGACAATCTATGGATCGACTCAAGGAGGAAAAGGGAGTTTCCAAATTTTTATCTGGTGCCTACTGCCTAGTACTGTGGGAATTGATTGTGGTTTGCTACTTTTTAACCATCACCTAGCATGAACCTAGAATTGCGCCAAGTAGTTTATTATATATTATAGATGATGCATATTCAGGTCGGAACCTAAAGCACTCTATCTCTCATTCTAAAACAGAAGAAATCGTACTATCAATTCGGTAACTAACCAAATGATGAAATAGTTGCGGGTCGTTGGGTCTGACTTAATTAGGAGCATTTCCATTGTCATTTGCTGATTCATATTGCTATCTTATTTAGTTGGTAGTTTAACTCACTCCAGTGATTAGGCCAGCAGATGGAGTGACAGAATGCTAAATTTCATCATCTTTCGGTGCTATTATTATTGTGCACCAGGAAGTTTGGGTGTCATCATTTTTCTAAAATCTTTGATGTGGTATAACCAATTTTTCCTTGTTATTATCTAGTGCTAGTTGTTTTGTTGGTACTTCAATCATGTATAATTTTCTTTGCATCCAGAATTTCTTATCTTGTAGTCCCAGTGAATGGTCGCTCACTTTACCTGTTATTTCTTTCTTTGCAGACCTTATACATGGCTACGACAGTGTTTCTCTACATTTTTGGCATGGTTACTGCTATCAAGGAATACGAAATGTTGGTGGCACTGTCCATAATTGTAGTCATGCAGCCCTTCTTCATATTGATGTGGATTGCAGCACCATTCCTTAGGACTGTAGCAATTGTGAAATATGCGATGGGACTCCCTGATAGTAATAACGTCAACAGAATTACAACAGGAAGGATGTCAGCCCTAGCCTGAACAAAGTATGCCTAAGAAGGGTTGTTCAAGTTTATCATAATTGTGCCCTCTTTAGAAATAGGGCACTTTAAGTTGCTGTCTTCTTTAGAAGACCTTTTAGATTCAGATGTGTATTTCTTAGAACATATGTTAACAGTGGCGTAGCTAGCTTATAGTCCATATGGGCACAGGACTACCCTAGATTTTAGCATAGAGACCTTAATCCCTACTATCAAAATTCATGGATCATTTGCAAAACAAACTATACATACTTATCATGCTTCTTAAACTTGTTAGTTGGGACTACCTATACATTTGTCGACAAATTTTTCCCCAAAAATTTGACAGATGTAATTATAGTACAATCGTAGTGTAATTACACTGTAACTTATATGTAATTACACTGTAACTTGCATGTAACTACAGTGTAACTTATATGTAAGTTTCACATAATTTTGAATCGTTAGATCTATTACAAGATTTGTTTTGGTGAGGAAGAAAACAAATCATAGCACACACATATATGAAAGAATTTGTTCCCACGACCTCCATTTTACCGAAATAACATGTTACGGAGAGATTTTTGAAAGTTACATACAAGTTACACTATAGTTACAGTGTAATTACATGCAAGTTACAGTGTAATTACACTACGATTGTACTGTAATTACATCTGTCAAATTTTTGAGGAAAAATTTGTCGACAAATATATAGCAAAATCGTTTGTGTTTGTTTATACGATTAGATTGGAGCTAGCTGTCTTTTTTTTTATCATGGTGTCTTATATTACGATGATTTATTTGAATTAGGTGGTCTTTAACAATTTTGTAAATGCATATTATATTGTATGGTGATATTAAAAATTGTAGCATAAGTAGGCACGACCAAGGACAAATTTTGTAAATTTCGTAGTATAATTTGTTTTTGCATTATTATATTTGCTATCTACCAGGTACTTGGCCACACCTAAATTTTTTCATCCTCCATGGGAAATAGGACTGCCCAATGAAAAATTCCTAGCTACGCCACTGTATGTTAAAGCAACTTTGTATGTTTATATTAGTTATATGATGCTTCATGGTTCTTTTGTGGCGAGTTTCATGGTTTCTGCTTTCTCCATTGTAATATGTGTTGATTATTTTGATTTTGGAGAATAAAACCGCCCGTTCTTTTTATTTATTTGTGCAACACATTTGTACATGCGTAGAGGCATTTTTGCAGACGTATCCAGCCATCGGGGCTTCTCTATTCTTAATCCTAAAGCTTAACATGTAAAGATGTTACATCATCATCCACTAATAATTATTATATTTAAACATCATACAAGCATGCTATATTATCTACAATTTAATAATTTATTAAATTTTAGAGAATTAAAATGTAAGTATGTCAAATCATTCCACATAATTCACATAATATTTTAATATAGTCCATCCTCACTTAGTTCATGCTATTTTTCTTCTCTCATTAAACCATGTCATCTCTTTTTTTCTAGCCCATAGATGTATAGTCTAAATTATCTTCATTCTTCTATTCTCTCATAAATCCACAATCATCTTACTTTTACATTTGAATCATCATTCTACATGCTATATAAATTTAATTCACATCAACTTATGTAAGTTTATATTATTTAGGTTATCTTACATATTATTTTTATTTGTTGTTATCATAGTAAACTCCTGCAGCAACCACCTAGTTCCGATAGGCTGACAAGCCAAATCGGCAAGCCATGATTTGAGTCTGGGGTTACAATGTCGTGCAGTTAGAACAGTGACAGTAGAAAATACTCAAGACAAAGTGGAATTAAAATATATTAACTACAACGCTCAAGCAAAAATTGCCATTTCTTTTTAAGTCCAAGTAAAAAAAATTGCAGCATCCCCCCCCCCCCACCCTTCTAAGTAGACGTATAGCCAAAATAACCTTATATTCCGAGATAGGGTTAGCAGTGAACACATGGGACAGTTTAGCCCACACCCAACACCAATAGTGAATTCATTTCAAATCCTGATCTGAACTCCACAAAATAATTGAAATAGGAAAAGGTATCAATTTTAATTTAAAGTATACCGAAGAAGGTTTCTTTGAGTTTATCATAATTGTGCCCTCTTTAGAAATAGGGCACTGCTAGTTACCGTCTTCTTTAGAAGACTATTAGATTTAGGTGTGTATTCTATTATAATATATATTAAAGCAACTTTGCGTGTTTATATTAGTTAAATGATGCTTCATGGTTCTTTTGTGTGAGTTTCATGTGGTTTCTGCTTTCTCCCTTGTAATATGTGTTGATTCTTTTGATGTAGGGGAGTAAGATGTGTGGCACGTTTATGTCAAGTGACATTTCATACTCAGACACTACTCCCTCCGTTTCACGGTTTCAAATTATTAGTCAATTTGATTTGGTCAAAATAAAACTACTTTAAATTTGATTAAATTTGTAAACAAATATACCAATATTTATAACACGAAACATGTTTCATTAAATCTAAAATTAAATATATTTTTATAATATATTTGTCTTGGGTTAAAAATGATACTCCCTCCATCTACTTTTGATAGTCATATTATCAAATCTGAAAATTTTATTTTTGATAGGTATATTTCAATCTAACAACCTATCATATTAATGACTTTCTCGGATTTAATGCGTGACTCTCCATTCTTCCACACAAGATTGGCTACATGGGTATCGAGAAATGTAAATATTAATGAATCGTTTGTTTACGAGGAATGACTAGTAGCATGTTTAAATAGATGATAAGTATAATTATTTATCTTTGGTCTGTGTGCCAAGTTGAAATATGACTATCAAAAGTAAATGGAGAGAGTACTACTTTTTTCTACAAACAAAAAGCAATTTGACTTTGACCAAATTGCGGGAGTAAGGGGCTGTTTGGCTGGTGGCCTCAGTATGCCATGTTGGAATTTAGGTGGTTTTCCTTCTGATTATATCTGAATGAAAGTCACAAATGATGTTTGATGGTTGTTCAGATTTTATCTCTTTGGTTCTGTTCATTTTGTACCAGTGATTCGTCAGTTTGGTTCAGATAAGATATCTGAACTTTTGCCTTATCTTCAGATTTTGGTTTTCAGTTTTGGTCTTGTTGGTTTGAGCTGTACGTGGAAGATAAAGTCTTTATCATTCTAGATATTCAGTCCGGCGAAAATCAATCTATTGATTGTTTGTTATCCGGCTTAGAGATAAGATTTTCTTGTTTCTATACAAGGCTATATAAGCCACGTACTGCTGCTATATTTGTTACACAAAGTTTTTGCCCACATTCATCGGCTTGTTTTGCATAGAGAGAGTTACATCCCACGAAAGTCTGCTGGTTTGTTCTTGGTCGAGTGCACGGCTGAGGATACGAGATCATTGTATCTTGGAGGAGAGCCACCGTCCGTCTCGTGCACCTCGGCGAGGGCGTGA
Organism: Oryza sativa Japonica Group; assembly: GCF_034140825.1. Classification (NCBI taxonomy): domain Eukaryota; kingdom Viridiplantae; phylum Streptophyta; class Magnoliopsida; order Poales; family Poaceae; genus Oryza; species Oryza sativa. The sequence continues at coordinate 30,106,737 of NC_089035.1, read as the reverse complement.
ATCTCCTTGAAGACAGCACCGCTGGTGTGCCTTGATCAAGCTGAAGCTGTTGTTCATCGTTCGCCAACGAGCGACATCTTCAGAACCTACAAAGCTGCTGCCTACGACATAGACGAACTCTAACATGCCACACCAAACCTTAGGCGTGCCACAATTTTTTAGGCTAGTGTTATGTACTGGACCGAAGGCGAACCAGAGATGCTGGGGGACGGCAGGCATGATTTTTATGGGGGTTTGCTGCTGGGGGTGGAAAAAAGCTTGGGCTCGTGAGCTCAACTCAGGCTTGGCTCGAGCTTGGTTGGCTCGGTGGGCTGGTAAGCGCAAGCCTTTTTTTCAGCTCATTGCTGAATTGACCAAGTCCGAGCTGGCTCGTGAGCAGCTTGTTTGGCTCATGTGTCTAGGCGATTATGTGTTTATATGGATTATTTTATTTGGTTATAGAGTTATTATTTGCCAACTTACAATTTATCATTAAGATTTTGAAGAATTGAATGTATAAACTTATTTAAATTTTACTTTTGTTTTTTTTGCGGGGTTACTTTTGTTTTTTTAATGATTATAAAATATATATGAAGAAGTATTTCAACCAGAAAGGCTTGCAAGCCAGCTTAGACTGGCGCGAGCCAGAAAACGAGCTGAGCTGAACTCAAGTTTTAGCTTGTTTCCCTAACTGAGCCGAGTCAAGTCAAATCTAGTTTGTTGCGAGCCACTGCTATGCTATTTGCAGCGCTGTCGACCACACATGCGTGTGTTTTTCTTAATTCGTGCCAGCAAGTATTTGTTCGGATCTTCAGGAAGGAACAGTACCCAGGTCTCATCTTTCCTTTTTTTTTCCCTTCTGCGAAAACGGTGACCAGGACACACTGTCACACTGAGCCACTGACAATCAGGCCATGTTTAGATTCAAACTCTTTTATTCAAACTTTCAATTTTTCCGTCACATTAAATGTTTGGACACATACATGGAGCATTAAATGTGAACGGAAAAAAATCAATTGCATAGTTTGCATGTAAATCGTGAGACGGATCTTTTAGCCTAATTACGCCATGATTTGACAATATGGTGCTACAGTAAATATTTGCTAATGATAGATTAATTAGGCTTAATAGATTCGTCTCGCAGTTTACAGGCAGAATATGTAATCTGTTTAGTTATTAGTCTACGTTTAATACTTCAAATGTGTATCTGTATACTTTAAAAAAAATTGACACACGAACTAAACACAGCCTTAGTACAGTAGGAGTAGCATCAGGTTAGAGAAGGCTCATTTTCTTCTTTCCCCTTCAAACCCCTACTCTTCTTTACCTTTCCCTTCTTTCCCCTTCCACCTCTTCACTTCCTCACAGGGATCCAGTGGAGTATGGACTATCGAGGACCTGAGGTTCTCTGCACGTACGTTAGATCCACTCATATGTGCCAACCCACCAGCGCCAGCCAACGCGACATGCTTTAAGTTAAAAACTTGCATGGCCCATTATTTTTTTAGGTCTGCATACACTGCAGCATTAGTTTGTTGTGCTGTTCATTCAACAAAGTTTAGTACATTAGTATAAGGGTAATTTTACCATCTTTGAAAAAATACATAGAGGTATCATATTTTTTTAGTGCAAAATTTGATATATCTAGATACTAAATACCTCAATGTAACAATTTTTTTATGTAAAATTTAGGTATCTTAAGATACTTTTCTCAAGGATTGTAAAATTTCTCTTACTATAATGCTTGTAATTTACAGTATGAACAATGTAATACATATGCATGCCTTGCAGGGATGTTTCGAGTTTAATTTACTTGATCTTATATGATAATAAAAAATGTAAAGTAACAGTAACAATAATAACTTAGCTATAACTTACTGTACATGTAAACAACGTTAATAAAAATGTGTTTAGTTCACGCTAAAATTGAAAGTTTGAATGAAATTGAAACGATGTGACAGAAAAGTTAGAAGTTTAAAGAAAAAAATTTGAAACTAAACTCTGCCTAAGCTGTACTTATTTAGGTACAAAGGCAGTAGTACTTATTTTTTGTACCGAGTAGTACTACTTTTGTACTAGTACGCGCTAGTTCCACATTTTGGATAGGGCTCCTATACTTACAAATGTCGATTATGTTTTTTTTTCTTCAAAAAATCAGAAGCGCCACTTGGATAAAAGACAAAGCATTGTGCATTTCAAGCTGCTTAATTTAAAATGTGTTTACGTACGATTATACTATAACTAAACAAACTTATCATCACAGACTATGGAGTAATTAATTTGTTGCAGGGTAATTAAGCAAGTTAAGAAGCAGCGAGTAGGTAAATCGAGTAGAGCATCCGACACAGATGGGTGTTGTAGGCTTCTTAAACGACAAAGAAGGTCGACGTCGTTTCTTTTGATGCGAGAGCCGAGAGTTAGCAACTTTGTCAGCCGCCGTGCCCGGCATATACTTATTGTACATGCAAACAACGTCAATAACTTAGCTATAACTGTAAGTATCATGCAACACTGGTTCAGCAGCGAGTGACAACGCGATGAGGTGAACAGTGCGACATGTTCCTACTTTTCCCCTCTTCTTTTCAGAATCGGCATCAGATTTAGTCCTTACAGTAAGTAGGAGTAATTTGTTCTGTGGTGACATGTGAAGAATAAGACATGTTCTTAATAATTGGCAGCAGATTTACTCATGTCGTACAAGATGTAAGAACAGTCTACATATATACGGAGGACTCCACTCCGTAGCTTAGCAAGTTTAAACATGACCGAAGGCTCGGAGCCTCGGAGGCTGAGTCTTTTATAGCTGGCGTACGCAAGTCTAGACGTCGATGAGAAAGTAAGCATGCATGACCATGACGAAGACAAGTAGACAAACCGTCCGTCCTTCGGTCCTTGTGTCACTGGATCTAAACAGCAGGTCTTCACTATGCACCTGCACATTGTAGCTCGATTACCGCGAGTCCGCTAGGATCATCCAGCCGGCCGCCCGGTCGCCAACCAACCATGGATTCGTGGAGTCGTGGTTGCACGAGCGGCGGTGCCCGGCTCGGTACACGGCGACTCAACTAGGACGAAATTAAAGCCGCCACAGGGCCCCGGTGCATGTGTGTCTAACGTAACCATGCATCATTGAGCATTTTAACAGAGAAACCGGCCGGTATGCGGATTGCTATCCGCCGTAGCAGTCACTAATCAGGAAACCACAACTCGCAGATTCGCAGCAGCTTAAGAATGAAGATCCCATTCGAAATCAACACAACCGCATCCGATTCCATGGCCCAACCGCGCGCGCGCACGAACGTACGCCACGACTCGTGCGCGACGCGCGCGCTAACACGACACTTTGCGCTCAAATGCAGCCGGACCGTCACGTTGCTTGCGCTGTTGGCTGTTGCGCACCTAAGCTATGTCAAGTGTCAACTTGCTTGCGTTGCTCCACTCTTCTGTCTGCTCCTCGTTTATAACAGCTGGAGTGTTGGTTGGCTCTGGCTGCATCGACGCGCGCAGGCGGTTGGGTTTTGCTACGACGAAGAAGGCGTAGCCGCACACCCGTGCGCGCGGTTTCGTTCGCGATGGTGGCGAAGAAGCCGAGGGTTGTGGTGGTGGGCGCGGGGATATCGGGCCTCGCGGCGGCGCACCGGCTGTGCGGCGCGGGCGGGGACAGGTTCGAGGTGGCGGTGGTGGAGGCCGGCGACCGAGTCGGCGGCCGGATCCTCACGTCCGAGTTCGCCGGCCACCGGGTCGAGATGGGCGCCACGTGGGTGCAGGGCGTCGTCGGGAGCCCCGTGTACGCTCTGGCGCGCGACGCCGGCGCGCTCGGGGAGGAGGAGGGTCGTGGTCTCCCGTACGAGCGCATGGACGGCTTCCCCGACCGCGTGCTGACCGTCGCAGAGGGCGGCGAGGTCGTCGACGCGGACACGGTGGCTGGCCCGATCGAGGAGCTGTACAGGGGCATGATGGAGGCCGCGCGCGCCGGCGAGGCTGGTGGTGGAGGCGGCGTGGAGGAGTACCTGCGCCGTGGCCTACGGGCGTACCAGGCGGCGCGGTCTGCCGGCGGCGGCGGCGGCGGCGGCAAGGAGCTTGAGGAGGTGGACGAGGCGCTGCTCGCCATGCACATCAACCGGGAGCGGACCGACACCTCCGCCGACGACCTCGGCGACCTCGACCTCACCGCCGAGGGCGAGTACCGCGACTTCCCCGGCGAACACGTCACGATTCCCGGCGGCTACTCCCGCGTGGTCGAGCGCCTCGCCGCTGCGCTCCCGCCCGGCACCGTCCGCCTCGGACTCCGTCTCCGCCGTCTCAAGTGGGGCGGAACCCCTGTCCGCCTCCACTTCGCGGATGGCGCGCCGCCGCTCACCGCCGACCACGTCATCCTCACGGTCTCGCTGGGCGTCCTCAAGGCCAGCCTCGGCAACAAGGACACCGCCGGCGTTGGCGCGGCCGCCATCGCCTTCGACCCGCCGCTCCCGCCTTTCAAGCGCGAGGCCGTCGCGCGCCTCGGCTTCGGCGTCGTGAACAAGCTGTTCATGGAGGTGGAGGCCGTGGCGCCATCGGAACCGGAGGACGTCGCCGGCGTGCAGCCGGCGGCGGCGGGCTTCCCGTTCCTGCACATGGCGTTCCGGGGACACGTGTCCAAGATCCCGTGGTGGATGCGCGGCACGGAGTCGATCTGCCCCGTCCACGCGGGCTCCACCGTGGCGCTGGCGTGGTTCGCCGGCCGGGAGGCGGCGCACCTCGAGTCCCTCCCCGACGACGACGTCATCCGCGGGGCCCACGCCACGCTGGACTCCTTCCTCCCGGCGGCGCCACGGTGGAGGGTGAGGAGGATCAAGCGGAGCGGGTGGGCCACGGACCCGCTCTTCCTCGGGTCATACAGCTACGTGGCCGTCGGATCGAGCGGCGACGACCTCGATCGCATGGCCGAACCGCTGCCACGTGGGCCAGACGCCGCCGCCGACGAGCGGCCGCCGTCGCCGCGGCTGCTGTTCGCCGGCGAGGCGACGCACCGCACGCACTACTCAACGACGCACGCCGCGTACCTGAGCGGCGTGCGCGAGGCTAACCGGCTGCTGCAACACTACCGCGGCGGAGCGAATCACACCACGTAGCAATTTTTTTCCCTTGTGATCACGATTTGCGTTGCTCATCTCAAACAATGGTGTGATTCACGTGGTTGGATATGGCTTAATTTGCCGGTTTGGCGATCCATGTTGCTTCAGGTATGGAGATAAAATTGAGATATGAGGAGGTGATGTGTTCTTCTAGTACATGTGTAAAACGTGTTCTCTCTTCACCTCTTCGGGAATCGAGAGAAATTGTCAATCCATGTCCGTATTGGTCTAGGGAGACTGGTGAGTTCAGCAAAACAGTGTCTACTTTGAAATTTCCCGCCGTATTACGGCGTCATTTGGCGCCAGAAGACACGATGGCAACATTGAGCGTTGCTTGCTCATTGTCATCTCCTTTGTCTGTTTCTGACACGTGTCAAACCGGTGAGTTGTAAGACCACGACATAGTAACATGGATCATCCCTCCATTGACATTTGACAGAGTATCCTCCGTCCTCCCCAAGAGCTGTCTATCGTACTAGTAGTCTATAGTACTCGATTGAACCACCTTTGGCCGGACCTATGGCTTAACAAGACAATTTCTTGCACGTCGATATCGGTGACGTTACTAACACTAATAAGTAATAACCAAACATTAGTCGAGTGACATAATGTTAGTCTTATTCTCTTGAAGGGGATAAGATGCAAACGAGTACACCTAATTAACACGCTAGATTTGTTCTGCCTGGATGAAGTTTCATGATTCCACAGGCTGAGATCGATACTCGATGACACAATGTTCGATCTGTTCGGGCTTCAGGCTGTGCAGGCTCCAGTGTTGCTCATGATCGAATAATCTATAAGCTGCAAATAATGTGGATGCAAGAAGCTATCCAGATTACTACTAGTTCCTGCAAAGATTTGGGCTGTTTGTTAATTATGAAATTGCGGAGAATTTTCTGCAAGATTCCTGCTATCTATACTTGATCAGAAGATGAAATTCTAGGAACATCAACATGGCACAAAACAGTACGAGATACCCTACACCAGCAGTAGTGCCTAGTACTACTTGTAGTGCATGAATGACAGCAATTTGATTCGGCTGCTGCAGTTGGTCCGGGGAAGGGCCGGCCAAAGGTTCGACGACAGCCATCTCCTTTCCCTTGATTGACCAATCCATGACAGCCATAACTTTGCTTCGAATCACATTCTGCGACGATGCAGGAAGCATGCATTGGTTCGATTAATAATACAGGAAATCTGTTGCGACGCAGAAAGCAGATGACAGGGGAAGATCTTGGACTGATCTGATCTTTCGTCACTTTGCTAATAAGATCCAGATCTTGATATGCAATTATGCATGTCTAGCCTTCGAGGCCTACCGACCATTGGTCCAGCAAATTTATGTTAGTCCAGATGGAAGATGAAACATAAACAAAAATATACTCCTGCACAAAAAGAGATGTTTGTTTGTTTATGAGAAAGAAGGGAATGCGTGACCTCCTTTCTTGACTACTTTGCCTTCTAGTGGTGTAAGATCCAATGCAAAGAAAGACAGCAAGATAGAAAAGGTGATGCCGTGATTACGATATTTCTCCCATATTTTTTTTAACGAATCGGTGAGCCGCCAATTTCTCCCACATTGTATCACTCATTTCATTGAGCCTCCTGGTCAAGTTTTTCTCCTCGGATGAGTTCCTTTTTCTTTCTCTAAGATCTTTTAGGCAAACTTCTTTCTTTCTTTCTTTTTTGAAATGAGGCTTCAATTAACTACTTGGACCGTTACAAATCTTTGGTGTGTATTGCACCAGAACTCCCGTGCGTTAACCGGCAGCACATTAACACCATAAAGCAGCAAAACAATCTGCTACCTTGTGACATGATCTTGTGTAGACCGAGATTGAACAAGAATCAAACTGATTATACACCTCCTGAATCTGCTTAAAAATACTACCTTCAGGTCTTTGGTCCAAATCAGTACTAGCTGATAGAGCTAGCCCCATAGTGACTGCATTCCGTTTCCAGGATAGTTTAGGCAAACATGCTACTGAAACAAAATAAAATTATATTATGCTAGTATTATACTGCAAGTAGAAATGATCTGAACCGTTTGTTATTAAGGATAAATTAGTAATTTACCAATAGAGTGATTAGGGGTAATTTTTGTCATTTACATTTCATCTAGATCAATTTGTGGTCATCCATTCCACTGGCATCGGTCATATTCCATCGAAAAAGCTTAAAAAAGAGAGAAAATGTCCATCGCTACTAAATAACAATTATACCCCTTCACATTTTCTTTTTACAATAATATCTCTCCACATTTCTTCTACCGCTAATTGGGTGGTAGTACAAATAGATTTAAATCCTTTGATCAAATGAGATCAACCGATGAGTTTTTTTCTACTACCAGTAGTAGTAGTAGAGAGCACCATAGTGAGACTCTAGGGTCTGGGAATTGAACCGTCTGTACTGATCCAATCCAGGCGATCGAGATGTGCCGGAATTACCATCCTTGATAGCATTATAGGCTTTTTATGCCGGTGCAGTTATATCAGAGACAACCAATGGAGGTTAGGAACAACAATTGGTATGGTTCCAGGGGGTTCGGAGTTTTATTCTCCGAACTCCGCCAAAACCATATTTCCGAGCTTTCTCTCGTCTGACTGCCTAGCCTACGATTCCTCTCGAGTCTCGCCTCCCTGAATTGGCCGCAGGCCCGTACCTACCGCCGGAGTTGATCAAGGACGATGGTCTTTTGCTAATTTGCTTGCTGTCGCCACGGCGAGATTGGTACCGGAAATATGAGAACGAGGACGTCAGCACTCAGCAGCCACTGTATAGTTGGTAGAGATTTCAACAATTATTCAGACGAGCCCATACCATATATACTCGATCGAGTAGAGATGCGAATTGTGTTGTTTCGGACAGAGATGTGGCTAACTAATTAAGTTGTAATCTGTGCCTTGCACTATATACTCTCCCTTTCTTAATAAAACTCTGCCGGCTTTCGCCGGCCCGGCGAGTAGATGCGAATTTGAACCGTATGTCAGATGCGTTCGTGACTGGATGTTCATCGATCGTACTAGTCACGAACCATACAATTGAGCAAGCTCGTGTTGAAGATTCGAAGTGGAAACCGAGAGACGATAATGATCGTTTCAATTTGGTTCTAAAGGACAAATCCGAACAGGTACACTGAATTTGCATGCAAGCAGCCGGAGCGGGCCTTGGTTACTAGTCGCGCTCACGCTGGTGAATGATGATATATGATACAGCTCCCTGTTTGGAAAAAAAATGTCCTACGCAACACAAACCGTTCATCCAACAGCTCGTACAACTCCTTTCCGTGGCAAAAGCTCGCGTCGACCAAGCCGGGACATGGAAAAGCTCTGGACCCGTATCAAGATTAGTCCGAGTTGGATCGCTTCCATGGGTCACCAGATAGCAGCAGCCAGCAGGTCGCAGCATCTGTTCCCCGCCGCCTCATCCGCCGGAGCTCCTCCGGCTTCCGTTTACCCGCGATTTATGAGAAACTGCACTCTGCCTGTAGCTGAACGATTATCCCAATCCAAGCTATTTATGCGGCCCGGTTATTTCGGTGACAAGCAATGCAGCCCGAAAGATGGGCTGCCGTTATTTGGACCATGAGAACGATTGGGCCGTTTGTTGAACTGGATAGGCTAGGGAACTGGGTGCAAGGGATTCGGAGTTTTCTACTCCGACCCCAACGAAAACCTTCCTCTTCAGTTTCCTCTCGAGTCTCGCCTGCTTTCCTGTCCTGCCTAACCAGCGATTGGCCGCAGCCACTAACTCACTACCAAAGTTTATGGAGGATGGTCCAGCCTTTTATTTTTGCTTTCGGTTTTAGTCATCCGAGTTCTGAACCCAGGTACATCAAGCGTACGTGAAAACGGTGAAAGGGCCCAAACAGATAGAAGACGACGTTCTGAAGCCTTAACCAAAAGAGGGGAACGGGCTGTTCTGCCAAACACATCCCATACTTGATTGTTTCAGTGAGACTTTAATCTAGACTTTCCGCTTTGAATTATACACGGAACAGATTCAGACGCTGGGCGCCTCGTTACCACGACTCTCGAGTCGGGCAAATTCGAGTACTACCTGAGTCGAACATACACGAGATAAATGAACTTCAAAAACACCCAAAATTGAAAACTAATTGCCGTTTACAAACAACGCGTACACAGTGACCACTCTAAACGCATGGGTCGCCGAGCCGCCTTTTGCATCTGCACCGGCGCCGCGGTTTGAGAGCGCGCGCGCGCGATCGAGCTACGTGCCGCGGTTGAGCATCTCGTTGTAGTTGAGCAGCGAGTTGAGCCGCTGCAGCTGCAGCTGCTCCCGGAACTTGTTGATGAAGTCGTCCGCCCTCGCGTCCACGCTGCTCGCGGTGGCGAGCCCAACCTGCGCGGTCTCCACCTCCTCCCTCGCCGCCGACTTCACGGCGCGTGCCGGTGCCGGGGCCGGCGCCCTCGGCGGCGGCGGCTGCGCGCGTTGCACTTGCAGTACCTGCCGCTGTGCCTGCGCCGGGGCGCGCTCCAGCTTCCTCACCTCCGAGCTCGACGACTTCTTGACCGCCACCTTCGCTCTGGCGGCGCCGGCGGCGGCAGCGTTCTCCGCCTTGCCTCTCTTCTCCACCGGCGGCGGCGCGGGCCGAGCAGCAGGCTCCGACCGGCTCCGGGTGTACTGCGCCTGCTGCTTCTCGCTCTCGTCGCAGATGGCGTTGGCGCCGGCGGCGGAGAGGTTGTACTCGGGAGGGAAGTCGCCGGAGCGGAAGCGGTAGAGGCCGAAGGAGCGCAGCCGCTCCATGACCGACGACGTGCGCTCGAGCGGCGCGGGTGGCGGTGGAGCGTACTGATCATGGCAGCGCTGCGGCTCATCATGGTGGTCATGGTGGTGCTGTGCCTTGTAGTGCTCGTCGTGGTGGTGTTGGCGGCGGCGGTGGGACGCGCGGGAGGTGAGCGCGATGGTGCCGATGACCACGTTGAGCAGGAGGAAGAGCGTCGCCGGGGAGAAGTAGCCGCGGACCAGCGACCACCCCGGCGGCCAAGCTGTCGCGTCTGCCGCGACGTCCATTTCGTCGAGATCGCCGCGCACGTTCTGCCTACCACACGTGCACGGGAAGAGCTTGGTGCGTTGAGGCGGATGTGACTGCGTGGTGTAGCTGGGCGTTGGCCTGCTCGGCGTGGTGCACTGGTGCGTGGTAAATATACAGGGAGGCTGAGGGCACGCGGCGCGCGGAGGCGGGTGGTGGATGGGAGGGAGGAATGCTTGCGGAGTTGCGGGGGATGGGAGAAACGGCGTGCGTATGAGAGGGCCTCCTCGTGCGCTCGCGACCGACCACCCCGTCACCCACCGTGACAGGTTGGAGATCCCCAAGCCCATGAGCCCTCAATTCATTGCGACGCAGGGAGGGGCGTCACCGTGCGTGCGTGCGTCGGTTGCACCGGCCACGGTGCTCCATCTCCAGGGAAATAATGCCGTGTACAGCGTACTAGTATTTTAGTAATACTCCGTTATCCAATACTTTACTGTTGTATTTTAGTGGTTGATCGTCTCAAGTCTGCCAAAACAGAAACTTCTCCTGTGGCAAACCCAAACCGTGTCAAGTTGTGTCATGAACAAATCACAAGATTACTACTCTAGACTATAGAACAAGCATTTCGGGGAGTTGGAGTACTGAGATTTCTCTTGCCGACTACTGCGATGAGCTGATGAACAATGCGTCAAGCACATTTCGCTTCATCATTTTGACGCAACCGCGGCAATGAGTTGGCGTTGAAACGTACGCTCGAGCAGGAGAAGCAGGTGAGCCACCACCAAGTCTGCACAGTCGGATGAACATCCGTTCCGAGGCAATGAACAAACCACGTGGATTGACCGTCCAGCTAGTGATATCAGCCCACCTGGTGCGAGACTCTGCGCGCCTTGCTTCACGTCACGTGCCGGTGTGCCGCGAGACCTGCTCTGATCCATCCAGTGGCCAGATCGGAACCTAAGCAGGTCAACCTGACTCAACCAACCGCGCACTTATTAACGTCAGTAGAGCTGCCGAGACGAAGTCCCGCAGCATATGAGCTCCCAGCATAATATTCATAGGCACATGTCGGGCACAGGACTCCCATCAATTTAAATGCATCCATCCGAGACATGAGGTGATGAGGCAATTATCGGCCGTGATTGACAATTGAGTAACCAGGATAATAGTCCAAATTAAAGCTCCCACGTGACGTTGTAACATGACTTTCAAGCACACTTATATTTTGGATTTGTGACCATACCAATGAACTCAGATGCACAACGCACGACCTCAAGAACAACGCGGCATTGGACCAAATGTTCAAATCCGACAAGATTTAGAGGCGGGAAAACTGCTTCCACTGGGGTATCCAGTGCAACGATATACCACAAGCAAGGAATAGCCCAAGCAGACGTATTCAAGGCTACATTACTATTGGACAGATCTATCTGAAGAACCATCTGATTAAGTCACCAAGTCAGGCTAACAATACAACTAGGTCCAATACGAGACTCCAGAACAATGTTTAGCATCCAAATAATCTGCCCACAGAGATTCTGCTCTGCTGTGTTTGCACTAGCTTACCGATTTGAGTCGATACAGTAAGGTAAAAGAGTCGCACAAGCACTTGAAGGGTACAAGCCTGGGTTCCGCACCAGAGGATATAACCAATATTTGAAAGGAACATTCTAAATGGACAAGAAATTAGAAACCTACTAGAGTTATTACAGGACTGGGTTACACAGATAGTCACACGATTCAGCTCCTTGGAGCACAGCTGGCCAAGTGAGTCTTGAAGTTCTCCAGCTCTGCAAGAACTTCATCTTCTGGACGGTATATCAGGTCACTCATGCGCCATATCTACACAAATAAAATATGCATAAGAACAACTGACGTATAATATCAGATAAAAGACAACATGGTAGCAGTCACTATTCCAATGAAATATGAGTACAGTCCCATTTTGTGTCTGGCACTATAAAAATAAAGAAACACACCTGCAATGTTCCACCTCCACCAGTACTCTCACCATCATCAGACACACTCACAATAGTCCAAGGATCCGAAGAATTCCAGTGGAAGTCTACAATCTTATCCCTGCCAATAAAAATATCACAAAATACGTTATTTATGGAATACATACAATGAAAATCAACAGCAATCACTTTGATAACAGTTGTATCATTCCTTAAGATCTAATACATCTTCCCCTCAATTTATTATAGTGCCCAGTTCATGTGGAAACTAAAAAGAGCTAACATTGTATGCATATGCTGTAGCATAAATCTATTGAAAAACTGAAATATGATCTACTTACAAATGTACTGATTATCCATTTGTTCTGAACCATAACAGTTATTCCAAAGGTGGAGAAAGCACAGGCTGACTTTATAATGGCCTTACCAACTAAGATACAGAGTACACCATAATCAAGATTTATCCCTCTAAGTCTTAGGCTTCTTAAGTTCAAATTTGCAATTGCACAAGTGTCTCTCAGCATAAGTCAAACACCAGTTCAAAGAGGATTCAAGTCCCATCTTCAATTTTGCAAAACTAATTAATGAAAATATCTTAGGAAAAATATCTCATTGCAGAAACAGAAAAGCAATGCACAGTGATGCAACCTAAAGTTGTCGTAAAAACGAATGTCTCGTAAATGTGACAGGAATAAAAAGCCAACTGATGTGGTATTAAGCATTTGAAGGAATATGGTATTGAGTTACGCATATTACAACACATAAGGAAAATTTTACATTTCATCATACGATAGCATACCTATGACCAGCATGTTGAAAGAAAAGCCCAGCAGGTGCGTTGGGATTTTTCTTATTTCCAACCTGCATCAAAAGAATTTTATGAATCTAAAGCTATTAAAAAGTACATGAAATGAAGGGGACAAATGGAGCATGAACTCCCATCCCAATTCCAAACTTTCTGCAGGGCCATGACAGAGATGACTGAAATGGTAACGAATTGTATAGAAAGATACCTTCTCATGATCCCACACATTTAAGAAGCCGTCTTCCGCAGAGCTTCCAAATACAGATGCCTTGTCAGGTGACCACTGAAACACACAAGGTTTGAATTATAGCATAAAGGCACAAAAAAAATAAACGACAGTAACCAAATGTGCATAAAAAATATAGTAACAATAAATATCTGTACATGCCTGAACACAAAGAACAGCAGCTTTATGACCCTCAAATTTGTGAACTGGAATGCCAGCTCCTCCAGAACCCAGATTTCTCCGGTCCCACATACGGACAGAATTATCCGCAGAACTGAATACGAAAAGAAACCATCTTACTCAAATGTGTAAATAGCTAAACCCACTATCAAGAAGTGTATCCACGGCTTCTTGTACCAAATGAACACTAAAGAACATGTTACATATTATTTAGAATTTAGAAACATTTCATGCCATCATACCCAGTTAAGATATAGTTAACATCATGGAGGTTCCAGTCAACACAATGAACATCACCACCATGAGCTTTCTCAACCTGGAAATGAAGAATAAACCAGTTTCAACATGGTGCATAGAATTGAGCTGCTCATTTTCACGTAAAGCATCATTAATCTGCTTAAAATGGAGAAGAGCACCACCTTAACAGCTGGGCCTGTACCACTCCGGGCATCCCAAAGAATAAGACAAGAATCATCGCCTACACTACAAAACTCCTGTGCACTTCAAAAAATAAAAAAAAATAAACTGTGAAGATAAATTGATAGAAGTATAGATCATACAATATCAAAATATAGCATGCATTCCAAGTTCCCAGCAGATGTTCACAATAATGATAGCTGCTATTGTTTTATCATCATAAAGAACGACTATTAGCCAAGACAAAAACTTTAGGCCATGCAAACCACTGAAGCTCATAGTCCAAACAACATATACACATGCTAGAGAGACAACATTTAATAACATGAAGGGGAAGGTGCAATACCTAGAAGGGCAGAACTGGACATCTTCAACAGTACTGTCGTGGCCAAGAAAGATACCACGAGGATCAACTTTAGGACTATCCTTATCATTTGCAGTTTTTCCCTTGCTTCCTGATGCCCCTGGAGAAGATTCAGTTTTCGAGGAATCTCCCAGTGCAGATATGTGGTCTTGGATGCTCCACCATACAACAGATTTGTCTTTTCCTATTACAATTCGTATTGAAGTCCAAGTTATCACAGCAGCACATTGAGTCGAGAGAAAAAACGTGTCCCCTGAACTTGGCAACAAAACTTCCAAGTCTATAAACTTTAGCAAGTGATTCAAGTTAGGCCCAAACCCAAGCTAGCTAGCAGCTGGTTTACATAGTAATCAATATGCCTAATTTAGTGATTGGCCTCTATTCTTTTTGTTATTCTGCACGTTAAAATGGTGCTGTCACCTCCATCTGCAAGCTAGTTTAGGCATGGACCTATCTTGACTCACATGTACAAGATCCAACAGAACAAAACAAAGCCAGTTCTCAACTTCAAGGACCCTTGCACACATCAAAATCGAACACTGAAGAGGTGAAGACCATGAAAAGTCAACAATATCAACCGGAAAATAATTTAGGGGTAATTGTTAAGGATAACACACATGCGCACACAAAAAAGTCTTGACACCAGAACAATATGTGAATAAATACAAAAGGTGTGAGGGGTATAAACTAGAAAGATTTAAACATACAAGAAGACAAAATATTGCTAACCTCCAGATAACACATATGGCTCAGCTGGGCACATAGCAAGCGCAAACTCAGCAATATCCTTATGTCCTCTTAATATCTGTCAAAACAGTTTAAGCTACTAAGCCACAAGTGTGAAAAGGGAACTCGAACTATGAAAGATGAAAACCTTTCAATATATTCTATGATTCCATAACACAGTTTCTTAGGACTTGTGTGCAGATACACCAGATGAAGCTGCAATTTCAGCTTCTCAAAATGATATAGGTTGAGAATGAAAATAAGAAAAGATACCAAATCAGGGCGAGAGTCAGGTGGTACCAAATCAGGACGAGACTCCATCTGTGCCAGTTGAGCTTGTCTATTTGGCTGGGCCTCGACATCCCAAATGAGAACCTGCAAATGAACAAAAAAGCCTTCAGTCTACAAATCCATCACAGAAATGCTTAGGGATTGATGATCACAAGAAACGGGCAGCACTACAAAGTTCTAGGCATACATCTGGGCTGTCGGTATGAGTGGCAATGATCTTACTGTTCTGCGGAAGCTCCCTAATCCTGTTCACCTGTGTCCATGGTAAAACAGAAACAATACATCAACGATTGGGTTAAATAAATGTTGACGGGGACACGGGGTTAAACAAATAAAAGACACATCTCAAGCACTATCTCCAAAAGAAAAGCAAGCCATCTAAACCACTAAAGTTTATAGCCAATATATGCACCACACAACATGGAAGATCTCATACAGAGGCAATGATCCTCAAGTTAAGGAAAGAGAAATCAACAATCACGATTGAATGAGCTTGTACCTCGCCTGGATGAATTATAGTCTTGTACTTCTTTACAAAAGGTGATCGTGCTTCCTCATTGAACTGCAACAAAAAATAAGAGACATCCGGTCAGTTTCATTGTAAACAGACTTCAAGTTAGTGCAAGGAATTCCTAATTCAGGTCTTTTTAAGGCCAATGTAAGGCAGTCTCATACACCGCTATCACAAGACTGAAGTCATGCAAATCTAGATGTTCGAGTTATGACATTTTTATTAATTTAATAAGACAGATTAGGCATAGTAAACTATCAGTTGGTACTACAGGTCCACATCTCTGATTAATGATTACATTAAGATGGGAAGCTGACACCTCGGGTCAATTAAATCTGCAAAAAGGACCAGCTATGTCCATTCATCTCAAACGTAGCATGATTCTGCATTTTACAAACTCAAATGGGTCACTGAAAAAAGTGGAAACCTGAGATATATGTTCAGCAGCTGCAACCCTTGGTTTGACAACTTCACAATTTGCAATAACCAGAGTATTAGGGACAGTCCCATCCGTCTGCAACAATCACATGGTTAGCAAATGCTAAAGTTTAATATCCAACTAAGAATACATAAATTTTCTAGCTAAGAAGACCCATCTGCATATCTGAATTCAAACTTCACCATAAATTTGAGCTTCAAAACATCCCTACAGCAAAAGAAAGAAAAAGAACAACTTATTTTGGGAGCACTTGCCTGCTCTGAAAGGTAAAGACGCTGACGATTCTTGTAGGTAGCCTTCTCAAACTGGGGTCCCCACCTGTTAACAATTAATGATGAGAAGATCAAATCGTTAGTTGCAGAACCACTATTGAAGGTCAAAAGCACGACAGAATCCAACATGCACAGCTTTAAACCGAATTACAAGATGATATGTCACAACTCAACACAGAACAGGCACGGATAAAGCATGACAATCTAACTCTAAAACATAACAGGTAATCATATTATCGACTATATACTATATAGACAAAAATGGACGAGCAGCAACCCAGTAGCCATAAAATCTCGAAGGTAGACTCGCATCAGCAAGCATTACATGAACACGGAAGAATCGACCCTATTATATCGACTATATAGACAGAAATGGACGAACAGCAACCCACTAGCCATAAAATCTCGAAGGGAGACTCGCATCAGCAAGCATTACATGAACACGGAAGAATCGACCCACACCCCCCCCCCCCCAAAAAACACACACACCACCACCACCAAACTCAAACAAACAGTCGCATCCCACAAAACCTCCCCGTCCCAAAAACCCTAACATCCCAACCGGGGCCGGGACATCCTCACCCCACTGCCATCCCCGCCAAATCACCATGCAAGCGACAGATCTGGAGTCACCGAAGCAGAGCCACGCCCTAAAACCCTAGATACAGTCCCCCAAAAACCCTAGCCCGAAATGGATCTCCACGGAGGACGATGGCTACGAGACGCGCGGGAAACCGCCGGAAGGGAGGAAGGAAGGGAGGAGATGCGGGGAATTTTACCGGCAGGAGAGGGACGGCCAGACGAGGTTGTGGTTGGCGAACCAGTCGTAGAGCACCGGGATGAGCGACTTCCACTGCGCGTAGCGCTCGTCCACCGCCGCCCTCGACCCCTTCTCCTTCATCTCCAGCGCGCCCTTCGCCGCTCGCTGGCGCCCGCCGCCGCCGCCGTCGCCCGCTCCCGCCTCCGAACCCCCTCGCGCTGTCACGCTCTCTCTGTCGTATGAGGAGCGTTTGCTCTGGACCCTTGCGCGTGGCTCCCGCTCAGAGATGCCACCCCTCTTGTGCCCGAATGCAAGGGCAGAGCAGAGCATCCAAGGCTTGAAGCGGTCGAAACAAATGCGGCGCTGTGGGCTGGGCCCATTTGTATTGGGCCAACGGATGAATAGTGTGGGATAGGCCCATTTCTATCTGGGCGTAAAATGTCGGTTAGATAGAACTGGGTTTTTTTAAGAAAATAAAGGTGGTGTTTGAATCTCCTGAAGATGAAGATGAAGATTAAAATTAAGTGTTTCACACAAAATGGAGTGGTAATAATGTGTGATTAATTAAGTTTTAATTATTACAAACTTAAAAAACGGATTGATTTGATATTTTAGAACAACCTTTTCACACGAAACGTATCGTTTAACAGTTTGAAAAGCGTGCCACGAGTATCCAAAATTTAATCCAAAAGTTGTTGGAGAAAAGAACAGGGCATACACTCACAGCTATCATATAAACACGTCCGAAAAACTAAACCAGTATATCTTGAGATAGAACTGATATTGATAGTACTCCCTCCGTCCTAAAATATAAGCACAGGTTCTTAGCTAAAAATGCTTATATTTTGGGACGGAGGTAGTAGATGGTAGCATAAGCTATCTGTACTAAGGTTGTGTTTGTTTATTTATGATGACGCTCTCTCTCATGGCCTGATCTTCTGGTGAGAGGATAACTCTCACTTTGATCAGTGTGACGTTTGTGACGTAGCTATCAACCAGAGCAAGTCGAGGACGCCGTGCAAATCGGTACACCACAAACGATGTCATACTAACCGTGACATATGGTTGATGATCCCTGCAATGCAAACGAGTGAACATTGCAAGAATAAGATAAGATTCAATCTAAATATTGCGGAAAAGTGATTAAGCACAGAGAAATAGTTGTGATTGAAGTGGTAGATCTAATCGAACCAACAAATCAACACACCAACTATTGGGGCTCTGAATTAATAATCGCTGACTAATCGAGTGAGGAACCGGCAAATCAACACGCCAACTATTGGGGGCTCTGAATCAATAGTCGCCAACTAATGAGGACTAGAGACAACATGAAGAGAGAATCTCTTATATACCACTGAAAATTGGTCGGATCTCTTGTATGCCACTGAAAAATGGCTCTTCCCCTATATGCCACTGGTCCAAATTTATGCACCCTCTCATGCCACTCTCGCCTGTTGACCGTTAACTCTCAAGTAAAAAAGATATATTTGCCCTTCTAAGTTTAGGACATGCCTAACAACTCAGAAGGGCAAACATGTCTTTTTTACTTGAGAGTTAACTACCAACACGCAGTCAACAGACGGGAGTGGCATGAGAGGGTGCGTAAATTTGGAACAATGGCATATAAGGGAAGAGCCAATTTTCAATGGCATACAAGGGACCAGACCAATTTCCGGTGGCAAATAAGGGATTCTCTCCAAGGTGAATGACACCTGGCAAAATTCAACTAAACAAAACCCTATTGTTACAGAGGGTGTACATAGACATTTAAAGACGAAAATAAATCTAGGGTTAATTGCTAATTTGTGGAGGTGGAGGGAGACACTTCCGATATGGGCTTAGTCTATTACAAGGCCCAAGGCCCAAGTTCGGTTTCAACAACAATACTGTCTTATTTTGATGATTCCTGTTGACTCGGGATAAATTTGAATATGAGACCGGATGCGTTTGAAAGGTGACGAGATAAGCTTTCCATCAAGTCCATGACCACTCAAATCAGAGTTGGCATGAATGCACTAGGTCCGTTTGAAGTCACTGCTGTCTTCGGAGGTGAACTTGATTCCAAAACTCATTGGACTTTAATATCCTGTAGATCATCCATTCATCCGATGTATTCTTTAGCGATGTTTTATATTTATCATGCTTGATTGTATGCATATACTTGATGGTCACATCAGTTTGTGTTCCCATCTCCTCTCATTCGTTTTCCGCGTGTACGCTTTTGAAACTACTAAATGATGTATTTTGTAAAAAAAAAATCTATAGAAATGTTGTTTTAAAAAATATATTAATCTATTTTTCAAGTTATTTTAATTAATATTTAATTAATTATATGTTAATGAGCTGCTCTGTTTTTCATGTTGGAGGGGAAGGTTGTCAACCAACACTAACGAACCCATCCTAAGGGTTTATTTGGATTATGGGGTAAGAAGAGTGGGACTGGAATAGAAAAATGAGTGAAGGTTATGATCAAAAGGAAGAAACATAATGAATAATGAATGATTAAGATTTATAGATGTCCTTTGACGAGCGAGAAATTATTTAACTAACCTATTAACTAAATATAAGGCCTAAGGTTTATGGTTTCTAAGTCAAATATAAATGGCTGTCAAAAAAATAAAATCAACGTGAACGCGTGGCGACTGAAATCTTGAAATGAGACAGTGTGCCAAACCTGAAAATCGTACTTGGTGGGCATATGTCAATTCTCGATTTTGAATAATCACTCGAAGTCGAAGGAGCAGCATCGTGCTCTAGACGTCGATGTTAGGCATCATGGCACCAATAGTCCGTCCCAAGACCACCGATTTTTTGCATGTTCAGATTATTTTGTCCATAAGAAAATATAGTTTTCGGAATATGTTCACATCCCCCATTTCTCCATGTTTGTTCCTAGAACTTCCTAGCTACTCCTGGCTTGGGAAAAAATTATGGTATCCAACGCACACACCAGATCAAATGGTTTGAAGCTCAAAATAACGTTCCGGGATTCTAAACACCGGCCACGGTGTTGTTCCTCACTTCCTTGCGCGGGGACCGCGCGCCTGACCGCGGTCCGTCTGATGCGCCAGGCAGGATGGCAGCGCGCGACGCACATGCATATGCACGCGCCCCGGCCGATCATCGTCACGCGCCCAGGATCGCATCGGAGCACCGCATGAACTTCCGTTGTTCCGCTGTTCGCGCGCAGGATTCGAGCCGCGATGGGCCACGTACGGGCACCTGCGGGGCTGTGGCTGCGGGCGAACGATCGAGCCGAGAACGCGACAGGCCGATCCGGTCGGCTGACCGATGGATAACCAACGGTTGGGTGGGTCTCTCGTCGACGCAGGCTCGCAGCGTCACGTCGTCGTCGCCGACAGCGACCACCTTTGCTGTCCGTGTCCCCGCCCCCAGCACGTTTCTACTCCTACTCTACTGCTCCACCACCGGCACCAGCAGTCTCGCAACACATCTATGGCCTTATTTGGATCCTCCGAGCTATTAAATAGTCCTTTAAAATCTTACTATTTATGAGTATTAAACTTAGATTACCGATAAAACCGATTCCATAACCCCTAGACTATTTTGCGAGACGAATCTAATGATATATATTAATACATGATTAGCGGCTAATTACTGTAGCATCACTGTAGCAAATTATGGATTAATATACCTCATTAGATTCGTCTCGCAAAATAACCTAGGGGTTATGGAATCGGTTTTATCGGTAATCTAAGTTTAATACTCCTAAATAGTAAGATTCCGGAGGGCTATTTAATAGACCTCCGGATCCAAACAGGGCCTATATTGATGTACCACATGTTAGAACAGGATCCCTGCCCCTTGCTAGCTCCGGAGTACTACTAGCCACGCGTGCTTGCGAGGGTGGATTTCGTACTAGTAGGCGTTGAAGATAAAGCTAATCATTAGCACATGTGGGTTACTATAGTACTTATGGCTAATTATAGACTAATTAGGCTCAAAAGATTCGTCTCACGATTTTTTCCCTAACTGTGTAATTGGTTTTTCTTTTAATCTATATTAATGATACATGCATGCAGGTATCCAAAGATTCGATGTGATGTTTTTGAAAAAAAACTTTTAGGGAACTAAACGGGGCCAAAATGATGTGAAACAGAGATTAGCATGAGCCTATGAATGTGAGCGTGACTGGGCTCTATTTTCTTTGATTTGATCCCCTCTGTTGCCGGCTGGTGGAGGACGGAATAACAAAACATGGCATCTCCCCTCCAGCCGCTCGACCAACCCACTTGCAGAGTCGCGGCAAGAAATGGGGTGAGAGTGAAGTCGGCAAAGGGGAGAATTCGTTGGATCGGACCAAAAGCGGACCGAATTCCCGATCTAAACAGCGATATGAGCTTATCCCCTCCGATCCAACCTATCCGCCGCCCAACTTCGTCATGCGTCACGCGTCAAACCGTTCCTAACTTCCGCAAGCTACCGGCGAAAACGCCCACCTCACGTACATACCGTTCGCGCCGTTACGTACCGGAAGCTCGCGTTCGCGTCGCCTACCTGCCGTGCCGTCACATGCGTTTCCAGACCAAAAGCACGCATAGCCGCTTACCCTATATTATCCGGAATTCCGGACTCCGTCGCCGACGCAAGCGGGACAGCGGGTCGCTTCGCTCTCGGTCGCTAGCTCGTTGCCCGTCGAGTCGTCGACCACTTGCTGGTGGAAAGTGGAAACAACCACGGAATTAACTTCTGGTGCGGTTCAAGGCGTCCGTTCGTGCGTCGCTCCCGTCTCGTCCGTTTTTTGGTCGGCGTCCGTTCTGGGTTCTCGACCAATCCGACGACGCGCAGTTGTTGGACACGTAGGGCTTGGATGGTTTAATTACAGGTGACCTCGTGCTCGGTAGATAGAACAGCATGCAGATGCAGTGACTGAACATTGGATGATGTGCAAGCAGTGATTGACAGGTACACTAGCAACTGGGTGAGAGAGACTTGATGAGTACTATGCCGGTATGGAAGTTGGTGGTGAAATTTCATTTACGCACGCTTGCACTGCACAGTGCAGTGAGTGTGTGAGAGTGTGAGTGCTTTGTCGCTTTGAAAAGGGACACAGTGCAAGGCTAGCTGCAAGCAGGCTGAGGGGAGAGGGCTTTGTGGTTGCTGTTATTGTCACGCGTGCATGGATCCGCATTAGCGGCGCTCGACGCCTCCGCATTTAGCTATTCTAGCTACTTAACCCGTAGCTACTACTGCTTCGCTGGTGATTGTACCTAGCATTCGCTTCCAGCGAAGCATTGAGATGTCTACCTTTATGAGAAAACGGACAATATGACACTCTGTAAGATTGGTTTGGATAAAATGCCACTCAATATAATGCACCGGATAAAATGCCACTTAATACATTGCCTACAGGATGAAATGCCACTTTAGAGACTTTTGTGCCCAAAATGCCCTGGAGAGAGAGAGGGGGGAGGGGAGAGGGGAGGGCTGGCCGGCGGCGGAGGCGGCCGGCAGTGACAGCGGGGAGGGAAGGACGACGACGGGGGAGGAGGATAGGCCTCACCGAGCAGCGGCCGACGTGGACAACGGGGAGGGAGGAGGATGGCGCGGTGAGCAGCACCGACCGGCGACGGGGACGACGGTATGAGCTCCACTGCAGTCGCCTCTTCCGCCAGCCGCCGCCGCCGCCCCGTCCTCCCCGCCAGCCGCTGCCGCCGCCTCGTCCTCCCGGCGAGGCCTATCCTCCTCCCTCCGCGTCGCCTCCTCTGCTCGCCGCGCCATTCTCCTCCTCCCCCGCGCCGCCTCCTCCTCCCTCCCGGTGGCTGCCTCCGCCGCCGGCCAGCCGGCCCTCCCCTCTCTCTCTCTTTCTAAGGTATTTTAGGCACAAAAGTCTCTAAAGTGGCATTTCATCCGGTAGGCAATGTATTGAGTGGCATTTTATCCGATGCATTGTATTGAGTGACATTTTATCCGAACCAATCTTAGAGAGTGGCATATTTTCCGTTTTCTCCTACCTTTATGTATACCACGGGTATTGCCATGGACACCTCGTGTACCTAATAGAGGACATCAGCGTCCTTGGATGACTGGACAGAAAGCTCACGTTCACAAATCACAATAATTCTGTGTCCTTCAGTTGATCGCCTGATCGGTGATTCGGTGAAATCATCAAATGTATCATGTATGTAGTATACATCTAGGATCGTTAGTGACCACGTTGTGTGTGGCATGTCGTTGTCAATTTGCCCATATGCATGGTCCATCAAGAGGAAAAGATGATGAATAATGGCGGTCCAAACTCCAAAGGCGTGTGTGCGGTGGTGGATAGCTGCTCTGAGATTTGGGTCATGTTTTTTCTCCAACAAAAGTTGAATAAAGATTAAAATTTTCGTGGCACGCTTTTCAAACTGCTACACAGTGCGTTTCGTACGAAAACTTTCTATATGAAAGTTGTTCTAAAATATCATATTAATCTATTTTAAAGTTTATAATAATTTAAACCCAATCAATTATACGTTAATACCACCTTATTTTACGTAAAAAACTTAATCTTCATCTTTAGAAGAAAAAAACACCACCTTGATTGTAATCCGGTAGTGCATCGTGCTACTATTATCATACAGTTAATTCATCTAGAGAACTATTTTACTGTAATTAAATAATCAGTTGAATAAATATTATCATCAATTTTCAATACAGCAAGTTAATTGTATTGTATATTAAAAAAATAAATATGGCAATAACTAATGCTTATTGAAATACTTAGTATTATGCATCAGAGTGTGACTGTGAAGCCTATACAAATGACATGTTGGGCTAGTTGTTGTACAGTGCAGCTACTGTTCTAATTTGTTATAGCACAGCTATGGCGCAACTGATGTGCAATACTATTACTATTATATAACTCAACAAAGCACGCTAAACTTTATGTCGGTTGGTGCTGCGAAATTTCACATGTAGATATTGGCTTCCTATAGGTTTGCACTTATGGTTTGGACCAAATTTTCGGTATCACCAATTTATTGCGGTTTTTTTGGTATTTTTGGTACTCTTTTGCACACTTTTTTTTTTAAAAAATAATAAATATTGACTGAATTTGTTTTTTTTTTACCAAATTCCAAAAAGTTTGGAAAAATCTGAAATTTATGGGCACGATAGTTGCTTGCCGGGGTTTCAAAATTTCAAAAAATTTGAACCGAGATTTCAATCACTGAGTACTAATTGACCATGAACAATTCGGGACGATGGATAAACCAACATCAGCCAAAAAGAAGTCTGAAAAGCTTTACCATTGCTGGAAAATGGGCATCTTACTTTCACCGTACTGATTGCACGTCTAGCTTAAAGTTCCAAAGGGTCTAACGTGAGTGTGGCTTGTCCGGTTGCCATCAAAGACAATGCATCAGTGACACGCAAGGCACTTCCTCCCTGGTTCGCTTTCTCTGCTAGGTTGCCCTCCTGGAAAAGGAACGGAAAATATACAGGAATAGATAATCTTTGGTTTTGTGGGACTGCGTTACCACTGATCCGCTGTTGAGTCATTAATCCTGCTTTTCAAAATGCTCCACACATGGTACCGCAATATGTGTCCTTTTTTATCAATCTCCCGTTCTGTGTGGAGCATTACAGCAAAGGATGATCTCACACTGGACGTGGCGTGACATCAAACCGTGTCAGTTTTTTTTTAATTATTATTGTGGATTGCCAGCTCTGAGCGATCGAGTACGTATACTGGACCAGTCCAGATCATTGGCTGCCTTGTCGTTTTTAGCCGCCTAATAAGGTGCGTCTTAAAATGCACATTTTGTTTGGAAAAGAAATAAGTGTACAAAATAAGGTCTTTTAGTGGTCTCTAGCCGAGGAATCTTATTTGCGAAGCAATGGTCATATGCTAGCTATACAAACATAGAAAAGGATGAGCAATTCGTCCGTGCTTCAACACTTCCTCATATATTTAACCTTTTCTTATGATTCAAGGGTATCTTTATAATGCTCTATGCCAGTAATACTGTACTATCAAACGACAGTAGAAATGACCAGATTTATAAATTCTACTGCCAGTAAAAACATTCTACTACCATGATCCACAAACGAACCATACATTGAATCAACCAATCATTTTTTACAGTGGATCCCAGCAAAACAGTTCAGTGCAAATTATCCTTGGAGATGCCCACGTGATTTAAAACAGACAAATAAATCACATTATTGCTAGTATAAATACTTCAACCGATATTGCTAGCACATAAAAGTGCCATGCCACACTTGGAGAAAAGTACAGCTACGCATTACACTAGTTTAGGGAAAAGGGCTAGGCCACAATATGCACGAGGTGAAACAATACACTGTAGAGGGAAGTAGGCTACCTGGCCTTGCTTCGTGGAGACTCCATGGTCTTGACAAGTTCAAATGAAAATGTTAAATGATTAATCAACGTTAGCTCATTTTTGACGTGTGATGACATTTTCTAACATGGGATTTTCTAATGGTGATCCATTCTGCGAGACGTATGACTACTGACTATAATGACTACAAACAGTAAGCTAGAAGTTTTAGGGATGCCAAATCGTCCTGTCCAAACCATAAGCTAATATACTTTTTAAATTCATCAGGGTTTGTACACTGGTAAAACGTCGGTCAATTACAAGCGACCATTGTTTCTGCTGTTGCCACTCGCAAAGTCGCAAGCATGAGATGGCTGGAGGTAATCAAAGTATAGCCATAGCTAACTATAGCTCCGGGGGCCATAGTAATCTCACTGATTGCCGCTGTCCCCAAAAAAGGACAGGAAAAAAGCCCCCACGCGGCCACCACCACCAGCGGCCTGGCCTGCCTGGCTGGCCAGTCTCTCCCACCTAACTACAGTAGTATGGTCGCTGAGGTGAGACCCTACCGAACAACAACAAATTCAACAATTCTCACGCGCCGCTACTCCCCCGCACAACATCAACCAGAAACGTCTCCTCGTCACCACTCGCCACAAGTCCACCGCAGCACGGCGCCCTCTCCTCTCCTCTCCTCCGTCTCCCGCCTGCCGCGAAACCAAACCTCGAAAATAAAACCAACAGTTTCCCTCGCGGCCGCGCGCGGAGACGAGTAGACGACAGCGAATCGCTGCCGGTTTGGGGCGCGCGCGGATCGCGGCGGAGGGAGGCAAGCCTTTCGGTTTGGTCCGCCACCACCACCACGGCCACCGCGCCTCCGCCTCAGCGTCCGCGATTTTTTTTTTTATCTTTTGGTTTTGGATTTCCCCTTGTCAAAACTGGCAGGATTCTTCTGCCTGCCCGAGCCTGACTACTGTTGGGTTCGTGCTCGCTGCTCCCCCACGTTTTGTTTTACTAGTCGCCGCCGCACCGAATATTTTTCCCACCTCGCTCGCCACGCCGCCGACACCCGCCGTCCGCTTCCGCGGCTGCCCCGCGCGCCGGTGCTGTGTCGCCGGGCTGCGGCGGAGGAGTGCCGACCTTTTCCTCCGGGGTGAATGAGAGAGATGTGATCGTGGCGAATCCCGAGCTCTGCCGCTGGGCTGGGAGGCGGGGAAGGGAGGACAGGAGATGGGGCGGCGTGGAGGAGGAGGACGAGCGGGAGGCGCGTGGATTGGTGGCTGTGTACTTGCGCTCGCCGCCACCTTGGTCGTCTGCGTGCTCGTGATCCGTGGAGCTGGAGGTATGTGCAGTGGTGTGCTCTGTGCTGTGCTGGTCTGCTCTGTGGGAGTTTTGGGGGCCTCCTTGTTGGTCTAGTTTGGCCAGGATCATGCAGTTCCGATCCTGAATGCTAGAGTGGTTTGCTTGTTAGATTTTTGGGTTTTGAGCTGCCAGAACCCGAGCCTGCAGCGGAAGTTTCGTACTATTATTAAGTTTTTTCACTTGGGTCTCTGATTCTTCGAATTGGATGGGTGATTGATGTTGAGGTTGAGGACGTTGTTGTGATTTGATGGGTGCCCTGATTGTAACATCTGCTAGGATCACAGAATATTGCAGGGTCTGAAGAACATCGCCCTCTTAAGCATACGAGAAGGAATAAGATGGCACGTGTAAATTAGAAATACAGATGCCTCAATTCTATGCACCTAAAATTTGGGGGCAGGGGCGAGTGTTATGTCCATTTCGTTAGCTACCTTTTTTATTTCCTATGACAAATAGAGTGTTTAGCTGCAAAATAAACTACTGAAGCTTATTTTTCAGAAGGGGCATAAGACAGACAAATTCAAATGGACAAACTTTTAGAACATAAATCTCGGACAAATGCTGTAACTTTGCATGCACTATATATGTCAACTGATAATATTTTCAGTTTTAGTTGCCATCTTATTAGTTTTTAACCCAAAAATACAATGATCATGGACATCACTGATCATTTTTGACCAGTCGTATTTTTTGTTAGCAATTCATTGTTAAGTTATTGCCCTTGAACAAAGCTCTTGCCACTTTTATATTACATTTAAGCTCCAAAGACAACCCATTCGTTCTATTATATTTTGGTTTCTGGATTATGGCTTGCTATGCTGACAAATTGTTAGCTATTCTGTTCATGTTTTGTTTTCAAAGGTTTGAAGCAATATCATGCTCCTGCCTTCGCTCGAAAAATTCTTCTTTCCATAACAAGCGGACATCCACAAGATAACTTGAATATTGTACTTCATCCGTCACAGTTACAAACCCCAAGACTCCAAAGCTTAGGTCTGAAAGTTAATGGACCTATACCCTGAGATGCTTTCATTTTTGTTTATCATGTCATGTATTCTGAACTATATGCAACTTACCATATTTATTATTTTCTAGGACTAAATGTAAAACCACCTGCAGCAACTAGCAGACGTGTTAACGTACAGCAGGAACTATATGCACCAAGCCCAACGATCAGCCACAGAGGTACATTCAGAATTATGATTTGGTTTGTTATCCTATATATATCTATAAAGTTCATCGCCACTAAGTGTAGTCAATGCTATTTCTCTCCTCTCATTAAGTCACATCACCTCAATTATTTCTAGCCCTTGATGATTGATCTATGGTCCAAATTATCTTCCTCCTTTTCTTCTCTTATATAAAGTCATATCACCTTAGTTTTGCCTTTGGATGACTAATCTATATTACCTTCTTTCTTTTCCTTCTCTCATCGAGCCACATCACCTTAGTTTTGTTTTTGAATGATCAATCCATATATGATTAAAATTTTTATAAACCATATCATCTCAATTGTTTGTAGCTTTTTTATTAGTCGATCAAAGATGAAAATTATACAAAATGTAGCTATATTACATGTTATTTCTACTAATATCACACAAAACTCCCGCAGCAATGCATAGGGTTTCATCTAGTTTCTTGAAATTATGTTGAGAAAAATTGTTACGTTGGTTTTCCCTGAAAGTCGTGTATTCTACCCTAGTGGGTTGCTTTGCACAGATGGCTTATCTCACTGTCTAGTGTCTAAGCAAACTTTTTTTTTAAATAAAGGAAGCTTTATAGATCTCAAACAATTACATTGATACAATTAATCTAGGACCACTCCTGGCCTCTGTATAACTAATTAGGATGCGCACGACCTATAATTATTGCAAAAAAAAAAAGCTTCATTCACCACCATAGCAACACTTGGACCGTGAGAAAGGCCCTCCAAAAGCGATGCCTCCAAAAGGGAATGGCAAACTAAGCAAACTGTGCTGCCTACAATACAACCTAGTGCTCCCTGTCATTCTTATTAGTCTCCAATCAGAGAAATATCCCCATGTATCGAGAGTCCAGGCCAATTGTTGGTTAGCTTGATGTTGAATTCTATCTGCATCAATGTTACTGTCAAATCTAGGTTGAAAATGATGAAACCTTTTTGCTTATTCATAGGCCAATCTACCCTACCTTCACATATGATTTTTCCAAGTTACAGTCAAATCTAGGTTGAAATGTTTTATATCTCTATCCTCTCCGTAAGGCATGCAACCAATAAGTTTGTTGTAGAAATAATAATAAAAAAAGAGACATAAGGTGATGGGGGCAAACCAGCAAACCCCCAACTCCCTTTATTATTGACTAGCGTTAATAATAGAATCACATAGATTCTAGCCAATAATCCTAAGGTTACTATGCCACCCATAATGGAATGAAAGACCCTTGCCTACTGATTCCTGCTCCCCTGTGGTAGCCTCATAGACCAAAAGTAGAGCCAGTAGGAAGTCATCTGTTATGAATATAGCTTATATTGAATAATAGCCCTAAGGAGGCAATATATAGGAGTACAAGAGAGCGTATATAGAAACCTATATATGTACAAGACTATATTCCTTAACAACATGAACAAAACCTGTGTAGGATTAGACACTTTTTTGCTCTAGCTAATGAAATTTCATTGCAAGATTGTTATAAGCAAACAATCATATCTATTAATGCATTCCAAAAATAGTTCTTTTATGATCCACTGAAGGTACCTTCTAGTGTTAACTTTTGTACTTCTTGATACTCCCCAAGGACATAAAAAGAACTCTTACAGACACATGATGTACATTACCTGTTGCTTGTTCATCTACTTCTACAAACTTTTTTTATAGCGACACATCCTATTTATAACCGGCAGGCTCGTCTACTTAACTTTCATCGTGCCTTCGTCCACCAATACTCAAAGCATCTACCCCCATTAATTTATCCATATATGAGAAGTATATCCCACCCATTCAGAATTTTATGAAACATTACCTTAGTTCATGCTGAAATTAATTCCATCAATGTATGACGCAGGTCTTGCTATTCCTCCACTTCCAACAACTTCACCCCCAGTTTTCCCACCTCCCATCAGATCTTATCCTCCACTTCCTGCAAATAAGCCATACCCCAATAGTATGTCTCTGAAGCAATTTTTATACAAGAACTATATATTTTTTATCTGCTTACCATTTTCCTGTACTGAAATATGCAGGACCAGCAGTGTCTCCAGCATCAATAATCCATCCCACCAACCATGGGAAGGCCCATGGAGTTCCAATTGCAGCACATTCAAAAGAAAGGCATCATCATTCCATGCTTGTAAATAATACACATGGAAATACCCATGCAGGTCCAGTTGTGGCACCTCCAAAGGGAAGGCATCACCATTCTTTGCCTGTAAATAATACCCGTGTAAAAGGTATTCCACCGACTGCACAACTACCATAATGAACCTATTGCTGGTAATAAAATGATTCATGAAGTTGTATCGAGCAGGACCTGCCTATTCTCCTTCAAATTCTCCCAGTATCCATAGAAAACATGGCATTCCAGTTGCTGCACCTCCAAAGCAACATTCCAGCAATTTACCACCTTCACATCATAGGCCCCACAAAGGTATGCTGACAGTAAAAAAAAAAAAAGTACTCATCTCACTAAGGCAATGTTTGCTGCAGGATCCTTTCCTGTCATAAGCCCTACTCCACATAAAGCTGATAATGCTTCTGCGACGAAACATGGACGTTCTGGCTTACACCATAGTCCTGCACCTGCACCTGTAGGCTTGCCTCCATCTGAAGGAAATGCACGAGGAAATCCTGCGTATGCACCACGTCATCCCCATGAATATCACTCGCCTTCAAATTCTCCAGGTCAGTTAGACATTCTTGAAATTTCTCCTTTTCCTTTATGTTGTCTCATTTGTTCTAACCTCTGCAAATGCTCCAGTCATACCCCCCCTAAGAACAGGCCATAACATGCACGGCCTTCTATTTATCATGATGTTGAATAGGATTATAGGACACTGAGATTTTGCACGGTGATGCAAGAATTATCTCTGGTATACTTGATAAGAGTACGGAGATTGAACTTACACCTTTTATTTTAGTTTGCAACCCGTCCTACCTTGCTATGGTGATTAAACACATTTGGATATGATACTAATATTTAGGTCCACAAATTTCCACCTTCCACTAAGTTTATCTAAATGCAAAAGTTTTATCTTCTCTCAACTTATGTCAATCCCAGTAGGGCCAATTTAGCTCCCCTGTTGCTTTTATACCAATTTCACCATATAATTTGTTTTTGTTATTTTCCATGTCATTACGCCTATGCAGAACCTGGTCTACCACCTGTGAATCCGCCCGACAGTCATGCATTTAAAAAGCCCAAGAGTTTGGCACCAGCACCCCAATCATTTCCGCCACCGCCTCCGAGTTCATGTATGCTACCTGAGGATACTATCTTTTGTATATGAATTCATCAATATATGTGCTCTATCCAATCATGTAAGCTACTCAGCTGTGATCCATTCATCTTTTCTATTTGCCAGATTGCATGGCGTTAAATTGTCAAGATCCTCTGACCAATAGTCTCCCTGGAACTACATGTCTTTGTGTGTGGCCAATAAAAGTTGAGCTTCGTTTAGGTATAGCTTTGTACACATTCTTTGCATTGGTATCAGAACTTGCACAAGATATTGCATCTGGAGTGCTCATGAAACAAAGTCAAGTTCGTGTAATGGGAGCAAATGCTGCAACTGAGGACCCAGAGAAAACAGTTGTCCTTATTGATCTTGTGCCACTGGGAGAAAAATTTGACAAGGCAACAGCACTTTTAGTATTTGAAAGGTTTTGGCACAAGCAGGTCAACATAAACTCTATGCATTTTGGAAACTATGATGTGTTATATGTTACCTACCAAGGTAAGAGCTATTTGTAATTTTTATTGTGTCATTATACATATTCTCTTTGTTAATTCCTATAAACCTTATTGGATTTTCCGATATTCGAGTAAATCCTTAATTATTTTGTTTATTATTCAGGTCAATCAGTTCACTTCCTCTGTGTGTGTGTGTGTGTGTGTGAGTGAGTGAGTGAGTGAAACCACTGGCATGATATTCTTTTTAGCCGGATCGGCCAAAGGAAGAGGCTGATCAAATTTCATTAAGATTGATGGAGAAAAAAAATAGAAATTGTAAAAGAGTACAACAACAGTAGTCTGTCGAAACTGGTGGCACCCCAGCTAGCTGGGTAACCGGAAAAAGAAAAAGGGTAGGGATGGGCTAGAGACTAGTCGCCATCTCCTTTCAAAATTCCTGCTGTCCTCCAGACAGAGATTTCATCTCTAATTTCATTGACATAGTTTGTTTTTTAGAAAGGGTCTTGATATGGTTACTTTCACTTATTCATACAGGTCTTCCTCCGTCGCCACCAACAGCTCCCAGGATGAACAATGGTCTTAGCAATGTTAATGATCCAAGGTTGCATCCACTTGCTGTTGATGTGGGAAACCACAGAGAAACAAAAAGCAGGGGCATAATTGTTATAATTGTTCTTTCAAGTGTCTTTGCTTTTATTTTATGTTCTGGAGCTGCGTTGGTAATTTGTTTCAAGATTAGAAACCGCAACCATTTAACTGAAGAGTCACCTATGCCACCGAAGCCTGCAGGTAACAAGACATTCAATCCATGCAGTGTTGCTGTATTTATCTTTATTAGTCACATATTAGAAAAGGTGTAGCAAATGCAATCTGGTGAAACAATCATTGTCATTCTTTCCATGACTATGGGTGAGTTCGCTACTGGAGGTTTCCAACCGGGAACAGTGCGCGCGGAAAACGGAGCGGTTCATTAGCGCGTGATTAATTAAGTATTAGCTTTTTTTTCAAAAATGGATCAATATGATTTTTTAAAGCAACTTTCGTATAGAAACTTTTTGCAAAAAACACACCGTTTAACAGTTTAAAAAGCGTGCGCGAAGAAAACGAGAGGGGAAAGTTGGGAACCGGCAGTGCCGAACACACCCTATATCCATTCTGAGGCCTTGTTAGGATTGTTTGATTATTTTGTAGAAAACCAATCCACATAAAATGATCATTCGTTTTCTAGCTTTCAAGAACTGAGAAGTTATGTTTCATATTTGTATGGTTGAAAAGTAATATTACCTTGAAATAATCAAAGAACAAGAGTTATATTTCATGCTTAAGTAGTGAAAGTACTTGGAACAGCTTTGACCAAATCTGAAAGGATTATATTTTTGCAAAAGTTAAAAACTGATGCTAAATTATTTTCTTCCATCAATGATTGCATTGGAAATGTAGGTCCTGGGTCTGCAGTTGTTGGGAGCAGGCTAGGAAGCAGACCTATTTCAGCATCTCCATCTTTCAGCTCAAGCATAGTGACATATAAAGGGACAGCGAAAACATTTAGCTTGATTGAGATGGAAAGAGCTACACAAAGATTTGACAACTCCAGAATTATTGGCGAGGGTGGTTTTGGACGTGTTTATGAAGGTATTCTTGAGGATGGAGAACGGGTTGCTGTCAAAATTCTTAAGAGGGACGACCAGCAAGTTACACGGGAATTTTTAGCTGAGCTTGAGATGCTTAGCCGATTGCATCACAGAAACCTGGTTAAGTTGATAGGTATATGCACAGAAGAACATATCCGGTGTCTTGTGTATGAGCTTGTTCCAAATGGTAGTGTGGAATCTCACTTGCACGGTAATATTTTGTTCTCTTTTTTTTTCCTCTGAACAGTTTCTAAGGCATCATTTGTTACTTTATCGTGTCTATTTTGCTTGGAGAGATGCATCAAACCAGTCAAGCACTTTGTTGACAAGAAATTCATAATTCTGCCCTGTAGATAATACAGCTGTTGTCGCTTATAACAAAGTCACACATGTGAACACTGTGCACTAAGACATGAAATGTATTGTGCACTAATCTCCTGTTACATTATGTTTTTTTAAGGGAATCCCATTACATAATGTTTCTTAAGGGAATTCCTTTCCATCATGTTGACAAATACAAACTTGCATTTTATAAAATTTTGACATGTTTCATGGATTCATAGTACATCCATATTCTATTCTCCTTAATAGGTGACTTTTTTGGCCAGACATAAGTATTTTGGCCGGTCCGTAATAGCTAACTAGAATAATATGGTTCTTTTTTTTAAAATTCCAAGCAGGATCAGATAAGGGAACTGCTCCACTTGATTGGGATGCTAGGCTTAAAATTGCACTTGGTGCTGCACGTGCTCTTGCTTATTTGCATGAAGATTCTAGTCCCCGTGTCATACACCGTGACTTCAAGTCAAGTAACATCTTATTGGAACATGACTTCACCCCCAAGGTGTCAGACTTTGGCCTAGCAAGAACAGCCATAGGTGAGGGGAATGAGCATATTTCAACTCGTGTTATGGGAACTTTCGGGTAAGTTTTGATCTGAAATTATTATCTTACTACCTGTAGTTGGTTAACATCCTCACCTTAAAAAGATTATGAACTCTTTTTAGGTATGTTGCTCCTGAATACGCAATGACTGGGCATCTTCTAGTAAAGAGTGATGTCTACAGCTATGGTGTCGTCCTCCTTGAGCTTCTTACCGGAAGGAAACCGGTGGATATTTTGAGACCTCCAGGGCAAGAAAATTTAGTTGCATGGGCTTGTCCTTTTCTTACTAGCAGAGATGGCTTGGAAACAATAATTGATCCATCACTTGGAAATAGCATCCTATTCGATAGCATTGCAAAAGTAGCAGCTATTGCTTCTATGTGCGTGCAGCCTGAGGTGGATCAGCGCCCATTTATGGGTGAAGTTGTTCAAGCTTTGAAGTTGGTATGCGATGAAGGCAGCGAGTTCAATGAATCAGGAAGTTTCAGCCAAGATTTACATATTCAGGATTCTGGGATTATAAGTAGAGCAAGCCTGGATGTGGACGTAGAACCTGTTGTATCTGCTGAGCTGTTCAATGCATCAGCACATTATGACACTCTTGATGCATCTGGTTCTTTTCGACGATATTCAAGTTCAGGTCCTCTTAGGGTAGGTAGAACCGGGCACAATAGGGAGAGGGGTTTATCAACTGGTAGCTCAAGCGAGCACTGTGGTACACAAAGATTCAGGATAGATTCAGAGTAGTCAGCTTGCAGGCTTCTTTTGACGATGTGGGGCTGTGTTCATTGGCTTCTTTTCGCAAGCCACATTTCATATTCATTGTGAATATCTGTGAAGAGCACTGAGCAATATCACCAGCTTCTGCCGGGACAAGGACCAGTTTTCGAAGAGCACTGAGCAAGACTGCAAGAGTACCAACATCTCGTCCCGTCCCGTCTCTGTTTATACAGTTCTAGAGATCTATAAAGCCGGTTCCTTTTTTTTAGTGGAAAGTAAAGCCGGTTCATCAACTGCGGTTCATCAACTGTAAATGTTCATGTACCTTCCCAAGTGTAGCCATTCCTTTCGCATGGAAGGTAAGTGAAATATCAGATGAAATGAAGGGTATTTTTGCCTGTCATCCTTTCATCCGGTTCAATGAAATGGAGTCTTGCATGATTTACTGCATTTTATTGATTTGTGGTACCAAACAGATAGAAACGTATACCAGTTGTAAATCTGCGAATAAATAGCCAAACTTGCATAAGTAGGCCTTGTTTGACACTTAGAAACTTTAGCGAACAACTATATTCTTGTAGGGGTTAAATAATAAAAGGGAAAATTGAAACCATGCCATTATAATTTTACAAAATTTAAGATATGTCATTCTGACCAACATGTCATTGACTCATATGGGTCCTACATGTCATTGAGATACCGATGATATATCTTAAACTTTGCAAAATTATAATGGCATGGTTCCAAATTACCATAAATAAAATTGTTGTGCGATAAACAGCTAAGGCAACCAGTGGATAAACTTAAATAACATTCCTGAACTATTCACTTGGATGAACTAGCGAGTCAACTTGGCATAATCATTTCCTCATTGACAACTTATCCTACCACAGGAGGCCGGGATATATTAGTAGCCTTCCTCAACAAGTACGTGTGCCCCCCACACCTGGCTGGAGTAAGGGGATACACTATAAATTGCTAGGATTGCATCAGGTTACATCAGGTCATGATACTTTGTCGGCCATCTCCCAGATGGGGAAAAAAATCAATATTCATCCATCCAATGCTGAATACAACACCTTACTGGAACAAACCACACTAAAAAAAATAGTGGTGGTGGCAGGAGGCAAGTATTTCATCAAGTAGATGCATTGCCCTACGTGGTTACATCCAAACTGTAGGGTTTCCAGCACTAAATCATTTCACATGATAAAAAAAAAACTGGCAATCATCAGAGAACATGAACAAAAAATAAAGATTGCAGTGGGCAAATATGAACTGCAAAAGACTAACAAGCAAATCAAACCGATTAACCGATAAACAAAGGTGAGAAAGAACTACGACAGCTAGGGAATGTATACATGTCTTGCGAGTTTTAGGTTGCTGAAGGAGCTTCCTTTTCCTCAGCTACAGCTGGAGCATCTTGTTCTTCTGCTGTAACTACAGAATCTTCCTTTGCTTTGTCTAGACCCACAGCTACCGAGAGCCAATCTGAAGCAGGTGCTCCAGTTTCAGGAGCCACATTTCCGTGTATATTCAGAGGAGTGACAGATATCTGTAGGTTGTAAAGAGAGGTATACGGTTAGCCACTTTACACTTATACATGCATGTGCACACACAGAGCAAGGGAAGGAGGGCTCACAAATCCATTCTCCAAAGCTCTCAAATCGATATCCTCGTCTAAGCATTCATGCTGCTTTTCAGTGAACTGCATTCAACATAATCAGAGAAGAAAACAGCGCTCAGTAACATGTTCATATCTACAAAAACATCAACGCTAAAAACATCTGTAGGCTATTCACAATCTCCATATGAGCATATTGGCCTAATTTGGTACTGTCTTAAAGTTCATATGTTCTATACATGGTCGGACAAGTCAAATAATCTTTGGCTATAACACTCTGGAAGATATATTTACCTCAGCACGGAAAAGCTTCTTCACTACTTCTCGAGCCTCTGCTTTCCCTGTAGATGCAACAGACTCAACCTCGACAATCTTCCGCTGAGCATTAATTCTGCGTGCAGCCCCCTGTAGATGAAAACCACAACAAATTTGAGGATGTGCTAACAAGGACACGTCAAATTTCTCTGAAACAAAAGCATGGCTTCATACTGCTGCAGATGCATCCTTCCCAAGTTGTGCGAGCTGAATACCAAGGCTTTGGTGCATGCCCATGAAGTGAGTAGCAGGTGTAGGTCTGCTTGTGGACACACCTTCCCAACTTTGGGCAGGACGATATATGCTTTGCTTAGTCAGCTTGAAACCCTGATATCAGATATCAGGAGAGAGATGCATTAAAGAAAGGCTATTACATTAAAAAAAACTAAACGAGCAGTAGATCTTTTTATCCATCAGTCATCACAAAGAATGCAAACTAACACAAGATAAAACAAAGTGGGATGGCTTCGCCAGTTTCATGATCTAAATTTCAAATAATTAACTGTTGCTCATCCAATTAATAGTGTTGATCTCCTGTACAGATATTTGCATGGGCATACAATCTGCATATACTATATAACTTTCCCAACAACTAGTACACACCTGATAAATAAGGCTAATGGATATTTTTGCATTTGTGGGCAAGCCAGTAAGGTAACTAGTACCAGGACGACTAAGACAGTAAGCATTCTGTACAGATCAGAAATCATGGACTCACGATGCAGAAAAATAGCGAAGAACCCATGACCATTTTGAAGCCAAGGAAATATGAATGACATGTTTCAGCATATTTGGAAGATACGAAAGCTTCATTGTACTAATTCTTAGCAATTCAATCATCGGTGAGGTGCAGGCAGCTGCCATGAGATTCCTGAACACTTTCAAAACCTTAACTCCAATAACAAAGGAAACAGCTTATGTTCTGTTTTGAATAATGTAGAATCTTGTTTCTTTGCCCTCAAGGCTAGCCTCTCAAGGAAATATGTATTGCTCTAGTCCATAGTATTATAGCAACAGCACGGTCATGTGCTACTGTACGTTTATAAGCCAATGTTGGAGAAGACAAGGAGTTGGTTTACTTCTATAGCTATGGAAATTTTGGCCTATGGTGCTAGTTTTGGCCCTAAACTGGAGTTCAAGATTCAGAATTCAGTTATTAGCAGAATAACCTTATTTGTAGTTGGTGAGCTTGGAACCCCAATGTTCAGTAAGCAGCCTCTGAGGAAGGTTCCTTTCTCAACGCCTTCCAAGGCAGCGTGTATCAATGGTAGGCAAACCTCAGCAGCATCCTTGAAATCACTATCTTTGCTTTCATCCTTCTTCCTACTTGCACATATCCAGCACAAATTGTTACCAAATGTGATTGCATAAACCAATTTATCTAATTATGAAACATATTTGAAATACTAATATCACACCATTAAGGCACACCCACCAATTCAATGATATTGCAATTGAAGGAACATCATACAGTAAGGCCTCCCTTGCAGCAGCAATGGCAGAAGAATGAAACCTACACAATTTTGCAGTAAATTAAAGAACAGGATAGAAATCAGACAATGAATTGGGCATTTCTGAAAGAATCATACATCTCATATCCACAGTTCGCCCCTGCATTGATCCCACTGATCACCTATAAACGAAACGAAAACATCCTCAATGATCACAAGGTTAGGCGATCAAGTTCTTACACGCAGATAGCAAACACAATACTAACCAAAGCAGGCGCCGACCAAGAGAACAGCCTCCCAGATAATGCCAAAGAGACGCAATCCACCGGTGTCCCTACAATAACAATAATCGCAATGAGATAGAAACACCAACTCTCACTGTATACCAGCAACAGTGCGACCCAAATGGATCGAGGAAAGGATGTAGAACACTCACCTGATATCTCGAAAGCTTTCGCCCCTTTGAAATCCACCGATGTTGCTGTAATGGTCTCGCGGATGGTAATGGAATAGCCGCAAGCAGGCTTGTCCCTTCACATCATCATCAAGAAAACAATACAGATTATTTACAGCTGGGACCAATGGATTAGTTGGTTGGTAGAATTCGCAACAAATCCAGACAAAACAAGGTATTTTCCCGAGGTCAAAGAGAATATCGTAAGGAGGAATCGAGGATTGGGGGGCGCATACGATTCGGGCGCGCATACGTGGACGTCGCATCGGCCGCCGGCGACGAGGGA
The DNA here is from genome assembly GCF_034140825.1 of Oryza sativa Japonica Group. Taxonomy (NCBI): domain Eukaryota; kingdom Viridiplantae; phylum Streptophyta; class Magnoliopsida; order Poales; family Poaceae; genus Oryza; species Oryza sativa. Next base: position 30,067,799 of record NC_089035.1, on the reverse strand, counting down.
GTCGACGAGGGCCGCGAGACCCGGCGCCCGGATCCCGCCGGCGCAGGTCAGGAGTACGGCCGGCTTCGCGGGACCTTCATCGGCCACGGGAGCAGCGCCGGAGGACTCCGCCGCCTCCGGTGCCGGGGCCTCGGCGCCGGCCTCCTCCGCGGCCGGCGGCGGCGGCCGGCGCGCCGCGAGGACGGACTGCAGGTTGGACACGAGCGCGGACGGGAGCGGATTGGGCCTCGGCGCGTCGTCGCCGGAGCTCGCGGCCATCGGGCTTCCCTTCGCTTCGCCTCGCCGGAGAGGTGTTTGGGCGTGGAGGAGAGAGAGAGAGAGAGAGAGAGATGTACGGACGAATGAAGGGAAGAGAGAGAGGAGGGGTTGGAACGCGAGGGGGGAAGAGAGAGAGAGAGAGAGAGAGAGAGAGAGGAAATGGACTGAAATGGGCTGGGCGCGCCATCGCATAGTTAATGGATTTCTAGACCGGGGCCCGCTTTACGTGTAGAGGGAGGCAGGTCTCTGTTTTGACCTGCACAGATACGTGGGAAAGCGTTATCTACTCGACGACTACTCCCAACTTGCCTCAGCAAAGCGTGGCAAGAATCCGTGATTCTCCCGTTCCGATACCAAATCCACTATCATCAACCAAAATAATAGTTTTACTGGTATTATTGTGACCAACATGCGGGCATGAACACGGAACTCTGTGGCTAGTATGGGGTGGAATCTTTTCTTAACATGGATTACAAAATTTTACATATTTTTTTACCAACAATGGTACAGCCTATTCTAAATGAAAAAAACAAATACACCAAAAATAGTAAATCTAGAGATAAAATACTCCATCTGTTCTAAAATATAGGAACTTTTAGCTGGTTGGGACATATCCTAGTACTACGAATCTGGACAGGAGTAGATATGTCCCATCCACCCAAAGTTGCTATATTTTGAGACGGAGGGAGTAGTTGTAAAATCTAATTTTGATGCAGTAACTGAGTGTAGCTATAAGTTAGGTATAAAGGAATGTAAATCTTGATGTATGATCCAATGAAAAAAAACTGAAAGATAGAAGTCCAAAAAACTTTTGTTCGTGAAATATCAAAACTGCTTAATAATCAGATGATATGAAAGTGAAACGTTGCTGTGTTGAAGATGCAGGCCAATGTAGTGGGAGAGGTACTCGTTGTAGTACAACGTTAGTACGTAACTACGCTCGTACGGTGCAGGATCAGCCGGATCCTCCCTTGACCACGTCCATCTAAGCGAGTGGGCCAACCCGCGGGCGTAAACGCTTTAGGGTTCGCCCGTCCAGATTAATTCCCGTTGTACCACCAAGCACGAGGACAAACGCAAGACGAGCTCGCTCGGTCGCTCCCCTCGCCCCTCGACACCCACCACACCACGACGACTCCTCGTCGTGCGAGGTGCGCACGTTGCACGTACGTAGCCGGGCGGGAGACGCGCGCGCGCGCGGACGCACGGTTGCTGCGACCCACCCAGGCAACAGTCGTCGTGGGAGCGCGGCGCTAGCTCACTACCCCTGCCACCCCCATGTGCCTCCGTCTCAGAACTCATGTGAGAAGCCGTAGCCAGCCAGTGCGGCGGTCGGTTCCAAACTTCCAATGCCTCGCCGAGCGATAGATCGGCAGATCGCCCCGCGGGGGTGGGTGCCGTGGTGGACTGGTGGTGGGGGCGGGCCGGCCTATCTCCTCGTCGGATCCACCCGCCCGCGCCGTGCGGAAAGGCTAATTTTAGCCTGCGGCTGGTTGGCTGGATCGGTCGGTGACCGGGGTGGCCGCGCCCGCGCGCTTGGGTTGGGACTTTTTGGGAGTCCTCGTGCCAAGGCAAACAAACGTTGGTGGACCATCAACGGGACACGTGCTGTGGCGACCCGATGGAGGCGAGCGTTGCGTCGTTTTCTCTTCGTAATTGCGTGCGAATTTATTTGCGGAGCCCCCGAGCCTCTGCCACAGGCCACAGTGGAACCGTACGTATGCACCATATGTTAATCATTCAGGATTTCAGATGCATGACTGCATGAGGGCTCTCTCATTAACGAGTAAGGAGAGAGATCTGGAGATCTGGTGCTGACAATCATTCGTTTCTACTATACTGTGTAGCCCCCGTGCCGTAGATGGTTGCTGGTAGTTTGCAGATCACCCAACGAATAAAATAACTTTTTTTTTCTGGCAGGCTAGGAACAAGGAACACTGGCGATCTGTTTATGTGACTAACTTTGCCAAACCAAATTTTAGGTAAACTGGGCACATAACCACACGTTAATCAAGCTCATGTGAAATTGACAGTTGATATTTGAGATTATATACTAATCCCTCTGTCCCATTTCAAGTACAACTATAAATTTCCGTGTCCAACTTTAATCATTCATCTTATTTAAAAAACTTTTATAATTAATATTTTTATTATTATGAGATGATAAAATATGAATAGTATTTTATATGCGACTTATGTTTTTAATTTTTTAAAAAAATTAAATAAGATGAACGGTCAAAGTTGTACACGGAAAATTATCTCTGTATTTTAAATGGGATGGAAGGAGTAGATAAAATTGGTATGGCAACTCACGATTATAATAACGAATCAAACGACATCCTAGAAAGTTCTGGCATATAAGATTTGACCTGGTAAGTTAAGACTATGAATCAAAGTATTTTTGTATCCGGCCAATAACACGTATTATGAGCTTGGAAGCCAACCTACTATTCCCTCCATTTCATTTCAAATTATGAGTTGTTTTAATCTTAGTGTCAAACTGCTTCAATTTTATCAAAATTTATAGAAAATGTAGTAATATTTTCAACGCAAGACAAATATATTATGAAAATATACTCAATTATAAATTCAATGAAACTAATTTGGTATTATAAATATTACTATATTTATCTATAAACTTAGTTAAATGATTTATAATCTGAAACGGAGGGATTAGCTACAACTTGTGAAGTTTTAATTCTCCTATATTTTTCTTCTAAGATTTTTTATTTTAAACGTACGGTTGCTGAGTCGATCTCCATTTTTCCTCCACTTCCTTAGTTATGCCACTTGTTTAATGAACTAATTTATTTGACTTTGTAATATCCTTTTGTCTGTTCAAGTTGACGTGGCTAGCAGCCTAGCACATTGCTGTACCTACTACTCCTATGTTGTTATGAAATTCAATATGCATTGATTACATCGATGACATTCCAACACACAAGGGGCGCAATCGAATTACCACATCCGTACGTTTGTGACGACTTAGTATTTGTTTGTCACTCGATACGGGCATGGTGATAAATTATCACTCGATACATATTTGTTTGTCATGACTTAAATATACACAATCATATAATTCTCTCGGCCGGTACTCCTACAAGATTAATCAGTTTGCTGGACGCTATTATTAGGCATTTCCATGATTAACCAATCGTTGCCACCTTTTCAGGCCTACCCACAAATTATTTAAGCTATATGTAGCTTACGCACAAAACACCTGTCATCCACATACGCCACCTTAATTTAGCACGCACCAGAGAAACTAAACCGTTCACTAACTAAACACGACTAGCTAGCTAGCGAACGAAACAAAACACCAGGCATTTATACGTTACGTTGCATCTTGAGCAAGCCGCACTTGCATAGCCTTGGGCCAAATTAATTAACCGGCAGCACGTTGCCCGGCCGGTTGATCGATCACCACCAGCAAGCTAGAGATGGCGAGACGGGCTGCATCGGTGGCGCTGGCGTGCGCGGTGGTGGCGGCCGCGATGGTGCTCCCGGAGGCGGAGGCGGGGCAGAACTGCATCTGCGAGTGCGTGAAGCTGTGCATGCGGACGCGGATCCCGAGCATCGAGGCGCAGTGCTCGGGCAAGTGCAGGGAGACGGCGTGCGTGCGGAGCTGCGAGGAGGCGTGCGCGCGCAAGGGCTTCCCCGCCCTGCCCGGCGAGGGCATCGGCGCCTGCGAGCTGGAGCCGCTCACCCCCGACGAGGCGCACATGCTGCACTGATCATCGAGTCACCAACCAATCGATGGCAAGCCTCACCGCCGTTTCCGTCTCTGTCTCTGTCGCTGTGTATGTTTCTGTCTCCGCCTCTTCTGCGCTGTTGTATACTTGTATATGTGTACTACATCTACCACACCGGTCAAAGTGACATTCCATCCTGGCTCATGTGTCGCGCTACATACGATACGGTGCGTAAGCGTAACATACGTTTGATTATTGTCAGTTTTGCTTGCTATGGTCGCGGTTGCGCACTGACGGGATCGACCACATCTCTGACTCTGAGGCCCAGCTAACATGTTTCCTGGGCCCGTCTTAGGAAGTCGATGCAACGAGGCTTTTAGCCCAAATAATAGTGGACATCCCTTCTGCTGCCTTTCAGGTTTCAGCCCAAATAGAACCGTGGGCTGCCAGCGGCGCTCGTGGGTCTACGCATGTCGGTCCGTTGCGCCGCAGCAGAGGTTGCTGCCTTGCCTGCCACTGTCATGTAAGCAAATTTTTTTTGCCGTTTCCTTATCTTATTTCGTTCATGTGTCCGTTTATCTTTTTTTTTTTGCGCAATTAACGAGTCCGTGATCGACTTTGTTGGCTTGCTGCTATCTGAAGCTCTGAACCTGTTGAGCTCGTGGCACGCCATTCGCTTAGTCCACATCAAAGACATTTGTACACTGTAGTGCACCCTTGTCCTTTACCTACGGAAAATACTAATACATGCATCTTCGCTCGTTAGCGAAAAGGATATGCTTGTCTTTCTAGGAAATGATCTCTTCAAGACAACAAATCCATGTTATTCTAGAAATGAGGGCAATGATGAGGAGCAAATTGCATTGGTTGTTTCTGTTCCAGTCCATATATATACACGCTCAATTAGTAAGAGCTAGCCAAAACTGGCATATATACTGACATTGAATAGGTTTTTGCTTAAATTTTTCTAGCAGATTTTGTTCAGATGATGTTCGCAGTTAGATATCGCTCGTTGGGTACTTTTTAATGAGATAGTACGAGTCCCCGACGGGGGAAAAATCTAAGGCCTCTTTGATTCAAAGGAAATTTATAGGAATTTTAAAGGATTTTATTTCTATAGAATTTTTTCCTATATAGACCTTTGAATCAAAGGAATGAATCCTATATAATCCCATGAAATTTCTATGGAATACCTCTTTCCATGTAAGTTTTAGAGGAAATTTAGCATGAGGTTCTACCTCATGTTAAGAATCTTTTGAGTCTTTATCCCTCTTTAAATTTCTGTGTTTTTTCTATGGCTCAATCAAACGGTCATTCCTATATTTTTCCTGTATTTTACAATCCTCTGTTTTATACTTGTATTCTTGTCAGAATCCTATGTTTTTCCTATTTCTCTGTTTTTTTATTCCTATGATTCAAAGGGGCCCTTAAAGCTCATTTGGCACGCATGATTCTCAAAATAGATGAAAAAAAACGCTGGATTGAAGCGTCTTAATACATCAAAACCTATGGTTTGAAAAAAACGTAGGAGAAATGAGCCTAGGAAAATAAGAGAGTCAGAACTGATCAGAAGAGATAGATTGACACAAGGATTTTAGAGGCTAAACCTCACGTCAAAATCACTAGTTTCGAACTAATCTAAAGAAATTTCATATAATCTTTTAATAGTTATTGATTTGATCCAAAAGACTAGTGTAGGGTTTGTTCATTTTGGAGAAAAAGAAAAGGATTTATTTTTTTAAGCATTCGGTTTTAAAAAAGAAGTATAGGAAATTTTCCTTTCCTATAAGTTGTAGAGAGAAAACATAAAAGAATATCATGCATCCACTTAAATCTCTTAAAAAAATTCATGTGAATTGACGTGTGCATGTCTTTCTATTCCTTGAATTTTTGGTTGAAATTTCTCCAAACTGAACAAACATGTGATTGGAAAGTTTTTATTAGAATTAAATTCCTAAGAGCAGGTACAATAACAGACTATAAGACAGCTATAAATATATTTTAAAGAGATAAAGAAAGAGAGAATAGCAGCGGGCTATAGATCGGTAGCCAGCTGCAGCACGGACTCCAAGACGTAATGTGTGTTTGACAGGTGGGACCAGGTATTAATAGTACAGTAAACAACTATTGTATGAATTATTCCCTCCATATTTTAATGTATGACGCCGTTGACTTTTTAACAAACGTTTGACCATTCGTTTTATTCAAAATTTTTGTGCAAATATAAAAATATTTATATCATGCTTAAAGAACATTTGATGATGAATCAAGGCACAATAAAATAAATAATAATTATATATATTTTTGAATAAGATGAATGGTCAAACATTAAATAAAAAGTCAACGGCGTCATACATTAAAATACGGAGATAGTAGCTAGTACATTAGCTATAGATAATTTAGAGATAGTAGCGGGCTATACTATTAAACTTGCTGAAAGGAAAAAAAACGTTTGTTCTAAAGAAGCTTCGAAGGCTCAAACTTCACGAGCCAAGCTGAAACGACTACGAGCATCCACCCTCGTTGTAGTTACGGGCCCGGGACTTCCGTTCTTACGAGGAAATACTTAAAAAATAACATATACTTCCCTCTGACTGTAATAAACTTTTGGAGCATAGTTTTGTGTTCTTCTTTTTTTTTTTTTACTTCAAAGAGGGAATTTTATTGATTACGGAAAAGAGGATTACATTCTTGGTCTATCAAGTCTATGACACTACTAGAAAAAACATTTTTCCCAACGTAGGGGTCTTATTTTCGCAGGCGGACATGACACTTAGAGCCAAATGACCGCCTACAAAAATATAAATCGGGGTGAAATTTGATGTCCGCCCGCGAAAATATCGCAGGCGGACCACTTAAGTGGCGCCTGTGAAAATGATTTTCGCAGGCGGACCACATGAGGTGCGCCTGCGAAAATTAGCATGGTATATATATGTGACAGATGGGCTGAAATTTTTCTAAGTCCTTTCCTCTCCCCTCACTCTCCTCTCCTCTCCCCTCTCCTCCCCTTCACATCTCCTCTCCCCTCACTCTCCCACCGGCAGAAGGGGCGGACAGCACGGGGCGGCTAGCGTAGGGCGGGCGGCGACTCCCCTCCCTCCCTTCCTCCCCTCCAGATCTGGCCGAAGGGGGGGGAGGGGGAAGGCCGGTGGCCGGGCGCGAGGCGTTGGCGGCGTGTGCTCCCGGCGGCGGCGGCGGCGGGCGCGTCCCTCCCTCCCGCGGCAGAGGGCGGCAGCAGCGAGGAGGGTCGAGGCGGCGCGTCTCCCAGCCCCTCCCTCCTAGATCTGGCCGGAGGGGGCAGGGGGAGAGCGGTGGCCGGTGGCTCCTGGCCCCTCCCTCCCAGATCTGGCTGGAGGGGGGTGGGGGGAGCACGGCGGCGGGCTGTGGCGGCGAGGAGGGTCGAGGCGGCGCAGCCACGGCGGCGCGGGGGGTTGAGGCGGCAGCGGCGGCGCGGACGACGGTGCGGCGCGGACATGCAGTGGCGGCGACGGACAACGGCTGGGCGGCGGCCGTGATTTTTTTGAATGTTTTTATTTGCTTTCTTTGCTACAATTGATTCGGTGATTTTGGATGAATTGAATGGATTGGATGGGGATGAAGTGGATGAATTGGATGGGGAATGGATTGGGAACGGGAAGCGACCACCGTCCGGCAGTGGCTGCCCATTTTTTTTAGCGCTCAAAGCTATTTTCGCAGGCGGACCTGTTGCCCGCCTGCGAAAATCAACTATTTCCGCTGGCGTTGAGGTGCAGGCGGACGGCTTGTCCGCCTGCGAAAATATGATTTGGCCGCCTAGGAAAAGCCTTTTTCTAGTAGTGAGATTCTTGCGGGAGCACACAACTTCCACTCCTCACACGATCTACCTCATAGCCATTTGAGCTAGAGCATGAGCAATCCTATTTGCTTCCCTCTTGATCTTGTAAACCTGCACACTTTGTGTTCTGCTAATGCTTCTAAGGTAATATTGGAACAGCATTTCGGTCGCTGCACCTAATTAATTATCCCTATGTGTACATTCATATGTTGGAAATACATACTTTTACTCTATTTATCAATAAGAATAGCGCTATCTATGCACATTAGGAAGCACATATACATATATAGTATAGTAAATCAGAAGTTCAACTGCAACTGATACCTCACCCATTATATACGTACTTAATTACCACTTACCAGTCCTACACATTTATATGAAAAATATAAAAATGTATCTACATGTAACTTATGTGAAACATATATACCCTAAGATACATGTTATTTTATAAATTAAGATCTATATATATATTTGAAACTTAATTAAGACGAGAACGAGTTTATAAACCCGTGTGTTACGCAAGCACCGACCAGAATACCCCCGAACATGCATGCATAATTGCATATTCAGGGAATCCAGTGAGGTTGCATGGCGGTGTTCGCCGAGAAGCTGTCGACGGATGAAGCACTGGCCGCCGACGTCGTCGACGACCCCAGGATGGCGTCCATGAAGTCCATCACCGGACCCATGGCCGGATCGGCCAAGAAAGCGCCGCCGCCGCCGCCCTTCTGTTCGACAAACGCCGGGAGGCAACTCCGGGCCACGACGCCCTCTGGAGCCAAGAGATGATCACTTGGCTTGCACTGACCCCCGACGATGCCAGCGGCGCCGTTCTCCAGCTGGTACGCCTCCGCTGCTCGGCACAGCCTGATGAACTCCCCGTCGACGGCGGCGGCGTACTGAAGGTCGCCGCCGCCGCAGCCGTGGACGCCGTGGCCGGGGAGAAAGATTGGCTGGTGGGAGCTGAAGCTGGCCCATGCCGCGGAGTTGTACACGGAAGACGGCGGCGATTGAGTGACACCGTGAGCTGCATTCTCCACCGCGTTCAGTGACGCAGCTGCGATGCTCTGTCCTGCTCCGTCCAGAATGTTGTAGTACAAATCTAGATCAATGCAACAAACATCGAGTCGATCAGTAATTATTCAGTATTCAGTACACTATTACATGTTTGTCGTGAGTAAATTATATTCGTACTGATCCATGTGTAAACTAACAAGAACGAAAGGTATGAAAATTCATATGAGAAGCAGCATTTTTTCAGAAAGAAGTGAAAAATGTAGCACAGGTTTTACCTGCAGAGGAAGGGTGCAGACTACCCACGGCCTGGGAGATGAGCTTCTTCTTGATGGTGGAGTTCCAGAAGTTCTTGACCTCATTGTCTGTTCTACCAGGTAGGTGCTTGGCAATCTGAGCCCACCTGCATGCAATGCAGTGAATCACAGTGACACAGCATATGTTAGCCAGCTCAAATCTCGATCGATTGCCACATTTGCGCCCCGTCCTTTGTCTCAGATCAAGTTAATGCGATTGTGCATTACTCAAATATAGGCCAAAGCGTGCAAAGATAAGTAACTGTCACACTGTCATACATGGGACGTTACAGCCTCATCACATGATGCAGTTAGCAGCAACGCAGAGATGATTTGCAGGTAGAGACTGACCGACCAAGGATTACCTGTTGCCCAGCACCCTGTGGAGCTCAATGATGAGGGACTCCTCCTGCTGCGAGAAGCTTCCCCTCTTCAGGTCAGGCCTCAGGTAGTTGATCCACCTCAGCCTGCAGCTCTTGCCACATCTCTGCAACCCTGCATGCCATCAACAATACATGGATAACACGTTCACCGATCGATGCCATAAACCCAAGTAAACTGACTGAACTGAACTACTAAGCTAGTCTGAAGAAACTCTGAACTGAAACTCTGAACTTTGATCTGCGACTGAAAAAACTATGTAAACGTAATAAAGCACTTACCGGCTAGCCTGGGGACGGAGCTCCAGCAGCCATGGCCGTGCGTGGAGATGTACTTGACGAGCTTCTCGTCTTCCTCTGGTGACCACAGGCCCCTCCTGACCTTCTGCTTGTTGCAGCAGGAGTGGTGCCCCATCTCCCTTGACCTCTCACTCTCTCGCTGTACTCCGTGTAGGCTAGGCTCTTGATATCCTCTTCTTCACACTGCCGGCAGTAGTAATACCGGCCAGAACTACTCGAGCTTTTCAGTAGTTACATGGTTATTATAAAGAAGAGAGGAGAGGAAGAGAGAGAGCAAATGAGCAAATACGCCAACTGCATGCATGCCATTCCGCTACATCTAAGGGCAGGCAGATCAAAAGCAAGGAGAAGAAAAGCTGGGCCTGAAACTGTGCATGCAGTTGAGTCGATCGTCCTAGCTAGCCAGGACCCTAGCTAACCTAGACGTGTGAGCTCCATGTTACGTAGGTTACTTCAAAAGTGAGTGGCTCAAGCCAAGTGAGGGGTACTGGAGTGATGAGGGTGAATGGAGGAGGGCATTTTGGTAACTTAAGGCCCCACTGTGAGAGGAAGACTTGTGCCATGGAATTGAGCTCCTATGCCTGGTTAGTTTTGGGAACTCCTGTACTGTGGTGTAAGTGTGTGATGCCTGAGTTGGGTGTGTGTGTTTGCAAGCGTAAATTTTCACCGCTCTATCAGTACGGCCATAACTGCTATAGTCTGCTAGTAGCTTTCTTCAAACTACTAACATGGCAGCAGCTACCATTTAGACTAGTATCAATTCGTCTGTGTACATCTAATGGTCCAAATATGTTCACTCTGATCTATCATCTATATTTGTACGAGAGCCCAAATTGCATGTGTATACGTTTTGTATTAGCATGCACGCAGGTAAAAACAGGCATTACCTAGTGACTATATAGCACTAAATAAAGCAATGCACGTAGTGCCATTCATTCACCTTTGACAATTAAACGATCAAGAGCTGCGATTCTCTTGTCTATACGCCCTGCCAGAGAGAAAGACAAGGGATCAGGATCAACTGCAACAGAAACAGAAGATCTCTGGCTCTCTGTACGTATGTGCATGTCTTCTTAGGTAGCTTGCCCGAAAAGATTGCAGTTGTAATTAAGCCGAGTAGGTGGCGATCCGTATTTGCCAGCGCTCTCGATCGGCAAAGTATTCGTTCTAGGTAAATTAAGGACCGATCCTAAGCATGTATAGCTAGGTTTATCGATCTGAAGAAACCTGTAATGTGTGTGCACTCTGAATGATTCATGTTTGCAGACACAATTTTTTAGCTGATGCACTAACTACACTATGGGTTTATTTGATAGAGTTTCAACTCATAAATTTAGCTCTAGTAGTTGAATCTAGAGTAAAGTTGTAAAACAGCCTAATTAAACCCAGCTCCGCTCTCATTTTAGGTAGAGCTAAAACTGTTTGGCCGGATGGAGTTGAAGCTAGAGCTGTGTCAAATAAACCCTATATATTTTGCAACGTTTATTTAACTCTCAAATTAGCTTCACTTCAGTTTTTGCCGTTGCAACCAGTGGTCGACACAAGCCGATGTCAAGAGGCTAAAGGCAATATTATAGGTTGTAGTACTAGTACCGTAGTACGTACTTGCTGGCGAAAGATTGACGCGAAAGAGGTGAGCGGTTTCGGACAAGAAAAATCGAGTGGGCCGGGCGGGGACGGCAGCCGTGCATATGCATATGCATGGGCCTCTTGCAGAATAGAGGAAACGCGACAACGCGTAGTAGCATTCAACCCCGTACCAACGTACATACGCGCGCGATCGCTCACAGAGTCGTCGATCACCCCGTCGTCGCACGACCACTTCCCCACTCCTCTCGATAGACTCCGGCCATGATCGAAGCGTGCACCATACGGGTGTGGTCGCTCATGCGCACGTCGCTCGTGCCATCAATGCGCCGGGGACCCGCGCTACATGTCATGGCATGTACACGTGCTCGTACTCGTACTACTAATATACTCCATATGCATGGTACATAATACATGCCACACTCAAAGGTCACAGCTTTGCTATACAATGCTATATATGCTACAAACAATCATGTTGTATATATATTGTGCGTATGTAATACGTGCGAAACGAAATGATGAGAGGATTTGCTTGTATTTACAGTTAATTATCCTTTTAATAGTAAACAAAGTAACTATAAATAACGAGATATGTTCGTCATGATTTCGTTAACATCAAAATGTGTCGGTTCAGTTCTTTTAAGGTGCGTGTTTGTGTACTATGCTTTTTTTGTTAAAAAAAAAATGTCGTCCTAGCTAGCAGCGGCATGTACACATCCTAAAGACGAGGAAGAGATGGAGGTACGCCTGTACCGGCCGGCACTTTCACGTACACCTGCATGATAGGAGAGCAAAACGGCATGCAGGTTAATTAATAAACAAGTTGCATGGCCGCCCGGTACATGACACAGGTGAGCATGCATCACCGAGCTGAGGTTAATTATATCAGGTTAATTTCCTCCTCGGTTATTGGATTGTTTGCAAATCGTTCGTACCTGCCGCGGCGCCGGCCATGCATTTGCAGCAGCTAGTGGCCGATCGATCACATAAGTCAGTCACATGTGTGCCTACTTGGTTGAATATCAGTCCAGTTCGTCCGTGCGTACCCAAAGATGGGACGATGTGATTCCCCAACCACCGCCTACTTCTACTACTACAGCATGCAGCATGCATGCCACGCCCGAGATGACTTGGTTCAGTGGCAAGCTATTAGCCCCTGCAGCCTCCTTTTCGATCTGTGTTTCTCTTTCTGTGTTTACCCCCTTTGTGTACGTGCTACGTGCTCTGTTTCATTTGACGATAAATTAAGTATTAGTCGCGAGCTACAGTAGCTGTTTTCTTCTCTCCCTCTTTGCGTTAACCATAAGCAAACAAATGGCACAGCGCTTGTACGTGAGGCATAATTTAAGCCGATCGATGAGCTTTGCTATGCGTACGTAACTAGGTATATCCGGTACGTATTCATAGTGCCCATCCATCGGATGACAAATGTCCGGTCTTCGGGAACGGCAGTACGTAGAAACTGCTCCATGGTGCAGAAAGTACAAGCAAATATAATGCAGCTCTTGCTGCACTTGTAAGCGAAGCTACGGAATACACATCCTGCTGGAGAGACAAAAAATGCAGGTATATATCTTCATGAAAGAGGCGCAGTTTCTTTTTTTTTTCTCTCCCTCTCTTCGTCTTTTCAGTTATCACTGTCCATAATTAGAAAATTGTCAGCCACGTACGTTACGTGCATGTACACAGCTGCACGTGCGATTGCGCCTCCATGGACTTTCGGAGTAGAAAGTCACCTGACGTGAACGGGTTGTCAAAAAAAAAAAAAAACCTGACGTGAACGGTGCAGAATCAATCTCCCCGCCGTACATGGAGCAGGAGAAAAGGAGCATAAATAGTTCGTTCAGAGAGCTGTTCGGTGCTATACTAGTACTGCTACTTGGAATTAGTCGTCCAAGAACGCCGAGATGGATTGGAGTCGGTGGAGTCGATACCGAAAGAGTTGCAGCAGAGATTACAAAAGTCGTGTTGACAGCGTGCACTGGCATCTCGTCAATGCTTCCATTTCATAACCTTTCCAGTTCATGGATACAATTCGAGCATGACACCTCTCTAGCTTCACCTTTTCAAACGCACAATACAGATGCGCTTAACCGGATTCGCATCCTCACCAAATCAGCCTATATAATTAACCTGCGGAACCTTTTTTTTTTCAAATAACTACTATCTCCATTACGTTTTAACTTTGATCGAAGTCAAACTCATTTAAGTTTGACTAAGTTTTTAGAAAAAATAATAATATTTTCAATCTAAGATAAATTTATTATGAAAATATATTTAATTATTGATTTAATAAAACTAATTTAATATTTTAAATACTACTATATTTGTCTATAAATTTAATTAAACTTGAAGCGGTGTGACTTCAATCAAAGTCAAAACGTTTTATAACTTAAAACGGAGACGAGACGTCTTGCATGATCCGACAGTAATCAGGAGGCAAGATGAATTTACTACCTGCCCCAACGAAGGCCGCGAACGAGTCGTTTTCCAAACCCGTCCCGTCCAAGAGAAGCGGCACGGCGACGTCGTCGGTCGCAGTCCGCCACTCGCGTCGCTTTCAACGGAGAGGGGACGAGGGATATCGCCGCGCGCTGTAGCATCCGCATGCCGTTAGCCGGCAACCCCCGGCACCGGGGAAGGAGACAAGCCGAATCCCCCTCGCGGATATCGCCGCCCACGTCGCCACGCCCGCACGCCCGCGCCCGCGCCCGCGCGCGATGGCGTCGTCGCGTTGGCTTCGGATCGGAGTCCGGATGGGCCGAAACGACTTGGGAATAGTGGAAAAGGATCGGCTTGCTCTGGGATTGCCGGAAAAGGATCGGCTTGCGGCCCGGTGCACGGCGGTGGCGATCACTTGGGCTTAGAGACGTGAGGTGCCGCGTTGCTTGAATAATCGCCCGTGTGATGGATGGGGCTTGCTTTGTCAGCTCATCTGTTTGGCTGACCTTCAATTTCTAGATTTAGCTTCAGAAGTTAAGTCTGGGGGTATAGTTATAGAGCTGTCTGAGAGTCTATTTGGCACAGCTTTAGCTCCACCTCTCCTGGAGATAGAGCTCAGCCAAACAGCTCCACCTGAAATGGGAGCGGAGTTGGGTGGAGCGCTATCACCAAATGAACTAGAGAAGTGGAGCTGGGTTTAAGCAGCTCCACAGCTCCACTCCAAACTCAACTTCTGGAGCTAAATTTAGGAGTTGAAACTCTATCAAACATGCCCCAAACCCAGCTCTACCTCTTTAGTTCATTTTGTGAGAGTGCACCACCCAGCTCCGATCCTAGTGTAGGTGGAGCTGAAACTGTTTGGTTGGGCTCCAGCTCCGGGAGAGGTGGAGCTGCAGCTGTGCCAAATAGACCTAAAATTACTGCACTGTTGAGGATAAATTTGTCTCGATTAAATCAAAACAGACATAACACTTGGTAAAGTATCGACCAAACAATAGACACTAATATTTTGTGTAATATATATCCGTGCATTGCAACGGCCAATACCATTAGAAACGGGTTGGGTTGGATTTAGCATATTATTTTTTTTTTCACCAGATGGATTTCCACCAATTTGAGCTCGACATCAAATTATATTCAGGAGGATCAATCAATTAATGTAACTAACTGTTAACAACCAAATTTGGTAATATCGGCATTGGAAAAGAAGATTAGATTGAAGCAAAGTCGGAGGCGGAGATCGAGTTCGGAAACAGAGCAGGGATCGGCTGGAGTCCAGATCGGCTACGATAAGATCGGCTGAGTCTGAGTCGGACTAGGTAAGCCGATGTAGCCGATCCTAGCAATACAACTTGATGTGTGATGTCGGGTTAGATTGAGGTGCTTCAAGGTGATTGCCGCACATGGATAGAGTCCTGAGGAGGCAATTGTATCTATTAATTAGGATGTTTTATGTAATTTCCTTAGAGATATGATTAGGCAAAAGTCTGCCGCAAAGACTTATAGTATCTTAGAGTTTGTTAGAAATGGTAGTCGTGTCCGTTATGGACATATCTTGTAATTCTCGGGTATAAATAGACCGGAGCCCTATGTAACTTTTAACACACGTTCAATACAATCTCGGCGCATCGCCCCCCTTTTACTTTAGTTTTGTTTTGACGAGTTCTTGCTTTCGAGTTGAGCTGCATCGGTTTCGATCTTCAACAAGAGGTAAAACTTGTTATGACGACTTGTGTTTTCGGGATTAGTATTTCCATCTTTATGATACTCTGATCTCGTTTATATAATTCGCCGAGCTATCATATATCTTACATAATCTTCGGCAATACCGCTATCTAATCTACAATCGGCTAACATCTGTCGGTAGAAGGCAGCCGACCAGGTTAAATAGCGACGTTGACCTAAATTATATAAGATATTTACCACTTTATGAAACTTTCAGTGGTTTGATTGTCTAGATATTGTTCTTCTTTTCATACTTAATACTGCATCAGTTAAGTTTGATCTATTAAATCGTGCTTAGAATATCAACCTCTAGCCTGCCTTCTGGTTACCGATTAGGGTAGCATCGGAGTTTCAGCCGATCTTATCTGATTTAACTATATTTGCTCTATATGCTTTATTGACATGTTAAATCTGCCCTTTATGCCAAGATATTGATGTATTTGAATATATTAGGCTTTTGCTTGATATTCTATACCTGTTTTAATATCCTGATATAAAGTAGTATCGGAGTATTAGCCGATACATGCTAGATCTATCTGATCGGCTATGCTGTAAACATATATAGTCCTGTTATTAATATATATTTCGGTCTAAGTGATTTATACTGTCTCGGCATGGCGACCGATCTATCCCAATCACTTGATTTAATTATATATCGATATAAGGAGTATATATCGTTAACATCTACAGCCGATCAAGTAGATTTAGTTCTTTCTTACTTATTCAAGATTGCCGATCAAATACACATATGACATCGGCTCAAAGATAAATGATATATCATCGGCACTTAGCCGATCAACTATCATTTATAGATTTAACCGCGATTTCTTTGCTTCTACTTCTTGTTGATTACAGGATCAAATCAACTGGCACACTAGCACACCCGAAGGCGAGCTTTGGACCTGCACTGGAGTTAAACAGATCTCCCAGGCCTCATGTTTTCTGTCAACACTAACACAGCTAGGACCTACGAGGCTACGAGTACCAATTAAAAATCCTCCAAACAGCTTATAGTTTGGATGGTAAACAATATTAATAGTTTTACACATGCTAATATACATTCGTATTAATCCAAATCCTTGGCGAGGAAGAACTAAAACCCTATGCATAAAATAACAATAGCAATAAACAGCTCTGGAGGAGTAGGTCAAGATTTATGGGAAAACCCGTATGGAATTTTGAAACCTTTTGTAGCATCCTAAAAGTTGTGGTAGCACCCTACAAATTTACAACGTTCCACATCTGGTGGATGTAATGAATGAAAATAATGAATCGGAAGAATATGTAAGCTTGTTAGTTAACACAATTACTACTTGACAAGATTGAACCTCAGAGGCTTTATACAATTGTGACTTCACAAAAGGCACTTGATAAAATCTTGAAAGAGAACCTTGCCCTGCTCCATGTTTCTTACGGATGGATAGAAACTTCAATTAGAACCATGACCTGACATTTTCTTCTCTCTGGGAGGTATCTTCAGTAAACTCTTCATCGTGTCATATGCGGTAAAACCAATAGCCACAGAGGGTACCACCTATAAAAAGAAACAATATTTTTATAAGGGTCAATCTGGCTAACTCAACACATTTATGTAAGTTGCAACTAAATAATCTCTTGTGAATACACATCATTCAACAAGTAAGGTTTTCGGCTGAAACTGAGCTGGACAAATAGCTAAAACAAGAATATTGAAGACAATCATGCAATTCAATGTTGTATAAATGAAAGGAACCAAGGAAAATTAAGTTCAAGAGGGAAAAAAAATGATCTGCAGAATTTTATACATGCCACTGGAAAGATTCATACAGTTCTGACATGTACAACTGGAATCCATATCCTCTTGTCAGTTGAGTGGCAAATGCAAAAAGTGATGCTTTTCAGTGGAATATAAACGCAAATGACTAACAAGAATCGCCTCGCTCCAGGTTAGGGTGCAGAACATTGCTCAGAATTACCATGTAACCACAAAAGTTTCAAAGCCAAAGCAAGCACAGGAATGCTATTTTTTCTTGGGGCGTAAAGGTTCAGAATTTGAGGTTCTAGGAACTATTACGAGAGCGAGTATTATTACTTGGGTCTAACCAGTAAATAGTTGGTTATCACTTGGTTCTAGCGATTCTAGCTAGCAAAATAGTTAATGTACTTAAATGTTCCAGATGATTGACCTGCCATCAGTCCTAGCATTCTTGATTATCTGACTAGTACCATTTCCAGGATATTTTGAATGCAAATAAGCACCTATGTAAAATTGAACTATGAAGGGGAAACCAATAGATTATCCACGTGATTACCTTGATGTAATTGAGGCTCAAGCCAGCAAACAATTGCCTCCATCCCTGCGTTTGTTTGATGATCATAAGACCTTGGAATGTTCCCCTTATCTGTGGCCCACCAAATTTATCGTGATATTGTTGACTCTGAACCTACAAAATGGAAGCAGACGCAAATATGATAAATAGTTGAGGAACATAGTCTTTCAGAAAAATAAAAAAGGATATGCTAGAAGAGGAAGGATTATATGAGAAAATGGAATACCTGCATCTGCCTTCTTACAACATCTAGTGGGTAAGTTAGAGTCTGCCCAAATAATCCAGCAGCAGCACCACAGGACAACTTCAATGTGACAGAATTTTTGTAATCTTCAGGTACATGTGCCTTCAGTCCTTCGTATATGTAGAATTTAAGACCAGCATAAGGAAGTATTCCCATGAGCGTTGGACCTGAACACAAATAGATAAGAGTCCTCAGCAGCAAAACTACTACAGTAATGAAGGTACTGAAAAAACTGATACTCGTCAAAAGTGAAGCAGGAATATATACATCCGACGTTTTCAGTTCAAGAGAGAGTTTTATGGTGATTGAATAGCCATTTAGACATATATGAGTCGGATATACATACCTACTCCACGATAGAGAGCTCGCACTCCACCTTCTGAATAAACACCTCGAAAAACATCCTTTATTCCTCCATATTTTGGTTGAAAGTTTGTCCTCTTCAAACCACTACTGATTTGGTCTGAACTATTGACCTTCAAGCAAAACAAAACAAGCTTAGGACATATAAATGCAAAGCAAAAGATGTACAGCACATAACAATGCAAAGCAAAAGAAGATGCACACAATACAGACAACCAAAGGGTTCTTCATTAAACTAAAGAGCAACACTACATAACACACAAAAAAAAGGCTCATCCTAATGCGTCAGGGAATTTACTCCCAAGAGGTTACTGATGGACAATTCACAGTCTAGGTAGCATTTCTCCATGGCGACATAGCGTGATATTCCTTCTGCTCAGAAGTAAACGTTGTTTTCTTGTAACTACTTCAGCCCTAAAGATATCATCGGAGTAGTTTGCTACTTTACATCAATGTATTATTACTATTTTCAGTTTTCCATATGAGCGATTGAGAAACATTATATATACAAGTGACCAAAGTTACATAAACTTGATTGCACACATATGATAGCAAGCTAGCGAGATCTTAAAAACAGGAGCAGTTATGCTGACTTTCTACTATATTAATTATACTACACTATGGCTGTCAACTGCAATGAAGTGGGAATGTGCAAGCACAGAAGTGGGCAGTGGCCTAGAATGGCAAGTAAGCAATGCTAAGTGAGGACCAAGGACCAAAGAGAACAACAATAATGAGATGTGGATTGCAATACCTGGAAGGCAAGTTTAGTCCTAGCCAGATCCAAGGGATAAGTACACAACACTGCGGTTCCTCCAGATGCTGAACCAGCTAAAAGGTCTACTAAGGGTCCTGTCCCAAGTGAGGGGCAGTTATTCAAGATCCAACACCTGTATCGTTCATACGCCATATAATGTAATGCAGCATAAGGAACAATTCTTAATACACTAGCACCATTTCCCCTGAGTAGCACAAAGACATGGTTAGTGAGCAATGTTATATACAACCAGTATCTTAGTATTGTACATGAGTTGAATTGCCACATACTTGTAAAAGCCCAAAATTCCATCATGTTGTTTTAATTTCTTCAATGATTTGAGGACGCCAAGAGAACTGAATTCATTTGTCCTAGTCTATAAAGGCAGAATCAGAAAGTAAGCACATGTTAGACATAGTGATATCTCATAATAGCATCAGGGGCAAACTAGATGTTTTAAACAGATCATATGTAGCTAGTCAACACGGTCAAGTGAAGCAGAATTTGTGAAACTTCTGGAAGTGGCATTTCTAACTATCATTGTAATGGCGTCTACAATGCTCCAAAATGCATATTAGAAATCAAAGAAATGTATGATGAGAAAAAAAGTCTGTAGGAGAGTTGTGTGGAGTATGGACTTGATTGAAGCAGAGATTTTTGAAAGCTGAGAATCTCCCTCCAGCCTATATCCCAACCCATCAAAGGATGAATTTATGGCTGCAACCATACTGAGTGGAGTAACGTGTGCTTACTAACCGATCAGGTAATGTTTATGGTAGAATTTAAATAGGTACCTAGTAGAATCTTATTTGTTGAAACTCTTTACAACTATTTTGTGGTATGGTACCCCTTTAATCGTCCTAAAACCATGACATCCATCAATCTACACGTGCAGGCACTACCTTCTTGCACATCTACATTTTCAATTAAGAAGAGACGCATCCCTCTAGTCCCGTTCTTTTATGTTTCACCGGATTATTGCTGCAGTGGTTTTATGATGCGTGAGGTAGCACACTTTTTAGTAAATTTGTCGCAAACAAATAAAAATTGTATTATCTCAGGCTACAAAAAGTTATCGTCCTATTAACAAAGTTACATCGGAGATCCTGAAGCGAACCATTCCTACAGCGGCTCGCAACCGACAATTGCCCAAAATACCTAACTACCGAACTCCAATCCAAGCGACTTCTTTTTGTTCCATGCGCCCAATCCAAGACTATAATATGATGAGCACTACAAGACGAACCTGTAGCAATATCTTGAGGCGCTCGAGCGGCGCGATGGCGGTCTTGGAGAAGGCGCCGGCGACGCCCCCGGCGATCATCTCCTTGGCGAAGACGGGCACCAGGTCGAGCACGCAGAGGTCGACCCCAGCCGCTGCCACGGCCGCCGAGCCCTGCGAGGGGGTGCCCATCCCGCCGTCGCGCTCCTCTCATCCAAATCGAGCACCCACCCGCGCGAAGAATCGCCCCCCCCCCCCCCCAAGCCACACAAGGGGGGCGGAGGACCCCCTCAAGGATCTCACCGGACGGGGGCGGCCCGTTTAGCCCTCCGGCCTCCGCCGCCGCCGCCGCCGCCGGATTTGACCGCGGCGACGACCTGCGCGGAATGGCTCGCGGTTTCTTGCGCGTATCCCCTTCCCTGCGAAGAATCGAGAAAACAATAGAGGAGAGGGGCGGTGACCGCGGTGGCGACGAGTAATATGCGGGAGAATCTTCGCGGCTTCCCCTCAAATATCATTTGGAGTCGCCAGGAACGCAGGAGCGTTGATGCGACGCAGATTGAAGCGGATGCTGACATCTTCTCGTGTTGCGCGGATGGCTTTAAGTTCAGATATACTAATACGTTCAAGATTTTTTTTCTTGATATTTATCACGTGTGCTTTATGGTTTTACGGTGCTGACTGTTTCAGAATTTTTCTGAAAGAAAATATTTGTCAAAAGTAAAAAAAAGGTACTACTGATTGATTAAGGTACGACTGATAATTCATAGAAATAGCATGGAAGTACATGGGGCTGCCTACGGCTCGGGCGCCCGATGATTTGGAAAAAAATCGGGTGCTAACGTCATGCTGACGTCAGCGTCCGATTTACGTGTAAAGCTACTTTAAACTGATTTTTCTCTTAAATTACTTATCCAAATCATGATCCGATTGCACCATTAAATTCGTTGCAATTAAATCTTCAAAAAAAGACTCCACATGGATATATTCCGACGAAAAAAAATTAGCTTATTATTGAATTATTTTTAAATGTTGCACGATGTTCCACCAGGTATATCGAAATTGTTTCAATAAGTAGATCGAAAATGTTTCACTTGTTTAAATCGGGTGTTGTTTCACCTTATATAAAAACAATGTTTCAGCAAATAGCGAAAGAATATTTTAGATCACTGCAACATTAGATCTATACATAGTAAAACATTGTGAGTACACTAGGTGAAACAATTTTCGGTGGAACAAAAAATAAACCAAATTCCCTTAATAGGGGGTTTCCAATATGTAGGTTTTTTTGTTGCAATGGAATGTTTCGTTCACTGTAATATTAGATCTACACATAGTGAAACATTTTTAGTACACTAGGTGAAACATTTTTTGTGGAACAAAAAATAAACTAAATTTCCTTAATATAGAGTTTCTAAAATATGTGGATTTTTGTTGCAAAAGAGTATTTTAATTTACTGCAATATTATATCTATAAGTAATGAACATTATAAATACATTAGGTGAAACATCTTTTATGGAGAAAAGGGAGGGAGAAGTGGGTGGGCCAACATTACGCACGTGGGGAGAGGGCGCGCGCAGGGGGAGCATTTTCGGAAGTATAGACAAGAATGACAATAATTCTATGGGTAATAATTTTATATATGTATTATTCATGATTTAAAGGTCAAAACTCTAAAATAGATGTAAGAGTCATGGGCATGAGGGTCTGTGCACCTTCTATTTTTCTCAAAGTGAACCGTATTTTCTCCTTGTCATAGAAATCGACATGCAACATGGTCCGCGTAGTGTGGGCTTACGATGAGACTAGACCACGGATCAAGCAGGCTGCCAAGTAGGGTGGATCCACACATAGTCTTCGTGGGATCATTTGAACAAGGTGTGCATGCAGGGTGCATCGTACACCTACGTATCACGTCATTTCATATTAAATATACCTGGCCTATCACAAGTCATTCCACATTAAATGTTTTTGATTAATCAGGCATATCCAACGTGCCCATACCATGCATCATTATCTATCCCCATCTTGTTAGGAGGAAATCAAGCATCCAGACTTACATGGCTCGAGATGCTGACCAAATGAAGACGCCCGGGAGCAATGAGCCCGACGACGTAACGAAAGGTGGAGTAGGAATCTATTAACTTATTAAAGAAATAAAAAAAAGAAGCATCCACGTTCGTTCTCATGGCTTAGAAATTCTCACATCAATCGAAAAAAAGAAAAAATAGAGTCTATGTAGGAATACAATTTAAAAATAGCTCAAATTCGGAATGAAAAATAAGAAATATAGGAAGAGAAGACAAGAGTCCATACCGGTATACAATAGAATTAATGGAAATTTGGAATTTAAAAAAAGAAAAATTAAAAGCAGAGGTTAGAGTCTATATAGAAATACAATTTAGAAATAAAGAAGAAACAACATTTTAAAATAAAGAATATTGGAAGAAGAATATAGAGTCCATATAAAAATACAAATTAGAAATAATAGAAATTAGGAATTAAAAAAGAAATATTGGAAGAAGAGTATAGAGTCCATATAGGAATTTAGAATTAAATAAAATATGGAATAAAAATAAAAGTAGAGTTTAGAGTACATATAGAAATACAATTTACAAATAAATAAATTAGACTTAACAAAAGGAATATTGGGACAATAGTCTATAGTCCATATAGGAATATAATTTAAAAGTAACTGAAATTCGTAATTTAAAAATAAATTATATTGAAAGATGAGTTAGAGTCCAAATAGAAATATAATTAGAAATAATGAAAATTCATAATTTAAAAAATAATAAATATTATAAGAAGAGTCTAGAGTCCATTTAGAAATACAATTTATAAAGAATGGAAATTCGGAACTGAAAAAAAATATTGGAAGAGGAGTCTAGAGTTCATATAGGAGTATAATTTAGAAATAACTGAAATTTTGAATTTAAAATAAGAAAAATAGGAATAAAATTTATAAATAATAGAAAATCATAATTAAAAAATAAAAAATGTTGGAAGAGAGGTCTAGAGTTCATATAGAAATATAATTTAGAAA
Source organism: Oryza sativa Japonica Group (assembly GCF_034140825.1). Taxonomy (NCBI): domain Eukaryota; kingdom Viridiplantae; phylum Streptophyta; class Magnoliopsida; order Poales; family Poaceae; genus Oryza; species Oryza sativa. Next base: position 30,044,349 of record NC_089035.1, on the reverse strand, counting down.
AAACTAAAATTCGGTATTGAAAAATAATTAATAACTATCACCTATATACAATACATTACGAATACTCCACCCATTCCAAATTGATCTACATGTTTCATAGGTACACCAAAACCAAAAAAAGCTAATAACTCTCTTATAATATATTTACTCTAGCAACAAACTCGATGCATGCACCGTCCCCACTATTTCCTAGCCAATAGCAAATCAAGATATTGCATGTGGGTTATAAATACTTGTGTGCATGGATGCATGCATCAATGTCCATTTACTCCAATGCACAAATATTAACGAATAGACTTAATGAATGAACACAAATATGTAGATCATTTAGGAATAACCTTAAAAAAACTATATGTAGATCAATTTGGAATGGAGGGAGTATTACACATTGATTAGTTTGAGCAAGTTAGTACAAAATCGAAAATTATGTTGTCATTTTAATATATTTTAGTACTCCCTCCATCCATAAAAGTTACACATATTATTTTTGACACCAAGACCAAGGAGAAATTAAATCACCTTGGATGTTACAAAATCAAGGAGTGAATGCAAGCATGCAACCAATGAGTATTTAGATGACTCCTTGGGTTCTAATAAAACATTTAATTTATCTATTTATTTAAGTCTTGAATGCATAAAGACTACAAATAGGAACAACTTATTTGGAAAAACTCAAATGTGAAATAGGTGTAACTTTTGTGGATGCAGGAGTAATAAAATGTGAAAACATATATGCTATCACTTTTGTGGATGCAGGGAGTATATGAGAAAAAAAAAATATAAGGATGCGATCCGCGTAATTTATGCGGGCCACCATGCTAGTTATAGAATATAGAGTAGGGAAAGTGACACATATAACAAGTGGCATTATTCATGTGTACCCTCCCACTTACCATATACTACATATGTATAGGTGTCCATAATGTATGCCATAAGGGGGTCTTAAGCCTTTTGGGTGGGTATTATACACTGTGGAAGTAGTCTCCAATTCCCCATAGGTAATCTTATATATAAAAACCACCCATAAGGAACTAAAAAAAATCATATTTATTCTCTCTCATGCTACTGCCTCCTCTCTCTCCTGCTATTCTCTCTCCCTCCCTGGTTGGTACCACAGCTGGGAGTGCCACCGCCATCACTGCTCCTCCCGTGAGTGTCGCAGCTGCCGCATACCTTCCTGCATTCAGGAGCACCGCCACCATCGCCGAATCATCCCCACGCGTCGCTGTCGTCGTTACTCCTCCCACGCCACCACTGAATCCAGCCGCGAGGACCGCCACCACCGTCGAATCCAACCTCAAGGGCCGTCTCCACCGCCGGATCCGCTCGCGAGGGCCGCTGCTATCATCGAATGCTTTCACGCACGTCGCCATGCTCGGTGTTGGGACCGCCGCCTCTGTCATCGCCGCTCGTCCTACGAGCGCCATCGAGCGCCATCGCTGCTGAGTGAAGGTGTAGAGTACATAGGGGGAGGTTGAAGAGTACTAGATTTTTTTTTTACTTGTGAGACCCACCTTATTTCCTAACATGTGCATTAGTCCATATACATTGCGTGGAGTTAGGTACAACTAATACCACCTGCTATGAGACCCATCTATATAGAGCACTTGGTTACATTGCTTGTGCCCTGAACGATAAGAACAAGTCGAATAGCAAGCTAGCTGCTAGCTCCAAAAATTGACACATCATGCAAACAGCTAGCTGCTAGCTCCAAAAATTGACACATCACGCAAACATAACATATCATTTACAATTTTGTTGTATTTTTGAACTCAATAAACAAGCAATGTTAAATCATTATCTCCATATCGTTTTCACATTATTTAAACATATACATCTATAATTTCTATAATGTATAACATGCATTCATCCATATATTCTGCTGCAAAGCGCGGGGTATCAACTATAGTTTTTATAGTGATCAAGTCCTTTTCCACGCAAAATTTCCAGTCTATGAACAGGGGAGGGTTTGTGGGCGAAAATGATTTTTTTAAATATAAATAATAAGCTGGTGGTTCGGAGGTGGTATATCGGGAATTAAACCCATTATCCATTGAGACGTACTAGTGGGTAAAACTGGGCACACCTTGCGTATTGCAGCAGACAGTTTTAAATACCTTAATAAAATGTTGAAGAAAACAAATTAATTTGCACATCGTGTATCTGTAATGTCTAGAAGAATAATATTTTGCTCTATAGTAGTTGATGTGAAATTACTACTGTGCATGACACAAGACATCCAATTGCTCATGGTGGCACAAATATTGGCCTTGCCCTTAAGCTTTATAGCAATGCTAAGGGTGTGTTTAGTTCACGCTAAAATTAGAAATTTGGTTGAAATTGAAATGATATGACGGAAAAGTTAAAAGTTTGTGTGTGTAGGAAAGTTTTGATGTGATGAAAAAGTTAGAAGTTTGAAGAAAAACTTTGGATCTAAACTCGGCCTAAACTAAATGAGCTGTAAATGTAAATGCATGACGTATGTATGGTTTGTGATAATGTTGTCTCTCTTTCTAAAAAAAGGTATGGTTGTGATTAAAATATGATAGGAATCAAAAGGTTATTATCTACATATTCTATATAGCTAGGAAAAAAAAAAGCTCAACACATATTGAGCTATACATTATATAGAAAATTATAGTCATATGTCATTTGTATTTACAACCTACTGTAGTTATTGCTATAAAATTCACTATGCATTAGGCCACATCATCTAAAAAGGTTAGATACCTCTAATGCATTGAAATAGCCACCCATGTGTTACACACAATTGCAAATCCATGTCAACTGCTATAGAGCTTAAAAAAGTGTCCTTTTTAGGCGTATTGCGAGTGTAAGTTTTTCAAATTATTTTCTTGGAGGTTAAGTATTTCTAAATTATCTAATACAATGACAAATGCGATATCCGTTAGTTTTCTATATGGTATGATTGTTTCGAACAATATATTAGATGACAGTGAAAGTGAAAAATGCAATAAAATGAGTGGGTATGATCAGTCCTACTTACCAATGTTGTACAATGACTGCTAGCTCTAACGAACAGGCCCATGTCCTCACGACGGGGTTCTATATTTTTCAATGCAACATTGTATTAGATATGATCAGTGGCAGAGCTAGAAAATTTCAAAGACTATGATTAAAGTATGACGCAACTAATGGTGTATTGGTTTTCTACAAAATTTACATGGTGATTTAACACAATTTAAATAATATTTTGGAGGCAGGCTCAGGGCTAAACTCTAGCTGCCCTAAGCCTACCTCCCCACCCATATGGCAAAACAACTCATGGTACAACTTTAACTGAATATTTCACGAAGCTATAGCTATAGCAAATATTTTTATCACTATAACGTTTTTCTCTATTTGACATATGAGCGTAATTTATAAAAGTGTAAATATTACATGTATACTTGACAGGCGGACCTGGCTTATCAGAATAACGTTTACGGTACTCTTATAAAATTATCAGCTATTGTTGCATTTTATGAAAAATCACACACAAAGGTATAGTAAAGAGATAATCTTGTGACATAATAGTTGCAGGTTTGTACTGTTTGTAATATGTAAATTGGTAGTTGATAAAAAAATAATTAGCTGATTGACAGATTTACCACGGTAACCATTTCTCACATATACGAAACGTATCGTAAGTCGTAACTCTACTGACAAGTGACATGCGAGACGAGCCGGCGCGGTGGATCGACCATCCCCGCACCATTCCACGGCCACGCGCGACCTCCAGAATCGCGCCAAACCGCCCGGTGCATGCACGCTGTGTCTCCAAGATGTGTCGCCTTCTTCCTATACACACGGGCGCGCATACGCAACCAAGTGTACTACTAGTAGTACGGTCGTACGCCCAGTCCCCCCGCGATCGCCGTGCCGTTTGGCGCGCGCGCGCCCACCGGACGGTTTATCGTGATCGCGGGCATCCATCAATGCCTCCCGTCACGTACGCCCCCCACAAACGCACACACGATCTTTGACGTGGCGTCCGCGCACCAACACACGCGCCAAGTCGCCCAGTTTTAACACACGTCTCCGCTCGGTGGATCGGTCCATGGAGCTGCCTCCCAGTGCCAAGTGCTACTTTGGTTTGGTTTGGTTCCAAATTGTGTCCTACCAATTCTTTGGCAATTTTCAATAGTGTTTGTAGTTGTTTGGATTGGTGCCAAATTTTAACAAAACATCTCTTTAGATAAAAAATTTTTGGCCATCTAAATTTGGTAGTGCCAAAAGTTACCCAAACTTTGACACTATCAAAATTTTAGTATGGCACCAAACCAAACTAGCCCCAAGTGCCGACGTGCACCCCGGCCTCAATCATCATCACACATCATCTCGTATACTCTACCAGAACACAACAGGAAGCAAGAAAACAAGATGTGGCCTTGTTTGGATCCGGAGGGCTATCCCTTCGGAATCTTGATATTTAAAAGTATTAAACGTAGATTATTGATAAAATCCATTTCATAACTCCTAGCCTATTTTGCGAGACGAATCTAACGAGGTATATTAATCAATGATTTGCTACATTAATGCTACAGTAATCAGCCGCTAATTATGGATTAATATACATCGTTAGATTCGTCTCGCAAAATAGACTAGGGGTTATGGAATCGGTTTTATCGGTAATCTACGTTTAGGGCCTGTTTGTTACAACTCCAACTCCTAAATATAACTCCAGGAGTTGAGTCTAGATTGAAGTTGTGGAGCTGCCTAAACCCAGCTCCACAACTCTAGTATATTTTGTGAGAGAGCTCCACCCAACTCCACTCCCAAATTTGGTGGAGCTGAAACTGTTTGGCTGAGCTCCAGCTTCAGGAGGGGTGGAGTTGGAGCTAGAGCTGTGCCAAACAGGCCATTAATAGTCTTAAGGCCCTCTTTGTTTAGGCTTATAAGCCAACTTATAAGTCCAAAAGTCTAAGGCAAAACAAACAAGCAGTTTTTTATTTGGCTTTTTTGAAGTCATAAGCCACTCTAACACTATTAAGCCAAAAGCTAGGTTGGAGAAGCTTTTTTGGCTTATATGAGATAGATGTATGACTCCACCATTAAACTTAGGACATTAAATTCACTGGCTTATAAATCATATAAGCCAATAAGCTAACTTAAAAGTCTAGGCCAATAAGACTAAGCCTAAACAAAGAGGGCCTAAATAGCAAGGTTCCGAAGGGTTATTTAATAGTCCGGAGTTAAAAAATCCCGAGCCGGGCTCTGCAAAGGAGCCAAAACTCTCCGGATCCCGACATGCGCTCGAGCCCACATGTCAGCGTCCGCGTGGCCCGGCTTCCGATGAGGGCCAGAGCCTTCTTTCTCGAAGCCCGACGTCTGCAAAAGGGGACAGCGCGTGACGGCGTGAGGCCGCGAATGCCGGCCGCGCCTTTTCCCCCAACCACCACCGGTTTGCCCATCCCCGGACCCACCCGCCAGTCACAGGGAGGGCCCCATCTTTCAGCTTGGCTCGTCCCCATTTCAAAATTTGAACCACCACCACCGCCGCCGTGGCCCGAACGGCTCTTCCTCCCCCCCCGCCCGCCTCGTGACTCGAAACCGAAGCGAGCGCCGCGCGCAACGGCCCAAGCCAAGCACACGTCAACAAGTCTCGCGTTTCCCGATCTCTCTCACTCTCCACCCACACCTCCACTCCACTCCACGCCATTTTTTCGCTCGCTCGCTCGCCTCGTGCCCACGTTCGCCGAGGGGAGTAGCGTTAGCGTAGCGTGCTCTTCGGGGGCGGGTTGGTTCGCGATGGGGGCGTCGGGGAAGTGGATCAGGACGCTGGTGGGGCTGAGGCCGGCGGCGGAGAGGGAGAAGGAGAGGGGCGGCGGCGGGGGGAAGGGGAGGAAGTGGAGCAGACTGTGGAGGAGCTCGTCGTCGCAGAGGGGCGGCGGGAACGCGTCGGCGTCGGAGGTGTACTCCGAGACGTCGTCCTCCGCCGACGCGCTCAGCTCCGTCGTCGCGGCCGTCGTCCGCGCGCCGCCCAGGGACTTCCGGCTCATCAGGCAGGAGTGGGCCGCCGTCCGCATCCAGACCGCCTTCCGCGCCTTCCTGGTGGACCACTCGCCACCGCTCGCCCTTGCAAATCTCGGTAAAAGGTTGCGAAATTTTCTTTTTTGATCGTTTCTTGTGGGATGCTTGTGCTGTGCAGGCGAGGCGGGCGCTGAGGGCGCTGCGAGGGATCGTGCGGCTGCAGGCGCTGGTGCGCGGCCGCCGCGTGCGCAAGCAGCTGGCCGTCACGCTCAAGTGCATGCAGGCGCTCGTCCGGGTGCAGGCTCGCGCGCGGGATCGGCGAGCCAGGATCTCGGCCGACGGCCTCGACTCTCAGGACATGCTCGACGAGCGCGGCGGACGCGTCGATCATGTCAAGGAAGCCGAGGTACACATGCTGGTACACGATAGTAGCAGTTTGATAAGCGAATTTTGCGTTGCAGGATTGCGCTGTATTCATGCATGTTGAATTGAGTTACTCTGTGATTTGCATCACACGCGCATCTTGCCTCTTGAAGTGTAGGAGATGAAGAATCACACACTCAACAATGCAATTCTTGATCGAGACTTGGGAGAAGTGAAATTAGGATATATCACACGGTTTATACCGGATAGATTTTACTTCGATAGGGACCTGCGGAGTAGGACATGCTGAAGGATTTTATGACATTTAACTACTTTTATTTGAAGCAATGATTTCACTTTTTATTTGCAACTATTGTTTTGATGAATCATGGCATTAACATTGTTTGGTATGCCTTCCTAGGCCTAGGAGGACGCTACTAATAATTCATCTTTGCAACTTGTTCTTATTTAGTCAACATGCTTAGTTTTATCCTGTAAGAGTGTGGTAGGACGTAGTCTAATTGTCGGCAGAGTTTTTTTTAAGCATTTGGGGTTGAAAACTTTAACTCCTTTCTGCAAAACGAAATATAATACTATGTGATGGTGATGTTTGCATGTTTGGATGGCTATTGTTCTCATTGCAGGCAGGATGGTGTGATAGTCAAGGCACTGCGGATGACGTGAGATCGAAGATACACATGAGGCATGAGGGTGCAATCAAGAGAGAAAGGGCACGTACTTATGCTCAATCCCACCAGGTACATAATGCAGGCTTGCAGCACACTAATCTTTGTATAGAACATCTGAACCTTTTCTCTTCTGAAAGACCGTAACACTTGTGTTTAGCAGAGGTGTTCAAACCACGGTGGAAGACCCAGCTCCCCTGCTGTATCTCTCAAGCACCATGGGAATGGTGCTACTAGGAGCAACCATAGTTGGAGCTATCTGGAAGGGTGGATGGCCACAAAACCTTGGGAGAGCCGACTGATGGAGCAAACCCACACCGAAAACTCCACCAATTCGCGGTGTTCAGAGAGCGTCGAGGAAGTAAGCGTTGGCGGCCCGAAGCTTTCTGATGCAAGCTCGGTCAAGATCAGAAGGAACAATGTTACAACAAGGGTGGCAGCAAAGCCTCCCTCCATGATCTCGGCTACCTCTTCTGATTTCGTGTGCGATGAGAGCTCCCCATCTACATCTTCTGTGACTCCACTGTCAGCCAACAATTCCCTGGCAACAGAGAGAAGATCTGATTGTGGTCAGGTTGGTGGACCGAGCTACATGAGCCTGACCAAATCAGCCAAGGCAAGGCTGAGTGGCTATGGCTCTCACAAGCCACCTCTTCAAAGGCAAAGGTCCGGTGATCTCCTCCATCACAACAACAGGATGGCATTCTCTTCCATAGATGTTCAGAGCACTGCTGGCTCGGAGGTCTCAGTAACTTCAAAGAGGTTAAACAGTTTGGCTCTTAAAGGTCGAGCCACAAGAAGTTTAGACAAGGAGAATGAGAGACGGCCTAGTTCCTTGCTTTAGGATACGCACCCTAATTGGTCCCTCAAGATATTTTAGCGGAGTCTTTAGATGTTTTACCTGTACGTATCTGCTGGTTTCAATGTCTCATTGCTTATTTTGCTCTCTATATTTATGGTGTACAAATGTGAAACTCCACAAATGTTGAACTGTTATGTCGATCTGCTGCATTGTAAAATCTTGGGCTTGCAAACTTCTGAAGCATTATGCATGATGCTGCATTGTTGGATGTCGAGTTGGTATCGTCAAAACTGTAGATGGGTTACTTTTATAGTGTAGATGTGCTACTTTTAATTATGAAGTGCCTGGAATCGGATCTTCCAAGATTACTTAGTCATCAGAGATCGATCATATCAACAGTTAATACTCCCTCTATTTCAAAATATTTGATACCGTTGACTTATTAGCATATATTTGACCGTTCGTCTTATTCAAAAAAAATTATGAAATATGTAAAACTATATGTGTACATGAAAGTATATTTAACAATGAATCAAATGATATGAAAAGAATAAATAATTACTTAAATTTTTTTAATAAAACGAATGGTCAAACACGTAATAAAAAATCAACGGTGTCAAACATTTTAAAACGGAGCATTTTGAAACGGAGGGGGTGCTTAAATACGACTTGTACTTCTAGACACACTATTAGAGGATCTCAATCCCAGCTTTCCTAGTAGATACTTAGGGCCTGTTTGGGAGAGCTTTAGATTCTGAGAAGCAGCTGTTTGTTAGCCAGCTTCTGAGAATCTGGAAAAACTCTGAAACCCAGTTTCTCCAGCTTCTTAGTTTATTTTTTAGAATCTGTAACTACAGATTCTCAGTACAGATTCTCAGAAGCTGTGGACTCTTTGGGGCAACTTCTAGCAGAAGTTTCCTATGGTCAAGCTCCCCCAAACAGGTCCTTAATTTCCTATGGTCATAACAAACATTCCTCATCGGCGTTCTACCGTTATATGCAGTTGTGCACGAACTGGTTGCTGTTATTTCGCCCCAAAACATACTCAGCAAATGTACGCCCTGGCAGCCTGGCTGTTATCCAGCATACTTTGTACAGCATCTCAACGATATGGGAGAATGGTTAGACATATCATAACAGAAAAAGGAAATCTTAAGAATTCTTGAATATTCATTATATACGAGGTAAATCCAAGCAAATGTTTTACAGTTCCAAACAAAACGATTTCTCCTTCGCTTCTATTCGCAACTACTGGTACACAAATCATGTGGAGTCAGCCACAAAAAAACATTTCAACAGTATCTTCACCAATTGATCAGAAAGAAGTGTGAACATATGATAAAATTTAGCCAAATCTAGCTTCTCGCTGTAAAACCTGAAAAAAAAGGGCATTTAACATAAAGGTTACCGTATTGTACCAAGAGTTAGCAACCATCAAGGACATTGTATTAAATACTCCTTGCATTACTAAATACTTTTAGTAGATTTTTCATTTAAGGTATTTCCATGAAAAAAGTTACGAAACTTGCTACTCCCATTTAGTTCACCTATGTCTGATGCATCTGAAGCTCCCGCCTGATAGGTCTAGTATTAACTGACAATGTTCACTTAACATACAGCAGTGGAATATAAGAAAATACTACATTTTGCTACAACATTGATATGCAAATACAAAAGGATGAGTATTGTACACATTTTTATCTATGTACCACATCTGGCAGTATTGATTAGTGGGAAAAAAAGTAGCAGTGTAGAAGGTAACGAAACTTTGTAGAAGGATGAGTATTGTACGGACGAGTATTTGGTTAAGTCTAATAAGTATTGTTCAGTAACAGTCAACTGTGCCTATTATATTAAATAGTTCTAAAGAAAGAAAAACAAATACAAGCATCTCCTACCTCTTCAGCAAATTTTATCAAGATTGTTGTCCTTGGCCTTTGTTGGCCCTCAATTGGCACAAAGTGTGCAGTAACTACCGCAGGAAAGCCAGCATTTTCCAGTACACCCTACAAACATTTTTAAAGCCATGTTAGAATATTAATCTCAGAATATATCATACATGAATAGATATTTGGGCTAAAATCCTCACCCTTACGATTCCTGCAACAAAAGCTCCACAATTGAATGCTCCCATGTCCTTGGGCACCGAAATGAACCTGTTCAAACAAGAATAGTATCAAGGCCTACTTGTACCAAAAGAAATACAATATGAAGTTTGACAAACCGGTTAACAAGAAGCTCCTTTTCACTAATCATGTATTCATCCTCATGTTCTGTTCCTTTCTCAAGTGAGTCAGCCACCTGAAAACAAAACAAGAAAAAGCAACTATCAGGATCAGCATATAAACAAGAGCACTTAAGTTAGTGATCAGACTAATAACACAGGTGATTTATTATAACTACAAACATCTACAAAAATTCATCCATATGTAACTGCAGGAAACTGGTTTAAAAGCTGATATCAAAATAGATTATTGAACACGTATGCTGAATTAGCCTGTGAGAAATGGAACCAGCATTATCTATTTATTATTAAGTGCAAAGCAAAGCTGTGTTAGCATGCAAAAGAGTTGCAAGTACACAACTTATAAAACATTTAAGGACATGCACATATAAAATTATACAGAAACTACAATTATTTCAGTCTACAAGAATCAACTGACCAATAGTAATAAAGCTCGAGACACACAGATTATGGTTACATTGAGTAAGAACCAGAACTGACTGATAGGTAGAACACAGTACCTTCCCAAACAAAACTTTCCATACAGTGCTGTGAATGAACGATAATATACCTAGCAGTCGAGTCTCTCGCCTATTCCCCTGAATTAAATATTTTTTATATAAAGCAAGAGGTTATACGGATATACTTCACAATGCACTGTATTTCAGACCATGTCAATTATACAAAAAGAAGGTAAAAAGAATCATGCATCAAACCTTCTCTCTGTGACAGAGTAGTTCAAGAACTCTTGCACCAACAGCATAACCAGCATCTTCCAGCCTGTGCGTAAAACAATAGAAAGAGATCCTAAGACCGATGTAGGCATGACAGAATACACATGAAAAAGATTCAGCAAAGGAATTTCATTCCGCAAAGAAGGGTAAGTTCAGTGCTGTCTTTCAGGATGATACAGATTTAAATTGTAATTTTGATTTATATGGGATATATTTAACCCTTTTTTTATGGCAAACCAGCTGTTTTAGTTAAGTGAGGTTAGACATCTCAATGTCTTGAGAAGAGTTGTAAAACCTTTACACTATATATGTGAAATTCTGAAATCGAGATGTTAGCACACAGTAAGTACCAAAACCTGAGAATTATCTTTCATGGATACAATTGTAATGTGTAGTCATGTACTAACCATGAAGTTTGTACCAGGTACAAATTGAGACAAAAGGAGAAAACTACATGATAGAACATAAACAAACCAATTGCATATTTTTGTCTATACAATAAACTTTGATGTTCATTGTTTTGAAAAGAAATGATATCTCACAATATAAACTACTACCTTCTTTCCAGCTCAGCAATGTTATCAACCTGTGTCTGGTTGTATTGAACCAACTCTGAGAACAGGAACGCAAATGCACTCAAACTGACCTATCAAATACACAAAACATTCATTAAGCAAATACAACACCTAAACAGGTAAGGAACTAAAATTATTTGCCAGAACCTGTAAAACACACAAACTGCATACCTAGAAATGGACCAATCACATCAAGAAAGCATAACATAGTATTTTCTTTTTACTATTTATGCAATCTTTACCAATGAGTAAATTTGTCAAGAAAAGTAGATTGTTTATAAGGAAACAATAAAATGGCAATTGATAAAAAGAATTGCAACACTAGAGGAATAATGAAAAGAAATATTACGAAATCACATCTTTTGATCTTTTCTGAAATTATATGGTTCAAATTAGGCATCTTAAGTGGGCACATTTATCAGCGTCTAGGCCCAACTATTTGAGGCTGGTGTATGTATCAGAATAAATTTGACCTTCCATGATGCTAAAACCAGTCAGTACTTACTATCGTTTATTATTTCTTTCTGCATCCTCCACTAGACACAAGCAATGCATCAGACTACTGTGAGTATAATGGGTAGGGCAGCAGGCTTCTCATTCATGCCAAAATCACTTTTCGTTTTCAGTTCCTGCAGTACCAATTCATCACCAAGAGTGCCTATTGGGCAGGTTTTGGCACCATGCTGATGTAATAAACAGATGGTATTACCTGCATCTATGCAATAGAATGGCATGCTCGCAATTTTGGTGATGCAATTGTGTCATGGCCATAGGCTATGCAGCAGCACTGGTATGGAAAATTCAGTGGAGTCAGATTATCTCTTATGCCTTAAGTCAATTATGATTTGATTTGTTTAAGTTGATAGCTTGTACTGTCTCCTATAGTCCTATCATGGCATCATAGCTTGTGTTAGCTGGGAAATTTCCTTAACAGAACATGTTAGGGGCAGCGCTATAAAGATCTACGAACCTATTACTTCAATTATGGGGCAAAATTTTAACCAAGTTTCCTTCCTCATATATCAACTCCTCCCTGCTGCAAGGTAGAAGCCTATCTGCTATCTCCCTGCTGTTCCTATTCAATCTACTGAATGTTCTTCATCTCCTGCCCCAGCTACCCTTCCTCCAAAGCTGCAACTGACAAACTACTCTTGGTATTAGGTTCGGAGACAGAAATAGCCAAATTTTATTCTGATGCTTTCCATTCCATTTATTCTTATTTGATCCACCCTTATGTGCAACCCCTTTAGGATTCAAGAATGTTTTGTAAACTGAATTCAAGATCGTTATTCTTACTGCACAACATTCCAACCTGAATTTTGCAAAGCAGAAATTCAATCTTTACCACCCTTTCGCAATATATAAAACTAGTATGTGCAACAGAAAAAGAATTGACTAAAAAGTAACTGATAACAAAAGCGTAGGTTTTGGTTTCAAAAGAAATTTCAGGAAAACTGCATAAATTTAACTGTTGCAAGTCTCATTTGCATATCGTATCAAGGTAGCCTCCATGCGATATGCGATAGGCTATGGTCTAAAGTTCTATTAAAACCTGAGCTAAAATTAAGCATGACAATGACAGCTTAGTTTTTCCAATCAAAGGCATATGCTCTACACAATGATATCTTACATTAGCGATCCTCTCGAATAATAATTACCAGTCCATATGAGCCAATAACTGAGACGACCAGGAGCTGACAAACATTTCACTGAACAACTCTCGCGCAGGCGCAGCTACCACTATAACCCGCAAACTTTGGCTAAACCTACTCCCTTCCTAACACCCATAGCGAGATCTAAACCTCTAGCACGGATCGGGGCCCGTGCGTGCACAGATCTGAGAGAGGCTGGAGGTGTGTGTGGGGAGGGAAGGCGAGCCAGTGAGTACCTCCTGCCTGCCGCGGCTGAGGGGCTTGTCGAGCACGTTGGCGTACTGCTTCGCCTTCCCGACGCCGATCATCTTGCCCACCCTCCTCCGGAGCGGTGGCCGCCGGCCGCGGTCGAGGCGGCGAGAGGCGGAGCGGGTGGCGTGAATTGGGCTGTGGCCGGGCGGAGCGGAGTAGTCGAGCTCTTCTCCTTTTTTTTTTTCCCTTTAGAAAGAGAAGAGAGGCGTCGAGTTGGGCTCGTGTTGGTGCTGGGCTGCTGGCCTCTTAGGCCTTTCGCCATGGGCCTTCATGGTGACATCTGATACAGGTTTTTACACCTGCAATTTTTGTTTGGTACTGATAAAGTCGTAACGAAAATGTTTAAAAAAGAGATGGATTTCCTTGCAAATGTTCTTCAAGTAATAAAGCATAAAAATCAGTAGAATGGAAAAATATCAAAATAGTGGCAAAATTTCGTCACTTCTTGCTGCTAAATATTGGTTGGAGTAGTAAATATTAAAATTCACATATTTTGAGTAGGACAGAACTACTCCCTCCATCCAAAAATGAAAATCGACTTCTAGCTATGATTTTTTTTTCCTGAAACGGAGTTGCAAATATCTAATTTTGAGGTGCCCATGATTTTGCTGCCAAAGGTTGACACCTGTCTCACGGATCCACTACAGGATCATCAGAGCGGAGACACTGGAGAAACAAATACTCCCTCGGTCCTATAATATAAGGGATTTTGAGTTTTTCTTGCAACGTTTGACCGCTCGTCTTATTTAAAATTTTTTGAAATTATTATTTATTTTATTTGTGACTTACTTTATTATCTACAGTACTTTAAGCACAACTTTTTATTTTTTATATTTGTAAAAAAATTTAAATAAGACGAGTGGTCAAAAATTATAAGAAAAAACTTAAAATCTCTTATATTGTGGGACGGAGGGAGTAGCATCTTCCATCTGGTCTCAGATCCTACCAGCATTCGATTTGGAAGATGTGTGCGCCATGTGTCACGTAACATCTCCGGCCTACAGGTATTCGATTTTAGATCCTACCATCCCTATTGACTAAACTATCTACGCGCTAATCAATCATCCCTATACACTAAACAAACACACTAGAATGACTAATTTTCCCCCCCCCCCCCCCCTCCCTAAGGCTAAAAAGAAAGCACTGATGGTGCCCCTAACTGCCTGCAACCCTCTAATCCATCGCAGATAAAAAGTACATAGTCTGTTGGGGGCATGCCGGCTCGTGCTTTCGCGCTCTGCTCGCCGGAAGGAGCATTGCAGCATCGCTCGGACATTCTCCGGCTAAACAAATCGCTCCGACAAAGAAGATGATGTATCTGTCGGAGCAGTTTTCTATCGGAACATATCGTTTTGACGTTTTGGACATCGACACGATAATGTACAATATCATCGTCACCGCTCAAGTTAACCGTACTTATCAACGTTGGCGGCTGCCGGCGTGCTCCTGAACGGAAACTGTGCACAGGATGAACAGTGCATCACGCTGATGCTCTTCCGGACCATCGTTTCGCTTATTCACGAAACAAGCGAAACGGCATATTTGCAAACGAATAGTAATTTGTGAATAAAATTTTTATATACGTGTTCTTAGCGATTTAAAAGTAAGGTTGAAAATAAACTTCGATGAAAAAACCTCAAAATGAGCTTCAAATTTAAGGTTGAAAATTTAAATTTTGGCTAATAAGTATAAGCATAATCGAATATGAGGGCCGTCAATATGGATGTTCTATTGTTCTTTGATCCAAGCCGTTCGTTACCTTGATCCTACGGTTGAGCAGCAAGGAGAAGAGAGTAGCTGTGGCCGTCATCTCATCAGCTTCCTGGCAATTGGCAAAGTTCTACTACGTGAGCTTCGATTGGAACGGGCACCGAGCCGCGTGCTGCATGCTGATTGATCCGAGTCTTTTCTCTTGGGTGTAGCTATATTTATGGCGCCATATTTTTTATCAAAAAATAGTCGGTATATATTTACATTGTAAGTTTCTAAATTACATATATAGTTTTAGTGTATTTACAATATAAGTCTCAAAATTACATATGTAAGTTCTAAAATTACATATGTAAATTCAAAAATTACACACTAATTATATATGTAAGTGGAGTGTAAATGAGGTGTAACTACTGTGTAAGTAGCTGAAAAAAATCGACTGTAGGATATTTCGCCATAATTATAGCCAATCCGTTTCTCTTTCTGTTCAGGCTGTTTGACTCAGAACAATATAAGGGGGGCAGGTGCTCGTGAGCGGCTGAGAGCTGTTGCTAGGGTCAACGCAGAACGTGATGGTGTAAGATGATGAAAGGTTGACGAGAAGTTCAGAATTACTGCCAGCTCCAAGTTTACCGCGTATGATCTCACGTAGTAGCAGTTGGAGATAATCGCTTTCACGGCATCATCAATGATCTCCTGGAAGATAATCTGAATGTACTGAATATACAGTGTTAGGCTGGTTGTTAGGTGTTCTTGTTGCCGTCCTGATTCTATACACGGAAAACATTCTGGATTCCCTTTGAACACGGTTAGAGAGCTATAGCATACATAACTCACCAATTATAGAACCAACAATTACATAACAACATGATGACACTGCATTGTTTTGATATATGGTAGACCATATCATATAACTTTTTTTTTTGCGGGGCATATCATATAACTTTGTACTCCACTGAAGAATAGAACACCAATATGATCTACTATCTAGTACAGTATCTGCAGTACTACTGTCTACTACTACCAAGGCAAAAGGAGTTCATCAGGAGATGGTGCAAATGGTAAGGGCCAAACTGCAAGAAAAAGCTGGCTGCCATGCCAATGCCATGGGGACCTCCTGGTGCAATTTGGTCCATTTGACCCTCCAAATTAATCAGGGGATTAAAAAAAAAAAGAGGGGCAATCGCATCAGAAACCTTAATGCCGCCTTCGTTTGAAACTCTCAAAGATCGCAACTTTCCGAGAGAAGATAACACAGCGCACAGAAAAGAGAAGCTGCCAAACCCGGCCACCTCCTCCTCTCCTCTCCTCCCCCATCGCCTTCCCCAATCCGTCGGCGAGGCCAAGGCAGGCAGGAAGCCATGGGCGACAACAGCGCCGCCGCGGCGGCCGTGGCCGCGCCGCGCGGCAGGTTCGGCAGGATCTGCGTCTTCTGCGGCAGCAACGCCGGCAACCGCGCGGTGTTCGGCGACGCGGCGCTCCAGCTCGGGCAGGAGCTGGTAATGCTGTGCCCCGCGCGCCGCCCGGATTGGGTTGCCGCCCTCCGGGTTTTTCGGGTTTTTTTGATTATTTCGCTATGGAGTTCATGGTTTGATTTCTGTTGTGGGGGTTGTTTGATTCTTGCGCAGGTGTCGAGAGGGATCGAGTTGGTCTACGGTGGCGGCAGCGTCGGGTTGATGGGCTTGATCGCGCAGACGGTTCTTGATGGCGGCTGCGGTGTTCTCGGGTTGGAAATTTCGGCCCATGCCCTGTTCATCTTCACCAATGGCACAGTGTGGATTAATCTATAATAAAAACTTGTGGCTGTTCTTCTTGATTCTTTTGCAGGGTGATTCCAAAAGCACTCATGCCCACCGAGGTATGCAATTCTTTTTTGTCTTCTCTTCTTCTTTGTGCATTGTTCAGAAGTATTTATTGCCGACTTTCCACTATGCCTTCTAATCTAGCAGCACCTAATTGGCTAATTGGTTATTAGGCACAAGGGTCTATCACGTACTCGTATAGAATGTAAAATGACTGAAAATCTCCCCGTTTAAACAAATTAAGGAGTGATAGCATCTTAGAACGCTTGCTGTCAGATGGGTCATCTCAATCCATGCCATCGATGTATCAAGGTTTTCATGAGCATTGCATCAGCTATACAGCTCTTATATCAGTGGCCACTAGAATCAACACGACTGTTAGTCCAGCTTGATTCACCTTTGCCTATCAGCTTAGAGATAAGTGGTCATTAAGGAAATAAGGAGACAAGGAATTCGGACTAGAATTTAGGTGGTATAATTGCAGAATTTAGGTGGTGTAATTGCAGCCTAACAGTTTAGACTTTTGGGCAGTACAACTTGGCATTTTTAAACTTTGCCACTCGGTGGATGTGATATAATAGAATCTGTAACTTGCCAATAGGACAGCACAAGTTGTGAGAAAAAAGTAACAAGCAGTAGGTAATTCAAATAATGTAATCGCTCTGGTAGGCAGGTGACGATAGGCATTGGAATGATTGCAAATCTTAGTTCAGAAACTGAACATATGTAGTCATGGTCATATGGATAGGGTAAACGTAAACAAAACGATGCTCTCTCGACCTTTATCAAGGTGAAGTTATATCTCCAGAATTTTCTGACGACATGTACTGTAACTGTTTGCCCATGTTTGAAGAATAGTGACAAGTCACAAAAGATTAAGAGTAGTCTCAAAAACTTATCCTTGAAACTACGAGATTACGGCCTACTTATGTTACCATTTGACACACCAAAACTCTAATGTAGATATCAGGTGCAAGTGTTGGAGAAGTGAAAATTGTGTCTGACATGCATGAGAGGAAAGCTGAGATGGCACGCCAATCCGATGCCTTCATCGCTCTTCCTGGTATTACACTCAGTTCTACATGTTTTCTTGATACTATTTGAACGGGCTAATATTTCAAACCACCATGCTTAATTACTGACAACTTTTTTGTGGACAATAGGAGGGTATGGAACAATGGAGGAGTTGTTAGAGATGATAACTTGGTCACAACTTGGAATTCATGACAAACCAGTGAGTTTAAGTACATAGGCTGGCTATGACAATTGACAAACAAGTTTTCCTACAAATAATCAAAGGAACTGATCATTGACTTACAACAGGTTGGGTTGCTGAATGTGGACGGTTACTATGATCCGTTGCTTGCGCTATTTGATAAGGGTGCGGCAGAAGGATTTATTAAGGCCGATTGCAGACAAATAATTGTTTCGGCACCGACTGCGCATGAGCTGCTGAGAAAGATGGAGGTAAACTGACCTCATTTATCTGTGGTTAATACCTTGTCTTTTAGTTTAAAAATACCTAACTTGATCGACTTAACATTGTTTATTGTATTGACGATATTTTGTCTTCGTCATGTTCAGCAATACACTCGTTCACACCAGGAGGTAGCGCCACGTACAAGCTGGGAGATGTCAGAGCTTGGTTATGGAAAGACACCAGAGGAATCGTAGCATAATCTGCTAATGTGACATTGTTCCTGAAGGAGAATTGCAGCTGCTCCTTTTATCTCCCATTTTGGTTACCTTATCGTGTTACCTGTCCAGTCAACTTCATCCGGTGAAGAAGATGCATAAGAAAATATGTACCTACCCTCGGTTTTCCTGTGGGGGAATGAACGCATGGTTATAGTCCGTATAATATTTCCTGCCTTACATAAATTAAGAGGCATTTGAGCAACAGAATCCGTGTGTTTTCTCCTTGCAAATTCTATGCAAAATTCGATTGGGTCTTGTAAATCTGCAGATGTAATGCAAGGGAACACTTCTTATATGCATAGGCTTATCAAATGAAATATTTCAGTTCATCTGCACGACTTGCATGAAGCCTTTGCATTCAGTTGCAGTAAAACAAAACAAGTTGCATTTTCCTAGCAAAAAATAGGTAAATAAATTGCCCTACCCCCAACCCCAACAATCCCATCCCGCTGTGTTTGGTTGGCCATCTTTTGAGAGTGACCATGTTTTTGAGGCTTGAGGGTACAAGATGCATATAAATAATGACTTGATAACCACCCGCTACAGGTGAGATGAACCTAGCCAACATTGTGCAGTGTACATATGAATCTTGACAAAACATGGCTGTAATCTGTAGACTGTAGAGTGGAATTGATGCTAGGGAACTGACGTGGCACGAATACATAGTCCCATGAGCTCTTTCCCAACAAAGAGAGAGACCGCCGATGGTTACATTTTACCTGCTTTACATGGACGGCTGCAATGCTGTATTGGCTGTACAGAAGAAAATATACCATTTTGGTTCGTCCTTACCTGATTAAGGTATAAATTCTCTTGATTTTCATTCTCATGCTTTTCAAACTGCTAAACGTATACTATTTCATATGAAAACTTTTTATATAAAAATTTCAGATAAATCCATTTTTCGAGTTTATAGTAATTAAAAATTAATTAATTATATGCTAATAACTTTTTTTCATCTTTATCTTTATCAGAGTGTTGTCTTTCCCTTCAAAACTGAACAGATTCATGGCTCAGTTGCCACTGTTTTAGTGCAAGCTACTTACATCAGTTATACCAGATAGGGAAGCAGCATGAAAATTTGGGTGGTTCCTATCTTTGGATTTTAATGGCGACAAACAGCGTCTCATCCCAATGATACACTACATCCAGAATATTTCAAAAGAACATTAGTCAGAAGTATCTTCAGGTCAATCAATGATCTGATGAAACATTCTACATTTTCGAGTTCACCAGTTTCCAAATACAAGTTTGACCAGTTGCACTTGGGCACTTGGCTATACCGAGACATAGTATCTGGACATGGTACTGGAAGGAATAGAAATGGGGATACAGCTGACCAATGAACTAGAGAGGCCCCAGCAAACGAATAATAAAGACATTTACAGAACCGTCACATTAATTATAAGAGCTAAATTTCAGGCACCTCAGGCTGACCGCTTATTTACCGTGTCCAGAGGACCATCATCTGGCAAAAGCACTTCACATCCTCCTAACATATCCTGTGATACAAAACTCAACAGGAGATGCTGTGCTCATCTACAGATTATGATTTTTACAGAGCACATGTAGATGTTCCTTCATTGCTAGTACTGAACCCTCTCATCCCCGTCAAAATTAAGACCTTCAATACCTTTGAGGGCAGACTCGTAATTCTTAACGTTAGATGAGTGTCGGGCAGAAGATGAATGCTTTGGTTCTGCCGAATTGACTGGTGAGCTTTTCTGGGGACCAGAGGTTCTCCGAAATGCCCCAGGGCTTGCATCAGTGGCACGAGTTCGAGATGGTTCAGAAGTATCAATAGGCATCACATCTCGGCTACTTGAAACAGCAGGCCTCCTTGAAGATCCACTAGATCGTCCCAAAAAATTCGAGGCAGATATCTAAATAGTAAAACAGCCAATAAGTAACAAACTGGAAGTAAAATTAATGATTTTCAATCGTTAGACTAAAGAATTCCAGCTAATGCTTTGAATCAATACAGAAAATAGCAACAGCCAGAGCTATAATGTCAATTGTTGAAGAGACACAACAAAGTTTATTAGGCTACAGAAAAACCACCCATAAAAAAAGGAGGGCAGCAGTGGTGTATGAACAGAAAAATACTGACTAGCATCTATCGAATTATTTTGCAATCACCTTGCCAATTCTTATGATCCACACAAAGAAAAATATGAACAAAACTCACTAACTCACCACGGGCTCTTTAGAAAAAGAAGCATCATTTCCCACAGGTGCCTTCTGTTTAGCCAAAGTCCCAACACTTGCAATAGGGGGTGGGGCACGGCGCCGATCCATTGATGACCAACCACTAGTCCTTCCTTCATCAACACCTAAAATAACAAATGAATGAGAAAACAAACTCATTATTTGTGTGCAAACACAACAAACTTGTCCTCTCTAGTTTTTGTCATGCTATCACAAAACCAAATGAACCTTACAGTGAATAAGGTGTTCTAACATACAATAATGCAAATCACCCAGAATCACTTGCAAGAGAAAAGGACGATCTGGGAATTTTCTCTAGATAATTACCTGACTGCCTGTCGTTTTGCAATGCTGGTGGTGCTAACCCAGAAGGTCCTGCACCATGGCCCTGCAACATAGGCTACTAATCAAAACTTCCCCAACAGATGTCTACATAGAATATGCATTTATTGTGGGGGTGTTGACTGTTAAGGCAGAGACTTACCACTGCACGGGGTGGAGCACTAGCAATTTGAGATTGCTGGTACTTCAGTATTGTCCAGTCAAACACATAGTCAAACTGAAAACCTGCAAAGCAGAATAACAATAATTAACTAGATGCTTGGATATTTTGAGTAGAATAAGCCTTTTACAGTTATATGGAGGAGGAAATCAATGTTTCTTGGGTTTTTTTTTAAAGTGTAACAGGGAAAATAATGTGCCTGCTCTGGACCACTTCAAGCATGACATCAAAACTAACCTTCCCGGATAAAAAGGTCACGGAAAAGTCGCTTAAGGTAGGAATAATCAGGCTTGTCATCAAACCGCAGTGAGCGGCAATAGTGGAAATATGATGCAAACTCAGTAGGATAGCCTCGGCATAGAGCCTGAAATAGAAGAACATTAGAGCCAACAGAATTGAAAGGAAGCACTGGCTTACAGTACATATGTGACAAATATAGTACCTCAATTGATGTTGCAACTTTTTTCTCACTGATTTTCTCATACTTTTGTTTCTTTGTTCCTGCTTTCAGACCCTGCCAAGGAAGACTGAAGAGAAAACAATGTAAAGATTGATGCATTGTACATAAAAGGGTACACAAATGGGTAAACCAATAAAACCCACCTCCCCCTTAAAAAGTACATAAGTACATATCCAAGAGATTCCAAGTCATCTCTTCGGCTTTGTTCTGGCCATACAAAAGGAACAAAAAATTTAGTCAGACCTATGTGCAGCGCGACGATGTGAAAGTGCTCCACTTGACAACAGATTGAAGTCCACTTGACAACAGATTGAAGTATGGAGTATAGACAGGCAAGAGCCATAATGGTAAAAAAGAAAATCATGAACTGGTTGGTGCCAAATCTCACCAATTCCGAGATGGGTGTTCACACTTGCATATCTTGCTGTCCCAGTCAAGTTTTTGTTCTCCCTGCAGCATTAATTAGCAAGTCAGAACCTTGACAAAATTGACCCTTTTATGTGCAATGCCCTTTTATGCTCTCTTGTTCTCCCACTAGACTCTGTGGGCCTGTGAGGATCTACTGAGGTCACTATCAAAATGGCTTAATTTGGTATAGTATTTACCAGGTAGAGCTTATGCTATTGTAATTAGAAAAGCATAAATTAACTCAGACTTGGTCCAGACTATAGTAGTGAATGCTGAGCAACTGTAATTAACTCAGATAACTTATGCTATTGTAATTAGAAAAGTATAAATTAATCATGAATGCAGAGCAATTGCCCTTTTCATTGTACCTATATGGGATGTGCTGATGAGTGGAGGTATCCCTGTACTTTTTAGCGAGACCGAAGTCTATTATGTAGACCTGAAATAAGAGACAGATTGATGAAGAAAGTGGTTAAACAACCCAGCAAAATTTGATCATCAAGAACTGAAGTGTCAAGTGAAAGCTGCAATTTACCCACCTGATTAGCTCGCCTACCAAGACCCATAAGAAAATTGTCTGGCTTAATGTCTCGATGGAGAAAAGATTTGGAATGGACAAATTCCACTCGGTTTATCTACAAGAGAGGGACCGAGATCACTTAAAGATAATCATGTAAGAACAAACATGGAACTAAAACACAAAGAGAGAAACAGAATTTAAATGTCAACATGTAAGAATGTGTCTGCACAAAGAAAACGTTGGTGTGGGTAGCAGGGGCAGAACTATAGGCCACGATGAAAGTTAGTAACTGAGACAGATCTACAGTTGATTCTTTGCTATGTAAAAGGTATTAATGTATAACTACTTAGTGGTTAAGAGTAGGCATACCATCTGATCAGCGAGCATAAGTACAGTCTTAAGAGATAATTTTCTGCTGCAAAAATTAAATAGGTCCTCAAGGCTTGGACCCAGCAAATCCATAACCAAGACATTGTAGTCTCCTTCTACACCAAACCATCTGACATTTGGAATTCCGGCTGCAAGAATAAAGATAGTCAAACCACATAGTCTCTTTTAAGCATTAAAACAGTATACAAATGCACAATGTAGAGCTTCCGTACTTCCTCCTTGCAAAATCCTGTAAATCTTAGACTCGTAGAGCAACTGGGGATGCTTTGTCTTCACGTTTTCCTGTATAAGAAACAAAGCAATCACATGCAAACTTCTTTGAAACAATGGTAGCAAGTAGCAACTAAGATAAATTACCTTGCATTCTCAAATTAATAATATAAAAGGCAACAAGCTATATGGATATTAATATCATGTGACAAGGCCGATCTATTTCTCATCATTTCATCACTACAAATATTAGCACTCTACTGGTGGAAATCATGCTACTGGTCCTCATTTCTCTGTTTGCTCATTTTAGCTATCGAGTATCAAGCAGTATTCTACTAATAGCTGAATATCACTTTATCAGTCACCGGTTTACCAATATTAGGTGGGCGCATCAAGACATGCCAATTTAATGAAGTGACTACACCAAACTACCAAAGGATTCACCTACTAGTAGGTACTAGAGCTGCTAAGGGATGAGGAACTGAATAGAAATCCAACTGAAAAGTTTGAATTGTTTCGAGGAAAGCGGCATAATAGTACTAACTATGCTATAGATACAAAAACACGAGCTGACAGGAGCTGGAACAACAGCAGTTGCAGTGGCCAAAACATCGGATAAGCACAAACAGCAGGCTAAAACAGCAGAACCACTGCTTCGAAGCATCAGAAAGCAGCATATCAAGAATATATTTTTTTAACAAAGATCTAAGCAGCTAATCCCCAGCAGAAGAGCACAGACCAGCTTAATCGCGACCTCCTCGTTCGTCTGGATATTAGTTCCTGCATGAACAAACAACCCACAACTCAGTACAGCAACACCAGAAACCGATCAAGCACCAAAAAACCAACCCCCCAAAAAATAACCCAAACTTTTGCGCAAGAGAAGCCCCGCACCGAGATAGATCTCCCCGAAGGAGCCGCTCCCGATCTTGCGACCGAGCCGGAACTTGTTCCCAACCCGTGGCTCCATCAGCTCCTTCCCCAGAGGAAAAAACCAGCAGAGCCGGGAAGCGTCCACAGAGAGCAAAACCGGAGAGGGGGGGGGGGGGGGGAAGGGCTAAAAACACGCGCTTTTCCACCGGAAATCTAGCGGCGGGAGGGAGCACAGATCGGCGCGGCGGGGCTGGGAGTGGGGGACTCTCGTGCTACCTAGGGTTTGAGAGGAGGCGGAGGGAGGAAGGGGAGGAGGAGGAGGAGGAGGCGGCCATGGCCGTACGGGCGAGGCGCTGCTGCGTGCGTACACACGCTTCGCTCGGATTAGTTTTTTTTTTTTCTTTTCCTTTTTGCTTCGTGGAGGAGTTGGGAAGTAGACGAAGCAAGCAAGAGGAAGAGAAAAGAAAAGAAGAAAAAAAGAAAAAAAAAACAAAAGGAGCGGTTTGGCCTTCGGCTTCTATGCGTACCTATCTATATCTCATATTCTCTCATCTATTGAGCATTTGGGCTTTGTGTTTTGAGGGTATCCAGTTTTGAGTCCCTCTCTTCCTCCTCGCTTTCGCTGTCTCCGTCTCTAAAGATTTTTTTTTCAAGGGTTTTGTAGCTTTGGTATGAGTGGTACATTATGGATAAGATAAAGCATTGGCTTATCATGATTAGAAATGTTAAGGGTGCAAGAAATTTGTTGCTCTAATTTTATAGGGTAAGGTATGCAATGCTTCAGGGTTTAAATTGTGTGCCTTGTAGCGGCATTTAGGCCTTTTTGTTTGTTTGCTATTTGCTTTGAGGGTTATCAATCTCAAGGCTGGTTGGATAAGGGTACTTAATGGCATGCTTCATAATGAAGCATGTCCAAAGAAAATTTTGTTTGCCACACTACAAGGTTAACCATAAAGCACATAGAATTCACTATTGTAGGCTAAGAATGACAATGACATCGGTGTGTTGTTTCTGATTAGGTTCATGGACTGCGTTAGGTTGCTTGTGAGACCTTTTTTTTTAGAAGCGGGACACATTTTGTTTGCTAATTTTCTAATATGTCGTTATTTTATTAACATAGCTCTTACATATTATTTGTAGACAATAAATGACTAGTACAACAATGTTTCCACATTAATATAAAAATATATGGTCATTGATTACTTATACATTATAGTACCATGACCATAGATCATGTCGAGAATTTGTGCTAAAATCACGCCATTGTAATTACTCTGGACTCTTCATTTTCACTTAACATATTTAGACTAAAAAGTGTCCATATAAAATACAACCTGCTAATTATTATTTCCGAATTTTGAACTTATCAAATCATGAAATGAGACTCTAGAGCAAATACAATTCAGGATTTATTAATTCCAAATCTGTAATTGTTGAAACATGAAAACCACTCTATAATTGAGACTACAAATCAAGTACAACTCAATATTTATCACTTATAAATTTGAAAATTATGAAATCATGGAAAAGCTATAATTGAGATTTCAAATCGACAACTGAAAATTTATTAATTTGAAATTTCTAGATTATGAAAAGCGCTAAATTGTGACTCTATGCATGATGAATTTAAATTTTAATATGATTAAAATTTTGATATGTGTTACATCAATAACAATAGCTCGTAATACATGGGTTGGCGACTAATTGTTGTTGGAATTAATGGATGGGCCTTAGCCCACTTGAAGATTAATTCTTTGGAAAATCACAAAAACCCACCTCATGGGATGGCATGCATGTGGAGTTTAGTACCACCTTACTTATTCTAAGAGAGGGGGACCTCCTTAAAAGGGAGGATGCCCTCCTAGCCACTTGAAGCATGTGTAGTGGAGAGAATAGGGGGAACACGCGCGCTTGCTCGCCGGGCCGGGCAGGCGGCGCGTGCACGACGTACGCGTCGAATGGTCCGCCAAAAATTGGTTCCTCACCTTGCGCAGATGCAGCCTCCTTTTGCAGTTTTGTTTTGCTGCAAATTCGGATTCGTTTTTATTTTGGAAACGTTCCGAAAAATCCGGTGCGTGAAAAACGGCGTGGAGTCCGGATAAGTCCATGTGTAGATCTAATGATGCGTTAATGCTAGTATATATCTGTAATGCCATGATTTATTTATGGAATATATTAAATCATTATATGCCTATAATCTCAACAATTGTAACGGTACATTGTAAAGATCATAGAAGATGCAGACAAACTCATATAGCTAGCTTGGTTCAAGATTAGATTTTACTATCGCACTCGTTTTTTTCAGCAAAAGAATTAGTCAGCTTTGAATGGAAGTCAATTTTACTCTGGCTTGGACTTGAATACTTCATTCAACAAAGTAGGAGCATGTGCTACCTACGTGGACTATTATGCCGTACAGGGTCGCAGCAGCGTTGCAACCTCTTTTACAGGCAGAGAATTAACAGGACATATGGATGAATGAGGCTTGTAGCTTCCTTTCCTTGGCATATAGTCAACTCATGCCATATCGTGTGAAAAGAGACATGCAAATAAATCACAAGTGGTAATCATTATAACGTAAATAGTAGCAATTTCGCCACAGGATGAATTCCGTAGAGACAATGAAATATCTCTGTGAAGTGTGTAGTCTATGGATTGTTTAGAATAAGGATATAAAGTTTTGGCGTGTCACATCAGATATACGGATATATATTTAAAGTATTAAACGTAGTCTAATGACAAATCAAATTACAGAATACGTCTATAAACTGCGAGAGGAATTTATTAAGCCTAATTAATCCGTTATTAGCACATGTTTACTGTAGCACCACATAGTCAAATCATGGAGCAATTAGGCTTAAAATATTCGTCTTGCAAATTAGTCGCAATCTATACAATTAGTTTTGTTTTTAGCTTATATTTAATACTTTATGCATGTGTTTAAACGTTTGATGTGATAGGGTGAAAAATTTTGGGATGAGATTTAAACAGATATTTAGGAAAGTGTCATAACGAAAAATACGCAAAGAAGATTGTTGGTACCCTGTTTAGCTGTAGATGTTCAAGAAAGCTGTGGACGCAACTCAAAAATCTACAAAATCTTTTTCCTTTTTTTAGCACTGGATGACGACACATTTTAGACGCTGGGCCAAGGATATTTTTTCTTTTCAGACCAGGGACCCAATGGCCAAGGCTACTGATGTGACAAGAGCCTTAAGATTTTTCCAACACCACGTAACACACAAACATTTGTTGACCCAACTTAGCTAATCAAATGGCTGGACAAAATCCACGCCTAACACCTAATTAGACACAATCAAGGCTATCTTAATCATTGGAGTCTTGGGAAGTTTCAGGACATATATATTTGTTTTGGGAGTAGCTCATGTCACAAGGGAAAAGAATGGAAGCATCTGCAAGATAAGCTGGTTTTGTTTTAAAGCATCTGCGAGCAAAATCCTGAATTCCTAACACACTTGGAACCTAGGACAGAGAGAATACCAAACCCGCTATGTACTACTGCTCTGTCCTATAAAAAAAATAAACTTTAGCTATGAACCTGGGCACGTCGTAGTTAGAATTAGACTCTTTTTTTTAATGGAGGGGGTACATTCTGATTTAGATCGGTTTGTATAATTGGCCTCTTCGTTTGGCAGCATGGAAAACAGAGACAAGAGAATGGTCATCCTATTATCCTTTTAATGGCCTCTTCACTATATTTTTCAATGAAAAGCTACGGCTCATCGAAATTACCGAAGCATATACTCGCATAGTTCAGAAGACCGAGGCGATCGCGACGGCACAAGTATTGTACAGTTCCCAACATGAGCCATGTTACGTTACTGTGTCTGTAACTGTAACTGTAGAAACTTCATTTCTCTATCATGAAAAAAGAAACCTTTCATTTCTTAGACAAGGTACTGGTCCAACTAGTACGGAGTAGTACTTTTATAGTAAAGCACCCAGCAGTCAGCAGGCAATAGCTGTTGCAAAACCATTGCCTTATTATCACGGTGTAAAAACATAACACTGCTTATTGTAGATGTCATTCTGGTGTAAAAACATAACAAAGAGCTGTTAAATGCCTTTACTTACACAAGCTCGAGAAAAGGCATAACAGTAGTCAGTACCTCAAACAAAAGAAAAAAAAAACTTTCATGCAACAGAACAAACCGATTTAGCAGTTGCCAACTAACCGAATGAAAAGATGAAACCTGGTCAAAATGCAAGGTTAAGTTTTCCAAAGAGGCTGTATAGATCAATAAGAGCAGACAAGCAGTATACGATATCACCAACCCAAACTTTAAAGATGCTACTCTAGACTTTACATTCACATCAGGAGTCAATTAAACAACATGGCACATTTGAGGTGCCAAAACAATCTTGCTCCAGCAGGAACTTTTTCTAGGCCTTCTCTTTCGATGGAGATGTTAGCAGATGCAATGTGGATGCATGGATTGTTGTGCTTGGGATGGGGTCCTTTCCTCGCGCTGAGCTAGGCCTCCTGATGCTGTGGGTACGCTCCACATTACTCTTCAAAAACTTCTGCATAGATCTGGGTAGCCGAGCAATTATCCGGGTTGAACTAACAAGAAGTATCACTCCTGTAATAATGAAGAACCTGCAAGGATAATTAAGTATTTAATTTATCTTGTAGATTTGTAGTAGAAAAATACTTTCATAGAAAATCCAAATGGAATAGGGAGCAGAAACAGACATCATATTTGTTGAACAGTATTTGTCAATCAAGACAACATGTCATCAGTCCAACATTGACATTATTTTGGCTAAGAGAATTTCATGAAACCAGTAACCTTATCAATGTAACTAATAAGCTCTGACTAAATGCCATCCAGTTGTAGCACTACATGAATTTGCTAAAAAGACAATGTTCATTACAGTAGCTGAGTATTGAAGCATGAATGGAAATGATTAACCAACAACAAAATCGCAAGAAATATTACCATCCAAGTAAGAGAAAAAAGCGGCCCGTGGGAGCTGTGGGAAGATGTTCATCAAGCGCAATCATACCAGCTACAACGCCAGACACAATAGATGCAACTGATGTACAAGTGGACACAACAATTGCCCTTCCATGCTTCAGACCTCGAGTCTGCATGAATGAAGTGTCCCCTTAGTGAAAAACTAAATGAAATCAGAGCAGATCATTGAAAAGGTATAAGAAAACTCCACATGGCAGATGTTATAACATATCTCATTAAATGGATCCAGTACATTAGAGTAATGTAAATGTAAAAGTGTAAAACAAAAGGATAAATGTCTTTGATGAAAACTAGAATTATGCATATCATCGATGCCGAATTGCCGAGTGGCCATCAACTACACACTAAAATAGCATCTTTTCTTTTCAGTTAGTTAACCATTTTTTTCCATAGCCTTATATTCAGTAGTACTCCCTCCGTCCCAAAATATAACAACTTTTAGCTCTTATGATTTGTCCCAAAATATAACAACTTCTCTACCAACATTCTCTTCCCAACCAATCACAACCCTCCACTATTCACTTTTCCTACCTACCTCCACTACTCATCCAATCACAACCCTCCACCACTTACTTCTACCTACTTTCTTAATAACCGTGTCTAACCCTAAAACTTCTTATATTCTGGGACGGAGAGAGTAGCTAATATTACATGGTATCACATGTTATGTGGTCATGCTCTAGCAGTCTAGCCATAGGCTCATGATACATTTATAGATCCACTTCTATCTCCTGCCTGAAACCCCACTTTGACGTCCCACCCCACCCCTGGTCCTGCTTCAGAGACAGAAGCTCATGCTTCTTTGTTTCCCCATGTGATGCACCCAAGGTATTGGCATAACAACTAGGTATAGGAGTCCAATTAATATCTGAATGCTTTATACAGATATTACATGACCCACCTAACTGTATACACTATCAAGGCAACAGTGCACACAAAGAACGGACCACGTCTCTAGGAAGTGAGACATACCTGATAAACAAATCCCACAGCACTGCAGCCCACACTACAAGAAATGGCAGCCGGTACAACAATCTTTGGAAAACCCATTTCAGACATCACGAATCCTGTCTTAGATATCACTGATGAAATCCTATACACAAAAGGCAGTATGGGGTCTTTCAATAACAGTAAATTAAAACAAAAGGAAGTTCCGGAACATAAACATAAAATGTTCATTTCATGATAATTGTATGATTCTAAGAAATATAGTACTCTTTCCGTTTCAGGTTATAAGACCCTAAACTGTTTCAAGTTTGACTAAGTTTATAGACAAATATAGTAATATTTACAATACTAAATTAGTTTCATCAAATCAATAATTGAATATATTTTCATAATAAATTTGTCTTGGGTTAAAAATGTTACTACTTTTTTCTACAAACTTGGTCAAACTTAAAGCAGTTTGACTTTGACCAAAGTCAAAACGTCTTATAACCTGAAACGGATGGAGTACCTCTTCAACAATAACTAGAAGAGTAGTTTCCACTTTGGGCCACCTTTTATTACCGATGTTTCACTTTGAACTACTCTTTAACCAATGTTTTCACTTTGGACTGGGTAATCTTACCTTTGTGGCACTTTGAACCACCGTTAACTCTTTTACCCATCTACGTCCAACTTGTAGTATGTAAAAAAAAAATGGTCTGCATATAGATGCAGGAGTTCCTTGACGAGTAGGAGCCAGCATACTCGAAATCGTTCATATGCTTGAGAAGAGAGTCGGAGTGGTCCAAAGTGCAAGAAAGGTAAGATTACACAGTCCAAAGCAAAACTTCAGTAATAAAAGGTGACCGAAAGTGAAATTTACTCTAACTAGAATTCAACAGCGAGGAATGATGAATGAGAAGACTTGATTTTGGTTGTACAGTTTCTCCTTAATAGTAGAAGACCATAAAACATGGTAAATAATCGAAATAGATAATAAGAAATTACCCAAACAGAATGCCAGATTCCAATCCATATATGATCTCCTCGATCACTTCAGGTCCAGTCTGTACTGATTCATGTTCATGATCAATATTTGCTATGCGTAAACATGAATAAATAATTCCAAAATTTTGGACTCACCAACTCTTGTTCACGCCTTTGCCTTTTGTAGATATGAAGCCAAGTGTTGAGAAGAACCTTAATTGGCAAACAGCAATACACTTTGTCATCAACCATGATAGAAGCCATGTGCATGAAAATTATTGATACTAGCAACCACTCTAGTACCCTAGAACATTGACTCTTGTTCAATATATAGTTCTCTAATCTGAGATAACCAAACTGTTTTTAAAACCTCTGGTGCTTCAGCAAGAAGGTTACTTGGGAGTTAATGGAAAGTGTTCCCAAAACAATTTGGTCCTGTGATTTACAGATTCTTTTATAATGATGAAAGAAGCCATGTGATTTACATCTGAAATGCAAGTGTATTATTCATATGGCATGTCTAAAATCCTTTGCCGCTAGGTGAAATAAAATAGCAGAATGATAGAATGGGTATAAGAAAACTCAAGCGGCACCGAGTATGGTACATTGGTACCTACAAACAAGATGACAATGGAGAGCACCAGCCAAGGTATATTGAACAGTGGAATTTTGTCCACTTTCTGCTCCTCGCCTCCAACACCAACTCCTGAAGTATAAGAGAGGGCACAGCAAATAAAATCAAACGCACGATCACTGGCCCATGTGTTGACCACGAATCCTGTGAAGACACATTTATTTGTTTCACCATTGGATGCGTATCATAAAGGTTGTGAATGCATTTCACCTATCGTGCCTAGACCGGCCAATGTGATGGCGACCCAGTCGAGCCCGTTCATGGACTCCTTGAGGTAGAAATGGGAGAACACGCAGAGTATGGCGAGGCCACAGCCGGCGATCGGCTGCACGACGGAGACCTGCGAAGCAAGCACGGGTGTCGCACCGCAATCAGCACACAGAGCACCTGGAATCGGTGGGGGGAGGAAAGGATAGGGGGCACGGGAACGCACCGGCGCCTGCGAGAGCGCGGTGAGCATGAGCGCGGCGCCGCACATGTCCATGAGGAATCCGCTGATCCAGAGCCTGTTCAACGCGTACGCCCTAATCACCTGCGCAGACACCCGTCAACGGATCGAACAGCAGCGTCGCGATGCGGAGAAGAGGTGGGGGGAAGAAGATGGTGGGAGGAGCAAGGGGGCGGGCGGACCTTGAGCTTGAAGGAGAGGGGAGGGAGGATGTGGGTGCCCTTCTTCTGGAGGACCTTGCCGACGTTGTTTCCGGCGGCGCCGGCCAGCGTGAGCGCCACCGACTCCCACATCTCGCGTCCGCCACCGCCGTCCCGATCCGATCCGATGCAGCACTCGGTGAGCCGAGCGGCGTGGGATTTGGGGGGGGGGTTTCCCCTTCTCTTTTATTCTAGAGCTCTTTTTTGGGAGGAGCCGAGGAGGAGGAGACCGCGAGCTGGAGGAGAGGTGTGGTGGTGGCCGGGTCGCGTTCGCTTCTCGCGTGGTAGCCTGCGCTTTTTCGGCCGCGCGCCCGTGATATCTCGCGATATCCTCCTATGTCCTGCAGCCGCCGCGGCCGGTGTTGGTGGCGCGTGCTCGTGGTCGTTTTGGTGCCTTCTTGCTGGTGGGTCGCGTGTGCGGGAAGGGAGCACGGAGCACGAATTTTTTTATTTTTAATTTTTTTATTAAAAGTTTTACAAAAATAATTTTCTATTTTGAAAATTGACGGAAGTAGTCGCCTACCGCCCTCTGGGAAGGCGATTTTTAAAAATCGCCCTCCCAGAGGGCGGCGAAAATGACGTGGCAGACGGCCGTTCGCTCTCGGGCGACGGCCGTCAACGAAATTTACAGGCGGCCCCCTTGCCGCCCTCCGCGAGGGCGATTTTGTACTGTGCGGGGGGCCGCCTGCAAATGGGCGGCGAGGGGGGGCATGGAATTTTGCAGGCGGCCCCCTTGCCGTCCTCGGCGAGGGCGATTTTGTACTGTGCGGGGGGCCGCCTGCAAATGGGCGGCGAGGGGGCATGGAATTTTGCAGGCGGCCCCCTTGCCGCCCTCCGCAAGGGCGATTTTGTACTGTGCTCTATATTTTTGTATAAATATCAATAGTTATCAAATCTTTTTATATTGAAAACTATACAAGATTAAAATCTCCAAGACTGGTAAAATACAATTTTATTATTTTTTAGGGCATATTTGGATTGTTACCGTACAAATATTTTGTTACCGTACAAATATTTTATTAATTTTTAGGGCATATTTGGATTGTTAGTGCCAAATTTTTCTTCACGACCAAATATTTGGTAAGGTAAAATTGCATTTGATCATATTTGGTTTGCTGCCAAAATGTAAAATTGTAGTGAAGAATGTTCTACATAATCTCAAATCTAGATTACGTATTACCAATGAATATGCTTCCATTTTCGTGTGTTGTGTGCTAGTGGGAAAGAAGATATGAAGAGGTTGCCTTCAGATTGTCAATTATATAGCGTCGTTTTCACTGCAATATATGTGAACTCAATGAGATACATTATTCATTAGATGTGACAAGACGATCACGCGTGGGCGTGATTCACTTTATGTAAACAGGCAGCGCCGAAAGTTGATAGTGATAACTCGAGCTGCCGCTTTTCATGTGTGCTGTTGTGGACTGTGCGCGCTACTGGATCTGACACTACCGTGCAGCGCCGAAAGTGTGTTGTCGTGAGCATAAGTTGTTCTAGCACCATATGAATGAAAAGAACTATGTAGACGAGACAAACACAAGTAGTACTGCAGTAGTAATAGCAAAAGTAGTACTGCTTTACAAGTTTGTAAGCCAAAAGAAACGGTCACATAAGGACTGAAGAGGTAGAACACTACTGACGAGGCCTCTTACCCCTGTCCCTCCTACCCTGCGC
This sequence comes from Oryza sativa Japonica Group, assembly GCF_034140825.1. Taxonomy (NCBI): domain Eukaryota; kingdom Viridiplantae; phylum Streptophyta; class Magnoliopsida; order Poales; family Poaceae; genus Oryza; species Oryza sativa. Next base: position 30,010,431 of record NC_089035.1, on the reverse strand, counting down.
CCTAATGTGCCCGTGGGAGTACGTGAGTCGGTCCGGGGGTACGGCACGGCCAACCCGTCCTGCCTGTACAGGTGTGACCTCTGGCTGCTCCTGAGTGTGTGCCTCTGGAGCTCCTCCAAGCTGAGAGGAGCCTAGTACGTCGTGGTGGTCTGCACCGTGCAAGTCGTCGTCGTAGAACTGGCTAGTAGGACCAGTCCTACCGGCGTGAGACGAAGAGGCCCCAGTACCGAAGATCCCGGCTGCAAATCCTGCTGGACAAGGACCATCAGTTTCGTACAGGTATTTAACAGTATTAATAAAAAGTAAAGTACCGTGTGGGCGAGGGATCGACGCTCCGTGAGAGGAAGAGCTGGCGAACGCGCCCGAAGAGGTGGCGAACGCCCCTGCGGAGCTCGTGGAAGCGCCGGTCGTGCCTGCGAACGCGCTCGAAGGCAGACGAGGTCCTGCGATGAGGAAACGTGCAGTTAAAACATGGTGACATAATCGTGCAAAAGCTGAAACAAAAATGAACTAATATCTGGGCTGAACTGTACCGTGCGAAACCGGTGCTGTAGGTCGCACTGATCCGAAGCTAGGGGCGCTCGAAGGCAAACGAGGTCCTGCGAGGATGGATCATCAAGTTACGACGGGGTGATGTTTTCGTACAAAAACAGAAACAAAACTTAAGAAACCTCTGGGCTGAGCAGTACCGTGCGAAATAGGTGCCGTAGGTCGAGGTCCTGCTCCGACGGTAGGCGCGCGAGGCCGTGGTTGTACCGGACCAGCTGGAGGTACGACGTCCACGGCGCTGCGACAGGAGAAGACGCGCATGACCGCACGCATCTTCTCCTGCATCCGGTCGAAGGTCACCCTCTGCTCAACGTCAGTCAAGTGCAAACCTCTGTTCAACCTCACTTGGACTGCGGTGATATCGGCACTGATATCCCGTGCGGCATCAGCCTATGCAAGATGGAAATAACAAATTCAGTAGTTGTCCTATATTATGCAAGATAAATGAAATAATTGTAAGAAGTAATACAAATTGGATGTACCGCCACGAAGCCGCCACGAAGTAGTCTCGGTCACGGTGCGTGGGATACGCGTCCGTGACAGCGGCAACGTGCGGCTCTGGGGCGTCTGGAGTGAAGGTCACACGCGCACGAGTGCGAGGAAGGTACCAACGAAGGTAGTCACGGTAGTTCTCCTCCGTGTGTGGGAAGAGCTCGTTGATCACCTCCTCTGTAGCTAACACCCAGTCGTCAACGTACTGCTGTACACGTGGAGCCCAAAGTGCGCCTGCTAGCTGTCCCCGTCGAGTCAACCTGTGAAGAGAGGTAAATTATATGGCTCGATGAAGTAATTATCATAAAAATTTAGAAATGAACAATCCGAACTCACGAGTGGTCGGCAGGGAGGACGGTCGGCTGCACGTTGCCCGGAAACACCTGCCTAAGTCCGAACTGTCTCATCACACGCTGCGGGCAGTGAGGCTCAACAAAAATGTCGAACACCATCGGCAGGATGGTGAGCCAGTAAGCCTGGTCGCGTGTGCACAAGGACGAAAGTCCTAGCGGTGCTCTCGCAGCGACGGCCTCTTCTGTGTACGGCTCCCAGATGACGTCGCTCGGCTGGAGACGGTCAAACTCGAACACGAAGTCCGGGTAACCACGTCTCACCTGGACGTGAGCGTAATGACGCTGCAATAAACATGATCGGAATTAGACATGTTATGTGAAGAAAAAAAAAGACGACTGATAAACTTATAACGCAGCGAAGTTGCACTAACCCCACGTCGACACCAGTAAGTCCCCATCGTGGGACCGTCCTCTGGCCACTGCGCGCTGCGACCAACCCCATAGGGTGCGCTGTCCACCACTGGTCGACCTATGGCAAACCTCTCGGCTGCCCAAAGCTGAAGCAACATAGGGCAGCCAGCGATGATCGCTCCCGCGTCAGTCTTCGTGCACGCCTCACAGAGGGCACGGTACGTGGCTGCTAGCACGGCAGAACCCCAGCTCCACTGCGGCACGTCCTGTGGCTGAGCATCCGCGATGGACCGTGCGTAGTGGACCAGCCGGAAGTCCACAGCGTGCCCGTGGGTGCTAGTGAACATCACCCACCCGAACAACCACAACAGGTACGCCTCAAGGGAGCGTCGGACCGAGTAATCATCAGCGTCAGGGTGTAGAAGGTCCGCCTACAATTAAGAATGAAATGTTAGTACAAAACACTCATTCGGTCGCAAATAAGCACGTATGATAATAACAACTTATTTACTTACAGTGAACTGGAGCAACCAAGCCTTGCTAGGCCCGACTGTAGAGTACGGAGGAAGGGTGGTGGTCGGTCCTAGGTGTGGAAGGCGCATCACCTGCTCGAAGCGCGCAGTGATATCCTCCTTCCACCCAAAAACACCGTCCACGGGACCAACTGCTGCTCCCGCCAGCGGTAGCCCGAGCAGGTACGACACGTCCTGCAGTGTCGGAGCCATCTCCCCACAGGGAAGGTGGAACGTGTGCGTCTCAGGTCTCCAGCGGTCTACAAGAGCGGCAAGGAGTGACCGATCTGCATCCCACCGCTTCGCTGGGTCACGGTCGTCCGCCGCCGCCTCAACAAGCCTACAAAGTGGTAGAAGGCCTGCCGCACGCAACCTGTATAGAGCAAACTTCAAACATAAGTACAACACAAAGCAAAGTTGAGTTGAAATGTGAACATACGCGTACCAAGGAACGTGACGGGGGTCGACACGCAACCACTCGCGCGACGTGCGTGGACGGAAGGTGCCGAGCTGTGCACCCTCGACTGCTGACAGGAACGAGCGGTGGTTCCTGTCAATCCCACGGTTCAACAGCGCCGGTGTGTCGTACGCCATACCTGCATTAAATAGGTTGATCAGAAACATATAAATAATTAGTTCAACATAAGTAATTAGTTCAACATAAGTAATAAATGTTGAACTAAGCGAATTACTAACACATATTAAACAAGAGTACAAACAAACAAAAGTGTTTACTCCGAACACTCATCACGATAACATTATGATACAACACCGAATAATTCGCAATACTACTAGTACAACAATAGTCGGAGGTACTCATTACAACAACATTGAATTGAAATTACACGATAGAAGTATTTAGTCCGAACACTCATTACATCACAACAGCATTTTATTTCCTAAATCGAAAGCATTGTTACACCATGGAATCGCCTGCTGCGCGACGACGCCTTGGCCTTGCGCGCCTGCTTGTTGTTCCTTCACCAGGTGGTCGCCTACCATCACTTGCCTGTCCAGATGGACTAGCATCTGCGCCGCTTGGAACTTCTGCATTCTTCGGGCATTTCTTGTAAGTATGGCCGCGCAGATCACACTTGCTGCAGCGTAAAGTCCTCCCACCTGCTTCTGACTCATCCATATCATTTCTGATGCGTCTAGTTTGGCGTCGACCCTTTTTCACCCTTAACTTAGATGGATCTGGAATATAAAAAACTTGGGCACTCAGCGTTGTGTAAGATCCTGAGATCCCGAACCCATATATCTCCTCACTCCATGTATGAAAGATTGCTTCTTTCCTGAAATAATTTGAGACGTACACATTGGGAGATATGCCACAATCACCGGCAGCAGCAAGAACGTGTGAGCAAGGAAGGTGATGAAGCTTCGGCTTCATACAACTGCAGGTACATCCACCATCCGCCTTCAAGACACATTCCTGCACGGCTTGCTTGCGATAGATACCACGCCTGCTCCTATCAACACACATTATTTCATACCGATGCACTTGTGTGCCTTGAGCAACAACTCGATGTCTCCGTGCCTTTTTGATTTTATCTTCCATGTACTTTGTCACTACGTTGCCAAACACTATGTTGTCATCGGCCATGGACGGACCAATTTTCTTGTATCGATCCCTAAAGTACGCTTGCGTGCCGTGAAGGATGAATTCAACAATAGCAACCAATGGAAGTACCCGAACTCCTCGCATTACCCAGTTGTACACCTCTGCCAAATTGGTTGTCATTATGCCATACCGAGATCCATCGGTGTCGAACAATAGAGACCACTTCTCCTTAGGCTCATTCTCAATCCACTGAGTGAAATTTCTGATGGACGACCCTGACCTCCTTCTCATTGTTGGTGGGTCATCATGTAATGCACCAAGAGGTATGGGAGGCTCGTCACCTTCAACTAGTGGACTGCGAGATTGCTCATCTGTTTGCTTCGTTGTCAACTCATCCAACTTGTCCCACAACTCATTAAATTTCTTCTCTTGGTTCTGTGCACAGAGCCTCTTAAAGAGCTCCATAAGATGCTTGTTCTTGAATTGCTTGTAGAAATTTGCACCCATGTGACGCATGCACCACCGACTCCGAACATCAGGCCACTTAGCTGGAAGTCCCTTCTCATCCCAACCGTTCTGCAAGTAGTCAATAGCCCGCAACATACCCGCATGACGATCATGTATAAGGCAAACGTTGGGCCTCATACGCACCACTGCAATGTGCACTCTCTCTAGGAACCAGTACCAGCTTTCAGTGTTCTCACTCTCTACAAATGCAAAAGCCATAGGTAGAACCTGGTTGTTCCCATCACACCCAATTGCTGTCAATATCTGACCTCGGTATTTACCTGTCATAAAAGTTCCATCTATGCATAGAACAGGTCGACAATGCACAAAAGCATTGATGCAAGCACCCAATGAGAAAAAGGCTCTTTGCAGCACACTCTTTGTTCGATCATCAACCGATGTAAATGTATGTAGGTCATAGTACGTATTATTATTCCTCTGGGCAATGGTGGCTAACAAACGAGGCAAATTATCATAAGAAGCTTCAAATGTGCCATACCTCATCTCAATGATCTTTTGTTTGGCTCTCCAGGCCTTTGCATAGCTTATGGTGTACTTGAATTTGTTCTCGATGTGCCTAATAATTGATTTTGGTTCAAAGCCAATGTTACCAACAACACTGCTGTACATCTCACTTGCCACAAAAGCTGAAGTGATGTTTCGGTGATACTTCTCCACCCCTTGTAAGTAGCACTTGTGCTCGGTCACAATGCTAACTTTCCAATAATCATTCCATTTACCCTTATATGCATGGACACGCCACGGACAATCTTCCTTCATGCACCTCACTTCATACACATAATTTGTTGACTTGACCACCCTAAACTCTCTCTGCAAGGAAACTGCCCAATGCTTCACCGCCTCCTTCATCTCATCCTTATGAGCATATCTTGCACCCTCAATTACCTCGTTCTCCTTATACTCCCAGGGTACATGATCACCCTCTGATATAACAAGTCCAGAGAAGTCCTCATTTGCCCAATCAGTGGCCATTACATCACCTTCCTCATCGGATGATGCGTCGTCGTCCACTTCCTCATTATCCGAATCTTCCCTCTCCATTTCATCAACAATTATACCGACTCTCTCCCCCTCATCCGCCATGCCCATAGCCTGCTCCTCCCTTGGTTGATTTTCCTCATTTTGCATCGATGGTCCAACAACATCCCCTGCATTGATAGGACCCTCTACATCTTCGGTTTGCATTGAAACATTTATATCTTTCTCTTGTACCGACACAAATATAACGAGGGGCCATGACCGTTCAAAAGCCATTTCCACATACCGTCTCCAAGCATCAGTGCTGTCCATCGGCATTAGTTCCCAAAAATAACCTTCTGTTGCACGACTCACTACAACTGACACTGACATTGTGTAGACTTCTTGGTCTATTCTAAATCCTCTCAACAACCAACTATAAATTGACTGAAATGTTCTCTCCGCAGGCCTATCGATGCCCTTAGATGTCATTACAAAATCTGACAGATCAACACCATCTGGACCAAATCTAATATTTCCTTCACCGTGAACTATCTGAAATGTGACCTTACTTGACATTGTGCCTGATGAAAACAATAACTGCGTTAACCTCGCATTTCTGTACTACGCCCTAAGTTACATTCTCTACAATATTGTTCTCTAAATTTCTAAAATTACGTTACATTCTCCAGATCAAACTAAACTACATCTTACAATTAACACTACTGTCTATGTCTCAATTCATACTATTATATTCTATGCTCTGGATCTACACATATGTGCTGTGTGCTACAGATGTGCTAAAATATATGGAACTAAAACTAAAACGCAACATATATACTCAAACATAACATATTAGTACAAATGCACAAAAGATGTATGGGAGCATACCTGTGATGAATTGAGCGAACCAGCAGGGCTTCGCCGCTCCCCTTCTGCTGCCCTCCCCTCTCTCTCTTTTGTTTTTTTTGGATTTTTAGTGAATATAATGAAATTTCACAGAGGAGGGACTGGGCTTTATAGGGGGAGAGGCAAAAATCGCCCTCCCCCAGGGCGGCAAGGGGGCCGCCTGCAAAATTCCATGCCCCCTCGCCGCCCATTTGCAGGCGGCCCCCCCCACAGTACAAAATCGCCCTAGCGGAGGGCGGCAAGGGGGCCGCCTGCAAAATTCCATGCCCCCCTCGCCGCCCATTTGCAGGCGGCCCCCCCCACAGTACAAAATCGCCCTAGCTGAGGGCGGCAAGGGGGCCGCCTGCAAAATTCCATGCCCCCCCCTCGCCGCCAATTTGCAGGCGGCCCCCCGCACAGTATAAAATCGCCCTAGCGGAGGGCGGCAAGGGGGCCGCCTGCAAATTTCGTTGACGGCCGTCGCCCGAGAGCGAACGGCCGTCTGCCACGTCATTTTCGCCGCCCTCCCAGAGGGCGGTAGGCGACTCCTTCCGTCAATTTTCAAAATGGAAAATTATTTTTGTAAAACTTTTAATAAAAAAAATTATAAATAAAAAAAATTCCACGGAGCACCGCGCCGGGAGGTGCTGCCAGCCTGCGACACTAGACTCTCTCGGCCCAAAAAAATAAATTGGCTCACATGTTGGCAACGCTGTTGCCATGCTGCGCATCAACCTCGTTTGGTCTTGCCCAATTTTCGGCTGGCAACGACGAAATGCCCCTTTTAGTTTTTGGCTCAGATGTTAGCAACGGCGTGCTGCTCATCAACCTCGTTTGGTCTTTGCCCTAGTAGAAAGGTGAATCCACGAGTGAATGTAGAGGTAATAGAGATAAAATAACCAACAATAGAAAAGGATAATTCACGAGTGAAGGTAGACTTAGTAGAGATAAAAGGACGAGTTAGAACAGGATATGAAGCCTAGGTTTATCGTTTAATGTCCCAATCCAGGGAGGAATCCATGTCATAGCATCACAGCCTCGCCGCTGTCATCGTTCCGCTAGGCTTATAAAGTTGTTTGATTGATCTACAGAAAATTTGTAGAAATTCAAAGAGATCCTTGCAAGACAAAGAAGTGAAACATAGCGTTAACCTCCTGTTACAATTCATCTAAAATTCCCATGTGTAGGGCCATTCCATATGAATTTTGTAGGGATCCTAGAGATTCACCTCTCGCAACAACGAATGCAATTCCATTTCTTCATAATTCATCCAATCCAAAGAGGCCATAACTTATTTTTGCACAAGCACTTCAGAACAAATCACCACATAAATATTCTCATAACTAATTGGTAAGTAAACAAGCTTTTGCATACACGAATCTCTACATAAATATATCATATTTGCACATAGATGTTGCATGAAGGGCATTCTCAAATCACAACTTGAAACTATGAAGCATGATATCTGCCCAAGAACTATGTTCAATAGTTGCTTGTAATTGCAAGCATAAATGAACACATTTCACAAAATGTTAACACTTGGTAATGCAAGAAGCATCTTACTATTTTCCCTTATCATGCGAGTGTAACAAGGATGATGAGGTTTGGCACAAATCTAATGGTGAAATGTGGTAGGTGCATAATGTAAAAATTAGCTTACAGCATCCCATAAGATCTGGATGTCACATATTGCAGTGATTTGAGGAACCGCGACAATGCATGAAACTTTTAGAAACTGCGAATACCCTAAGGATAACTAGCAACCACCAACCTGGCAAAATTCACCTATTTGTACCTTCTGGGCATAATGGACATATCAGAGCAGCACAGCATGAAACATCACAACTCCCCATATATGATGGCAACAATTGGCTAGTACAATGCATAAAAAGTAAACAATCTAATTGCAATAAGAAGGTCAATATCTGGAGCATGGATGCTTGAACAAGGGTAAATGTCTCAGAATTGAGGCATCCACACAATAAACACAGACACGATGGTGCCTGACTGATTTGGCATAACACAAGTTCTATCAAAATTTCTTGGTAAACCAGTGCCATCATACATGCTTTTAACCATACAAGCTGAATGTCGCTAATAAAAAATAAGTCTTAAAATTAAGGAAAGGATTCCAAATTTCTAATTTGAGTCTCATTTGCGAATCATTTCGGATTTCCATGAAACAAGCATGGCAATCATATGAAGGAGATCCGCTACCATAATAAGAAAAATGAGCAACCAACAGCATGACGGGAATCAAATCATTACCTATAGCAACCAGAAAAGACACATGCTAAACCAGCCACACAAGGAGTACCTGCTAAGAAAGAAATGTATAACCCGAACACTGTCTCAAGTGGGAGTGGCCTATAGCAGCACAAGGCCAAGCTCTGATGGCTTGATTCCATTGCGGATGCGATAGTTATAAAGGTAATAGTGGAGCTGCCCATCTCCAGGACCAAATTTGAGCTCCTTGAGGAATGATTCATTCTCCATGACATCAAGTGCGTTGAACACATCATAGTTCTTCTGCTTGGCCACGATCAGTGCATCGTTCATCAGCTGCTGCAGCGGAGTCTTGGTGGAAACATTGTAGTACGAGTATGCAGCCTTGAGTGTCGCATAGTTGGCATTGTTCAACACTGATGAGGGTAGCGTGTAAAAGCTGCAGAAATCCGTGACCTCGTGAGTTTCAGGGCTCTCCACGAGGTAGCTGTCCACCACATCCTCCCGAGGAAGCAGCCAGTGCTCCACATCCATCTCATCAAAGTCCGGAGCCACCACGAACTTCGCAAGGTATGCCCTCAGCAGCCGTGTGACCGCAGCGACATCTCTTAGCTCCATCTGGCGGAACCCAGGAGTAAGCGGAGCTTCAGGCAGCTTGTAGAGCCGAACCGTGCGACTCATGGTCATGCGAGGTCCGAGACGGGAGAACCCAACATCAATAAGCTTCTTGGGGTTGAGGGATCGGTGCCAGTACCGGCAGGTGGTGATGGGGGTTGGGAGGACAACCCCCGCAGTGTACGCAGCCTGCCAGATGTTCTCCTGGTGGACGCGGCGGGTGACCTCGCGGATGAGCACGGGGGCGAGGCGCTTGGATCGGAGCTTCTTGTGGACGCAAAGGAAGTTGATCTCTGCCATGCGGACGACGTCGTCGCGTGCGCGGATGCGCGCGGGGACACCGGAGATGAAGGCGACGAGCTTCTTGGACTCCCTGGCGCGGACGCCGATGTGCCAGGCGCGGAAGAAGGAAGGGGGGCGGAGCGCCCAGCGGAGGAAGGCGGGGGAGTAGTTGAAGCGGAACATGTTCTCGTCGTCCTCGACGTAGTTGTGGGCGAGGAGGGCGTAGAGATCGGTGAGGAGGGCGTCGTCGTCGAGGTCGCAGGTGTACCACTCGAAGGCGGCGGGGAGCGGGTAAGGGTCGGCACGGACCTCGGAGAGCGGGGTGGGCGGCTCGATGGCGCCGTCGGGGAGGGAGGAATCGGCGGCGTCGCGGAACTGGCCCACCGGCTGCGTCTCCCAGAACTTGTGGCGGCGGGCGGTGGGGTTGGAGGCCAGGGTCATGTGCTCCTGCACGCGCCGCGCCAGCGCCTCGATCGAGGTATCCTCCGGCGCGGGCTCGCTGGTGGTGGCGCTGGCGCTGGCGCCGGCGGCGGCGTCGTTGTTGTTGGGGGCGGCCATGGCGATCTGCGCGGCGGCGGAGCCGGATCGGCGGTAGGGTTTGAGGGGGATTTGGGGGGAGAAGACGACGAGGGGGAGGGAGGGGGGAACGCGAGGGGGCGGATCTCTAGTCTCGTGGGCTCTTTGGAACGGAAGTGTACACAAAGATACTCCTCTGATTTTTCATATATTTACAATAGCATAGTTCACCAGCGAGAATTTTGAAAGGCTATTTCAAAAAGGGCCATTTTATTCGTCAAGATTCTACAACTATATAAGGGCCATTTGAATTGGAGGATTGACATGTAAAGTTTAGAGGATTTAGTTTTTCAAGGAATTTTTTTATAAGACCCTTTGATTAGTAGTCAAGGATGGAAAAATTTTCATAAGATTGAATTCCCCTTATTCAATTTTGTAGAAAAATAAGCAATAGGAAAGGATAGAAAATTTTTCATACCATTAAATTTCTATGGCACACTTTTATAGAAAAATAAGTAAGAGGTCCAACCTTATAGAAAAGTAGTTTTTCTATGTCTTCCATTCCTGTCATACGTTTCAAAAGGACATAATTTGTTTTTTTATTTCAAAATTACTTCATAATACGTCAGATACTTGGTCCAAACGAGAATTTATTTGCAATTTGCAGTTTTTGCATCTTATTTGATGCATATGGGTGGGTCGTGGCTATGCATAGCCAATCAGAAGCAGTCTTCACAAGGTTGAAACAAACAGAGAAAAGTGCATCTTAGAGGGCAAAATTATGGAAGAATCCGCTTTAGGAGCTTTCCTTTGGCAAAGCCAAAGATCACCAGTCATACACAGAGAAAGCAGCATCAATGGCCACAGGATACAAGCTAAGCATCAAGGGAACGCAATTATCACATTCGTCAGGAACAAAGCCAAGTCGAGGTGAAAAGCACAAGAGGAACGACTTGTGATAACCAAAGTAAAACGCTTTGTTTTATGTGCTCTCTAAATGCATGTAACATTCATTTGCTCCCACTTAACCACTTATGTTGCTATTTTTATCAAGCCAGAAACTACATGATCACACTTGCAATCGCAAGATGAGATGCACATTTATATAATTATAATTAAGGATGAGCGGAACACCTGACGTTTTTGAGGTAAACGTCTTAGCCGGCTCGACCCAAGTACATAACAAGTTAACAACATGTTTTAAGTTACACATCGGAGGAACAACATGCCAAAGATGACAGGGCAAACCAACCTATGCAAGTACAGTAGAACCAGTGCCGCTGCCGTTGCCGCTAACAGATTGGAATTCAAAATTGCTTTGCGCCACTTGCATTATTGTTAATATCTCTCCTCTTGAACCTGAAGCATCAGCAAAAGTCAAAGGGAAATAGTGGAATGGTGAAAAGTAAACTGCTGGACAAGAGGCATCATATATATACATCGTTCATAGATCTCTGTTGCGAGTGTAACGAGAGACTCGGTCTCCTCAGCAAGCTTGAAGATCCTTTCAGCCTCCGTCATGTGCTCATTCGCAAGGTGTGATTTGGCCTCCGCATCAGCCACTTTCATAGCTGCAGCTGCAGCTGCTTCTAGGGCAGGACTCGTACCAGCAAATGAACCTAAATTCTGCGATGCCTTCAGTGGCTTGGCTGGATCCTTCTTTGGACTTGGAGACTTATTTGCTTGCGAAACTTTGGCTGCATAAGATTCTGTGATCCTATAGGACCTGTCAATCTGTTTCATGTCAAAAGTATAATGTAGTTAGATAAATGTCAACATAAGTAGTTAGATAGCTACCACTTGCACCTGGAGATCTTTGCTATCTATCTTATGAACACACAAAGAAGATTCTGAAGATTAGCCACAGGACTACAGGATATATTGCATGTGTGCTCCATATACTAAAAAAGAAAGAATGATAATCTGGATTCAAACACCAATTTATGCATTCTAGACAAATCCATTTCGAAGGGAAAGTCAATATATCAAATAAACAATTAGAACTTGAATAATATGCACAGTTCCACAATGAATAATTGTAAATTGAGTTATTGAATGCCAATTTTACAAAAGAGAAGTAAAATGAAGAATCTGAATTATGGGCTTGATGCAGAGTTATAATTGCAAAATCTTTAAATCGCAAATTTCCCTCAAATCAAAACAAATGCTGAGAAGATAGCTCAGTGAGGCTTCCCTATCCTCCAACCAATGTTATCCATAGTCATCAACTCGTCATGCAGAGGCCCTAAATGTGTACCCAGCTATTGATTATGCGAGGAAGATAGCGGGAAATGGGAAAATAAGCCTCAGAATGAGTGGGTTCCATCCTTATTCATGTGGAGATGGTAGAAACTAGGAAACCCACCACTCTTAACCATCCAAACAAAACCTAAAGGGGAATATGTAAGCCACACTCAAGCAAAAGAATAGTGTTGTTTACAAGAAGGAATATTAGTAAATCTCACCTTTTCAATCTTTTTCGCTGCTATAAGCCTCCTTAATTTTGCAGTAAGCAATCTTCTAAAATTCGCTTGCACCTCGTGCCTTTGCTGCACATATTTTACAAAGACAGCATAGCAATGTATCATCATTTAGCAATATAACAATTCCTACCAATCACTTCTAAGGATAAAACAGGATGCAACACTGAGTAAGAAAAAATGGTCTCAGCAGGGTTGTCTGATTTGGGATTGGGATCCATCATACTGAATCCAAACAAATATTTTTTAGTCCCACACTACATGGTAGTTGTGCAGGAAATTGTTATAAAATCCAAAGTGAAAGCTCCTGTAGTAGCAAAGGCACTTTTAGAAGCTTCCTAAAGTATAGGAAGCTGAAATAAACACAATGGCACACATATATACCAATAACTAAGGGACTTTATACCATACAGTCAATCAGGCAATGATTCAGAAGAGAAAAAGAATCAAGCAATCGCATTTTGTTAATATTCTGATCATGTTAGTTGTACACATATCTGAATCATAATTTATTACGAAATCAAGAACAAACAAAACTTGAATGAATTCAGAAGAAATAAAAATAACTACTGGCAAATAGTGATACCAAATAAGAAAATTTGTGCAGATGCACAACCTCTATGTAGTGGCAAATTGCATCAACATCCGAACCATTTGGATCCCCAATTTCACAAAGAGCTTCTATTACCATGGAACTGTACCTAGCAGGGAATTTGTACATGATCAATTTCTGAATCAAATGCTTGTCGAGGACAAAATGAAATTGTCATAATATTGATTGCAAACTATAAAAAAAAGTATCGCCAACTCTGCCCATTGCTCCAAGGATTGTTTTCAATCTTTATGATTTTATATTATTCTTGATTACTCTGTTCGCTCTTTCATTTTTATTTCACTGCTCGTAAAAAGTAACTATCGTTTAAACTAACATACTGTTTCATCGAATGAAAATCATACAAATATCGTAATTTAGCTCAGATAAATAGAACAAGACTTTCAGGTGTATTGAGCATATCATGCACTAATACTAAAATGGGCATAATAAATAAAAATAAATTTTGTATGTATTCATGAACAAAAATAAATTAGTGCATGCTTGTGACCAAAATTTGAAGGCATACAATGACTTATACTATGTAGTTCCTGTCAGCTTAATTGATTGAACTGAAGATAATGAAAGGCTAACTTTGGAATCTTCACATCCTGAGAGCTTTTCTCAGGATCTGCGGATGGTGAAGCCTCAGCAACTTTATTTGGGGGTAGGACGAGAAGCGGAGTCTGAGAGCTTGGAGATGTGGAAGATGAAGGCCCTTTTATCCTTGGAACCTTTAATTTATCCCTTGAACCCAGTCCACTTGCACTAAAACTCAAATTCCTCCATTTGTCCTGAAAGAACCAAATAAAATTGAAACAGAAAGAAGGGAAGATAATAAAAGCACTTGAACAGGGTGCAGGATGCACAGTACAATTGAACTGACAGACTTTCCTTGTATTCCTCAAATTTCAATACTGATACAACACATCGTCTAAGTTTTAACAAATATTGCTGACTTGGATTGTAGGCATGGAAGATGATTGTAATGTAGGACAAGATGTTTTAACAAAAAAATCTGTATCAACTTAGAACATTATGTGATTCTATTTTTCACAGCCCTCTTCATTAACTAAAGAGATCACAGGAAAAGGCATGCTGGCATACCATTGCTCCAATTCCATATTTTAGCACTTACGAGAGGACGAAATAGGAGACTACAATTGTACAACACAAATGTTGCTTCAGAAGAGTAAACATTATGTGTTGCATAAGAATTTGCAGCAACAGCTAACAAGTAATAGTACTCACTGGATGAACAATGCGGATTTTTTCACATATGCTCAGTCTAGGGACATTACAAGCAACCAGCAGCATATCTCTACTACTTAAAAAGTACTAGTGCTCTATATCACCCCTCATTCATAAGATCATTTTTTATGACATTGCGCCTGGATGAGATTACATGTATGCATTTATGCAACTGTTTAGGTCAGAAGATAATTACTTTTTTTTGTGATACATATATGTGTGCAACTTGTTCCTATATGCATAAATTTATTTAGTAGTTTATTCACATATTGGACCCGGAGGACGAAAAAAATGACCCAGCAATCAAATTAGAAATAAGTAAAATAACCATTGGGCAAAGTTATCTAAGATTATCAAGCCTTCACAAATGACTGAAACACATACTCAATCTGAAGTTTGTCAATATCTAGAACTGGTAGGGTCATTCGGTGCAGTGTTCAAAATTATTGAGAACTACAAATTTTTCCCCTGTGTGTTACTGTAATTTTGGTAGTAAAACTACCTAGATAGTGATTATAACTTTATATATAAGGATGGGTACAACTTAGAATGATTATTCTATTTCTATTCTGTAGGAGGATATTCATCCTTGAAACAATAAAACTATATTACCCTCCGATACAACATTCATGATGTTTTAGATAAAATATTTTAAAACACGAAGGATTATTATTATTATTATTACATTTGACAGTAAAATATTTGTAACTTTTTTTCTACCTTTACAATGTAGTTTCTCATGTCATTTCTTATGGTACTGAATAGAGTTCAGTAATCTGGACAGGTTCCAGTTTTCAAAGGCCATGTAATCCAAGTCAGCATCCAAAGGTTTGTAATTAAATGGAGGAAAAGCTAAGCCAACTTTGTTTTGGTCAACTTTGCATCCAAAATAGAACTACATTGTCAAAAATAACTAAGCATTTGCCTAATTATCGACTTTTTAAAAAAAATATTTATGAAATAATTTTGTGGTTGAATATTACAGTTTACAGTAAATAATCAGATTCCACATAGCAAGCAATGTTTCTTGAAATACCAAAACCGTTCTGTGGGCCACAATCACTTCTCAGTCTCCATTGCTCTCCAAACTCATGAAAAGCATTCTATTTAAGGTTTTGATTTATGAACAGTATGAACAATGCGGTTCATGACCTGACTATCCATCCACATTCTCAACTGATCAATGCTAAATCCTTTCTGAATAGCAATAACTGCTCTGTTATCAAGGAAGAGGTACTCCAGCATTTGTTCAACTAGAAAACAGCTCCTGTCTGTCCTGCTAGTTTCAATCCACTATGACCATACCCACAGACAACAGCACCATAATTCTTCTCTTCTGAACTTGTAGCAGCATCTATGGGCAAAACCACATAACGAATGAATCCATTCCACCAATTGAACTTTTGCAGATATTATGTTATCCCATGAACAGACACAAGACAAAATTCAAATATTCTAACATCATTTGTTTGTGAATGAAAACAGTATTTTACTGTATGCTCCAGATCACGAAGCAACCACCGTTTATGTTTTCAAGGACGCGGCAGTGGCAGCCGCGCAGCATAACACCCCAACCCCGACACACGCAGAGCCACCGGTTGTCTGTCTTCTCAAGGACGTGGCAGTGGCAGCCACGCAGCGCAAAAAAACCCACACCCACACAGAGAAAAAGGCAATCCATCAAAATTAATTCCACCAAGTCAGTCACGCTTATACATTTTTAGTTACAGAGAAGCCCAAAATCTCACCTGCTGGACACCCCCCCCCCCCCCGCCTCGAAAAAAAAAATCTACCAGGACATCCCTGGTTTTCACATCACAACTTCGCAATAATCAAATTCCACCGAGTCCGCTCAGGCTTGCGTTTTTAGAAACCTAGAAGCCCAAAATCTCACCTGCCCAACCCCAAATCTACCAAAAATGTCCCCGGCTGTAGAGTTCTAAGGATCCTACGCACACGGCTAACAGTAGCATCATGCACGAAATCAGACGCAGACGGCACAGCGCATCACGAACAGAGCCACGGGGAAACTCGGCTAATCAAAATCTAGCGATGCAACGAGCACGCAGCGGACCGCACGAGCCACCGGCGCATGGGAGCCGGCGGTGGCGCAGGGGCAAGGTCAGAGGCTGTACCTTGAGGTCGATGTTCGAGCGGGAGGAGAGGACGGGGCTGAACTCCGGATCCTTCTGGATGGTGCGCCACTTGCCGGGGCCATGCTTGAGCACGCCGCGCCGCAGCGCCTCCTCCTCCTCCGAGGTCCACTTCTGCTTCGGGGCGCCCATCTCCGCGCGCCTCCTCCCCACAAGCCTCCCCCGCCTCCTGCACTCTCCGGCGTCTGAACTATCCGACCAGAAACCCTAGTTTGGGTTTCTCTATGGTCTGCGAAATGCCCTGTTTTTCCTCTCTTATTTTTTTCCCACATCCACGCGGTTCGATTCATTTTTTACAGCAGTGGTACGACTACATCAAAGACCAACACACATCCATATATCTATAGTGTTATAAATAGATATAAACTGAAAATTCGCATGCCAAAAACGTTTTCCTTTTAGCCCGATATCTTTTAATAAGGGTAAAGTCAGTTGTGCAGCAATTTCGGCTCGAGTCTTATACCGACAGAAAAATTGCATTAGGAAATTACAAATTTTCACCTAAAATTTATCAAACAAATTTGCGCTCCATATTAAACCCTATAATTGATATATTCTTGCCTTTGACCTATCTTTGTGCTTTTGTAGAAAGCTGATAAACAAAATATTCGGTGGTGATAATGGCTATTGTTGGATTGTTTAGTATCAATGCATGGACGAAATGGGTCTTTTTTTTTCCGCAGGTGTCGGACCATTTAATACTAACAACAGTAAATTTCATAAACCTCAGGAATTATCTTCAAGTTGCAGAAAACAAAATATAGTTTGGCACATGCAGTACTTAAAAGAAACTTCAAGCCTGAACCTTCATATACAAAGGGTGAAAAAAACAGAATACAAATACACTTTATATATATTGTATCGATGTCATCATTTTTTTCCAAACAAAAATTTCACAGATATTAGTACGTGCTCCCTCCGTAGTAAAATATAAGTGGTTTTGGATGGATGATATTTTAGTACTACGAATCTGGACATATTCTCTGTTCATATTCGTAGTATTAGGACGCGTTATATCCACATAAAATCTCTTATATATTGGGACGGATAGAGTATTGTTAGAAAATAAGAGAACAATGTCTTAAAAGGGTCAAAGAGAACATTTATTTTTAGGTTATGAGCCACTCACTCATATGTTATAATCACCAGCCTAGCCCAACATATCCAAGCAACCCACACTAAAAGTGTGGTTGAAGCCTGCTGCAAAGGTACGCACGCATGCGGCACATGGATGTGACTAGCAAGTTGGAAGGCACGCGAATGTGCGATGCGCACATGATGTGCAATGTGCTGACACATGTAAAAAAATAATGTTGCATAATAGTCCAATCAGCAGGTGAGGAACCTGCCAGCATAACAATAATTGATTGATGTATATAAAATAATTATTCATCATAGAGGCGTGATTTTAATGACTCATCTAAATATATTACACCCGTTAGATGTAACATGCAGAGACCAAATATATACATCATAGAGCTTGCCAAAAGAAATGGAGAACTAATAACTTAACCTTATTCTCATGTGAAATTTTCGAGGCAGAGGTAGAAAAAAGCGGATCATCTATATACATCACGTGGATACTGGTTTCTAAGACCACTAGCATAGATAGAGAAATATTCCATGTATAAATTTTATTTTAGTACTTAGATCAAAATGTATATATGACATTGCAAAAATGTGGAATATATTTATTTGACATCAGCGTGAATGACCATAGATAGTTCCAAAAGAAGATGGGTTGACCATCATCAAATGGTAAGAAAAATATAGCATGAGAGATAAAATATGAGTGTAATGAGACATCGTCGATTAGTTAATCAACAATCTTCGGTACTTAGGTAGTTTATACGTAGTTTGTATGGAACCAAGGATCTAAACCCTTATGTGCACAATTTTTTTTTACATATTTAGGCCATTTGAATAGTAATAACCCTATGTTCGTTTGGTTCTTATGTCTAGATGTATATGAGTATAAGATCTATGTTAGAAATATGAGATGGGATAAAACCCTAGCTGTTTGTATGGCTGGCTATGGCTTAGGTTGATGTTGACAACTCCTCTAGCAACAAGGTATAGTCGATAAGAGTTTTTTGATTGTTTGTAGCCACTTGGATAAACCTGCTTTGACATAACATGTCTGTTAGACTCAGGGCCTCAACTTATATATACATAAGCCCACTATATCCTCATAACACTCGTGAAGATGAATCTCATATATCCGAGTAGGTATTTAATATCTACTATATTAGATTAAACAACTCAAGTTTGATAACGTTAAACATCTTACAAGTTCCATATGAAAACATTAAACAGATTCAAGATATATGTCTGGATTTCATGTTTTGTCTTCATGCATTTTGAATTCATGTGGTTTCCGTGTGTGCAATCCAACCAACTGCTTTAGATTTTTTTTATATGTTTTTAACTTGTATAAGAATTTACAAGATGTGATATCCTAATCCCGTGAGTTTCCTATCATTGCACAACTCCATCCGTGTTCCAAAATACCTAAGAGCATGGCTAATGGTTCTCCTAATTAAATTCCAATCCCAAAAATCTCATTCTAGGACTTTGTAATGATCATTTATGATTTTAAAAATATGTCTATCTTTAACAAATAGCCTAAAACTTAGACCCCTAAAATAAAATTGTGGGCCACCACAAGCTAACAATAAAAATCATTATTCTCTCCATTATCCCACATTGCTTGATTGGTCACGTGTCAAGTGATTGCCTCCTCCTCCTCCTCCCCCCCAACCCGCGCACGATTGAATGGGAGCGAGCACCGCGCTTGACCTATGGAGAGTGACATTCATGGGAAAATAAACTCATTCTTAAGTAAATGATTAAGGGTTTATTGGAAAATTCTTTTAAGGGAGCCGCTATATCATGGGATCTTGTCCGAATGGTATGATATCGAGCAAGTATCAGACTCTAATACCTCACTGGTATCAGTTGATACTTATCGGTATCATGCCTGATGCTTGTCGATACCAGCCTATACTCTATCAATACCAGGTCAATATCCTTTCTCTCTTCCCCCTCAATCTCTTCTGCAGTGATGACGGCGTGCTCCCCAACAATGTGGAACCCTTCTCCAGCAAGACCCCCTTCCTTCCCCCACCTGGCCACCTCCCTCTCCGGCGATGAGCTCCCACCTCGCGTAGGAAGGCTTCACAACACTGCACGAAAGTACATAGTTTTGCCACAAGAAGTTCTGGATTTTTCAACATGGCTGGAGCAAGCTAGCTCCTCAACGCACACCGTCATGAAACCCTGGAACATTAAAAACAGGTTACACAAAACAAAATCCAACCAAATCCAAGACAAAGAACCCATAAATTGACACAACCAAGACATACCGAGATGCAATATTGAGGCTAAATCGAATTTTCCATGGCTTGAATTGGCAACTCCCAAGTCACTGCAATGGCGATGGAGAAAGGGTCACTAGAGGATTTAATTTTGGGGGAAAGGGGAAAATGTTTGATGTGGTGACAACAAGGCTTAGACACGGAACACGGGTTGGAGACAGTGGCAGATCTAGGAAAAGATAGCAAGGGGTCTGAATAAACTAGATAAAACTACAGTCCCTCTTCCTATTTACATATAGCAAAAAAAAATAGCGAAGGCTTTGTGGGATTTCTCATAGTACTCACGGCAGTAGTGGGGGCTCGAGACCCCGCCGCCTCCGTGCTGGATCCGCCCCTGGTTGGAGGAGATGTTTTCCGTCCGAAATAGCGAGGACGAGATACTCTTGTATAGCATTTCTGACTTTTCTAACTAAAACTTTCAAATTTTAGGAATGAAAGGGGTCTAGAAAAAATGTTTTAGAGGATGCACAACTAATAATAATAGACCACAGCTATCTGCCCCTTTCAGTTACCAAAGGCCGTACGTCTAATTCTCTGATGCTACCTGTATCTGGATGGCCCATTTCCAAGCCCATATAAGGCCCACGGAAGGTCAAGCGATCCACGTATTCCTTCCGGGCTTCCGGGGCTTCCGGCCCCAGGATCTCGACAACTTCCGGTTCCTGATCGCCTCTGGCTCTGGGGGCGCGCGGGTGTCGCGACTCAAACCGACGCTAAGCTACGGCCTACGGGGTAATCGAGCACCGTGACCGAGCTGTGGATCGGCGCAGCCCGCAACGCCGCCCGCCCACACCGGCCGCCGCTCGCGCGCGTCGGCGCGGTGACAGCGGCCCGGCTCGCGCGCTCGATCGCTTTCGGAGCACGACCGATCACGCACGATCACACGGCCGAACCCGCTGTAAAGATCGGTCCACGCGTCCGCCTCGCGCTGCCCTGCAGTCGACCGGGGCCCGGGGGACCCGGGGGCCGGAGCGGCGTTGCACACACTTGCGCTGTCCCATGAGATCGTTAGCGCGTTCGCGCGTGCGTCCGCCGGCCATCTGAAGGCGAAGGTGGTCGATGCGCTGCTAGGTAGCTGGCCAGCACGGCTTAGGTGGCTAATCTTTCACGCGAACTGTTACAAACTTACAAGTGTGTGTAAGGTCGTTTGGACCACCTTACAACTGTAGCTCGTTTAATTGGGTAGATAGGAGTATATAACATTATTGATTGTGCGATGCGATATACTTATATATCGTTTCCGATGATCTGGTCATATATATGGCCTTTGTGCCACGCATCATTCATTGCTCACAGGTTCCTTTCGGTCCTTAACAATGGGTACCGTGAGATTTTCTACACTAATTAGCATCAGGAAGTGCATACATTGAGGTATGTAGATATAGGGATGGTGGTGATTGTAAAATAACTAGCAGCGGGGATATGTTTACCTAAACATGTTTAGTTTTGAACCTATTGGTTTCACCGAGCAAGAGAAGTATGTCATGTACAGTAGTAATTGGAAGAAAGAAGTACAAGTCACAAAGCTGTGCTGCTGTGACAGTAAAAATATGCATGCAGATGTGCTGTATGCTGTGGGACATAGATCCCCTACGTACGTATCGAAGCTGCTAGCTAGTAGCGCGTCACCTTAAATTCGTCAAAGATCGATGTCCCTGTTATTGCACCGCCCCGGCGGCCGGCCTCGACAGATCGCTATTGCACATTTGCACATGTCCTGAAGAGTGAAGAATCAAGATGCAGTGCTCCTGTTCGCTGACAGAAGATGGAAAAGAAAAACTCGACCCCCGGTGTTTATTAGGAGAGGTCGGCAGAGGACGCGTGTTGCATATACACAAGAGAGACCAGCTAGCACATGAACCGGTAAATGATGCTCCATTCTCCTATCCAATAATGGTGATGGTTACTGGCACCGTACAGCAGAGCATATGCTTGCGTAGTGGTACACTGGTACTGTAGTCTGAAGTTAGTACTCTCTCCGTCCTACTACCTCCATCCCAAAATAAGTACAACCATAGTTATACGTGCTCAATATTTTAACCATCTGTCTTATTTAAAAAAATTATAAAAAATATTAAAAAAATTAGTCACACATAAAGTACTATTCATGTTTTATCATCTAATAACAATAAAAATACTAATCATAATCTTTTTTCAAATAAGATGAACGGTCAAATGTTGGACATGAACAGTGCTAAAACTGCACTTATTTTGGGACGGAGGGAGTATAATATAATGGATTTTGAGTTTTTACTTTACTGTTTGACCAATTGTCTTATTCAAAAAATTTGTGCAAATATAAAAAACGAAAAGTTGTGCTTAAAGTACTTTGGATAATAAAGTAAGTCAAAAAAAATAATTCTAATTTTTTTTTAATAAGACGAGTAGTCAAACAACGCAAACAAACACTCAAAATCCCTTATATTATGGGACTGAGGGAGTAGTAGGCAAGTGGCGGACAATGCAGAAGAAATTAGTGTGTGATACTACCTTGGTCCCAAAATAAGTGCAGCCATAGATATGCGTGCTCAGCGTTTTGACCATCCGTCTTATTTGAAAAATTTATGAAAAATATTAAAAAAAACTAGTCACACATAAAGTACTATCCAGGTTTTATCATCTAATAACAATAAAAATACTAATCATAATCCTTTTTCAAATCAGACGAACGGTCAAACGTTGAACATGCTAAAACTGCACTTATTTTAGGGCCGAGGGAGTAATAATTTAGACGTGTTCATCTTCTTCAGTGCGTCTCAATATTGAGCATCGCACAGGGTCAACAACTACTATCGGCAGTCCAAGACAATTACTGGGTTCCTACTAGGCAAGGAGAACTACTACTAGTCGAGAGAGGTCAACTGCGTGCATACAAGAAGTGGCATGGCGAGCAGGATGGTCAGATCCAACGTATTCGTACGTGCATTTCAGGCGCCGGCGCTGTACCGTACGTGCTCTCAGCGTCAACGCGAGATTGCTAGCTAACGTGGATGTTGGCCCGTCAGTTCGCGCATCTCGGGCACGGATACACCTCGATGCTGACAGATCGATCCATCATCCGTCACTCACCAAGTCACGAACACCTCCCCCGCACCAGGTTGGACAACGAACTTACGCTCGCTCTCTCTCCGCGCGTCCGCCAAACCGGTAGCGCGAGGAGTGCGCGCCCGCCTCTGTGGGCAGCGAGGACCGCGACGGCGTCGACTCGGAGCAGCCGCGCGTGCGTGAACAGCGACGGCTCTGGAGTTTAGCCGGTGCCGATCGATCGATCGATCCAGCCCATCTGCTTGCGCGCGGGCGGGGGTGTGGTCAGGTGAGGCGAACTGATCGGGGGGGGGGGGGGGGGGGGGGGGGGTGGGTGCCATTATTGGGGTCTGACCTGCAGGCGAGGCGCGCGCCCGCGGCCGGGGCGCGAGAGGGACGTGTCGTTGCAGGCTTTTGCTGCTGCCGCGCGCGACCCCCGCGTGCACGCACGGCCCATCTCGCGTAGCTCTCCCCGGGCGCGACCGGGGCAGGCAGCACGCGGGGGCGTGGGGGAGGCAAGCCAGGCACACACGCGTCCATGCCGATTAAATTGGGGGCGCGCGCGCGCGCGCACGCACCGTCGTCACTTGTCAGGCTGTACCGTGTGCTGCGCACGGCTCGCCCAGCCCGGCCCAGCTCAGCTGAGGGATAACTAACCAGACAAGATGAAACGGTCGTGGGATGGACTCGACGGGCTTTTAATTAAACGATGGAGATTATTTGCAGTTTGCACGCTTAAGTTAGTTTGCAATATTGGACCACCATAAAACGTCTCTTTTAATTTGTCTTGTTTTTCTATCAGATTCGTACGTCTCCGTTTGGTTGGCGAAACAGGCGCAATGATTGTAACTCGAGTGAAACAGGCGCAATGATTGTAATTCGAGTGTCCGCGCAGCCAATCTAGCTTCTCGGAGAGCGGATGGGAAAACAATTACAATTGGTGCAAGTAGGTGACTGATGGTGAGTACAAGTATAGTGTATGGTACTATATGCTAGTAGTATATAGTTATCCATCCATGTTGTATCCTCGTATAGACGCATGAAGCTTAGGTAAGCCACGTAGCTGCAGGGGATCAAGTGGCTCCTGAAACATTTGCAACCACGAATAACAAACTCCATAGGCGATCTCCCAGATCGGTCACCGCGAAGCTCTTCCTTCTCCGAACTTTTCTCCCCGCAAACAATTCCATGTTGCAAGATCCTGGACGAAGAAACGACAAGACCATGTAACAAAACCGTTATTTTGTCGCGAGACGAACAAGAAACAACCCCTAATTAATTAAGTGATTAGTTTACATACACGAAGATCTCACCGAACAACCACTCTCTCCTCGCCTGTGGGCGATGAATATAGGCCAAAAAGCGCACCTCGAGGCTGTCGCGGTTCGGTAAACGCGAGAAATATGGAGGAGGAATTAGCTAAGCAAATCACGATCGTACGAAATTACATGGATGGTTTATTATAATATGCGGCTCAAGTACAGTCTTAGTCTTAGGTGAGCTAATGATCGATCGATGTGTATCTCCATGTCCACATTGTTCATTGCATACAGCCATACATGCAAGTATATATATCTCTATACTAATGTACCTCTTGCACTGTTGCTCGCAGTTGACAGATCACTACCAAGACGGGATCGGTCAGAGACTTGTGTTTTTAGCTCTCTCATCCGTCTGCTGCTGCACGCAATGCGCGCCTTAAATATTTTTGTGCGTACACTTGTCGCGCGTGGATTTTGTCTGTCACTAACTACAACTTCGGCGGGAAGATTGGTGGTCAGGGATGACCAGAGCGTGAACTAGTAGTACAACATCCGTGACAAAAGATTAGATAGCTCCAATAAATCGTACCGATCTGATCGAATCCGGTAGGCACGATCGAGAGTACGACCGTTCCGTCGCTGTCGAGACGACGTCGGTTAATTGAGCCGATATATCGATCGATCACGGAGCTTGCGATTGGCCGGCCGCGTGTGTTCATCTCCAGGTTAGATCGAGCAAGCCTGCTCGATCACACGGGCGCGATGGCTAACAGGGTTCTTAACCAGTTGTTACGGCGATCGCGTGCAGGCACCGATATCCGATATGTATCGATGAATCTGGCCAGGGAGAAGCATGCAACCGGAATTAAACACGGGAAATCGATCGGATCTTTAGGGAGTTGTTAGGGAAATGACATTCAATGGAGGATAATAAAGTTCTGGTTGTGTCGTGCCATTTTAAGGCTGTGTTATTCTCACAGTTTTCCCAACCCACCTCTCTCGTTTTTCGCGTTCACGCTTTTCAAACTGCTAAACAGTGTATTTTTTTAAAAAACTATATACGAAAATTGTTTTGAAAAAATCATATAAATCCATTTTTTAAAAAAATAGTTAATAATTAATTAATCATGCAATAATATGTGCTTCGTTTTGCATGCCAAGGAGTCCTCTCAAACGCAACCTAAGAGCAAGACTAATAATACAGCGAGCTTCTTCCTGTATAAATCTTTATAACCTATCTCTCAGCTCGCTCATATAGTTGTTAACTCTTCACTATAAATATATGGTCTACTTGTTTGTCTCACATATTTTTTTGGTTCATATGCCTAAACCGGCTGTAAGTTTATAGCTTGCTTCTCATCTAGAGGTGCGCAGAAAAAGACCGAACCAAAAAGACTGAGACCGAGACCGAGAAATTCAGTCATCAATTCGGTCCTAGGCAGTGAAAGACCGAATTTTGTTCGTCAATTCGGTTAGTCTCCTCGATTAACCGAATAGACGAAAAAACCAAATTATCAAAAAAGTCTAAATACAACCTACAATCCACTATGTTTAATAGGATTAAACTCTAATTTTCACATCCCTACTTCTTCTAGGCATGCAATCTAATAAGAGTCTTTACTCATAAGTGCTTACGATTTTTTTTTGTGATTTTTGTGTTGAAAATTTCCATTATTTCTTTGCATATATGAAAATATTGTTGAATTTTGGTCAGGACCGAGACCGAGACCGAATTTATCAGTCCTGATATTTTTCGTTGAAATTCGGTCTTCACTTTTCAAAGATCAAAAAGACCGAAAGACCGAATACCAAGACCAAAATTTTCGGTTAAAACGAATGCCCGCCACTATTCTCATCTCTCTCCTCTCCTCTCTCATCCACCTCAACATTCAACCTTCTTATAGCTCTCTGTTATACTTGCTCTAAAGTTAGTTTTTATCAATTCATTCCTTTTTATTGCATGGAAAACACTGCTAGAAACTCACAACACACACAGCCAGCATGGTTGACCCAATTAAAACAGGCTCAAACAGACAAATCCTAAAAAAAGAAACATTATAAGAAATGCCATTAATTGACAACACCCTGTTCCATGTTTTGCCGACGACGACCGCCAGTCTGAAAAAAAATACCATCGTACAAGTTAGTTTATCCCATAAATGCTATCATCTTCATGTTTTCATCCATTCTTCTCCGTTAAAATACGATGGTGTTAACAGAGTGGAATGGATGAAACCTTTATGATGATGGCATTTCTAGGATAAATTGGTTCGTATGATTGTATTTTCTACAAGTTGTGTTCATCGATGATATATATATATATATATATATATATATATATATATATATATATATATATATATATATATATATATATATATATATATATATATATATATATATATATATATATATATATATATATATATATATATAGATAGATAGATAGATAGATAGATCTCTTGCAATGGCATTAGTTGGATTTTCTCAAAAATAAATATGTAGCCTCACAAAATTTATATTGAAAGAGGATAACTTGTGTGAATAAATGTATAAGTCTTCAACTCATAGGTTGTACGGAATATTATTGTTATTGATAATGGTTTTTATTATAAATATATTTGTTTTCTTAATTATAGAGTGTTAGATTAAATGAAGGGTATATTTACTAATTGTTTATTTTAAATTTAAGAATGAAATAGATAAAACTTGAGAGTCCAAAATGGCTACAACTTCATAAGTTTTATTAATTTTAAATTTTAGAATTGCTAGGATGCGCCAGCGGTATGGTCGAGGAGTCATAGGTGCAACATATTCAATCTCTAGCGCACACAAATATTACGCATATGCGGGTGTGCTTTTGATAAAAATTTAGTGAGGCTAAAGTGCTGCTGGTTTTTATCTCTTTGAATGTGTATTAGGAGGCACTAATAGGTGCAGTTTTAATATTAAACTCACATGTTTTAGGAGACAAGTGTGAGTATGAAATGTGTGTGCATATCTTCTATGTAATTATAAAATAAATACACAAATTCATATATTATGCAGTAAAACGTGAGACATCATATAGTAAATGAATAATATGCACGTTCAAGCTTATCCACTTAACTACTTGTAATTTGTATTAAATAGTGCATATATTGTAATAACTACGTCCTAATTAATTTCCTAACTGTATTTTAAAACATAGATTCCCAGTGGTCAATTTCAAGACAGAGGAGAACAGTCTATCAGAATCACATATAGCAATGACTTGGAAGGGAAAAAAACGCGTAATTAAGTTGCATTGTCATTCTGTCCCGATCGATCATCTCAATTGCCAGCCGCAACATTTATCCATCAGAGTACAAAAAGACAGATCAACATCTTGCACAGGAAATTCTCAAAAAAAAAAAGAACATCTTGCACAGGACGCTGTTTCTACAGTACCGCGCCGTTGCTTTTAGACACAAAAATTAATTGTGTAAACTCATGTTAAACTGGACTACAACACCAAACATACAACAAGCACTATTAAGTGTCTAATTTGATTATTCCGTAAACAAAAATAAGTCAATGTTGATTGTACACATGCTTAATTATAGTACCAAAAACAAAAAAAAAAAGGTCTAAAAGACATGAACAGTTGAGCCAGATATATATAAGCATCCAATCTTGTTAAAGGACCATCTTGTTCTTCTTAAAAAAAACATTTATGAGGTAATTCAATCTTGTTCTTATGATATAGCATCCACTACTAGAAAACACATTTTCGGCGTCGTAGGGGTTCCATTTTCGTAGACGGGTATGGTATTCGGAGATAAAACCCCGCCGACAAAGACGATACCCGGGGTGGAGGGTGCGATACCCGGCGAATCCAATCTTGTTAAAAAACATCTTGTTCTCTAACTTAGAGAATATTGCATCTATATCAGTGACAACCCACCTGAAGCTAATGATATACCGGTGTTTAATCAAAGAGCTAATGATATGAGACTATGAGAGGTCCCCATATTTCTGGTTTGAGACTTTTAGTTAGTTGGATCTGACATTTAATTACAGTATGGTCGATGTATTCACAAATAACAACTAGAGTTCGTACGTACTTCGTAGCATGCCAGAAGTAGACGCTGCTGCCGACATCGATGGTTGTTTTCGCCAAATTATTGTCCTGTCGATCGGCGTATAGCACGTTTTTCGATCGATCTGCGGAAAGGAACATGTAAATATCGATCGATATGATCATATTGATCGGGTACACATGCAGCTGGCTAGCAGCTTTCAGTTTCGCACGTCTGCATGAGCCATTACAGGTTTCTCCGGTAGCGACCATTGTAAAAAGTACTCTAAATTTAAATACTAAGTCGTCTTATGTCGAGAGAACGAGAGTGATGGGAAGAGGATGGATCGATATAGATCATTTTGACTTAACAACACACACGGATCATATCAGAGGCAAAAGCATCATAGGCCAGGATACATATGCGCTCCTTGAAACAGTGGATTATTTATTAGACTGATGTGAAAGATAACGGGGTTTATCTCAAAACCAGGAGATGCAGATAAATGCCTTAGCCGTTTCTATACTAGGACGCTATATGTAATTTATGCGCCAAGTAGATATATACTAGATCAAAGTTTTTTTACTGGTAAAATAACACTAACAATAAGTAGTAGTATAGAGTTAGAATCTTACCATAAAAGTTAGACGATATAGCAGAACAACGACTAGCCTCCTCACTTGTTCTAAAAGTTACTAGTAAATATAGCGGAACAATGACTAACCTCCTTGATCATTTCAGCCATTGATTTTGTTAACAAAGTTTAGCCAAAATCTGTACCTTCGAGGCTTTAATTATGGGCTCTCATCCCCAATCAATATAACACCTAGCCGCTAGTATATGGTCTCGCCGTCATCATCTTCTTGTATATCTATACTACATGTAGTTACCATGATTACATTGTTACGCTACCCTCTCTATTTAAGAAAGAGCCAACATAGTCCGACTCTAACTCTATCCTACACCTATTCCAACTCCTAGCAAGACTAAAGACTAGTATATTCGACACCTATTCTAATAAATCTTTTGATTAAAATATAGGAAAAAGTATAAATTACACCCCCCGAACTATGACGACAGTATGAATTACCCCACGGAACCACAAAACCGGATATTTTATACGCTAAACTATCTACCAGACAAATAATCCCCCTCGACCCAATCCAAAGAGGCACTGTCCTACGTGACGTGCGCGTGGCAATCTAATCTGTATTTTTTTTAAAAAAGGTGGGGCCCACCTATCATACTCTCCCACCTCTCTCTCTTTTCCCCTCTTCCTCTTCCTCTCCCTCTCAATCTCTCTCTCTCTCTCTTCCCCTCTTCCTATCAATCTCTCTATGTCTCAGATGTGGAGCACCGAGTTGGTGGCCGGCGATGGGCGTGGCGGGGGCGCGGTGGGTGTGGTGGAGAGGCAAGCGGCTGGCGGCCAGAAAGCCACTGCGGGCGACATCGCCCTCGCGCACCACTGGGAGCGGCAGCACGGTCGTCGCCTCCACCACCTCGTCGTACATCAGTCACACCACGGGCATGGTGGGGCGCGAGGCAGCGTTGTCGTCCACCTCCTTGCGCGGTTGAGCTCCAGCTCCACGTGTGCCCTCGCGGACTCCGTCTCGACCACCTCCAGCGCGCGCTCTAGCTCTGCCACATCGCCCAGCCACGCCCACCTCACATCGCCCAGCCGCGCCCGCTGCCGCTCACCCAGCAAGCACCGGTAGCCGCCGCCATAGACGCCTCCGCTCGTGCAGCTGCCGCCCGCAGCCACCTCCGGCCTCCGCTCGCACGAGAGAGAGATAGATAGAGAGAGAGAGAGGAGAAAGAGGAGGGGCGAGAGTAGGTGGGCCCTACCACTAAAAAAAGAAAATGCTGACTGTAGTGTCATGCGTACGCCATGTAGGACAAAACCACCATGTATTGAGTCGAGGGGCATAATTCGTCCGGTATTGAAAGTTTAGGGTGAGCGATGTCTGGTTTTTAGGTTTAGGGGGTAATTCGGTCAACCGCGATAGTTCGGGGGGGTTTAATTCGTACTTTTTCCTAAAATATATAATGGCGTTTGGTTTTTGGACATGTCGTTTTACCATTCTTATTACTAAGAAACATGGCAAGTATCATTATTTATTTTGTTGCAAATTATTTTATTCAAACAAGATAATATTTTTTTTATTTATAAAAAATACGAATTACCCCCCCTCCAAATTACCCATCTGAACCACAGAACCGGACATTCTTCACCCTCAACTATGCAAACCGGACGAATTACCCCCCCTCTACCCAATCCACGGTGGTTTTGGTCTACGTGGCATACGCGTGGTAGTCTAGTCAACATTCTATTTATAAAAGAAAATATGGGATCCACCTGTCATACTCCTATTCCATTCTCTCTTCCCCTCTCTCTCTTCTCTCTTCTCTCACTCTCTCTCTCTCACTCTTCCCCTCTCTCTCTGTCACACGCATGGCGGCAGACGGGGCACACGGACGGTGGCGGCGAGGACGGCGGCGTGGCCGCCTGGCCGGCGCTAGAGCGGCTCGACCTCCACACCCCAGCGAACGTGGCAATGGCAGGAGTGGCGTCGGACTCGTTCCCGTCGGCATCGCGGCCATCGCCAGCGGCTGCAGCGGCGGACCGGCGGACCAGGACGACGCCGTCGGTGATGAAGAGTACCTGAGGCGGAGGCGGCAGCTGGCGCGGGACAGGACGCGGGGGATCACCCTTATCCCCCGCTGCCTCGTCTCGCGCGACCGCCTCCTCATCTCGCGCCGCCGCCTACCGCCCGCCGCCTCCGCCCACCGCCTCCGCCTCGCTCACGCCGCTACCTCGCTTGCACTGCCGCCCACCGCCCACCCCCGCGCGCTGTCTCCTCATCTCGCGCCGTCGCCTACCGCCCGTCCCCGCCCGCTGCCTCCGCCTCGCTCGCTCGTGCTGCCGCCCACCACCCACCCCCGCCTGCCGCCTCCGCCTCACTCACGCCGCCGCCCACCGCCCACCCCTGCCCGCCGCCTCCGCCTCGCTCGCGCCGCCGCCCACCGCACGCCCCCGCACGCCGCCTCCGCCTCATCTCGCGCCGCCGCTCACCGCCCGCCCCCGCGCGCTGCCTCGGCCTCGCTCGCGCCATTGCCTCGCTTGCGCTGCCGCTGCCGCCGCCGCCTCGCTCGCGCCGCCGCCTCGTCTCGCGTCGCCGCCTCCTCATCTTGCGCCGCCGCCCACTGCCCGCCTCCGCGCGCCGCCTCCTCATCTCGCGCCGCCGCCCACCGCCCGCCCCCGCGCTGCCTCCGCCTCGCTCACGCCCTGCCTTGCTCGTCGTGAGACGGTGAGAGAGAGAGGAAGATTGAGAGAGAGAGATATAGTAGTGTATGACAGGTGGGTCCCATAATTTTTTTAAAATAGAATGCTGACTGGACTGCCATGTGTACGCCACGTAGACCAAAACCACTGCGGATTGGGTCGAGGGGGGTAATTCGTCCGGTATGTATAGTTGGGGGTAATTCGTACTTTTCATAAAATGAATGATCAAACGTAATGGTTAAAGTAAACAATATTTATAACAACTTTAAAAGTAGAGGGGATTTTTTTTTCATTACTTTTTGGCAGCTGGGAGATCGACGGGAGGCGTGACATAGTTGTGCAATGATATACTCTACATGCAATGTGTGCAACGACCTCGATGGCCACTTGCAGATGCAAAATCGGCCTCGACGTTAGAGAGAAAGAGATCAGGGATATACGTAGTATAATATATGCGCGCCACTTGCAGAGAAGCAAAATGGAGAACCAGGAGAAGTAGACGGTTAACTTGAGTGGTTGGACCTACGTTTAGTCAGTTGCGATTAATTTTAATTTTTACGGGAACAAAATTGCAAGTACGATATGCACACGTCGACGTTATTCAGGAGGAAAATACTAGAACTAGGAGGCTACTCCCTCCGTTTGATAGTACAAGAGATTTTGAGTGTATGTGATACATTCTAGTATAACAGTACTAGTATTCAGAATAACAATGATAATAGTTAGTGTAACACAATCATTTGGCAACTAGTATATATATATACATACATATATATATATATATATATACATATATATATATACATATATATATATATATACATATATATATATATATAGATATATATATATATATACATATATATATATACATATATATATATATGTATATATATATATATATGTATATATATATATGTATATATATATATATATATATGTATATGTACCTAGATTATGCCCCACACTTTTTTGCGGGATATATGTTAGATAATGGAGAAATGACGAAATGATTTGGATTGAAATATTACGTAAACGATTTAAGAATAATGATTTAGCACATGTATGTTTAGTTTTAGGATGTAATAAATTGTAGATATAATTATTATACGCTTGCATTTTGAGCTTATGTACCTAACAGGTTGATGTGGCATGCTTGCATGTAGGTTTTGAGAGTGCTAATAAATACTAAGCTTGTATGTTGAGATTTAGGTGTTTAGTAGACATTAACTTTATAGAAAGAAGATATTATGTTCACTGTGTTACAGAGCAATAGCATGCATAATTACATATATCCTAGTTGCCAAATGATTGTGTTGCACGAACAATTATTATCAGTGTTATTCTGAATACTATAGCATGCATAATTGCATATATCCTAGTTGCTAAATGATTGTGTTGCACGAACTATTATCAGTATTATTCTGAATACTAAAATTTTGATTATATGTTTATATATATATATATATATATATATATATATATATATATATATATATATATATATAATGGTTATTTTTAAAATTTTTAAAAACTTAGATTGAAAGAGTGTGCATCAGTTGTTTAGTTTTTATTAACATACTATTTTTTAAAAAATATAGCACAAACGTAGACGCTCACAATACGCGCATACTCACCCCTATAAGGATCTTCGGAAGACTGGGCATGCACATCCACAATTAGTCGTAAATACAAACACCCACGTCAAATCTAGAA
This sequence comes from Oryza sativa Japonica Group, assembly GCF_034140825.1. Taxonomy (NCBI): domain Eukaryota; kingdom Viridiplantae; phylum Streptophyta; class Magnoliopsida; order Poales; family Poaceae; genus Oryza; species Oryza sativa. The sequence goes on along the minus strand of NC_089035.1, from coordinate 29,977,420 downwards.
TTTGAAATCGGATGGGTTGGTTCCACCCAAGAAACCTATCCAGTTGAGTGACGCTCGCTTCGCAATAAAATACTAATTGTGAGAGTCTAGAATAGGTAGGTCTTTTATTTATATTTATTAATTCTAAGTTTAAGATTTTTTAATTAAAAAATAAAATGAAACAATAGATTGGTCTGCATAGTTTTTTATTTAACACGAATTTTCATTACGATATATGATAATGCACGATGACACAATTCATCTAATCAACGACGGATCTTTTCGTCAAAAACAGGAAATTGTACAGAGCTATCTAGGGATTACAAATAATATTAAAACAGATCTGCAGGAAGAATACAGAATAATACTTCACCAGGTTGTAGCATCCACCATAAGGGAGTTTTTTTTTTAAGGATTAAAATCTGTATGGAGTTGTTTATAGTATTTATTAAGGAAGCTGGATAAGAGCAGTACAATAATGGACTATAAGCTAACTATAAACATATTTTAAAATTTTAAAGAGATAAAAGAAGAGAGTGAGGAGCAGACAACTGCAGCACGAACTCTAATACGTAATGTGTATGATAGGTGGGACCATTTATTAATAGTGTAGTAAGCAACTATTGTATAAATTGGTTATAGATGATTTAAAGTTAGTTGTTGCCTATGTTATTAAACTTGTTATAATGCGTATTAATCGGCGGTTTGGCCGGCTTGGCGCGTATAGTTCAACAGGTAGTAAGATAAACATATTATAAATTAAAGCTAGCTACTAGCTAGCTGATACGATGAAATGTCTAATCGACGAACTAATCTATGGATCACACGCAATTTGTATATAAAATTAATGTTTGAAGAACTCCGTGTGACTACAACAAAACCTCATGTAGATACGATTTTGTAGAGCTAATTTTTAAAAAGAATTTAAAATCAATAGTTCTAAAGTGTAGAGATAATTTTCAGAGGCACTGCAAATATTGCCTAAAACACTTTTAATTAATCTCTCGACACTTTTATCATAATTTATTAAATTTATTTTGTAGATGCACTTTTTAGTACTTTCAAATTTGCATGGTATATAAAGGTATTTTTTTTAGACATTCTAATCTTTATAGAGGCACTTATAAGAATTTTAATCTATGCTAATTAACTAGATAAAAGTAACATGGAGGACATATGTATAAGTAATAATATGAGGTTGAGATAATTAGACCATTCAAGTTGGAAATGGTATATTTAAGAGGTCTGGAGTTTAAGGATTCGTAAGTGCAAAGGAAGTCACATTGGTTTGCTACGGTTGGCATAGATACATTCTGTAAAATGCCTCTTCATTTATAGAGATAATTCACTATAGGATATTTATAAGGTATTTTTGAAAATGTCTCTATAGTATTGTAGAGACAGTTAAAAAGTGTCTCTATAGTATCTGTACCACCACTACTTTTGAACTTTTTCTAAATTAGTCCCTGATATTTTTTTTGATGTTATGTAATAGTCTAATATTTGTTTGAATCAAGTGGACACAATATATTCAAATAAGCAAACAAAGAATACTAGCATATTTGATAAAAAAATGTTGTCTATGACATATTATTATATATTTTATTTTACTCATAGCAAAGCATTGGCATTTTGCTACTTAGAGAAATGTCTCTACAAGATAGTTTGTTGGCTGTGTTTTTGCTATTTACTTTCTAGTATAATGCCGAAGTAATTAGATAAGTAAGTTTCTACCAGAAGCATATAACAGCAAAAATGCATGTGCAACAATATATTTGCTGTTTTTTATCTATTATTTTTTGTACATAATATGTGGAAAACATTTTACAGATTAAGCTATAGCTTCAAATTAATAACATCATATAGATTCTAAGAAAAGCACTAATTATTTTTTGTTGCTTCTAAACAATAAAGGTGAAATATATGCCTGTTAAGTAGCTATCTGACTGAATTTATGGTTAGGTGGCAATGATGTTAAGCATGTGAAGACAAAGTCATGTGCCTCCTAATAAAAAAGATAGAGTAGATAGTACAACAGGACAAATTCATGTCATCTAGCGAGTTGAATTACTTGCTTTGGTGAGTTTTTTCATGCGCAAGTATCTCCCAGGAAACAAAGATTCGGATCTTCTCCGCTGTTGTTTAGCCTCTACATGTATACTGTTTATTAGTTGCAAGTTTATTTTAGATCAAGTAAACATGAGCCAAATCGTAGCGTGCATATGCATAAGAAAATTACTAGTAACTCAGAAAGACGACTAGCTTTTGGTCACTGCTTTGTACTGTTTTTTGGGCTATAACCTGCATCTTGTAAAATATATGTAATCAAACTCTGAACTAATCTTGTAAAATTGGTTGCCTATCATCATCGATGTGGTCCTCTACATCACCCTATCATATACAGATTTGATGTGGTCTCCTCTATCTCGTTCCGAACCATAGAAAAAAAATCAAGAAAAAATATATTATGTGCATTAATTTCCCCTCTCTGTAGTTTTGGTCTTTGTTTTCCCCTCTTTGGCTCCTTGGTTGTCGTCATTGTTTTGTCAGTTTATCTTTACTTCTTCAGTACCAATTTTGCATCCACTTCAGCACCCCTGCTGTAGCATTTTTTTTGTCATCTTGCTCTGCTGAAAGCTTCATCTACAGACCTACTGTTTCATATCGCTGGAGATTTTCAGTAAAGCTTGTTGCTTTACACGGTTTACCTCATACTGCTTCCACTGAATCAGTGCTTCTGTTATAGGCAAGAGAATCAAATGTCCAAGAAAGAAGCAACCATTTTTCATGTGATTCTCCTAATGTAACCAAGTGCAAACAAGTGAAGTAGACAAGTATAGATGGCTAGACTTCTCTCCTTGTTAATTTCCTCATGCACAAATGGGCTTAAAGCAAGTAACCAAAAGTGTAACTGATGAAATAGACAGAAGAGTGTGGCAGTCAAGGAGCCCTTTACCCTTCTGATGACTCTTCAGTCTGCAGCCAAAGGCAAAAAAGGCTATAGTATTATGCATAGCCCCAGAAACAAGCAGGAGCCAAGCTTTACACCAGAGACCAAAGGAAGCCGAAACCTTTTGCCCAATCCAAGCTATTATTAGGAGCATTCTGCTTTCAGAGAGGAGACGATCTTTGAACCTTTGATCATTGCATTTTTAAAGTTATCCTATCTTCTGCGTCTAATATATATAAGATAATAAGACTCCCTGCTTAATCATAAGAAAAATGGGACATCTGTTAATGACAGAATCTAACAATGGAACTGTTATAAAAAATATATGACTATACATATACTCCTCTATTTTAGTATTTAGATATTACAAGGCGATTACAGATTTGGACGAGCTAGTAGTATTTATGAGAGCGCGTCAGCTGTGCATGCAAGTTCATGTGCCGCCCACTCATCATCGTCTTTTTCACTAGCGAGCAACCCCACAGGAACAGAGAAAGCTAGAGAGAGAGAGAGTGAGAAACCTTCTTCCATTACTACTAGTCTACTACTCTCTCGCTCTTTCTCAAGAGGGAGGGGGAGAGAGAGAGAGAGACAGTTACTAGCTCTATATATTCTCACACAGCTCACAGGTGTAGGAGAAGCCATGAACATGAGGACCATCATATCCCTCATCCCAGATACATGATCTGTACTGTCTCCTCCTCTCTAGCTTCTCTCCTCTCCCTGCTGTGCCCCTTGCTTTGTTGCTTGGTCAATTAGAGCTAAGCAGCAAGCTAGCTTCCTGGAAGCAAGGCCGGCGCCTGGCTGGGACAAGAACCACAGGAACCACAGCTGACTGATTGATCAATCAATCAATCTTCTGCTGCCCTGCTGCCTCACAGCCTCAGCAAGACAGTACGTACAGGTAGCTCTACTATTATACAGCTGTATGTATGTATGTGTGTATTGCTAGCTAGCTAACCACTGTGTAATAGCATATACACCACTAGTAATATGTAGAAGTAGTACTGATCTAATACTATATAGATAGCTACCTCTCTACAATCTTCTTCTATCTGTAGCTTTTAGTTTAATTGGTTCTTGAACTCTACTTCTGTTGCGTGTTCAGATCAATTTTGGCCCTCTTGAGGCTCCGGCCGGTCGCCGACTCGCCGTCGTCGAAGGTGCTCTCCGGCCGGCGGAGTTAACATTGAGCTTGATTTCAAGCCGCGCTCCGATCCGACCGGCAAAGCGCCGAAGCTGCCTTCCGTTTGTTTCACTCTGGTCTCTGGGGGCTCGCCATCAGCCATCCGTACCGAGCTGTAGGTATGAACAGAGGAGATATCCTGTTCCCTGTATATGCATACTATTTCGATACAGTAGTTTTCTCGACATGAGATTTCATGCATGCAGAATTTCACGCTCGAAGTTACCTAATTAGAAGTAATCCATACTCTCGAAACAACCTATTTAAGTAGCACTACTATGTAGGAACAGAATAACTGACGTCGTTGCCCGGGCGTGTCAGTTAACAAACGACAAAGATGTGCAACGCACAGCCTGCAAGTTACATAAGCATCCGCTCGTTCAGTTAAGCTGGCAGATCGACCACACACTAGCTTTGATTTGCGCTAACAGTGTATCAGATCTAACTAGCTCTTGGTGTAATAAGATGAACTGTAGAGCGAAGCGGATACGGACAGTGTAATTATGAGGCTCGAGACATCTTCCTCTCCCGTCCCTGTCTGAACATCAATGCCGCTCACCAGCGCCACTGTTTCTTGATGCTGATTACGGATTTGTAATTCCATCGATCACGCATGCGCGCGCTCTTCTTGTAATTATCTAGAGAGATTAATTGCTCGTCTTGATCGGTGTCTGATTGATCGGTCGTGTGATTCGTTTGGCTGAGGATTCCCTGGAGCGCTCACGCTTCAATTCCGTTTTCTGCGTGCAGTGTGCGCGGTTTTGTCGCGTCGTCGTACGTCGAGAATCCGTGAGCCAGACAGACAAGCCAGTGGTTTGGTGATTCTTGCGGCGGCGCGGCGATGGAGACCTTCGGCTGGGCCGGCGGCGGGCAGCTGATGCACCACGACGACATCTACTTGCCGCGCTCGGTGGGGTGCGGGCGGCCGTTCGAGCTGGACGACGCGTTCCTGGGCGCGTGCTTCGGCGCCCAGCTCCAGTGCGACGGTGGCGTCGGCGGCGGCGACGGCGGCGGGTGTCTGCAGGGTACCTCGGGATTTGGCGCCGTGGCTGGAGACCCGTTGGGGTTGCTGTGCTCGGGGGACGTGTTTGCGTCTGTCGCCGAGGGCGCCGGCGGCGCGCACGACGACGGCCTCCTCGACGCGGCGCTCGCCTTCTCCCGGAATCAGCTCGGGGGCGCCGCCTGCGACGGGAGCGACGGCGGGGCCGTGTCGAACGGCGCCATGCTGTCCAGCTACAGCGGCACCACCGGCGGCAACATCTCCTCCGGCGAGTCGAATAACTACAGCGGCGGCGGCGGTGGCTACGACGCCGAGGTGGTGTCGCCGACGTCCACCATGTCCGCAGCCACACAGTCGCTCCACCCCAAGCGAAAGCTATACGACGACCACCACCACCCCGCCGGCATAGCAGCCGCAGCCGCAGCGCCACCGCTGGCGCCGTGCCCACGCCCCACCACCGGCGCCGTCGCCGCGAAGCGGAGGGCTTCCACGTCAGCAACAAGCATCACCTTCGGCCACCAGCCGCACCACCACCACGCGGGCGCCACCACCGCCGGGTACGAGCCTGACATGGAAGCCATGGCGCAGGTGAAGGAGATGATCTACCGGGCGGCGGCCATGCGCCCCGTCCACCTCGGCACGGAGGCCGCCGCCGACAAGCCCCGCCGCAAGAACGTGCGCATCTCGAGCGACCCGCAGACGGTGGCGGCGCGTCTCCGGCGGGAGCGCGTCAGCGACCGCCTCCGCGTCCTGCAGAAGCTGGTCCCCGGCGGCAACAAGATGGACACGGCGTCCATGCTCGACGAGGCGGCCAGCTACCTCAAGTTCCTCAAGTCCCAGGTCCAAAAGCTGGAAACCCTAGGCACCACCACCACCACGTCCAAGTTACCGCAGCAGTATTACAGCGGCAACATCAACAGCAGCAATAATCACCATGGATTCCTCGGATTCGCAGCAAATAACAACACCATTTCAGCTGGCTACGCAAATTCTAATGCTGGAAATGCAACGAAACTGTTGTAGCACTGTGGCTAGCACAAGTACTTGATACGCACAACGTACGCGTGGTCTCGTCGTCTATATACATGTAGTAACATGCTGCTGTTTTCTACTGTTTCTAGGCTTGGTGGTGATCAGTGTACGTACACACGGCACATAATTGGAGTCTTAATTAGTGGTGGAGTGCATGCTGATTTAGTTCGTGGTCATGTTCTTGTGCAAGATTTAGATTTATAATCTTCCGCTGGCGGATCAGCTGCATGGAGTGAGAAGTTACATCAAATTAAAGGGGCCATCTGATGGTTCGTTCAAAAAAAAAAAACGGGTGCCATCTGATAGAGGAAAACATGTGGTTCAATAATGGAAAAGAGTGGCCTGGACGAGCAATTTGCGAGTGAAGATTTTTAGCTTTCTTTTTTTTCTTAATTTATTTATGCATGAACTGAGTGAGTTTATCGCCACTCGAAAGTATATAGACGTGGATCGAGTAACTAGTACATGGATATTCAGATTTGTATGGTTGTTGCGCAACGAGACACTATATATAAGATAATATAATTAATTAACCGTCCTTAAGCTTCGTTTCTATTTCACATATGTTTACCCCGCCTCCATTTTTAGAGTTACTGTGTTAGAGTATAATTAAGTGAATCGATTGTCGTTCTTAATCAACCTAAGGTTTCAGGGACGAAGTGCTAATTGAGCTGTTCATATATAACTCGATATTGCGCATGCAAGTGTGTCAATTGTGCTGTCACTTACTAAGCTACTGTAGCTGATTCGATCTCTCCATATATGTATCATTGGGTGCATCATGTCATGAGGCTGCAAATCTTGGGCTGTTCATGCTTGTGCAGTAGTGGTGAATCTTTGTGCTTCCGATTTTGGGCATGATAAAACGCTTTTCCTCTCAGCTTTTGTGTCAACGCAACGAAATCTCAATTATTCCAAGTGCAAAAGAGAAATAGAGATGTAAAGGCTTATATACTTTTTTAGACCAAAGAGGAGCTATCTTCTTAGCTAGATGCTATACTATGCCTCTCTATCCATCTATCTATGAATAAATATCCCTTCTTTTTATCTTATCTATATATCTGTATGATGGGGCAGGCTTTCTGCATGCTGATGATAAAAAGTTTGGGATTAAATTAACACGGAAAGGGCCTTTTGCTAAGCACCCCTTTCCTCCTTGCAAATGACCATCGATGCACTGCATGCAACGAGCAGGGGAAAACCCTAGGCACTTTGCAGTTCTGCATGCATGCATGGATCTACTATCATTCACATTTCACAGCCTTCGTCGTCAGTAAAAGCTGCAGGTCGGTGAAGTAGTACTACTAGTCAATACTCATGCAACGGTGCATGATGTAGCTAGAATAATAGTAGAATCATGGCAAACACTCCATGATTAAGGAGCCCAAGCTAATAAGCTAGTCATGGGAATCCCGAATCCGGACACATACTTTTTCTATCTCACACTAGCTTGGTCTCCTCCGGCCTCTTGCCTTGCTTGGACCAAAGAAAGAAAAAGTTGACGAACACAGCAGAGGAACAGTGGACGAACTGTGATCGAACGGAGGATATGGTCAGCACAACAGTGTTACACAATCCTTAGGTATTTTCCACATGTTTCCATGTAGAAACAGTATACTTAAATTAGAAAATTGAGTTACAAATCGATGAGGTTTCCTATGTTTTTCAGTGTCTGGTCCGAAACGTGCCCTGTTTTCTCATATTTTCCCTATGTTTTTTCTTACTACTTTTGTAATGTGGGGGTTGTTCACAGTCACACACACACACACAGACACATTCTGTAGCCGCGGTAGTAGCTTTTGCGTGTGCCGTGCCGCCGTGCGGGCCGGCCTTGTTCCGTTTATTCCTGCGTGTTTTCGCTTTCCCTTTCGTGTCCCGGAATCAAAATTCTTTGAGCAGTGTGCGCCTATCCGCCATGAGAGAGAAACCGAGAATGCCCCTAGCCGCGGTGCAGCGGCTGGCATCAGCAGCACGCGCTTTTTGCAGGGGGACGACGCTTTCGGGCCTCAGGTCGCAGCTAGCGCAGGAGCGCAGGAGCGCGCGAATGGCCGCACACGCACGCACGCAGTCAGGCGAGCAGCGTGTACCGGTGTACTCGTACGTGCTGCGCGGCCGCGTGCAGCGGCTGCTTCGGTTGGGCTGCATGCCGCGCGCGCCGTCCCGGCGGCGGGGCGACCGATGCGGCGCGCGGCGCGGTGGCCAAAAGACATTCCCTTTCTTCCCTCGCGGGTAGCTTTGGGGCTGAAGAACCTGAACGCCCCATGCGAGGACGTACTGACACGGCATGCAGCTATGATCTACTACAAGTATGCGCTCCTCCTGACGTCTCTCTCTATCCCCTCCCCTGGACTCGTGTCGACGACATGGAGCGTGCGCCTTGATAAGAACACCCCCCCGAAAAGCCGCCTCCTTCCTCTGCCAGCGCCCTCGTTCCCCTCCCCTCCTCTCACATGCGCGCACGAATTGTATTTTATCTTCTGATAGTCTAAACTAAAGACGTGTTTTATTATCAACCATACTTTTTACATAGAAACACAAGCGTCGTAACACGCACACATACACCTATTTCTATGAGCATTTCTAAAAGACTGGGCTGGTATATCTTAATATTAACAAAATCATCCTACCCTAAATAAGCATCTCCAGAAGACTAGGCCGGTATATTTGAGATTGACGAAGTCACCATGGCCGTTGTCGACTAAAGATTAGATCGGCATATATTGAGATTGACGAAATCACCCTACCCCTATAAGCACCTCCAGAAGATGAGGCCGGTAAATCTTAAAATCGATGAAGTCACCACGGGCGGGCCAGCATGGTGAAATCACCCTACCCCTATAGCACCTCCGGAAGACGAGGGCGGTATATCTTAAGATCGACGAAGTCACCACGGGCGCCTCGTTATCGACTAGGCCGGCATATCTTGAGATTGACGAAGTCACCACAGACGCCTCGTTGTCGACTGACCCGATATGAGGACCTCCGGAAGACTGGGTTGATTGAGGAAGTCACCATGGGTGTCTTGCTATTGACAGGTACATTGCCTACCACCGAAAGAGTAATGAGCCGTAAATGCAAGTAACCATGTCAAGTTTATAACTTGAATCCTGGTGAGCTGATTCCACCATGTGTAACCTAACCAGTTAAACTTGTTATATATCATTTATAAACATACTGCCGCATTTGGCTTATTAAGTTGAGACGATCAAATTCTCTGTACACCATAGTAAGTCTTAAAAAAATATTACCATAATTAAGTAGTAGCTAAACTTCTTTTTTTTAAAAAATGGACCAATATGATTTTTTAAGCAACTTTCATATAGAAACTTTTTTTTTAAAAAAAACACCGTTTAGTAGTTTGAAAAGCGTGCGCGCAAAAAAGAGAGAGATGAGTTAGGAAACCTGTGGTAAGAACACAGCCTAAGACTACAATCAAACAATTGTCAAAGGCAGTGTAGACATGGTAAATTATGGTTGGTTTCCCAAACTGTTAAACAATGCGTTTTTTAAAAAAAGTTTCTATGGACAAGTTTTTTTTTAAAAAAATCGTATTAATTCATTTCAAAATTTTATAGCTAATACTTGATTAATTATTAATTATGAATCTATTGTTTCGTTATCGCTTTGTTTTTGCGTGAGAAGGGAGGGGTTTCCAACCCCTAAAAAAGCACAGCCTTTGAGCTCTGTTGAATGTTGATCATCAGTTCTATGGAGCGTCAAACTTGCATCTGGACTGCTGAATAAAACCGGCAATCTTGAAGCGAGCTATCGATCGAGTATGCACATGGGGATTGCACATGCCTGGAAAATACAAAGAACAACAAGCTACTATTTATTAAACCTGGACCACGTACCCACGACCTTAATTCGGTCCAAAATTCACAATAACAAACAGGAAGCAAAGTACACCACGGGATATAGGCATGGAATTTATTTAAGGACCATCCATGTTGGTGGCAACATAATTGACTTTTAGTGTATTGTATTATTATTCAGTTCCCTTCCTGATCAATTATTCCCAGGAGGAATCTAATTTGTCAAACGCTCCGTTTCTCACGAGATTGAGAGCTCGCGACTTTTCTCGTCGTGTCTCGCTTGTCCCGGTTGTAACAAACAAACTCGATCCATCGATCGGTCCGTCAGTTCCGGTGCGTACGTGCATCATCCAAATCAACCGGCGTGTGATCGCCTGATCTAGCTCGGTCAAAGGCGTACGTGGACTACGAGTGTGAAGAGAATATATAAAACGCGATCGAGTACGAGTTCTTTCTTCCTTGCAGCTTTCATGGCGCTGCTAGCTTCCTGATTGCAGTAGCAGACTAGCTAGGCCGTTTGATGACGACGCATGTACAGGACGGCCGGCAATAATTAATGGACAAGGCCAGGGACCAAAAACGTTTCTCCCCATATTTTCCAGAATGGTACTATCAAATTAAGTCACACTATTCAGAGCTCAGGTTTTATTTCGGTTCATGGTTAAGGGTGTACTCTTCTGTTTTGTTTTTCAACTTCTACTTTCTAGTTGTTGTGCGCACGTACATTTCCCAAACCGTTCAATAACACGTTTTTTTTTTTGCAAAAATGTTACTATATAAAAGTTGTTTAGAAATAGACCATGGTACCTTTCTGTTTATTCTGCGTGCCGAGTAGAAAAGATTTCCAACCCTCTTAAAAAACACGACCTTAGTTGTCAGCCATGTATCCAGATTCTAGAATATAGATATCAACATAATGCATAGTAGTAGTAATTACTCCCTCCGTCTCAAAATAAGTGCAGTTTTGCACTATTCACGTTCAACGTTTGACCGTTCGTTTTATTTGAAAATTTTTTATGATTAGTATTTTTATTGCTATTAGATGATAAAACATGAATAGTATTTTATGTGTGACTAAATATTTTCAATATTTTCACAAAATTTTTAAATAATACGGACAGTCAAACGTTAGGCACGAATATCTACGGCTGCACTTATTTTGGGACGGAGGTAGTAAGTAGTAACACGCAGGTTTTGATTGGTTCGTGGTTAAAGTCGTCAGGATCTCCACGGCGGCGTAGGATAGGGTCAAACGGTCGGTGACCGGCGTTCGTTCGCTTTGTCATCCTGAGCTCAGCCCTCGGGACTCTGAATAGATTGGGAACCGGGCACGAAGGCTGCGAGAGCAGGTACAATAGATAGCCAGCTGCTTTTGTCCACCGCTAGGCCTCGTGCCAAACCTCACCGCACGAGCTAGTGGCAGATCGGCAATAGCCAGCCTGCGGATTGACCGGTTCTACACGAGAGTCCGGGCTAAGCTCGATCGATCGGTCGGGGACGTTATGGTTGCCAATCAATTCGATCAGGAACCGTCCGTGACGCACGCGACGCGCTCGCGCGCGTTTCCGTTTCCTCCCTCGCTTCCCGGCGGTTGGATCACAGTGGTTAGTTGGTTATACGTAGTGATTCAGCGCGCCGCTCGAACGTCAGGTCAGCGCGAGCCTTCGAGGTCTTGGAGAGCAGATAGATAGATGTGCAATGGCGCAATGCTCACGTACGTGGATAGCGGAGCGCGGCTGACCTCCGGACAATAAGGCCGTGGCCCGTGGAAAATTGGGGAATGGCTGTGCTCATCATATCGTCCTATCCTATCTCCGAATGATTGAGGAAGGGTATATATGCCATTGGCCATCATGATTAAAAAAAAAAAAGAGGCTGCAGACCATCAGCCTATAGTGTTGTGGTCTCTTGTGCGCCGTTGGATTGGATGAGATGATTCGGATGGATCATATACTGCCGCATCTGTTGCCTAAGAGCATCTTCAACAGCCTCTCCATTCTAATTCTCGAAGCTAAATTTTAGCTATTTTAGCTAAAAAAATATTCTCCAACAGCCTCTCCAACTGGATGGCTAAGCCATATGTCTGGCCAAAACATTCCCTCCACTAGCCAAATTTAGCTAGCCAAAAGTGCCGTTTTTTTGACAAATTGACCCTTTTCAAAAACTTAATTCGAAACTAACCCCTGCCATAAACTTCAACCAAAACTAGGCCGTCGGCTCAGCGCCAAGCGCATTGGCGCTGAGGTTGGCCGTGTCAGCGCCAACGGGACTGGCGCTGACATTGTGCCACCGTGGCGGCCGGGCCGATCCCCTAGCTGACGTGGCAGCTACCTCAGCGCCAACCGCTTCGGCGTTGAGGTGCCCAACCTCAGCGCCAAGTAAGTTGGCGCTGACCTTGGCTACTTAGAGCCCGGCCGAGGCCGCCCCAGCCAGTTCTTCCTCCGTTTTTTCCCCAGCCGCCCGCCTAGGGTTCGGTCGCCACCGCATTCTCCTCGCCCAATCTCCCCCAAAAACCTCTCTAATCGAAGGTGATTTGTGCGGCATTGAGTTTGGGATCGGAAGAGAAGGTAAACCCCTCTATAAACCCTAAGTTCCCCAAAGTTTTATTGGATATTTTGCATTGTTTTGGTTGTAGACGTGGTTTGATAATAGTTGGCTAAGGATGGATTATTAGATGGATAATATGGGTGGGGATGAAGTGTGGAAGTGGCATATCTTTATCCATTTGGTTGTTATTGATACATTTGACAAAATATATTTGGGATGGATGTTTGGTGATGCACTAGGGTTTGATGGGAGATGGATGTGTGGTGATGGCCTAGGATGTGGGATGGATTTGTGGTGATTGAGAGGGTTTGAAAGGGGTTGATGTGTGGTGAAGGGTAGGTAATTTGTAGGAGTAGAGTTTTTTTTTTATCAATAATGTGTAGTATTTGAGTAATGTACTTATTTATTGGAAAATTAGACATGTTGTTAGCTTTTGAAGTATTGGTATTGCAATGGTAATTACATATTATTTTCAAGTAATTAATGTTTATGCATGGGTTAAAAATTGTAGATGGATAGATTGGTCCGGCTTCATTATGGTGGTTGTGTGGTAGATGAAAGTACACATGGAAGCCAATTTGAGGGAATGACAGTTAGACAATTAGTGTTTTTTGCGAAGCCTACCTTTGAGGAGTTAATGTCTCGCATCAAGCATGAATTGGATTGGAATGATGAGTCGGTTGGTATGCAAGGGAGATACGATGTGGGCGGCGGTGTCATGTCACATAAATTTATGTTAGACTTGAATGGAGAGATCGAATGGCAAACATATATAGATATAGTATTGGGGTCACATTTCAAATCTCTTGAGGTGTATGCATGGAAGAAAGATGGTAGGATAGGGAAGAAAGAACTTATAGACCTTAATGAAAGTCCACTCATAGAATCACCCATTAACTGTCACGAACTGTCGGAGAGGTGTAGTAGGAAGGAAGAATTGATTGAGGAAGACGTGGAGGGGGGCGAGGGAGTAAATGATATGGCGGATGTGGAGGTCAGGGAAGAGAATGACCCGGTAAGGGAGGAAGTACATGCAGAGGAGAATGTGCCGTTAAGGGAAGAAGTACATGCAGAGGACAATGTGCCGTTAAGGGAGGAAGTTAATGTGGAGGAGAATGTGCCGGTAAGAGAGGAAGGAGATGTTGAGGATGGTCGGGAGGTAGGAGATGATGTGGAGTTGCCTGAGGAAGAAGCGAATGCTAAGAATGTAAGTATGGGCCTAAGGGAGTTGGCTAGGCTGAAATTCTATACCCGAGAGGAGTGTGAGGAGGCTATGATACGCAGTGGATTGAACCCAGGCTGGTTGGAGTATGATACAGAGGATGAATTGGATGAGTCCGCTTCCGACTCCGATGATGATCGTCCAGTGCGTAAGATGTCAGAGCATGAAAGGACTGTGTTTGCGAAACTGGTGGGTAGAAACTCGGAAATAACACAATTCGAGGATCTTACCAGATCTGGGCTAGCAATTGCTGATGGGGATCCACAATATGACGGTGCCTTCGAACCAATGTGTGATGAACCAAGGAAGGGGTTGGAGTTTCGATCGATGGATGATCTGAAAATATGGCTACAGAGTTATTCTATCCGTGTCCACCGGCCGTACCATGTGAAGGAATCTAACGCGTCAGTAAAGTATACTGTGGCTTGTCTCGATCGCCATTGCAAATGGCAGATTAATGCAAGGAAGAGTGGAGGAGATAGGTGGCGGGTGACTAGGGTGGGCGAAGACCACACATGCTGTAGTGCGGAAGTAACCGGCAAGCATTTGCAACTTACTTCAAGGTTTATTGGAAACAGGTTACAGGCATTTGTGCGAGCTGAACCAACTTTATCTCCAGCAGCGATTGTCGAGGCAGTTGAGCAAATATGGCACTATCGGCCTACGTATGGCAAAGCATGGCGTGCTAAGCAAGTTGCTATGAAGGTCATTTGGGGAGATTGGGACGAGGCGTATGTTCGCTTGCCTACACTGATGCGTGCCATCAAAGCAAAGAACCCTACCATGCATTTCCGTGTTGAGGCTCATCCCGAGAAGTCCAGGATGGTGGATGGAGTACAGAGGCGAGTATTTGGACGTGCATATTGGATATTTGGCCAGTCCATAGAAGCATTCAAGCACTTGAGGCCGGTGCTAGCAATTGATGGCACTTTCTTAACCGGTAAATACCAAGGTACATTGCTCACGGCAATAGGGGTCGACGCCGGGTTACATCTTGTTCCCTTGGCGTTTGCTCTGGTAGAGAAGGAGAATACATCCAACTGGGAGTGGTTCATCAACATGTTGAGAAACAAGTTGATCGGTCCTAATAGAGAAGTGTGTATAATTTCTGATAGACACCCTGGCATTTTGAACTCCATCATCCACATCATGCCTCATCACCTAACCATTCACCACAGGTGGTGCATGAGGCACTTCTGTGCTAACTTCTACACAGCTGGAGCTACGACTGATCAGATGAAAGATCTTGAGCGCATATGTCAAATAAATGAGAAAGCATTGTTCCTAGATGAGATAAAACGCCTCATGGGTGTGGTCGGAGAGAGGCCAAAGAAGTGGCTAGAAGACCATATGCCACTTAAGGTCAAATGGGCAAGAGCATTTGATACCAACGGGCGTCGTCATAGCATCATGACTAGTAATATGGACGAGAGTTTCAATAATGTATTGAGAGGCATTCGGAAACTGCCGGTTACAGCTATTGTGGCATACACATTTTCGAAGTGCAATAGTTGGTTTGTCGATAGACACAAAGAGGCAACTGTAGATATCCTGTGTGGAAAGAAGTGGCCCACAAAAGTTAAGGACATTTTGGAGGAGCAGCAAAGACGAACCTTGGGGCAAAGAGCAGCATGTTTTGATTTCCCTTCGATGAAGTATGAGGTCAGCGAGCAAGGCGGAGTCACGGCGGCTGGGGTTCAATGGGGTGGACGTCACTACGTCGTGGTTGCGAGAGATAACACATGTAGTTGTCAGTTCCCTCAGCTCCATCACTTGCCATGCTCCCACATGATAACCGTTTGTAAGTTGCGAGGTTTGGATGTGGAGGTGGCCCCCCGAATGTGTTATGAAGCTTCCAATAAGGCTGTGCAGGACTCGTACTCCCCTAGGTTTGAACCTTACCTAGATCCATCGCAGTGGCCAAGTTATGATGGAGAGTTCTTCGTGCCCGACTTGTCGTTAAAGAACAACACACGAGGAAGAAGAAGGACAAGAAGGTTCAAGAACGATATGGACAAAGCATACAAAGGCTCAGCCAACCGACGGTCACAAAAGCCGAACAATACAAATTCAGAGCCAGTCATGCAAAATAGATGCTCGCTATGCCACGAACTAGGCCATAAGAAAACTAGGTGCCCGAAGCGAGACAAGTCTAAGGATCGACCGAAAAAGCGCCGTAGGACGGGGGGAGGTGGTGAGGGTAGCACACAGGTGGGATTGGATGACATTCATTTGCTAAGTTCATATTGTTGCATCAATGTTTACTTTCTGTTGTCCTCCTTTCCGTTCTCATTGTGATTTTTCCATTTAATATTTTTTCAATTACTAATGATTCCATTTTCATTTGCAGGATGGAGCACTTTCCGGGGTTGGAGGATTTCTACGAGGAGAAGCACCGGGCCCCACAGATTGCCAGCGGAGAGGTTAGCATCAACAATATTCCATTTTTTTTATGATCGAATTTATTTTTTCTTCTTTGATTTTAGTTTGTATAGATAGATCATCCATCATAGAGATATCTCAAATCAAAGTTCAGGAGCCTCAAAGCAGAGCATGTAAACACATAGATCTTCTTTTCAGTTTTCTTGCTCAATCCCAAAATTAAAGTTCCTAGTTGCATGATGTATTTTCCACAACCCTTGTATATGATATATTGTCGCTAACTTTATGTTATTATGTTTGTCTATTGATGCAGCGCTTGAAGACCCTTCGAGTCAGAGGTCACACGGCGCACATACTGTTCGACGACCGGTACGTCCCGTACCTACGGCGGGCGAAGCTCTTGGCGTTCGTGACCATGGCGCAGCGACCGGTGCCTCTGTACAACGCCGCTGCTCTGACGGCCCTAGTGGACCGGTGGCGTCCAGAGACACACACCTTCCACCTACCGTGCGGGGAGCTGACGGTCACTCTGGAGGACGTCGCCATGATCCTGGGTCTTCCTATCCGGGGTCAGGCGGTCACAGGTGACACAGCGTCAGGGAATTACTAACGAGTCTTCGTATTCATTTGTTAATTTTTTTGCAATTACTAATGATTCCATTTAATTTCCGGTTACAGGTGACACAGCGTCGGGGAACTGGAGGGAGAGGGTCGAGGAGTACCTTGGTCTGGAGCCTCCAGTGGCACCTGATGGTCAGAGGCAGACGAAGACATCAGGGGTTCCTTTGAGTTGGTTGCGAGCCAACTTCGGTCAGTGTCCCGCTGAGGCAGACGAGGCTATAGTACAGCGATACTGCAGGGCGTACGTGCTGTACATCTTCGGAAGTATTCTGTTCCCTGACTCTGGTGGAAACATGGCTTCTTGGATGTGGCTGCCGTTGCTCGCGGACTGGGACGAGGCGGGTACCTTCAGCTGGGGGTCGGCTGCCCTAGCCTGGTTGTACCGGCAACTCTGTGATGCTTGCCGAAGGCAAGGCGGGGACGCGAACCTAGCAGGCTGTGTTTGGTTGCTACAGGTAAGTTCACGCATGTTATGTTTCATAACATTTCAATTTCTTGCTAACATGTTGGAAGCTAACGTATGTGACGCAGGTTTGGATGTGGATGAGGCTTCCAGTTGGTCGGCCCATGTGGAGGACCCATCAGGCTTGGCCGCACCAGGATGCAGACCGACGTCCCACTGTAGCTCACCTGTGGGAATCGGTCCCATCTCCAGTAGTAGGCCGCAGGAATTTGGCGTACTACCACTACACAAACGAGATGGACTACCTACAGCCAGAACATGTAAGCTATTCGGGGTTCTATCACACATGAAGATGGTTTCTTACTATATAGTACTAAATGTGCTTCAATGTGTTTTATTTTTGTTGCTGCAGGTGGTGTGGATGCCATATCAGGCACAGGAAGTGCTCGAGCTAGAACTGAATCCCATGTGCCATATAGAGGATGCGTTGAAGACCTTACGGTGCCCACTGATCTGCTTCTATGCAGTGGAGTTCCAGATGTGGCACCGCGTGATGCGGCAATTCGGGAGGCTTCAAACAATCCCGCACCGTTTCTCCACGAGTATCGACCTACACAAGTTAGTAATTTCACTTAACAATTTATTTTGCTTGCCCAATCAGTCACTTCAACATTTACTACATATTTGAGTTGGACATTTTGCATACGTGCAGGGTGGACCGTCGGAAGAACAAGAAGGTGACTGATTGGGCTTACTACCATCAGGATCATATCACGCAATGGGAGAAGTTCGAGGAGAATGGAGTACCAGACCAGGGTCAGCACAACGGGACGGAGTTCGACTTGTACTTGGCGTGGCTCCACAGGACCTACCGTCTTGTCCTACGTCCGGCTTGGACACTAGCCGACATAGCGGATGACCCCGAGGATGTTGAGGAGCAGAACGAGTACGATACTCGTACCCGTCTAGGTACCACGGTCGAGACGGGACCTGTTCGCGACAGAGTGGTTAGTTTCTAGCATTAATGTTGTATATTATTTCATTTCAATGCCATATATGTTGTGACTTACTTCATTTCAATCCTACAGGCTCGAGAGCTCTTGCGGACCGTCAACGACGCGGGAGTGGCGCTAGGCACGGCTCCTGGCTCCGAAGGAGAGGGCGGCACCCTCCGCAACGCCCTACAGGTAATCGTTGGAAAGAGATGAAACTACGGTGTTTTCTTCCAAAAGCGATAACTTAACATGGATTATTTTTTATGCAGAGACTACGGCAGCGATGTCGGAAGTTGGCAGCAAGGCTCGGCTGCAGGTCGACTGATGTGGTCGAACATGCTCATGCCCACCAAGAGGGGGATGAAGAAGGGGAGGTGGGTGACGAGGAGGGCGAGCAAGACAAAGAGGCGGAGGAAGGAGATGAGGAGGAAGAAGGGGATGAGGACAGAGAAGAGGAGGCGGATGAGCTCGGTCCCTCGCAGCTAGAGGACGCACCAGAGTCGTCACAGCCGGATATCTCGCAGCCCGGCCCGTCTCGACCACGACGCCGGCGGGCTCCTTCGCAGGACTGGAGGTACACCCCCGACGTGCCTCGTCCTCGCACTAGAGGTAGGAGGAGGTGAGTGCATGGTTCAATGGATGGATGGATAGATGGATGGACTTGATGCATGGTTCGATGGATGTATGGACTGGATGTATGGACTCGACTGGATGTATAGACGAGGATCGATGGGATGTTTTTATTTCTTATATATATGGACTTCATATATGGATGTATTGATGCATTCTATGGATGTATGGAATGATGTTGGGATTGATGGATGGATGTATGTTTTGTATGGTTCTCTGGATATATTACTGCCTGTAAATTTCTGTGATTTGATGTTTGCCTCTGTTGTGTGCAAAGTTTTGCTAAAGTTTAGCAGGGCTGGGACGTCAGCGCCATGCTAAATGGCGCTGACATGTCCAAACTCAGCTCAGCGCAGGTCCCAGCCCAGCCATCCAGAAGGCTTGCTGGGCTGGGCCACGGCCGAAACGGCGGCCAAGTCCCACCTCAGCGCCAGGTGGGCTGGCGCTGAGTGTCCCACGGTCAGCGCCATTATGGCTGGCGCTGAGGTCCCAGCCCGCAAGCCATCCAGCAGGCTTGCTGGTCTGGGCCTTGGGGGTTGCGGCCAAGTCCCACCTCAGCGCCAGGTGTGCTGGCGCTGAGTGTCCCACGGTCAGCGCCATTATGGCTGGCGCTGAGGTCCCAGCCCGCAAGCCATCCAGCAGGCTTGCTGGTCTGGGCCTTGGGGGTTGCGGCCAAGTCCCACCTCAGCGCCAGGTGGGCTGGCGCTGAGTGTCCCACGGTCAGCGCCATTATGGCTGGCGCTGAGGTCCCAGCCCGCAAGCCATCCAGAAGGCTTGCTGGTCTGGGCCTGGGGGGTTGCGGCCAAGTCCCACCTCAGTGCCAGTCCGGTTGGCGCTGAGGTAGCTGCCACGTCAGCTGGGGATCGGCCCGGCCGCCACGGTGGCACAATGTCAGCGCCAGTCCCGTTGGCGCTGACACGGCCAACGTCAGCGCCAATGTGTTTGGCGCTGAGGCGACGGCCTATTTTTGGTTGAAGTTTTTGGCAGGGGTTAGTTTCGAAATAAGTTTTCCAAAAGGGTCAATTTGTCAAAAAAAAAAGGGCCAAAAGTGCCCAGCCAACCGTGGGCCCCACACATTCCTCCTCCCCATCTCCTCTCTAGCTCCTCTTTGGCATCCACCAATGCCGCCCGTCGCCACCGCGTGGTTCCTTCGGCTGAAGCTGGTGGCGGGGTGAGGTGGTGGTGTCTACGCAATTCCGTCACCGAAAGTCGGGAGCCGTCGTATGCTGAGGAGCTCGCGTGCTCGATGTTGCCGTGCCGTGCATCGTGTGACCGCCGCGCCTCTACGTCGCCAGTGGTGAGTCCCCGGCGGTGCGCCGCTGCTCGCCCTCCCCGCAGCTGAGCCGTGGCTGCGCGCCGCACCTCTGCTCCATCGCGAGCGCAAGGAAGAAAACGAGAGGGAGAGAGAGAGAGAGAGAGAGAGAGAGAGAGAGAGAGAGAGAGATGTGGGTGGCGCTCGAGCTTCGTCGCCGCGGTGGAGGTCACCGGCCGTGGAAGGAGGCAGTGGAGCAGGGAGGCACAGGCGCCATAGTTGCCGCTCCCACCGGCCTACGCCGCCCGTGCCGCTCGCGTCCTCGACCACCGACGCTGCCTCCATCCCCACGCCACTCGCGTCGTCCTCCGCTCGCAGGGGAGGGAGGTGCAGGCACCATAGTTGTCGTTCCCACTGGCCTATGCCGCCCGCGCCGCTCCCACCTCCATCCCCATGCCGCTCACGTCATCCTCCGCCGCCCGTGCCGCTCCTGCCGGCACCGCCTCCATCCCCGCACCGCACTGAAGTGGGTGCCGCACTGCAGAGAAGAGAGGAGAAGAATTGGAGAGAAGTGGGTGAAGAAAAAGGGGAGAAAAGAGGAGGAAGAAGGGGTATTAGAGGCTGACATACAGGTCCCACTATTATAGATTCATAATGGAGAGTGTTGATGGATAGTCCATTGGAGTTACTAACTAGTTTGACTAGCCAAATTAGATAGAGAGTTAGCTATATAGGTGTTTGGAGAGCCCGAGTTAAAAGATGCTGTTGGAGATGCGCTATTGCTTCCCATGCCGCTCGCTAAGTTTATCCCGGAATTCCGAACTGATCAACAGAGCAAAGCCTTTCCTTCTATGAACCCGGCCGGTACATCAATCATCGGCTTGCTGCAGTACTCGTAAAACCGACTTCTCTTCCATTGGACGAATGCTTACTACAACCATGAGACTATCACCATCAACCTCGTCCATTGCCCAAACGGGAGGCCAATCAAACAATGACATACATGCATACAGCCATATCGTGTTGCCCCTACTAGACAACCTAGCCCTGCAACCGCAGATGACAGATCTGCATCGTCTACGCTAGCTTCCGCATGCACACCAGCACAAGAGCCCCCACACACTGCACAATAATTCAGAAAGCATCTAATGCGACCAAAGTCGACAACGATAACAAACTGGCCAACGCTGGCAAATCACAATGATAGGATGGTCAACAGTGACATCAGTTCAGGTATAGGAATACACACTCCCTATAGTGTACCAGAATAGAATTCAATACCTCTAGTGTAACAGAAAGCAGTACTTGGATAAATGAGTCACCTTTCATTTTAAGCCCTTTTTAGACATTTCACATATTGGAGTGCACGTTAACTGTACATTACATGACATGGGCGATGAGCCACACAAATACCATAAGTTTGGGGAAACAAGTGTGTGCTTGCAGAGATATGTGTTGCCCAATGTACAACATTCAGGCAACTATTTTATCACACATTTACTGAGCGGAAATTGCTTTGAAGACCCTACCAGAAAGCAAGCTCAATAAGCGAGCTTAAAGTACAGTATGAGAAGGATGGCTAGAACAAGAGCTGCAATTATCCCCCCAATGATCCACTTGTTCCTGTCCATCCTCTTTGACATTGCCGCCAGGATCTTTTTACTCTTGCCAACATTATCATCAACCCCATGCAACTGTGAGAAAAATGACGCCATTAACATATATGAAATAAGTAGACTGCATTGCATGATTACTGTTGCCATTAGCTTGCAGCTAAATCTATTACTGTTAATGATGTGAATCTTGCTGCAAATATTTTGGATAGCACATTTTTTATACAGGAATTTTCCAGTATTCACTTCAACAATGAATCGTCGACCATGGCTTTGCATGCATATGCATCGTCTACTGTTTGCTCTTTGCATTCAAGAGTATAAACAATGAAGTACTTATATTTTGTTTTAACTTGTAAGTGGTTTTTGATGTGGTGGTTGGTAGGTTCCTTTAGGCCTTGTTCGGTTAATCCCCAAGAGGGAGGAGGGATTGGAGAGGATTTATTCCACACCTATTGTAGAATCACCTCCAAACCAAACAAGGAATTAATTGGGTCAACTTTAAAAGCCAAGCAAAAGGCAACCTTAACTTGCTAAAAAGCCAATTCTCCAAGATAGAGCAAAGCAACAAATCTAGAACCTAAGTAATAGTATTCCTATGCCATATTTACCTGTAAAACCAGACAACACAGGATGGTTCAAATAATAAACATAAGACATGCCCAGAAGACGAATGAATATGACATTAATAGGAAGGCAAATCCAATAAATGTGTAAAAAGGTTATGACAGAATACGTACAGTAGTATGAGCGTGCAGCAGTGACTGCCGTTGTTGATGAAGATCCTGAAGAATTGACACACCAAGTTCTTCTGTCTCCAATATGGTTCTTCGGCTCTCTTTAATCTTATCATTGGACTGATTCAGTCTTTCTGTTGTCATCATCAATCTTCCCCTCTGATCAGTAGACGCCTGATTTACATAATAATCCCAGTTACAACATGAAAAACAACAAAAGAAAAAACGGCATTAACTTTGAGAGAATGTTTAAGAAATCAGAATCAATGTAATGCTGAGGCATTATGATATAAGATATTATATCAGCAGAAAAATATGACGGACAAAGAATGCAAAGGTAGCATTCCCAAAAGCTTTTCAACATCCAGGAATACATTGGCTGGATAATGTATTCATTTCGCAAAAACATTAAGCAGATTACTGAAAGTAGAAAGGACAGTTTCTGAGGGTGTTAACTCCGATTTCCTATTCTCCTGACAGATCAGCATTTTTTTTTAATCAGAACAACGGATATTCATCAAGGACCAAATTGGACCACACAAATTTGACAAGAAACAGTTCTCACTACTCATGCGACTACAGAATTGTACCATGAAGATCAGAATGGAAATATCTTGTATAATACACATCTGTCAATTGTGTCCACATTAACAAATGAATGAGAAAATTATGTAGGAAATTTCAAAACAAAATAGTTACAGAGAACTCATTGAGATTGTGTGAAATCTGTAGTACAGTTGATAATGGTGACAGTAAGGGTCCAGATCTGAAAATAAACCACAACTGGAAATAAACTGATGATATACACTCCTACTGAATTACAACGTTGCCATGTAACAGACACAAAAAACACATATAGGAAAAACCTTGAGTGGCAAGAACATGTTACAAAATGAAGCTCTCATTGTTTAAAGGTTTTAAATACAATGAAAAAACTAAAATCCAGATTGCACAAATATTAAAATATTTAAATACCTTATTCTAACTGAAGTTCAGCATAACACTATTAATCACATACCAATACAGAACTTAAGAACCATTAAATTGTCAGTGATACATACATAAATGGTACAGATTTGGGGAAAAAAAAAGAAAACAACCACCATTAATTCAGCCTCAATTAACCATCCAATAACAAGTATCACAATTAAAAAAATATAAGTACAGCTAGTATCAGTGATTATGAGCTCATGAATGCTACCTGTCAGTCGTTTGTGCCCGTGATATACGTAAAACACCTATTGTGATATAGATTAAAACTACAAACTACAGCAACACAATGGACAAACAAAACTAGATGCTGCCAATTATTAAAATCTGCAATATGGTCAAATTGAGCTAGTAATACAAATCATGGAGCTCACCGCGAGAGTGTCAGCCAAGCCTGACTCAAGGAGCTCCTCCCGTGTAGCCTGCCTTGCATTGGGCGCCGAGATCCTCTTAAGCTCACTCTTGAGATTGTTGAGGTCAGATTTGTACTCCCTCAGCTTCGCAAGCAAACCGGCCTTCACGCTCGGTTGTAGGCTCCTCGCCTCCAGGTCCATCTTCCGAATCTGTATGCACAAACCCATACAAATAAAACGTTAAATACTGCACCTGTACCCCAGATGAAACATACATTTACACCGTTATAAATAGCAGGTATCTACTAAAAAGTATGCATCCGCATATCAAAATCACCAGCCTTTTTTAACTGCTAACCTACCGCAGAATGTAAGTCAATACTAGAATGGTACTCCTCATAATGATGCAGGTTAGGGATCCCAAAGAAATGGGTTCGATATTTACCAGCGACTCAGCCTCCTCCACGCCGGACTGAATCTCGGACAGCTTCTGCTTCTTTTTCTCTGCAGAAATCGGACACCCGATTAGTCGTACTCCAAGAAAAGGGGGAAACTCCTCCGCGTAAGATCTCGATGGCATATCGGGATTAGACTAGAGGGGATCGGTCGGTTACCTCCATCGAGGGCGGAGGCGGTGGTGCACTTGCGGAAGAGGGAGGCGGACACCTCGCAGTACTGCCGCTCGTAGCCCTCGAACACCTCGCTCATGGCTGCTCTGCCCCCCTTCGATCTCCTCTACCCCCGCGAAATCCGCCGCCGAAATCGAACCGCTCCGCGGCGGATGCGATTCACCACCAGACGCAGCTCCCCGGCCTCCAATCGAGCGGATGGTCGGGGGCGAGCTCGACGGCGGGCCGATCCAGGCGAGTCGGCGACGGGGAACTCGGCGGAAGCTTCGATTTTGATCGGGTCGGGATTTGGGGATTTTGGGGTGGGAGAGAAGAATAAAAATAGGTGGATTAGCGGAGGCGGCTTCGCGGTCGCATTGTGCGTGTGAGTTGGGACACTGCGAGGTGGGCCCGCACGATTTAGTAGTAGTTGCCGTGTCGCTAAGCAAACCGGGGCCCTCGTCACGGCGCGTGGTGGGCTACGGTCTTGTTGGGCTTAATACAGGGCCCATCTGATATGGCCCAAATTGTGGGAGAGTCCAAACATGGGAAGTGAAGGCCCAACAAAGGTCTGAAGTATTTCAAAGGAAAACGTATACTTCGATTCCCTCAACTATCGCCTGAATATGATTCATATCCTCCAACTACAAAACTGGATATATCAACTCCTCTAACAATCAAAACCGGTGTAAACTATGTCTCTTGGTGGTTTTAGCTGATGTGACGTCTATGTGGCGGTCTTGGCCGGGTTTTTGTCCTACTTGGCATTATAATAAAATAAAAATAAAAAAAATATGTGGGACCCACATTTCACCCTCCCTCTCCTTTCCTTCCTTCTTCCTCCTCCTTCCTACCTCTCCCTTTTCTCTCTCTCTCCCCCTTCTCTTCCCTTTGGGCGTCCACGGGGACGGGGGCGGCGAGTGGGGATTTGGAGACGAAACACAGGGGCAGAAGCGTAGGCGGACGCGACGACATGGGGCGAGCATAGGATGGGGATAGCGATGTGATGTTCGATTCATGAGGAAGACAAGTGGTGGTGGTTGGGCGGCTACACCGACGCGCGTGTGTTGTGGAGGAGCGGTGGCGGCGCCGACGCACATAGGAGTGGGGCGCTGCCGGCAACCACCTCTGCCCTTTGCGTGGAGGAGGAGGCGTCGGTGGCGGAGGGAGGCAGGAAGCGACATGGGGAGGATATGACGGGGACGAGGAGGTGGTGGCGGCGGCGGCGGCGGCCGAGGCTGTCGCCGGGGGTGGGGGCGGGAGCGGGAGCGGGAGCGGGATGGGGATTGGGGGAGGGGGACGGGGAGGCGGTGCCGCCGAGCTTGTGGGCGCGCTGGTGTGGCCGCGTGGGGCGGAGAGAGGAAGGAAGGATTAGGAAGAAAGAAAGGAGAGGGAGGATGACATGTGGGTCCCACAATACATTTTTGTGTGGACGATATATGGTCCCACAATTTTTTTATTTTTGTTTTATTACAATAATGCTACGTAACGTAAGCGCCACGTAGGACAAAAACCCGGTCGGGACCGCCACGTAGGCGCCACGTTAGCCAAAATCACCAAGGGACATAGTTTGCATCGGTTTAATAGTTGGAGGAGTCAATATTTCCGGTTTTGTGGTTGGAGGACTGTCATGGTTATGGATACCACATAATTAATAGTAGTTGACTAAGCTCGGTAGGGCCCACCACATACCATGTCTTATACGGAATCATACCTCGTATACATAAGGAGTTCCGGATAAGGAATGACAAATAGAGTTATATATGGAAACTATCAGGACTACTCGGATTGTATCCATATTGGTCTCCCTAGTTCTACTTGGACAAGGGGACACCTATGGGTATAAATACAAGCCCCCTAGGAGGAGATGGGACAAGCAACAACAACAACATATCGACACACGATTCACAAGCTAACATGTGCCAAAACAAGCCGCCGGATATCGATATCAGAGATAAGCCTAGACAAACCCAATATGGTATCTGCAGAGGCCAACAAGAGGGATCTAGTGCTATCTCCGATCTCGCTGAGTGCGGACTTGAGGGATGACTACCCTGTCATCGACTACGTGTTGGTTATCCATGCCGCTAAGTCAACGACGGCTACATAAGTTATCCTAATTATTGTACTGATGTGATTATGATGAATAAGAGCAACACCGGCTTCGGTCAACAGGAGTAGGGCTATTACCTGTCAGATAAGGGGCCCGAACCTGTATAAAATCCCTATCTCCATCTCTTTTACCTCAATCTCGCATATACCCTGGTACTAACAATCTCCATACTATGCAAATTCCGTAGTCACGATATCAAACGTCGACAAGGACGTGAATCATGCTCAAATAATAGTTAAGGGAGTCAAAGTATACTTTTTATTCTATTTCAAATGCCTAACCCAATTTCGCGCAGCAGGTTTACGAAAAGCGAAAACGCTAGTGTGGCGCGCGGAGAGGGCGCGGTGGATGGCGCGCCGCACGGGAGGATTTTCCTTTTTTTCGTTTTTCTTTCTGTTTGGTTTTCTCCGGTTTTATTCAGTTTCTCTTTCTGTTTGGTTTTTTCCCTTTTTTTTCTCTGTCTGTTTTAGTTTTTCCGTTATTTTTTGGGGTTCTCTTTCTGTTTTGGTTTTTCTGGTTTTTTTCCCGGTTTTTTCTTTCCGTTTTTTATGTTTTCGTTTTTTTAACACATACGTATACAAACTTTTTATACGTACATATACAAAGTTTATATATATGTATACAAACTAGTTTATATACGTACGTATATAAAGTTCATACATACTTATACAAAGTTTATATACGTACGTATACAAACTTTATATATGATGTGTGCAAACTTTATATACGTACGTATACAAAGTTTGTATATGTGATGTTTTTTTGTTTTTTCGATTTTTTAATACGTACGTATACAAAGTTTGTGCACGTCGTATACAAAATTTGTACACATCATATACAAAGTTTGTATATGTGTATATTTTTTATACATCAACAATATATACATATAAAAATATATTTTTTATATAAATAATACTAGTACTGATAGTAGTAGTGTAGTAGTAATAGTAATACTAGTACTACTAGTAGTATATTATACTAGTACTATAGAGACTATAGAGGAGTGGGGGCGGGTCGCGTACTCGCGTGCGATGGGGCAGGCGCGACCAGTCGCCAGGTAGCCACCCCCTACGAAAAGCCACAAGAAGCAACCGGACAAATTGTATGTGCCAATTACCATTTAGTAGCTAATAAGCCTGTGGATATCGAATGCCCCGATCAGTGCTTCCCGATAGTTGTCACACCCTGAAAATTCAAAATATATAAATTGTTGTTTAATTGGAATTTTTAGAAATAATTTTAAAAGTCTTGAAAAGAAAATCTAATTTTAATTAATAAATTCCAATATAAAATGGGGCCAGATAAAATTTCATTAAATACTTTGCTTAATTCTATAATTCCTAGATTTTTCTGGGATTTATTTGAGCTAAGGAAGTATTTTTAATAAATGGAATTGCATTTAAGGAATAATTTAAATTGAAAAAGGTTTTAAAAAAAGTCTCTTTTGGCTTTGGGCCGAAAGTCGGCCCAAAACCTCTCTTCTCTCTCCTCGGCCCAGCTGGCCCAGTCCGCAGCCGCCGCGCGCGCGCGTTCGGTCGCTGACAGGTGGGTCCCACCTGTCGGACCCATCGTCCTCCTTCGGCCGCCGCCGCCGAAACCCTAGTTTCGCGCCGCCGCCGTTTCCTTCCAAATCCGGCCGTTCCTTTCCTTCTCCGGCCGAATCAATAGAGGGGAAATGATCTCCGGGATCTCCTCTACCTTTTCTCCTTTGGAATCTTTGGCTAAATCGTTTTGGAAGTTCGTGGAATCGAGTTCGTTTCGGATCGGTTTCCTTCTCTCCAAGCCGAGCTTTCCTTCGTCGTTGTCGCCGCCTTGGGCCTTCGCCGCCGCCTCCGAGCCCCTTTAAAAGGACCCCCGGTGTCTCCTCTACCCGTTGCCACCTTCGCCTTCGCCTCTCGTCGTCGGAAAAGCCCTAGCGCCGTGTGCCCTAGCTTTGCCGTCGCCGCCGCCGCTCCAGCCGTGCGCCGCCGTCGTTTCAGCCGTCGCCGTCGCTCGGGAAGACCACCGTCGTGCTCGCCAAGTCGTCGCCGTCCTCGTCCGCCCCTTCGCCGTCGCCGGAGATCACCGGAGCAGCATCGCCGTCGTCGACCCGAAGGTTCCCGCCGCTTCCTCCTCGTGGCCGTCGCCGTCCGTTGGTCTTCCTCCGCCGTTTAGGTCACCGGTGAGTTCGCCGTGTTGTCCTCTACGTCTTGGTGCCCTCCGTTTGCGTCCTAGTGCCGCTGTTCGCCGGCGAGCGTGCGCCGTTCGAGCCGTCTCCTCCGCCGAGCCGCCGCCGCTGTCGGTGACGTCACCGCTGACGTCATTGGGGTCGTTCGCCGTGAGCCGCCGTGGACCCGATCGGTCTCGGCCGTCCGTTTTGGATTGGTTCGATCTCGGCCGTCCGTTCGTGTGAACCGCCGCCCGTGCGCCCGGTCCACCAAACCCTAGCCCGCTGACGCAATAAACCGTCTTTTCCTTTTCAAAAATAATTCATTATTGCGTCATAATTCAATTTAAACCGATATAAGTGTTTTAATCCGATTTAATCTTTAAAAATTCATAACTAATTCATCTTAGCTCCGATTTAGTTGGTTCAAGTCTCTAAATTTTTCTAAAATTGAGATCTACACATTAAAAATATCCACATGTACTGTTCATGCTTGTTTATGTGCTGTTTTGATGATTTTGCTCTTTTCTGCTTAGATTCCGTCGTTTCCGGAGAGTCCGTTTTCGCCGGAGAAGAGTTTGAAGAGTTCCAAGGCCAGCAAGGCAAGTCACACAGATCCCAAACAACCCTTTGAGCATGTTGATCCTATTTAAAGCTATTGTTTCTATTCAACTATTGCATCTATTTTCGAATGTCATTGGGTGGTATTGACCTATTCTTTGTTATGGCCCTTTCGTACTTGATTACCTTATTCCTTGATACCTTGGGTTATTACAATTTGACTAGTTGAGCTTTATTTATATTGGTTCAACTAGATATTAGATATGATTGCTTAGCCCTGCTTAGAAACATTAGTACACATTCGGGATAACTAATGACTCACTATTATTTAATGATGGTTTCGTGATAGTTCACGATGGTCAATCGTGATTAGTTAATTAATTAATGTGCCAACTAAAACCTGGTAATGGTGGGTTGTGAGCACATGGTTTTGATGGTCGTGCTCATGACAATTAAGGACCGGTTCACGAGTTTCGGTTGTGAAACATTAACCGTGCCAACCACAAGCCAGCATGGGCAACGGCTTTATCTTTTGTATAGCATGGTTCATTGCGGGGCACCAGACTGAGAAGTGGCGGAGATAAGCCCACGGGGGTCGCTGGGGAGTCCATGCCTTGTTTATAAGGGGGTGATTATGATCCAGGAAGGTGCGCTGCAGTGGATTGTGTTATGCGAGGGGTATTGTCACAACTCCTTTCCGAGATACCGTGGTGGTATTGAGGCACATGGTGACATGATGTGGGGTTGTGTCTTGTGGGTACAGTGGTACACCTCTGATCAGAGTAAAACTATTCGAATAGCCGTGCCCACGGTTATGGGCGGGTCTAACAATGTCTTTCGTGATTAGTCTCACACCTCTCATCATAGTAAAAGATGCTTAAACTGGTAATAATTTGATTAGCTCCTGGTTTGGAATGGTATATTCCTGGTTTGGAGATAGAACTGTGCAGCCGGGGTGGTTGTTCAGAATGGTTGGGCCTATACAACAGGGTATGTTGTATAGCGTTGGATTAATATTGTTTAATTACTTAACTGTTTTATCAAATTCTCAAATGTTTGCTAAATACTGCTTTTGCAAATGCAACCCTATTATGCCATCCTTTGTTATCCTGTGCACTTGCATATTTGCTGCGTGGCTTGCTGAGTATGTCATATACTCACCTTGCAATCATTCATCAGAGGAAGAGTTCTACAATGAGGCTGATGGTGTGGAGGATTAGGTGTAGCCTTGGTCAAGCTGCCTGTGGAGTGGAGCCGTCTGCGCCGTTTATTTATTTTCCGCTGCTTAGATCTTTATTGATTGAGAGGAACTATCTACCTCTGTAATGACATATTATTCGCTTATTAATTAGAGTAATATTTGTACTCTATTATCAATTTGTTATTGTGTGCCTCGGCTGATTCCTGGACGAGGGTTCACACACATGTAAGCGTTTGGAATTTTGGATAGAAATTCCGGGCGTGACAATAGTGTATTTGAAGCAACTTCGGATTCCTTATCATATGTAACTAAAACAAGTTAAGCATGCATTTCTCCTATCAATTCTTAGTTTTGCTCAGTTTTGACTACACTCCCTTGCTGATTTTTAATAACTTTTGGATTTTATTTTAGTAAATTTAGGAGCTTTTTCGTCACTTTGTTAATAGGGTCTTTCATGATTTATAAGGCCGTGTACTTTTTGGATGACTGAACATATTACGACAATTGCTTATAGCGATAGATTAAGTATTACATCTTATATATCTTTATCTATACTACTTAAAAAATTAAAAATGTTTCCGTCGTCCGTAATAACGAAAAAAGGGCGAAAAAATTAAAAAAAATCCCATTCAATTTACTTTCATCGTCCGTGAAAATCTGATATTGTCTTAATCATAATCTTTCCGAGGGAACAAGCGGCACCCTCTGTCCCTACCTGCGCGATGAAACGCTAGCCAAAGCAAGAGAGAGAGAGAGAGATCAGAGATCAAATCAAATAAGAAAATAAGAGATAGAATTCTATCTGAATTGCCCCCGAGCCCCACAAGTTACAAACAAAATGGTGAAAAGGCGTTGAGAAGAGGTGACGAACCAAAAGCAAAACCAGACATCGGCTTCAATGGCTTCCCTGAAATTGAGCAAAGGGATAAATTAGATTGAAGTTTCCAAAATTAAAAGAGGGGATAAACGATACTGAAACTCCCCAAACTCGAAAAGAGGGAATAAAAAATATTGAAATTTTCTGATAAAATTCCCCAAATTCAAAGAACCCTAATTTCGTATAAGAACCCTAAGAGTCAAAATCCAAATCAATTAAGCTAAGGGATCGGGTTACTTACCGAACTTGAAGCCCCTAAGCTCGCCGGAGCTTTCCGGGAAACGGCACCGCCGCACCTTCACCTCCTCGCAGTCGCGTCAGGTTCCCCGTGCGCGCGCTGTCCTGGAGCACCCCTCCACCATCCCTTGCCAGAGACGGGAAGCGTCGGCTTGGCGTCGCCCCTCCCGCCGACGAGGTCCGGGCCACTCGGTGCTCGTCACCATTTGCACGCCCGCCTGGCCGGACCATCGATGCCGTGGCATGGCTTGGTGCTGCCCTCGGGTGCGCCCCCCAGCCGGCAAAGTTCGCTCGCCAGACCACTGTCGTTCCGCTCGCTCGTTGCCGAATAGAAAGAGGATCGGGAGAGAAGGATTTGGGAGCTAGGGGTTTTTCCCCTCTCTCCCGGTCGGCGCTTCATCCGACGCAGGGACGATCGGAGCCATCTATCAGATTGGACGGCTCAAATTCGCCCAACGTCGGGCCACCGTCACCGCTGATTATGCTGCCCAATGGGCCGCGGAAGTGCATCGGGCCGTCGCCGCGTATGTGGGCCGCGCTTGGCTGCTCGGCTTGCGGGCCGTCGAATTGACTCATCTAGCCCTGACGGAGCTTGGGGCTCCTCACCGGGAGACCGCGCAGGCCCCCCTTTGCCGGTTCGGCTGGGGGCCCTGGGTGAGGTTCTAAGCTCTCGGTGTGTGGAAGGTTCGCGAGAGTGGAAACACACAAGACACGGGCGATGTATACAGGTTCGGGCCGCTGAGAAGCGTAATACCCTACTCCTGTGTTTTAGTGGATCTGTGTATGAAGAAGCTACAAAGAGCTGGAGAGCCAGAGAACTCTAACTCTCTCCCTCTCTGATCGTTCTCGATCCCCAATCCCCTTTCTAAGTGGGCAAGGTCCTCCTTTTATACCTCAAGGGGATACCACATGCACCATTTCTCTCTTTTGTGTGGGGACTTATCCTATCTTTTCATAAATAGACGGAGACTTGTATGGTTGCCGTCCGAATGACCTTCTGATGGGACGGCCCATACCTACCTCCACTTCCGCCGGAGGCAGGCGCGACGTGGGAACATGGTTGTCTGCTGACGACATGACCAGTGTCAGACCGGTCACAAATCGGTCATTCTTGTCCACCACGCGTCAGTTTATCAATCTGCATGTTCGCCCTTCTTCATACAATGTCTTGCTTGTAATGGTTAGGATGAAGCCTGGCATATATCTGACCGGGACCAACGTGCCATCTCCAGGAGGTAACACGCCGGCTCCGGCTAGGGACGAGTGTTTAGAGGCTCTCGTCCTGACGGGATGGGGCGAGGCGTGCGTCAGACCGCCTGTCGCCACCTAACCCACGATCTGATCGGTCTGTGACTGGTCTCAGACCGGATAAACGAGCGCGCTGCACTGCGTTACATGCGGCGTGACGCGCTCGTCCAAAACGCAATAAATGCGGTTAGGTGAGCCCCGCTGCGCTCACCTAACCCATACACGCGGCGCAAAATCTACAAGGGGTCGGGGCGCCTCAGCCCTCGGGGCCGAAACGGGAGCGGTCCGACCCCTCGAGGAGACAAAGAGGGGGGCGGCCATATCACCCTCGGGCCCGACCCCCCCCCGAGGGGGTCAGGCCTCGTGGGTGATTGCTCCTGCCCAAGCCTCTAGTCATGATTCCCCCGGTCCCATGTCACCGACAGTAGCCCCCGGCGTTATGCCAGGGCGATCGCCCTCCTCAAGGGAAGCGATCGGGCGTGACGCCACTTCCAAAGGCCTGGTGACAGGTGGGACTGGTCTCCACGGTTGGGCAGAAACCCAACGGTCACAAATCACGCACATCGGCAATGGTAACTCTGCTGTCAATAATGAGCGGTCTCTTCAAGACTGCCACATTACTCGAGTAGCACGCGAATCGGGACGAGCCGGTTCGTTTTGCCTGGAGATATGGTGATGGCGCTTCGGTTGGCGAGCGTAATTAACGCGCGCACGATATGTTCCATCTCGACTGCCACAGCCGCATATCCACCTCATGCGCCGCAAGCGGGCGAATGGGATTAGTGGAAGCGTGGGCGCGAGAAACGAGGGAGCGAGATAGTGGGCGCGAGAAGGGAGGAGCCGGGCACAGCGCTGGCAAGGGTATAGAGACACCGAGGAAGAGATTTGCTTCCTTCCTCTCGCCATTATTCCCCTTGTCTTCGCCGCTTGCGCCCTAACTCCTTGTTTCCTGTGCCCTACCTTCGCCACACACGCTCGCTCTCAAACATATCTTCTTCCGGCGTCATGGCACGGGGCTCCGCTCTGCTCGATGGTAGCGTGCTGCCGCCTTCCCGCATCGTGAGTGAGAGGCAGGCCGGGCTGCCGCGCCGCTTCATGCCGGAATCTTGCACCGGCCAGGAGATAGTCACGCTGGGCGAGGGACGCCCGGCACCATGCTACCTAGGGCGGTCCGTCTTCTTCCTCCCTTTTGCAATGGCGGGGCTGGTTCCGCCTTTTTCTTCTTTCTTCATGGATGTTCTGGAGTTTTACGATCTCCAGATGGCGCACCTCACCCCCAACGCGGTAATGACATTGGCCATCTTCGCGCACCTGTGCGAGATGTTCATCGGGGTGCGCCCATCCCTTCGGCTGTTCCGGTGGTTCTTCACCGTACAGTCGGTGTCGCCGCCGTCGGTGGTTGGTGGCTGCTACTTCCAGCCGCGGGGGCCGGTGCTGAACCGCTACATCCCCTGCGTCCTCCGCAAGAAGTGGGATGACTGGAAGAGCGACTGGTTCTACACCCCCCTTGCCGACGAAGCGCGCCTCCGACTTCCGAGCCAGCCTCCGGCGCAGGCCTCCAGCTGGCGGGCGCCGGTAGATCTGGGAGATGGCTATGACGCCGTCCTCGACCGCCTGGCGGGCCTGCGATCCCAGGGGCTCACAGGGGCCATGGTGTACGGCGACTACCTTCGTCGCCGGATTGCGCCGCTCCAGCGGCGCGCCCGGGGCGCCTGGGAGTACACCGGGTCCGAAGACTACATGAGGACCCACCAGGGAGTTAGATGGGACTAGGCTCCTGAGGACTTCAAGATAGTGGTCCAACGGGTGCTGAATCTCAGCTCCGTGGAGGCATCCCTCATTCCTCAAGGAGTCCTCCCCCTCTGCAGCGATCCAGACCGCGCCTCCATCCTGACCATCATGCAGGCGGTCGGGGCGTCGGAGGAGCGGGCTCCTCGAGGCCACGATGGCGCGGGCGGGAGCCGCAGGGGGGAACAATCTACCCCGGGAGGGGGTCGTGCTTCTGGGCCCCGCGACGGGGGCCCGGGGAGCAGCCGCCCTGCCGACGCCCGGGGGAAGAGGAAGCAGGAAGGAACCCCTCCCCCATCTCCTCCCCGAGGGGGCGGGGCGGCGCGCGTCAGCAGCAGGCGCCCGGAGGGAGCCACGCCGACGCCGCAGCCTGAGGGGGAGCGAAAGAAGAAGCGGCTCCGCAAGATGGGGGGGACAGAACCATCCCGGGGAAACCTCATTTCCCCTCCAAGGTGGTCGTTTAACCGACCCCCTCGCAGGTTCGTCCCACGCCCATCGTGGCTGTATTCATTCCCTCAACGCGAGTTTTCACTCACCCATCTTGTTTGTCTTCTGGTCTTTCTCCTGTTTCAGCGAGATCCCGTCGCGTCCCTCCCGCCATTCCAAGTCCGGCCAGTCTGAGGCCGAGGACCCGGCGACCACAGAGGCCCGGAGGCGGGAATCTGACCGGCGAGAAGCCGTGGATCGCCTTCGGGAAGCCGAGGAGGCCGCTCGGGAGGCCGCCCGGGCTCGCCAGACCGAGGAAGCCGCTCGGGAGGAGGCCGGACTCCGCCAGGCCGAGGCGACGACATCCTCCGAGGCGACCCGTGAAACTGACCGGCAAGAGGCAGCGGATCGCCTTCGGGAAGCCGAGGAAGCTGCCCAGGTGGCCGTCCGAGCTCGTCAAGCTGAAGAAACCGCTCGGGAGGAGGCCAGACTTCGCCAGGCCGAGGCGACGACGACTTCCGAGGCAGCTCGCGACGAGGCCGCGGGCACATCGCTTGGGCCCACTCCCTCATGCGACGCTCAGGACAAACCAGGTCCGGGGGACATCCCCGAGTCCGGCACGTCCATCGGCGGGCCAAGCCGCGCGGCATCCTCTCCGAGGCGGCTCTTCCCCACGCCTTCCGTTGCCCCACTGAGCGCAGAACCCCTCCTGCAGGCCTTGGCCATCGCAAACACCACGGTGTTGGACGGGTTAAGTGCCCAGGTGGAGGCCCTACAAGCAGAGCGGGCGGAGCTCGACGCCGCATGGGTGCGTGTCGAAGAGGGGCGACGCTCGGTGGAGGCCATGGTGGAGGTGGGCCGCAAGGCACACCGCCGGCACGTCTCAGAGCTCGAAGCCCGTCGGAAGGTGCTGGGGGAGATCGCCAAGGAGGTGGAGGAGGAGCGGGGGGCCGCCCTCATCGCCACCACCGTGATGAACGAGGCGCAGGACACCCTCCGCCTTCAATACGGGAGCTGGGAGGCGGAGCTAGGGAAGAAGCTCGACGCCGCCTGGGGGGTCCTTGACGCTGCCGCTGCCCGAGAACGGCGGGCGGCGGAGACCGAGGTGGCATCCCGGCGGCGCGAAGAAGCCCGTGAGGCCCGTGCCATGGCGCTGGAAGAGCGTGCCTGCGCCGTGGAGAGGGACCTGGCGGATTGCGAGGCCGCCGTTGCCATCCGGGAGGCAACGCTGGCGGCGCACGAGGCCGCCTGCGCCGAAGAGGAGTCCGCGCTCCGCCTCCGCGAGGACGCGCTCACCGAGCGGGAGCGAGCTCTCGAGGAGGCCGAGGCCGCGGCGCAACGGCTGGCGGACAGCCTGTTCCTCCGCGAGGCAGCGCGGGAGGAGCAGGCGCGCCGTAATCTGGAAGGTGCCCGCGCCGAGAGGGCCGCACTGAACCAGCGGGCCGCTGAGCTCGAGGCGCGGGAGAAGGAGCTGGACGCGAGGGCGCGCAGCGGCGGGGCGGCCGCGGGCGAAAGCGACTTAGCCGCCTGCCTCGCAGCTGCTGAACACACCATCGCCGATCTGCAGGGCGCGCTAGACTCGTCGCCGGGGAGGTCGAGGCCCTCCGCTTGGCAGGCGAGGTAGGGCCCGGCATGCTTCGGGACGCCGTCTCCCGTCTAGACCGCGCCGGCCGGCAGGCGGGCCTCTGGGGCGGGCGGACTGCGAAGTACGCCGCCAACCAGGGGGGCCTCGCCCAGCGCCTCTCGGAGATAGCCGGGACTCTCCAACGGCTCCCCGAGGAGCTCGAGAGGACGATTAAGTCATCCTCGAGGGACCTCGCCCGAGGAGCGGTGGAGCTCGTACTGGCGAGTTACCAAGCCAGGGATCCCGACTTCTCCCCATGGACGGCGCTGGACAAGTTCCCTCCCGGAACCGAGGACGGCGCGCGCGCAGGTCCGGGACGCCGCCGACCATATCGTCCACAGCTTCGAGGGTTCGGCCCCTCGGCTCGCGTTCGCCCTCAACTCCGACGAGGAGGACGATGACGGCGGAGTGGGCGACAGTGGCGACGAGGCTGGCGACCCGGGCGCATCGGAGTGAGCCCCCAGGCCCCCGCCAATCTTTAAATAATTTCTTCTTTTCTTCTTCCGAGGCCTTCGGGCCCCCTTCTTGTATAAACTAATTTAATCTGCAATCAAATAAAGAGGAAATTTTTTGTGTCAATTCTATTTGTTGTGTGTATGAGACGAGGATGTCTGTGCCGCGGTCCTTTTGTGTCTTGGCTTGAACAAGGGCTCGTGCCCAGGTCCTAGTCCTCAAATGGCTCGGGTCGGGGCTAGTGCCTGGGGAGATCCACATGTCGAGACTGGCCAGGCCGGGAGCGTGGTGACCGAGGGTTATGGGTGACCCGATTGTGGGTTTTTGCCGATTCCCCCCCGGAGTTCACCACGCCCCGGGGCACGGCTCGGTTCTGGGCCCCGTTTGGCGATTTTAGCCGACCCGAGCCCCCGAGGGCAGGATTGAACACGAGTGACCTATTTCAAGTCAAGATCCTTCAAAAGGAAACAACAGCACAGATACAGCCTTTAGGAAATTGAAAATGCTTTTATTGAAATACAGATATAAGAGAAATAAGAATATGCATATGTGGTAGCCCCCGGCCAACCCTGCACGCCCGAGGGGGGTGCGGGGTTGGCCCGAGCCCGAAACCTGACACCCGATCCCCCTTTAGGGGTAGAAGCGACGAAGGTGTTCGATGTTCCACGGGTTAGGCAGCTCTGTGCCGTCGCCCGTGGCCAGCCGAACGGAGCCCGGCCGGGGGACGCCGATCACTCGATACGGACCCTCCCACATTGGTGAGAGCTTGCTCAATCCAGCACGCGTTTGGACGCGGCGTAGGACGAGGTCGTCGACGCAGAGTGATCGGGCCCGGACGTGGCGCTGATGGTAGCGCCGCAGGCTCTGCTGGTAGCGTGCGGCTCGGAGGGCCGCGCGCCGCCTTCGCTCCTCCAAGTAGTCGAGGTCATCTCTGCGAAGCTGATCTTGATCAGCCTCGCAGTACATGGTGACCCGAGGGGACCTCAGGGTGAGCTCGGATGGGAGAACCGCTTCCGCGCCGTAGACGAGGAAGAAAGGCGTTTCCCCGGTTGCTCGGCTTGGCGTGGTTCGGTTCGCCCAGAGCACCGCTGGCAACTCCTCGATCCACGAATCGCCGTGCTTCTTGAGGATGTTGAAGGTCTTGGTTTTAAGGCCTCTGAGGATTTCCGCATTGGCGCGCTCCACTTGGTCGTTGCTTCTGGGGTGGGCAGGTGAGGCGAAGCAGAGTTTGATGCCCATGTCTTCGCAGTAATCGCCGAAAAGTTCACTAGTGAATTGGGTGCCGTTATCCGTAATAATACGGTTAGGCACTCCAAACCGGGCTGTGATGCCCTTAATGAATTTAAGTGCGGAGTGCTTATCGATCTTGACGACCGGATAAGCCTCGGGCCACTTAGTGAACTTGTCGATCGCGACATACAGATACTCAAACCTGCCCGGGGCCCTCCTAAACGGTCCCAGGATATCGAGCCCCCAGACAGCAAATGGCCATGAAAGTGGTATGATCTGCAGGGCCTGGGCCGGCTGATGGATTTGCTTGGCGTGGAATTGACACGCTCTGCATCGCCGGACCAGGTCGACCGCATCATTGAGAGCTGTCGGCCAATAGAAACCTTGTCGAAAGGCTTTACCAACCAAGGTGCGCGAGGCGGAGTGGGCTCCGCATTCGCCTTCATGGATATCGGCAAGAAGCTCGACGCCTTGTTCCCGAGGAATGCACTTCAGGAGGATTCCGTTAGCCGCGTGCCGATAGAGGGTCCCTTCTACCAGCACGTAGCGTTTGGAGATGCGCTGGACGCGTTCACTCCCTTCGCGGTCCTCGGGTAGAGTCTTATCTGTGAGGTATGCTTGGATCTCAGCGATCCAAGCAATCAATCTAAGGGAGCTGGGAGCGCTCCCCTCGGGTCCCGAGGCCTGGACTCCGACGGGCCTCGGGGGCCTGTCAGGCGCGTCCGTCTCCCCTAAGGGGTCGGGTCGCGCCGACGGCTGGGCAAGCCTTTCCTCAAAGGCGCCCGGTGGGGTCTGGGCTCGCGAGGAAGCGAGCCGTGAGAGTTCGTCGGCAATCGTGTTATCCCGTCTGGGCACGTGCCGAAGCTCTATCCCGTCAAAATGGCGCTCCATACGCCGTACTTGGCGCACGTAAGCGTCCATCTGCGGGTCAGAGCACCGGTACTCCTTACAGACCTGGTTAACGACCAGCTGGGAGTCGCCTAACACCAGGAGGCGGCGGATCCCCAGTCCAGCTGCCACCCTGAGTCCCGCAAGGAGTCCCTCGTACTCTGCCATATTATTGGTCGTCCGAAAGTCAAGGCGAACCAAATATCTGAGGACGTCTCCGCTCGGCGAGGTCAACGTGACCCCCGCACCGGCGCCCTGAAGAGACAGGGAGCCGTCGAACTGCATCACCCAGTGGGCGTGTGAGGCAGCTGCGAGGGGCCCGAGCTAGCCTCGGGGACTGAGACGGGCCCGGGAGCTGGGGTCCACTCTGCCACAAAATCGGCGAGGGCCTGGCTCTTGATAGCATGGCGTGGTTCAAAGTGCAAATCAAACTCAGAAAGTTCGATTGCCCATTTCACCACCCGTCCAGTACCCTCTCGATTATGCAAGATTTGGCCGAGGGGGTAAGACGTAACCACCGTGACCCGATGCGCCTGGAAATAATGGCGCAGTTTCCTAGAAGCCATCAGAATAGCGTAAAGCATCTTCTGGGCCTGAGGGTATCGGGTCTTGACGTCCCGGAGGGCCTCACTAACAAAGTAGACGGGCCGCTGCACCTTTCGGTGGGGCCGATCCTCTTCGCTAGGGGCCGCATCCCTGGGGCGCTCTTCGTCCAAGCGGCCTCGCGGGGCGCACTCGTCTTCTGTGCCGACGACCTCGGGGTCGGAGGACGATAGGGGCGGCCTTCCCACAGTGGCCTCGGGGCCGTCCTGGGGGTCGGGGGCTCCTGGCGTCATCGGACAAGCGGGCAAAGGGCCAACTCCGGTCGTCAGGGGCCTTAGGCCACCGTTCGGCTCGGGGGCCTCTTCTCCCTGCTCTCTCCCGGGTCGAGTCGGCACAGGGTTAGCCTCGGGGTCAGAGGGCGATAGGTGCGGCCTTCCCGCAGTGGCCCCCGGGCCATCCTGGGGGTCGGGGGCACCTGGCACCGTCTGACAAGCGGGCAGAGGGCCTGCTCCGGTCGTCGGGGGCCTTGGGCCACCGTTCGGCTCGGGGGCCTCTCCTCCCTGCTCTTTCCCGGGCCAAGCCAGCACAGGGTGGGGGTGCGCGGAATGAGGATTGTCCTCATTGCGCTCCACAACCAACGCCGCACTAACCACTTGAGGGGTCGCCGCTAAGTAGAGTAGCAAGGGTTCATTTGGCTCCGGGGCGACCAGAACTGGGGGAAAGCTGAGATACGCCTTCAACTGAGTGAGGGCACGTTCAGCTTTCTCCGTCCAAGTAAACGGCCCGGAGCGTTTGAGGAGCTTAAATAAGGGTAGCGCCTTCTCTCCCAGCCTCGATATGAACCGACTTAGGGCGGCCATGCAACCGGTGACGCATTGCACATCCCTAAGCTTGCTGGGGGGGGCGCATCCGCTCTATAGCTCGTATCTTCTCGGGGTTGGCCTCGATGCCTCGGGCAGAGACAAAAAACCCGAGAAGCTTGCCCGCAGGTACACCGAACACGCACTTATCGGGGTTCAGCTTTATGCGGGCGGAGCGGAGACTCTCAAAAGTTTCCGCTAGATCCGAGAGTAAGGTCTCTTGGTTGCGCGTCTTTACAACCAAGTCATCGACATAAGCCTCAACATTACGTCCTATTTGGCTACCCAAAGAAATTCGAGTAGTACGTTGAAAAGTAGGACCTGCATTCTTTAACCCGAAGGGCATTGTCGTATAACAATAAGTTCCTATGGGGGTAATAAATGCAGTTTTTTCCTCATCCTCCCTAGCCATGCGAATCTGATGGTAACCAGAGTATGCATCTAGAAAACACAAAAGGTCGCACCCCGCTGTGGAGTCGACAATCTAATCTATGCGAAGCAGGGGGTAAGGGTCCTTAGGACATGCCTTGTTAAGGTCGGTGTAGTCGATGCACATCCGAAGCTTGCCGTTCGCCTTGGGAACGACCACCGGGTTCGCCAGCCACTCCGGATGGATGACCTCGCGGATGAATCCGGCCTCCAGAAGTCGCGCCACCTCCTCGCGGATGAAGGCTTGACGTTCCGGGGCCTGCCGCCGTACTTTCTGCCGGACCGGCCTTGCGCCCGGCCGCACGGCGAGACGGTGCTCAATCACCTCCCTGGGGACCCCGGGCATATCTGCCGGTCTCCATGCGAAGACGTCAGCGTTTGCCCGCAGGAAGGAGACGAGCACGTCTTCCTATTTGCCGTCCAAAAGACCACCGATCCGTGTGGTCTTGGACGGGCCGTCGCCCAGGGCAACCTCCTTGACCGGGACCTCGTCGCATGTGACTATCCGCTGCCTCGGGGCGGCGGGGGCGGAGGTGCCAAGCCTCTCGTCGCCTCCCTCGGGCTTGGACGCGGCGGCGAGGTGGTCCGCGCGCTGCTCCATACAAGCAAGCGCAACTTTGAGGTCGCCATGGACAGAGATGGGGCCATCGGGGCCCGACATCTTCATCTGGAGGTAGGCGTAGTGGACCGCCGCCATGAACTTCACCAATGCGGGCCTCCCTAGGACCGCGTTGTAGGGCAGACTGAGGTCCGCCACATCAAAGTTCACCCGCTCCGTGCGGAAGTTGGCGGATCCACCGAAGGTGTCCGGGAGGTCGATATGACCTAGCGGCCAAGTGTGCCCCGGCATCACACCGATAATCGGCTGGGACGGCCGGAGCACCATCCCCGGGGCCTTGATGGCGTCAAAGGCTGCGGGGGAAAGGATGTTGAGGGCTGCTCCCCCATCAATGAGGACACGCCCCAGCTTCACGTTGCAAACAGTGGGGGAAACCACCATTGCGATCTGTCCTCCCCGGGCAACGCACGGTGGGTGGTCGGTCTGGTCGAAGGTGAGGGCAACCTCCGACCACCGCGCCTGGCGCGTCGCCTCATGAGTAGGGGCCGCGGCCAGAAGCACTCGCTTCATGGCCTTGAGGCTCCGGCGAGAAACGTGAGCACACGCTCCCCCATCGACAGTGGCAATGGTGGCCCCAGGCTCTTGGAAACCTAGGTCATCATCGCCGTCATCGATGTCCTCGGCGGGGGCCTTCTGCTTGGCCTCACTTCGCCGATTGCCGGAAGGAACCGCCGGGGACTTGCCCTCTCGGCGCTCCTGCCTCCTCTCCTCCTCCCACTTCCTCGTCCGCTCAGCCAAACTTTTGACTGCGCGGCAGTCCGCGAGGTCGTGAAGGGAGGTGTTGTGGACGATGCACCACTTGCCGGTTGGGCGCTCCCTGCTGGGAGCGCCGGCCTCCTTCTTTTTGTCGCTCGCAGGCCTCCCCTTTCGGGTGGCCCGCGAAGCGCCCTCGACGGCGAGGACATGACCCTCGTCGTCGGAATGGGCTGACCTCTTCTTCCTCCTCCTGTCACGCCGCCCTGTCCGAGCAGCGGATCCGGGGGCGGCCGAAGCTGCCACACCGGAACCGGAGGGGTTCCAGGTCCATGCCTCCTCCTTACGAGCCACTCGGTCCGCGAGCTGAAAAAGCTCCGCGGTAGTCTGGGGCTCTTTGGAGGCGATCTTTTCGAGCATGCGGTTGTGCCGCACACCCCCCTGAACGCGTAGATCACCGCGTGTGCAGGGATGCATGGTATGGTGTTGTGGACTTGACAGAACCGCTGAATGTATGAGCGAAGTGACTCATCATCGCTTCGCTGGACTGCATGTAAGTCCGCTTCTTCACCTGGGCGCGGATATGTGCCTTGAAAGTTCATGGTGAACTGTTGGCACAGATCCTCCCAAGAGTGGACCGACGCGGGTGGCAAGTTCATTAGCCAACCCCGCGCCTGTCCCTTCAGGGCCATGGGAAAGAAATTCGCCATAACCCTGTCGTCACCCCCGGCGGCCTCGATCCCGGTCGTGTAGACCTGGAGAAACTCGGCAGGGTTGACGCTCCCGTCATATTTTTCGGCGATGGTGGGCCGGAACCTTGGGGGCCAACGGACATTCCGAAGGCTCGCAACAAAGGCTCTACAGCCGACACCACCAACCGGGGGCACGGAGGGCTGATCCCCGCGTCCGTGTTGAGGTGACACTCCGGACGAGGAGGCGCCCTCCGTTGCGTGGGCAGCACGTCGGCCATTACGCCGGCGCTCGATACTGATACGGGCATCCGGCCCCCCACGCAGATCTTCCCTGGTCGGAGGCGCTGACGAAGGAGTGGCGACCGAATGGCGAGCAACAGCCGCCGCTCGCCGCGCCCTCCGCCTTGACGACACGGAGCCGGTGGTAGCAGCGCCAGAGGTCTTGGTGGCGGAGGACCGCCCACCAGCACCTAGGCGCTGCCGTGCCGTCATGACCAAGTTGGCCACGTCGTCCAGCCAACGTTGGGCTGGAGACTCCGGGTCAGGGACAACGGGCGGGTGAC
This sequence comes from Oryza sativa Japonica Group, assembly GCF_034140825.1. NCBI lineage: Eukaryota > Viridiplantae > Streptophyta > Magnoliopsida > Poales > Poaceae > Oryza > Oryza sativa. The sequence continues at coordinate 29,933,914 of NC_089035.1, read as the reverse complement.
GTAGGAGCGCGCCCGCAGCTTGGAGCGCGCCCTGGGGCGTGCTGCCGTCGCCGTAGACGAGGAGGCGACGCTCCCCATCTCGGCGCCCTTCTCCATCACCCGTGGATGTCGAAGTCGCGGATCCTTCGACCCTCTCGAGCGCCTCCTCCCGCCTAGGACTTTGGCGTGGAGGGGGCGGTGGAGTACGAGCTCGACGGCGTGGGTTTGGCTCCCCGTCGTCACCGCTAACACTCGGAGAGAGGTTGTGAGCCTTTGCTTGTTCGGCCATTGGGCTGAACAGGAAAAGCTTGGCGCACACGAAAGAGTGCGAGAGCTTAGAAGAACACACGCAGAGCCCCCTACCTGGCGCGCCAGATGACGGAGCTTGGGGCTCCTCACTGGGAGACCGCGCAGGCCCCCCTTTGCTGGTTCGGCCGGGGGCCCTGGGTGAGGTTCTAAGCTCTCGGTGTGTGGAAGGTTCGCGAGAGTGGAAACACACAAGACACGGGCGATGTATACAGGTTCGGGCCGCTGAGAAGCGTAATACCCTACTCCTGTGTTTTAGTGGATTTGTGTATGAAGAAGCTACAAAGAGCTGGAGAGCCAGAGAACTCTAACTCTCTCCCTCTCTGATCGTTCTCGATCCCCAATCCCCTTTCTAAGTGGGCAAGGTCCTCCTTTTATACCTCAAGGGGATACCACATGCACCATTTCTCTCTTTTGTGTGGGGACTTATCCTATCTTTTCATAAATAGACGGAGACTTGTATGGTTGCCGTCCGAATGACCTTCTGATGGGACGGCCCATACCTACCTCCACTTCCGCCGGAGGCAGGCGCGACGTGGGAACATGGCTGTCTGCTGACGACATGACCAGTGTCAGACCGGTCACAAATCGGTCATTCTTGTCCACCACGCGTCAGTTTATCAATCTGCATGTTCGCCCTTCTTCATACAATGTCTTGCTTGTAATGGTTAGGATGAAGCCTGGCATATATCTGACCGGGACCAACGTGCCATCTCCAGGAGGTAACACGCCGGCTCCGGCTAGGGACGAGTGTTTAGAGGCTCTCGTCCTGACGGGATGGGGCGAGGCGTGCGTCAGACCGCCTGTCGCCACCTAACCCACGATCTGATCGGTCTGTGACTGGTCTCAGACCGGATAAACGAGCGCGCTGCACTGCGTTACATGCGGCGTGACGCGCTCGTCCAAAACGCAATAAATGCGGTTAGGTGAGCCCCGCTGCGCTCACCTAACCCATACACGCGGCGCAAAATCTACAAGGGGTCGGGGCGCCTCAGCCCTCGGGGCCGAAACGGGAGCGGTCCGACCCCTCGGGGAGACAAAGAGGGGGGCGACCATATCACCCTCGGGCCCGACCCCCCCAGAGGGGGTCAGGCCTCGTGGGTGATTGCTCCTGCCCAAGCCTCTAGTCATGATTCCCCCGGTCCCATGTCACCGACAAGCCCGAAGACGGGCCGGCCCAAGTTTGGGCTGACTTGGGAAGACCTGGCCCGAAAGCAAATTTGATCAAATGGCTCAGATTTTTTTAAAATTAAAGTCCATCAGATAAACTCCTAAGTAGGCTTGAAAAATAAATCTAAGACTAAATCCTAAATCCTATGCTAATTCATCAAATTAGACTCGGTTCTACCAATTTTGGTAATATATCAAATTAGACTTGATTTTTACCAATTTGAGGTTCTCGAGATGTCATACTATCAAACGGTAGTTTTTCCCGTTGCAACGCACGTGCACTATTGCTAGTCTTATAAAAAAAAGTGAGAATCCATTAAATGCCACTGATTTTGTCACAGGTTTATGATTTGCCACTAACTTTGTCATGTTCTATAATATACCCATCGACTTTTGCTTAACATCTACGATTTACCATCACCGTCCGGTTAGCCTATGCTAATACTATATAATTTTATCCAAATGACCAAAATACCTCTAGGACAAAAACTTCCAAAATTTAGACAAAAATTCCGTAATATCATATTATAAACATAAGATTGTAAACATCCAAAATACAATACTCTATTTGCTTTTTGTATCATATTATGAACATAATATTGTAAACATCCAAAATTTGGCCAAAAAATTAAAATCTGACATTTCATAATTATTATCCAAATTTTGAAAGTTTTTGTCCCAAGTGAATTTTGGTCATTTGGAAAAAATTATACGGTATTAACGGAGGCTAATAGGACGGCGATGGTAAATCGTAGAAGTTAAGCAAAAGTCGATGGTATATTGTAGAACGTGATAAAGTCAGCGACGAATCGTAGAAATGTGGCAAACTGAGTGGTATATAATGGATTCTCTCAAAAACATAAATAACTTAGAAAAATTATGTAAGCAATGCTGATGGGGAAGTTTTTTTTTAATAAATCATGGTTTGACGATCGTGGTAAGTATAGTCGATAAGTCCATAAGCTTAAATGAACATGACCTTAAGGGAGTGTTTGAGAGGAGAGGAGAAGAGAATATTGAGAAGATACGCAAAACGAGGTGTGCCACTAGCGTATTAACTATTAGTTGAGTATTAACTATTTTAAATTTCAAAAATAGATTAATATGATTTTTTAAAATAATTTTCCTATAGAAATTTTTTTATAAAAAATACACCATTTAGTAGTTTGGGAAACGTGCGCGCGGAAAACAAGATGTTTCTCTCTCTCAGTCCCCATGGCGCCCAGGAACGAAAGTCTGCAAGACAAAACACGTTCCATCATGAATAGGATTCAGGGGTGGTCCTAGGACACCTGAGCCTCGGAGTATGTACCATGAAAGCCTATCTAATTTCATCATGTATTCAATGTGTGGGTCAGATTGCACCTTGGGTCAGCCCAAGGCCTAGGCAAATGTTGGATCGACCCTTAGTTACGTTTTGTTTGGGAGTTTTAGAACAACTGGTTAAGAAGCTAGAAAACCCAGTTTCTATATTCTAGTTTATTTATAGATTTTACGACTATAAATACTCAGAATCTGAATAATAATTATTGTTTGGGGTGCTAAAGTTTCTCAGAAAAACTGCAGCAACTCTGGGCCTGTTTGGTACAGCTCCAACTCCTTAATTTAGCTTCAGGAGTTGGGTCTGGAGTGGAGTTGTGGAGCTGACTAAACTCAGCTCCACAACTCTAGTTCATTTTGTGAGAGAGCTCCACCCAGCTCCACTCCCAGTTTTGGTGGAGTTGAAACTATTTGGCTGAGCTCAGCTCCAGGAGACCCAGCTCCACTCCCAGTTTTGGTGGAGTTGAAACTATTTGGCTGAGCTCAGCTCCAGGAGGGGTGGAGCTGGAGGTGGAGCTGGAGCTGGAGCTGTGCCAAACAGGTCCCATGTATACCCAGGCCCGCTCATGGAGCTAAATTATGGAACTAGATTAAAGACGGGATAGGTAGCCTCACAGCTCAATAAATTCATCCTAAAATACATTTTAGTTCCAGGGTCGGCTCTAGCAGGTAGTCCAGGTGGTCCTTGGACCACCCTGGATTTTGGCCCAGGAGCCCCCCCTCTCCCCCCCCCGACGGCCCACACAAAAAAAAAGAGCCCACCAAATGTGTTAGGGTTAGCTCAGCTGGCAGAGGAGAGGCGCACGTAGGCGGCAAACGCTCGGCTCTCCAATCCTCCCCAAATCGTGCCGCCTCTCGCTCTCCCATCAGTCGGCCAGCGCCGCTGCGCCGGAGGCCATCGACTGGCCACCTGCTGCCCCTCCCACCCTCGCCTGACGCCTGCAGCCGCCGCCCGTCGACCGCCACAGCCCGGGCCTGGCGCGGCACTCGGCAGCACTCCGGCCGGCGGCGGCCAGCCGATGACCCCCCGCCACACCGCACGGCGGCGGCGGGTTTGCGGCGCGACGGCTGATCCCTCCTGCTGGCCGAGACTGACGAGCCGGCGAGCCGCCCTGCCCCCGGCCGGCTGGCCCCTGCCTGCCGACTGCCTACTGCCTGTCTGCCTAGTGCATTGGCAATTTGGCATATGTGAGTTACTCATTAAGTCATTCGTAGTCTTTTGTATTTACTTTGAATAGATCGGTCATCGTGATGGTGAATGAAAAATATGGATGAAAAAATGTGAATGAAAACTGAAACTTAGATTTTTTTTTTTAGCAACAACTTAGTTAGTAGTCAATACGACTTATTTTCTCATTAATTTGTGGTGCAAATTGCAGTGGCACATGAAAAGGAATAGAGACATTGTAAGATATTTGAATTATTTATGTTGTAATAACTTTCGTAACTTCGAACTTAAATGATGGTTTTAATCAATTTGTGATGTTCTGAGCTATATTGCAATATTTGAATTATATTTCCACTGTATTTGATAATTTTGACTTGATTTTATAACATTGTGACAATTTGGCACGCCAAGCAGGACCACCCAACGAATCGATCCTGGAGCCGCCACTGCATTTTACATGTAAAATGATTTTACATGTTCATGAAGTATTGTCCCCTTACCGGCCTCTATGTTAATTGCAGCACTCAACATGGAAGCTATAAAAAAGCATGGACAACTCATGAACAATGTTTTGCACTTATTCAGATCATTTAGTTCTGATCCAATGATAAGCGAAACAAGTATACTACTTAGGTTGTGTTCTTAAGTCAAAATTTCAACTTCACCTCCGTCATTTTTTCACGCACACACTTCCCAAACTATTAAACGTGGTATGTTTTGAAAAAAAATAATTTCTATAGAAAGTTACTTCAAAAAATCATATTAATTTATTTTTAAAGTTACTTTAGATAATACTTAATAAGTTGCTCTGTTTTTACATGTTTGAGGATTAGTTCCCAACTCTACGAGCCGAGCAAATCTGGATCCAAGCTTTGTTTGAAAGCACATTTAGGCCTAACTTTTTTGTCGCATGCGTAACAAAAAAAATACCATTGCGGAAGATTAATTAAGTATTAAATATTACAAATTTAAAATTTTGATTTATTTGGTTTTCGAAAGAAACTTCTATATATTATTTTTTTAAAAAACACACGCACTATTTAGCACTTTTAGATGTGTGAGCCTTAAGGATTGCATGCATTGTTGGTCTTCCATTTTACTCCATTGATTAGTGGTCCAAATTGACAACTACGGTAGTAGTATGAATATGAATAGCCTTTTGAAGTAATAATTTTTTTTGCTATAATATTGCAATGAACAATCTTATGCGGCTAGTTTGGACCGTTCAATTTGGGTCCAACGAATAAATAATATCATCATTGCTCAAGTCGTAACCATCGTTGTGATGAATCACAAGATTGAAAAAACGTAGTAATAGGAAACATTACAAGAATAGCATATGAAATCATATGCTAAACAGAGGATTAAAAAAAACATAAGAAAACTATAGGAATGATCGTTTGATTGGTGTATAGGAAAAACATAGGAATAGCAAATCAGAATTTGAATGGTTTTGCTAGGGTAAACTGTATCATCCAATAGTGCTTTGCCTTGATCCTACACATAGGAAAAGAAAAATGCGCTAAAGGTGGATGTTAATTTTCATATGAAATTCCATTGAAATCATGATCATAGGATTTTTTTCCCCATGCTTTTCCTTTGTTCAATTCCTACAAATCAAAGGGATGAACAGTACCAATTCACATAGGATTCTTATTCCTATGTTTTTCCTCCATTTTTTTCTAGAAAATCAAATGAGGCCTACAAGTTACATTCACAGTATCAACTACAGCAGATTCGGATCCATCACATTCCGGGTGTGTTTAGTTCACGCAAAAATTGAAAGTTTGGTTAAAATTGAAACGATATGACGGAAAAGTTGAAAGTTTATGTGTGTAGAAAAGTTTTAATATGATGAAAAAGTTAAAAGTTTAAAAAAAAAGTTTGAAACTAAACTTGGCCAACAATCCCTTGGCCTACAATCCTGATCGGATACAATCCTACATGGAACTATAGCTACCCTAACAGCTGTACTATATAATACTAGTATATTATATAATACTAGTACATAGTGGTCTCATTTATGTGGTCAACAGTCTAGATTCACAACTATCTTTGTACTACTAGTAGTATTTTGTGCTATGGTATTTTTTCCAGGGCCCTGTTTGGTTTCATGGGCTAATTATTAGCCCCCACCTTTGAGCTCTAAATTAGCCCCTAAGGATTCAAACAACTAGGTTAATTTGGGGCTAAAGTGAATTAGCCCCCTCAAAACATTAGCCTCTTAAAGAGATGCTAATGTGGCTAATTTTCTATAGAGACCATGAAAAAGCAGCCCCATCTCCATCTCTCTCTCCACCTTTTATCCCTGAATTAGCTCATGGATCCAAACATATCACCCTAGACTAATGTTTAGCCTATAAATTCAATACTAAACATTAGCTCTTAAAATTAGTCGTAGGCTAATCTTCGAAATAGGGCCTAGTACATTGCAACTAACACTGTTGTGCTAATTAATTTAGACTGTTCAATTCGGTATTCAACGATAAGCAGTACTACTACTGCTTAAAAGTTTCACACACACTAACAATGACTCAATGAGTATCGTAGGGGTGTGTTTAGTTTCTTGGTTGTAAAGTTTTTGAAGTATACGGACACACATTTGAAGTATTAAACGTAAACTAATAATAAAACAAATTATAGATTCCGTCTGTAAACCGCGGGACGAATTTATTAAGCCTAATTAATCCGTCTTTAGCAAATGTTTACTATAGCATCACATTGTCAAATTATGGTGTGGTTGGGCTCAAAAGATTCGTCTCGTAATTTATATGTAAAATGTGTAATTATTTTTTCTCCATATTTAATATCCTATGCAGGTGATCAAATATTTGATGTGACATTTTTAGCAAAAATTTTCCGAGATCTATACGAGGCCCTAGATCCGGATCCCCTGCTGCTTCTACTGGTGTAGTAGTACCGTATTGGCTGGCCCGATGGGTGCTCGCGCCTCTGCGTTCCTGCGTCTCGAGATCAACCGGCAGCCGCAACGCCTGAAACGCGCGCAGCCGCAACGCGACGCGGGGCAGTTGATGATGATCCTGCAGGCGCGGCATCAACTGGCAGTGCGCCCTGACGAAAAATTCTGTCCAAATGTTAGTGCAGCTGACGACGCATGTACGGACGGTCGCAGCCACGCAGGCGGCAGAGGCCACAGCCCACATGATAGCGTGCGAAACTGCAAAAACCCCAATATTTTCACGTGCGAGGCGAAGCGCCCAGCGTGTGATCCATTCTGACGCCACACCAACGGCGAGCGAGATAAACATGCCGGTACAATTTGTTCATCTCGAGAAAAAACACAGGCCCGTACAATCGTTGTACCACGATAACAGACGAAGGCCAGGTTTAGATCCTATGCTAAAACTTTACGCCATATCATATCGAACGTTTGAACTTCTATATAAAATATTAAATATAAACTAAAAAATTACTAATTGTACAGATTACGACTAATTTACGAGATGAATCTTTAAGCCTAATTACTCTATGATTTGAAAATATAGTGATACAGTAAACATTTGCTAATAACGGATTAATTAGTCTTAATAAATTCATCTCGCGGTTTATTGATGGATTATACAATTTGTTTCTCTATTAGTATCCGAACATTTTATACGACACCCTATATAGTTACACACCAAAACTTTCCGACCTTAGATCTAAACACCCCCGAAGCAGTGATTGTGATGTACTAGCACTAAATTTTTGGCAGTGCTCCACGGTGTGTCCTGTGTCTCCTCCGTAGCAAACGATGAATGATGCACGTTTTCAATGTCAGGTTAATTTGATGCGCTGCTTATTACTAGGGCCGACGTTTAATCCGAACACGACAAAGTTGAAACGACATGTCTCATGATAGCTCCGTCAAAAGGGAACGCCATTTCTTCATGCTGATCTCTCAAACTATGCAATCGCCAACTTAATTGGAGCGTGACGGCTTCTTTTTGACTGCTTAAAAAGAGTTAAGATAAGCGAGACGTTTTAATAAGATCACGTGCTGGGTTGAACGAAACGACGCGCATAGTTCCGCGCATGCTGCCGCGTGCGCCAGCAATCTCGATTTCAATTGGACATATAGGGCTGGTTTGGTTTGTGGCTTAAATTTGGCTTACCAATATTTAGCAATTTTAATTTTAATAGTGTTGAGTGTCTATTTGTTTTGAAGCCAAATTTTAGTATGCTTAAGAAAATAGGCCATTTCAATAGTTAACTTAGGCTATTTTGGCTTCAATCCAAACATAACTTGCCTTCCAAAATTAATTATGCCAAAATGTGCCAAAATTGGTAAGGTCGATTTAGATCACAAACCAAACCAGCCCATACTACTCGTACTTCGTCCAATGCACAGATATTAGTGCTATTGATAAAAATATAAAAAAAATTTATTATTTAATATTTTTTAAAAGTTATAATTAACTGGTGCCGATCGAGCTGTATTTGGTCTGGAGTATTATTTTGTAGCCTATTTTTGTCTGGACAAGTCTGAAATTTAAAATAAATAAAGACTATAGGTTGTATTTAGTTTAGAATCTCAATTCCCATCTCGTGTAAAATAAATAGGTTTGGAGCGTTACCTACGATGATAATTTCGGATATACGGTATGATTTATCGAATCAATGGAGATACCATATCTTTTTATTAACAATATAGGAATTATTAGAAAGTGCTTTGGCAATAAAAATTTGCTTTGACAAGTAGTAACCTAGAGCCAAGGCAAGCCATTACTTAGAGCAAGTTTAATAGTATAGCCAGCTGCCGGCTCTAAATCATATATAGTCAACTTAATAGCCCATTAATACAATCAGTGTTCTAAAAATCGGCCCTAGGTGCCGCCTAGGCGCCCATTAGGCGCTAGGCGCCGGGTAGCCGCCGCGATTAGGCATTCAATGGTGCATTAGGCGGTTAAATTACTTAGGTAGTATTTTATTGCTATTTTAGTGTTATATAGTCTAATTTCTATGCAATATGCCTACTAATTTCTTGAATTTAACTATTTGACCCGACCTAGGCGCCGCCTAGGCGGGGCCTAGGCGCCAATTAGGCGCTAGGCGCCCCCTATCCGCCCAACTAGCGCCTAGCGCCTTCTTGAACCATGAATACAATAGTTATCCATAAATATATACTCCATCCGTTTTAGGTTATAAGACGTTTCGACTTTGGTTAAAGTTAAACTGTTTTAAGTTGACTAAGTTTATTGATAAATACTCCATCCGTTTTAAAATGTTTAACACCGTTGACTTTTTAGCATATGTTTGACCGTTCGACTTATTCAAAAAAAAAATTGTGAAATATGTAAAACTATATGTATACATAAAAGTATATTTAACTATGAATCAAATGATATGAAAAGAATAAATAATTACTTAATTTTTTGAATAAGACGAATAGTCAAACACGTACTAAACAGTCAACGGTGTCAAACATTTTGAAACGGAGGGAGTATAATAATATTTATAATACTAAATTAGTTTCATCAAATCAATAATTAAATATATTTTCGTAATAAATTTGTTACTATTTTTTTACAAACTTGGTCAAACTTAAAGCGTTTTGACTTTGAGGAAAGTCAAAACGTCTTAAAACCTGAAACATAGGGAGTATTACATAATTAATATCTGGTCTCACCTGTCATATACATATGTAACTTGGAGTCTGTGCTGCAGCTGGCTACAAATATGTAGCCCATTGTTCTTCTCTCTTCTTTTTTATCTTCTCAAAATGTGTTTATAGCTAGCTTACGGTCATACTCTTAATAATAAGCTGGCTGGTTGCACAACATACGACGTCACTGGTATATTTGTCCCGTCGTTGACGTTGTTTTTCTAATGAGTTGCTTTATTACTATTTGATCGTACGTGGCGTGTCTTCTGGAGTACTGTACACCAGTAATCCAGTATGTGTGTGACACGCCTTGATCTGACGAAGACACCAGTACCGGAGAAAACGAAAACGAACCCACACGGTTGACTCCAATATCCATGAGGGCGTCCATGTCCAACAATTAATGGACAAATTGCCCCGTTTAGAACCTTTTGATCTGTAGAGCTATATACCCGCTTAAAACGTTAAAACTGTTGCATTCTAAACTTGCGGCCCAGCCGGCCGCGAGGATGATCGTCAAGGCAAGACCTGACCTGAGCCGTTGAATTCTTCATCCGCGAGAATACTCGCGCAGACACAAGGACCCACGATCGAGTCGATCCAACACCACTCCAACGATCCCCGAGCCTCTCTCGCGCGCGTCCCGTCACGTCTTTTCTCCTCGCCTATATGCCGCTAGCTAAGAGCAAGTTTAATACTCCCTCCGTCTCAAAATAAGTGTAGTTTTACACTATTCACGTTCAACGTTTGACTGTTCGTCTTATTTAAAATTTTTTTATGATTAGTATTTTTATTGTTATTAGATGATAAAACATAAATAGTACTTTATGTGTGACTAAATATTTTTAATTTTTTCACAAATTTTTTAAATAAGACGAATGGTCAAACGTTGAGTACGAATATCCACGGTTTAACTTATTTTGGAACAGAGGTAGTAGTATAGTCCAGTACTATCTCCAATTTATTTATAGTCGATCTAACAGCTAATTCGTTTTTTACGGAGTACTATACTATTAATATATGATCATACTTGTTTTATATACATTGTGTCTTGGAGCCATAACACATGGCTACATATCTGTAGTTCGTTGCTATTCTCTCTTATCTTTTATCTTATAGCTGGCTAATAATATGTTATTGTACATGCTGTAATCCCTGCACACAACGCCGCCGCCGTTATTATATATGAACGTTCGGATCGTGCGCCCAGCGCGAGGCGCGCGCGCGGCCATCGGCGCGACGTAATCAGCGTCCGCCTCACGTTGAGGAGGAGGCGGAGCCGCGGAGTCGTCTCGCGGAGACGTCGCTCTCGCTCGCGCGCGCCCGGCGTCCACGTGTATATATAACCCGCCACACGCGCGCGCCGGCCGGGGGACATCGCATCGCGTGTATACTTACCAATTACCGTACCCGCGGCCGGTACCGCTCGTCCTCGGTCGCGACCGCGCGCCATGGCGCGTGCGCGTGCGTCTGCCATGGGCGCCGCTCCTCCTCCGCACCTGCGTAGCCATGACCTCGTTGTCGTCGTCGCCGTCGCCGCGGCGGCGCTATGTCTCGCGTGCCGAGGTGCGTCGGCGGGCGGCGGCGGCGGCGTCGACGTGCTCGATCGGGCGAGGCGGCCGGAGTTCGCGGCGTGGATGGCGGGCGTCAGGTGGGCCATCCACGAGCGGCCAGAGCTGGCGTTCGAGGAGATCGAGACCAGCAGGCTGGTGAGGGCGGAGCTCGACGCCATGGGCGTCGCGTACAGGCACCCGGTCGCCGGCACGGGCGTCGTCGCGACCGTAGGCACCGGGCGCCCGCCGTTCGTCGCGCTGCGCGCCGACATGGATGCACTCCCGATGCAGGTAACGTATGTGGGAGACAGCCCGGGGGGGCAACCTGCCATGGCTCATTGATTTCTTATGCACGTATTGATTGGAATTCTTGTTTTATCTGTTAAGCGTTTTGGTTGGAGTAGTCATTTGAATGATGGAACCTGCTGCCTGCCTTTTCAAAAAAAAAAAAAAGGAAAGGGAAAAAAAAGAATGACGGAATCGATCTGTAGGGTTTCTGTGTTATGTTTTTCTCAGGTAAAAATTTAAGTGAATTGGATGAAAAATTCAGGTGTTCAGTGGAGAGGCATCAGTGCATATAAATCGAGCCTCCCTTTAGAATGGAGCAATTTCAAAGGAATTTTTAGAAGAATAAAATAAAAAAAATTATGAGCACCTACAAAATTATTGCGTTTCAACGAGCTATAATTGTTAAGCCGTTGCAAGGCGCAAGCTTGTGTTTAATAAAGCAGTAGAGGCACAGTAACATAGAACCTAGAAGAGTTGTGTTATGTTTAGGTTGTACAGAAATCTAACCACACCTTCTAATTCTATAAGTTGATGTTTAATAAACTTGATAAAAATTAGAGTATTATGTACTTTTCAGGGCAAATATAGACATTTGTACATCGAATTACTTTACTTAAATTATGTCCAAAATATGGCCGGAGTGAGTTACCATCTCTTTGTTTACACGATGTCTAAAACAACAGCAAGTCTCCAATAAACATGTTTTTTTAATCATGCATTCTATAACATGCTTAACTTATAACCATATGAAAACATTTTCCATAACAATTTTTGTCAAATCATTGTGTTTTTGTAAGTTGTTTTTATGTTTGACTACATCTATTTTAAAATGTTGTCAATTTTGAGACATTATTTCATTTCATTTTAGTAATAAAAATAAAATGTTTAACCATTATAATGTCCCACCGCATAAGTCATATGCGTACCTATGATTGATTTTATCTTCTACTCAAAAGTTGAGAGAATTGCTAAATTGATTCTAAAATGAAAGTGGAGTGTTGGGAGCTTGCTCTTGCAAACACACCCTTACATTTAACTTGAGCTTATTTTTTAGTAACAAAATCACAAAAAAGTTTGTATCCTCTGATTGGATGTCCTCCCATACTTTACATGTTATTTACATAGTTATGATTTTTTTTAAAAAAAAAGAACATCATAGACGACTATTGTATAAATCTTAACAATTTTTTTCAAGAGTTTTTATGACTATTTGATAGGTTAGACTTTTTATGACCACTTAAGGGATGAAAAACTAACTCCACAACAGCAAAATGTTTATACACACGGTTCCACAGTCTATTCTATTGACACAATAATTTGTGGATTGAAATCAAAGTTTGCAACATGGGTACTTAAGCGTTAAGATAGCTTGAGATACATTCTGCTGGGTTTTGTTCAATGCACCAAAAGAATATTGGGATATTCATTCTATCTTTCATATACTGATCTGCAAAAGCCTTCAACAAAAACTTGTCAGGAGGAGGTGCAGTGGGAGCACAAGAGTAAGGTGGCCATGAAGATGCACGCCTGCGGCCACGACGCACACACCACCATGCTCCTCGGCGCCGCCAGGATCCTCCAGGAGCGACGCCATGAGCTGCAGGTTACTATTGCAACTATACTCCCTCTTGCTCCTCATCCGCTGTTATCTCTTTCAAAGTTTGCTCTTCTTGCTCAATAGCTTGCCTGTTGGCTTATCAGAGACAGTTAAATTTTAATTTTTATACTTAATTTTAGTTAATTTTGATTTTTTATTATAGTTTATTTTTTAGCATTGATTTTCAATTGTTAAAAAATAAAAATTTAAGTATAAAAGTTTTATACTACCTCCGTCCCAAAATAAGTGTAGCCGTAAAAATCCGTGTCCAACATTTGACAATCCGTCTTATTTGAAAATTTTATAAAAAAAATAAAAAAAATAGTCACACCTGAAAATTATTCATGTTTTATCATCTAATAACAATAAAAATAGTAATCATAAAAAATTTAAATAAAACAAACGATCAAACGTTAGACATAAATAGTACAAAACTGCACTTATTTTGGGACCGAGGGAGTACATAATTTCAGTTGTTTCGTTGATTTTCTTTTTGCGGCTTATCAGTCATAGAGTGCATGAGATGAGAGATGCGAACCCTTGCGCTGTGAGCTTGTGAGTGCACCTGATGACCTGAACAGGAATCAAGATCCGTTACAGTTATTACATTGACTGCAAGTTAGGCAGTCACATCCCTTCACAACCGTCGGATCAAGCTGATGAACGACAGATGGCTGTGCCACGTCATAACCAAGCTAACAACGCTACAGTATATGCTACAGTACGCTACAGGACTATACGCGTGCTACAGTGTTCTGGCCGAATATGAGATGTTTTTCTTTGATCTAACGGTCACGTAAGGACTGCTAAAGTTGCAGTCCACATTACAACTGCAGGTGATCTCTATCCCCTGAACAGTTATAGGCTTGAATATTTTAGATGTCTGATTTGATTTGATTTGATTTTTTTTTAAAAAAATGGCGTATGTGGTTGGAACAGAACCGCGAGATCCTTTAGAAAAAAAAGGGAAAACTGTGCACTGCTATAATATATCAGTTAGCTCGATCATTTGTTTGTTGCGGTGTCTTTTTCCCAACAGATTCTTCAAATATTTCTTGTTCACAGTTGAAGCAACGACATCAGCCTGTTATAATTCATTTTAATCATATCTCTATTTCCCTTTTCTTTGCTTCGATTTCTTTTCTCTCAAAAGAAAAAATCGTGCTGAGATTTTGCTTTTCAACTGCGACCCTAACCAACTAATTAAAATGATTAGCATTATCAGATTTGTAACTTTGTTCTGTCAACGACACATGGTTCCTAGAAAAAGACGTTAGTGGACGATGGGGGGTAAAAACGTTTCCTAAATTTATCCCCGTGAGTAAACGGGGACAACGATTTAATATGAAACATATTTAGCATTATTGTACTGAATTAAAATGGTCAGATTTTATTGGAACGATTGCAGACATGTTGGATAGTTTGACATCATACGTAAGCGTCGCTGAAATTGAGTTCTGGAGTACTACGTAGTGAATACACCCTGTGAACATCAAACAAGATTTTCGACGGGATACGCCGGGCGTCTCTGTCAACGTATTCAGCCCGAGTAATGTCTGTCAGCGAAGTCGTTCCTGACATCCTGTGGATGAAATTGCAGCAAGTCACAAAGCTTTGTTTCTTGCGGACGGATCGAGTCCTCTTCTGGAGAAGTGGAGAGTGCTTATCCCGGCCAAATGGAATCTAGGAGCAGCATGCGTACTTTTTTCTTCGGGCAATAGGCGTTTCCAAAATCAGTTACTGCACTTCAAGTTTGCCTCTTTTTTTTTCAAAAAAAACAAAAAATAATTTGACTTCAATTTGATAATTTATGTCCCTTCTGATGCTATGCATTGAAGCAACACCTGACCTGAGAGACAGTGAATTGGAGGAGAATCCAAACAAGGACAGGCGAACCGTCGTAAATTTTCCTAGAGGCTTGTTCTTGCGGGCGAACACCTATGGTGATGTCAGTTTCATATTGTTCAGTACTCTATTTTGCAGCTGAAAGCATCAGCGGTATGTGTTTAATATACTTTCTGAATATGGTAGACAACGGTTTGCTATATATATTGGTACACTTATTATGAGTGACGCAGCGGCTGTCAAAGTTAAAGCACACTTTCTAAAATATTAAACGGTGTGTTTTTTAAAATAAAAATTTAGGTAAGTTGATTTTAAAATCACATTAATCCATTTTATGTTTATTTGAAATAAAATCCAAAATTTGAAAAATAAAAAAGAGAGTTTAAGTACGAATACAATTTTAAAACAATTGAAATTGAAAATAACAAAATAAGGAATATTAAAAGGATAGACCATATAGAACACAATAAAAGATTAATTAAAATTCGAAATAAAAAACAAAATTAATTCTGAAATTATAAAAATAAAAATAAGAGTTCAACTAGGAATACAATTTATAAATAACTAAAATTCGTAATAAAAAGTAGAGATTATTGAAAGAAGAGACCATCTAGAACACTTGACAAGATTAACTAAAATTTGGTATAACAAATAAAATAAATTCTAAAAATAGAAAAAATATTATAAAAGTTAAAGTATGAATATAATTTAAAAATAAAAAATATCAAAACAAGAAATATGGAATTTTTTTAAAAAAACATTTAGAACACAATGATGATAAATGACAATAAAGAGAAGAGAAGAGTAGAGTGGTGACTGTTTTTGAGCCATCTAATAGTTATAAACAAAACCTCAAATAGAATCTCAATGATGATTAAAATTGGGATGACAGACAGGCTGTTAAGCAGCAGTTACGACGGTTGATGGGACTTCTAGAGAGAAAAAAATAAACCCCTAATGATAATCATGTTCGATTTTGAAATCTCAATGAAAATAAAGAGGGGAGGCAGCGGACAGCCGTAGAGGAGTACAATGGAAATGCTACCGATGGTTTGGCGGGTCTTCGAAAGTTAAAAAAAATCAATTTTTAAAATCACAATGACAATAAAGAGAGAAGACAACGGACGGGTAATAGATAAGTATAATGGCAATGTTTGACGGGACACCTAAAAATTATAAAAACGAAACCCAACGAGACAATAAACTCTAAAATTTGTAAGGTCTAATTTTGAAAGGATCTGAGGAAAATGAATAGAAACAGTGATAGATCGAACAAGCAAATAAAAAATGTGACAAAAAATAAGGGGTAGCAAATACATATAACTTTTAAAAACTAAAAAATTAGAAACACATAGATGATAAGTTTTAGTCTTTCAAAGTCTTAAGACAAAAAAAGAGCTATTTAACAATTTTTAAATAAATTATATTAAAAAATAGATAATTTTGTATGGGTGCTAGCCGCGCCACCTAGTTAATTACTTTAGAAAATAATATTAATCTATTTTTAAAATTTTTTAAGCTAATACTCCTTCCGTACTTATAAATGAATTCATTTAGGACAATGTGTAAATCAAACCTTGGGAATATAAATCACGAATAACTCTCATGTTGTTGAGTTTGAAAATGTAGAAATTACATGAATAGATTTGTCTTGAAAAATATTTTCATAAAAGTATACATATATCACTTTTCAATAAATATTTTTATAGAAACAAGAAGTCAAAATTGTGTTTTGGAGACCGTGTCGCTATCCAAAACGATTTTCTTTACGAGTACGGAGGGAGTACTTAATTAATCATGTACTCTCTCCGTTTTTTAATAGATGGCGTCGTTGATTTTTTCTCACATGTTTGACCATTCGTCTTATTAAAAAAATTTATGTAATTATAATTTATTTTGTTATGAGTTGTTTTATCACCCATAGTACTTTAAGTGTGATTTATATATTATATATTTGTATAAAATTTTTAAATAAGATGAATAGTTAAATATGTGAGAAAAAGTAAATGGCGTCATATCTTAGAAAACGAACGGAGGGAGTACTAAGTACTAACTCGCAATATTGTTGCTTGACTGCATCCCCCAATACAGCCTAAGCAAAGTCTGGTCTTCTTTTGCAGGGTACGGTGGTCCTCCTCTTCCAGCCGGGGGAGGAGGTGGGCACCGGGGCCAGGAGGATGGTGGAAGCCGGCGCCGTGGACAACGTGGAGGCCATCTTCGGGTTCCACGTCAGCGTGGAGCTCCCCACCGGCGTGGTGGGATCGCGGCCCGGCCCGCTGCTCGCCGGCTGCGGCTTCTTCGAGGCGGTGATCACCGGGAAGGGCGGCCACGCCGCACACCCCCACGCCAGCGTCGACCCCATCTTGGCCGCTTCCACCGTCGTCCTCGCCCTGCAGGGCCTCGTCTCGCGGGAGGCCGACCCGCTGGAGGCCCAGGTGGTGACGGTGACGAGGTTCCTCGCCGGCGACGCGCTCAACGTGATCCCGGAGTCGATCACGATCGGCGGCACGTTCCGGGTGTTCTCGAACGAGGGCTTCTTGCGGCTGAAGCGGCGGATCGAGGAGGTGATCGTGGCGCAGTCGGCGGTGTACCGGTGCGCCGCGGCGGTGGACTTCCACGCGGGGGGCAGGCCGCTGCTGCCCCCGACCATCAACAGCGCGGCGCTGCACGCGCACTTCCAGGCCGTCGCGGCGGAGACGCTCGGCGCCTCGGCCGCGGTCCTCGGCGCGATGGAGCCGTGCATGGGGAGCGAGGACTTCGCCGTCTTCTCCGAGGCCGTGCCGGCGTCCCACTTCTACTTCGTCGGGGTGCGCAACGAGGCGGAGGGGCTGGTGCACCTCGCGCACTCGCCGCACTTCCGCGTCGACGACGCCGCGCTCCCGTACGGCGCGGCGTTGCACGCCAGCCTCGCCATGAGGTACCTGGACGAACGCCGGCGCGAGGGCGGCTCGCACCCTCACGAGGAACTCTAGTTTCGTCCAGTCGCTGCATCTGCCTTGCATCCGACTTGGCGACGTCGAGTCGCCACGGCGCCGGCGGCGTCTCTGTTCAGCCCACGCGCACGGCGGTTCGCGGAGCTCAAGATGGTCGAGGTTAGGTATCCGCGGCGGATTTTGTCATCGACGATTACACTGTAAGGAATTCTGGGCTCGACCTTGGCATTCTGACGAAAACCTAGGTAGGAATGTAGAATGGGCGATTGCATGTTCGATGCGGCGCCAGCGGCCCAGCGCGGTGCAAATTGTAAAGCTGATAAGCTGCACGCACGCAGAAATTATCTGAGAAGAAGAGTTCAGGCGATCAGTGAACCAAATGTTTACAAATTGACGGTCTTGCACCCAGTGACAACAGCCAAAAGAAAACAAAATTGGAAATGAAACAGAACTGGAGAAACACACGATAGTTACAGCGAAAATCGCCTGGTGTTCATGAGTTCATCCTCCGTATAATCCACAATATTCGTCTAGAATCCGTGATATTCGTAGCAGGTTATTGAATCATATCCGTCGGGAAACAAAACCACGACGATTAATTTCACAGGCCGGCATATAACGGAGCAATTAATAAATAGTTCCAAATGATGGTATGAAATGATCTGAATCAATACACATAGATGCGTATCACAAGAAGGCAAGAACGGTTAATCTAGCGCACCGGAAGGAAGAAGCTAAGTACAGGTAAGAACCAGGGGGGTAAAGAAGGCACACTAGGCGAGTGATCAAGCAGAGAAGAACAGAGTCGTTCATGGAGCCAGCCTCATGGACACGCGCGCGCTGCGACGACCTCAACCAACTCAGTAGCGCAGGTTGGCGAAGAGGAGCGCCACGGCCGGGCAGAGAACGGCGGCGACGACCGAGGACGAGACGGCGGCGGCGCCGGACGTCGGGCTCGGCGCGGGCCCATCGGCAGCCAGAGCAACCCCGGCGAGGCAAGACACCGCGGCAGCGACGACGACGACGGCGGCGCGGAACATCTTGGTGGCCATGATCGAATCGAGAAACGTCGCCTCGGATGATCTGTACAACACCAGGGCTGCTTGAATGCGTGGGGTGTGTGTGTGTGTGTGTGTGTGTGTGTGTGATGAGGCGCAGGAGAGCGCGCTGTTATAACTGAAGAGGTCTTGGTTTCACAGTCTGTCTGCCTGGCCTGCCTACCCCGAGACAGCTCACGAGCAAAACGACCGGTGTTCTTGGTTTAGTGTTTACAAGAATTACGTGTTCTTGGCTTTTTGCAGGTGATGGCTAACGGAATGAAACTCCGTAGTACTCATTCCCGAATTTAACATTGCACTGCTGCGAGTGACAAATACACGGCGATGGCATCAAGAAATTGAAACGAAGAGATTTAGGTTCTCAAAGACGGATTTCGAGCAACAGTATATGAACCTTGATTCGATCATTCGATTGAGCCAACTCATTCGAAGGCGACGAGAGTGGGGCCGCACACCACATGCGATCGATCGTTGCCGCCGCGCGCGCGCAAAGCGTTCGGTGCTCCCCCCCCCCCCCCCCTCCCCAATGATGGCTGCTCCGGTGGGGCGGGGCGGCCGTCGCCCTCATGCCTTGCATGGTTTGGCGCCGTTTCGTTTGATTGATCCCCTGTTTCGTTTCACTCATCGTCCAGCCGCCTGTCCGAACGAAGTTTTCTTTCCCTCGTGAATTGCTCGTCAGACCGCAAGATCAGGCAGGCGTGTTCAGGAACAGCTTGACCTGCGCTCAACCGAAGATCGCAGGTGAACCCGACGTGAACGGAACAGTTCACAACTCACAAGTCACAAAGAGTTGAGTTGTTGGTTTCATCTCATTCTGCAGAGTGCAAGCTAAGACGTTAAGGCTGAAGCAACAGGCTAGAGAAAAGAAAAGAACAGCTGCCATGTCCTGATCCGTTCAGTCAAAGCTAGTAAGCACAAATAGACAGATAGTTCACCTGACCCTGAGCTACTGATAATTGACGTAGGAGCAAAGTTAAGCTGCTGTCCGGATACACCATAATAAGAGGTGTCCAAGAATCTTTAGAGCACGGCACAAGGCCCCAGCTAACAGTGGATATGCGTTGGAGTGTCCCGCATTCCTGAAAATATAGCATTTGAGACTTTGACAGCGTGAACAAGAAGCTGATTGGGTGTCCATGATTACTCAGCGAAGAAACAGTGGAAAACATATAGCTGCTAGAGTGTCAGCTAGTCTGATAAATTTGCTATTGGAAATGAGCCGATTCATGCCTAATGACAGGAAGATTGCGACGCATTGGGAGCCTTGGGGGTTGCTCGGTTGTAAAGTGTAAACTACCACTACTGGATATCTGAATTATATAAGCAGGTGAGCTGTGCGGTGTGCATAGCATTATCATTCGCCTTCTGTTGTGTTTCCAATTGGACTGTTCTTGTGGACGTCCACCTGGGAGATGGATTCTAAATTTCACCATATGTACCTTTTTCCCTGCAAACTAAATTGTTATGAAAAAAATATTTTTTATAAGATAGATTAATATATCACTTTACAAACAAGCAAGTTAAAATCCACCTTGCACGAGTTGTAACAAAAATAACAAAATAAACTCCAACTAGTATATTACATATTATTTGTTACAGGTAGTATATTTATAGCTAAATTTGTTATTTTTTCGAACCTTTAGAAGTTAATTTTGAACATGCATGTTAAGTGATATATTACATATTAATGTATCTTTTTTTATTTTTTTTTTAATTATTTAGTTGACATGGAAGAAACATATGAACATCCACCCGAATACTTCAAAGAGTTTTAAAAGAGTTTCTATGTTCTTGTGGCCCTGTCCTGAAAGTGTTTGTTAACCGCGAAAATCTGTACCGTAGCTACTAGCTAATATTCCCCAGAATGTTGGTTCAGTAGCAATAAGCACAAAGCAACAGATACGACAAGAGTTTCTGATTCCTCATCAGCTCGTCAGTCAGTCTACGACGCTGCTTATATTATTGAACACAGAACAAAAGAACTTATGCTTGCAAATTCAGATAAATTAATCCATAGCAGATACGGGGAGTGATACCGGACAAACTGATCAGTCCTAAGTTCAGACCAGAAAAAGTTTTTGGGAACGAGAAAATTCCAGGTACATACTCCCTCCATCCCAAAAAAAAACTCGTGTACAACGTTTGACCGTCCATCTTATTTGAAAAAATTATGAAAAAAATTTAAAAAAAAGTCACGCATAAAATATTAATCATGTTTTATCCTCTAACAACAATGAAAATACGAATTATAAAAAAATTTCATATAAGACGGGCAGTTAAAGTTAGACACGGAAAATCATGGTTTGACTTTTTTTTTTGGGACGGAGGAAGTATACGCCAATCATTTGATTCTTCCCCACCTAATATGCCAGAACCCAATCACAATCGCTCAGCATCTTATTCGCCCGCTCCAGCCATACCTGCTTTATCTAAGACCCGAGAACACTCAAAGTGATTAGCAGCAAAAATTCAAAAAAAAAAGTGATTAGCAACAATGCTGAGGTTCTTTCAAATAAACAATGCTAAGTTTCTTGCTGTCCCAGGACCCAGATGAAGCACAGATTAAAGTACATTATTATGTGCTAAGGTTTCTTGTTGCCCCAGGTGAAGCACAAAATTAAAAGAACATCATGGTCTAGCTTGTGCTATCCGGTATCTAATTCTTTGTACTCTCCACTTACCTCTTACAAAAGTGAGTATTTCAGTTCTATATAAGTGCACTCTCCTACTTGTTAACGAAAAATAGTACACTCCTACTAGGATACAACCACTTATCCAGGTGCTTCCTGTTCTTCTCCGAATTTCAGGTGACAAGCAAGTCAGTCTAATGGACATGGTAAGGCACATCAACTGTCGTGGTCTCGAATTCTCGATCGTGCTGAACATTTCTGACGACGAACGCAGCTGAACACAGTTTTTTTTCTTGCTCTTTCAGCAACCGGGTCATTACCAGCAGAGGAGGATGGTTGCTTCGAGCAAGGCCATCAAGGTCGGGCCGTGGGGAGGCACCGCCGGGAGCCCGTGGGACGACGGCGCGCACCGCGGCGTCCGGAGCATCGCCCTGACGTACGGGCGGTTCCTCGAGTCGATGAGGGTGGAGTACGACAGGAACGGCCACCCTGTCCACGGCGAGAAGCACGGCGGCGGCGGCGACGGCAGAACAAGCCGCACTGCCGAGGTGCGTGCGTGCGTGCGTGCTCCGGTGCAAGTCAGCTCATCTACCAAAAAAAATGTGCATCTCTCTGAATCTCTCCCTCTCTCTCTGATCGATGCAGGTGAAGCTGGACTACCCGTACGAGTTCCTGACCGGCGTCGGCGGCCGGTGCGGCCCGGTGGCGCACGGCGGATCGACGGTGGTTCGGTCGCTGACGTTCCGGACGAGCACGGGGGCGGTGCACGGGCCGTTCGGGGACGCGTCGGGGGACGGGGTGCCGTTCGAGTACCCGATGGAGGGCGGCGTGGTGGTCGGGTTCAGCGGGAGGAGCGGGTGGTGGCACCTCGACGCCGTCGGCCTGCACGTCGCGGCGCTGCGCCCGGAGACGCTCTGCGACGTGGTCCAGGAGCGCGGCGCCATGGCGTACCGGTCTTTCGTCTACGGGAACGGCGGCAGCAGCTCGGGAGCGCATCAGCTGCAGCAGAAGAGGAAGCCGTTCGAGTGGTGCTACAAATAAGCAGACAAAACGATTCCTTTTTCTGCGGAATAAACAGTGATTGATTCGTAACTAATAAATCGAACTACTGCGCGGTAGTCACCAGCAAGCAGCAAATTACACACTAACAAAAACCTTAATCTTGTCATCACGAGAAGATTAGCGTTGGAAGAAACATTTCACGTCGAACACATTATCCGAACCAGCGATCAACCAGACATACGTCGTGACCCAAATCGGCACGACGGCGAAAGCCATCACCCGTGGCCCAGTGTCAGCCGCAGGGGTAATTCGTAGCTCGCGCTCTTTTGTCGAAACGTGAACCTGTTGTCCCTCGTGGCAGCTACCCACGCCTCGTTCGGTGCTCTCGCGTCACGTGGACCGTTGGCTCGTGGGCCCACCTGTCAAAATACTCTACGGGTGGAAAGCCCAGGACTCCTAGGCGGCTAGGCGCACCTGCTGGCCGCTCAGCCACCACAGCTTTCAAAATCGCTATTACCTCCCGATTTAATCCTCGTTTTCCTCCCAAATCGCCAGTTTAACTACGCCCACAGGCATCGGTGGCAACAGCTAACAATAGGTTAATTAAGTGCTAATCAAAATAGTAAGTCTAATTAATTACTATACTTACAATAGAAACTGCTCTTCCTACCCTCGCGTCCTTTGGCCTCGTCTCACTCCATTCTCATTTCCCAAAGACCGCAAAAAAATTTTCCTTCCATCGCTCGCCGCATTTCCCTTTCCCCCTATGCGGATCCGCTCCCTTGCATCCACCGCCATTCCCCGCGTCTGATCCGTCGTCGTTGTGGAGGATGAGGGAAGGGGGAGCGGGCGAGGGGCAGGGCGCGGCCGTGGATGAGGCGACGGGGTTCGAGGTCGGGATCGTCGTGCCCAAGCTCTACCGCGGCGCTGCGGCCGGGTGCGGCGAGGTCGAGAACTGCGTGGCGCGGCTGGTGCGGGAGCTGGAGGACGTAGGGCTGATCGTCGAGCGCGTCCGCGGCGTCCCCGCGGAGTTCATCAAGGTCCGGTGTTTTTTTTTCTTTTATTATTATATTTTGAATTCCGCCGTTTGGCACGGTGGCCTGATTTTGAATTTCTGAGACGAGGAGGCGATTAGGGGAAAGGGAGCACTACACTTCGCTATAATCATGTGGCGAGAAACCATGAGCTTGTTGTAATGTTTGTGGATTTGCATTTTGAATTCAGCTGTCTGCGCCCATGGGGACCCTGGGGAGAGTTGCAGCGGAGATGAACATGAAGAAGCTAACTTATATCGGTAACTGATCTAATCCACCTGTGAGTATTTCAGAATGGGTGATTTGATGATGTGTTCATGGTTTATTTCTCTGCTTGTCAGGAATGGAACTGCAGTTTGAATGGGACCAGGTTGGAGCATTCGTCAGGCAGCCCGACGGGTCCCTGTTTAGCTGGCGAGAGCGGTTTGCCTGCTTCCGGCACTTGATATACAGCATCGTAAGTGCACAGTTGTCTCCCATTGTAGTTGCTTTTGTTCCTGTTACCCACTTCGGCACATTGTAGTTATAGTTATTTATGTTTGGAGATTCCACACTAAGTTGGCATTTTTCTAGACCAGCACTGCTTCGTTGTTAGTACCGGTATTTCACGGATGGCATGTATGTCCTGCCTGGCTTTTGCAAAATTGATTTTTTTTTTGCAGCACTGCTGATTCAAAGATTTAAGTATAGTTCATTATGCATCAGATGACCTGTCTATTATATTTGCATTTAAGAAACAAGCCAAGTGCAAATAGGAAAGTGGTTTAGTATATTTCTGCTTATACTATGGTTATTCTCTCAAGTCTCAAAGTTTTTCTTTTCGCTTGACATGAGATATGAATAAAACATATAGCTAATGTACAAAGTGATTAGTCTTGTTGTGCTTCATATTTCCTTATTTGACAGTAGGTAGATATGGAGACTTGCAGGTGAACAAGACCGATTCTGATATAACTCTCAGCTTTGACGATAAAGAGTTCCACTGGACTCAAAATGAGTCACTCTTAACCAGGCTGGAAGATGAAGGAATCGTAAAGCTAGTCTTCCCTTTGCATGGTAAACCAACCTGAATTATTTTTGAAATTCTTAGTATTAGATAACCAACTGTTTTGCTGCAGATGAAATTAAAAGGAAGCAACTCCTGAGAAGCTGGGCACTCAAGTGGTTTGATTTCACATGGCAACCTATTGATGAAATTTACTCTTACTTTGGAACAAAGGTAGACCAGCGTGATTGCACATGTTACACCTACCATATTTAATTTATGAACTATTCTATCTGAAGCAAATCAAGTATCACCTTATTCTACTCCATAAAATTTAATTCTGGAATTGCAGATTGCAATATATTTTTCTTTCCTCGGAATGTATACACGTTGGCTGTTCTTTCCAGCTGTTTTTGGACTTGCAACCCAGCTGATAGATTTTGGGTATGCACCTCTCATCTAGAAAATATCATTGGGATTTTATTGTTGTCGTCAGCTAAATGTTTTTCTCTGCTGTCTGAATTCAGGTCATTACAGTGGTTGGTTCTTCCAGCTTTCTTTTTCTTCGTTATTTCTTGGGCTGTCTTCTTTTTGCAATTTTGGAAACGGAAGAATTCAGCTGTCCTTGCTAGGTAGCATGCAATTTTCTATGCAATCTGTATATATCTAAGTCAATTAAGTTCCTTTGAAACATATTCAAGACCGTGCTCACAAACATGCCTTTCTTTTATGTGATGTTTTCAACAGATGGGGTATAAATTATTCATTTTCGGAATACAAAACTATGGGCAATGAACTGGACCCTTTAAGCTTTTCTATGGCTGATGACAATGTTCAGCAGAGGAAATTTGGTGCTCCCAAGGAGAAAAGTATAGTACAAAGAAATGAGTGGTTTGGTGTTCTCCTTAGAATTAGGAATAATGCTATCATTGTTTTGGCTATCATTTGTCTTCAGCTGCCATTTGAGTTGGCCTATGCTCATCTATATGCGATTACAAAAACTGAGGCGCTAAGGTAAGATTGTAGGAATATCACTATGATCTATTCATGATTCTTGAGTTATCAACGATGTGCAATTGACCTGAAGCTTATTTTCTCCTAATTGTTTTATATCTATTCCTTATGTTTTATTTTGTTGTTTATGGTTACCACTAAAATATGAAGCATCAGTTCTTATTGCTGATGTTTATGCAGGTATGTGTTAACTGCAGTGTATCTTGCTGCAATTCAGTATTACACAAGGATAGGTGGCAAGGTGTCTGTCACTCTAATAAAGTATGAAAACAACCAAGGGGAACAGTCTAGTGCTGATAGTTTGGTTTATAAGGTAAACACAATGATGCCAAGAATATGGTTCACGCTTTATGTTAGGTTTCTTACTCTTTTGGCAAATGCAGGTCTTTGGTCTTTACTTTATGCAATCATATATTGGATTGTTTTACCATGCTTCACTG
Source organism: Oryza sativa Japonica Group (assembly GCF_034140825.1). Taxonomy (NCBI): domain Eukaryota; kingdom Viridiplantae; phylum Streptophyta; class Magnoliopsida; order Poales; family Poaceae; genus Oryza; species Oryza sativa. Next base: position 29,907,987 of record NC_089035.1, on the reverse strand, counting down.
CACCGCAACATTATGGCACTCCGGCAAGTCCTAATCAAGCGTCTCATTGTGTCCCAGGCATGTCTGCATTGTAATTATTCCATCATTAGTTATAATCATAAATGCTAGTCTTCCTTTGATGATACATATTAACTTGCAGGTATTGGAAAATCTGATTGAGAATTCCATTCCTTACCTCAATTATAGCTATAAAAAGTATAGAGCTGTTCAGTAAGTTCTGCAGCCAAATCTGTTTGTCCTACTATTCTTTTTCCAGACCAATTCAGAGATGTAAGAAATCTCTTCCATCTTGTAGCAAGAAAAAACATGAGAAAGAATCGCCAGCTGGGAAGTCAGTTCGGTTATCTACAAGAGTAGAGAAAGAATATCTAAAACCCTCGTATACTGCAAGCATTGGAGAAGAACTTGAAGATGGTTTATTTGATGGTAACAGCAATAAATAATCATCCTGTCTATTCTCAGTTCTTTTGGATGTCTGTGTTATGTTCTTACATTGTTGAGTCCATCACAGATTTTCTTGAGCTAACTCTTCAGTTTGGGATGATCATGATGTTTGCTTGTGCATTTCCGTCGATATTCTGCTTTGCTGCTCTGGTATGTGGTTCATCACAGCTATTTGTGTTCTCTCTCTTCTTGTGTCCTTCCCTCTTGTCGAGCGCATGCCATACATGTGTGTTCTTGTTTGATTTGTGTGTGCTAAACTTATCTTAAATTATTTTCATGACAGAATAATGTGACTGAAATTAGAGCGGATGCATTGAAGTTGTTGGTCATGTTGAAAAGACCTGCTCCCCGTGATGCAGCTACGATTGGAGCTTGGCTGAACATATTCCAGGTTCATTAGCAGTTTTTTTAATATATATTCCTCATAGATATACTTGCATGTCTCATGCCTTGTAATACTCAATGTGAAAAATTCTTTTCAGTTCTTGGTTGTTATGGCAATCTGTACAAACTGCTTGCTTCTTGTTTGTCTGTATGATGAGGAGGGTAAATGGAAAATTGAGCCAGGACTGGCAGCCATCCTCATAATGGAGCATGCTCTCTTCTTAATCAAGTTTGGTTTCTCACACTTTGTTCCCGAGGTGATTTTCTATTCTTTATGTGTTATCTTTGTGTTTTTACTGATCTCTATATAGCTAAAGCACCTAAATGTGGTTTCTTGACTTAATTTGTCAAATAGGAACCTGCATGGGTGAAAGCAAATCGTGGGCGATATGTAGCTCAGGCGCAGAATGTCTGCTCCAAACAACTCCTGAGAAGCATTGCAAAACTGGATGCGAAATTGGAGTGAGGTATCCAGGTTTTATATAAGGCGGCAGTAGTTTTGTAGATTAGGATAGTGCACAAATGTGTCTTGTGCGAGCACGTACAAATTGTAGGTAGGTAACATCGTGCAACCACTAACTGTTCCAATTGGTAAATGTAGATGTCGCTATATAATTTATAAGGTCCTGCAAGACTGCAACATCAATGTAAGAATGCAAGGGTGTTCCTTTCCTTCTAACTATATATATTTGTTGAGTTGAACTGGGGATGTATCCCCCCATGTATGTGCTGTGTATTATCTGAAATTAGAATAGATTTCACTAACAAAGATTAGAGCACAGAAAGAATCAGGCATGGTGATACGTAGGTAAATTCAATGAAGGTGTGCGCAGAGTCTTTTTGTTTGGAATACAATAATTCGATCAACTTACATGAGAATTGCGATGCACGTGTTTATTTCTATTCACATGACTGCCATGATTTATGCAACCCAAATTTGTTATGTCTGGCAGAATGGAGAAGAGATTTGGAGATACATACTACAGCCTCCGTCGCCTGTCGCTTGAACGAATAAATGTAATCAATGTAACGAATCAACTGGAATGTGCATCATCTGCTGCTTGTCACAACTGTTGCCAACCGCACCAGTGCTTCCTTTTCCGTATTGACGCGTGTGAAGTGAAGCAACGCCATCGGCGGCTCAGCCAGGCGATCCGCCGTCGCCCGCCTCCTGCTGCTCCGACGAGCCGCCGCCCTTCTCCGGCCAGGCGCCGAAGCTCAGCTGGCGCACCATCGTCGCCACCGCCCTGGCCCACCGCCGGAGCTCGCCCTTCACCTTGTCGGGCTCGATGTCCACGAGCGGCCCGCCGCCCAGCCCGGACAAGAGGCGGTCGAACCGCGCGCTGCGCGACGGCGGCTTCGGCTGGCCGTCGCCGGCCGCTTTCTCGCCGACCGACATGTGTCGCCGCCGGCTTTCCGGTGAGACATCGGCGGGGAGTTTGGGTGTTTTATACGGCGACTCGGCGAGGGGTAGAAATTATAGTGTCCCGCACGGCTGGTGAAGAGTGTGAGTTTGGCTCCTTTGGTTCCTTCCAAGATGCTCCAAGGTTTCGCTTTCGCGTCCAAGCCAACGATTTTTCGCGCGGCGCATATCGATTTAGCTATTTCCGGTGCACGCAAGGGGGATACAGGATACAGCACGCGGGAGATATATGGTATAGGAGTCCAATTCGTCTTTGGATTTGAATTATAAACGTGCCCCAAAATTTGAATTCCGGGGTATGAGCTTCCCTGCTCATGCTGCTTTCAACCTTTCAGGCTCAACTGGCAGCTTTATTCTATTTTATAATGCAGAAGATGGAATGCAAATATTTAAACAAATTCGTAGTCATTCAATGGAGAAGGAAACTCGAACTGATCCAATGGTTCAAACTTCAAAGTAGAAAGTGCGAAGCATACGATACACAGAAAGAGAAGGAATATCCATCGCACAATCGCACGATCACAAGACAAATTCAAGTTCCAGACTAGCACGTTCGGCACACAGAATCAATACCAGAGACCAATTAGCTTTTCGTCAAAAACAAAGCTGAAATAAAACATCGTTGAAAATTGAAGCATGGCAATTTGATTATAGATGATATGGCACAACAAACCAATGACTTTAGGGAGGTTATTAATACCCTATTAATTAAGATGCTTAATAATATATCACGGGTACAGACATGAAACCTACTACGAAAATTTTTAGCTCTCTTGTGAGCAGCATTCGTCATACTCTGAGGCCCATAATCTCAAAACAATCTAAAAGCATACTCCGAGCACCATATTAAAAGGAATCAAGGAGGATGGAAGCACAAATCAATACCCATACACAAAACAAGCTAATTGGATCTTGCCTTTTTTTAGTTTGCCTGCCTGTTCTTCTTTTTGACACCAGATTTGGCAACCTGGAGGCTGCGGTAGACTGCGCTCAGCCTTGCAAGTGCTGGCTTGGTAAGGTCAGGCCGGTAGTAGTTGTCGCTGACCTGTTGAAGCAAGAAGCAAATTCATTAGATTAGCCAAAGTAAGGATTACCAATTTGCTCTAGCAGAATAATAGGTTGCATACAATAAGTTTTACAGAATTCCATTCAAAACAACCAGCATGCAACAATAACAGTTAATAAAAGAGTAAGAACCAGCATGAAACAAGCTCAGTGAAGCTCCAGGATATTTCAAACAGGTGACTTGAATAGCGGGCACAAAAAGAGTATGAACAAAGGGTTGCTCGAAAGCAAAGCGTAACAAGTATATACTGCATAGAAGCACCAATCCTTAATGAATGAATCCTCTTACATGTTAAGGCTCATCACAGCAACTGCAATATAACAAAAATAGCACAATATCAAATAATACCACGCAGTTTCTAAAATTGTAAGTACTGATTCCATTGTAGCAGAGAACAAAAACATCATAACAAATACTCACTCTTTGAAATGCTACAAAACAGTCAGAAAATCAGCAAGCTATTGAAGCAGCAGCAGAATTTGCAAACTTGAAACCAAAAAAAAAAAAACAGAAGCAGAAGCTTATAAGCTTCTTTTTGCATCTTAATATGTTAGGACTCATCAAATGATCACATCATTTTTATAAGCTTGATGTGAGAATTTAGATATCCAATTAAATCAACATGAAAAACAATTAGACAGGCTGACTTAAGCACCATAAAGTTCTGGTGCTAATACCTGGTTCTTGACAGCCTTGGCCATTTTGCGGAACTCCTTGCGCATGACAGACTTGTGGTAGAGGCTAGCAGGCTTGTTCTGCTTCTCTGTCTTGGTTGTAGAGAGGACCACTGCCGTTTCCTTACCACTGGCAGGCTGGACCGTCACGGTTTTCTTGTTTGCCAGGCCTGAAAAGACCAAATGAACAGCACAACCAGTCAAGACTCAAGAGAGTGCCACGGGAGACATGCATATCAAGAGAAGCATGCCAACCAACCATTAATTACCAGAATGCTTGTAAGAGTGGACATTGTACAGGTTGTTGGGCTCCTTGCTGAACTGAACCTTGGCATTGCCATTGCCGAACTGCTTGACCAGGAATGAATTGTTCTTCTTGACAAGCTCCCAGACCAGAGAATCTGGAATCGTGGCCATTTATCCTAACCTAAAGAATCCACATCAACACCCGGATGAAATCCAAAACCGAAATGGAACAAAACAGGAACAAATATAAGACTCCTAATATAAGAGCTGTGTCCTTCTGGCAGATGGGAATTCAGACAGATATCGCCGCCATGTCTGATTTGGCGACTCTTCAGAGCCCCCCCTCCATCCCAACCAAGCATTTCAGAGTTTTCTTTCTTCTCTGTTTTTGGGGGCTATGGAATCACCGCCATGATGTAATTTTTAGGGGTATGCAAAAGTCTCTTCCCCTTTGGTAGCCAAATGTTTAGATGAGGCCTCCTTATGGGCCGAAAGGCTAAATGTAAGCGATCGTATTGTGGTTTCCGCCTGGAAGGAAACCATCTCTTCCTCCCTCAGAACCTCTTCCCCCTGATGTAATTTGTATCATTTCACCGTAACCTAGAGCTTGCTTATTCTTGTAGCACCAATGGCGTTCTATTCAGAGGTTGGAGCAATTAGCTCCTTAACTTACCGAAGAAGACATCCATTTAGCATATGATTAATTTAGTATTAATTATTATAAACTTAGCAAATGGATTCGTTTGAATTTTTTTAAGATATATATATATATTTTTCAAAAATATCATTTAGCAATTTCAAAAACGTGCCGGCAATAAGCTAGTAACCCAAAAGCTGAAAAGAACATGGCCTAAACGAGCATATATATGATGATAAGAATCGAACACACAAATCGTAGACCTGAATTCCAATTTCCGAACAGACCAGTGAATATCCCATTAGCGGATGGTGATAAATGATTTATCACTGGACCCACATACCATAGACACATGAAGACCCACATATTATAGACAGCGAGTGGTAAATAATTAATTGTCACATCTTGAAAGTGGCCAAAAGTTAAATGTCCCCACACCAGCACGTCTCAAGCGACTCTAAGCATTTGGGCAGTAACAAAGCGAGCGTAGCTACGAACGTCGAATGATCTAATTCAAGTAAACCACCAGCACTGGATGGATGGAGAGGGCAAAGCTAAAATCGCAAAAATGGAGTCTAAACTGATCAATTCATGCAGCGAAACGAACGCATAACAGGCTAACGCCAACAGAAGTTACAGAACAAGCCATGCTACGAGAAGATTGCAATGAGTGGTTTCTTCTTACCGGAGATTGGAGTGACGCGCGCCGCCGATCTGCCTCCTTCCGGGGTCACGATCTCGCGGCGCTGAAAAAAAAACCCTAGCCTTGAGGTGGGTGGCCAATTCATGGGCTGTAGCCTGTAGTAAGGTGGAATGGGCCTGTTTGGTAGCGGACGATGTTGGATGGGCTGTAGGCCCACGTTAGTGGGACACGTGAACTCAAGTTTCCAGTTCAAAGATGGTACAAGGGGGTCGGGGAATTAAACTCCGACCCCGCTTGACTGTCGTTTGCACGAAAAATTTTAGAACAATGACAGTAAACATCGAATGATATTAAACAAAATTATAAAGTTTACTAAAGTATTTCTAGAATTTTCAGTCCGCCCGCTCCAAAGGAAATATTTTTGGCTTCAACAGTAGTGAAACCTGGATGAATCTGAACATAATTTGCTAAAATTCAGAATTTCGAACTTTTTGGCCGAAAAAGCTTCCTGTTGGTGGCTTGGCGCTACTGGTAGGGCCGAAAAAAAACGGGAAATTTCAGTGCAAAATCTGTAACCCTGGTCAAACCTACACATTATTTTTAGGTCAATATTTGTAGTAATATCATTTTTCACCTAGTGAGGATATATCCAGAAAATATGCATTACGACTTACGACAATGCTGAAGGTTCATTATCATTTTTATATCATTACACAACTAATGCATGAAATCGCTCATTCGTGTGACTATAACCATCATGTTATAAATGGTGTGCAAGATAATATATTAACGATAATATGAAATTAAATAATTAGTTATTCAAAACGTATAAAACATCTATTCGAAACCTAATTGGTTGATATAAATTAAATTAATCATATGGATATACACTTGTATAGATATACAATTTTGAGTATTCTTAAGGTTAGGAATACTCATGTTTAATTAAATCTGTAGAATTTAGAATACTATGGTTGCACAGTTTAGTTTACAATTATCTGAATTTGAAGACATAGTTGTAATATAAATATAGGCAAATGATTGATTTGTACTTATACAATTTATTATATGACTAAGTGCAAAAGTAGAATCACATCTCTCTACATCAAGCTCCATGTGTCCACATGTAATTACTTGTCTCCTTATATACATTATGTTTTGATTAAAGTAAGCGACTATATATCTCTATTTGTAAATTGCAATACCTTTCTGCCATCTCAAGCAAGTAGCTCTTTCTATTACCTGCTAGAAGCTAGAAGGGTTTATCAATGAACACCATATGTTTTTTTATTACTACTTGAGTTCCATCCTATAATCAAAATTTGTTTTAGCTTTTTGTCATTTAGTGAATCCGATAACTAATATTCATTGGATGGTGTGGCAAATTCTAATTACATGTTGAGTTTCACTTTTCATTAGTTAAGATACGGTACTGTATGTCAAGCAGTAAAAGTCCAAAACACTGCCAACTGCTTTCCTGTTGGCTGCCAGTTCCAACATTTTCTGAAAGCATCCAAGGAATTTCTCAAATCTCAAATGACATGCATAAATCAAATCTCAAAGCACTGCCAACTGCTTTCCAGTTGGCTGCCAGTCTCAATCCTCCAAGGCTTGCATAAATCAACAAAAACTAGCTGGACAGATAAAGCTGGATATGTTAATCAAAACTCATGTTGAACAAATGTAGTAAGTACTAGCAACTAGCTGGGATGGTATGGAATATATGGAAACAGGTTCCTTTTTCAAACAGAATATATGAAAAAAGGTAAACCTCTTAAGTTCTGTAAACGTCTGTACATCTGACTGCATAATGTGCTTATTACACGCTAACAATCCTTTCATAATGACAATACCTAAGATGTGATGAACATGAGGCCAAAATAGAACGAAAGAATAATAGCTCGCCAAAAAGACCAACATATAAGACCGAGTGCTATGAGTTGATATACTGTACAAATGTCAACTCGAAGCTATAGAATGTATGTATCCCTGTGTTTGTAAATACGACTTCTTCACATGTAAAACTCAACTGGTATGCGATCATAAAACTAGCGGCGATTGGTCCGAAGAGACATAAAATGTGCAGCAAACGAATCATAGTCTGTCGGAAGCTTGGGGTGAACATGCGACGGAGCAGTTTTTGAGGTGCTTTCTTTCGGAGTTTCTGCTGGGCTTTCTGTGTTTTCCTCCTTTCCTGTGACAGAAACTGTATTCAGATCAGCTTCTTGTGACTTCCCTTTGCCCAAGGGAGGTTCCACACGCACAGGTTTTGGTGAAGTTCGTGGTACTGGAACCCTGGAGTACACAGGTGAGTCTCTCCTTTGTTCAGTAAACCTAGAAAATGACCCAGCAGGTGATTTCGCCTCAGTTTCATCAGCATGCTGCACTCCAACTCGGACACCGGTTTCTTTCTTTGTATCTGATGTCATCTGAGTCCTGCGTGATTGAATCTGCTCTCTAGACCACTTTGTCTGGACCTCCTTGCGTTGTGCCAATTCGTCCTCGCTATCATCTGAATCAAAGTAACTTTTGGCAGTTTTTGTTGTAGTTCCCCTGCGGGCTCCAGCACCTGGCTTTTCATGGTACAGATCTTGACTGGAATTTACACCTCCAGAACTCTTATTCATCACAGAACTTGGAGCATTATAAGATTGCTCAGATAACTTCCCTCTATCACCTTCTGACCCATAGTAATTCCTCATGGTTGATCTAGCTTCCACACTTGCTCCAACACTTTGATTTTGGTCATGAAGTTCACTGTTGTAATCTGCACCGAACGAACTCCTGGCCATACCTGTAGAAGTATTTCTTGTATTTCCAAACGAGGTATCCTCTTCAGAGTGCACTGATTTTTCAATGGCGGTAGGAACCTTATGCAACGAGGTATTCCCAGAATCCTTTATGTACGGAGGAGGTTGCCGGAGTTTGTTTCTTAGTCCAGGAGTTAGCCTTCCAAAGTTCAAGCCTGGATCGCCTTCATCATAGTCAGCAGATGATGTTGAAGTTTGCCTGCCTAAAGAAAACAGCTGATTCTTATTTTCTCCTGTTGTCAATGATGATGCACCTTCCAATTTATGTGGCACTCTTTCTTCTTCAAGATCTCTGATTTTTGTACGATCCAATTCCCCATCAACCCATGAGTAATCAGATCTAGGTGAACTTTCACTGTAGCGCTCCTTATTGAATGCATTAGAACCAGATGAATTAAGGTAATTCTTCCTGGACATGGATACATGATCTTCAATATTTTCATTAACATCATGGACAACCTTTCCAGAAATTATATTTTCTCTACTCTCGGAAAAATCGGATCCTCTGGAATGAGACCTTAAAGACCTTGCATGCATGCCTGTGGTCATTTCCTCATCAGAACTAACACCATCCGAGTCAAATGTAGGTGGCACATTATCATAAGAATGAGGTGAGGAAACATCTTTTCTGTTTGCTTCTGTTCCTGAAAATAGTGTTGAGCTGCTATGATTAACTGGAGATTCATTTCTATGCTGTTGACCCCAATCTGCACTTGAGAATCCCTTGTGATCTTCAACAGTGGGTTCTTCAGTGTGCTTTGAAGAGAAAGGATCCAATAAATTTTCTTCTCCGACATCAGAATCATATTGATCAAAAACAACAGCTGAAGAATCAGGTCCAGCTTTATCATTCTGACTGTCCCAAATGGTACTGCTGCCATGGGTGAATGTACCATGGGAAGAGCTATAGTTGCTGTAGTAGTTGTCTGTGTTCTCTTGATCAAAGGTAGCATGCTTGCTTTCCGTGTCCTTGATGTTGTGCCCACCAAGTTGAGCCTCGGACAATCTTTCTCCAGGTAAATTAAACTGATGATCCTCAGGTCTTCCAAAGTTGCTTTCTTTCTCAGATGAATCATCAGAATATTGAGGATCGGGTGAATGAGAACGATGCGGATCAGTTGGCATGTCATACTCATCACTGTGAATATGAGGGCTATATGGTGGGGATTGACCCAAGGAATTAGTTGGCATATTCTGACTACCTACACGGCTTGTTTCTGTTCTCCCCCCATCCTTCCTAGCATCATTACTTGAGATGAGTCTTGGATCATAAGCCCCTGAACTCTGCTCATTAGAACTCCTCTGCCCATCCTTCATTAAATGTTCAGCTTGTTGCTTCCTGGGTGTAGTTTCATGGGTATAAGCAGGTGACTCAAAAGCTCCAGTATTTTGCTCCGCAGAAAGGTTTCCACGACTAGCAAGTTGGGCAGCAGCCCTAGCAGCAATACTAGCCATCTCTGCGGACTCTGCTGCTGCTTGTGCTGCAGATGTTGCATCCTTGAATTCTATATTCCAATTGGAACCACTAACTGAAGATTTTCTCTCCCTAGAGTGATTGAACTCTTCCCTCCTGGACGCTGTATCTGAAAATAACATTTAAACTAGGAATGAACAAGAAAGCACTAAAAAATTGGTAATGTTCAGATTATATGACCTTCACCTGTATCTGGAACTGTTGCACCATATTGGGAGTAAGGTCTAGAAACATTTGAACCTCCAGCAGTATCATGAGAGAAACTGTTAGGACCATGCTGGGACCTAGGGGACATTGGAGCATCAGAACCCCTTCTGTTTTCTTGGGGGAAAGCATTAGAATTGGCAGTGACATATGGAGCCCTATTGTCTGGAACCTCAGCTGATGAATATGAATGTGCCGTAGACATGTGAGAATTGGAAGATTCCATATATGAATGAGAAGGTGCAGCAGGCTGTGAAGTTGGCATGCCAGAATTAGAAGCAGATGATCCCCTAGTTGGAATATTTCCTCCCGGATATGTTGAGGTCACATGCTAAATCATCAAATGATTAATCCAGTTAGAACCATAATACTTGAACGCTTAAATAAACTTTTATGTCAGCTAATTTACCAGAAGATCATCATTTTGCTTCGGCAATTTCTCCTCAAATGCTTTTGGCTCCCATTTGATGTTGTGCTCCTCTGCAATAGAGGTCAAGGTTTTGATTTTGGTCTGTGTATCAGGTGCTCCAGCTGACAGCTTCTCAATGACCTGTATCCAATTATTACAAACATAAGCTATAATCATGGCATATATTTATTCAGGCCAACAGAAGTAAGGAAATTATTTTCCCATACAAAATACTTCTAAAAGCAGCATAAATTACCAGTCGGCTGACACCACTGTCAGGTCGCACTTCAAGAGCTGCTGCTGCAAACTCTTTTCCATACTTACTTGTGAAATGCTTGCGAACATCTGCAAGTTCTGTGACATCTGAACACCTCATTGATGCAAATATAACACTGGCTATGGCTTCTTTCAGATCAATAGGGCAAGTCCTTCAGGTAAAAACCACATAAACAAGGAAAGGAAGAGAACAGATCAGTTCCAGGGGAACAGAAACCATAAAACCAATAAATTAACTAAGAAAACCAAAACAATGCATAGTTTTCAATCAATATTAATCTCAATTTATTTTTTATCTAAGCTCTTTTCTTCCTGTCATTATCTTAAAAGGTCGCGCCACAGCACAGGTCCTAGATAACTAAGATGCAATGAGCATCTAACACCCTGGACATTAGTATGTTATAATTAGACAATCGATTTGTATAGTTTTCGTTTAAGAAAGCATAGAAGCACTCATCTTAGTGGCTATTATTTTGTATTTCTTAAAATGAGTGTGCCAATTGCCATAGAGTTGGTAGCACTTGACTTAATTAGACTATTTTAGAATAGTTTGATTAGTTAAGATGAGAATGAGTAAATGGGAGGATTCAGCTCCTTTGAAACCATGAAATAATACTTGGAGCGTAAAACTCATGTCTAGGCTAACTTGATATTTTCAGATAATGGAAGCTTAATTGAACTCAGCTAAATAAGGCTAACTTGATATGGCAGAATTGAGTCCATAAAACATTCCACTCTGGAACCAGGGAAGTTTCAATTGGAAGACATAAGGAATTTACATTTATCTCCAGCAAGTAACTAAGTAGTATATGACTGTGCCACAAAAAAAATAAAGTGGGTTCAGTTTCCAGATTACACTCACGAGGAAAAAAAAAGAGGATGCCAGGATTATAAGCAGTTTTAGGAGGCCCATATCAATCAGGCAAAATCATGCTTTGCTTATAAGAAAAAAGTAACTCTTGTGATATAAGAAACAATCTGAAGGTTGCTAATAACATGAAAAAAATTGTTTAGTATCAACTTAAGAAATCATATCGACAAGAAATAAGCTATGTTAGAGGTAGTCCTCCAACTAACAAAATATGCTTCTGTTATCTATGATAATGAAGCAATTTCTGACATAAGAAACATAAATAGACCAGCAAGTAATTGGCTATATGCATTATATACAATAAAGGGGAAAATGGCTTACTTCTGTGAGTCAATAATGGACATGCGTGCCACCATAAGTTCACAGTATACTTCAATTAAGTCATATGCTTGCATGAACTTCTCTTCCCTTATGACATGTTCAACCTGTGGAAAAAGATAAGCAAAACGGGCCAAAAAGAAAATAGATGAGCCTTTGGTCAGGAAGTACCATCAAGACACGTTAGGACTGTGTGTGCGTCTTTGATTCACTAACAAGTAGCTGGTCACTCTGTGGCTCAGAACCCAACAGGATGCCCTAATAATATACTCACAGCAAGATAATACTTGACACATGCATTCGCAACAAGCAGGCATGTAAAAGTAAAGAAAAACCAAATACTCAAATGGATGGAACTAAAAAACGAATCATTCGTTGTAATGTAGCTACCGAGAGGCAAAACCAAACACTTGTCAGATAAGAATCCAATACTCTCATGGAATTCAAGAGTTCAACGGAGCAAGTCAATACAGTGACCAAATTGATGGCACTGCTACAGAACGAATTGTAAATGGTTTCTGTCAAGACATAAAAATGAATTGCATTTGAGCCAGCAGGCATATACAGGGCCAACAGGCCCAAGGACTTCTATGGCAATTCCACTTATAATTGCAGTAGTTCATCGGCATATCCAAAGCGAGCAGATCATTCGTAAAACATCACTACTACTAGTAACTAACAAAATTTTCCCATATAAACACCTAAGGCACACTAAGACCAAGCGCAAGCGGCTAAACAATTGATGCTAGCATCCAAAGCCCATCTGATTCCGCGTCAAGGCACCCCAATTACCCGATTCCGTCATCAATTGGGGGAGCTAAAGAGACAAATTGAGACCGCGATAGAGACGGAGGCAAGGGAAGGCGTACCCTGATGCGTGCGGTCTGGTCCTGATCGGCCTCGAGCAGCTGCGCGACCTCTCGACGCATCTGCCGCACCTGCACCTCCTTGCGGTTCCTCAGCAGCTTGATCCGCGCCAGCGCCATCCGCAGCGCCGTCTTGCTGCGGCATCCACGAGACCCAAAAAAAAAAAAACTGTTAGCCCTTGCAAGCACGCGCCTCCGCGGCGCACACAAACGCGCGCGGAGAGTTAGCGAGGGCGAGATGATCTCGGGCAGGCGGGCAAACTGACCACTTGTCGGGCTTGAAGCCCTTGTGCAGGACGCCGGACAGCTTCGCCTTGCTCCTGTTCATCTCCGCCTCCGCCGCCGCCGCCGCTGCCGCTTCCGCTTCTCTGTGTACCTAGATTCGAATCGAATCGGCTCCCGCGAGGCGCGGGGGGCAGGCGAGGGGTAGCTGGGCGCGGGCGTCTCCGGTTGGTGCAGGTAGATTGGAAAGGAGGGAGGAGGATGGGTTCACGCGGATGCGTGTGCTGCGCTACCGACCAGGGAGGAAGAGGCCAAGGAGAGAGGGGGGGAGACTTTCGCTAGGCAGGGAGGAAGAGAGGAGATAGGAAAACGGATGCGGTTTTTTCTCGGAGGATTCCGTGACGACGAAACCGCAGACAGAAGCCCAGGCGCAGGCGGCTTCTTCACCGCTTCCGTCACGTCGATTCGGGAGATTGACCTTGACCGGTGGCGCGCCCGGTTCGAGGGCGGGGCGCGTGGGGAGGATTCGCGGGGATTTTTGGGGGTGATACGCGCCGTTTCTGCTGGGGTGTACTTGGGTTGGAAAACCCGAGGAACGGAGGCATATATTGTTACAAACTTAGTAAAAACTTTCTAAACTGATCATATTAAGTAGATATATAAAATAAGGTAAGCCATTAATATATAATTAATTAAATATTAACTATTTTAAACTTTAAAAATGGATTAATATGATTTTTTTAAAGTAAATTTCATATAGAAATTTATTTTTTAAAAAACATACCGTTTAATAGTTTAAAAAGCGTGCACGAAAAAACGAAATAAACCAACTCACTCTCACCTCCCCTAGAACGCAGTACAATAAAGTAAGAGCTAGCTATAAACACATATCGAGAAAATAAAAGAAAAGAGAAAAACAACAAGCTACAGATTCGTAGTCAGCTGCAGCATGGACTCCAAGGCAAAACGTGTGTATGATAAGTGGGACCGATTATTAATATTGTAGTATATGTTTATAGGTAACTATTGTATGTATTGGCTATATATATGATTTGGTGCTAGTTGTTAACTATACTATTAAACTTGCTCTAATTACATCTAAATTAGTAGTAGATTCTAAACCTTAATATATAAACATGAGAAATTATCATTCCTCGTACCATTTCCACAACATTTCACTCAAACCAAATCTATCCATAATTTAACGTTTAACAAATCTTCATTCATATATCTCACGGTAAAGCGCGAGGCATTATATCCATAACATTTCACTTCAAAAAGTCTATCCATCATTTCTACGAGATATATGGTTCTATCCACCATATATAGAAAAAATGGTTATATACACCTGAGAGTACCTGCCCTGCTCCCGATCCACCATTGATCAGTGCAGGACACCGATTGAGCACCCACGACCTTGCTATCAGATCCACCATACATGCTTTGGTTTTTTCTTTTCCAGAATAAATTGCTGGAATTGTTAATTATCCCTTACGGCTTGACTGACAACTGGAGAGAAGAGGATTGAGAGTTTGGAGTAGGGAATTGATGATGAGATTAACATGGGAATTTGATTTTTAATTCTAATATCTTGTTTGGTAGAGATGGTGGGAATTAATAGGGAGTTTAGTTTGAGATTAGATTTTAAATGAAAATGGATGGTCATATTTGTTTAGGCAAAGTAAAGGAGGAATTTCCTCCCAATTACCACCCTATACCCAAAAGTATTGAAGAGGGAGTTATTACTTTCTCAATTCCCCATTATCATCCTACCAAAATCTTCCATATCTTCCACCGAACGGAACAATTAATAGCCTCATATCTCTAAGCTCCTAATCACTTGTAAAAACCCCTCCTAACCAAACGTCCCGTTAATGATCGGATCTAGCAACGGCGCTGAGCTGCTAGCATATACTCCCTCCGTCCCAAAATATAGCCACTTTTGTTTATGAATCTAAAAGTGGCTATATTTTGGGACGGAGGTAGTATACTCTTGTTTCAACCGTGGCGATGGGTTGCGGCGATTCGGTCGATCTCCCCTGATATTTCCCATGCGAGATTCGGCTGCTGACAAATCGATCCACCTCATGGAAGAAACATACATGGCGGCACGACATCGTGTACGTCATCGTGTTCGGCATGCTTCACTAGACGATGTGCTTTGTTCGCTCACCGTGACTTCCTCGTTAACAGGCGGCGGCGGTTGGAATATGTCAACACCAGCATCTAGCCTTTCTACGCGTACGTGATGCATCTGCTAACTCCATTTTTTGATGGATGATGAGCATATTATAGGCGCATAAATCTTTTTATCAGCATGCATTGTGTAAATATCATCCTTGTCTAGAATATGGTATCTGTAAGTTCTGGTAGTTCATAACCTATAATGACTAATAAAAATATCTATCATACAAAGTACTTTTTATACATTGTTTCCATTGCCAAGTCAATAAGACTATGAAAACACAACACAGATAATGATCGAGGTCGCTCCTCGACCGAGGAACACATGTTGAGATAGTAGCGCGGTTTCTGAGTCTCACTATTACTAATATCTGATACTATCATTCACTCATCAATGACGAAAAATGGTAAATACTGAAAAGTTGCAGAAAAAACTTCATACACAAAATTATAATTGCATTTCATCCTCAGACCACCAATCAATCAAACTAGGAAGGTCAATTGTTTTGTGACCTTAAGAGGAATTATTCAAGGCATGCTGCCAATCCACACCCCTTCCATATCATATCTTCCTATATAGTTGTTACCCACTAAGAATCATTTACTCCTATAAAACAAGACATGCAAGAAGTTACATCATCAATAATTTTAAGCCATCGGATCGCATTAGTATAGAGTTATCACCCGTTGGATCAAGAAGTTAGCTACTCATCCATCTAATTTAATCATTGATTACTCATCCATTCACCTCCCTTTAGCTCATAATCGCGCGTGACATTGTTATACATTCTGCACATCCAAATCCTCAAAGACAATACTAATCTTTTTTTTTTCTAAATACAACTCCAATTATTACATAAGATGTGAGCTTTGTTTTGTTATAAACAATTGGATAACATACAATAACTAGGTATCATTAATCCAAACTCATTTTTGAAACATGCTTGAGATGAAGCAGATAAGTGCTACACTACCTAATTGTAACGATATCCAGATTGTGCATGAAAACAACTTTCACATATCATAACAATACACAATGATGTTTCAAAAAATAAAACATGAATTATATTGTAATAACAGAAGCTATATATGAAGCCGCATTATCATTTATTTTGTATATACAAAGAGTTGCATCTAATCATTTAAAACATTGATTTTATTCGATGATAAAACTAGCAAATCCCGCAGCAAGGCGCGGGGTGCCAACTAGTAAACTTAAAGCCTAATGGCATAAGAGGTAGTAATTCTGATCAATCTTATGACTTGCTGAACTCATCCTAAATTCCTGGAAGGCAAATGACAAAAATTACAGCAAAATTTTCATGATTTGCATTGTACAACCAAATGATATAGAATTATCTAAAGGTCTGGTACACGTTGATTTACCCCTTAACACATTTCCATTATAAAAAAATACCAGAATATATGGGTGTGATTGTACCCTTCAGGTTGCTGCTCCTCCATTAAGAGCATTGATAGCATTGTTTAGATGCATCTTAAGTTGCTTCATCAATACTTTATTAAATTTAAGAAAATGGATTGGATTTTTTTAAAAAAACTGTTAACATCATACATTACCTAATATACATTGCACAACAAGATACACTACGTCAGGACAGGTTTATAGTAACACATTTTTGTGTTACAATAACCCCAAAAATGTATTACTAGTGCCTACAGTAACACAATTATGTAATGTTACTATAGCCTATGTTACTATAGCTGGGTATACCGTAACACATGTAGATGTCCTTAAAAATAAGAAAAGGTGTTACCAAAAAAAGTTATAGTAACATATGTTATTTTGTTACAATAGATCATAGTAACACCTTTGTGCACTTATAGCAACACTGTAACATAACACGTTTTTTCTAGTTCCAGCAACAAACTTGTAACACCTTTCTATATACTGCAACATAGTAATAGTATATGACGAATGGTGCCTTTAATTCAATATTATTATAATAGTAAACTGCTCTGTATTATCTTCACAAACTTTGGAGAAGGAATTAGCAAGACATCACACAAGGGCAATGACCACGAATGAGTAGATAACATTGAATTTCAATAAGAAAATTTAAATATAGGTACTATTTACATCATTCCATAACATCCATAACAAACTTGAAGATCTTTAAAAGGAGTATATATTTTAGGCATCTAGCTACATTAAAAATGCAAAAATATAGAAAATATATCTATGCCTATCCAATCTCTATGAATTCCCATGCTTCTTGATTAGATCTTGAGTAGGCCACTGAATCATGATCATTTAACCATTGATCTTTTGAATCTGCAAAAAATTAAAGTAGGATGTCATGATAGCACAGACATAATATGATATCAATGATTCATCAAAGTGTGGAAATATATTGTGTATGCATGCATGCTTACACAAATTGAAGGCCAAGCAATTGACATTCCTTCAGCATGAACATCACCAATTGTCTTGCAATGCTTCATTGGCCTTACTAGCTCCTCGTTTTCTTGAAGAGGATGATTAACAACCACTTTTGTGAATTGATTACCTATCTCAACACCACCCACTTTCTCTCTTGGATTACTACTCATAAAAGTAGCATATGCCACATGTTCTTTGTTAGGATATTTTGCAGTCATCAAAATTACTGTGGTACCTGCCTACAATATGATTGAATAAGAATCACTAGTTAGTTGCATAAACAAGAATCGAACTGTACTATTTGACCTTCATCACAGAAGAATGCATCCTGTTTGAAACCATGGGATGTGTAGTCCTGTTCAGACCATCCTTTTTCTCTCTACTCTTCATAGTCTTTTGTTATAGATATTGTTATCGGATGAAGGGATAGTAACATTGTTATATATATTGTTATCGGATGAAGAAATGACCAAAATAAAATTTATAGATATTGATGAGTTATACAACTTTATTGTTGATGACTTTTTCAGTTGAAATCATTTAGTACTTGAAAATATTGTCTAAAGTTGTCACTATTTGAAATTCAAATTCAAATTATAAAAACAAAGTCATATAGCAAAATGATCAAAACAAAATTTATAGATATTGATGAGTTATACAACTTTGTTGTTGATGACTTTTTCATTTGAAATCATTTAGTATTTGAAAATGTTGTTTGAAGTTGTCATAATTTGAAATTCAAATTCAAATTATTCAAACAAAGTCATACAGCAAAATGACAAAAACAAAAGTTGTTGATCTTGATAAGTTATACAATTTTATTATTGACAATTTTTTCATTTGAAATCATTTACTACCCTAAAAAATATTTGAATTGAGAGGAAGGAGGCATTATAGACTTCTCGGCGAGGGAGGAGCAAAAGGGCTGGGCCGGCGGCCCAAAGAGGGAGGAGGGGAAGGGGAAGCCGGCCCATGGAGGGAGAGAGAGGCTGCGGGCTGTGGGCTAATAGTGTATACTTTATACCTTATACTATGGTATTTTGCTGTAATTTTTTTAGAATATTTGTTATGCAAATTATACGAAGTTATAGAAGAATATATTTTTCTGTTGAGACTTAACAATTAGACTTCATATAATTGTGTTTTATGATGAATTGTAGACTGTTAAGACTTGAGAATTGAACTTGACAAAAGTTTGAAGCTCAGTTTGAGGGGTTTTTGTATTCCGATAAATTTTCGTTACCGTATCCGCGCCGGTTCGTTTTCGCTTCATTTTCGGTTTCGATAATATTCGTTTCCGTTTTCGTTTCTGGGGTTTCCGATTCCAATTCTGATTCCGAAAAAAATATGGAAACGAAAACGATAAAGGTTGTTTTCATCCGTTTCCGTACCGTTTTCACCCCTAGTGCTATAGTGATTCGTGCCAAAACATGCCATGCGATTCATTGCAGGCAGTGGGTGTTCACATCTCAGTGAGGCAGAAAAAATACGATTGGTTATTGGAGATAGCCAAAGACACTTCTCTCGAAGATCCATTTGAAATGTTTGATTGATGACTTCATGTTGTTGTGAGGGAGATGCGCGTATTCTGATTGAATGTGCCCCTTTTTTGTCATACAACTTCCTTAATATAGCTGCTGTAATTGCATTTGAACAAAGTTGTTACCTCTTGTACCTGGGAACCCAAACTGCTGCTCCCGGTACACCCGCTTATTGGATTTTAACACGGACTTGGAATTAGTATGCACACTAACTTTGCATGCATCTCATGAAGTCATTCACTGCATAATTCCATCCCGTCAATTTTGTTCTTCCGAGCTCTCTGTTTCATCTCGCCTATTGCTTTTTTATATATTGTGGGACTTCTCTCGCATGTTGCTGCTCCAGAGTATCTTATATAATGTGCGGAGGCGCGTGCGCAGCTGCGCGTAATAGAAACGCCCCGTGTTTCTATCCGTTCTGATTTGAGATCGGTTGCAGTCCCAACTACAACTAACTGCACGTTAGAGGTACTGTACACAATCTCATCCATTTTTTTTTTCATTTTTTTTCGATCGAAAGTACAGATTAGCCTTGCTATATTAATTGTGCGGTGAATGCCTAAAGAAAATGAGCCAAAAGGAAATGATTTACCTAAGTTTGAGTTTATTCGTGCATGAAATAGTCTATCAATTTTGTGGAACAGTAACATTTACTAGGGAATGTCTTTGCAAAAGCAGCTAAGCATATTGTTTGTTTTTCAGACCTACCTACCTAGCGTCTAGCAGGCGAAACCGCATAACAGAGGTTCACCCGTATGGCCGTATGCCCGTATCAGCACCACACGGCTGTTTAACCAGACGGATTTTGCATCGACCATAATGAAAAGGACACACAGCAGAAGAGAAACCAAAGATAAATATACTCGTATAACAATCGACTTGGCAGCAATGCCTTAGTCAATTCGGACGCAGATAATACACATCAAATGGGAACAAAGTTTGTTCTGAGCAAGTTCATACAAAAATGAATATCGACTGCCACTATAAAATTCATTCCTTGGTGAAACAGAGATAATTGGCAGATATAGCAAAACAAATATTGGTGGTAGTAATGTTTTGCATACAGAACAGAAATGCTCACAACTTCATCCCTGATAAGTTCAACTTAATAATGATAGTACAGAATACATTACTCATGCAATATTCAGAACCTAAACAGCCCAAAGTCTTGCATGTAGATAAATTAATTCACTAGATTATTAACAGCTAGAGTTTCAGACCTCTGTGGTCAAAACTCAAAAGGATCACTACGAGATAAATCAGATGCTCTTTGGAAGCTCCAACTGCCGCCTTCTTCGAGAAGGGCATGTGTCGAGTACACTACTTGACAATTTTTACTCGCAGGTTTTACAGAATCCAGAGCCTTCAAAACCAGCTTATTCTTCTCCAAAGTTGTGCAACTTGCATTGGTGGAAATAATATCAATCTTTTGCAGCACCTGCGCCCTCTCCATGACAAACTTGATGAAGGCAAGCTCACTCTGCTTCCCTTGGAACTCATCGAAAACCATCTTTTTAACATGTGACTTGATACATTCAATTTCACCAGCTCCCTTCCAGAACATGGCCTTGTGCTCCCCAGTGGCATTGTTGAGTTCGTCAGCTTTGTCAGACTGAAAATTAAACCAGTGCAAGGCAATCATGGATCATGTAGTTAAAAAGCAATCAGACACCGATTACGACTCAAATATCAAGTGGAGCGAGTGGGTTCACCTTGAGGTGCAGCGTTTCGACGTTGGGAAAGCACTGGAGGAAACTGCACAACATCTGGGCTTCGTTGAGGGTACCAAAGTACACCTTCAATGCTAAGATCCGCACGCTTGGAACCATGGTACTTGGGGTTGCTCTTGTTCTAGCCTGCAACAAAATCCACCAAAAACAGTTCATATTTTGGCGAAACTGTCAGCAGTGGGAACTAACAAAAGAGGGTTTGCACCTTGATGGTGGTGGTGCCGATCTGCAGCAAGTGTCGCCCTGGCTCCAGGTATCCTAGTGACCTCAACCCCTGGGCAAGGCCGATCTTGATCCTCGTCGAGAATTTTCTCCCTTCCGTGGCCCAAATATCGCTCAGTAAGAGCCGATCGAGGCATGGGGCGTCCACAGCTGCAAGGTCCGCCACGCAGGAGAAGCCGAGCTGCACACAACGTAGGCTGTGGCTGACAAAGCGGAGGCGCACTACGTTCTGGCTGAGAACCACAGTGAGTATCTCAAGGACAGGGCTCCTGGAGATAATGGATTCGAGATCGCGGTCCTCCATGAGTACACAGCAAAGGCCAAGCTCCAGCAGGTGCGGGAAGGCGGTGCTGCATTGGGGGAGGCCAGCGGTGTTGGGGAACCTCCATACGCCGATGTAGAGGCGTCGGAGGTATGTGCAGCTGAAGAGCGTGGCCGGGAGGCGCAGGTTGATGGGCCAGGGACGGTTGACGAAGACGAGCTCCTCGACGGCTTTGGCGGCGAGGAGCTGGAGCCAGCGGTCGAGCTCCGGGAGGTGTGCCTCCATGATGCTGCAGGACAGGTCGACGCGGTGGAAGGGTCCCGGGTGAGCAGCGAGGACGCGCGAGACCGCATTGGTGACGGAGATGGGGTGGGTGTTCTTGTTCTCTCTCAGCCACGTGAGTCGTGACCGATTCGGACGGATAGCTAGCCGGCCCATATCAATCAGTTTCGGTTCCTACCTAAGGATTCTGAATGGATCATGTCCATGATCTTTTTTTTTTGTTTTGGGATTATTAACTGCAGTTTAATTTGGAAAGAGTAAATCTAATGTCCCTCATCTTATCATCGAGTTATAAAATTATCCTTAAACTGAAAAGCTAGATATATGACATCCCTCAACCTACCAAATTGGATCACTTAAGATGTGTTTGGTTGGATGGATGAGATGGCCGCACGAGTTTTCGTGCGGTTTGGTTGGAGGGCAGGGTGGATGGGACGGCCCAGAATAGGGAATATTCTCTCAATATACTGGATGAGTGCATCCGGTCGATTTGGCTGGATGAAACCATTCAGTTTTGTTATTCTGATTGGCTGTGGTTGGTTTGATTTCCTGTTAAGCAAGGTTCAAACGATTTTTTTCGCCTAAACCGTTTATCTAATTTATGATTTGATTACACCATTATTTTTGTTATAATTAAATCTTTAAAATAAGATCTCGGATGATTATATTTTGATAAAAAAAATATATATGACAAATGGGTCCCACTAACTTTTGGCTTTTCCCATCCATGATATATCCCTTCAACCAAAGAAAAAATTGGATCGCCATATCCATACAAACCAAACAAAAAATTGGATCGCCATATCCAACAAAATATGGATTGCCATATCTTGTCCATGTATGACCGTGAATAGAGATGGCAACGGGTGCATACCCATCGGGTTCCTTTGCCTCATACCCACACCCGCAATGTCTAAATATTCCCACTTAAATACCCACACCCGTGCGGGTAACGGGTATCCATACCCATATAATTGACTTGTAGCATTTATATAGTTTTGTACTTTAACTAGCTATATTAGAGTTGTAAACCATCGATATTTTCTCTAGCAACAATGCTATTAACATTAGCGTTCAAAGGTGAGTAAAAAATTATACAACCGCATTATATAATCAAGAAATCAAATAAAAATTTTATATAACTAGACTAGAACAATGCTTAAGATGTGAAAGGAGTTTTATGCTATGATTTAGTAGTCGTTGAGACTCATATTGCTAATAGTTTTAGGTTCAATCAACGGGTTTTTTTTTCACCCACGGGTTGGTGGGTACGGGTGGGT
Source organism: Oryza sativa Japonica Group (assembly GCF_034140825.1). Lineage (NCBI taxonomy): Eukaryota > Viridiplantae > Streptophyta > Magnoliopsida > Poales > Poaceae > Oryza > Oryza sativa. The sequence continues at coordinate 29,885,118 of NC_089035.1, read as the reverse complement.
AAAGAACGGACCATACCCATATACCCAATGGGTAGGAGTTTTTGCTCATTAGTGGACCCATGAGTATAAGAGTTAGAACACGATTAGCTCCTAATAGAGTAAAAACCCATCGGGTCTCGGGTTATGGGTCCCCAGTGCCATCTCTAACCGTGAACCAAACAGACCCGTCCTTAGGCAGTTTTGTTCAACGTGACAGCTGCGTCAGTATGACACCCATGTGAACCCCGCATGTCAATAGCCTCTTCCCCTCATCTTCTCCTCTTCCCATAAGGAAGTAGGTGGAGAAAGCAAGGCTAGAGGGAGTAGGCAGTGGCGGGTGGCGGGGAGAATAGAGGTAGGCCACCATCATCAAATCCCCATCCTTCCTCCTCCACCGACATCGACGCCTTCATCCACACCGTCGTCGGTTGCTGCCACCCGTGCCCTATGGTCGGGGCAATGGGATCTTGCAGCCACCCCTAAAATAGAAGCTAGGTGAGTGGTCGAGAGCGGGGATGTCGTGTGGTGGCCAAGCTCCGGTCATTGATGCTCCAGTCGTGGTCGATGCCAACTACGGTGGTGGCGAGAGGTTCTTGCCCGAGGGCGAGAGAGAGAGAGGAGCATAGAGCAGAGGAGGAGGTGTGGAGCAGTGGATGCAGCTAGGGGTGGGCACAAAATCACCGAGCCGAATCGTCGGTTTTTTCGGGGCTCGGTTTTCTCTTCGGCTTTTACTCCGTTGTAGTTCGATCGTTGGTATCTTCGTCGGTTTTACGTCTTCAAATACTGAACTGTACGAATATTCCAAACAAACCGATCCCAGGCCAAACAAACCGATCCCAGGCCAGTGCGGGGGCGTGGGCGAGCGCCCAGTGGCCAGTCAACCTTCCCCCTTAACTCCCTCGAGGACTCTTAGGCCCCGTTCGGTCTCCAAAACTTTGAGAGAAATTTTTTTCATTAGAAGAAAGAAAATTATTTAAAAGGTATTAAAGAAACAAAAGGGGCTTAAATTACAAGATTTGTAACCAATCAAGGGGCTTAGAGAGAGAATTTTGTTGCACGTAAAATGAAAAACCTCTTTAGCACATAATTAATTAAGTATTAACTATTATAAATTTAAAAATAGATTTATTCTTTTTGTTAAAATAACTTTCATATATAAACTTTTGTAAAAAAAAATACACCATTTAACAGTTTGAAAAGCATGCTAATGAAAAAAAGAGGAAGTTGAAGTTGGGAGTTGAAGAATAGAAAAGGACATCAATCTACTATAGCATTTCATTATCTTTAATATCCGTACAGTTCTTTTTTTCCTAACGAGTCAAGCACATCTCGCCACGAGAATAATTACAATGCGTGTCAGTATCAGTATCACAGCATGCAGCAAAAGCCCTGGATTTCACTTGATTAACCGGACGGACAAGCTAAGTGCCGGCGGAAAACATTACGATGTCCTCTTACTGGCTTCTAGCACTATTGATCCTCAAGTCTTCTGTTGCTACGGCAAGTATTCGTACGTACAACCCTCCTTGCGAGCAAGATAATTTTCGGCTACAAGATGATCGATCCTCATTTGTATGAGGTCGTCATCGACCTGCAGCGAAGAAAACTTCGTCATCGACAAAGAAAAATGAATTAAAAGAAAATCCAAAGATCAATCTAATTTTGTTCTACACAAGCAGTTTCGTTCTCTAAAACGACCACATGTGCAGACTAAAAAAAAATGCAAATAATGGACATCTTTTCAGAAGTTGCACTACATATGGCCAGAGGACGTGCCTAAAAAAAATGCGCCAGAAAGCAATTAAGGAAAACTGCCACAAGCATTCTTTAGTGGAGGATATACTGTAGTATGTTAGTACCTTGAAATAAGGATCACACAACTTCTTGCATTCCTCCACGAGTTTCTCATGATCCAATGTCTTCCTATCCTTCATTATACGCACAATTGCGCAATCGACATTTTGCTTCCGGTACCTCCTGACATCTTCCATGGTCTCACTGGCACGGAAATCACCCCTGTCAACATGATGAAGCGGTACCTGCAGCACACATTACAGTCACCTCAGAGAGAGAGAGAGAGAGAGAGAGGCGCTAACAGAAGTTCTGGTTACAAAAGGATCACCTTTATCTTTCCCGTTTTAACACTGAAGTTATTGTTGAACTCAAATATGTCGTCTGGAGCAATTGTTTTGTTGCTCGGCTCCTTTTTTAGGATGCTGTACTTTCCACATGATAAAGAATACAGCATTACTTTTGCATCATTGTCCATGATTTCCAACTTAGCCACAATGTCATTATAACTTAATCGATCATCTTCATTGAATAGCAGCAGCAATGCAGCCTGGCAAAAATAGATCAAGGGCATAAAAAGGTCATGCTTAGCCCATGTGGGCGTGGCTCTGTGTTCAAACTTAAGGGATTTGAACTCACCTGCATTGGTGAGACAATCATCTCAACTGATTTGCCTTCAAAGTTTCCAACAATATTGCAATTTCCAAGGGAATAGATCCAGGTAAGCGTTCTACCCCTCCTATTTCCTGTCGCTTGTCCATGAAACTCTTGATAGAACTTCTCGAAAGCTTCAGCACAATTGAGCTGAGAAAAAGAACATCTCAGATCTTACCTTATTAGAAATATGGATAACCAAAATAACTCCATAATGAACTAGAAAATGGTTAAGAGAGGCACCATATCAGGGGGGAGCGATAAATGCTGTTTTTGTTGAGAAGGAAAATGACCCTGTTTCAGAACCATTGTGTCCATGTCCACCAGAGTATTTGATTCTGGGTTCATGCTCATATAGTCTTTGAAGAATTTTTGTAGTTCTTTTGAAATTGAATAATCTTCTAGCATATCTTCCAGGATTGAGACGTCCAAGACTAGTTTTAGCTTTGTGATAAAGCTTGTCTCGACCTCAATGTTGCAACCAATGGATAGTCTTCCTAAGAGCCTGTTCCTGCAATACATTTTCAGGGGGAAAATGGATTCCTCAAACTTCAGTTGTCTTCTAAGGAGTCAAACAACCATAGCTCCCAAGTTAAAGAAGCAACCACAAACCTGTACAGCTCAACAAGGTAATCCTTACTGTGCAGGTACGGTAGAAGCTTAACGACCTGAAAATTCAGTATCCACATTGGCAAATTGTTTCCGTAAGCCTAGGGATGTGAGCTTTAGAATTGCAAAAACAAGCCAGTAGTAGCATACCTTTGCAAGGGTATCTTCAACAGAGTCATCGTCTAGCTTGCCACATGTACGTTGTTCAATGAGTCTCTCAAGGAATATTATGAAAAATTCCCCATCACTAAAATCAGCAATGTTTCTGTTGCAGATCATCCTAAAGTTCTCATCCAGGGCCTGCACAAAGACAGAATTCCCTAGTAACCAACATCATACTATCATGTTTTAGCAAGTAATTACAATGATCTAAGGCAATGTTCAAAGTATTGACTATCGAGTCATTCCAACCAAGCAAACCTTGCGAAACAAAATGTGATTGTCAAAATTATTGATCACATGCGCTTCGTATTTTTGAAGAACCTTCATGATTCTCAATACAAATACCTAAAATCAAGATGCTATGCATTAGTAATCCCCCTAAAGACGTGTGCAAGCACCCACACACATGAGAGGGGGGAGGGGAGGGGGGAGGGGGGAGTTCCGTTTAAACCAGGATTCTACAAATGCTGACCTCTACAATTGAATTTGATGGTTCCTTACCCTGTGGATTGCACAAAACAAAATAATATGTTATTTCATTGCAAAAAAGTGGCGCATATAAATCATAATAAACTGGTGGCTAACATGATTGTTGCATATATTAAGATAGAAGAATTATGTTAAGTAAAACACAAGCTAAGTAGCGAACTAACTGGCAAAACTGTCACTTTGGTATCAATAAATGAAATAGAGAGCCTCCCTCTGTTTTCCAAAAACAAAACAACTAACACGTAAAACAATCAAGTAAATTACTTTTATGGTAATAGCAGTAGCAGAACAATGATATATGACAACTCTTACAAGGAGAACAAGCAATATCTCTTAAGTCATATTTACCTAGGTTAGAGTAGAGGTTTATCCAAACTTTAAAAAGCTTATTTTCATAACATCTAGTTCTTTTTTATCTTATCCTTTTTTTTGTATGTCCATCATGTACTTTTTTTTTTAGTAAATCCATCGCGTTAGTATGTGCCAATAGGTGTGGAATCTTGTGATAATTATGCTCTTTAGCAGTTAGTCTCAAAGACGGCTAAACATGCAATACACTGTTTAACAAGGTATAGAAAAGAATACAATATGCAAGGATGTATTAAGTAAGAAAACAAAACAGAACATAAAACAACATATGGTAAGGTCCATGCTCTGTTTCATACGATAAAAGCAATCTGTGTTATCATATAGGTGCTCCCACTTCATATTAAACACATTTAAAGAATTTGAAATTAATTTTTCGCCGGACAAATTTGAAATTAAATAATAAGGGGAAAGTTTCAACTTACAAGAAAAATATCATAGATCAGTCAGTGGGTTATCAAGATAGGATTGATGATTATGTTACACACAACTGAAATCTTCACAATTATTTTACACGTCAAGCTATTGAAATTTGGATGTTCAGAACACCAATACAAGGAACATGAAACTAGCAACAGAAATCATCCATCACGGAAAAGGCCACATGAAGTTGAAACAAGAATGGATATGAAGTACAATGTGCGAGCACAAGATGCATCACCTTTTCCATGTGTGCAGCACCAACTGCCTGTTGCAGGATGTCCCTAATATGCTGCAGTGTACAAAAGTAACATATTAAGGTCACTGATCTTGACAAAGAAATATATATCATTAGCATAATGTGAAGTATAGCTTACTTGCTGGAAGGCTATGGCCATGACAATAAACCACCAGAAATCCTGGAGAAAACTCTGAACATCAAGTTCAGTTCGTTACCCTGTAGTAAGAAAGACATATTCATTTAAACTGATTCTACATATTTGCTCATATAGTAAGGCTTTGGTCTCTTTCTATCAAACCTTTCCATCATCTAGCAGATCATTTTCTGCCGCAAGGATACCTCTAAAACCTGATTTATCATCATCAAGTAGCCATTCAGCTTGCCTGGATACTAATTCCAGGAGTACTGTCTGTAAGTATTCAATGTAACGGGTTGGAAGTTAAATTCCAACTGAGCAGGCAATGAATGCGTACATGATAAAACAGGCTTGTGAAGAAAACAAGCTAACAAATGCACAGAAGAAATGGGAAAATAAATAAACCTATCACAAACCTTTGACAGTCTTGCCTCAGTCCATGGCTTCAAATAATTCTGGATCCTTTCCTCTTCCTCTTGTATAGATTTTATCACCTGCAGAACATAAAACTCATGACAAAGAATAAGTGGTATGCTAGATTACAGAGAATATTGCAAGGACTTAACGTAGATACCTTGACCAAATATTTAGAACAAGAACCACGGGACACCCAAGCTTGGGCCTTTCTTCAGTAATGTTCTGCTGTGTTTTTGAGGAACACTTCTTCGAAACCTTCATAAACATCCATTCCATTACCACCTCTACCAAGTTCAGCTTAGACACTGAGAGTCATCTTGATCAAATTGCAATCCATAACCTTCCCTGCCCTGTCCTCCTCAATCTGGTAAATCAATGCACCAGCACCATTGTAACATCCTTTTATGCATCTTGGACAATCGGTCAGAAAACGAAACAAGCAGGAGGAAGATATTACCATTTCGATGATGATTTGTCATTTTCTTATTTAACTCTTCGAAAACCTACAACCAAGGGCAGTAGGCAGCATGGGTTTAGCTGAAATCTTTTGCACAGCAGAATACACGTGTAAACTTCAGAATATGCTTCTTACCACGTTCTTGAACAAATTCAGAGCAATATCCATTATAGGTGGAAGTGACCTCTGATTAGTGAATGCCAATCGCAAGTACATGCAGACGGATTTGAGCCATTTCATCAACACCTTGTGGTTTTCCCAGTGATGAACGAAGTTCTTTAAAAGGGGCTCTCCCTGCATATCCTGGAGGGACGGTAGCACCTGCATGATCAGGTAACAAAGACACGAACATAAAGATATCAACAGCGAGCGTTCTCTCACACAGGTATTAGCTAAGGGCAACTGCAGGATGCATCAAACACAAGCTAAGCAGGTTGGGAACAGATTAACAGATATCGATCGATGCAACTGAGAATACTTCACACATTGATTAGGTGCGCAGAATAAAAATTGATGATAATCGCGGGGGCAGGGGGAACCGGAAAAGGCGGCACATACCTGATAAACGATGTGATGCCTGATTGTCTTATCCCACCGATCATACATCTCCGCGGCGTGACCGGCAGGACTCTCGTAACACAGTTTATATGTGATCCTACGCCGCGGAAGACGCCCCATGTCAATGTGTGTTAGATTAAACCCCAAAGAGAACAGAAAAAAGCAAAAGGAAGTCGAGAAGAACAGCGTTCCATACTGGAGAAGCTCACTGTACTCGGCACCCGAGAAGGATAGCCTTTCCTCCCCGTCGAGAATGCGCAACAGTTTCTGGAACCCGGCCGCTAGCCGGCGCCAGCCGTCCTCGATGTCCATCGGAGGCGGCCGCGCTATCGCCGTCCTTGTCATTGATCCGAGAGAATGAAACCTAGGCAGCCGCGAAGGAGGGGAGAGTGTCGTGGGATTGGGGATTTGGGCTTGGGGATTGTGTCAATATGGGGTAAAGGAGAGTTGTAAAATTGGAACTTGGAACTGGAGATGGTGCTTGATATTGCTCGTGCACAGCGAGTGACTGAACAAAGCCAGCTGTCTAGAGCAAACTCACCGCTTTCGTGGGCTGAATGCGCGGACAAATCACTCACGGGCCCGAATCCCCACATCTCGGGCTGTGGTCGGAAACTCGGAATCTGAGGACTTGTGCACTTTTCTTAACTCGCCGTTACAACTTCGTTTTTCATTCGCATATTATTTAAATTATTAAATGATGTTTTCTTTAATTTTACTATATATTTTAGATCTATTTTAAAATTTTATAATAATTAACACTTAATTATTGGGACTCTCTGTATAGCGAATCCCTAATTATTAATGTGCTAGTATTTTACTTTATTCTACGTGCAACTAAAAAGTTAAATCTAAGTCGGAGATTCCAACAGATCGCCCAATACGTCAACTGATGAACATTGATGTATGAAATACTAATGGGCTATATCTGTAGGCTGTAGCCAAACATTCTTTTTGTGCCCCAAGGGTTCTAGGGCTGTTCTCGATCGAAGAACTTGTAGAAATTAATTATTAGTAGTACTATCTCAATTTCATATTATAATTACTCCCTCCGTTTCACAATGTAAATCATTTAATCTAGACATATATATATATCTATCTAGATTTATTAACATCAATATGAATCTAGAAAATACTAGAATGATTTATATTGTGAAACGGATAAAGTAGTTTTGACTTTTCTTAAGTCAAACTTTTTTTTAGATTTGATCAAATTTATAAAAAAAATATAGCAATATTTTTAGAAAAAAATATGTTCAATATTAAATGTAATGAAACTAATTTGGTGCTATAACTGTTTTTATATTTTTCTATAATAAATTTGATTAAACTTTGAAGTAGTTTGACTTAAAAAAAGTCGAAACAAAGTACAAATTTCAACGACCGAGATCATCAATTACGCCGGATAACCCTATTGCCTTCATGGTATTTCTCTGAGACTATGACCTCGTTTAGGGAAAGCTGAAGATAAGAAGTTTCTCCATGGCTCCGTTCTAAGAAGCAGCTGATGAATAGAGCCAGTTGGTGACAATCCAAACATCTGGAAACAGCTGATGAGTATCTAAAAATCTAGGTTTCAATTAGCTAGTGCTAATCTCACTGTCTGCATCATATAGCAATGCGGCTGACAGAGTGAGAATCTACCTTATCAAAGAGGGCTAGAGATTATGAGTGTCAAAAGCTTTCTAAACAGTTCCTATGCAGCTATGCTTCTTTCCCATACTTCAAATTCTAGTCAAATAGACCTTTCCAACTTCAAAAAATCTAAATTCATCCAAGGCAAGAGGGGAAACCAAACAAAATCCTACCCAAAAGTAAAATCGAAAATACTAGAAGAGGACAGTGACCCTTTATGGAAACTCCGTGCATTGCTATGAAAAGTTACGTGAAAAATGGTAGGATAAGGTAGATAAACATGAGCGGCAATGTAGATTTGCTTTGTACCTCCTAGGCATTTGACAAGAGAATTCTTGACAAACCAAACCACAAGTATGGATCATGGCACATTATCTCCCAACTAGAAAATGAGAAAAGTACAGGAGCGGTCTAAATTTTGTTCAAAAAGTAACTGTCAAGTCATCATGACAGGTGATGGGACTAACTGTAAAAAAAACAATAATATGGTCTTAGTAGGCATTAAAACAACAGATCAGTTTTTTTAGATATTGAAACAACAGATCAGTTAGCTTGGCACAAATAACATATTGTGTTGTTCCTTTTCTGAAGTTCGTCAACAAGTCCAGCATCCTCTTCCCAGTGTCCAAAATGCTTATCCAATTGCACTTTCAAGCTCCAAATGTAGACAGCTTTTGACATATCCTGCAAAGCACAAAATAGGTTTTATATTTCGAGACAGTACAGCTGTTTGACAGTCCATGTAAAAAGTATGTGGCAAAATATTTCAGAAGCCGCAAATATGTGGCAAAATATTTCAGAAGCCGCAAATAACTTGTGATTCATGTCCACAAAGTACGTAACACTGATCGATCACACACAAATAGCAATCCGCACCAATCAAATATTCAAATTACATGGCATACAACAATTGATCAACTAATCTAACATTGTCTGTGAAGGCTGAACAACTACCCAAACCACACAATCATACACACCCTTGCCCCAATTTCATCTCCTGCCCCCAAAGCCAAAATTAGGTAAATGCGTAGTCAGAATAGATTCAATGACTGGTGTTTAATCAAGATTTTATCTGACTGCAATTATTTAAGAGTCCACCTCTATCACCCTCTCCCCTGGCCCGGTCTAGGTGTTTGGGTCTGGTTCTAACTATGCTTCTAATGAGTCTGGCCATCCGTCCCTCCCTTCCTAGTCAGAATTGGTTCGATGGCTCATGTTTAATCAAGATTTCATCTCACTGCAATTGCTTAAGAGTCCACCTGCTATCTCCCTTTCCCCTGGCCCGGTCTAGGTGCTTTGATCTGGTTTTTGTAACTATGCTTCTAATGAGTCCCAAATCCTAATCGAGCAGTGATAAAAGGAAAGCTAAACATAACTATTAGCTATTTTCACTAAACAAAATCATGGAATAAATAATAGTCATACAGCAAATGACAATATGGACGTTGGCTTCAATCAACAAAGCAGTTAGCAAGTATCGCAAAAATGAGAAGAGAAATTCTGCATAAAAGTCATTGGTTAGGGTTACATAAATTAGAATGATGATATTCATGCTGAGCACATCCACTTGAGCTGAGTAAATCGAATGTGCAAATCTAGAATTCGTGCAGAAATCCTAAGCTTGACCTAAAAAAATAATTGCTAGGCAACTGAAAAGTATAACAAGCCATGCCTTATTGAACATTCAACATTGAAAAAAGCAAAACAAGCACCACATCATGGTCCAGCCAACACTGAAATATAAGTTACCTCATGGTTTAGATGCTAAGTGATCGGCGTTTAGGGCTTCTTGTAGAGTCCATGAAGACTCAGGGCATGCACAAAAGTTCAACTCAACTGTGGCACCGAGCATGGCTGCTTGTAAGGAAGAGTGTGACTTGTTGATTACTAAATCACTGATCTCACGGTCATAGAATATCGTCATTTTTTGCAGGGAAGGGAGCCTCTGCAATAACACGGATGCTAAGCATAACTCATGGTCAGAACCTTTAAAAGCCTCATATACAACCATCATGATCTTACGATCTTCTATTGGCTCAAACAAGTCAATAATGCGATCTTCTGTTAGATCTATAGTGACATTGTCCAGTTTAGTACTCTGCAAATCAAGAGGCACGTGTCATTTAACTCAGGCATGATGGTACCAAGCAAGTAAAAAAATATGTTATACCTGTATGTATAGGTTCTCCACAGATGGAAAGTATTTCAATAGACGCCGCATGGTGTGAAACTCATTATCATGCCCAAACCCAAGTTGAACTCCCAAAGTCCTAACAGACTTGCAAGATTGCCCTTCACTCAATAGTGGCACATGGGAGTTCAGGTCAATGTAACCTAAAACTTCAAGATCCATATCGATTTCTGAGTTCATAGATAACACCATGGTTCGATGGTCGCCAGGATCAGGGTGCTCATCATGGGGCTGAGGCTCAGAAGTGCCAACATTATGCAATATGAGTCTGCATAGTTTTGGGGCCACAATTCTAACACTGTCTCTTGCAGAATAATTCCAGAGCACCATCCTCTTGAGGCTATTAGACTCAAAGTGAATCTTGGTAGAAAACTCGAGAAAAGCCAGAGATAACCTTTCGAGCTTTGGGCACTGTGCAACCATCTTCATCAGTGTATCATGGTGGAACTCACAATTGACAATCCCCAATTCCGCGAGATTCGGCAAATGGAAATCAATGGTTCCAGAGGGGTCCTTGAACCTGATTTGACATAAATACAGGGTCTCGAGCCTCCACCACTTAAGAATGTTTTCTGGCACAAATAAAAGTTTAGCCGTTGGCTGAGCTCTATTGAGAAAGATGAACTTGGTCACCTTCTTCGAGTTAAAGAGATTAAACCAAGACATCAGAATAATAAATGCAGACTCATCATCGTCTGTACAGAAGAGAAAATTAGAAGAATATAAGTGCATGATACTTTAAGCAGCGACTCATCTTTAACAAGCAAATTGATGCAAAACGACCAAAGCTTCAAGAATAATTACCTATGCAATGTAATTCCTGCACCCCAAATGGCTGAAAGCACAAGTTGGTGAGCCTCACCGTAGGGAAAGGCCCATCTTGTGTGGAAAGGACTGACCCAACCCTCTCAATGAGATCCACTTGCTCGCCATTCTGGGGGAGCAGCTGTTCGTCGTCAATTTCCATAACGGTGGATAGCCAAAATTCGCTGGCGAATAAGGGACCTAACTCCCGCACCATCTTTACCGGGAGATGACTGAGAACGTCCCTCATCACCGGGGTACCACGGATATTTGCAGCGACTGGAGACGAGCGTGTGGCACCGGCATAATTGAGGTTGGTGACGGCGGCGGGGGCGGGGTCGGAGACGACGGCCATCTCCATGGTTTTCCTGCGGGCGAGCATCTTGCGGTGGGTGATGGTGGTCGCCGGCGGCGGCGGGAGGCAGGAGATTAGCTCCTCGAGCTGCACCATGCTTACGAGTTTTTCGATCCTCTCTCTCGAAGAAGCAACGTGGATACGAGTATAGGATTAGCTTTGCCGGCGGCGGGCTAGGGAGGCAGCGGCGACCGGTAGGGGAGGGGACGGTGGAGGCGGGACAGTGAGGAGTGAGGAGTGAGGACTGAGGGGGGACTTGGGCCTAGGGTTGTGACTTGTCCGTGCGGATCGACGGCCTTTACGGGATTTTCTTTTCGTCCTTCCATGTCATATAGCCCATGAACAAGCAGACCGGCCCAAGTCACTGTTCTGAAGCCCTGTCTACAACGAATAAGTTCACTGTGAGTCCCTCATCTTTGACGACGAGTTTAAATCCATCCTAAACCGTAACACCAGCAGACTTGAGTCTTGACCCCTTAACATGCAAAATTAGGTTAAATTAGTTCCTTTAAAAGTGTAGATGGATGGTTTTGCTAATATGGTAAGTTTATCCGGGGCCACTCGTGCTGACTAGACGTTTACGTGACAAGAACAAAAATAAACCCCACATGTCATACAGTCATACTCACTCCCCTCCACTCTTTTATCTCCCTACTCTCTCTCCCCCTCCTCTCAGTCTTCTTCCTCATCTCTCTCCGTGTCTCCCCTCTCTTCTCATCTCTCTCCTGCCTGACAAAAGCGAAGGGAGGCGGTGTATGGCAGCGTCACATTATTATTATTATTATTATTATTATTATTATTATTATTATTATTATTATTATTATTATTATTATTATTATTATTATTATTATTATTATTATTATTATTATTATTATTATTATTATGCTGAAAATGATGCCACATCCGCTAAAACAGCCGCCCATATTACCAAAGGACCTAATTTAGATGGTTTTTCCAAGATGAGAGGCGAATATTTCTATATTGCGGTTTAAGGATACAAAATTAAACTAGACATAAATATAAGGGAACTGCAAGTGAACTTATTCTAACTGGAGTATGAAACAAAGAGGCCCAGCACAAGCATATGACGGCCCAATTCCTATTGGCCCAGTAGGCCTCATCACACCCTTAGCGCAGAGGAATAAGTTCACCGGATGTCCCTCAATTTAACAGCGAGATTTTTTAATATCATTTACCCCTAAACTCTCACACACCGTTCACCGGAGGTCCCTCGGCACTCGGCAGTATTTTTGCCCAATTTTGTTGACGTGGCATCCTAGTCAGCAAAAAAAATTAAAAGAAAATATGTGGGGCCCACATGTCAGCTGCACTTTTTTTTTTCTCTATTTTCTTCTCCTTTCTCCTCTTTTCTCCGCGTCGGGCTGGCCGGACAGTATCCAGAAGAATCAGGTCAACGCCGACGACGGGCGAGCGCGGGGGCGGAGCGGCGCCGGGCTGCAGGCGAAGCGGAGGCGGGCATCGAAGTAGAGCGTGGGCGAGTGGACGCGGGAGAGCGACGTGGTGTTGACGGCGCCGGGCTGCGGGCGGAGCGCGGCGGGCGAGAGCGGCGATGGGCGGGCGGCGGGCGAGCTCCAGGTCGCTCCGTGCGCGCCGCATCACCAGGGGCGCGACGACTGTTGGGTGTGGGCGGCCGCCCTCCTCCGGCTTTGCCCCCTACTCCCCGCACATCTCCACCTCCTGCCGGAGGCAGGCGGGCGCGGACTGGGCGGCGATGACGACGACTCGCCCTCCTCCTCTCCCCATCTCCCGCCGGCCTCCTCTCCCACTTCTCCCGCCGGTGCGGTCGGCCGGCTCCCCCCCCCCCCTCTCCCGCGGGCGCGCTACAGGTTGACGGAGACATCGGCGATGGCCCATAGCCCCTGCTCAATGCTATGAGCTTTGGAGACGATGCTGGGAAGAACTCCATCCACTTTTTCTGCAATGGCAATGAACCAATCAATCAGCAAGGAGGCATACGTGTATATGAACGAATTCATTCATGGGCAAGATGGAAAATGCTTGTGGCGTCGAACAGCTTGGAGAAGATGCTGTCGTAGGTTGAGGGTCTCGCGGGCGTCGCCGCCGGACACGCCACCGCTGGGGCTCTTGGACCAGATGTGTTCGCCTGCCTGCGCGAGGCGGATCAGCTCGTCTCCCCGACGAGCCGCCGCTGAGGAGGTCAAGGTCTAGCGCGGCCAGCACAGCCGGGCTCGTCTCCCCTTCTCCCGTCGACGCGGGTGACGACCTCTCCCCTTTCTCCCGCCAATGCGGTCGGCCGCCTCTCCCGCCGACGCCCCCACCTCTCGCGTCGGCGCGCCTCCTCTCCTCCTCTCCCGCCGCCTCGTCACGCCGACCGCCTCCGCTTGCCGCTGCAGCCGCACTCGCCGACGCCCGCCCTAGCAGCCGCGCTTCCCGCCGCAAGCCGCGCTCGCCCGCCGCTTGCCCTCGCAGCCGCTCCGCCTGCCTCCGCCCACGCCCGGAGAAGAAAAAAGAACAACAGAAAAATGTGGGTCACTTATATGTGGGCCCCACATATTTATTTTTATTATTTGTGCTAACCAGATGTCACGTCAGCGAAACCGTTTTTGTATAGTTTAGGGGTGGAGATTTCTGGTTTTGTGGTTAAGCAACCTTAAAAAATCTCGCTGTTAAGTTGAGGGACCTCCGGTGAACTTATTCCTTAGCGCCGAATATGTCGGGCCGGATAGCCCAGGAGTCTCGTCCTCTTCCCCTACCCCCATCGACGCAGGCGGCGCTGTACAGCGGTTAGGAGTTCGACAGAGTGGGGAGAAAGCCGGCGAGGGAAGCCGAAGCATCGCCGCCTTCCGCCAGCGCCCCACCGGCGGCCGGCATGGACGAGGAGACGCAGAAGAAGGTGGAGTCCACGGTTCTGGAGATCCTCCGGGGCTCCGACATGGAGTCCCTCACGGAGTTCAAGGTCCGCACCGCCGCCGCCGACCGCCTCGGCATCGACCTCTCCATCCCCGACCGCAAGCGCTTCGTCCGCCGCGTCGTCGAGGGGTACCTCGAATCCCTCTCCCAGGAGGATGAGCAGGAGCAGCAGCAGGAGCAGGCCGGCGGCGCCGGCGAGGAGGGGAAGGACGAACAGGCCGAGGAGGAAGAGGAAGAGGAGGAGGAGGAGGAGGAGGAGCGGGGAGGTGGAACGAAGAGGGAGTACGATGACGAGGGAGACCTCATCCTCTGCCGCGTGAGTTCTTCCCCTCGCGTGAAATCGCTGATACTCCTTTGTTTCGCTAGATTTCGCGGTGGGAATCGGTGTGATGAGGTTTGCTTTTGCAGCTTTCGGCCAGGAGGAGGGTGACTCTTCAGGAGTTCAAGGGCAAGACGCTTCTGTCCATCCGAGAGTACTACTTCAAGGACGGCAAGGAGCTGCCCGCCAAAGGTGATGCACATATTCCTGATTTGTTAGCTGAAACATTGGATTTCTGCTATTATAATAGAGGACTTGTCTTAGAACTGCTCGGTTAAAATGCACCTTAATATTACACATATATCTCGAACTTTACCAGTTTTATTATGGGTGGGACTGCTGCAAGTCAGTTGGGTTAGATTTTGTTTAGACCTCAGAGGAAATATTACACTCTACCAATTCTGACATCTGTATAATCGAATTGCATCATAACTGTAAATTCTCTGATAGCTCGATCTGTTTAATATTTTGATGTGTTTTCTGTGCTTATCTATCCTCTTCTTTCTTGGTCTATTTGATCACACTCTCAAATGTCACGGAGCATACCTAGGTTTTGTTTTGCACATGTATGAGCTATTGTTTATATTCCAGTGTTGTTATAAGGATCAAGGGTGAGTTGCTTAAAGACAAAGGGGTGATGATAAGAATATAGGGAATTGTGAATTGGGTATGAAAATATTCTTCCAGCTTATCAGTCCTAAAAATATTAACTTCGTGCAAATTTCCCTAGTTTTTTCTATTGTACTTGCTAATATCAATCTTGAGTGAGGCCGACCTGTCACTTGTCTGTTGTCATTTGCCATCATGCTTTGATTGTGTCAGCGACACTATTTTTGTAGATCTGTGCTATTGCCAATTTGTAACTGCTTGATTATGGTTAGGATTCTCCATTTGCCAATTCTGCAAATATTTATCGTACAGTCCCTGTTATGGCTTACAAGTTGTTGTTACCAATTTG
This sequence comes from Oryza sativa Japonica Group, assembly GCF_034140825.1. Classification (NCBI taxonomy): domain Eukaryota; kingdom Viridiplantae; phylum Streptophyta; class Magnoliopsida; order Poales; family Poaceae; genus Oryza; species Oryza sativa. The sequence continues at coordinate 29,869,685 of NC_089035.1, read as the reverse complement.
ACTTCTTGTCTTTACTCTTAGATGATTCATATTGGTAGTACTAGGATATCTATTTTACCTTGGGTTTGCACCATCTAAGTCTTTAGTGTGGTTTGGAAGTTGTTGTGCAGTTTGTTTTCTTATTATTTGTTTAGTCCAGCTGAACGTAGTTGCTGAAAAAGTTAAATATGATGTCAGGTTCTAACTAGTTTATAGGATATTTGAATAGGTGCAATGTGATTAAATCTTATGCAACAGCTACCCAGCTCTATTTATATTGTTGTCCAAATTTAGTTTTATGGGAGGAACATTTAAGCTTAGATGTCTAGCTGATCCTCAAAAGTATCTCCCAACCTTATGAAGCTATACTACAATCTTAGGCATAAGCGAAAGATAAAAGAAAAGAGTCACAGTTACTCCATAGCCTGTACACAGGATCCTAATAGTGTGTTGATTTATAATGTTTGGAATACGACATCACCCCTCAGATTGTACTTTTATCACAAATCCTTATATTGAAGTCTAACATCTGACAATTGTTTCACTTGGGACACCTTCCTTCCTAAAGGATGAGCCTTTGTACCATGTTTTTTATTTTACCACCAAAGATGAAAAAGTTCATTTTCAGTTTGCTTTGTGCCTATTGCATCCTCTTCACAGGCATTCTTTGTGTAGTGGTGCTAATGCAATGCAGTTTTGTTTTACTTTCATGACGTAACTGTACCTTTGCGTGTGTGTTGATATGTTTGATTTCATGTGCTTCATTTCTTATTTTGCCACGCTGCTGAATTGCAGGGATAAGTTTGACAGTTGAGCAGTGGGAAGCATTTCGTGATTCTGTGCCAGCAATAGAGGATGCCATTAAAAAGCTTGGAGAATCATCGGACTGAAAGCATGTTTCAGAAGCCCCTTTTGCCTGTATCAAATCAAGAAGGCCTTTGTTCTGGCCCTTTACTTAGGGCCAGTACAGGCTGTAAGTCCGCTATGGAGGGTCTGGAGGTACTAGGGTTCCTATAAACTTTTGTAAAACTTATCCCTTAGTCAAGCTGCATGATGCTGTGTAGGGTAGACGGTTGGAGACTTGGAGAAGTAATTTCTTCATATGCTCGTCTTAATATTGGAGTTAGTGATGTACACTGACATGCATCTGGCTACTTTAGAAAAATCAGACATGGGTTCCAGCAACAAGCCTCTTTTGTTTGGATCATGAGGCACTGTCATCGGACTAACTCATCTTTATGAAGAATTAGTTCTCCGCCGCTAGATGTTAGTGTTTTTCGTTCATGCCCTTACACTTGACAATTGCGTCTTTTTGTCTGGAAGTTGCAATACTGATATGTTTTGGGCAGGTGATCTGAGCCCTTTATCATTGTTTCTCGAAACTGATTTTTAATTAATCTCACGGGTTTCACACCTTCTGCCATCCTGATGCCAGGATAAAGGTTGTACTATAAACTTTAGTTGGTACTCCATAGTTTCCAGCACTAGACTTTGTTTCTGATTTGAGCGTCACCTCCCTGACCAGGAAAGATATGCTCAAAGGAAACAACCAACTAACATCAATTATTTGCGTACGAATTATAGGGAACTATGATGTGAGCTTATGGTATTGATAAAGACTGTCCTAGAGTAGTGAAGGAAGAAACGGTTGATTTTATAGTGTCTTGGTAGTATCATCCAACTCGATAGCTCATTATGGTCTATTTGGAGGAGCTTAATAATTTGAGAATCTGCTAGTTGATAGTTAATTACTGAGAATATTGAGAAGCTGAGTTATCTTGAGAAGCTGAGTTATCTAGCTTCTGGCTTCTAGTTCATTTTCTGTCTTTTACAACTGCATATTCTTAAAATCTGGGTGACAATCTGGACTATTTAGAGGAGCTGAAAATTCTGTGAGAAATTGCAGCTGCTAGAAGCTCTTCCAAACATACTCTATATATGATCATGTAGATTTGGAGTAGCGATATGCATATAGATTTGGAGTAGCAATATGGGGAAAACAAAGTTACATTTCTAGTTTTTGCCTACCAGTTCATTTATCTGAATTTTGTAGCTATTAATTCTAAGACCAATTGTTACAATATGTTCTCGCCAAGAAAGTGTTGCACAGTTATAAACACATATCCCTAGTACTCCCTCTGGTAAAAAAAAAACTTAAATCCTAAGGATGAACATAGACACGTACTCAAATCCTAGGGATAAATCTAAACACATATGTGTATAGATTCATGCCTAAGATTTATATCTTTTTGGGACAAAAGAGTACTCCCTCCGTCCCATAAAAAACCAGTCTAGTACTGGATGTGACATATTTTAGTACTATGAATCTGGATATATATATGTCAAATTCATCGTACTAAAATATGTCACATCCAGTTTTAGATTCGTTTTTTATTGGACGGAGAGAGTGCAGACGAGACATGAGACGAGGAACCGAACCTTTGCAACTTGTCAACCATCTTTTCAATTCTTACCAATACACCATCCTCTTGTAATGCTACAAGTTGCACGTTGCTAGACCAATATTGAAACCGCCACACGTCATGTCATGCTACAATTATTCTGGAGTGTACGTCCAAGGCCCGGACCACAAAAAATGAAAAACATTTGTGGAAAATGACACCGGGAAATTGCTATAACTGGTACAACTTTAATTAGACACATGATGATAAGTAGTATGGGCCCCCAACAAAGTTCTCATAGCTGTATGCCCAAACAAGCGAAACAAACCAACGATCACGTAGGCGCCACACCCAGTCGGCTTGCTGCGATGATCGATGCCTCTTATAGCTATTTATGGACACTAAAAGAAATGACCGTTCGTTGCAACGGGAATAAAACATGAGAATTTAAGAAAAAAAAGGAGAAATATTTACATTACGTAATTAATTAAAATACAAATTTCAGCATCCTTACTATAAATAAACTACATATATTTATATTTATTTCATCCCCACTACATATAAAATCGCAGTTACATACGATATTACGAAAAGAAAGGATCATGAAAATCAAGGTAAATGTGGGTAATAAATTTTCCCAAGTAATAAAATTAATTTTTATTAAATTTTCCATGATTAATTACGTTTTATGAATATAACTGTTAAATGTAGATTAAATTCGACAAACTAAAAACGAATTGAAAGGGAAAATTACAGGGAAAATAAGAAGAAGGAGTTGGGAATCGATTTTTGCCATTAATTAAAGGAGGAAACGCAGGGAAAGACATGGGTATAGGTTCAGATTGGAATAGATAAAAAGAAAATCGAACAAAAAGCTGGCGTGCGCAAGAAAAATCCGATTCCAAAAAAAGCAAAAAAAAAAGAAGGAAAAACCGATTAAAAAAGATAAAAATGATTAATCCGATCAGAAAATAAACGGTGAGAAAAAAAAGGGAAAACCGATAAAAAAAGATGGACCAAACAAAAAACCATAAGTTTTATTTTAAAGAAAAAAAACGCTCATCAGCGGAGGGCGGTCGCATGCGCACCCTCGTTTCTTCCAGCCCCACGCGCCTCATTTCTTCCGCCTGACCTTATCCTCCCTCTCTCTTTCCTCTCGCTGTATCTGCTCCGCCCGCCCGCCATATCTCCTTCTCTCCTTCACCTTTTCTCTCCCCAAGCGGCGACGCCTTCCCTCTCCCCAAACCAGCGACGCTGCTCTCCCTCCTCCTCCCCCCACGGCGACGCTGCCACCCCTACCCCTCAGCCAGGGTGCCCTCACCCGCCCGGAGGGTCTTTTCCCCGGCGGGTGGCGTCCTGCCCTTGGAAACCGACGCTTTAGCTGTGGCGCCCTCCCAAGGCGGGCGGCGCCTCAGCCGCGGTGCCTCGTACCACCCTCCTCCTGGCCGGCGATGCCCTTTCCCCAGCGGGCGGCGTTCTCTCCTCGGCGGCATCACCTTCTTCTCCGGCACAATGGCGGCACCTTCTTCATGGGAGCCCCTCGGCGGCGGCACCCTCCTCATGGCGCACGGCGGCAGCACACGCGCCATCCACCACGACCTCGGGGGCAGCGGCATCCTCGGCTCCAATGAGTAGTGGTGCCAGTGATTTAGTTTTTTGTGATTTAATTTTCTTGCATGATTTTGATTCATTGTTGTTGGATTTGTGATTTTGTGATTAAGTGAAGTTGTGATTTTGTGATTTATTCTCTCTTTTCTGTATGATTTGACATCTAGTTCAAGGGGAACATGTTTGTTATGTACATCCGTATGGGACGGAAGTGAGGCGGACATGTATGTTCGGCCACGGGATGCGATCTCGCGAACGGCCGGATCGGAATCGGGACGACGGACAAAAAAAAAATCACGGAAACCTTATAAATTTTTTAATTAGGTATAGATAGATATAGATATATAAGCTGGTTAATAATTAACCATAGTTTTCGCAGTACTATAACCTTCTTGGCTTCGATGAGTGGCTGCACTTGGTTTAAGTTCTAATCTCTTCGTCTTCATGAACATTCAAAATCACATCTAATACGAGATTAACTTTTATCATATGTGACGAAAGGCATATAGTACTCCCACTGTCCCAAAAGTACTTGGTTTAAGTTCTAATCTCTTCGTCTTCGCGAACATTCAAAATCACATCTAATACGAGATTAGCTTTTATCATATGTGACGGAAGGTATACAGTATTCCCTATGTCCCAAAATATAACAACTTTTGGTTGTATGAGAAGTCCCATCCAACCAAAAGTTGTTATATTTTGGGACAGAGAGAGTACTTTCTTTGATTCAATGACTGCTGCACTTGGTTAAGTTCTATACCATATATGAACTGTCTCTTGCCTTTTACAGTACTACCTTTCTTATTTTTCATGGTTACATGTTATGCACGTGTGGGCAGTGGTGATAACACTACCCTAGGATCTAGCTAACACCCTACTAGTAGTAACCACCATACGTACATGTCATGACGTGGTGGATGCATCCTGCACGTGCGACTGTGCGAGTGAATAGGAAGAGTAAAATATTCCAACCAACACAAGTTGATACAACAAAGCACAGAAGAATGAAAGGTATCGGTCTATCGGATGAATTACTTTTCTACTAGTAGTACTACTAAATTCATTCATTTTATTCTTTGTGTAATGAAATAAACTAATACTAGTCAAAACTGCTTATGACATTTGTGGACAGGCAGGCGATGTGGCCCATTGGTACGTCGCCTGGCCTCTAGCTAGCGTTCGTCGCGACAGAAACGTACGCGTGATGGGTGTGCCGCAGGCTCTGTTAGGCATGTGTGATGACTGATGAGTGACCGCCTGCCTAACCACGTACCCCTTCTTGTGTCATTGTGTCATATGCAATGGGAGTATCAAGCGTGACATACATAGTATCGCACGTGCGAATGAAACGTCTGTCTTGGGTGAAGTGTTTGTGTGGAGTTGTTAATGTACCAATGGTGATCAAGGATTTATTTACTGTATCTAGTATGGACATAGCAACGCTAATTGGTAATCTCATTTTCAGGCTGATGTTGTATGTTCTATTATCTCCATCTTAAAATAGGAGACGTCCTAGTATAGTTGAGCTAAATTAGCCAAATTAGTGTACCATATGACGCTAACTTATTACTACTTCATCCGTCCCAAAATATAAAAGATTTAGGGTGGATGTAACATATAATCCAGATTTATAGTCCTTTGATATATCACATCCATCCTAAATTTTTTATATTTTACGACGGAGAGAGTAGTTACTTTGAATGACCAGAATAAGCAATCATTTCAAAACAAAAATACACCTGTCATTTCTACCATGGAAGGAATCATGGATGAACTACCATACATGATAAAATTTGAATCGTACACTGCTACACCGACCCCACGTTTCTGCTTCTTACTAAAACATCAAGCATTACAGGACAATAGATATGAAGTAAAATGCCAAGTATACGGGACAGAGGGAGTATTGTAATTTGCAAATATTTGTTTAATATAACAAATTATTATATTTTAGGATGAGTAAAGTCATATATTACTAGTTTGCTGTATCTATTAGTCTGTTCGGTTGGATATGGGATGCGGCTGCAGCCAGCACGGATAAAACTTTACTCACAGAATCAGCAGCATGCAGTTGTAGCATGGCTGCCGAACAGGCGCTATATAAGTATATATAAGTGACGTGACGATGGGGTTGGAAATTCATGTCTATCTTTTTTTTTCTTTTGATAACTGCTGGAAATTCATCTCTCTCTTTTTTTTGTTTGCTAACTGCTGGAAATTCATCTCATTCTCATTTCTCGAGTGCAGGGCAGTTGGCCGCTGCTGGCCTGGTGATTACGGAGTACATGCATGTGGGTAGCAAGCTGGGAAAACAAGGTACGATTACAAATGCTGGCACTGCATCGACAGATCCAACCGAACCACTGCACCGACGGTGTGCGCGGGTGCTACGAGTACTTTACTACTAGACCGATCACTCTAACAGTGTGTTTTTTACAAAAATTTTCTATACGAAAGTTACTTTAAAAGACCATATTAACTCATTTTTCAAGTTTTCTTTACTAATACTTAATTAATCGTGCATTAAACAATCGCGTTGTTTTGCGTGCACGAGAGGGAGGGTTCCCAACCCATGCTAAGGAACATAGCCTAAATGTACTGCTCTGACCGATCGGTCGACGACCGTCGTGCAATTAGGGCATTCATAGTGCGCCACTATTATTTGCTCAGCCTCACGCGCCAGCTAGATGAGGAACAATGTTAGCTACATGTGTCACAGTGCAAGTTGCTTCTTATGGGTCCCACCATTACCATCCTTTTACCACTTTTTTCTCTACCCTCTCTCTTTCCTGTCTTCTTTCCCTACCGCAGTGAGCACCGAGCGCATCGCCAGCCGAGCAGCCAAGCGGCAACGGCGCCGACCGGAGGGGCGGTGAGGCTTGACGCTCGCCCGTGCACCACCCTCCTCCTCCTCCTCCCCGGAAAAAACGACGAGCATCGGTACAACGGTGCAGGAGCTCAGCGGCGGAGGGCTTGATGGCGGAGGAGCTCGGCGGCGGTCGATCTGGGACGGCGCCGGGCGGCGGGGCGGTCGAGCGGCAACCCGAGCTCCTCCGCTCGAGCTGGGACGGCGCCGGGCGGCGGGAGACGACGCGCAGGAGCTCGACGACAGATCTGGCCGACTTGGGGACCGCCGCTCGTGCTAGAGGAGAGGGGAGAGGGGCGAGGCAGCTGAGGAGGATGGCCCTGAGCTCGGCGACGCGGAGACGAGGAGGTCGACGAGCTCAGTGGTGTGGATAGGAGGATGACGACGAGCTCGGCGGCGGGACGGCCCAAGCAGCGACGGTGCCGAGTGGCGAACGGCGCCGGGCGGCGAGCGGCGATGACGACGGCGACACCAACCTCCTCTTCTCCTGTCCCGCTCTCACCTCCTCCTCCTCGTCCAGCCTGTCGGCTGCCTCGCCCCTCTCCCCTCTCCTCTAGCACGAATGTGGGTCCTGCCTGAGACTAAGGAACTCGTAGCTAAAGTTGGCTACTCGGACCTGAGCAAGTTCCGTGCTTTGACGATATGGTATGGAATATCCGTTTTTTGGTGTGGAGGCTAAATGCCACAAAACCTACCGTGAATGGCCTTTAAGGCGCGACCTTCTCCACACGTTGCCGATGACGGAATTTTGCGAGCTCAGACACACGCGTCGGCCGATAGTGCAACGACCCCACAACGTACGGCTGTACTGCAGATCGACACGGCAATGTGGTGGTGGGGGAGCGACGGAGAGTTGCTGGTTAAGGTTGTTGGCGCGTCACGTCGACCCATCGGATCGCCCGATACGACGTCTAAGCTCACCATTTTTCCTTTTTCCTTTTTTTTTTTGAGAACTGTCTAAGCTAGCAGAGCTCACCTCGACTGCCCAGTGCCCGTCATTCGGTATTCCCGTGGGACACCACGCCCGTCGCACTCCCTCCGTTTTGCGCGACGGGACCGGGTGAGAGCGTGCGGTGTGGGATCGAGCCGGCCGGCGAGCGAGATCGCGCAATGAGGAGGGCAGGAGGCGCGACATGTAAAGTACTGACTTGAAGACGCGGAACGGCCGGTTTTCACACGAGAGGCAGACCGGCTTCGACGACGAGGAAAACTTCCAGATGACACGAACGTGCGCCGGCGTGGGACGTTGACGATGCGGAATCTGAGGGAGGGAGCACAGGTAGTCCGTGGTCGGTAGGCAGTTGGTCAAAGTAAACCGCGCGTGAAAACTGTACTAGTGCTTCCAAAAGATTGATCATGGACTGCACATACTAAGCAGTTTTGATTTGTAGTGACTAAGCAGTTCTCTTTTTTTTTTTTCCTTAACACGCCTTGAGCGAAAACAAAAGCTTATCCAACAACGAGGACATGTCATTGCCATATCAAAGTATGGAAAACCCCTATACGATGCTTCAGGCTAAATTTGTGTACATGCATCTTAATCTAACATTTTTTTAAGACAATGATCTAAATCTAACATATAAATCAGGAAAAGAAATATATAAATATCATCTTTGCTTCCATTAATTGCTTGAAGTCACAAGGAGTTGCACCTACCTAGGATTCAAAGACTGATAACAGTTGGCAGCTATACCGTACGCACGAGTACTGCTGTACTGGTAGTACAGTACTAACTTACTGCACTGCACTGTCACGGGGAGGGAGTGGTGACGCTCACCCCCCGCGACATCGCCGCGAGCACCGTCTCCGCCGTGAGCCGCTCCGGCCCGGCCGACCGCACCATGAGCGTGTGCGTGACGGCGTCGTCCGACACCGCCACGTCCGACGCCACGACGCTGATCTGGGATTCCCTCATGGCGTGGAACACCCTGGAGATGGGGTGCTCGTCCAGGGGCGTGGTCACGCGCAGCACCACCTCGTCCTGCATTGCCTTCACCTCCACGGCCGGCCCATCCGCCCGCGCGGGCACGGGCGCGTCGCCCCTGAGCCGGGCCTCCAGCTCCTGGATGTACGCGATGGCGTCGCTGAGCAGGGACGCCTTGTCCATCTTGGAGATCTTGGGCACCACCGCGCGCAGCGCGTAGAACCTCTGGTTCAGCTTCTCCCGCCGCTGCCGCTCCGCCTCCACGTGGTTCAGCGGCTCCTCCCGCCCGTTCGCCGGCTTGCGCCCACGCTTCCGCGGCCGCCGCTCCTGGCCGCCGGCCTGTTCCTGCACGTTCGCCTTGGAGAAGTCCAAGCTCTTGGGGGGCTCGGCTGGTTTCGCCTTGACCACCTCCTTCTTGGCTGGGCGCACCGGCGTGGTTTGGACAACGAGCCGCGGCGTCCATGGGGCGTCGCATCCCATGGGCTGGGACGGTCGGCCGGGTGAGAGATCCTTGCCGAAGATTCTCATGAAATCTTCCGGCGGAGCTGGCACGGCGCGCATGGCAGATTGGATGGCGCGCAAGACCTCGGGGGTCTCGCGGATGGCTACGACGGAACCGAGCTCGAGAACGCCGCCCTTGCACGGGAGGAAGACGACGGTGCGTAACCCCGCGGACTGGGCGAGAGACGAGCGAACGTACCACCCTGGCGCGCTACCGGAGCCGGAAGGGTGGGGGTCTACGTCCGCCCAGGCGTGGCGGCCGGAGGCCAGAGCGCGGCCCGGTCCGCCCGAGCCCTCCGGGAAGGAGAAGTACATGGACGCCAGGAAGTACATCTCGGCGCCGGTGACCCGGTCCAGCCGGAGCGCGTAGTCGGCGCCATCCTCATCCCCGCCTCCGTACAGCGCGTGCAGCCGCAGCAGCACGCGCTTCCGCGCCACGCTCCTCTCCGCGGCGCCGACCTCCCCGTGTCCGGCACCGTCGCGGCAGTGGCCGTCGCCCCAGCCGAGCACGGCGCGGGCAGCGCGGCCGCTGGCGGCACCGGCGCCGCGGGACTCCTGCCAGAAGATGCCGTACGTCCAGGCCCCTCCCTGCCGCTCGACGAGGTCGTGCAGGCTCGCCTGCAGCTCGGCCGACGACGGCGACCCCTCCGGCGCGTCGAGGTGCGGCGGCGTGGTGGCCAGGTGATGCGCCGCGTCGTGCCCCAGCACCGCCGCGAACAGCGCGGCGTCCGTCTCGGACCACGACATGCCCGCCGGCCCCGCTAGCTCGCCGCCTCCGCCTACGCGCGTCGGTCAAACAAATCAACCGCGTGTGCGCTCTCTTTTTTTTGGCCGAGACAAGATGCGCGTGGCCTTGTGAATTTTTTACCAGCTTACTACGCTTTTATATATAGCGCCGAGCCGTCGAGCACGAGACGTCAGCTCACGGGAGCTTATTGGCCACGGCAAGTTGCTTGGCTCTCGGCTAGCTCGGCTGCCACTGGAGTGTATCGGTGGCGAGTGCTCGGAACCAGTGAAGCGTGTGGTGTGGAGTGGATGCGCGATGTGAAGTTGCGATCGAGCCGGGGGCTAAAATAAGGGGGGAGCTGACGTACGGCGAGGTACAGGACTTGGAGCGGGTTCGATGCACCAAGGACGCGGGGGTCGGCCGCCTTACGGGATTGTGCGGTTTTTGGAGCGAGGCGTCGCGGCATGTGATTCATGTTGGCCTTTTGGGTGGTTCGGCCGTTTCCTTTCCGTCGATATGGATGTTGTCGCCCCTCGACCAAAATCGCTATCCTACCGTGAATGGCTTCAGTTCCCGTGTAGGGAATACCGTCCGATCGGCATAGAGCATCATGGACCGTTTGATTCTCTATGTGAGGAAGGAGAGTTTTTTTTTAATAGAACTGAAGGGAGGGTTAAGCGACCATATATAGTCCTCCCGCCTTTGCTACTTGCACTCTAGAGTGGATTTTAAACTCTCTAGATATTTTCATTGTTTTTTATGTCACTTAAATAATTATAATCATACAACTTAAAATTCAACTTTTACATGCCGCAAAAAAAGATTTGATTGTAAATATACGTTAACTAGTTTAATTTGTCTTTTTTTTGGCAACATGTAGAACTTGAATTTTAGGTTGTATGTTTGTGAAATGATATATCACATATTAATATATCTTCTCTTTTTTTCAAATATTTTTATAGCTATTTAAGTGACATGTAAATGACAAAAAAAATATCCTCTCGAGAGTATAAAATAGTTTCCCTCTGCGTGGTACCCCTTTTTTTTCTTCCTGATCAAGTGCACCCCCTTGTCAGCTGTCACGCCTCTCAATCACCCTCTGATGTGACGAGGAAATAACCAACGTGTATTCTAATGGCTGTTAAAACATACTCATTTCCCAAATGGGACAATAACGCATAAATATACTTGTCTGTTCAAGGTAATTTAAATTTGAAAGTTGTTCTAGAAGTTCGTTTGTTGAAAGCTAGCTAGGTGGTCAGCGGGGCGGATTCATAATGGGGGCGGAGAGGTCTTGAAACCCCACTACCGTTCCCGGGACAGTGGAGACCCCCCTAAGCCCCCACTAAATTTTTTTCTATAGATCCATAAGATGTGGGGACTGGAGGTTCGATTTATACTGATATAGTTTATTTAGCTTCCACTATTATTTTTTTCTAGATCCGTCCCTGGTGGTCAGTGTGGTCTTAATGCACGACCCATAAACCGTAGTTATGATATGAACAAATTATATGCATGATGGTTACGACAAACCGTTCGTTTTGTTGTGGCTGGCCACATCAAGTCACTCGTACAAGCATATCTTCTAGTGTTACCTATCTACTTTAGAGATCTCGGACCAAGTGATACCCCGACTACATATAATGTCCATGCCGGATCCTAGCTTCCTTGGACTTAGCCTCCTAGTGTTATTTAACACATAAGTCTTTTGCTAAATTGCAGCGAGGTGTTCGACATTGGTTTGTAGGGAACACAACACTTGCGTTTCAATGGGATCAACCATTCTCCTTAGGACGTTTCATGTAATATATATGGCTGAAAATTGGTGGACGAGAGACAATTGTGATTTTGGTTACCACGGAAAAAGATCTGTTCTCCACTAGTGATTGGGAGAACCGTTTCTACTTGTAGGGCAACAATCATATTTGGTGTATCCGTGCATTACCATCTTTTCAAAATCATAATAAATTTAAGGCGTCATTTTCACTGGTTTGGAAAAAAAATGCACCCTTTACTTTCTCCTACGCTAAAAAGGCTAGAAAATGTTTAATTAGGACTACGATTGCCTATATGTTTGCATGAAAAGGAATTTTTGCTCGAGTGTCGATGCCATCAGGCTCGTGAGAAAATACAAGGGATGGAGGAGATGAATTGTGTGCTATTAGCCTATTACTGTGTTCAGCGGTTAACAAAAAGGCAGACCCTTTTTTCCGTAGGATAGAGTTATTAACCTTTTGGTTTCTTTGTTGTAAAAGTACTCACTCCGTCAAATAATATAAGAGATTTTGACATTTTACTTGCACTGACCACTCGTCTTATTTTTAAAAAATTATGCAAATATAAAAAATAAAAAATTATGTTTAAAGTACTTTGGATAATAAAGTAAGTCACAAATAAAATAAATAATAATTCTAATTTTTTTTTAATTAGACGAATGGTCAAACGGTGCAAGCAAAATGTTAAATCCCTTATATTATGAGACGGAGGGAGTAATAAATATATGAATTTAAGGTTGACTAACCCCTCAATTAAAATACAAATGGTATAAAAACTCATAAGCTAAATCTTCTACTATGCTGGACACAACTGGAATTAAGGAGCACTGGAGCACAAATCTTATCACATAAAAAAATTCTAAATATATATACAATCAGATGGGCTGAGAATAGAGTGGCAAGTGCTGTGGAAGGTTGTGGTTGTTGCACACTTGCACTACAGTCAGGCGTGCTGAAAAGGATATATGGTCGTCGCCAATAATAGCCAGACAGTGCAGTGAACTGGCGGACTCGTCGTCACCTCAGTGAGGTTTGGTTGGTGGCCTAAATAGCCTTATCAAATTTTGTCAATACTAAATTTTGGCAAGTTTTGACATGACTAATTTTGGTAAGGCAAAGTTGTGTTTGAATTGAAGCCAAAATAACATAAATTCACTATTGAAATGGCATATTTTCAATCCATCAGATCCGGATCCGTCGTATTTGGCCCCCTTTTTTGTCCAACGGGAGAGATGCGCGCACGAGAGGGATTACTATTTGACATCAGCGCGGCTCCGGCCGAGAGGGGACAGAGAGATGAAGACGGGGACCTCCGCCTCCTCGACCTCACTGTCGTGAGAGGCGTGCGCCCGCAGCAAACCCCCCTCGCGGTGGCGCGCGTTGCGGCAAGCCGGCAACAACTGAAAGTGGATCGTACGCGAGAGAGACGCATACGGGGGTGGGCCAGCGTGGGATCGGAGCATGCACAGGGGGGGGTATGATCGCTGCTGCCGTTCCGGGCACGGGAATTCAACCCCCGTACGGGTGCAGTCTGGTCCTTTTGAAGATGCTAATGATCCAGCCCATGTGAGAGTATAGTTTCTTCGCAGGCTTGCGGATTTGGATCAGGGCATCTTTGCGATCACTTGAGATTAATTTCAACCTTTGCGTCTGGCGAACCATGATTCTTTCCTCTTTGTGGTGGGGGTCCAGCATATGCAGTCCAAAGACTCCGAACTCGTCCAGATCTGAGCTTGGACACAGGTGCCATCATATTCGTATATATGGCTTGATATTTTAGGCTCAACTTTGATAGAACTCCTACTTAGTAGGCCAAATTTCAAGGATTCCAATCCAATCGTTGGTTAGGAGCGGTAAGAACAATTGGATCGCGCACGAATATCGCATGGCCGCCAGATTGCACCTATCAGCTTCGACATGGCAACAGATCGACCATCCTACGTTACACTTTGAACTCCACAGTCAGAACTGTTGCTGCTGCTAATGACCTTATTAATTGGAAGAGATTAGATTCAACATGATGATGATTGATCTATCCCTAGGAATAGAGAAGAGCGGCGCCGCTGTGCCTTTCAAGGCCGCGAGATTAGGATCGTTCCCATGGCACACGTACAACACACTAAAAAAGCATTTTTCCCAACATGGAGGTCTCATTTTCGCAAGCGGACATGACCTTTAGAGTCAAATGATCGTCTACAAAAATATAAATTAAGGTGAAATTTACGGTCAGCATGTGAAAATATACTTGAATATAATTAAATAGATTTGGATAGGAGTAGATTTTTTCTAAGGCTCCACACTTCACCCCTCTCTTCACCCACTTCACCCCTCTCTTCACCCACGGCCGGCCTCTCCCTTCCCCACACCTCACGGCCGGCCTCCCCTCACCTCTCCTCCTCTCCCCTCCCCTCACCTCTCCTCCTCTCCCTGGCCACCAGAGGGGGGAGCGATGGTGGCTACGGCGCGGGGTGGCGCGGAAGGCGGCGTGGCCGCGCGGCTCCCCTCACTCCCTCCCCTCCTAGATCTGGCCGGAGGAGGGATGGGGGAGGCCGGCGGGGGAACAACGGCAGCTACGGCGCGGGGCCGCGGCGGTGGCGGCTCCCCTCCCCCTCCCTCCTAGATCTAGCCGGAGGAGGGAGGGGGGAGGCCGGCGGCGGCGGGGCGGCGCGGCTCCCCTCCCAACCTCCTCTCCCAGATCTGGCCGGAGGAGGGAGGGGGGAGGCCAGCGGGGGCAGCGGCGGCGGCGGCGACGACGACGTGCGGGGACCGCGACGGCGGCTCCCCTCCCCCCTCCCTCCTAGATCTGGTCGGAGGAGGGAGGGGGAGGCCGGCGGCGGTGGCGATGACGACGCCCGGCGCGGCTCCCCTCCCTCCCCTCCCAGATCCGGCCGGAGGAGGGCGGCGGCGGCGAGCTGCGCCCGTGATTTTTTTTTTGTTCGTTGAATGGTGCCCGCCTGCGAAAATTGATGATTTTTATAGTTGTTGGGCTGCAGGCGGTCCAACCTCCTGCCTGCAAAAATCACTTTTCTAGTAGTGACACATCCCAGCTAGCCACGCCTTCTCTCTCTCGTAAATTGCACTTTACATCATGTTATCTTAAAACAAATTTCACTTAATACTATAATACATCATCAAACCTACATAAATTTCTTAAAACATTTAAAATGAACGTTCAGCCTCATCTTTTCGTTTATTCTTATGCTTATCAGCAAAAATTTAAATTTTCAACCTTAAATTTGAAGCTGATTTTGGAGATTTTCATCGAAGTTTATTTTTTAGTCTTTGCTTTTAGATCGCTGAGAACATGTATATAAAAAATTATTCACAAATTACTTTTTGTTTGCAAATATGCTGTTTGATTTATTCCATGAATAAGGCAAAAGATGGAGCCCATTGTGAAATATGGTCGCGCCAAATGACACGCCCTTTTTAGCATGTTCTTACACATATGAACGTAGAAATTTCAAAAGATTT
The DNA here is from genome assembly GCF_034140825.1 of Oryza sativa Japonica Group. Lineage (NCBI taxonomy): Eukaryota > Viridiplantae > Streptophyta > Magnoliopsida > Poales > Poaceae > Oryza > Oryza sativa. The sequence continues at coordinate 29,854,429 of NC_089035.1, read as the reverse complement.
TGGTACGATTAGGACAACTTCATTAAATTGTTCATTTAACATGTAGATTTATTTAATTAAAAATCATTATATTTTAATCTATTTATGGCATAGCTATTAAAAAGTGTTTTTATGTAAGTCTACATTATTTCAAATGTACTTATTTTATAAATATTAATTATTAAGCCTTATCTTCAGCTAAATAAGCCATGGTCTTTAAAAATAAGTTTTTCAAAATGGACATTTTTAAATAACGACCGTACTCTTTTTTACATAAAATATACCAATCGAATTTATGATTAAAAAATATTTTTCCTCTGTTCAAAATATAAGTATACAAAGTTTATATCTAAATATAGCAATTGAGTATCTACTCCCTTATCTTAACCAATCATAATATTTCTCTTATTTAACTTTCCTTTTACTCGCCTAGTTTATATTTGGTTTTCAGCCAAGAACTATATAATAAGTGGCTATACCTTTTGTTTAAGTAAAGACAGGATTTTATCCATTATCTAAAAAATTCACCTAGTTTATTAATACCTATACCCAATTTCAAACAATTTTATAGACCTTATAACGATGGGGCATTTCTCACCAAAGTAGAACTAACAAAAAAAAACAAACTATTCTACTCCAACCCCGGAAACTTTATTTCTAGCAATTCTCATGCAAATTAGTACTTGCGAGAAATACCCACGATGTCCTTATCAATTTTTGAATTCCAATTAAATATGTATATATATACCTTTGTTTGGTTGGCTAAAAAATGTTCTTATAAGGGAGTACGTAACAAATCTTTTAGTATTTAATTGTTTTTTACTTGACACCGCCTATATATTAATCTTTAATATTTTACATATTGTAAAATATTTTACATGTAAAATATAACTATATCATTTGCATCCATCAAAACATCACAATTTAAAAGTTATTTCTGACCATCGGTTGTCAATTAAAAAGAGGAAAGGAGGGAGAAATTGGCAAAAGTGAAGCATTTATTAATTCTCTTTGTTATTTTATTTGTCGATACTTATCAACTGGACATTAGTCAGTGCAAAGAGGCAAGTAAAGTAATGAGTTTTCTAGAGATTCTAATAGATATATGTGCACGAGACATCATAAGAGCTTATATCTGATTGACACGTGGCAAAATTTTGGAGATGTTTAGCTAATTTTTTAGGCTGCCACGTGGCTAGTTCAATTTTAGTATCCAGCAACAACATTTGAGATAAACAACATTAGTTTTTTTTAATTATGTTTTAAGTAAATTAAAGATAGATGATTTATCCTTTCAAATTTGACTTCTTTTCTACATCCACAAAATTTTCATGCATGTATAGCAACTCTAATAGTATATTTATTGTATTACTCCATCCGACCTAAAATATAAGCATTTCACATGGCAACTCTAATAGTATATATATATATATATATATATATATATATGTTAGCATGTGTCCTGTATATCACATGGCTTGTGCGTGGATTATCATTCGTTCGTGCCAATCGCCCGTATCATTGGCTTGACTCGTCTTCCAATGTTGGTTTAACCACGATAATACCTCCTCTGATTAGACTAGCTGTCGATGCCTTGACATTTCGCAAAATTAAACATTATTTTATAATAATCTCATCAACCATCAGTAATAGCTAATTATTCAAAACACAATATTAATTGTGACAACGATTTCATTCATAGTCATAATTATCAATTAATTGAGCTCATACCTACCACATGAGAATCACGTGATGAAATTTAAGCACGTACACTCACAATCTGCTGGACAACTGGAAGTAATACTATGTGGGAACGTTCCAAACTACAACTTTCTCATTTTCTATTAGCACACTTTCTAAACTGCTAAATTGCTATTTAATATATATATATATATATATATATATATATATATATATAATTTTCTTTAAAATTCAAATAAACTTATTTTTCAAGTTCATAATAATTAATTAATCATATGTTAATTGTTTGCTCATTTTACGGTGCTACTTAAAAGCACAGCTGATCTGCATGAACGAACGCAGTAGGTGAGGTTTGGCCCAACTTGTAGCATAGTTTCAGACAAAAAAAAGCAGAATATTTATACTTCCTAGTCATAAGTAGTTGACATTTAGAAGAAGATTTGATCAAAGTTTTTAAATTTATGACAGAAAGGAGTTCCGAACAACAACATTTGCAACAAGAGTAATTTATATGCAAGAAATAACTAAGAACCATACACCCACTTTTTCCATACTTGTGTGCAAAAGGAAAATAAGTGCCTAACAAAGCTTGCAAGCTAGCACGAATGAATTGAGTATAGCTCAGTTGGTAAAATCTCATGTGGTAGAACTTGCTTACTCGGGTTGAAATTTAAACCTTAGCACCAGTGTTCGTATTTATAGGTTTTTTAGTGGTAGACGATATATCCATCAATAACAAGTTATCAAAATACGCCGGTACAATTTTTAAATATACTCATAAGATCAACAAGGTTGAGTTATATACATATATAATTAGCTTATGCGTTTATACCATGTTTTGAAAAAAAATATTAAATCTTACAAACCGGCAAAGCACGTACGTACAGGGTGTGGAGAAGAGAGTTGCACAAGTCGTAACCTACCCACGGTGCATGCAGCTAAAAAAAAAAAGAGTTCGCCCGCTCCGCTGGCCTGTGAGAAATAATGGAACTCACTTCTCACTTCTCCACTCGCATATGAGGTTCAAAGAATGCACACTTTATTCCGTTCCACCGATTGATCCATTTTTCCCATCCACACAGTCGTCCACACTCCACACCGACCAGACGGCATGCATAGCGCAATCAGCTAATCTCGTAGACTCTCCATCTCGTAGACTACCTAATCTCCCTCCTGAGTCCTGACGTCACCACCGGCCCGGGCAGCTTACCTCAGCGAGCATGACACGCGCACAACTCTACGCATGCTGCCCTATCCATGTCCCAGCACATGCGGCCCACTGGGGGGGGGGGGGGGGCGCACGATCTACAGTTTTTCACACGCGTCGGTCACCGGTGGAGTCCTCATACCGTGCTTGACAGTCAGCAGAGCTCTCATCAGGTACAATAGCAGGCTATAAGCCAGCTACAAACATATTTTAAAAAAAAATAAGAAGAGAGAAGGACAGCGGACTATAGATTTGTAGTCAGCTGTAGCATGGACTTCAAGACACAGTGTGTATGATAGGTGGGACCAGATATTAATAGTGTAGTATATAACTATTGTATGAATAAGCTATTAAATTGGATATAAATAAATTAGAGCTAGTAGTTGGCTATACTATTAAACTTGCTCTCAGGCCGCCGCAGCAGTTGACGCACGCCCGGGGTGCGCGGGTCGATGAGGATCGTGACGCGGAAAGGCCCACACAATCCAGGGGAGAGCCGCCGCCGTACGGCCGCGCTGCGGCTTTGTGCGTTGCGTGCGTGGCGACATGCATGCACCCCGACGGTTGATGAATGATGAGCCGGCCGCCCAGTTGAGAAACTACGAATCCAGCGTGGATTCCGGCCAGATGTATCCGTTCCGAGAGGTCGCAGTTCGCACGGGTTACACGCTATGGCCAGGTGACGTAGGAGAGCCAACCTCAGCAATGGTCCTTTTCCACTGTACCATGGTCCGTCCATGAACAATGCCCGTAACCCCATGCATAAAGTGGTAAAAGGAAAATACCACTAGCCTTCAAACGGTTTTGGTTATACACTTTCTCAGTTCCAAAATAAATGCACTGACATGAAAATAGTATTGGCTAATAAATTTTCTCCTAACAATTTATTAAATATAAATATAATATAATTATGGTGTAATTATATTATAATTTGTATGTAATTTTGAACCGTTAGATTTGCTTCACGATTCTTGCAAACAAGGAAAGAAAATCACATATGCGCATAGTTGAGGAGATTCGGTCCCATAACATCCGCTTCACAAAAATAATATGTCATCGTGAGATTTTTGAAAGCTACATATAAGTTGTTATATTACAGTTATATGCAAGTTACAATATAATTACACTACGCGGTTATATTGTATTTAGAACTCTTAAATTTTTGATAGAAAATTTATCGACAGATGTATAGGTAGTTTCTTTCAAGATATGGCTACCTTAACATGCTCAACACTGTCACGCCCAGAAATTTAGCCCAAATTTCCAGACTATTTTGTGTATTAAATCCCTGTCCAGGACCAGCCAGGGTACACAAAACGACAAGTAATAAACAGTTCCAAACGTAAATAAAGCGTAAAATACTTACAGAAGAGGCACTTAGTCCTCACACCGAAACAAAAGCAGCAGCAGCGGAAAAAGGCGATCCTAGCGGGGCTTCAGCTCCACTCCACAGGCAAAACTCAACTGGGGTCTGAGCCTTGGTCCTCTAACTCCATCTTCAGCTCAGAAGCACTACACTTCTGAAAAGGGGGAATAATAGCAAGGCTGAGTACAACCACCGTACTCAGCAAGCCACACCAACGATGCAGACGTGCAAGGGGGAACACAAGGACGGTTTGTGGCTATTTGCATAAAGGCGGTTGTAAAACATTTTATTGAGCAAAACAGTAAAACTGTTGAGTAATTAAAGTAATATTAAATCTCCACTGATCAACGCTACACCACGTTGAACAGGCCCAACCAACCCACCTGTACTACAGTGCATTGGGTCGATTTATTAGGTGTGAGACTAATCACGGTGAATCTGGTCGATCGCCCATAACCGCGGGCACGGCTATTCGAATAGTTTTACTCTGGCCAGAGGTGCACAACTGTACCCACAAGACACAACCCACCGACATGTCACCGCGTCATCATGTGCCCATGATGCACACGTCACCATGTCGAGTGATTGTGACGAGACCCTTCGCATAACCCTCCCCTAACCATCCACACCACGCTAAGGTTTCACCCCCACCCCTCAAAAGGCAGTGGGCGGTCCCCTCTTGCGCCGCGGTGAATCCGGCAGCTGGACAACCGGACACCCCGGCCGACCCAACTCCATCACGCCCACCCTCGCCACCGGTGCCTAGGAAAGGGTCGAGCTATACTTCAGATCAAGCAGTTACCCATTCCCGCTTGTGGCAAGCGCTGTAAGTCTTCCAGGGTTTCCCGTGAACCGGTCCTTAATTGCTATGGGTGCGACTCGCAAAACCATGCATCCACAGCCCACCATTCAGTCGCATTTTAGTTGGATAATTACGACCATAAAACATGGCCAGATGTCTCGAGCACGCAGCTCAACAAGATACTAGAATGTCTAATACTGCAATTATCCCATCGACTGAGCTAGTGGTAATTAAGCATGGCTAAGCATATAGTTCTAGCTAGGTCACATAAGTAACACAAGCTAGTCAATTTATTACCCAAGGTTGACAAAGAACAGATATCAAGTAAACATGGCGCAAGCGAGCAGATAGGAAAACCCTGATCCCATGTAATTAGCAAAACATGCATATTTATTTGTAAACGGTAAAACATTTATAAATTGGGATCAACATGCTCAAGGAGAATGTGTGACTTGCCTTGCTTCTTCACTTTGATCTTCTGAACTCTTTTCCTCGCGACCGCGGACTTCCGAAACGACGGAAACTACACGCTGGCACGCAAAACGAGGAAAAACTCTAATAAACACCAAGAAAACAGTACATAAAAAGTAAACAAACATGTAGAGCTCAATTTTAGATGAATTTTGCAAGTTGAATGGCTCAATTCGGAGTTCGAATGAATTAGATATGAATTTTAGAAGGTTTTGAGCCATTTTAATGAATTTCTAGAATTATTACCGATTTATTGCGCAATTTAAATCAATTATGACGTCATCCGACGGGGGAGAGGTGGCGCCGGCAAGCGGGCCCCACCTGACGGTGACTCACGGGTGGCGGGCGCACCGTGGACCGAGTCCACGCATGCGCTGGTCCGCGGGCGCACCACGTGGCAGACACGTGGCGGCCACGACGGACGGCTAGCGGAGGTGGCGCCGACGTGGCGCCACAGAGGCACCGACGCGGGCGGCACGGGAAGGCCACGTGGACGGCCCAGATCGCCCCGAAGGAGGATCGGGCGGCCACGGGCGAGCGGGAGCCAGCTCACCGGTCGGCCGGCCGGGAGCGACGGCGCACGGCCCGATGGTCGCCGGCGACGACCACCGGCGCGACGGCACGCACGGGAGGCGACGAAAAGAGGGGAAAGGGAAAGGAGATGAAGGGGGTCCTCACCGAGGAGCGCCGGCGACGGGACGACCATGGGGAGGCGACCGGCGGCGGAAAGGATGGCGGCGGCCGACACGGGAGGCGACGGGAACGGCGGTCCGACGACGCCCGACCATGGCGGAGCCGCGGCCGAGGGCCGGCAGGACCTAGGGAAATTATTGGAGCGGTTAGGGAGGGAAATAGGCGACCGGAGCGGCGAGAATACCACGCCAGAGAGGAGAGGAATGGTGGGGCTCACCGGCGACCGAGAGGTACCACGTTCCGGTGGGTTTCCGGCGATGAACAACGGTGACCGAGGTGCTGCACGGCGCTGCGAGGCGAGAGGTGAAGACGGAGCGACGCGGCGGCGGCTAAGGCGACGGTGGCACACGGCTGGAGGCGGCGTATGGTGGAGGTGGCTCGGGATGCACGGTGGAAGGGTGGTTGCGGTGGTGGAATGGGGAAACGGAGCGGAGGCCGGGGTAGAGCTTGGCACGGCGTTGCCGACGGCGCAAGCGGCGAGGTGCGGCGACGACTAACGCAGCGGCAGCGGCCGGCTGAAGGCGGTGTGTGGCGGTAGTGGCTCGGCCTCGCGATGGGAAGGTGGTTCCGGCGGTGGAGGAGGGAGATGGAGTGGATGCCGGGGTGCGGTGGGGTGGTGTGATGCTATAGGTGGTGGCGGCGCAGCGCGGCAGCGACGGGAGCGGCGGTGGCGGGCGGCTGGAGATCGCCGGCGAGCGGCGGCGAAGGGGATCGGCGTGGAGAGCTCGGTAGAGGGCGTGGGGGACTCGGGAAAACGGGGAAAAAGGAAGAGGAGTCCACGGGGATTGATTTTATAGCTCAAGGGGGCGAGGAGAGGGCCGGGGAGCGGCGGATTTCGAGGGGAAGTGGGGCGGCGTCGTGGGGGTGTGGCGGCTCGGCGTGGCGTTGATTCCCGCGGGGAGAGAGGGGGAGTGGGGCGGGATGTGGTCGCGAGGTGGAAGGGGTCTCGGGTCCACGCCGGTTGGGACGAGGGGAGGTGCGGGATCGGCGGAGGGAGTGGGCGGCGTGGGCGGCGGTTGGAGCTGGCCGGAGGTTGGGGATGACAGGTGGGGTCCACGGGTCCCACCTGTCGGCCTGAGTGAGAGGGGAGGCCGGGAGGGAGGAAAAGCAGACTTGCGCCAAAAAGGGGAGGCAAGCCGGGCCGCGGGAGGGGAAGGAGAGAGGATTTTGGGCCGAGCCCGAAAGGGAGGAAGGGGAAGTTTATTTTGTTTTCTTTTTATTTAAATTGATGCAATGACCTTTGTGCTATTAAAACTATTTCTCGAGCTCCGAAAATTCACGGAAAATTCCGGAGAGTACATTAGGGCACAAAGAATATTACAAAATATTCCCGGCCAATGATTTTTAAGGGAAAATTTTAATTCTCCCAACATTTCACTTGGATAAATTGATTTAACTTTTATTTAATTTCTAGAAAATGTATTATTAATTGATTTTTAAACCCGAACGAAAATCGGGGCGTTACAAATCTACCCCCCTTACAGGAATCTCGTCCCGAGATTCTGGGATGGCTAGAAAGAAAGCCGGTGCTGGTGGGCGGTCTGACTGATCTGCACATTGAACTGCCACATTCTGCTTCGAACTGATTGATTGACTGGTTGATCAAACCTGCACGATTGCACTGGCTGGATTCGACCTTTCTGTTCCTTTGCTTTGCCAAAACTGGACCGACTGGTTCTGCTTGAACTGACCTAGGCCAGAACTGCGGATACTCCTGAAACTTACTTATCTTGGACTGAACTGTTGAGGTTGGCAATTTTGGTAACCTGAGAATTCACCACGCTGGCTATAAGAGGATGAAAATTGAATCTGGCATTTGTAAATCATTTACCCTATGTCCGCTTGGACTGGTCCCAACTCAAATGACAAGTAAATCCAGGAAACCTGCTTGACCTGTCTAAGCTAAGCGGTTGAACTGGCCTCATGGGTGTACCTTAGAATTCAATCGGTTGCCCGGGGATCGGCTTAATTCTTCTGATACCTTGCAACTTGCTTCTTCAAGTGCTACCCTGATTGCGGCACTGGTTGAACCTTCAACTAAAACAGCGACGAAGTGAGGCAAAACTCTTCTCCGAGACCTACCCCCCTTACAGGGAGTAGTCTTACTTCCGCGTGGCTGGGATCAGTTGAACTGTTGTCCTTCAAATATAGCCAACACTTCTCTGATTTACAAAGAGCCCTGACTTTGAAAACTGAAAACTTCATCGGTCCATCAAATTGAAGCAATGGCGATGCACTTTCACCCCGACAAGATTTGGAACTTAACCCTTAGTTGATGATAGGAAATTCCACATAAAAGTGACTCTCATTTAGCTCATGGACACACTGACTCTTGACTGCAACACACTACTGCTGGAGTTCTTTCCGCTACACTTGACCTTGCATCGAGCTTTGCATCTCCCGCATCAATACATCCATCATCTAATCTTGGACACCAAATGTTGATCACGAGCAGGGTTCTTCTGGCACTGGGATACCTTGTAGCTTTCAACTGAACCATTGATTGGTGACTTTAATTGATCTTATCTCTGACACTGACCATCCGCTGCCAGGACGGAAGAGAGGTGGAAGAGAGGGGTTGCTAAAGATAAGGTACTAAACCACTTGCCTACTGTTATGTTGTGAGTAGACTTTTATTGTTCAAGTTGCTTAAGCAAACAACCTAGTATGGTCGCATCCCCACCAATGATGCAAACCATACCCCTACACACAAGCAAACAACACACGATCTAGAAAGCTAACGGAACTACTCTTCTGGGAAAGATTGGGTTTAGGTCAACTTCGGGAAAACTCCACTTGATCTTCGCAGAACGACGACTCTGAACTGATCTTCTCGCTCCTTGCACGAAGCTTGAGGCTCGAATTGACTTGACTTCCGAACAGACATGAAGCTGACAGCTGGTCCTCTAGGTTTGACAACTAAAAGAATTGGAGAGATTGGGAGGAGAATTTTGAAAAACCGTTTCACAAAGAAATGCCGAAGGGCGAGAGGAGACAATTTGCAAGTAGGGTTTTCAGAAAACTTGTCCTTACGGTTTGACCATTTGGCTCAACCTACAGTCAAGTTGGCTCTGATACCACTTTGTCACGCCCAGAAATTTAGCCCAAATTTCCAGACTATTTTGTGTATTAAATCCCTGTCCAGGACCAGCCAGGGTACACAAAACGACAAGTAATAAACAGTTCCAAACGTAAATAAAGCGTAAAATACTTACAGAAGAGGCACTTAGTCCTCACACCGAAACAAAAGCAGCAGCAGCGGAAAAAGGCGATCCTAGCGGGGCTTCAGCTCCACTCCACAGGCAAAACTCAACTGGGGTCTGAGCCTTGGTCCTCTAACTCCATCTTCAGCTCAGAAGCACTACACTTCTGAAAAGGGGGAATAATAGCAAGGCTGAGTACAACCACCGTACTCAGCAAGCCACACCAACGATGCAGACGTGCAAGGGGGAACACAAGGACGGTTTGTGGCTATTTGCATAAAGGCGGTTGTAAAACATTTTATTGAGCAAAACAGTAAAACTGTTGAGTAATTAAAGTAATATTAAATCTCCACTGATCAACGCTACACCACGTTGAACAGGCCCAACCAACCCACCTGTACTACAGTGCATTGGGTCGATTTATTAGGTGTGAGACTAATCACGGTGAATCTGGTCGATCGCCCATAACCGCGGGCACGGCTATTCGAATAGTTTTACTCTGGCCAGAGGTGCACAACTGTACCCACAAGACACAACCCACCGACATGTCACCGCGTCATCATGTGCCCATGATGCACACGTCACCATGTCGAGTGATTGTGACGAGACCCTTCGCATAACCCTCCCCTAACCATCCACACCACGCTAAGGTTTCACCCCCACCCCTCAAAAGGCAGTGGGCGGTCCCCTCTTGCGCCGCGGTGAATCCGGCAGCTGGACAACCGGACACCCCGGCCGACCCAACTCCATCACGCCCACCCTCGCCACCGGTGCCTAGGAAAGGGTCGAGCTATACTTCAGATCAAGCAGTTACCCATTCCCGCTTGTGGCAAGCGCTGTAAGTCTTCCAGGGTTTCCCGTGAACCGGTCCTTAATTGCTATGGGTGCGACTCGCAAAACCATGCATCCACAGCCCACCATTCAGTCGCATTTTAGTTGGATAATTACGACCATAAAACATGGCCAGATGTCTCGAGCACGCAGCTCAACAAGATACTAGAATGTCTAATACTGCAATTATCCCATCGACTGAGCTAGTGGTAATTAAGCATGGCTAAGCATATAGTTCTAGCTAGGTCACATAAGTAACACAAGCTAGTCAATTTATTACCCAAGGTTGACAAAGAACAGATATCAAGTAAACATGGCGCAAGCGAGCAGATAGGAAAACCCTGATCCCATGTAATTAGCAAAACATGCATATTTATTTGTAAACGGTAAAACATTTATAAATTGGGATCAACATGCTCAAGGAGAATGTGTGACTTGCCTTGCTTCTTCACTTTGATCTTCTGAACTCTTTTCCTCGCGACCGCGGACTTCCGAAACGACGGAAACTACACGCTGGCACGCAAAACGAGGAAAAACTCTAATAAACACCAAGAAAACAGTACATAAAAAGTAAACAAACATGTAGAGCTCAATTTTAGATGAATTTTGCAAGTTGAATGGCTCAATTCGGAGTTCGAATGAATTAGATATGAATTTTAGAAGGTTTTGAGCCATTTTAATGAATTTCTAGAATTATTACCGATTTATTGCGCAATTTAAATCAATTATGACGTCATCCGACGGGGGAGAGGTGGCGCCGGCAAGCGGGCCCCACCTGACGGTGACTCACGGGTGGCGGGCGCACCGTGGACCGAGTCCACGCATGCGCTGGTCCGCGGGCGCACCACGTGGCAGACACGTGGCGGCCACGACGGACGGCTAGCGGAGGTGGCGCCGACGTGGCGCCACAGAGGCACCGACGCGGGCGGCACGGGAAGGCCACGTGGACGGCCCAGATCGCCCCGAAGGAGGATCGGGCGGCCACGGGCGAGCGGGAGCCAGCTCACCGGTCGGCCGGCCGGGAGCGACGGCGCACGGCCCGATGGTCGCCGGCGACGACCACCGGCGCGACGGCACGCACGGGAGGCGACGAAAAGAGGGGAAAGGGAAAGGAGATGAAGGGGGTCCTCACCGAGGAGCGCCGGCGACGGGACGACCATGGGGAGGCGACCGGCGGCGGAAAGGATGGCGGCGGCCGACACGGGAGGCGACGGGAACGGCGGTCCGACGACGCCCGACCATGGCGGAGCCGCGGCCGAGGGCCGGCAGGACCTAGGGAAATTATTGGAGCGGTTAGGGAGGGAAATAGGCGACCGGAGCGGCGAGAATACCACGCCAGAGAGGAGAGGAATGGTGGGGCTCACCGGCGACCGAGAGGTACCACGTTCCGGTGGGTTTCCGGCGATGAACAACGGTGACCGAGGTGCTGCACGGCGCTGCGAGGCGAGAGGTGAAGACGGAGCGACGCGGCGGCGGCTAAGGCGACGGTGGCACACGGCTGGAGGCGGCGTATGGTGGAGGTGGCTCGGGATGCACGGTGGAAGGGTGGTTGCGGTGGTGGAATGGGGAAACGGAGCGGAGGCCGGGGTAGAGCTTGGCACGGCGTTGCCGACGGCGCAAGCGGCGAGGTGCGGCGACGACTAACGCAGCGGCAGCGGCCGGCTGAAGGCGGTGTGTGGCGGTAGTGGCTCGGCCTCGCGATGGGAAGGTGGTTCCGGCGGTGGAGGAGGGAGATGGAGTGGATGCCGGGGTGCGGTGGGGTGGTGTGATGCTATAGGTGGTGGCGGCGCAGCGCGGCAGCGACGGGAGCGGCGGTGGCGGGCGGCTGGAGATCGCCGGCGAGCGGCGGCGAAGGGGATCGGCGTGGAGAGCTCGGTAGAGGGCGTGGGGGACTCGGGAAAACGGGGAAAAAGGAAGAGGAGTCCACGGGGATTGATTTTATAGCTCAAGGGGGCGAGGAGAGGGCCGGGGAGCGGCGGATTTCGAGGGGAAGTGGGGCGGCGTCGTGGGGGTGTGGCGGCTCGGCGTGGCGTTGATTCCCGCGGGGAGAGAGGGGGAGTGGGGCGGGATGTGGTCGCGAGGTGGAAGGGGTCTCGGGTCCACGCCGGTTGGGACGAGGGGAGGTGCGGGATCGGCGGAGGGAGTGGGCGGCGTGGGCGGCGGTTGGAGCTGGCCGGAGGTTGGGGATGACAGGTGGGGTCCACGGGTCCCACCTGTCGGCCTGAGTGAGAGGGGAGGCCGGGAGGGAGGAAAAGCAGACTTGCGCCAAAAAGGGGAGGCAAGCCGGGCCGCGGGAGGGGAAGGAGAGAGGATTTTGGGCCGAGCCCGAAAGGGAGGAAGGGGAAGTTTATTTTGTTTTCTTTTTATTTAAATTGATGCAATGACCTTTGTGCTATTAAAACTATTTCTCGAGCTCCGAAAATTCACGGAAAATTCCGGAGAGTACATTAGGGCACAAAGAATATTACAAAATATTCCCGGCCAATGATTTTTAAGGGAAAATTTTAATTCTCCCAACATTTCACTTGGATAAATTGATTTAACTTTTATTTAATTTCTAGAAAATGTATTATTAATTGATTTTTAAACCCGAACGAAAATCGGGGCGTTACAAACACTGGGTGGTCTCATCGGACCCACGATTGAATTATTCAGTTCAGCCCAATAATTTAAATTTAAGTCCTCTATTTATGCTTTAGTTACTTATTTTGCATCCAAACCCCTCTCAACCTAAAATTTCTTATAGAAACACCCATACATTACCCGTTAGTCTCGTTCATTTTCTCACCCATCCATTTTCTTATCGAACCGTCGCTTTCCCCACGTTGATTTACTTTTGACCATCACAGAGTCGATGGAGCCCCAACGCGATGACACTTGATTCATCACCGTCATTGACTGTTCCTGGAAGCTTGACTCCGTCCTCTCCTACTTCTCAATGCCCTGGTCTCTTCCACGAGTCAGAGCCATATGATCACTTGCGATGCCATGTCCCCCTTGTCGACGCCTCTCCGTGGATGCCGCTGCCCCAACCGAGCTTCCTAGCTCTGGCCGCAAAGTCAGCGTTCTCGCTAGATCTAATGGTGGCTTGGGCCGAAGAGCTGGGCGTCGGTGTTCTCGCTAGATTCACCGGTGACTCAGGTCGATGAGTTAGGCGTCGGTGTGTATTGGGCCAAGACCTTGCCGACTGCATCCATGGCAAGGCCGGGCTACGTCGCCGCAGACCCCGATGAGAGCATCGCCTCTAGCTAGATACAGATCTGACCATGCTTGTCCCAGCTGTCTAGCATTGCAAACGGCTGTCGTCCAGATCTCTAGCGATGACGGTGGCGGGGTACTCCTAATTGTTGCGCCGCATCTAGGTCTATTGTTCCCCTCAAACAAGCTGTCGCCATATGGCTAGACCCAATCCCTCCTCCTTTTCCCCCTTTTCACTGCTAAACCACTTTCTCTCACCTGAGGCAATTGTGTCTCCTGTGAGGTACGTTGAGTTGCTGACACCCTATGAGGATCCTCCTTGCCTCCACCATGGCATTCGAGCCTAGGTAGTAGCTTGGGGCACAACACCAAGGACACTGATTGTTCATGCCCTATGGAGACGACTGACGAGCAATCTTGCTGCTCCACATAGGACACAGTGTGCCATTGAAGATAGAGGTGAGGAGAGCGTCCTTGCGGTGGTGTTAGTAGCCTTGTAGAGGCAGGGGTGGCTTGGGGAGAAAACAGGAACAAAAAGTTTGGTCCAGCTACCCAAACTATAGTAGAAAAAGCCGGGTCGGGAATTGACCTGGTGAGGTCACCAATTGGACCGTCGATTCATAGTAATTATTTTTTAACCTAAACCGACTCTAAAATAACTAAATAGATTAGTTTATCTTATTGTAGGATCGTAAAGGGTCCCCAAAAGTTAGCCATTGAGGTGAGGAGTTCCCCACTTATATATTAGGTCCTATGCCCTTCCACAACCAATGTGGGACTATTCAACAATCTCCCCCTTCACACATTAGTGTCCCTCAGCCCTTCACTGCCCCTTCACCGTTTCACCACGGTCCCTCAGGTGTATGGGCCCTGCAGGCACTCACGGTCCATCAGGCCTTCACACACACTGTCCCTCGGGCCAGAGATGTTGAACTAGCCAGTCTCTGATACCAATTGTAGGATCGTAAAGGGCATTTCTCACCCCAAAAGCTAGCCATTGAGGTGAGGGGCTCCCCCACTTATATCTTAGGTCAGATGCTCTTCCACAACCAATGTGAGACTATTCAACAATTTTCACAACGTGATTGCATGGTGCGGTGGAGAAGGGTGGACATATCTTAGATTTAGGGAAAGTGAGTTGGGGCTATATGCAATTCCCTTTTCACCTTTTAGGTTTGGCCAGACATAATTGTAAATTTAAATAAGACAAGGTATAGTATAAAAATTTGATAGGGTTAAAATGCAATTCTTTTATGGATCCCCACTAAGAGTAACCTGTACTGTGACTTGTGAGCAGAGTATCCTTAAATAGACTCCTCCTACGTTTTATTAGATAATGGATATTACACCCCGGTCTCATGAGATATCTATTTAGTGAACTCTAATTTTGTCTTCTTTAAACCACTTCTCGAAGTGGTTTTCATTGTAAATGCTCCCACCTCTCACCTGCTTGGAGAACTAAAGAAAACGAAAATGTACGGTCGCACGTTTACGTCTCAATTCACTAATAGTACTACTGTACCTCAACGGAGTAAACATTTGATGTCATGTCAGTGTGTCACGCTTAACTATTTGTAGTGTGCCCCTCCTACCTAGTAGTATTACTGTATGATGGATGATGATTGACGCATTGCATTTGGTCTAATGCTTCGCCAGACGTAGCTTTAGCCTCGGCTAAAATGGATGTATGACACGAACCACAACTTAAATAGCTACTGTACTCCGTACCATAGTAGGCCTATCTTTGGATGCTAATATGCTATATGGTCTATATGGCACATTTCACATTCGGGGAAGAAAAAAAAAAAAAAGCAAGCCATCCTTTGGGCGATTCAGAACATGGCAAGGACGGCGAAGAGAATCATCCAAAATCTCGCTTTAGGCGAGCAGGCCCGTCCGTTCACTTCCCTTCCGCGCACGGGCAATTGATGGCGCACAGTCCACTCTCACCAATTAATTCCCGGCCCACACCAGATGCCAAATTAGAGATCGCTACTGTACTCTGTAGATGTTTTGAATCTACGAACGTCTAGAAGCGAGAAAACCTCGTGGATGGATGGATAGGATATATACGGACGAACAGCGTCTTCTTGGTTGAAAATACTGTAATGTCAGTAGAGTGCAATAGTTAGAAGCCTCCAACTGTTCTCACGGGGCACTCTTCAGAGTAGCTTTGTCCAGATGCATGGATCGGATTCACCACCTCACCACGCAACATTATTGCTCCAGCGAATCCACAGTGACCTTGTGATCGTCGCGCCCACGTCTCCAGCTGCGGTACGAGTTCGTTTAAGCATAGATACAGAAAGAAGCTCACGAGATCGTCTTTAATGGCTGGCACACCGCATAGCGCATCGGATGTATCGGAGCTTAGGTCCACCGCACCACGTGAAATTAGAGTCGAAGAAATCCACTTTGATGGCCGGACTCGAGACCGTAGCGATCAAAGGAATCCAGATTACTGTAGCATTTATGGCACACGTGATTAATTTCGAGCATATGACAAAGGAATCCGAGACATGATGCATTTGATTTGACAATAAAACCTGATTAATTTTGAGCATATGTTATCGCAGCGTAAGCTCAACGATCAACGTCTTCCAAGGTCTGCAGCATCAAACACGGATCAAATAGCCACGAGGGCTATGGATGTTTTCATTTTTCAACATTCCATCTGATTAATTTTGAGCATATGTCATCGCAGCGTAAGCTCAACGATCAACGTCTTTAAGGTCTGCGACATCAGACACTGATCAAATCGCCACGAGGGCTATGTGTGTTTTCATTTTTCAACATTCCACGCTGGGAGAAGCACAAAGTATTCAACAATTCAAGCTCCAAACGGACAAAAGTAGCAGCCTATTCACCCAAGGTTGCCACGTATCGACACTGACATCAGTAATCCACTCATCTTTATAGGTGCCCCACAAGGAGAATTAAAAAGCATTGAGATAGATACTGATGTTCGATAATCTGCATACAAGAAACAAAAATCTGTCACTTCTCTAAAACTACATGCATGCAGTGGGTTGAAAAACTAACTTAATCTATAGTCATTATTTTGACAAAACTACAAATATAGCGGCGGAAATTGTGATGGGCACCAGACGCACGTGATATGTGTGTGAGAGCCAATCATATGTTACTGGACGAAGTAACAAAAGTACACGGGGGCGAAGATTAGAAAGAAAATGGTTTCACATTAAATGCCCAAACACAATATGAACTCTTTATTTCTTGCCAGCGGTACCAGGAACCACATGTGCCAGTAGCAAAAGGCAATTGATTACTGACGTAACTTACAATCTCGATAAATTAACAGAGTCCATAACCAATAGAAAGAGAGAGAATTTCAGCGTTGTGACTGTGTGAGCAAAACTGCAATCTACAGGGTTCATCGTCTTTCTGGCTTGCTGCCTTATTTATGGAATACAAAACCTAAAGAAAAGGAAAACAAAAGCTAGGTGAATTATCGTGGACTATTTATTCTATAATACTCAGACTAAAGCTCCAACAATTTCTCGGGCAACTAATTTAAGCTGCTCTGAATTAATGAATACATCATTGTCATGAAATTGAATGCCACAAGAAAAACATGGTAAAACTGGCATAGTATTCAAATAATTCACCATAATTGGAAAAGTCAATGATGGTATAAAATCATTATATTCGTAAGTCAAGAGAAACCAATACTTCATTTTCAATGGATTTGGAGCAACCAATATCAACAAAATGAAGCCGCAGAAGACAAAATCACATACATCACTGAGAGTTGGTTGGGGGAGCTTGTTTGGCAGTCTCAAATGAATCCAGTATGGGCCTAACAACAGCTGGAAGAAAAAGACCTGAAATTGCAGGGGCACAATCGTGAGGTTCCTTGTAGATACAAGTTGATGAATTACAACATAAAATGATCTGCTCAAACAAACAAACAAATAACACAAAATTATGATATTTCCAACAAACAAACTACAGTTAGTGCATAAAATTGCTGGGTCTATTAGTCTTCTAAAGAGCATAAAAAGGCATATATTTAAAAAAGATCCAAGTGATACTAGTAAATGCCACACACACACACACACACACACCACACACACACACACATATATATATATATTCATTTATGAATTCAGATTATGTGCTAGGTCTCTTCACAACGTAATAATACACAAGAAAGAAACCCAATCATGCATTCATTGCAGAAGCAGAAAAATAGAGGGAGAAATAGACAATTATTGTTACTTTCATAAAAAAGTGCGACTGCTAGCTGCCACTAGCAAGGTTAATCCAAGAAACAAAAAAGTATCATTATCAATGTAGAAAAAGAAAGCCAGAAAATGGTGATATGGTATTCAACCTAAGGTAGAAAACAGCGAACTGGAGCACTATGCGAGGTTAGTTGCAGTTGACCTTTATTCATCATAGACATAATTTGGGAAACAAAAGCATAAAAGATACAATAATACAAAACAACCAAACATCAAAATGCAGAACTCCCATATACTTTAGACATGAGCTAAGTCCTTCTCAAATCAAAATAAAGAACATAAATACTAAACATTAGCATGTGACAACTAGAACGAAAGATAGGAATGTTAAGCAACTAAGCAAGTGATCATTCAAACAAAAAGAAAAAGGGTAATGCCTTTTTAAGAAGAAATACTCTAGAAAGGTAATGGTGGACGACTTTAATTTAAATAAAAAATAAAATATTTTAGGCCTAGCAGTTATCTTAGCAACAAAAATGACTTGAACTCTTGAGTTTTTGTTTATTTTTTGAAATAGTATGACTAAATAGGAAAATAAAAATCATATGACATCTATAACTTAAAAGCAGCAGTTATGTTCGAGGCACATCCAACAAATTAGTGAGAATGCCATTTAATAATTCAAACATATAGCCTTCATATAGATTCCCCCCTCCTTAGTTTGGTGTTTCAGGGGCAAAATAAATATCGCATGCATTTGAATGCACCACGCACATCCTATCATGTAAGTTTAGGTCAATTTACCATGATTATACATTATCATGATAATACGAACAGCATGTGCACAGAAAAAAGTGCATGCCATATTATTTGAAAGGGAATGGCACTTGATAAACTGTGCATAGACAGGACAATACTTATCTCCTTTCTGATTTTGAGCATATGCTCTCTGGCAACTGAAATTCAACACGATGAGCTAGACGAGGAAAAAAAACAACCCCTTTATAAAAAGGCAGAATTTTAGTCAAGGGCAGTGACAGTGCTAAATGCCTAAATCTATTATTATCAGTCCCCAAACCTACACACTCAATCTTTGTTTCATTACGGCCTGAGCCCACAGAAAAAACTCTAATAGAGAGTCCTGATAAGTTCCTTGTAAAATGAACCAAGCAGAAAGAGATTGGTTGCAGTAAAATTATTCTTCGACACAACCTTGTTGTACTGACCAAACCAAAGCTAGGAGGAACCTGGTGAACGCGCCTGGAGATCCAGGACGGGCCATGACTGATGGCTCCGAATCTGGTAGATTCCATTCTAGGGTTCCCCGATCTGAGCTTACGAGAGTCATCTATGGATGGAGCTGTACACTACATACGCACACGTCGAATCATGGAGACCGGAGAGGGAGGAGAGGGGATACCGAAGCCGGCGATGAGGCAGGAGGCGGCGACGACCGGCTCCTGCACCACGAAGACCCTCAGCTTCCCCATCGCCCCCATCGCTCCTCGTCGCCGATCCAACCACGCCCGCTTTCCCTGCTCTGCTCGCTCGCCGAGGTGGAGAAGAAGGAGGTCTTCGCCTGCTTCCCTGCCCGAAACGTGTCACGGCCCATCTCGTGCTCGAAATGGGCCGTGACACGTTTCGGGCACGAGATGGGCCGTGGGCCGTGCCACTTTCCCTCCCTCTCCTGCAGCGGGGCGCGTGGCTCGTCTAGAAATCGGATGAGGTGAGAGAAGAGGGGCGCAGCTTAAGCCTCGAAGAGATGGCTATGGCAATGGCGGCTTCGCTCGCGGCGCACCACCACCTCGCCGGCGGCGGCCTCCTCCCCACGCCACGAGCGAGCGGGAGGAACGGCCGCAGCGGCATCACCATATCCATGAGAGCGCAGGTGGAAGCTCACCCAACCTGCCCTAACGATGTCCTCCTCCCCTGGCTCACATGCTTTTGTTTTTTTTTTTAATTCCCCAATTTCTCGTAGAGAAAGCAGAGCGGTGACTCTGGGAGTGGGAAGGGAGACGGCGGAGACGGGCGAGTCAGCGGTCGGCGGCGAGTGTGGCGTCGCCGGAAACTGGTATGCTCTCTGGCCGAACTAAGGGAGTAGGTCTCCTCCTATATCTCCGCGTGGTTGATTGTTTTGGACGGAACTAGGACGGCATGGACGACGTTCTCGCTGAATAATCTGCGAGCCTCCGTTTTGGAATGCGCATGCCATTTGCCTTTCTTTTTACATGAGATTGGGAAGGTAGAGCGGGGTCAGTTGTGTTCAGGAGAGAGAAGCGTCGGATGTGTCCATTACTCCATTATCATGTGGTATCAAACCTCGGAAACCCTTTTTTGAGTTGCGAGGATTATGTGATGCGATATTTCATTTGCACCTGTTTTGGTTCATTATGGAGCTCTTGCTTGCATAGATTTTCGTTTAAAGGAATCCTGAGGCTTCATGGGGGTGGGATAGATGAAAGCATCATTTTTTTTTGGCCAAATAAGGCAATTATTTTAGGTTGTTTCTAAACAATAAGTCACAAATTGTTGGTACAAGAAACTTCCTTTGCCCTTGTAGTGTTTTTCTCATGTGATTCCATGACATTTGCTATTCAGTATTATGCTCAAAATATGAAGTCACAGATTGTTAGTATGATGCAGCATGCTCTGGTTGTCCTTCATCTTTGTAGTGTGGCTCTTGTGGTTACATTGGTGGCTGCTAGCAGTGTCAGAGCATGAGACAAACACAAAAAGTATTCAATTATCCAAATCATTTTAAAGTTTTAAATAAACATCAACTGATAATTAGAATTGGACATTGTTGTTGTTCATCGTTAGTTCACATATATCATATCAGAGTAACTGTACGTATGTATTAACTCTATTAAGTATTCCAAAACCACTGTAAACACAGTACTAGCATAAAAGGGGAGCATGAAAAATTGAAGGGCTTATTTGGTTTGGTACCCTACCAAAATTTTAGTAGTGCCAAAACCTAGGCAAGTTTTGGCACTACCAAGATTTTGGTAGGGTAGCACAGTAAATATGAGTGTTTGGATTAGTGCCAATGAAGTGCCAAATTTTTATGGGTCAATTTCCATTTGGATTGGTACCAATGAAGGATCACCAAATTTTTTTTTTGTGCTGTAATAGCTTTGGTACTATTTGCTGCAGAATAAGCAGAGCGGTGAGGCGGCCAGCCGAGGAGACGAGTAGTGGCTGGGTATTTATTGAAGTAGAGAAAAGATGAAGCCCTAGCTTTTTTTTTTGAACAGAAGTGCGTGAACTAGTTTGGGCTGAGCCAAGTTGTGTAGCCTGCTTCTGGGCGCTTCCGGCGGGTGACGGATGGCTGCCAATTCCAGCCTATGCCTTGCTACCAAATTAAGCCTAGGCACTACCAGTGATTTGGTCACAATCCAAACTCTCAGTGGTACTGTTCTGATAACCAAAATATTGGTATGGCCCAGTTTTGATAGCAAACCAAAACGGCCCGAAAAGTAGCGCTGATTGAAGGCACGCTATTCTTTTGGTCAGATTATTAAAATCCACAATTATGTTTTTGTAACTATAGGTTGCTACCTTCTATGTGTATTAGCAAGCTATAGGCAAGACAGACATCTTCACATCTTTTGTAAGGGACCTTTTCTTGAACTTGAAACTAGAAAACACATGATCACCACTAGCTCGACCAAAAAAATGAGCTAGTTTGTTACACATGGAAAGTGCCTCATGTGGAAGAATGAAATAAAGAGCTGTAGAATTCAGTAATTTAAATAGGACAATAATAATGCATAGATTCAAGAATACATGTCTACGTTCAACCTTTTGAGCAAGGGAGACTGGAACTGTGCCCCACCACTTGCTATTAGCTTGTCAGCCTTCGTTTATTTTATGTCAACCAAGTATCATATTCAGCATGGCATGACCATGCCCAACAGTTAAGCAGGCTGCCAGGCAGTTGTATGCCAGCCATGTCTTCATTGTTTGCATCACTATTGAGCATGTCACCACATAAAAACATTCGAAAAGGTGACATTGGGTGTTGTTGCCATGCTTTACTTCACATTCTTTTCTGATTTCCATGTATATAATTGATATATGCGTCCTTGCAGACCAAAGAGGATGACATGTTGCGGTACAAGTTGGAACGTGTCCCTTTCTTAGAAGAGAAAGTGAGAAAAGTTAGGGAAAATGGGAAGATCATATGCTTGGACATCAACCAGCTGATGTTATCTGAAGAGAATAGATTTGCTTTCACAATAGAGGTGGCTGAGGAAGCTAACTCTTATCTTGAAAAGAACAGGCATGAGTATGGACTGAAAAAACCTATACTACATGTGCTCAGTGACCGCATGAATGAAGCTGGGTTTTCTCGGCCGGAAGGCTACCTTTATCCTTATCCTATTAAGCCTGGTCCTTATTTTATTAAAGAAGAAGGGCACTGAATAAACCTCATGCTCTACAGTAAGTATATTTCACAGCCTACTTGCCAAATGACCTTTTTTAAGTCCTGCTTTTCCCTCCAATTTATCTGTTATCCTCGTTTGCTATGACGATTGTTCTTGCTAACAACAAGCATGCCCTAGAGTTGGGGGACTTGTTTTTGGGTGGGTCATTTGTGTGCGTAGGAGGGGGTTTGCAGATCTGCTTCATCAAAATATAGAAGAGGACAGTATGAACTCACAAGCAAATATCAATATTTATCACGCAAAAAATGGCTTCATAGACGATCCACTCCCTCAGAACTATGCATTAATATTACACCTAAGGCCCTATAAAATAAGCTGGTCTTAAGTCCATGCAACAAAGACTAACAATAAGATAAGAGTATATCTATATGGCTTTCTGATCCATATGGATGTATAACGATTAAAGCTTACATCAGGGGATCCAGATATTCATATATTAAGTTTGCTACAGAAAGTTACTAGTTTGACTCATATAACCCCTTCATGTAGTTCAGACGATCATACGCAGTGATATGTACGAAGGAGCTTAGATGTCTAGCGGCTCCTGCCTCCAATCCCAGGCCTTCTGCGTGGATCATGTTTAGAGTTTGCCCCTCCATAGTCATAATCCTGAATATCTGTGAGAATCTTTCTACTATGCCCCTTCATTTAGAAAATAAAGAACAAGGATAATTAATTAAGTATATAAATGAAAAAAGAAATGTGAAGTTATTAATTATGGTATTTGTTCAAATTAGTGCTGCAGTCAACAATACTATCTTCAATAGGTGTTGTTATATGACTTTCATACATTAGTTGTCTATATTATTTTATTGAGGGGAGCATAAAGTGAGTAAGTGACCAACTATGACAACATTAGGGGACACATCAAAAGCTGGAAATTGGAAAATGTTAAATAGCGCTAACATATATGAATTGAAATAATTAATCCAAGATGTTAATATTTCCCTCGGTGAAACTGTGCTGAAAACTTTGGGGGCAAACCTTTATCAACTTTGGAGTAGCAGCAATATCATTTTTCATCACTATGGTTTGGCCTGCATTAGGACGAAAGCAGGTTGTTTAGACATATAATTAATAATACAGTAGCATATTGAACAAAAGAAATAGCAATAATCATACCAGCAGATGCATTGCAGAGAAGTATTAAAAGGATGATGGTGAGTAAAAATCTGGATTTAGGCATGTTGACCCCTGCTTACAGAACGTTATTCCTTTCAGAGGATTTGTTGGCAAGGACCTATTGTGTCTCTGCCCCTTTTATACATGGACGGTCAGGCAGCGGGAAGGAAAAAAATATTGTAACTTTATATATTGTCTACCAGTAATGATTGCTGTACAGGATTATGATGAAAATCATAATCCCACAACACAAGGTCAACTGCACTTGGCTGAAGCTACTTGAAAAGTTACATTTGCTTTTTCAGCAACTAAAGCTAAGACAGACTGATACATGCGTATTAAAGCATTGTTCTGTTGATTTTATTCCACCCTTGATCTGCAGTTGCAGGTAACACCGACCATGGTTGAAATTACTTGGAGTAGTAGCTTATTTTTTTATAAAAAAGTGATTATGATTAGGTTATGTACCAGTTATTTTGTAAGCACAAAGTATTAAAAAGAGGTTGTCATGGCATAGTGATGATGAGTAGACTGCAGACCTCTGGTAATTGCTAGTTTGCTACAGCATGGAAGTTACCTCTGAAAATTATCAATGGTACATATTTTGTACTCCCTCTGTTTCATATTATAAGACTTTCTAGAATTGCCCACATTCATATAGATGTTAATGAATCTATACACACATATGTGTGTATAGATTCATTAACATCTATATGAATGTGGGCAATTAAGTCTTATAATATGAAACGGAGGAAGTACAATATAAAATGTTTAATAGTTACAGTACTAGCATACTAAAAACCATCCCAGGAGAGAAAATTTATTAAATAGAGAACCTAAAAATTGATATAGTGCATCCACTATCATATGGTAAATGGCTAAATGCTAAAGAGAGAGCAGTAATAAGTGGAGCGAGTGCACACTACAGCTATTTCACAGTGTGCTAGGGGACAGGGAGTGGGGAAAATACAATGTAATTGGAGGGAACTGCAAGTGCAAGTGCAACAGCACCCCCCACTAATGGATCCTTCGGTCAAAAGGAAAAATAACTTGCCCATTGTCTTGTGGCCTTGTGGGGATCCTGTTTGAGATTTTCCCTATCTAGATTTGTTCATACCAGTGGCATATGCAGATACATATTCTGCTGATTTGTCTTGCTATACATCTACGCCGTCCTTCTGCTACATATGGTTGCATGCGCATTCTGTTTATGGACTATATTATGACCTAACTACCCACGTATCCACTGTACTACCAGCTGTGCAAATGATCACGACCAAGATGCAGTTTTGTTGTTGGCCGCTCATTATGTCATCCTAGGCAGCGAGCACCTCTATGAAGTTGACTCATCTATCTGTTGGCTTGCAGCATTCTGAGAGCCAAATGCATACAACAGGAGAAAAATTTTTGGGTCACTGCTTTATAATCCAACCATAGGCTAGCAGCTAGCTGCGCACAGCGCCAAGTGCTGTAGGATTACAGAAATTGGCATCCCCACTACCTTGCTATTTTCATGTGTGATGACACCACGTACAAAAGTCTTTCTTGAACAGCATAACTACACATGCAAAGAAGCTAAGGAATGATGGGCATATGTCGGCGTCATACCATATCCTCATCAATGTTACATCGGAAGTGCACGTGTGGCCGTGCAAGGGTTACTCTGAGATTGCACGGAGATGATCTATTTGCCACATAGTACAAGGTCCATTTCAAACTATTAGAGTTAGATATTGGCCAAGATTCTTGAGTATAGCTTTCTAGTCAAGAAAATAAGATACTCTGTAACATACTACTAGGAGGAAATATGGTGCAGGAGAAAATGAATTCACATTCTTGTTGACTCGAGGGAAAAGCATGGTGGTATGATGAAACTTTTCTTACATATGCACAAGGGCTTACATAGATGAGAACAGTAAGAGCACTATCAGTGGTTAGTTTGCACTTCAATTCAGAAGCATCATTTCTGCACCCGATATTTTTAGTGAGGCAACTTCCTTGCTTCTCAGTTTGCTTGATTTTGATACTTTTTGCAAGAATGCGGTTAATGCCTTACTGGAACGTTTTTCATATTCAAAACTATTTCTCTGCTTCCCTTTTGTGCAACCTGTAGTTCATACTGCTCAAGCTGTGAAAAGTCAGTCAGTTAGCTTTTGATTGCCTTGGCTCTTCAGGTAGTTCTCTGGTGGTGCTTGACTTCCTGTGCTCTTATTTTGATAGTGAAATGAAATCTCCGTGCCATTTTATTTTGGGTTTTCCTTTCTTTCTCAAGATACTGCTGGGCGAAGTGGAGCAAAGCTACATCGCTGAGGCAGTGAGGCTGTAAGGCATTATGCATGTATAACTTCTAATCATTCATCATTACTGTTCTGCAGGACCAGAAAACACAAGATGGGACCTCTTTTCAGAACGGAGCAGTCCTGCAGGTAGTTTTGCTGCGTACACTATACGGTTTGGGAGGATTTGGGGATACCTCGCATCACTTCCATGATCAAATGCCGCCTATCTCCAGATCTCTGATATTTTGCAAGAAGTTCACCAGGCTTAATGTACAGTAAGGGCAGTGGATCCTGTCATTTTGTTTGGACGGTCTTCTGCTTTGCTTTACATGAGTCCAGGACTATAAAAAGTGAACAGTGAGTTCTGCCGTGAAAACCATGTCAATGGGGGTAGACAACCATTTTCTCATGCATCAAGCTTTGATTAATCAAAAGATCCATCGGGTCCATGCTACTGTTGTCTTCCTACTGTACCGTTGTAATCTCAACTGATTTACCTTGGACTTGGCTACCTAGTACAGTAGTACCCAGGGTGAGTCTAAGCAACTATATTTTGCTTCTCTTTTGGGTGGCAACCATATCCTGAATCCTAACTTTTGAGAAGCCAAGCTAGTAAAGTCAAGATATTATACTCCTGCTTGATCATCGAAAAGTTTCGAAGCACGCTTGCATGATTTGTACTTGAGAAGCCATAACGTGCGAATCAGGGACTTGCAGGAAATACTGGCTACTCCCTGTTCTGAAGGCCAAGTTTTTAGCCCTGTTTAGGATCTGAAGAGCTGTTTAGAAGGGGCTTGGACCTTCAGCTGTTCAGCATTTGGCAATCCGCGGGACCGGTTGCAAACTTGCAATCCCTACAGCAGTTGGCACTTAGGTAGTACAGTATCAACCAATCTGACCATCCACCAAACAAAAAAACTTTCATGGTTAATCAACTCATTATCTTTTGCCTACCTTGATCTACCTTTTCTAACTTGTAGCAACAACGTTTTGGAGGGAAAACAGGGTAGGAAGTAGAGTTAGGCCCCTTTTGAAATGCACGAAAGGAAAAATACAAGAACAAGTAAAACATAGGAATTGAAATTGAAGTAGTATGTTTTTTCAATCCTACGAAAATTGAGAAATCAGGAAACGGAAAGAAGAGCCATTTGGTTACACCATAAGAAACACTTAATAAAGGAAAGTTTTACATAAGGTCTAACCTCTTACTTATTTTCCTATGAAATTGACCATAGGAAAAAAAATCCTATGGAAATTTTTCCATCCCCTTCATATGAATCAAAGGGTTCTATTGGGAAAAAAAACCTTAGAAAAATAAATCATCCAAAATGTCTTTGCTAATCCTTCATTTCAAAGGGACCTTTAGTGACAGTTAACCATGGGAAGTTACTTCCAGTCCCCACCCACACCTATTCCGAGAAGTGGGACGACAGAGAAAAAACAGAGAGGTACGTAGTTCCATACTTACACTACATATTTCCATCTCGAGCAATGCTACACATACTTAAAATAATTTACGAAACTCTTACAAACAAAATTCAACCGTTTCAATTAACTAGATGAGAGTTACAAAAATCTGCATTTGACTCACAGCTACATGAATGTTTGTATAAGTTTTGTAAGGAAAACCTTGTTTCCTTTCATCTTATATTTGTTTACTCATGAGTATATGCAAAATTTTGTTTCTTTATATTTTATTTTCATGTATTATACATGTATATTAATCATGACAATTAATTTTAGCTTCAACTATCTTGTGCTATACCTACTCATGATCATGAGATATCCTGGATCTTACGGAGAAGCTCGAAATTTTAAGGTGACCTACAGTGCTCATAGGGAATTTAGATCCTCTACGGTATCACATAGGATATAGACATGTCTGCTATATAGATAATTAATGTGTTGAATAAGAATTCATTATAGCTCAAGTGTCTGACCTAAGATCTTTGGGTAGATCATTGTAGCACCCTTTTTTCACTATAGCGACCAGTCTAAGAGACATTACAAATCATTATGCGGAATGTGCCTAATGCATCGCACTCTTGCCCTCTATGGAATTTGCCTAATGCGTCACGCGCTTGCGCTATGTCATAGCATGATTTATTTGTATAAATTAGGTGTCTAGAGAAAAAGATAAAAGATATTTGTACAGCGTAATTGAGCTAAAGCAAGAGCCAGATACACAGAATACATGACACGGTAAAGTGAAAGGCATGTGTATTTTCTTTTTTTTTAAAAAAAAACTTCTATGCGGTTGTTGTGAATCACAAGGAAAAGAAAGGGTTTCTTCATTGGTTGCCTTCCTTTGCCACATTACATTTTAGTCATGTCATAGGTTTTTACGTACGTGTTTGCTCCGCTATCACAATTATATTGTGTCAAACTTTCTTAGACTAAGGACCCATCTATCATACTTTTAAATTTGGAACCAACCATACCACACTTATGACCAATTATTTCTTAGCAACGCTCGGTGGCGGGGCCAAAATGTAGACATGGAGGGAGCCTAAAAAATATGGAAGAGGTCTAATACGCTGTTAACTTTGCTTAATTACTTTGGCGACCGGCCAGAAAATCTTACTCTCATAGTAGTATAGGACAGGTAGGGAGGATACCAACCGTCACGAGCTGATCTCCCAGGCCGCCATTGGTAGGGGTGGAGGAGGAGGCTGACGAAGCAGCTAGAGACGGCCCAGTGATCGGCTGATAGCATAGGCAGCGATGAAACAATGCTTCTTCTCCTCAATTCCCCTGTGATACCACGCCAGATATGGGATGGCAGCATGCTTGGTTAGGGGTGGAGGGGTAACAGGACAGCGGCAATGACGATGTGTCAAAGGTGGTGGAGTTATTTGTCATTGTGCTCAAGGCAGTGTGTGGCATCACTGCAGTAGGATCCCTTCCTATAATATTCCAAAAGATTAAAAGTGCGTTTGGTTGTAAGTCACAGTTTATCACACCTAAGGTAAGGCAAACTTGATAGGTGTTTGATTGTAGCCATAGTTATGATAAGATTCTCTTCCAAGAAATTAGGTTCTACGTGTCAATGATTGAAAATAGTGTGGCAAGATTCCCTTAGACTTAGTAAGTTGTGACTAAGAATTTGATCATCTCACCTTAGACAAGGTATGACAATTTTTATTGGCAAGTAATGGTAAAGTGTGACTGGACACTAAACATGCCTTAATTATGCTCAGGCCTCAAATGAAGATAGTCTAAAATAGTTTAGTGCAGGTGGCATGTTCAGTTGGATTTGTTGGTAGTACCTCGAAGTTCTTTTTTAGGATTAGCGCTATTACCTTGCAGTCACTATGAGCATCACCAACAGATTACCTATAATCTTTCCCCAAAAATTGTTTTTGGGTTTTCTAAACTGAAAATAGGAAGTGAAAAAACTCCTAGCTTTAACAGATAGCCTAAATTCAATCCCCAAAACTTAAAAGTAGGCCCTTCTGTTAAACTACCAACAGAAAATTTTGTTTTTTTTCTTTCATGCGCAAAAATATCGCTATCTCCCACGTGCGGGAACGAGAGGAGAGAAACAGGAGTACGAGATTGGGAGCGAGTTTCACGCCCACATATATAACGGAGCGAGGAATTGGGAGTAGGGAGCTCCAAAACTCGGTAGGAGAGTAGAGTATCTGTTGGAGCTAGTTTTTAGACTAAAATTCCTCAAAATCAGTTTTGGGAATCAGATAGATAGACTGTTGATGATGATATAAGAAAATCACACCTAATCTAGATCTCCTTGTTGGGCTGCCTTGAGGAGTGTGACAATGGGCCTTGGGTAATTGCACCATGGGCCATGGCAGTATTACACTTGCTATCGGCCGGTATGATCGAATCACTCGAGGTAGCAATCATCAGGGTTCACCATACCGCCGGTAACCGTACGGTTACCCGGCTTACCGCGGGGGTACGGTAATGTAAATACCGCAGTAACCTCCTTAAATTCAAATAAATTTAAAAAATAATTTAAATTTTTGATGAATTTTGCACGGTTTTTCACGGTTACCGCGGTTACCGCGCGCCCCGGCAGTTTGGGAAACCCTGGCAATCATTGGGTTGATAGTTGCTCGCAATTGTGGAACCTTTCTCAATTCTCAGCCGTCAGCTCCTCTGCCTCCTCACTCTGTACTCCTACGTTTTACTTGTCACGTGCATCAGCATCGTGCAAGACAAGGGGCTAACGCATTATCTCAGTCGTCCATTCCGAGAATCCACGATTAGTTGCTCAACTTTGCTGCTAGCCTGCTACAATATAATCTGCTTGAGTAATATTTTCCAAGGACATTAAAAAAATCTCATCTACTATACAGCATTTTCGTAACAGTACTTTGGACGTTACTTAAGTGACTCCTGGACTTTTGATCTCCATCCAACAGCTATCCACGATGTTGGACATAAGATGGACCTTAAAACCTAAAATCAACCTTATACTCTCTCCGGGTTGATAATACTTATCGTTTTAGACAAAAACATGATCTTTAAAAAGTAACTTTAACAACTATTTTCTATTATAATATATATAAAAATATCAACAAACATATGATTTTATTAGAGTACTTTTTAAGACTAATCTAACCATATGGTTTTCATATTTTTAAGATAAATATTTTAGAAATTATTTGTAGTCAAAGATTTTAAAGTTTGACTTTATCATTGTCCAAAACGACTAATATTATCAGCCCGGAGAAAGTACACATATATATTGTGGGAAAGTTTGTAGGTGGCTTTAAGCTTGAGGCTAGCTGCAAGCTTGAGTCATAGGGAGAAAACAAATCGATCATATTTGACTCTTTTCCCTCCATCTCTCTTACCGGCAAAAAAAGTAGTACTGGTTTATATGTAAAGTAAGATTCTTTAATTATGTGAGATCCGGCTTAATGCTTTTCTTTTGTCACATATACTGCATTGCAACAATTGCCATATATTCACTTCTGCCATCCCATTATATAGCAACTCAAGAATGGATTGATATATCCCCTATTACTAATCTAGACATGTTAAGGCTGAGTTGGGCAGTCCATCTTCCCAACCCACCACCTTCGTTTTTCGCGCACATACTTTTCAAACTACTAAATGGTGTGTTTTTTAAAAATATTTTCAATACAAAAGTTGCTTTAAAAAATTATATTGATCCATTTTTTTAAAAAAAATAGCTAATACTTAATTAATCACGTGTTAAAAGACCGCTCCGTTTTGCGTGCAGGAGGGATAGGTTCACATCCTGCATTACCGAACACAGCCTAAATCTTGTTGTCTAGATTCGTAGTACTGGATATATTAAATCATGTTCTAAGTTACTATATACTGAGATGAATAGAATAAGTAAAATTAGACCCACCTTAAGTCTTGATGAAGTTACTACTAGCTGCGTTTGGGAGGACTTCCCAAAAAAAAAAGTATTAGCCATTAGCACGTGATTAATTAAGTACTAGTTTAAAAAACTTAAAAAATAAATTAATATGATTCTCTTAAGTAACTCTCCTATAGAAAACTTTTACAAAATTACACCGTTTAATAGTTTGGAAAATATGTCAGTAAAAAATAAGAGAGTAGAAGTTATGAAAGTTAGAAAAAGAATTGTTTTAGTAGTATACAGTTATAAACTATTCCCTCTGTTCTAAAACATAAGGGATTATGGATGGATTCGACATGTACCAGTACCATGAATCGAATCCAGACAAGTTTTTTATGCATATTTATTCTACTATAATATATCACATCTGCTCTAAATATCTTATATTTCGAGGTGGAGACTGTCGCTATGTTTTTCTGCCCGTTGCTAAGCACACGCCACCCCCGATGCGGGGACGCCTCTGGCCTTCTTGCCACGATAATTGAATGGAACTTCCACATTCAGATTCGATAGGTGACCGTCGACTCCAAGTGCTTTGCACAAAACAACTCCGGCCTCCCGGCCACCAGTCACACGACTCACGGCACTACCACCCCTGACTCCCTGAGGCGGACCTGCCACTGTTCTGCATGCGAAGCTATCTAAAATTCTGAAGCAAAGAAAGCACAGCACATGCTCCGGGACACGCGCCACCCGGCGGAAAAGGGCTCGGTGTGGCGATCTCACAGCCGCATATCGCATTTCACAAGCCGCCCATCTCCACCGGCTTCACGAGGCTCATCGCGGCACGACCGCGCACGGAACGCACGCGGCCGACCCGCGCGCCTCGATGCGCGAGCCCATCCGCCGCGTCCTCCCTTTGCCTTTGCCGCTATCCTCTCGGTCGTATCCCGTTTCTCTGTCTTTTGCTCCCCGGCGCGCGCCAGTTCGGAGTACCAGCGAAACCCGGACACCTGGTACACCTCCGCCGGCCACAACGCGTGTCCCCCCTACGTGGCCGCGCAGCACATGCCCATGCGCGACACGTGCACCTCCTCATCCAAACTCTCAAGTCTCAACGGTCCTATAAATGCACGGATAGCCTCAAGCTGCTCGTCACAAGGCAAGAGGCAAGAGGCAAGAGCATCCGTATTAACCAGCCTTTTGAGACTTGAGAGTGTGTGTGACTCGATCCAGCGTAGTTTCAGTTCGTGTGTTGGTGAGTGATTCCAGCCAAGTTTGCGATGGCTTCTCAGCAGGAACGGGCTAGCTACCACGCCGGCGAGACCAAGGCCCGCGCCGAGGTGAGGTTTCCCTTCGTGCATCCGCGCGCGCGCACCGCACGTACACCACCACGTTTGTCCCATCCGTTGCGCGTGCGCTTACATTTGTTGTTTGCTTGTTTCGTGCGTTGCAGGAGAAGACGGGGCGCATGATGGGCACGGCGCAGGAGAAGGCGCGGGAGGCCAAGGACACGGCGTCCGACGCCGCGGGGCGCGCGATGGGCAGGGGACACGGCGCCAAGGAGGCGACCAAGGAGAAGGCGTACGAGACCAAGGACGCGACCAAGGAGAAGGCGTACGAGGCAAAGGACGCGGCCTCCGACGCCACCGGCCGCGCCATGGACAAGGGCCGCGGCGCCGCGGGCGCCACGAGGGACAAGGCGTACGATGCCAAGGACAGGGCGGCTGACACGGCGCAGTCCGCCGCCGACCGCGCCCGCGACGGCGCCGGGCAGACCGGGAGCTACATTGGACAGACCGCCGAGGCCGCCAAGCAGAAAGCGGCCGGCGCCGCGCAGTACGCCAAGGAGACCGCGATCGCCGGCAAGGACAAGACCGGCGCCGTGCTCCAGCAGGTTCATTAGCACTCGCAGATCGTGTTCTTTTCCTAACCATTCTATTTTGTTAAACATTCATGCTAATTGCTGCAAAAAAACGCTCTCTTGGTGTGCAGGCAGGGGAGCAGGTGAAGAGCGTGGCGGTGGGGGCGAAGGACGCGGTGATGTACACGCTCGGGATGTCAGGCGATAACAAGAACAACGCCGCTGCCGGCAAGGACACCAGCACCTACAAGCCTGGAACTGGGAGTGACTACCAGTAATACGGTATAAGAAGCATGTGTCGTCTTTGGCACTGATGCCAAAGTGTACGTGTTGTATCCTCTTTTTTAAGTTTCAGCTCGACTTCGACGTGTTCGGTGTCACACTTTGGTTTTTCAGTTGTGCTCAACTGTTCATGTTTCTGGTTCCATGGAGGGCCAGTGTGGAGGTCAATGTTTAAGCTTTCGTTTTAAAATCTGATAATAAAGTTGGTTAAGACCTGAAAGCGTTATCCCTTCTCCATTTAGCGACTTGGAAAATGGCAAATGAGCACACAAAATGATTGGTGCTTAGAAACCACATTTGGAGATCAACATATTTTGTTGCCAGGGTTTACAGGATAAACTTCAGATAACTGTTCATCAGCCAAAAAGACAATGAAAGGAAGAGGTCAATGGTGTAAATCATAGAAATCAATCACACATCACACCTTGCATTAATTTCCAGATGGAACACATTACACATCAGTATCACTATATGCACAGCACAATATAGTAGATTCATTTCACAGATCTCGCACTGAAATTCATTTCAGATACACAATTTAGACGATGTAGTAGCAAACAAATGCCACTTATAATATACCCATGAAAAACAAACAAATACACACACGAACGCACACAAAAGAATGGGGGGCAGCATTAGCAATATAGCATCTGCCATCGATCTGCGCTGCTAAACCAATGACCATCACGGTCAGAAGCCGGCAAACTTAGATTTGATGGCGCCCACTTCATCCTCGCCCATGAGAAACGTCTTGGCGAGCACCTCCATCGGCATGGCCGGCTGGGTCGCGAAGAGCGCGAAGGTCGGCGTGACGAGGCCGGGCGACTGGCTGTCGAACATGGCGACGAACGACGCGTTGCCGGCGCCGACGTTGAGCTGGAAGTGCTGCAGGCCGCGGGGCACGACGAAGAGCTCCTTCTCCCTGACCACCTTGGAGAAGAGCCGGTTGGCCGCCGTGGTGAACCCCACCATGACCTCGCCGCTGAGCACGAGCACGAGCTCCGAGGCGCGCGGGTGCGAGTGCGGCGGGTTGAGGCCGCCGGGCGCGAGGTCGGTGCGCGTGATGGAGAGGCCCAGCGTGTTCAGGCCGGGGAACGCGGACACCGTGGCGCGCGTGGAGTTGACGCCGAACGGGTTGCTCGTGCTGGGCGCCTGGACGATGGCGTCGCAGAAGAAGTCGTCGCTCACCACGGACGCCGTCGGCTTGCACGGGAACCCGTCGACCGCTGTCGCCGCCCGCAGGTCGGCCACGCAGATGTCCTGAAGCGGCGGCGAGTCCGCGACGGCGAGGCGCGGCGCCCCGGCTGCTGCCACGACGGCCACCGCGACCAGCACCCGGAGCACGACGGAGCGAGACGACGCCATCGTACACCAATGTACGTAGCCAAAGCGAATCCCTAGAAGTGAGGAACTAACTAGCTGCTCGATTTTTCTCGAGAGTTGATCATGGTGGTGACCATGCGCTGCTGGCTATATGTAATGCTAGCCTAGCGAGATGCGTGCACGGGTGGACGTGACGTGAAACGATTCTGCCGATGTGGATGCTAGCTGAATCGGTGATGGTGTCGCTGCAGCTCAGCGCAGGCGGTTGACGGGGTCGCGAAGCGCGCGCGTCCATGGCGTGCGGCCGGACGATAGCCAAATGAAATCAAGTAGGCGCGCGTGGCGGCATGTACTGTTTGTCGCTGTCGAGACCGGCGCGTCGGGTCGGGAGGACACACCATTTGGCAGGTCCCCGGGAAGTAGATGCGGAGTAGCTTGCGTCGCGTTTCCAATGACGCGGAGAAGAGGAATGAGGTGATCACATTAAGAAATATCTACATGATAGTTTTCTTCGCCGTTTGCATTTTAAAGGAAAAAAGTCCACTCTAACTCCCTTAAAGTAGGCCAATCTAATTTGTACCCCTTAACAAGAAAATAAGATAGAACGACTCCCCGAACTATTAAAACCAGTACAACTTGACTCCTCTAGCAATTTTGAAGGGTGGTTTTGCTGACGTAGCGGTGTTAACCCAGTTTTCATCCCACGTAGCATGTGGGGGCCCACATGTCATTCTTTCTCCTTCCCTTCTCTCTTCCTTCTCTCTCTTTTCTCTCCTCCTTTTCTCTTCCTCTTCGGACGCACGCGGGGAGCGAGAGCCTCATCGGCGGCGGCGGCGGGCGGCGGCGGAGTGGCGACAGCAGCGTGCGGGTGAGGGCTGGAGTGGGGGTG
This sequence comes from Oryza sativa Japonica Group, assembly GCF_034140825.1. Classification (NCBI taxonomy): domain Eukaryota; kingdom Viridiplantae; phylum Streptophyta; class Magnoliopsida; order Poales; family Poaceae; genus Oryza; species Oryza sativa. The sequence goes on along the minus strand of NC_089035.1, from coordinate 29,819,255 downwards.
GGCGGGCGGGGCCAGAGTGATAGCGGCGGCAGGCGCTGGAGCGGCGACGACGGCATGTGGGCGAGGGCTGGAGCGGCGGTGGCGGGTGGGAGGTGAGCGCTGGAGCGTCCACCATCCCCTCCAGCTTTGCCTCGCCATCTCGATGTCGTCGTCGCCGTCCGCGTCTCCTTCCCCACCTTTCGCTGCGCTGCCTCTCCCCTCTCCCTTCTCGGACGGCGGCGACGCTTCGGCAGGCGGTGGCGGAGATAGAGGAGTAGCTCGACGGTGTGGAGGACGCATCCGAGCTCGGCGATAGAGGGCGGGCGAGATCTCGGCGGTGCCGCCTCTCCCCTTTCCCTTCTCCACCCCCGGCGATAGCCTCGAAAGGCGGCGGCGCTTTGGCAGGCGGCGACGGAGGTAGAGGAGTAGTAGGACGGCGCGGAGGGCGCACACGAGCTCGGCGGCGTTGCGACCGGCCCTCGCCCGTCCGCCGCCACCGCTCTCGGTCGCAGCCGCCGCCAAAAACCACGGGACGCACCGCTACAGCTCTGGTCCGCGCCCACTGTTGCCGTCGCTCCAGCTCTCCCCGCCTCGGCAGACGCCGCGTGCTCCGTCGATTCAATTGTGGTGAACACCATCTGGGATGAGGCGATGGTGGCGACCGGCGGTGCGGACCAGCCGTCGTGTACCTCGACCTTGCCGTCCCCGGCCATCCTCCCCGCAGTCCCCTCCTCTTGCAGCCGCACCCGTCATCCCGCCCGCCACCGCCACGGCCGAAGGGGAAATAAAAGAGAGAGATAAGGGAGGGAGAGGGAGGGGGGAGGAGGAAGAAGGAATAGAGAGGGAAAGGATGACATGTGGGCCCCACATGTCAGTGGGTCCCACATTATTTTTCTGAGAATGACAAATAGGTCCCACATTTTTTTTTTAGTTCTGATGCCACATAAGCACCACGTGGGACGAAAACCGGGTCAACACCACCACGTCAGCAAAACCACCCTCCAAAACCGCTGGAGGAGTAAAATTGCACTGGTTTTAATAGTTCGGGGAGTCGTCCTATCCGATTTTCTGATTGAAGGGTAGGAATTAGATTTGGCCTACTTTTTAAAGAACTCAAAGTGGACTTTTTCCGATTTTAATTGGACTCATCTACTACTAAATTTGGGCCCAATAATTTGGGCTTTAAATAGACTCAAAGAAGCCCATTGTTATGTTGAAGGCATTGTATCCCATTAAGATATCAAAAGCCACTTTACATCCCTCAAGTAGAGGTTGAATTTTATTCGTGTCCCTCAACCATAAACTCAGATACAGAGTATCCCCACCTCTAAAACCATTGTAGACCAAGTCCCTCGATAGTATTGAGAGCAGTTTTGACTCATGTGGCACTTACATGGCTTGTTTAACTTGGTGCAGCGTTGACGCAATGCGTACTTGGGAGGATAAAAATTTAAAAAAATACACATAAGTATCCATTAAAAAAATTAAAAATGTGGTACGACCCATATGTCATCACCCCTTTCTCTCCCTCCCTCCTCTCCCTCCCCTTCTCGCCAGGACACATTAGTGGTGAGCTGATGTCGGGTTGGTGGGAGTTCACTAGCAGAAACCTCCAACAAGACGAGCAAGGCCTCCCGGACACTTTATTCCTCCAAATCCTACGATAGCATGTCAATGTCGCGTTCACTCCATTCCTGTGTCCTCTACCTCCAGCATCTATGATGAGCACCTCCAACAACAACAATCGTAGGTCTTCCTCAGCGTCCTCACCGCCACGGGTGGACATCACCAGCAAGAACGAGCAGCTCACGAAGGATTACTACACGCTAACGCACGATACGAATAGAGGTTACTGGAATGCGTGGTGTGCCTCTTGGAGTTTAGGGAGCGGGAGACAGGAGTTCAAACTGATCAAGAATTAAGTATTGGTGAGTCGTTGGGGTTAGCGTGCCGTTCTCGAGGCCGATGCGGTGAGGCGGCGACACCTGAAGTCTAAACTAAGAGCAAGTATAGTAATGTACAGTCAGCTGGCGAAATCAACCGCTGCGTCATCCAAATCCAACGTGGAGGAGCGAGAAACCAAGAAAGAGAAGGAAATGGGCGAGTCGCGAGTCGCCGGCTCGAAGCGTCGTACCCGAGGCAAAACGCCCGCTCCCAACTCGGTGCTGGCGATTGAGCCGGTGCCTGCTCCACAACAGATGCTTTGCACATGCATATATTAATTGCTTAGATGTTTTAATTAGGTAACGTATCAGTCAGCTTATAGTCAACCCATTATACAGGTGAGCTTTTAAAGCATGGCTAAGTGACATGGCAGTGGCTTTCAGCCGGCTGCTGGCTACGTTACTATCCTTGCTCTAAGAGCAAGTACAATAGCAAGCTATTAGCCAGCTGTAAACATATTTTAATGAGATAAATGATAAAAGAGAAGAGCAGTGGGCTACAGATTTGTAGCTAGCTGTAGCGCATACTCCAAGACACAATGTGTGTATGACAGGTGGGACCATATATTAATAGTATAGTAAGCAACTATTGTATGAATTGGCTATATATAAATTGGAGCTAGTAGTGGGCTATACTATTAAACTTGCTCTAATGCACCGAGGGAGAAGAGAAAGGGTTGATAACATGTGGCCATGTGGGTCCCACTACATTTTTAAATTTTTAAACAAACACCCAGTGACTATGGGTCCCACAATATATTTAAATTTTTCTTATAGTGCCACGCAAGCGCCATGTCAATCGTCACATGGGATAAAGACCAAATCAAATAAGCAATGCAAGCATCACATCAGTAAAAACCATTCTTAATATTGCCGAGATTCAATTCGCACTGGTTTTATGGTTGAGAGATGAGAGTAGAACTCGGCGGTGAATTAAGGGATGTATAGTAGACTTTTTTTATCATGTTCCAATCCAGCAACACTGTCGAGTGTCGACCTCAGGTTGCCTGCTTGGGCCCTAGGCCTAGCATATTTCGGAAATAAGAATTCCTCGATGTAATCACGAGCTTACCAGTCACAGTCAGGCAGTCACCAGCAATCTAAGCGCGTCATACATGCGTAACGCGTTCACGAAGTCCATGGTGCCAGCCATGGAAAGCTAACTCTGTTGGAACTGTTCTAACTTCTGATATGCCAGCTCAAGTACACATTATATCTCGCTTAGTCCAGCGTGACAGCGTCAACCATCTGATCTGACCAGCTGGATCCTGGATCAATCATCGAAGATGAAGCTTTGGAAGTATCGGGCCCGGGGACGACAGCGATCTACGTACGAAAGGCTGGGACAAACTGAGGTACGAAACGACGCCGTATTACTGTGTTGCTGTTTGATTGCCAATGGCCAGTGGAGATTGGCTCGGAAGCCTAAGTCGGCAGTCAAGGGGCCGAGGCGAGCAACCAGAATCCTGTCAACTCAATCGATCGGGCCGAAGGTCACTGTTGGTGGACGGGCGAGGCTGTCCAGAACGATCGATTCGACCTGTTAGGCGTTAGGCCATTCACAATGCATCTACATGGCATTTGGTCTCAACTGTCCAGCTAAACAGATTGTATACGTGGAGAAGAAAAGAAGGTGGGGCCCATGTATTCACCAGCTTCGCGCGTCCTCATTTGGCTCCGAGAGCCTCATCAGAAAAACAGCTTTTTTAATCGCATTTACACATGAGAAAGCAGGACAGAGAGAGAGAAGGGGGAGAAGCTGACCCAAAAAAGTAAATTTTTGTGGTGGGGCCCGCATGAGAAACAGTTTGGTGGGGTCCACCTAAAGACACGCGCCCACGCCGCATTGTGGAGAGAGGAGCTTCACGCTGTTTCTTCGTACGTGGCTTCGTACGTGGCTGTTTAGGCTCCTTAGAAAAATACTACACAGTGCTAATGCCCTTGCTAGGCATCTGTCCGCGCGCTCACCGGCGGCGGCGGACCGGGTCACGCGACCCTGACCGAGCCTCACCGTTAAGGATCACATCATGAAGCAGCACCAGGCCACCAGCACGTACTACCTCCGTCTCAGCAGCCGTGGAAATCCGTGTCCAACGTTTGACCATCCGTTTTATTTGAAAATTTTATGAAAATTTTTTAAAAAATTAGTCACACATAAAATACTATTCATATTTTATCATCTAATAATAATAAAAATAATAATCATAAAAAAAATTTAAATAAGATGAACGTTCAAAACGTTGGAGATGAATAGTGTAAAACTACATTTATTTTAGGACAGATGGAGTACTGTCTGTCTGCTGGATGTCACTGCTAATCGTTTCAGACTGCATGCGCCTTTGCCTGAAAGGCCTCTGTTTGGGATTGTTTTTTTTTTTAAACGAACCTCTGTTTGGGATTGTCGCGGATGTGTTCTGGACTTCTGGTGTTCTAGGCGCTTGGAGGCATGGATCAGCAAACTCAACCAACCTGATCGACTAGCCCTTGATGTCATTATAAAGCATGGAGCAGCAAACCAACCTGATCGATCGATTAGTAGTCCAGTAGTCCTTGATGTCATTATACATGTTCCCCATTTTTCCTGGAACATGTGCCATTCAACTAGTAGGACTTTTATATTAGAGAGAAACCACAAACAAAAATTGAACACATTTTTAGGCCCGGTCGCTCCGCCCCAGGGGTGACGCGGGCGGCAACACCTCACCGTCGCCCCCTCCTCTCCCACGCCTCGCCGCCGCCCGAGCAGCCGCCGGTAAAGCCGGGCGGCTGCAAAGACGGCGGCGGCGGGGCTCCCCTTTCTCCTCACTCCTGGTCAAGTGGTTGGGGCGCCGATGAGACCGGAGCACGAGGGGCGCAGCTCGGCGAGGACTGCCAGATCCGGCGCCGTTGAATTCGGATCCGGCCCTCCCTTGGCCGGATCTGGGCTGGACGCGCAAGTCGGCGGCGAAGGCGGCAGCCGCGGCGGCGACCGCGGCGCGAGGGCCGCGCGGAGGAGGCGACGGCGGCGGCGACCGCAGCGCGAGGGGCGCACGGAGGAGGAGGCGGTGGCGGCCGTGGCTCGAGGACCGCACGGCGGCGACTGCGGCGCGAGGACCTCGCGGCAACGGTGGCTGCGGCTCGCGGACGTGCGTCAACTGCTGCTTCTCTGGCTTGTGTGCACGAGGAAGTGGTTGGCGGCGGCGACGTCTCTTCTCCCAGGCGGCTTAAAAAACCCATCTCGTGGAGCTCCTCCCCTCCTATGGCCAGATCCTGTTCTGGCCGTGGGGAGCTTCAGGAGAGGGTGGACGCGGCGGCTTGTGCAGAGGACGACGGTGCCATGGCGACGTGCGGGAGCAGGCCGCGAGCCTACCTGAGCCGTGGGGTGGTGAACTGGGCTAACTGGTGGCTGATGAGATGATGTGGTGGTTCGGCGACGGTTGTTGTGTGGTTCAGTGGTGGCGCTGGACGAAAATCATTGGCGAAAGCCTTGCTTAGCCTTTGGCTGGCACGACGGCGGCGGCGCCTTTGGCATCGTTCCCTTCTTGGAGGCGTCGTTATAGCGTTTTCTCCACGCTACCAGTCTCTAGGTGAAAACTGTGATCCGGTTTCCGGACGGGCGATGGCGGCGTTTCACGTCGTATCCTCCTTGGGGGCATCGTCTTGGAGAACCTTACCCATGCACCATTTGCCGCTTGTGGACTCCTGTGTCAGCTCGATGTGCTAGATGCCTAGGTGCTTGGCGAGGCCTTGTCCTTCTTGGTTCCTTTCTTGTATTGGTGGCATCCAGCTTATTCGTCTGTCTCTGTCGGGTGGAGTCGAAACTGCTACGTCGTTGGGGTGCGACGAAGCTTGGCAACGATAACATTTGCAGTTTCTCTCTAGGGATGTGGGTGTTGCTAGTACAGGCTTTGGCGCTTCAGGGGCTTGAATGATGTCCAAAGTGTGAGCTTGGTGTTGCTTTGCTCGGTTTGGCGGTGCCTACAATGATGCCATGATCGCCGTGGAGTTGGAGCTGCTGGGTCGCTGGGCGGCTAGCTCGGTAACGATGACATGTGCCTTGTGATGTCAACGCGGTGTGCCGCCTCTTCAGCATCTCGACATCGGTGTTCGTCGTTGGATTCCGCCATCGTTTCGTTGATAGTTTGGCTAGAGTGATATAGAGCTCCGTGTGCTGTGTGGTTGTACCGGCCACGGTGGAAAGACTTGGCGAGTCTCTACTCGCCGAGAGTTTGTTTTTTCTTTTTCTGTAACCCGTCTGGGTTTTTACTCCTGTTTAATGAAATATAATTGACAGTTCTCCTGCCGGTTTAGTTTAAAAAAAACCCAAGCTCATTTTTGAGAGTCAACGTTGTACTCCATCATGCATACTCATGTATGAGCATCGCGCTGCTATTTCTCTATGTATCTGGATGCATGCATCATGCGTACGTCTCTCTCGCGTTTTCCTACTCTTCCGTACGCAGTTCGTCGATTGCGCTCTTGTTCCTACTCTTTTGGTTTTCACTTTCAAGTAAACGCCGGGTAACCCCCGCAAAGAAAACGGACGCCCAGAGACATACGGTAGCAGGCCCGGTTTGAACGCCCGCCGGCGCCGGATCAATCCGTGATACCCAAGGGTGCCGCGCCACGTATGACGTACCAATCCCAAATCGAGTCGAGTCGAGTCGCCGGGAGCGCGCAAAGGCTTTAGCTAGCCAACGCAGAGCATGTCTTGGAACGCGTCTCAAGTCTCTCCAGTCTCCACACGTCGTTAGTTCCATCGATGATGATCTGTGGCAAGCAGAGCCGCCTCAAGTAGAATAACTCGCCCAATGCACGCGTACATTCCTTTCACCTAATGCGTAGTATTGGCGTATTGCTGACACACACACCCTCCGTCGTTTGACTGATAATTTTTTTCTCCCCGTCGTTTGATTGATAATTCGACATGATTGACAGCGTATTTTAGCTAATCCCTCCATACTAATAAAGGAAGTCGTTTAGAATATTGATACGGTCTCTAAAACACAACTTTGACTTCTTTTTTCTATAAAAAATATTCATTGAAAAGTGATATATGTATACTTTTATAAAAGTATTTTTCAAGACAAATCTATTCATATAACTTTTACATTTTCAATCCTCATGATTTATATTCCCAAGGTTTAACTTAAATATTATCCTAAACGACTTTCTTTACGAGTATCGAGGAAGTACTTTTCTCTCTCTTTCCGGTCAATGTTTGATACCTATATCACCTTGATTAGAATAAACACTGCGTAAATATGTTCAAAGTTGTTATTATGCTTATCATTAGTTCACAACCAAGCCAACAACTCCCTCTCGGAGGTCTCGGAAATACGGCTTTTGTTAATTAAACGAAAGAATCGGCTGCTACTGAGTCTGCTACCCTCGCGTCGCGTGCACCAGGTGCATATGCTGCTCTTTTGTCCTGCCGCGGCAGCGCGCGCACGGCGACTCTTATGCCAAACCCACGCACGCAACGCAAGCACATATGCTTCGTTTTGACTGCTCCCTGCTCAACACCACACACGCTCTCGCTCGCATATAGGCAGGCAATACGTAGCTACACCGTGCGCGCGCGCGCACACGTACACGCACACCACCACCGGCCGGCGTCGAGCGCTGTTTGCGCTGCTCGCGCGTCCGTACATGGCGGGGCTGCAGCGATCGAGCGAGACGTTCCGGCGGTCGGGGTCGTCGGGGATGGTGTGGGAGGACAAGCTGCAGCAGTCAGGGGAGCTCGGGGGCAAGGCCGAGGCGCCGGCTCCGGCCGCGCGGGCGGCGGCGCAGCGGAGCGGCTCGAGCGGCCACGGCGGGTACAAGGCGGGGCACGTGCAGCCGGCGCTGGACCCGCCCTCCCCGCGCGTCGCCGCCTGCGGCTTCTGCAACCTCTTCGGCAAGGACAAGCATCATCAGGCGCGCCCGCGCGGCGGCGCCAGCGCCAAGAGCCGGCGCCGCTGAGCCAGGCCGTCCCTGCCATGTTTGTTTGTTGAGATGCTTTGTTAGCTCCGGGCTAGTTGCTTCGTGCAAAGAAAGGTTAGAAATATATCGCCATGCCGCCATGCGCATGATCAAAAAGTACAGATACTTAAGCGTGTTTCTCCGTTTCTTGTACACACGGTCACAATGTGCAGTCCTCTTTGATCTCTTGCTCTCTCTCATGAATCATGATCTGTGACACTTCAATACTTTCATCAACGTTCTTCATGTCTCAGCCTTTTCTTTCGGTTATTATTTCGATTTCTACCTTGTAGGGCTTCAAATTCGCAGTTTTCTTAAGGAATATCGTATCTATGGACCTGTTTGGCATAGCTCCAGCTCCAGCTCCACCTCTCCTGGAGCTGGAGCTCAGCTAAACAGTTTTCAGCTCCACCAAAACTGGGAGTGGAGTTGGGTGGAGCTCTCTCACAAAATGTACTAAAGTTGTGAAGCTGGGTTTAGGCAGCTCCATAACTCCACTCTAGACTCAACTCCTGGAGTTATATTTAGGAGTTGGAGCTGTACCAAACATGCCCTATGTTTGCAATTTCGATTCTTTTCCGGTTGCATTTGAGTCAAGGGGCTTTTTACTATTTGCCACTTTTAGATTTGGCAAATAATTATTTGCCACCCCTATCTCAATGACATATGGGTCCACATGTGTCTATGACATGTGGGTCCAGTGGTAAAAAGTTAATTGCCACATCTAAATGTGGCAAATGGTTAAATATCTCTTGAGTTAAACGGGGCTAATCATAAATCGTATTACTAGCAGTCCGTATAATTAACTCCGTTCTGGGACTAAATTGGAAGCGTGAACCCGGCACGCATCCTGTCTCTTTCGTCCTCTGCTCGTTTTTTCTCGCTTCGTACGTATGCGACGAATCAGCGCCCACCTTCCCCTGATCGTGCGTACTGTAGTAGTAGTAATACCGGAGAACTCACTCCGTTCCACAATGTAAATCATTCTAGTATTTCTCACTTCCGTTCCACAATGTAAATCATTCTAATATTTCTCACATTCATATTGATATTAATAAATCTAGACATATATATTTATTTAGATTCATTAATATCTATATGAATGTAGAAAATGCTAGAATGATTTATATCATGGAACGGAGGAAGTAGTAATTAGTAGTAGTAACAATCAGTAGTTGCTTCTTCTCCGGCCTTATTTTACGGGGTCTGACCTCATTCGTCCCGTTCAGACTTCGCAATTGCCACTTGACCCTACTAAACAAAAACTGTCACGCGTTCAAACTGCAGCACGTATGGAACTTGCCTAGGAAAAATACGTAGATGCATACGAAATGTCGTTTGGGAATACTTGCAGGGATAAATATAATCACTGGTCATACGTCGGGCTAGTAATTTCTTCCACACGAAAGACTGCATTTATTAACCGTAGCACTTACGTATATTTCATTTGACCAATTGACCTCGTGCTCCAGATTACATTGATCTACCTTGAGGTCTCGCTTCCTAGATGAATATACTTCATTTTGTTGCTCTTGCAATAAATCGTACAGTGGAAAACGCAAGTTTGACAAAATGATGTCATCTAAAAATACTTGTAGCACGCTGGTGCAATAAAACCGCATATATCCACTTGTGCAAAACTAAAGGCCCTTCAACAGTACGTTTCTGAGTTACATTCTGAAGTTAACAAAACAACCTGGTAAAAATGTTAAAAGAGTCCGAAGCGTTGGCCACTTGTACACAGATGCTGGGCAATTCTGAACAGCTCCCAGTTCTGGGATGAAATATCAGAACTGTGTAATATCAGCTCTACTTTTAAGTCATCTATCCCCCTTTATCTCAGATGTAAAACTCAAAAGATCTTTTGTTGCTACAGCTCTGGAAAAACATAACAAGGAGGGCAAAGGTGCTGGTTATAAGTTGGAAAATAACCGATTTCTGTAGTGTTAGAAAGTGATTACTTTTACCTTCGAGCAATGGCAATGCCTTCTTTATCTACAAAACCAACCAAGAGTCCTCTATCTTGACGATCAACATGTTCTGAAACTACTGGAAGTTGATCCACTCCATAAGAATCCATGATCTTTTCAACAGTAGTTAGAGATGTCTGAGGTGTCACAGGCCACATTTTACACTTAACGGCTCCACAAACATAAGTTTGTACAGGTTCCTGTAGCATGACCAGAAATGAGTAACATACAGATAGAACTACAAGACGACAAAAATATATGCCAGTTAAATACAGTTAGCATGTTCTGAATTATGATTGCACCTCAGAAAACAAATAAGAAACCAACTGTATTTTTCTTTGAAAATCTTTAAAGCAAGCATGAACCACAGAAACTTCAGAGATCGAGACTGGCCAAGGGATATAGATCCCAAGGGGCTAGCAAACTAAAGAATATGTTATTTTGATATGTTCCAATCAACAACAGAGAAAACAAATGAAGCTGGGGGCAGCTGATGATCTCTTATTCAGGAAAGAAGAATAGAAAAGAGTGCATAATGGCTGTGTATATCCACTTGAGGATATAGAGGCCAGATTCTTATCCATCATCTAAAAAAAGGAAAAGAGTGCATAAATAAGACAAGGGTGCATGTCCAGTTGAAGTTTGGTATACATAAGTCATAACTTATGAATTAAGATCAAGCAGAATCGCAGAAGGAAAAATGAGGGAAAACGACAGCAAATCACCTCAGTCTGTACCCTGGTAGTTTTCGCAGTTCTGCAGAAATCCTGGATATCTTTGAGAGTTACCAAGCCTATTAGAGATCTGTTGCTCTCAATTATCATAACAAACGGTTGCTTTTCCACAAGCATAAGATTTAGTGCCTCAACTACTGGAGTTGTCTTTGAAACAGAAATATATTTAGTCTTCATAGCCTCTGCAACAGTAAGATTTTCCTGAAAATTCTCATGCTTGGCATCATAGACACACAGTGAACTTTCAAGCTTACATAGGTCGGTAATAGGCTTATCTGTATCCACAGAAGCTCCTTGTGTCTGGGAGGGCACACTTTTTTCCTGTTTAAAATTACTTGATTTCACCTCTGAGGAATCCGGCTTACTCCTATTGCTCCTAGAGAACCTCTGGGGAGAAGCAATCCAAGATGATACTCCAACAGCACCAAGCAAAGGTAAAACTATACGATAGTCCTGAGTAAGCTCAAACAGTAGGAGGACAGATGTAAGAGGCACCTTGCATACACCAGCAAGCGTGGCTGCCATACCTACCTGCAAAGATAGAACAAAAGGAAGCAAACATGCAAATCAGTTTTCTTTGCTTGATATTTTCGATCAATCTAAAAGAAAATACGCAAAAGAGAAAACTATTGCTTATAGACATATTACCAGGCCATATGCTTGAGGTGACGCCACATCTAGGAACGGGATTTGGAACAGTGAATCCGGGCCAGTAAATGTAAACCTCATGACCTTTCCATACGCCATGCCTGTAGCTGCACCAATAAAAAGGGATGGTGCATAATAGCCTCCAACCAATCCAAAAGCCCTGCACAAAGATGTCGCCAATACTTTTACTCCAATGAGCTGAACCAATACAGCTGCTGAGAGTCCACTTGTGAATGGTCGTGATTCCAGCAAAATATCAACATTTTCAAAGCCCCAATAAAGAACTTCAGGGTATACAAGGGCTAGAAGACCAACAATAAGGCCACCCAAGGCAGGAGATGCAGCCTTTGGTAATCCGGTTGCCGTTTGTAAACTTTGAACTATCTCCATAGAAAGTGCTGTACACCTAGATAGTGTAGTAGACACCAACCCACAGAAGATGCCCAGCAAAAGATATAGAGGAAGTTCTGACATTTATTAAGTCATGTAAATATCCTCATACTTTCAATCTCTGGATCACGAGAAAAAATATGTAAAAACAAGATGTTATTAACAGACAGTAAGACTAATCTACGTCCAGGAGGGTTTAAGAGGTGTTTTCATACTTGACAAATCAACCTTACTAATGGCAAAACTGAATTCTTTAGGAGGATGAGGTCAACAAGAGCACAAATGTGTGGTTTCAAAACAAAAGCCAAACATCAAGATTTTCATGTTCCCTTCATTTGGTAGTAAATTTTCCCTTCTTCAACTATTTCAGTTGGGCACAATATGTTTTATTTTAGAATCGTAAATTAGGAAGTGCTACACAAGTTACAACGAGAACATGTCAAAATACCGGACAGGCAGTTAACCAGTAGAAATTATGTATAGCCTAAATGAAAGTATTGCAAGATATGGTTTGTATGCATCAAACTGCTGAAAAATATCAATTATAACAAAAAAGTACCTGTTGGCGAGCGGAAATCATATTCTGGAACGGTAAAAGCAGGATCAGAACCAAGACCAATCTCTGAAACAACAGACGCTATCACTGCACTGAGTATCACCATAGGTGTTGAGTTGGAAAGGGATGAAGAGTCAACAGAAGTAGGCCACAAAACAGATTCCACGGCGAAAAAGCACCCGGCAACAGCAGCATTAAAACCTACAATACAAGCAATCACCTGAAATATAAGTACAATGCAATCAGAAAACAGAATGCATGGGGAAAAGGATTACTTGGCCAGTTTGAATTGTAGGACTGTGTGGAGTATCCACAAAAGGAGAATATCATACTTTATGCTGTGTCAACTTAGGTGATCTATTGACCAAGGAACATTACACAAAGTTCCATAAATAGATTCTTTGCGTTTGGATGCTACATAGCAAAAAGTTCCAAAAAACAGACGCTTGCGTTCAGATGCGTAGCTTCTGATACAAAAATATATTCCATGTGTGTAATTAATTAAAACATGACAGACCAACTTAAAAGTTGAAGATAAAATATAGAGAAATATTCTGCAGTGAATGGAATTTTGAAAAATAAGAAATATGAGAAGCAAGATTCACCTGATGCGATTCCAGCTGCTGATCCAGCTGCCACAAGAGAAAGTTTTTTCCCTCCTTCCAATTTAAACACATTTCCAAATCCTTTGGCTATAGATGAACCAATCTCCACACTTGGACCCTCAGGCCCCAAAGAATTTCCAGTTCCAAGAGTAAAAGATGCTGCCATGGCTTTCAAAAATGGCCTAAAGGCACCTTTTATCTTAGACATAGTGTCATTTGAGTTGGTTGCTATAGAACTTCTTAATGTGTTAAACACTCCAACTATAATGCCTCCACTGACTGGAACAAGTATCACTCTCTGCCAGATTTCACCGATGGACTCCTCCCTTAGCCATGAAGCGCCTCTCAATGGTATGCCGTCCCAAAAGAGATCACGTATTTCATGAACCTATGCCAAAATAATACAAAGTTCTTATCTCAATCTGCAACATGTGTAATAGTGATTACTTTGAGGACTTGTATGCAATCAAGATGCTCAAATTCTTGAAATACATTATTTATGCCTGGCAGCTGCAACGCCAACCTCCATTTTCATCAAACATCTATGGGCTTAGAGATCGAGATTATACACACTATCCACTATATTATCAGTAGGGAAGAATCAGGAAATGGCATCTTGTGAGGATGGGTGAGGACTGGACGCGCTAATTGGACAAACACAATTCGAACCAAGCTAAAACAGGCACACAGCAGACAAGGAGTAATAAAACTAGTAATTTTTGGATGGGAACTAAACTAATGCATGGATGCATGAATTAGCACCAGCATAGCTTATGGATCGGCAATGCTACATGTGAGAAGCGTTTTAGAAGGGATTTGGAAGCAAATTGTAGCTTAAAACATTGCTATGTAAGTTCGTTGTCCAATTGCATCGCATATTCACATCCAAGTCGGGGAACTAGACGTGAGATGTGTCGTCGTATGGGTACCGAGAGGTTGAAGAGGACGACGGAGACGCCACTGAGGAGCCCGACGAGGCAGGCGGCGAGCGTGACGAGGTCACGGCCGGGCGCCGCCACCTCCTCCTCCCAGGCCGCCTCCACCCGCTCACCCCGCCGGTCCCCGTCCTCCTCCTCGGTCGCCGCGCCGCATCGGATGGTCCGGAGGCGCGCGCCCCCGTCCCCGCCACCGCAGCGGCGACCTGCCGGGCGGCGGCGGGAGAGAGAAGGCGGGGATGGGGTCGAGACGAGGAGGACACGCGCGGGACAGGGTGCCACGGACGGCGGCGCCATGAATTGGGAGAGGCATCTCATATTCTCATCCCTAGCATACTACTGCGAGTCTGCGAGAGAGGAGGGAGTGCCGCGAGGCCACGGCAATTCGGCAAAGCGTCTCCTGGCGGATTTCCAGCCTATCCAATTCCAGATGGAGGCTGGAGCGAGCTGTTCTTTTTTTTTTTTTCATTCCTCTCGTTTTATGTGGTAGGCTGGTAGCCAAGAACCGCGATCGTCTGTTTCATATCATCATCGGCCTCTCTCTACTTCTCTAGTCTCTTGGAGAAGTAAGCAGGATTGGGCTTTGGGAAATGATAATGCGTTTTTGGGTTTTAGGGCCTTGCTTGATTTCGAGTGAAACGGGCCTAACAATTTCCTGTTAATTACTCCGCTTAAGGAAGGCCATTTCCTAATCATGTCGAATATGTGTTTATACGTTATCAGTGTCCTTACCAAAAGGTCTCTATTTGACTAGATTGCTTTGCTCCAAACACATGTTATCGCAACTATACGATATTGGTGGAGAAATACTTTTTACTCCTGGTTGGTAATCCCTATAGTCCCGGTTTTCTAACCGGGAGTAAAAATACGGGACTAAAGGTTTTTTTTCTTTTTTTTTCTATTTTGTATATCTCACGCACATTATCTCACATCATTCACAATAATATAGTTCATCCTAAATCATTCACAGCAACATAATTCATTCTAAATCATTCACAGCAACATATTTCATTCTCAAAATCATTCACAACAGCATAGTTCATTCTCAACACAGATCGAATCACACATTCAACACAAATCGAATCAACACAGATCGAATAATTCAGCACAAATCGAATCAACACAGATCAAATCACACATTAAGAAAAAAGAAAAAAAATACGTGCAGCCACGCCGCCCTCCACCGCCTATCGCCGCACCGCCCTCCGCGCCGGCCGCCGCCGCCCGGCTGCCTCCCCTCCCGGATCCGCCGTGCGAGGCCGCCTGTGCCGCCGCCTGGGCGCATGAGAAGTGGGGAGGAGAGGGGAGGGGGCGGATCCGGAGAAGGAAGAGGAAGAGATGCGGTGAGTGAGGAGAGGAGAGGAGAAAGAGATAAAGGTGAGAGAGGAGGAGATAGAATTTATTAACTGATCCCATGCGCCTCCTCCTCCTCGATCTCGCGCGCGTGCACGCCTCGTTCTCTCCGCGCATGCCAATCTTTTTTCCCGGTTGTTTAACAACCAAGACTAGAAATAGATCTTTAGTCACACTAACCGGGATTAAAGATAACAGAGGGTCTGACACCGCTTGCCTTTTTTTATCCGGGACTAAAAATGATCTTTAAGGTTGGTGTTACCAACCGAGACTAAAGATCAAAAGGTAGCTCTAACCTTTTGAACCGAGTCTAAAGATATCTTTAGTCCCGGTTTTTATTGTAACCGGGACTATTGTGGAATTTGGTCGACCGACCAAAGATGGTTTCTCCAGTAGTGTGATTAGTGTGCTAGGATCTTTCTGACATGGACCAATAACTCCTTCGCATGGAATAAGTTCAAGACTTTGCGGGGAGGTCCGTGTATCCGTTGGCGATCCATTTGTGTAATTAAGAGCAAGGCTAATAATATAGCCGACTTGTTAACTATAAGGTTCTTTGTAGCCTTCTCTCAGCCCACCCATATAATAGTTAGCTCTTTACGATTAATATAGGACCCACTTATCTCTCTCACAGAGTTTTTTGGTTTTTGTGTCCAAACCGGCTATAAGTTTACAGCTCGCTTCTCCTCTCTCTTCTCTCTTCTCTTCTACACCTCAGCATTTAGTCGGATTATAGCCTCCTTATTATACTTGCTCTAAGGATAGGCCAACGTGAGACTTTGGTGGATAGCCTTGAAGATGCTCGAAGGTGGCCACGTGTCCTCTGCACGGGTGCACATGGCTATCTAGCTAATTGCCCGGGAACCATGTCGTGGCACCATTCGAAGATAGGACCCCACAACCCAAGTTTGCATGGAAACTGCCAAGTATGTTTACCCAAGACACGGTCAACTGGAGTTGGTATGTTCACTCAAGAAGAAGGTCGATCTTCGCACATCCTAGGGTGTGTTTGTATAATGGAAAATGAGGAATGTAATTAGGAATGAGAAATGAATGAATGGTTATGATTAAATAGAAGAGGAAGAATGGATGGTTAGAATTTAGAGATGTTTTGGTGGGTGGGAAATTATTTCCCTATCCCATTAGCCAAACAGGGCTAGATGTCTCGTTTCAGGAATCACTTGTCAGCTCGGTAAAGGCTAACGTGGCGTTTCTTGAAGAACGGTGGAGGCACATCCTACGGACATCACACATCCATCATATACGGGTGGAGGCACATCCTACCTCTACTAAAAAATGATTTTTCATGGCGTCACCCTATAATTTTCGCTGGCAGTTATACGTGAAAACCGCTACTAAAAATGTAACTAGGGGTGAAGGGTTACGGACAGCCAGCGAAAATCGGTTTTTGCTTTTCGTTGGCGGCCACACTAAGAGGTCCGCCATTAAAAATAACTCTATTTTCGCTGGCGGCTACGCTAAGAGACCCACTATAAAAAATTGGGTTTTCGCTGACGGCCGATTTTCGCTGGCGGCAGCTAACTTACACCGACTATGAAAAAAATATTCCCTCTATTAAAATCTTCTCCAATCTTATCCCTTCCCATTCACCTCTCCCATTCCTTCTCTTCCTCCTGCAGCCTCTCCACCTCCTGTCCTCCTCCAGCCTCTCCTCCTCCTTCTCCTCCACCTCCTCCTCCTCCTCCTCCTGTCGGAGTAGGAAACCACGGCGGATTAGCGACGGTGACGACGGCGACCGGGAGGGGCGCCGTGATCCACGGCCGGGAAGGGCACGGGCGCGGGTGCAGGCGTGGCGGATCCGGCCACCGCAGAGCCGCGGGCGGCGGATCCGGCCGCCGGAGGGCCGCGGGGAGCGGATCGGGGCGCGGGCGGCGGCGCGCGGCTGATCCGGGCAAGGGCGGCCGCTCTCGGACGCCGGCGGCAGTGCGCGGCGGATCCAGGCGCGGGCGGCGGCTCTCAGGCGCTGGCAGGGAGGCTAGATCCGCCGCCGCTAGATCGGTGGCGCCTGGCCGGTGGTCACCGGGGAGCTGCATGCTAGCTGCAGAGAGGAGGCACGACCGCACGAGAGGATCCTCTCTTCAGTTCATGCGTTTGGTTCTGATCTGTTTGCACGTGGTGGGGTTCAACTGCTCATTATGTTTGACGTTTCTGGATCATCATTTTCTTCTGTTCATGTGCTCATTTTCTTCCTTCGAATTCCAGAAACCATTTCTGCAGCGGGGCTCTGTGCAGCGGCGGAGGCCGGCGGGGCTCGGCAGCGGCCTCGTCGAGGCGGAGGCAGTGGAGGCTTGAATGCTTGAATTTTTTTGATGCTTGAATGCTTGGGGGAATAGAAATTTTTGACTGTAAATTTAAATTGTGCTTGTGTGAATTGAATTTTTTGACTAATTTTTGCTTGGGTGAATGGAAATTTCTGTGGATTTTTGAATGGTGGAGCGTTGATTTTTTTTTTAAACTTGGCCAGGATTAACACTGGCGGCTGACACAGTGTTACCCGCCAACGAAAAAATATTTTCGCTGGCGGCCATCTTAAGCCAGCCGCCAGTGAAAATGGATCTTTGCTGGCGGTTGGGCTTAAGACAACCGCCAGCGAAAATGAATTATCGCTGGCGGCCAAAAACCGCTAGCGAAGATTGTGATTTTCACTGGCTTTTGCTTTGTGGCGGCTCAAAATTCCACCAGCGAAAATCTAAAATGGCTGCCACGAAAGATGGTTTTTTTAGTAGGGTACGGACATCACACATCCATCATATACGGTGTGTCAGTTGCTAAGTTTGTCCATTGCATTAGGGTATTGTCCTTCAGAAACCTGAACATGTATACTTCTTTCTTTGCTCCCGAGCACTTATGGGGTAGACCGTACCAAGGTCACCGAGAACCCAGGTCGATCACAGTTCCATGGTTTCCTTTGTTTGTTGGAACACAGTACACGCTTATGTAAACACGCGTACATCACATATATAAACACACATCTTATAATACGAATTCAATGCAAACAATCGAGAGGAGAAACATGCCACGTGGCAACTCCAGTTTCGCATAAGAGGCTCGACGAAACGATCTCGCGTCCGCGAGTGGAGGCATCGATGAAACGCTCTTGTGCGCATGCAGCAGGCCTCCAGAAATTTCTCCGTAATCAGGTCCCAATGGGCCATTGCTCGGTAGCCCATGCGAATTATGCCGTGTGATGATTCTAGAAAGAACCGGCGCCATTACTATGCATACATGTAGTGCAAACACCCGGTGTATGCTGATTAATGAACTGTACCGTGCTGCTGACGTTGATTTCTCACATTGCCGCCGTACGACTGGCAAAGCCCAGGCAAGCAGGCAGCTATTGCTTCCTTTCACCACCAAATCTTGAGGATCAAAGGAGTAAGGCCCTCTTTATTTAGGTTTATAAGCTAATTTATAAGTCGAAAAGTCTAAGCCTAAACAAACAAGCAGCTTTTCCGTTTGGCTTTTTTAAAGCCATAAGCCACTCTAACACTATTAAGCTAAAAGCTAGGTTGGAGAAGCTTTTTTGGCTTATGTGAGGTAGATGTATGACTCAACTACTAAACTTAGGACATTAAATCCACCGGCTTATAAATCATATAAGCCAATAAGCTGACTTAAAAATCTAGGCCAATAAGCCTAAGCCTAAACAAAGAGGGCCTAATAATACTACCTACTTTAGTTAGGGTTAAAATAGGATTAGCCGGATGTAATTAAATCATCCACTAAAAAAATCCTCAAACATCAGTCTTTTTAAACTTTCTATGTTTTTCATTTATATGTTTTACACATGTATTTATGCGTTTTATATTCCAAATGTTTTCTTTCATATATATTGTTTTCCTGAGTTCCAAACATGTCTTAGGCTATGTCTGAGAGGAGAGGAAAAAAATAAGACACGTAAAAAGAAGTATGCCATTATCGCTTCATCAGGTGATTTAGGACTGTTTAAAAAGCCAAGGACTGTTTCAAACATGAAAAATAGAAATATGATTATTTTAAAAAGTAACTTTTCTACATATAGTTTTATGTAAAAACACTCTGACATACGGGTGAAAAATGATGGATGTTTCCTTTGTTTGTCCTTTGTCGAATGCAGCCTTAGAACAAGTACAATAAAAAGCAATAAGCTAGCTATAGAACAACGAAGGAGAGTGAAGAAAAATGGACTAGTTAGTTGCAGCACGAGCTCCAATATAGTATGTGAGAAGTAACCACCCCTTGTGAAAGGGGTAATCTCTTCACGAACTCCAGTAAAGGAATGGTGTGAATTGGATGAAAATTGGAGCCAGTATGTTAGAGACAATTTATTACATATGCTACATCTTAATTAATTAGTTGATGATGTGAATAAATTGGTGGTCTCAATCACCTCTACTATAAAACTTACTCATAAAATTTGCTCTTAGAGCAAAAATAATAGTGGTCTATAAACTTACGTATATGATAGAGATTAAAATATATATATAGAGAGAGAGGATTGGCTTTCGATAAAATCTAGCTCTACACATGTTTTAAGGTAAATACATTAAATTCTTGTAAGTAAGATAAAGAGAGGAAAAAGAAATATAGAGACAATCTTATAGCCAACTTATAAGCTCTAATATAAGTTTAGTTATCTCTACTATTAATCTGGCTCTTCTATATATGTGTATTAATTTGTTACCTATTCACTAGGCCTAATGAGCCAGGCTCACTGTACCACACGTGGCAAAGCCGCACGCTTTTTCTAGTGTATACATTAATCATATGAGCATCTTAGTTTATATTTGGTTAAAGGGATATCCCTGGATAGGAGATGATCCAGTTTTTTGGTATGTTTGGTTGGTGGACAAAGGTGGATAGGGTGGTCCAAAGAGGAAATAACTCACACATATGTTGGATGAGCGTATCTGACCAAATTGGTCGGATGAGAATATCCACCTTTTTGTTAATCTTAATCATTAGTAATTGATTAACAATAATTAATGTAATTTATTGATAATAATTAATAATTAACTTGTCAAAATCAAGGTTAATTAGACAGAATTAGTCTATTTTGTTTTTAATTAGTATAGACTATGGCTACATTAATGATAATAACATATTTTAGTATTAATTAATATAACATTGTTTTCCTTCTCATCCATCCAACCAAACAAGATCCACCCAACCAAATAAAAAATAGGATCACCATCAGTGGCGAAGCCACGTTGAAGCTAGCGGGTGCACATGAACCCACTAAATTTAGAATTTCTCACTTGAAAACACTAAAATGCACAGTATTACATTGAAATTTTCTAGATCTTCAATGGTAGTGTCCCCTTGTTTTGATGCTAGCTTCGCCCCTAATCACCATATCCTTACAAATATGAATGACCATATCATATCTAACATTCTAACCTTAGACCACAAGCCAAACGCACCCTTAAGAAAACTAGATCACATTGACAAAATCCTCACATATATCTCACCATTGATATTGATTAACCGCACCAAAGTTGTCTTTATAAAATGTCATGTAACTACGCCATTGGACCATAAATATTTTATGTTTATAATAGGTTAAACTTTTATTTTTTTATTATCAATTTTAGATTAAAATGTGTTCATAAATTTAATGAGTTCATCATGATGATATATAGTACTTTTTTAAAAGCAAACACACCTTTTTTTTATAAACACACATAATTGTCGTTGTAACATGTAAGAGCACCCGCAATGCTAAAGTAAGATGCTCTCTATAAAATATGTACATCTCAGCAATAAACTAGATTAATAGTAAACCACCTCAATAGTATGTTTAGAGCACCCGCAATGGTAAAGTAAGGTGTTATCTATAAAACATGTACATCTCAGCAATAGACTAGATTAATAGTAAACCATCTCAACAGTATGTCTACATGGGTATCTATAGCTCTCTAATACATTGTCTCGTTTTTCTCTATAGACTATCTCCAGGTTAGTAGATAGCTTTGCTCTCTCTCTTCATTTAATCTCTTCCAAGTAGGAAAATATGCTGACATGGATATCTTATAGAGAGCCTATAGATAACCATTGTGGGTGCCCTTATATGGGTATCTATAACTCTTTAATCCATTGCCTCGTTTTTCTCTATAGACTATCTCCATGTTAGTAGATAGCTTTGTTCTCTCTCTTCATTTAATCTCTTTCAAGTAGGAAAATATGCTGACATAGATCTCTTATAGAGAGACTATAGATAAATATCTATACTAATATAAAAAGGAGGAGTTGTCCCCCACCAATGCTTCAGGCCAAATCATCCCCCAATCATCTTTGTCCTCAGCCGTCCGATCTGTTGATCCAACGGCGAAATCACCGATTCCGCCATCCCACCACCACACAAATCCACGCCCGCACTACTGCCACCGCGCTATCTACGCCCCCACGCTCTCCCCGCGCGATGACTCCGCCGCCGCGCCTCCTCGCGCTGCTCAGATGCGCGCTGCGCCTCCCGACGCTTCCTCGCTCCAGGCCGCCGTCGTCATCGCACGGTCCCGACCCCTCCAGTATCCCCCCCATCCCGCCTCCTCCTCCACCGCGTCGCCGATGGCTCCATGTCGTCGTCGTCGTCGCGCGGTCCCGGCTGGCTGTCCACCGCGCCATCACAGATCCAGCCATCCCTCATACCGGACTCCCCCATCCTGACGGCCCCATCCCAGCGGCGAGGAGGCGTCGTCGCGCGGGAGATGACTGGTGGGGAGAGTGAAGAGGGAGAGGCGGATGGCAACCCTCCCTCTGTCACGCTCGCTCTCCAATCCCCCTTCACAGTCGAGCCCTGCGTCGTCGCCTTCCCCCGCCGATGCCACCACATCAAGGCACCTCACGCATGGAGCTCTTTCCCCGAAGCCGGACGTAATGGCCGGTCCCTCGCTAAGGCGCCCAGCAGATCCGGCCAGTTGCCTCAGCAACAGAGAGTCCACGGACTTCTCCACTGCTCTGTAAGAGGATCTGGACTCTTCTGCCAACGAGGCCACTGTCTGATCCACCATCGTAGGGGATTCTTTCCGTTCCCTAAATGCACCACATATCTTCCCCTCCGGAATTTTTTTTTTCGAATGAAATTGATAGAATACCAATGGCTGTTGCAACAAGGTAATTTGCCCTCAACCTTTAGCTTTTCAAATTAGAATCAATTTAATTACTTCTTTGTTTACGCACATCATTTTACCCTAAAGACTGATGCTTGCACTGATGTACCATGTTGTCATGGGGGATGATCTAGACGTGAGGACTGGCAAGCCATCTCTTGATATGTTTCTTGCTGAGATGAGGAGGTTCGAGGTATTGCCATGTAAGTGCTCTTACCTATAATGTTCTTTATACTAAACACAATATTATAATTTTACCTGGCACAAGTGCATTGCATGTTGTTCGGGTCAATTTGGAACCAGTATTTCAAGCTCCTTCTTCTGTAGCAGCAGTTAAAAATTGCTGGAATGTGACTTCGCTCCTCCTCGCTCGCTCGCTCCTCCTCGCTCCTGTGTACTGCCACCGCGCCGCCGCATCCTCGCCGGAGCCACTATCTTCTCCATCCGCCGCCGGAGCCGAGGTCCATCTTACAGTTTAATTCCTCACTGAATGTTGACTATCCCTGCCAATCAATCACACGATTCCCTCTGAATGCTAATCCATTCAATTAATTTCCTGGACTGGTAATATCTCTCCCATAGTGGGGAATCATGTGTCTTTTGTACAAATTACACAGGTTATTAAACTGGATTCTCCATTTCACTTTAGAAGTTGATTTTCTTGCTTTCTTGGCTATATTTCCTGTCATCACATCTTACATTTACAAGTAGGAATGAAATGATGGCCGACTACCTTCTTGATCACTGCGATGTGCCCCTTCGCTTCAAGGATATGCATAAATCCAAGGTGATTCTCATCTTCCAAATCTTTATCTCGATATTTCCCCTAGGAATAAAAGATTCCAAACCCATATTCACACTATTTACAGTGAGCATTAGGATCATTTTATAGAAAAAGATATCGAGGTGATCTAGAAGTTATTATACGTTAGGTCTGCTGCTTCATTATAATAGATCATATGTGTATTTCTGAATATATCTTCTTTGTTTGGTTTTTCCCAGTCCGGCACTCTGCTAGTATTCTAGGTACCGGACTGCAACCTGTAATATTATTTTGCGGTGTACTGATTGGGTGGTTAGATTTCAAAAGCAATTTCAAATTATCTGTCCTGTCCAACTATTGCCAGATTACCCAGGTGCCATGTACAATACTATTTTTTTTTAAAAAAAAAGTGGCACTCAGGAAGTTTGAGAACCAGTATGTACTCCTACCAATGAATATCACATCATGGTGTTTCAGGTTTTGTTTAAGTTTGGAAAGAAAATATACATAATTTGTGGCAAATAATGTTCAGATTTGCAGATTAACATGCTACCAAGGTCAAAACTGTATGTAATACATGCAAGTGTCAGATTTTTTTTGTTCCCCTACTTTACTAAAACTGTAAATTAGGTTTACAACGTGTTTCTGATATATAACAATAAGAGAAATCATGATATCGAAAAGTATCTGTTAATGCTATAAGGCATCTGAATATATTGGCTTACTTCTATTGTTTATAATACAGGTTGACATTGTGGCCAACTGGAGATTTTGGTAAAATCCTATCATGTTTCACCATGGCATTTCACTGTTTGGCGCACGGTATTTAGGAGCTATTTGTATAGTAAATGCTGGAATATTGAAGTAAATTATATGTTCAGCTTATTAACTGCATTGCGATAAGCTTTGATCTAGATCCGGTTTCAATTTTCATTTGTGTGGTCGCATCCTTTAATTTATATAGCTTCATAAGAGTATACTCCGAAGTACATGCCGTTTTATGTATTTTTATGCCTTCATATTCTGATTGTCTAATGGCTCTAAAACAACAGACGTAAACTACGATGTCTGAAGTTTTCCATGTTTTCTTCCTTATGAAAATGATATGGAGCTGTGGCAAGCTGCTTTGGCAATCCCTGTTGCTGTCCAGAGTAAAGATTTTCATGTGGCTTGCGCTAAAGGGCAGATGCCTCATGGCTGACAATCTACAGAAAAGAGGTGGCCTCATCAGGCGAATTGTTCCCTATGCAACCTGACATTTCAAGATGACACCCAACCTTTTTGTTCAATGTGCTTTCACAAACAGGATTTGGAGATTGCTCAGGAGCTAGGTGAATGTTGGCTTTCCGCTTCCCAGTGACCTCAATGTAGACTTGGCTGATTGGCGGATGGCTTCAAGGAGAAGCTTCAGAGATTATCTCAGAAAAGTTTTCGGTACACTCTTCTTCAGAGATTGTCTCAGCAAGTTGTATGGTTGTGCAGCTCTTTGGTGACATCAAAGAAATCACAATCTGGAGGGAGGCAGGCTTCATGGTAGGCGAAAAACGATTGGCATTATTCCTTTTGCAGTTTTTTCTCTCCCACTCTTTGTAACCGGTTTCGACAACTTCGTGTGGACGCTTAGTTTGTAACACCATCTCATAATCTTAATGAATTTGCTTAGCCTACTCTTGGGCCAGTCTGGCTAAAATAAATGTAATCAGAGTTATACTTCATTTGTTGGAAACATAACTTGTAAAATAAAACTAATCATTTTTATCCTTACAAAAGGCTGCTCAATGCTGCAATAATTTATGTTGAAAAAGGAAGTGGCAAAACAGCATGTCTTTTGCTACTTTGTTCTGTCTGTTTTTCTTGAAGAATTCTCTAATTTTATTGTGATTAGTCTTTTGAAAAGACTATATTAAAGAAATTTCTTATTTTGTTTTGGTTATTTCTATATGCAAAAATTAATAGCTCTATAAATTCAATAGTTGAAGAGAAGCAATGTTCAGAAAAGTTGAATATGCACTTGATATATATGTGTTAATAAATTACCTTTCAAAGTATGTGTACTTTCTAATTTTTAAATGTGACTATATATTTTTTATATATATTATGACAAACGTGTTTTACATGTGCACGATAACTAGCAATCTCTAAAGTAAACGTATATTGACTAAGAATCTACGCTGAATGGCTCTATTTTGAAACGTGGATATATGACTATATGTTACATAGGAGTTACAAGGAAAACGAAAGAAAAAAAAAGACGCAGCGTTCTAGAAAAGTGTCATCGAGCCCATTGGTTTTGTCGCAAAATCGTAAATGTTATTGCCAAATGCCAATCACATCGTGGTCCAAAGCAAAACACACATTTCTGCGAGTACTTTAATCGGTGAGCCCTTGAGACGTTAACTACACGAAACACACATTTCTGCCGCCCGACACTTGCCATGGACCAGATGACCAAAAAAATGAAGCGGTTAGTGTGGTGCAAACAAAACAAGCCGCTTTACATGTGTTTCAAGACTAAAAGAAGAATAGTTTTGTGCAAGACTGTTTACGCTTTCAAATAAAGACAGAAGCAGTGAAAGTGCTTTGCTTGCAGAGAATTGAAGAATGCCCTAGCGCGAAGCAGCGCATGCGGCATGCCCCCACCAGAAACCGGAGGAAGAAGACTAGCAAAGCCGGATCGAGATCAACTGCAGTGGTAATAGCGACTGCAACTTTAACCGTTGTTGCGTGACTGTCAGATCAAAGAAAATGGCTCAGATTCGGTCAGGGTACACAGTCGTGTACTGTAAAGCTGACAGCCTGGTTGTGTCGTGGCGCAGCTCTCTATCGTTCATCAGCTTAATTTGATGGTTGTGGATGATATGACTGTTTAACGTGCACCCGACCTGGCCGCGAGCACACAGCTTTCGCTGCAGTTTCCGTCCGACCTGGCCGAGACCGGCCATCGACCGCTCAGGCTTGGATAAAAAAGGGCCGGACTTGAGCATCAGCGGCGGCAGAGCGGCAAAGCGCCCACGGAAACGATCAGCCCGTACGTGCAAATTGTGCAAAATATAAATCGGTCATCGTCCACTCGTCCTATCGAGACGGCCGGTCCAGGGTGGCGCCCTGGCGGGCGGTCATGCCTCCATCAAATAAGCACAGATGCCTATCTTGACAGACCGTATTAGTATCGCGAACCATATGTGATCCTCATACTACCGCATATCTGTATGCGTGCACTGGATCAGTGAGTGGCTCTGTGTTTATAACTTAGGGTTGGGAACCCATCTCATCCGCACGGAAAACGGAACAGTTCATTAGGGCGTGATTAATTAAGCGTTAGTTTTTTTAAAATAAATTAATTTGATTTTTTTGAGCAACTTTTGTATATAAATTTTTTTTAAAAAACATATCGTTTAGTAGTTTAAAAAGAGTGTGCACGAAAAACGAGAAATTTGAGTTAGGAGCACCGAACACACCTAGTAAGTTCCACGCCAAAACCGGAGGAACATTCGTACCACGCGTATGATGCTGAATCCTCACGAGATAATTTTGCCGTACGTTTTACTCGCAAGTGCAGTGCTTCTAGAACAAAGTGGTGGCTCTCGTCTTCCCGACAGCGACGCGCACAGTGATAGGATCGTCAAGCACACAATCAGGCGGCCGCTTGTACTGAAAACCGGACGCTTTGCTGCGTTAGCATCGCCATTATTCGGACCCCGCGCGCCAACCATGTGGTGTCGTTCGATCACCGGCCACTGTCTCCGCCCACACGGCCGGAGAGAATCCCTCGCCGCTTGAAAAAAATATCTCTATTCCCCCCGGTATTGATAGCTCGCGAGCCGCGACTCGCAAGTCGCAACTGACCACAGGAGGAGACAAACAAGACGCAGACCTTATGGACCTTATGGGTGATGATCTTATCTGATTCGACTAGTCGACTAGTCGCACTGATTAGACTCCCCTTCTCTGGTCCCATCGTCGCGTTGTTTGGCGGCATCAGCAGTTACCCGAAACTAATTATTGCGAACACGACATTATTGTTTTTCTAAAACAAAATCGAGATCGCAAGTTCGCGACGAACGCTGATAGCTTCAGTTCAGGCGCGCCGGTGCAACGCGCAAGGAAGGATAACCCTTGCCGTCGCGGTCGTGTGATCGTGTCGTGCGCTGCACTGCACTGCACTGATCAGGTCGCGCAGCCGCTGACGTTTCGTTGTGTCGGCTCCACCCGTTTGGGTGGATCCCTTCCGAATTCCGATCCCATTGGTCATTGACCACCGGGCTGGTTGCCCGCACTGGTCTTGCCCTTTTAAGCGCCGGCGCTTCCGTGGTTGGCTCGCCATTCCAGAGCTCGAGGTGGAGATCGCGGGGAGAGGAAGCGAAACAACGATAGGAGGAAGCGAGACAACGAGAGGTGGTTTCTCGGTTGCGGGTGAGTCGTGTTGAAGTGAGCTATGGTGGCGTTGGAGATGTGTGCGGGAGTGGGAGTTCGGGGTCACGAGTTGAAGCATGGGCGGCAGCGGCACGAGGAGGTGGGGAGTGAGGTCGCGGGAGACGGCGTGGCGTCGCTCGGGGAGATGGACCTGTACGGCGACGTGCTCGAGTCGGTGGTGGAGCGCGTGCCGGCGGCCGATCTCGCCGCATCGGCGCGGGTGTCGCGGGAGTGGCTCCGCGCGGTGCGCGCCGCGCTGCGGCGGCGGCCCCGGCGGCTGCCCTGGCTCGTGGTCCACCTCCATGGCCGGCGGCGCCGCACCGCGGCGTACGACCCGCACTCGGGCGCGTGGGTCACCGTGCCAGCAGCGCGCCACGACACGCCGTCGCACGTCCGCCTGGTGCGGGGCGCGGGCGGGGACCGCGTCTGCGCGCTCTCCCTCTCCGGGCTCGCCGTGTCCGGGGACCCCCTCGGGAAGGACGTGTGCGTCGCGCTGAAGGCCCCCGGCGTGTGGCGCGTCGACCCGGTGTTCGCCGCGGTGGGTGACCGCGTCGTCGCCCTCGGCGGCGCGTGCCAGTTGGCGCTGGGCGAGGGCGAGGACGCCTCGGTGGTGGAGGTACACGAAAGCGGCAGCTGGACGGCCTGCGGTCCGATGCCAGCCGAGCTGCGGGAGTCCGCGGCGGCGACGTGGCTCTCGGTGGCCGCGACGGATCAGCGAGTGTACCTCACAGACAGATCCACCGGGTGGGCAAGCTGGTTCGATCCGGCGAAGCAGCAGTGGGGACCCACCTGCCGCCTCCGCCCTGACGCCACCGTCTCCACATGGGGCCTCGCCCCCGGCCGCGGCGGCGCCGAGCGGCTCGTCCTGTTCGGAGCGAAGCGCTGCGGTAGAGCCGAGCAAGCGAAGAGCAGAGTCGTCATCCAAGCGTGGGAAGTGGACGGCGACGGCCTCGCGCTGTCCCGTGGCGCGGCGCACGACACGATGCCGGGGGAGATGTCCGAGAGGCTGTTCCCCCGTGACGAGGACGGCGATGAGGAGGACGAAGAGGAGATGTCGCCGTCGATCGGGGTGTGCGGCAACGCCGCCGGAGGGTACGTGTACAATGCGGCCGACCCGACAATCGGAGCCGTGCTCTACGAGCTACGTGACGGGGTGGGCAGCGCCGTGGAGCGATGGGAATGGGTGCCGTGCGCGCCCTCGGTCGAGGCCGAGCCGTTGGGACGCTTCATCCTCGCGTGTTCGCCGGTGGGGCTGGACGAGCTCGCGCGTGGTCAACCAGCCGCATGTACAACCGCACAGTGAACTCATGACTGCCGACGCCCGTCCAAAGCAAGTTAACCTCAAAGGTTGCTTTTGTAAATAAAGTCCCGCGCAGTAGCACGGCTACTCGCTAGCGTACATAAAAAATTATGTTAAATTTTCTTTACACATGATTTTCTTAGAAGTTATTAATAGTTATCCCGTTGGCTTATAACATTATAAAAAGTCAAATATTGGTTTCCAAGTCAAACCAGCCACCATCTTTTACTCTTCTTCTCATGTTACCCTTTTATTTACTCGTGCGATTTGTCACAACTTTTATTGACTTTTCATGAGACCATTAAAAACCGTACCTTATAACTTTTACCGTTCATTGTATCGTTAACGTTAAGTTCCCTTTTATTGTTTCGAGAAGTCCCATCAAACGATTACATTATACTCATTTATGGATAACCCGTTATCTTTTTTTTATTATTATCATTCAGTTTTTAAAAGTTGAACATGTTCCTTACTTTACTTTCTAGAAGTTCTGCTAACCATCATGACCCTACTATTTATGTCATATCTATCTCATTTTTTCTTAATATCATTGGGATAAAAAAAAATAGGCCTAACTATCTTTTTTTTTTGGAGGGGGGGTTTATAGTTTTTATATTTCCATTATTCGTCACGATACTACTTTTACGGCTTGCCCGCTATCCTCTCCCTTACTGACATTTTCCCACCGTTGTGTTATATAGATGAACTACTTTGAATGTTCCTTGTTTTCCTTTATTTCTACATGTATTTCTACTTTGAACTCTGAATTTTTTTTTCTATTTCTAGTTTAGGAATTTATTTTTTTTATTTAAAATTTTGGTTAATCATGTGTTGTGTTCTATATGGTATTTTTTTCATTATTTATTATTTTTATTTCGAAATTCAGTTATTTGTAAATTATAATTATACTTGATGCTTAATTTTATTTTTTAAATTTTGAATTTATCTTATTTTCTATTTGAAATTTTAATTAATCTTGTGTCGTTTCTAGATGATCTCTCCTTTTAATGTTTCCTTTTTTTATTTCTCATTTTAGTTATTTATAAAGTGTATTTTTACTTGAACTCTTATTTTTTATTTTTCTAATTTCATAATGTATTTTTTTTCTGTTTTTTAAATTTTAGTTAATCTCGTGTTGTGTTCTAAATGGAATGTTTTTTTTCAATATTTCTTATTTTTATTTATAATTTCAGTTATTTTTACATTGCATTCCTATTTAAACTCTTCCTTTTTTTCCCTAATTTTGGAATTTATTTAATTTTTAATTAATCTCCTATTGGGTTTTGTATGAATTGTTATTTCAATATTTCTTATATTTAGATTCGAATTTCAGTTATTTCTGATTTGTGGTTGTATTGGAACACTCTTTTTTTCTAAATTTGGATTTTATTTTATTTTTATTTTGAATTTTAATTAAAGTTGTCGTGTGTTCTTGATGGACAGTTCTTTCAATAGTCCTTTTTTTTTATTTCAAATTGTATCTTACTTGAACTCTCTTCTTTTTTTTAAATTTCAGAATTTATTTTATTTTTTATTTCAAATTTAATTAATCTTATATTGGTTCTATATGTACTCTTTTTCCAATATCACTTATTTCTAATTCTAAATTTTAGTTTTTTCTAATTATATTTCTACTTAAACACTCTTTTTTCTGCAATTAATGTGATAATTTATAGCGTTCATGGTGAACATGGTGAAAATGTATTTTAATAATATAATAGATGTCGTTCCATTGTGAAAATGTATTGCTTTGCTGAAAGTTGCTGCAGTGTTTTGCATAGTTTCCTCGAACTCGAACCTCTCTGCCATTTTTTTCCTCTCGTTTTTTTTTTCATGTTGAACATTCGTATAGTGACAAAGGTGAGGGTGTTCCTTTCTGTAACTTTATTTAAGCAGGAGGTAAAGCAGTGAAGTGACATATGCATTATCTTACACATTATTGCTTTCATGTGTTGGGCACTAAAATCTCGGCTTCAAAGTTAAAGTCTTGGCAATAGTGACTAGGGGGGAAACAATATAATGATAAAGTTTGGAAGACTCGATTAAGACATATACTAACTCCTCTTTTACTGTTATTTCACAGTGGCATCGGGACAGATCGGGTGCATAGATCCGATCTTTGACCAGTGTTTTGTATAGGAAGACAAGTCCATTTTAACAAACCACCCACCCAACCCCCAAATATTACTGTTGTCTAAAACACTTTCCCAAACTTTAAAATTGGTCATCCAATCTTAACTATCAAAATCATTCAATTTAACCCATCTTATTCCAAATCAGCCGGTTTTCGCTTGCGTAGCATTTGACATGGCATTCCCACGATGATAATGGTCTCTGCAACAACGATGACTTATGCCATGTGGGATTGGTGATTTTGGGTTTTTTTTTCCCATGAATGTGGATTTAGGATTTTGGGGAGATTTTGCAAATGAAAATACAAATTTGGGTGATGAAAATCCTTATCATATGCGGTCACCTTAATCACCCTGCTAGTGAATTTTTTTCATTGGTGGACGTCATAAGCTAGCCGCATGTGAAGAATATATTTCCCAGGCACAGAGGCATCCGTCAGCGAGAAGTTTGTATTTTTCATTGACCTTTGGTTATCGGCGGCACCGCGGTCGCTAACGAAAACTCATTTTGGACGTCAGTGTAAACACATTTTGTAGTAGTGGGAGGCAGAAGAAGAGGTGTTTGTCACCGATATATGGGCCTGTGATTATTATTTTTATTTCTTGACTAGGCAGTTACATCAGCTCACGTAGGCAAAAATCGGTGAAAACCGTTTTGAGGGTAAAGTAAATGGCATTAAAAGTTTAGGATGTCAAATAACCGGTTTCAAAGTTTAGGAGAGTAAAATACCCTATCGAAAAAGAAATTGCAATAGCCATTGAACCGGTATCAATTCCACATGTGGTGCTCGATGTCCATGCAAAGTGAAGGCTGTTTTATCGCGAATATTAGTGAATGACCTAATATCACATAATTAGAAGGGGTGAGGCTTCGAACCCAGGTCGTCTAGCCCACCACCTTGTGGAGCTAGCCGGAAGACCCCTGTGCGTTTCTCTAAAGGTTGTTTTATCATTCTCCTGAGTACCTGTGTAACAACCACTTACCTGTAGTGTTTAATTATTTACAGACTTCACAGCGCGTGTTGTACTGCACACTGGACTCTAAATTTCTCGCGCGCGCACAGACAGTATATATAGGATATTCATATGGGACTCCATGGTGCCCGGGCTCCAAGGTATAAAACACACAAATTCTCTCAAATTTTTAAAAATTTTCATATATATATATATATATATATAATATGTGAACTATCACACTATCACACTATGTGAACTATCAATATGCCTGCACATTATCTTATTCGAATGTGTGTGTATATACACTACGACTAATGGTAAATAATACTCCGTATGCGACTAGCTAGAGTTGGCGAAACAAAAGATATATTAGAAGCAAGTTACTACCAACTATCTGACGAGAAAAGACTGTTGGAACAGACAACACACCATCCTTATTCTAAAGAGCAAAAATTAAGCCAAGCGGTTGCTAACGATTGACTAATCGGTCATTATATCTGCGACAGTGCCACCAGGTCGTGGCGTGGAATAAGTTCATTACAGGTCCCTTGACTTGAAAGCAAGTTCGATTTTCGTCTTCGAACCATAATACCGAATACAACAGATCTTTCATTTGCAAAGATTGGTGCAATATTGGTCTCAAAGAGACGGTTTATATGGCGGTTTCAACTAACCTAGCGCCCACGCAAACAATTTAACTTGGTCTTTATCTGATGTGGCACATGAAGCAAAATTTAACAATTCAAACATTAAAACAAAAATTGTAGGCCCATGTGCCAGTCAAACAATAAGATTAAAAATTAATATTACCCACATATTAGTGGGCCCATTTCCTCCACCTAATCCCTTCCTCGACATGTATGGCCACGCCTCTGCGCTCCCCATTACCTGACGCCTACCGCGATGCCAAGTCCTCCCTCTATGCCTCCGCCTCCCCTGGCGACAACTTCAAGCACATGGAGGCCAACACCTAGGGCGCCGCTGCCGACAACCATTGAAAGGAGTCGTCCGACTACTGTACCGCCGTACCGAACCCTTCCCCCACGTCGACGACTTCCTCTCCTCCCCTTGTCGACGCACCATTAGCAGCGGGCGCTTCCAATGTGTCGAAGGACTCAACTAAGAAATGGTATGGACTTGTGGTCGGTGTGGTAATCGTTGCATCGCAGCAGGGTGGCGATCTACCGTGCCATCACTTAGCTCCTCACCGGTCAAGAAAGGAAGCGGATCGAGCGCTTCAGGATCGAGCTCTGCGTTCCAGATCCAGGCCCTATCAAACTACGCTCCTCCACTTGCTCGGCCTCCGCCTGGCCGCTGGGAACGATATCCACACCCTCATCACTGATATGGATGCTGACGACAACGGGACCATCGAGTTCGATGAGCTTGCCTCCTCCCGCCGCGGGCTTGTGCTACACCCACCACTGCAATCGCCGCCGCCACCTCACTCCCACTGGTTATGTTGCCGCCACCGCAACAGTCGTAGCCGATGCGCTGCTCCCCATGCCGCCACGCATCGACCGCGCCACACGGCACCCTAGGGCGCCGCTTCCGTGTCGTGTGCCGGAAGCACACAAGGACGCCATGGCTGCCTCCTCCGTCGCTTTGGAGGAGGAGGGGAGAAGTAGAAGGGGTGGATATAGAGAAGAGAGAGGATTATGGTGAGGGAGTGGGCCCACTGACATGTGGTCTCACTATTTTTTAATCTTATTGTTTCACTAACACATATTGTTAGGTCCACAATTTTTGTTTTAATGTTTAAATTTTTAAATTTTACTTCATGTACCACGTCAGATGAATGAAGACCAAGTCAAATTAGTCACATGGACGACACGTTAGCTGAAATCGCTTGGGACAAATATTTCATTTGTTTTGACGGTTAAAGGACCCGTTGTATCTGATATTATGGTTCTAGGATGAAAATTGAACTCCTTGTCAAGTTAAGAGACCTGAAACGAACTTATTCCTTATGGCGCTGCCATTGTGGGTAATAGGCCCAGACTAAGCCCTTTGTGTAGTGGGGTGTGGGCCAGTGCGGCCCATTAACGTTGAGGACAGGGCCCAGCAAAAGCAACTTGCATTTCCTTCTTTTTTTCAGGCAAGTTGCCGAGTTGGGCGCTGCCCAGGGCCAACCTGCGGACCTGCTTGGAACCCTAGCGCCGCAATGCAAAGAGCAACCGTTGCCTCAGCCTCCCTATATAAGCAGAGCACAAGCCGGGGGTCTTCACCACATCCCCTCTGCTTGGTCATTTTCAGCTATGGGTGGTAGCATTCATCTTGGTATCGTCCTGCAGTTCTTAGTGAGAAACAGGTCAAAGCTCTAGATTTGTGGCTCCTGGCTTCTATTTTACTTGAGTTTGCTCTCCTTTCTTGTGGCTCTTCTGTTTTGTTTTTCTTTTGATTTTTATTAAGCTAGATTTATCATGATTTTTGCTGTTTCACGGTGAGATCTTGTTGTGCTTGTGTATTCTGGTGCAAAATCTTCCAATCCGGCTGCGACAAATCTCCTTTGGGCAGCCCGGCCACCTTTTGCACAGAAGGATGGGCTACGTGTGTTAAAACATTAGTGGCAAGTGCTTTGCCTCATTTCCATCGTGGAGGATTGGAGTTCATCTGTTTCCAGTCCTCCCAATGGAGCAAGCGCACATCTTGTCTTGCATCCCTTCAATTTCTGTCTTTCATAGGAGTATCACTTCTGAGATCTGATGAAAAAAGAAACCTTTCTGCCATCTTTTGAGTTTTCCCTGCTTTTCTCGTGAAGGATGGTTTATCTCTACTCCTTCCGTCCAAAAAAAAAAAGTACTTATCTTTATATCTGAAATTCAGTCAGAGGTCAGGAAAACTGGATCTGAGGTAATGTTCGTACATCAGTGGAAGTAAAACTGTGGCACAGTGCAGCTTTGACAAATGACATGGTCCCTCGTCTGGAACTATTCAATCATTCAAATACTAGTACTAATAAAAAAGGAACATGTAATTTTGCGTGATACTACTAACTTGCTAATAACATGTAGCAAGGGTTTGATGACCAAACTTCATAAGGAAAAAAATTTCATACGCTTGCAAGGAGATATTGATTTGCATAAACTGCTGTTCCGCAGTTGTCAATAGGGAAGCCAGCATAGCAGCCACATATTTCCAAATCGCTTTATAAGTTACATACAACTAATGAAAATCTTGCTTGCGTCTAGGCTAA
The DNA here is from genome assembly GCF_034140825.1 of Oryza sativa Japonica Group. Taxonomy (NCBI): domain Eukaryota; kingdom Viridiplantae; phylum Streptophyta; class Magnoliopsida; order Poales; family Poaceae; genus Oryza; species Oryza sativa. Next base: position 29,784,329 of record NC_089035.1, on the reverse strand, counting down.
TTAGATCTATACAAAGGGTACCAAATCCCCGAGTCCCAGAGCAATAGAGCATATTCGCGCAGAATATGCCTTTTCAATCTCTGTCCCAAGATCCAAATCTTCAATGAACCTCCCCCACTCGATAAACTAAAAACGTTTGACTCTGTCAGAATAAGCAAATTGTGACAAAAAGGCGGCTGCACCTTGGCCGTGTTTACATTTAAATTTTCTTCAAACTTTCAACTTTTCCATCACATCGAATATTTGAATACATACGTGGAGCATTAAATATGAAAAAAAAATTGCACAGTTTACATGTAAATCGCGAGACGAATCTTTTGAGCCTAATTACGTCATGATTTGACAATGCAATGTTACAATAAATATTTGCTAATGACAGATTAATTAGGCTTAATAGATTCGTCTCGCAGTTTACAGGCGGAATCTGTAATTTATTTTGTTATTAGTCTACGTTTAATACTTCAAAAATATGTGTCCATGTAATTAAAAAAAATTGACGCACGCAACTAAACACAGCCGTAATCGAGGGCTGTAAAGTTTACATAAACAGGAAGTTCTCCAAAGAGAAAGGACAGCAGGAAAAGGCTACAACATGCTGACTGAGCCTATACTTTTCTATTTGCACCATTTGCTCTGCACGTCCTTTGGTGGAGCATAAATGCATTTTCACAAACCAGGCCCTATTTAGGGCGTGTTTAGTTTGGGAAAAGAAAATTTTTAAATGTCACATCAGACGTTTGACCGGATGTTGGAAGGGATTTTCGGACACGAATAAAAGAACTAATTTTCAGAACTCGCCGGAAAACTGCGAGACGATTCTTTTGAGCCTAATTATGCCATCATTAGCACATGTGGGTTACTTTAGCACTTATGGCTAATCATGGACTAATTAGGCTCAAAAGATTCGTCTCGCTATTTCCTCCATAACTATGCAATTAGTTTTTCTTTTTATTTATATTTAATACTCGATGCATGTGTCTAAAGATTCGATGTGATGTTTTTGGGAAAAACTTATTGGGAACTAAACGGGCCCTTAGATTCTAACTTTTTTTCTTCAAATTTCTAACTTTTCCACCACATCCAACTTTCCTACAAACACAAACTTACAACTTTTCCATCATATCGTTCTAATTTCTTCAAACTTCTAATTTTGACGTAGAAGTATACACAGCCTCAATCTAGTACTCAAGGTTTACCAACTGGCTTGTGGAATCCCAGAATTTGATCCACAAGAACACGTTAACACGCTAGCCCTACGCCCCTACTTGTACAGTGCGGGCAGTTCATCTCTCTTGCAGTTTAGTTTCACTGTAGTTCCTACCAGTTAGTTTCACTGTAGTTCCCCAAATGACGATGCACACGGTTTAATCCCTAGACCAACAGTAAACTTTGCAGACATTATCAACTGGGCAACTGGCTCCAGGTAAATTGATTTACAATATGGAGACTGTACACATAATTTTAAGTGCTACCTCAGCTGATAGAAGTTAAGGGTCTGGAATGTCTGAAGAGGGAAGAAACCTCATTAGGAAACTCGATAGAGACCATACGCAGATAACCCCAAGAATCTGGAGGACAGTCAATAATGCTCCTAAGGAGTTCATGATAGCCAAGGTTTGGTTTGTTGCCTCTGTTCCTCTAACAGAAAAGGTGAGTGCTGTCACCAGCTGAGCTGCCCTGTTCAGTTGGTGAAGCCTGTAGATCTGCAAAGACGAGGAAAAGAGTAAATGACATATGCTTAGAAATGGAGCAGTTCACGAGACAAATAACATCAACAGATATCTAATTGTTCATTATCTGCTTTTACTGTGCCTCTTAAGCGATTCACTCAGGCATCTTCAAGACGCTCGTGAGACAAACAATATCAACTGATATTTAATTAACCGTATAGTGAGCTTCGTTCCAGAAATAATCACAAAAAATTTCTTTAAAAATTGTGAAGCAACCTCCTGGTTCGTTTGAATGAACAAGAGCAAAATAGATGGTCTGCAACTCTGCATCTGGAGATACAATGGACAAAAAATAAAGCTGATACAAATAAAAGAGTGTCAATTGTAACGTGTAAAAAGATCTGATGCCTGCTTCTATATATGCCTATGTAATCGGATTTTTTGTGATTTAACACACTGCAACATATAGTTTGGGCAGACTGAAATCACACCAGTGCACACTTGATTATAAGGAAAGCACAATGGATTAAGCTTTTGTTTCAGGATCCAATAGCACCAGGATAAATATAAGCACCAGGTTACCTTAAAGATGATAGGGATAACTGGCCAAGAAGGTGATTTCCGATGCCGTGCATACTGCTCGAATGCGAATTGTACAACAAGACCAACCAGATAAGGGGCAAGAGTAGCTGAAGCTGCTGGTCCAGTCCAGGGCCAGACCATTCCCATGGTCAAAAGCGGTATCATCAAGCTCAAAACCATCGTTGTTACTGAAGAAATACGGAAAAATCTGGATTTTGACCAGATATAACTCTTAGGAGCTACTTGCTGCAAAGGCCTCCAGACTTTATCAATCAACAGGACAAAAATTGCGACTCCTCCATAAAATAGAGCCTCGGTAAAGAATAGTATAAGAAAATCTGTAAGCAATTATGAAAAACCATCAGGTTATGCTGCCATGCTTAGGCTTCATCCAAATGTGGAATGGGAATCAGGGACATCTAGTGTCTTAAGATTTAAGAGTATTAGTATATACATAAAAATCTTTAACTAAAGAATGCTGCACATAGGGTTCAGTTTAAACAAAAAATGGAACTGTTATGAGATATGTTTGAATAGAAAAATATAAATTTAATGTAGAATAACCTATTGTCAATCAAGCACTAATTAGTCATATTCCTTCTCTAGAGTAGTGCAAATACAGACACATGGGATATGCTAGTGCTAACCAACACAATTATCTTGTTTCCGTCAACTATTGAAGTATCAAAGAAAGCATACCTGTCAACAAGGAATCCTCAAACACAGCTGAGAGTACTTTGCGCAAGTAAAGCGATGGAAGAACCAAGAAGGCCACAAGGATAGTTGGACCAACAAACCAAACTAATCTAGACGCTTCCTTGCCAGGATGTGGCACACTCTCCACACTTTTCATCTGATAACTACTGCCTTGAAATGAGATGAACCCTGATTTTCCATTACCCCTCTCAGTAAAATAGGAGGAGCTACCAGACGCAGGGGAATCCTCAGTGCTATTATCGGTCTCTTCTACCGGCAACGCATCTGTGGTAGGTGAAGTAATTGACTCCTGTTTGTCCATAGCAGCGAAGGAAGTAATTCGCTTGATATGAAACCTTCCATCGTGGTTGCCGTATCTTCTTAAAGCATGCCCTGTTTAGCATGTAGAAAAACTAAGCACAAACACAGCAGCTCAAATTCAATAGAGTTTTATGGAAAGTAGATGGTCCAAGGGGGGAAAACCTTTTAGGGCGTCCAAGTGCTGCATTCTACCCCCATTTACTCTCTGAATTGGCAATGACCTTGCAAACTGAGAGATAATCCGTGTTACTGCTATGTTACTAAAGCTACATCAGACAATTCACCATCTCTTAGTGGTCACAGCATACAGAATAGCAGACGTATATGGAGTGATAGTGATCTTTCAAAACCAAAAGTATATGGAGTAGGCACTAGTTACTGTGACCATTCTTAGCAATTTCAAGTGCAGTACTGCAGTATCCCTGAAATTATCTGCCATTAATGTATTATGTATCCCCTCTGTGGGCGACTCGGATGACACAGCCTCACTGCATGATGCCACCACACGCAGGGTAGATTTTTATTATGCCTTTCTTTTCGACCGGGATATACACAACCACTCACGGGAAATTCTACCGGCGGCCAATTAAAACCCTGCCTAATCCCCAACCCAACCCAGGCAAGCAAGACAACCACCGCGTGAAATTCTATAAATTGGCTAGGGGACCTACTTGCCTTGGAATACGAGTAAGCGGAGGAGCTGAGGCGGCAGCGAGGAGGCGACGGCGCGGCGGTCCGGGGGCGGGGCCTGAGCCGGAGGGCGGGGCTCGCGACGGCGGCCATGGGCGCGGGCTGTCTCTCCCGGCGTGGCGTTATCTGTAGCAGCGGCCAGTGGCCGGGCGGGCGGGCGGCTGGTGTGGGGAGTCGGGGAGGGAGGGGAGGCCGGGAGGGCAGCGATGGTGGCCTGGGGAGGCGGACGGGCGCAACGCAACGCAGGCACGGGACAAGTGCGGTGTGGCCGGTTGGTGCGCGAACGTCGTCGCGGACTCGACTCGCGGTTTGCTCGCCTCGCTTCGCTTCCCACACTTGCGCTCACCGCCTCACACGCACACGGCAGGCACGGCACACGCGCACGGTGGCATCGTGCTCGGTGTTTCTGGGCCAAGTTTGCACCGCGCGATGGGGTAGGCCGTGTGGAACGCAAATGGTGGCTGCGCTACACTTGGGCTGCTATTCCATGGTTTGGTGGGCTCTGATTATCGGTCTTTCGCGTGTGTATGGGCCGTATGGCAGCTTAGAAGAGACCTTCGTCTCTCTCTCAAAAATGAGAGAGTGTGCGTACTGGAGTTTTACAAATTACTCCGTACTGTACTACAATAGACTGAAATACAAAGAAGAAAAATAATTGAGTATTGGTTGACGGACATACTATCCTACTAATCTACTATTCCCTTGCACGTTCATGTGAGGTCTATTTGCACACGGGTTTGTTTTGATAATGCTCATATTTTGAAACTGGCACAGATCCGTAGATTCTAAACTTTGTGTATATATTCAAACTTTACCATGGATTTCATAGATATTCAAATTTTGTACGCGGTTTTTTGAGCGACAACAGTTGCAGGGTGTTGACTGACTACTGAGTAGGGCATGCTATGTACGTCGAGTGTGAGGAGGGGGATTGTCCGTCGCCAAAATATCACCTCAACTATGCCGCGAGAATGAAGTCGCGCTAGTTATTTTATACTACTCAACTAAATCAAATGCCTCTCTAATGGTCATTTAGATGACGTTTTGTCCAATACTTTAATTTGGTATAATGATAGTCCTATTTTGACCGAACAAAAGCTGAAGCTTGACACTGTTCTTCAGACTTCGAAAGAATCTGCAGCTCATAAAGCCGGAGCACTTTCACATTTCGAGCCACTGTTCCCAGCGAATCAACGACTTTAGCAATAGAAACACTGATACCAACATATCACATCAAAAAGTTTTGACTGTTTGAGTATGAGTATGATTACCATCACAAAAACCACAGGGAGCAAACCACCAACAAGCGCCGATCCACAGAAGTAAATCAAACCCGTATATATCTGGAGTACTAGCGTATAGTGCCCCCCCAATCCCAAGGCCACCGAGGTGACCGCGCGCGCCACGACACACGTACACCCCTCACTGTACTCCACTAAGCCCACGAGGCCACGACCCACACTGTGCGCGCGCGCGGTCAAACGACACGTACCATCAATTTGTACAGTTGTACTACAACCGCGACCTTATTGTCCGTGGCATTCTTCACACCCCGGCCGGCGACGCGTCGACGGGGACGGTGTGCCTGGGCTGTCCGCCATTCGCCGACGACCTCCCGCCCTCGCGCACGCTGTTCTCCGCGAACCGCACGCTGGCCGCGTTGAAACCCTTCTCGCGCTCGTGATCCGACCACTCCCGGCTGTAGTACTCCTCCGCCGTGGCCCCCTTCCTCGGGCCTACGAGCATGCCGCCCCACTGCGGGAAGTAGATGAGCATGACGGGCAGCGTGCACGCGATGATCATGAGCCCCATGTACTTGATCCCGGTCTCCGTCTTGTACTTTGTGCCGTGGAAGAAGATGTACTGCGTCAGCACGGCGCCCACGTTGCCCCCGCCGCCGGTCATCCCGGAGATGAGCCCCAGCGACCTCCGCGACACGAACGGCACGATGCCGAAGGTGAGCCCGCACGCGGCCTGGACGAAGAAGGAGAAGAGCACCATCACGGCGACGGACGCGGCGAAGGAGAAGTCGACGATTCCGAGCACCACGCAGAGGACGCCGCCGATGGTCTGCACAGTCCACAGCCCCCACAGCCTGCCGCGCATGCCGTACCGGCTGGAGAGCCAGTCGGAGAGTAGCCCGCCGCCGGGGCGGGAGATGATGTTGGCCATCCCGAAGCTGGCGGCGATGAGCCCGGCGGTCTGGAGGTTGACGTCGAAGCGGTCGTAGAAGTACTGGTGCACGACGTTGTCGATGGTGAGCTCGACGCCGAAGCTGTAGCCGTAGGTGAGCGCCAGGATCCAGCCGCGGTAGTTGGTGAGGGCGTGGCGCAGCACGTTGCCGAAGCTGTCCTTGTGCATGTCGCCAGTCTTGTGGAGCTTCCCGTAGTTGCCGCCGGGCATGTCCTGCCCGAACGCCAGCACGGCGATGGCCGAGAACGTCTGCATCAGGCCCGGGATGAAGAAGGCGATGCGCCACGCCGTGAACGGCGTGCTACCGATCTTGTGGATGGCCTCGTACACGAGCGGCATGAGCAGCTGGACGGCGCCGCCGCCGAGGTTGCCCCAGCCGCCGGCCACGCCGTTGGCCAGCCCCACTTTGGGGGCCGAGAACATGGAGCTCATCCAGAACTGCGCCGACACGAACGACGCCAGCGAGATGCCCGTGAAGAAGCGCACGAGGAGGTACCCCGACGGGGACTGGATGATGGAGGAGCAGTACACCGCCGGTGTGGTGAGGAGGATCAGAGACGCGGAGGCCAGCCTGGGCCCGACCAGGTCGCACGCCGTGCCCATGGCCAGACGCGCGAACACGGCGCCCGACACGGACGCGATCCCGGCGTTGCCGATGTCCGTGGCCGTGAGCCCGAGGGTGTCGCGGATGAGCGGCAGCAGCGGCGGCGCGGCGAACGTGGACACGAAGCAGCAGAAGAAGGAGAACCACGCCATGTGGAAGGAGGCCATGTGTGGCCTCGCGAAGGAGAAGAGCCAGAACTCCGTCGCCTTGAGGTCGGAGTCCACCGGCATCCTGAACCGCGGCTTGCCCCCCGCCGCCTCGACCCCCTCCACCTCCATCGCCACCGGCTTAGCCTCCATCTCCAACACGTGGTAGCAAGGCTAGCAGCTTAGCTAGTGACTGTGTGTACGTACATCCGCTGTGCCCTGCGCGTCAGCTCTTATAGCATAGCGGAAAGCGCGGCTCCGGCAGCGCGGCGCGGCGTGGCGCGATGGTTGGGTGCGGCGAGAGGGCAACCGGTGGAGAGAAAATGAATAAAGATTTCGGGCGTGATCTTACGCGACCGGTGGGAGGCCGGCGCTGCCGTCTCCGCGCTCGCGTCGCGGGTTTTTGTTGGCGAGCGGGTGACTTGGCGGCGCAGTAGGGTCACCAAGCCGCAAGGGTGGTGGGCCATGGCTGGAACGAAGGGAGATTCCGACCTCTGACTTTGGAGGTCACGTAAGTTCCTTGGCCTGTGGAACTGCCTCCCTCCTCGGCACACACGAATACTGTATTGGCGGAGAGGAATTCGTCGCGGATTTGGATTGGGTTCCCCCGGAATGCCACCAAGTCTCCAACTATTATGGCAAGTTTTATGGCAGAGATGACTATCACATCTAATATTGTCCATATCATCAACTAATTTATTAAGGACAGCTCATATAATAGTCTCAATGCAACATAAATATTTATTTTATTCACTCTCATCCAATCAACCTCACTCTTTTCTCCTTCCTCCTTAAAGTTTGTAAAGAGGTTGTCCCTTGTATGAGGGATGGCTCATCCTCTCTCTCATCTACTCTCTTCTCCACATCATCATTTAAAATTAGATGGCATCTAGGAGATTGTGCTTAAATAACTATAGTACTTGCCGTTAGCTCTTCTCCTTCTCCAGTCTAGTTGACAATAGTGCTACGACATGATAACCTCTGATTGGCGAGTACTGTACGGATAACTAAACTATGCAACACTAACATGTTGGTGACTTTGTGGTCATTTTAATTTTGGAACGGTGAGATCAGCTCACGTTTAACACAATTATACTTTGAGACGAGCTGTTTTATGTGTTCTTGTATGCCTAGTGCAGTGAACGGCCTGTATCTTTTCATATCTATATTAACAGTATGCCTAGTTGCCTACTTCCTCCATCCCATAAAAAGAACACTCCTAACATCTCAAGATAATTTGAGTGAGAAGTAAAAATAATCAAAATCCTTATTATTATTGAAAAAGTAGTAACGGTGATAAGTAAGTAAAAGGTATTTAAGAAATAAAACTTCTCGTTTTATGTGTTGAGAGTAGGTGGGATGGTAGAAGTTGGTTTTTTTTTACAAAATTTAAACTGCAAAAGTTGATTTTTTTTACATAGGGAGTACTGCTCAGTATTTTTTTTTATAAAAAATAGGATACAGTGTACTACTTGTCCTTGTTTTTCTGAATGTCAACCAGTTATAGCCGCTGGTTTGCTAGAAAACAGCTTTGCGCATGCATAGGACATGTTAAAAAAGGGATCAGTTGTGCAAGTGGAAGGAGAAGGACATCACGATCGCAAACGATTTGCATGCCAATATATTACTGCATTTGAAAGCATCAAATCTCACGGTATATTTGCAAACGAAAAATAATTTGTAGATAAAATTTTTACATATGTGTTTTTAATGATCTAAAAGTAAAGACTGAAAAATAAACTTCGATGAAAAAACTCCAAATCAACTTTAAATTTAAAGTTGAAAATTTTAATTTTGGCTTATAAATATAAGTATAAGCGAAAAGATGAGGCTGAAAGTGTGGCATCATGCACATACCTCAGCTAGGATTGCGCAGCCAAAGGACACAATCATATGATTTGGAAGAGAGAACAGAATAACTAATATTCCTCAGGAATTTGTTCCACGCGAAAAATATTCCTCTGTAATGGCTGGAGATCCTGCTTTAGTACGGATAGGAAACAACGTTTGTGGTTGGAAGAAACGGCCAACAACTAGAAACATTCAGAATTTAGCTTTCAAAACTACTTATGATTATGCTAGTAGGTACCAAGGTGCAACCAGACAAGTAGGTGATGAAAATAACCAGAAATTGAACGCTGCATTTGTACACTTGCGAAATGTTTTTCCCCTACCTTAACCATGGCTTCTCATGCTCTGAAAAGGGCAAGATTAATTTCATCAGAGTTGATGACAAATTGAAGATACATATGCATATTTATTTTGAGACAAATTCATTTTTGAATAAGTATGAACATTTCAATTTGGACGAAAAGTTTCCTTGAGCTGGCCGGCCGGCCTGGCCCCAAGCAATTCCTGGCAACAGAGCGACACGATAACATGTCAAAACTTGTGCACTCTATAAAATGGTGAAGATATAGACACGAAGCATAAGATGTATAGTAAGTAGCTAGCAAGAGGATCGAAATGTAAGAGCTAACCCCAGCTAGTGTTTTCTTTTTCTTTTTCTTTTTTGGAACCCTTGCTCAATCACTGTTAATTAGTGGACATCTACCAAAAAGCCCAAACTTAAATTCCGGGTTACCAAGTTAACCAAAATTCTTGTGACGGCCTATAAAGTTTGCATTCTCTGGATGTGGATGGCATTGACTTGAGCAATGGAGTTTGCTCTGGATATATGTGTGACGTCTCAGCTTGAAAGCTGAATTACTGTAATAAACTTTGGTCGGAAGCTCTTGAGCTAAAGGCTGGGAAACAAGTTGATCCCACAAAACACGATATCATGTGGCTCTTTTAATCTTCTGTACGTGTAGCAACTAACAATAACCACCATTATAATATACAGATGCTTGTGCAACCCCTCCGCGGACTGCGGCTGTTCCGCAGATCGTTGCAAGATTCTTCCTCTGACTTTGGTATCTCGCGTCATCTCCTCGGCTTTTTGCTGCTACCAAAAGTCTCTGCATAGTTAAATGTGAGATACATTTGGGGTACTTATATATTTAGAGCACATCCGGATCCATGGTTTGTACGGAACACAGACGATGCAAGGGATTTTCTGAAATTTGAAAACCTGACAATTAGATCATTCATGAAGATGAAGGACATGGATGTCAGGGGCGATCGATTCAATATCCGGGCCAGTATATGCATCTTGTACTAGTAGACTACTAGTTTCAACATTTCACGCTGATATGATTAGGATTTGTGCAAGAATTGCAGATAAGACGGATATCCCTTCAGTTACGTTTCGTGACTAGTATACATTGGACTGAAATTATTGGTTCCGGCCGGACATTTCCTGCAGCTCGTATGAACTTGCTAAGCAAGATGCCAACTTGCTATCCCCCAAATTGTCAACCTCGCCGTAGGTTGGCATCCAATTGGCAGTTACTTTATTGACCTGATAGGGATGGCCGTGTCCTTCAACTCCAGCTTAGCGGTGACCCCAGCAGGTGAATGTGGCAACTCGGATATCCCAGCCGCAGCTAGAGCTCCTCTCACCAATCACTAGCTCTCTGTTGCATCATCATTAAGTCATGGTGATTAGTTAAGATAAAAATGACGTATTGTGATTAGTTTAGCCTGCGATCTCATGCTGTCCCAGCTTGCTCTGACCAACAAAGATTCAAGATACCGTTTCTGCACTATTGAACTACCAGCCATCGGTTGAGACGACTTAGATTTGATATTATTGATTCATGGCTTGGCTTGAGTTTACTTGGGTATCCAATGGGCGCCTCTGGCTTGCTGGTTCCTGTAACTTCGATATCTTAAATATATATAGGTGGCTGTTTACTTACTTAAGTAGCACATGTACGCCTGTAATCTCCTCATCAAACTTTGAATGCGCAGTGATAGTCAGGATCAATTTTGAGCTAAACAAAAGTTTGCATTGCCTTGGTTAAATTGGTCGATGGTTAATTGGATTGAGTTTGGATGTAGTGGGGACATACTTCTCGCAAATGTCTGCGCTACAGTGCTACCTGTTCATTCTCCGGTAGCCATTTGTCCGTAGCACATAAATAAACAAGATAATACCGAAATTAATTAGGGACATAACTTTTTTAGGAGAAAACTGTAATGCTTAGCACACCACTAAACACGCCGAGGCCATTTTAAGGCCGTAGAGATCCCTACGATCATGGCTAGCCATCCACGACCAAACCGCAAAAATTTACGCCATTTTTGGATCGACGGCCGTCAAGTCCCGTACGTCTTCTTTTACCACCACCATTTGATCTGTTTCCTTCTCAGACACCAAAGGAACTTGTTTTTTGTATTTTTCTTTTCGGTAGCTACTTTCTACATCTCTCTTATTTGGATCACGTATTATCCTTTTTCATTCCACGACCGACGACCAATGTTCCGACACCTCGCCGCCCTGATCCTGTCCGCCGTCGTCTTGGCGGCGTCCACAAGCTCCGGCGTCGTCGATGCCCGTCCTGTCCACACCGGCCCGTACCACGTCGTCATCAGAACCGCCGCCAAGCCCAGCCGTCGCCTGATCGGGCTCGGCGGCAATGCCGCCATATGCCAAGAGGTATAGCTAATTAAGGATCGACCAGTGAGCACTACTACACACACTACACCGACATAGGTACGCACGACGCATCGAAATTAACCCGCATGCCATTTATATATGCGTGCGTGCATTGGCATGACATATGATGCAGGTGCACTACAAGGCGCTGTGCGGCACGCTGACGACGCTGCCGGGGGTGATGACGCCGCAGCAGCTGCTGGACGCGGCGTTGCGGGTGGCGGAGTCCAAGGCCATGATGGCGGAGAAGCGGCTGGCCGACGTGATGAAGTCGCGCGCGGTGAAGGCCGAAGGCACGAGCATGTCGTCGACGCTCGACACGTGCAAGGGCGCCTACTCGTCGCTGGCCGACGCGCTGCAGAAGGCGCGCGACACGATCAAGAGCGGCGGCAGCCACGACGACCTGATGACCGAGCTGTCGTCCGCCTCCACCTTCTCCACCGACTGCGGGGAAGCCTTCGACGAGTTCCCGGACCTCACGTCGCCCATACCCGGGGCGCAGCGCCACGTCAACCGCCTCGTCAGCAACTGCCTCGACCTGGCTGCCACCATCAAAGAAAACTGATCGATGGCGTGGACGCACACGTGCCGCGCCGGCCGGCCGCGCTAGGTTTGTAGGCTGCTTCTGGCTGCAGGCGAGCGTGCAAGGCTACAACGACACGTACTGCATGTACTGCGCACACTCTGCCTTTTCATGTACGTATACGTGTGTACTAGCGTACATGGTGTCTGTATGTACACTGGTCATGGGGAGAATGGGGAGAGCATGCAGTGCGTATGTTTTTATCAATATTTCTCGCAGCGGCATATATAGGCGTCTTGGTCTTGGAGATTAGCAAAAAGAAAGAAAAAGTGTTGTAGTTGAGTCCGGGATATATTTGTGCATCAGTGCATGGGAGGTTGATCGCCCAGAAAGGTATATATAATGTACTTCCTTATTAAATACAAGTTACTACATACAAATGTTTTTTTTTCTTCATCGACATTTGTACTTGCAATGAGCTCTGAGCTTCTCTCTCTGATGGAGTTAATTATTGAACCTGATGATATACCATAATGGGCCGCACTTCTGTCACCATCATGTTCCGGCCCAATAAAAACAGGCTGTACAGTCATCGATACGGACCACACCGACGGCCTAGCATAAAAGAATAAGTTCAGTCCAGGTCTCGTCTTTACGCGGAGTTTGAATCACGACCATAAACCACAATACTAAATATAACATGTCTCCCAACTATCAAAACCAGTATAAAAATAATTCTCATAGGATTTGAATGGCAATTTTTGCTGACGTGACGCCTACATGACTAGTTTGAATTAGTTGTTGTCTAATATGCCTTGACGAGTCACTAGAAGGAAGACTAAAAAAAAAAAGTTGAAACAAAATATTTAAGCTCATGTGTCAGGAATAAATAAAAATAAAAAAGTAGTAGGACCCACATGTCAGTGGGTTCTACTCTCCTTTCTATCTCCCACGCGAAGACCGGGCGTGGGTGGGGAGGAAGGCGAGGATGTAACGTCGGCCGATGTGTCGCTCGTATTCGTTTGATCGTTTCGAAGAAGCATTGGAGGTGAACTGTGTGGGAGGAGTCAGAGGCAAGCTACCATTGCCCCCTAGTCATCGGCTTTAGCCTGGGTGGCCAACATCCACCTTTGCCCTGTGCGCGCAGAGGTACCAGTGGCAGAGAGCGGTAGGAAGTGGCATGGGGAGAGATGATGGGAGGAGGCATCAACGGCAGGGTGGCAGGTGGCGGCGCGGTCGCCGTCTTTCCTCCCATACGTTGGCTAGCTCCTCCTGTCAAGTTCTTCATTAGCCCCTCGTGTGGCTGAAATTTTTACATTTTGGTCCTTTTTAAAAACTTATTTTACAAATAGACCCCTGGGAAAACTTAAACCGGAAATGGTCCTTTTTGGGCGCCAGAGTGGCTGGCGCTGTACCCCAACATGGCGGCGCCAGCCACACTGGCGCCGTGCCCGTGCCACCGTGGCACTAGGGCTGTCGTAGAGGTGCTGACTGGGCAGAATGGGGGCGCCAGCCACACTGGCGCTGCCCCTCCTACCACGGCGCCAGCATGGCTGGCGCGCCCCTCCTCTGTGGGCCGACCCCTTAAACCCCGTGGGCCCCACCACCTATCTCCTCCCCACTCCCATTTTCGCCCAAGCACCAGCCCGAGCTGAGCAGCAGCAGCTCTCCCCCTCACCTCCCCACCTCAAATCCACTCCATTTGAACTCGTTTTTCGCGAGATTTTTTGTGGAAATCGAAGAGAAAGGTAGACTCTTTCATTCACCCCTCTTTTTTTTTGTTTTTAGTGGTTGAATTTGTAGATCGGTGGGTAACCCTAGAACCCCTTTTTTACCCAAATTTGTGATTTTTAGCATTTGTTCTTAGGATTGGCTTGTTGTAGTGCTACATGTTTGCAATGTACTTATTGGTGTCACGATTTTTTTAACCATATATGTGGTAATGTTAATTTTTGGATGGTTTGGTTGGATGGATGGATGAAAAATTATGGTTGAGGCATGAAAGTAATTTTAATTTGATGGACTTGATGCTATAGTCTATAGGTTAAACTTTTAACCATTAATTATATGAATGTGAGAAAATTTTGGTTGCATTATATAAATTGATTATAGTTAACTAGAACTAGGTTGGGTTGTATGACGGAGTATTTGTAATATTTCGATGTGTAATGCACTAGTAAACTTGTTGATAGTTGTAGGTGGATTAAATATTTTTTTGGAGTAGTAGCTTTGGGACAATTTAAGTTATGCATTGGTTATAATATGTCGGTTTGGACTACGTTTAGGAATGAAGATTTAATTTTTGTTGCAAAGTTACATTTGATTTTTTGGTGTAGATGGATAGACTTGTTCGTGTTTACTACGGTGGTAGAGTGGTGGAACCTTATGTTGGTGCACATGTTGAGTTTGAGGATATGTCATTGAAGACCATTTTGTTTCCCACCTACCCAACTCTAGATGAACTAAGGTCACGAGTGAAAGAAGTTCTTGGATGGACCGAGGATAATGTGGAGATTCGTTTTTATGGGAGATACGATGTTGGTCAAGGGCATAAGTATATATTAAATGTGATAGGTCAGTTGGAATGGGAAGTTTACTTTGATTTGGTAAAAGAGTCTCAGTTTAGATCTCTAGAGGTGTTAGCATCAAAGTTAGTTCGTACCGTAGAAAATTTGGATCTAAACAAATCTCCTTCTTATCATTACGTTGAGAAGAATTTTGTGACATATTATTCTCGTCGTGGAGGGGGTGCAAGTAAGACTGAGTTGGTACGAGAAGACTTGGAGGGGGAAGGAGAGAAGAAGAGACCTTTGCTTGGAAATGATTTATGGGAGGCAGGACCATCAAAGAGACATTGCGGTAGTGATGATGTGGATGCAGCGAGGGAGATGAAAAGGGAGTTAGTACAAGAGGGGCTTGATCTAAGTGAACATTTGTCGGCGAGTGTTCATTGGTCATCGTACGGAGTCAACCCTGAATACCCGACAGAAGTAGCAGGCCAATATGTGAATCCAGATGATTACTTTGATGTCGAATTGAGTGGTGGTCACGATTCTGTCTCAGTAGAAGTCAATAGAAATGATGTTGACGAGGAGGCAAGTGTTGAGCAATATGATATTGAATTTGCTGAAGACTCTGATGATGACCGTCCATTCCCTCCACTTACTAATAATGACAAGTTAGCATTAGAGGAATGTCGTGCGTTTGAGAAGGTGTTTGGGAGGAAGCCGGACAGCTCTGATTTGTTTCTGGGCAGTTGAGTACCACCTTCCGCACCGTGTCATGCGACAGTTCGGGAAGAAACAAGACTGGCCGGTTGAGGACATCTCAACTGGAGTTGAATTACACAAGTAAATATTTCTTATCTTTGTTTGCTTTCATTGTCAATGTTCAATTTTGTACCATTTAACCCTTGTCGATGCTCACTATTGTTTCATCACCTTCTACTTGTCTAGGTATGACAGGGTGAGAACAAAGAAGGTGAAAGACTGGGGGCTAGAGCATAATAGATACATTGATGAATGGAGGACAGCCGAAAGGAACGACAGGTACATCGAGACTATACACCAAAATCATCTTTTCTCAGAGTACCTTCGTTGGCTGCATAGGACATATAGATTGTTCCTCCGCCCTACTTGGACGGAAGCCGACATAGAGGATGACCGCGACTTCGATGAGGGACGGAATCCCTATGATATCCGGACTAGAGTTGGATATCAAATGGAGCACGCCCCACTTAGAGACAGAGTCGTAAGTTTTCTTGCATTTGTCAAAGTTATTTCCATTTGCACCCTAGACCCTAACATATATCTTCTCACGCTTTCAGTCGAGAGAGCTCCTCAGGAGTGTGAATGAAATGGGGCATGCCCTCCAAGCTCCGAGGGGTGGTGAGGACACGGAGAACACACTCCGCAATGTTTTAGAGGTAAAATTTATTTAGCACTTTGCATTACTTGAGTTATGCCTAACAAACTTCTTTTTTTTTTTGAAATGCAGAAAGTTCGTCAAAGGTGCCGGAAACTTGCAGCAAGATTAGGTTGCAAGTCGGTTGGATTGGACGACGTGTACCAACCGCGGAGACTACCACCACCACTACCTCACTCCGCGCGTCCAAGTACCGCTCGACACTCCATCAGGACAGAAGAGCGTGAAGAAGTTGGTGGCTCGTCGTCGTCACGCATTCCGCAAGGGAGGGGAAAGGGGAAGGCGCCGGCTCCACCTAGCGATGACGATGACGACGACGACGACGAGGATGAGGACTACGTCGCACCAGACGCTGAGGAGATAGACATGTCGCAGCTTCCCGACGCGCCTCAGGGGACGCAACCCACGCAATACAACTTGCGATCCACTCGGGCAGCGAAAAAGAGGTAAAATGAGCTTACCATTCTCAAATGTTATTTGATTTCCCTCATTTTGTTTTTAAAATGTTTTAAACATTGGATTTTCAAATGTAGGTACACTCCGGGCTCGCAAGCTATTCGACGCCAACGGAAGAAGTGATTTGTATGAAGTTAATCTATTTATTGGTAGTATGACATATGTGGTGCACTATGTGATATAAAATGTGATGGACTATGTGAGGACTATGTGATGGACTTTTGACATTGTTTCATGTGTGGAATATAGGATGGACTTTTGGCATTGTTTGATGTGTGGAATATGTGATGGACTTTTGGCATTGTTTGATGTGTGGAATATGTGATGGACTATGTGAGGACTATGTGATGGACTTTTGGCATTGTGATTTGTGCAATTGGAACTTGTTTTAGTCCGTACGAATTTGTGAATTGTGATTTGAATTGCGAACTGTGAATTGGTACATTTGTGCAATATGGATCTTCAATTTGCAGGGAGGCAGAGGGCGGCGCCAACCACCCTAGCGCCGCGGTTGGGGAGGGCGGCGCCAGCCAGTGCCGCGAGGCAGAAGGGTTTCGGGCTGGGGGGAGGGCGGCGCCAACTACCCTGGCGCCGTGGTCCATGAGGGCGGCGCCAGCCGAGGTCCGGAGGCAGAAGGGCTTCGATGGGAGGAGGAGGGGGGCACCAGCCACCCTGGCGCCGCGGTCTGGGGGGGGGGGCGCCAGCCGTTGCCTGGAGGCAGAAGCGAAAATTTTGAGGGGGAGGAGAAAGTTGGTGGGGCCCGCAGAGGAGGGGCGTGCCAGCCATGCTGGCGCCGTGGTATGAGGGGCGGCGCCACTCTGGCTGGCGCCCCTTTCGGCCTAGTCAGCACCTCCACGACAGCCCTATTGCCACGGTGGCACAGGCACGACGCCAGTGTGGCTGGCGCCGCCATGTTGGGGTACGGCGCCAGCCACTCTGGCGTCCCAAAAAGGACCATTTCCGGTTTAAGTTTTTTCAGGGGTCTAGTTGTAAAATAAGTTTTCAAAAAGGACCAAAATGTAAAATTTTCAGCTCGTGTGGCGCCATGCAGCCGCTTTCCACGGCCTTCCTCTGCGTCGTGCTCCGCCCGTAGCAGCACGCTCTCGCGACGACCGCTTCCTCGTGTCTCCTTCCTCTCCGCTGTGGCCCTACGCTTCCTAGACAACGGTGCGATGGTGCTTCCCAGCGAGCACAGCGTTGCCCAACACCTAGAGGCGTAGATGCAAGAGGCGGTCAGGGGACGACAACAGGAGGTGGAGGGTGCCAACGAGGGATATCGAAGTCGACCCCAACGCATTATCCTCCCACTCAAGTGCTGGGCCAAGCTCAACCGACGGCCCACCGAGTAGAGCGCATCAGCAAGGAGGGAGGCGTTTGGGTGGCAAGGGGCGCGAGGAGGAGGCGCTGATGCGAACAGGCGGTGAGGGGTAGAGTATTTCTCTGGAAGGATATTGCCGGTTGCAGCCGAGCTTGAGGGGGTGGTGGCATCATAGGAATTCGTTGCCGACGCCGAGCTGCTCCCTAATCCCCACCTGATGCCAATGAGAAGGAAATGATGGGTAAAAAGGGCGAGCCGTTGTCGTGAGGGAGTAAAATGGTCTCGCCGTCGAGCTAGTTCCTCCACAGCGATCTCATCGTCGCGTGTCGTACCTGCTCGTGACGGACGTTGTGTGACTAACCCTGCACCAGCAGCCGTTCCTAGAGCCCGAAGCAGCAGCAGCTTGCAGCCGAGTGGATCCGGCCGTCGAGTCAGCACTGGCTTTGGCGCGGGTTGGGGGATGAAATGGCTGAGCTAGCTTCTTCCCGCCGGCCGTTGTCCTCACCGCCAGCCGCCAGCCACCGACCTTCTCACCGCTCGCCGCCATCCTCCTCACCGCCTACCGCCCTGGTGAGATGGGAACAGAGCGGAGGGGGGGAGATAAGGGCCATAACACGCGAGTTCCATGTAGGTCCCACGTCGACTTAGCGTTGTTGACTACGATCAACTCGCCACGTTAGACAAAATAAGGAATACTGCTTTCATGGGACCTTCAGTAATCCGGTTTTGTTAGTTAAGGAATAGGTTATATCTAGTATTTCAATTTAGAAACGGAAACTCCATGTCAAATGAGAAATCTAAAGTGAACCTATTCCGAGTATAAATAAGCCTAACATACACCACGCTCCCGTTCTGACCCAACATATATGGGCCGATCGTAATTAGGTGCAGGGGCTGAGCAGGGCTGACAAAGGTAGGCATTACGACTTACGAGCCCTGTCGGTGATATGGGACCGGGAGTATCGTGACCAGAGGCTTGAGGCAGACACAATCGCCCACGTGGCCTGGCACCTTCGGGGACGTCGGGCCCGAGGGTGAGGTGTCCGCCCTCCTCCTGATTTCCCCGAGGGGGGGTCGGGTGACTCCTGCCCCGGCCCCGAGGGCCGAGGCGCCCCGACCCCTTGTGGAGTTAGCGCCATGTGAATGGGTTGGGTGAGCACGGTAAGCCTCACCTAACCACATTTATTGCGGTCTGGTCGAACGTGTCACGCTGCATGCAGCGTAGTGCAGCGCGTTCCTTTATCCGGTCTGTGACCAGTCACAGACCGGTCAGATCACGGGTTAGGTGGCGACTGGCGGTCTGACGCACGCCTTGCCCCATCCCGTCAAGACGAAAGCCTCTAGGCACTCGTCTCAAGCCGGAGCTAGCGTGTAATCTCTTAGAGATGGCACGTTAGCCCTGGTTAGATTTATACCAGGCTTCATCCCAACCATTACAGGCAAGATGCTACATGAAGAAGGGCAAACATGCACGTTGCTAAGCTGACACGTGGTGGACAAGGATGACTGATCTGTGACCGGTCTGACACTGGTCGCGTCATCAACAGACAGCCATAATCCCACGTCGCACCTGTTTCCGGCGGAAGTGGGGGTAGATATGGGCCGTCCCGTCAGAAGGGCACCCGGAGAGCAACCGTACCGATCTCCGTCCATTTATGAAGAGAAGAACAGTCCAGTTTGGAGAGGGAGAGGGGCATGTGGTATCCCCTTGAGATATAAAAGGAGGACCTTGCCCACTTAGATAGGGGGGGACTTTTGGACACAAGGCCTTCTCCAGATCCGATCCCAGAGCGATTGGGGGCTGGTTGACACTTTATTACTTGTTCATACACAAATCCACCAAAACACAGGAGTAGGGTATTACGCTTCCCAGCGGCCCGAACCTGTATACATCGCCCGTGTCTCGCGTTTCCCCCTACCTGGCGCGCCAGATGACGGAGCTCGTGGCTCCTCACCGGGAGACCGCACAGGCCCCCCTTTGCCGGTTCGGCCGGGGGCTTAGGGTGAAATCTCAAGCTCTCTCGGTATGTGGAAAGATCGCCAGCCTCCCTCTCCAAACTGGACTGTTCTTCTCTTCATAAATGGACGGAGATCGGTACGGTTGCTCTCCGGGTGCCCTTCTGAGAAAGGGGCATGTGGTATGCCCTTGAGATATAAAAGGAGGACCTTGCCCACTTAGATAGGGGGGGACTTTTGGACACAAGGCCTTCTCCAGATCCGATCCCAGGCGATCCGCCCGCGGCCTCGTCGCGAGCCGCCCTGGAGGCTGTCGCCTGAGCGTCGCCCGAGGGAGTGGGCCCAAGCGACGCGCCCGCAGCTTTGTCGTGAGCTGCCTCGGAAGACGCCATCGCCTCAGCCTGACGAGCCCGGGCGGCCTCCTCCTTAGCAGCCTCTTCGGCTTGGCGAGCCCGGGCGGCCTCTTCCCGAGCGGTATCCTCTGCATGGCGAGCCCGAGCGGCCTCCCGGGCGGCCTCTTCAGCTTCCCGAAGGCGATCTGCGGCCTCTCGCCGGTCAGATTCTCGCCTCCGTTCCTCTGCGGCCGCCGGATCTTCGGCCTCGGACTGGCCGGACTTGGGATGGCGGGAGGAACGTGACGGGACATCGTTGAAGCAAAAGAAAAAACCAGAAGACGAACAAGATGGGTAAGAGAAAACTTGCTTTTGGGATAAAAGAAAGACGGTCGCAATGAGAGTGGGACGAACCTGCGAGGGGGTCGGTTAAATGACCACCTTGGAGGGGAAATCAGGTTTCCCCGGGATGGTTCCGTCTCCCCCATCTTGCGGAGCCGCTTCTTCTTGCGCTCCCCCTCGGGCTGCGATGTCGGCGCGGCCCCCTCCGGGTGCCGACTGCTGGCACGCACCGCCCCGCCCCCTCGGGGAGGAGATGGGGGAGGTGTTCCTCCCAGCTTCCTCTTCCCCTGGGCGTCGGCAGGGCGGCTGCTCCCCGAGCCCCCGGCGCGGGGCCCAGAAGCACGACCCCCTCCTGGGGTAGATTGTTCCCCCCGGCGGCTCTCGCCCGCGCCGTCGTGGCCCTTAGGAGTTTCCTCCTCTGAGGCCCCGACCCCCATCATAATGGTCAGAATGGAGGCGCGGTCGGGATCGCTGCAGAGGGGGAGGATTCCTTGAGGAATGAGAGACGCCTCCACGGAGCTGAGATTCAGCACCCGTTGGACCACGATCTTGAAGTCCTCGGGAGCCCAATCCCATCTGACTCCCTGGTGGGTCCGCATGTAGTCTTCGGACCCGGTGTACTCCCAGGCGCCCCGGGCGCGCCGTTGGAGCGGCGCAATCCGGCGACGGAGGTAGTCGCCGTACACCATGGCCCCTGTGAGCCCCTGGGATCGCAGGCCCGCCAGGCGGTCGAGGACGGCGTCATAGTCATCCCCCAGATCTACCGGTGCCCGCCAGCTGGAGACCTGCGCCGGGGGCTGACTTGGAAGTCGGAGGCGCGCTTCGTTGGCGAGGGGGGTGTAGAACCAGTCGCTCTTCCAGTCGTCCCACTTCTTGCGGAGGGCGCAGGGGATGTAGCGGTTCAACACCGGCCCCCGCGGCTGGAAGTAGCAGCCACCAACCACCGACGGCGGCGACACCGACTGCACGGTGAAGAACCACCGGAACAGCCGAAGAGATGGGCGCACCCCAATGAACATCTCGCATAGGTGCGCGAAGATGGCCAATGTCATCACTGCATTGGGGGTGAGGTGCGCCATCTGGAGATCGTAGAAATCCAGAACATCCATAAAGAAAGAAGAAAATGGCGGAACCAGCCCTGCCATTGCGAAGGGGAGGAAGAAGACGGACCGCCCCGGGTAGTCTGGTGCCGGGCGTCCCTCGCCCAGCATCACTATCTCCCGGCCGGTGGCAGATTCCGGCATAAAGCGGCGCGGCAGCCCGGCATGCCTCTCGCTCACGATGCGAGAAGGCGGAAGTACGCTTCCGTCGAGCAGAGCGGAACCCCGTGCCATGGCGCCGGAGGAAGGGATGATTGAGAACGAGCGCGTGTGGCGAAGGAAAGGCGCAGCAGAGAAAGAGTTAGGGCTCAAGCAGCGAAGGCAAGGGGAATAATGGCGAAAGGAAGGGAGCAAATCCTTTCCTCGGTGTCTTTATACCCTTGCCATCGCTGTGCCTGGCTCCTCGTTTCTCGCGCCCACTATCTCGCTCCCTCGTTTCTCACTATCTCGCTCCCTCGTTTCTCGTGCCCACGCTTCCACTAATCCCATTCGCCCGCTTGCGGCGCATGAGGTGGATATGCGGTTGTGGCAGTCGAGATAGATCGTATCGTGCGCGCGTTAATTACGCTCGCCGACCGAAGCGACGTTACCATATCTCCAGGCGAAGCAAATCGGCTCACCCAGATTCGTACGCCGCTCAAGTAATGTGGCAGTCTCGAAGAGACCGCCCATTATGGACAGCCAAGTCACCATTACCGATGTGCATGGTTTGAGACCGTTGGGTTTCTGCCCAACCATGGAGACCGGTCCCACCTGTCACCAGGCTTTAGGAGTGGCGTCACGCCCGACCGCTTCCCTTGAGAAGGGCGATCGCCCTGGCATAACGCCGGGGGCTACTGTCGGTGATATGGGACCGGGAGTATCGTGACCAGAGGCTTGAGGCAGACACAATCGCCCACGTGGCCTGGCACCTTCGGGGACGTCGGGCCCGAGGGTGAGGTGTCCGCCCTCCTCCTGATTTCCCCGAGGGGGGGTCGGGTGACTCCTGCCCCGGCCCCGAGGGCCGAGGCGCCCCGACCCCTTGTGGAGTTAGCGCCACGTGAATGGGTTGGGTGAACACGGTAAGCCTCACCTAACCACATTTATTGCGGTCTGGTCGAACGTGTCACGCTGCATGCAGCGTAGTGCAGCGCGTTCCTTTATCCGGTCTGTGACCAGTCACAGACCGGTCAGATCACGGGTTAGGTGGCGACTGGCGGTCTGACGCACGCCTTGCCCCATCCCGTCAAGACGAAAGCCTCTAGGCACTCGTCTCAAGCCGGAGCTAGCGTGTAATCTCTTAGAGATGGCACGTTAGCCCTGGTTAGATTTATACCAGGCTTCATCCCAACCATTACAGGCAAGATGCTACATGAAGAAGGGCAAACATGCACGTTGCTAAGCTGACACGTGGTGGACAAGGATGACTGATCTGTGACCGGTCTGACACTGGTCGCGTCATCAACAGACAGCCATAATCCCACGTCGCACCTGTTTCCGGCGGAAGTGGGGGTAGATATGGGCCGTCCCGTCAGAAGGGCACCCGGAGAGCAACCGTACCGATCTCCGTCCATTTATGAAGAGAAGAACAGTCCAGTTTGGAGAGGGAGAGGGGCATGTGGTATCCCCTTGAGATATAAAAGGAGGACCTTGCCCACTTAGATAGGGGGGGACTTTTGGACACAAGGCCTTCTCCAGATCCGATCCCAGAGCGATTGGGGGCTGGTTGACACTTTATTACTTGTTCATACACAAATCCACCAAAACACAGGAGTAGGGTATTACGCTTCCCAGCGGCCCGAACCTGTATACATCGCCCGTGTCTCGCGTTTCTTCCTAGCTGGCGATCTTTCCACATACCGAGAGAGCTTGAGATTTCACCCTAAGCCCCCGGCCGAACCGGCAAAGGGGGGCCTGTGCGGTCTCCCGGTGAGGAGCCACGAGCTCCGTCAAGCCCGCATGCAGTGGCTGACCTAGAAAAAATATTATTGGTCCAATACAGTACATACTAAGGCTGGTGAGAAAACACCTCGTTTTCCGCGCGCACGCTTCCCAAACTACTAAACGGTGTTTTTTTCAAAAATTTTCTATAGGAAAAGTTGATTTAAAAAATCATATTAATCTATTTTTGAAATTTAAAATAGTTAATGCTCAATTAATCATGCACTAATTGCTCACCTCGTTTTGCGTATCTCCTTCTCCTCAAACTCACCCTTAAGTATTTAATTATGGAAAAATACATCGAAGGTCACTCATCTTGTCACCCAATTACAAAATCATCCTTGAACTACAAAACCGGATACAACTTATCCCCCAACTTACAAAACCAGTGCAAACTAGGTCCTTCGGTGGTATTGTCTTTGGATTTGGGTGACGTGGCGTCTACGTGGCTTCTTTGACTAGGCCTTTATTCCATGGGTATTGACGTGACGCTTACGTGGTAATTCAAGTCGAAAAAAAATAAAAATAGTGGGGCCCATGTACCAGTTACACTAGAAAATAAAAAAAAATGATGGGTCCATGTGGGACCCACATGCCATCCTAGTATTCACATGACACCGGACGGAGCGGTGGGGACAGCGGCGCCGCGGCGGGGAGGCCCAGGGCGCAGCAAAGGGCGCGGGCGGCAGCAACTGACGGCGCCGTGGAGGAGGGCGTCGGCGGCAGCGCAGAGGAGATGGGCATCGGCACCGGCAAAGAGGAGATGGTCGTCATCGCCGGCGAGGTGGGGGAGGCGGAGGAGGGGAAGGGAAAGGGTGGCAGCGGCGGCATGGCACGAGGCGGCGACAAAAGAGGTTGGGCCCCATAGGCTAGCTCACAACGAGGCATCAGAGGGGCCACTGGCGCGGAAGAGGGAAGCCCCGCCCCGGCCATGGCAGCGGCGGCGGCGCAGCCGCCGCAGAAGGAGGCTACCGGCGCGCCACCTCCACCAACCGCACCCGCACCTCCGTCGTTGACAGCCTCCACAAGAACTCCACGACTCCTGCAGCACGCGATCCAGATGGCCGCAACGAGGTGCTCGGCGTGGTGGCCGAGATCCAGGAGCGGCACAGCGCGCCTCCGCCTCCATATGGTCGACGTCGACTGTCGCCCGCCGCCTCCGTCGCCTCTCCACACACGGCTCCGCCCCCACCACCCCGCGCATCCTCGCTCACCTCGTCGTCGCCGGGGTCCACGCCGGTGACCTCGGGGACCGCTTCCATGTCAGTGTGAGCGTCCAGTGGTCGCGGCGATGGCGGCGGGCGTCCGTTGGCCACCGGCCGCGCCGTGCGCCTCCAGTCTCCTCCAGCTGCCGCCCGTCTTCTCCTCGAACATCCGACCCAGGCGCAGCGGCCTGCTCCCGCGTCGCAGCCGCCACCTCGTCACCCACCGCCGCGTCGCCGGCCGTCGGACCTCCTCCTCTCCCGCCTCGCCCCAGCGACCTCCTCCCACCCGTCGGCCGGCCAGCAGAGAGGAGAAAAGTGAGAGAGAGAGAGAGAGGGGGAAGGGAGAGAGAGGGTGATGACATGGCATACTGATATGGGGGCTCACGCTGACTCAGTCGCCATGTTACATAAAATTATAGTCAAAACCACCAAAGAAACTAAAGTGAACGGTTTTATAAATTGAGGGATATCATATATCCAGTTTTATAGTCGGAGATGATTTTATAATAACTCGATGATAACAAGTTGAGAGGGACCTTTTATGTACTTTTTCCTTTAATTATCGATTGATAGGGTCGCGACGATGCCACGAGGGAGTCGCATGCGACGATCCCTCGATTCGCTTGGCCAGGCCGGCGAGACGACGCAAACCACAGCGGAGTAAACTGAGATGTTGAGAAAACGTTAGACAAAGATCGATGTGGCAGAGCCGCAGAGGTGTCAACTACCCAGAGGCCAGAACTACCTCAACGGATTACATGCAGTACTAGGAAACGATCCAAAATCAATCCCACAAAAATCATCCCTCTATAAAAAGGTCGTGATGGAAAGGTAAACGGGTTTGGGTTGTAAACACACCTGAACGAGTCGAAACAATCTACTGCGAAGGTGGGAATATAGTGTCATTGGATAAAGTGGGTTCTTTACAAGGCCCAGCTAGTCTAGCTAGTACAGAAAGACTTGGAATCACCAAAATTGAACGTCATAAACATCTCAAAAAACCAAAAAAGCAAACCTTAACGACACGAAATTTGTTCTAAGCCATGGAATATAATTATATAAAGAAGAATGTTGGCATGTGGCAACAATGGATCACGAACGGAAACAGCATTGACAAGATGATCAACACCCTGTAAGGTCTGAAACTCTGAATAGCTGATTCTCACTGCTATAGGAAACCGTCACTGTGCAGGTACACAACAGAAAGCATGCCTTAAAAATAGTTCTACAGGTTCAGCAGTTTTAATCTGGACTTCAAAAGCACCGCCCAGGTATTTCATTTATACCAATTCAGCTCAAGATTTTTGTGTAGTACAAAAGGGGGAAAGTTCGACACCCACAAAAATAAATCAATAATGATACAAGTGAACAAAAAAAAAGTTTTTTTCAAAGCTATACTTGATGGGTAACTTACAGTAACCATGGTAAAGTAACACTAACAAGATGAACAACGAGACAGAAAAACCTTGCATGGTTGAGCTTTTCAAAGACTTCCATGGCAACGTCCCAATGCCAACTATATGTTGTATATCGAGCATCAAACATGTATCTTGGGAGTTGAAATTTAGCATCAAAATCTTTGAGCAGCCATATCAGAGATAACTCATATAAGTCTCAGTTCGTATTCACCAGCCATTGTAATGTATCTAACCCAAGGAAGCGCCTGGTACCCACTCTTTTCAATGATCTTCAGATAGCGAACCTGCAGAAAATACAAGATGGCATACATTTTGAGTGAAGATAGCAAAGAAGTACCATAAGAGCAATCAAGTACATATTTGCAATAGTAATTTGATTACCTGAATACCCGACACAGTGAAATATGGTATCTCAAATTTCACTCGTATTGGTGCCTTCTTTTCAGGAGCTGCTTCTTCTGCAGTTATACTTGGAAGACTAAATTCAGCTCTGCACATGTAATCCTAACAGAAAAACTCACATATATTAGCACACTTCTAGGTAGCATGAAGTAGAAGGCAAAGATGACTTGGCTTGAAACTTACCTTGCCACCAGGAAATGATTTTACTTTCCAGACCATTGCATCTCTCTCAGGTGCATATGCAGCAGAGCCCATTGAAGTTCTTATATTAGGGTTCGTAGCATCTGAAGGAACAGGCACTTCAATTTCAACATTTGTTGCTGTGCTGCAGGTGAAAATAGGAAATATGTCACCTTCCAAGAGGCATTAGTGTAACAGCAAACATTGCTCTTGTAAAATGCTCACCTCCTTTCCTTAAACTGACTTCTTGCTTTCACCATAAGTTCTATTCGGCTTCTTGAATGTTTCTCAATTTGTGCTTCCACCCAGATAAGTGGTTTTACCTTAAGGATATATAAAAAAAGACAGGCATGAGAATAGCGGAGCAAGGCAGTGCATTTCAGGTATCTAAAGCATCCAATAGCTGTAAATCACAAGCAGTAGAGAAAACCTGGGTGCTAAGTCTGTATGTCATTAGATCGAAAGATCCGTCAGGAGGTATGAAGGATATAGTTCTATCATTCTCAAATCTAGCCAACCTCACGCACCTAGTAATAACAGAAGAGAGAGGTCATATATGGCCCTGCTCAAATTGTCAAAGTGACTTGAAAAAAATGCTAAACTGTTTACTTACTGGTGAAATTTAATATCATCAAGATCTATTGCTTTTCCTTTAGTAGCTCGGCCTTGAGCCTCCAAAAGAACCCTATCGTTCAATCCAAGTTTGCACTCAGGCATTCCACTGATTCACAATATTGTTCAGTATTAGTGGGGGTCAGAGATGTGCAGGAAAACATAAATGGTTGGGGTGACAGCATAACACAAATAATTTGAACTTTGAAACATAGATGGAAAACATAATTCGATGGGGAGCATGGCGCATGAGCATCATCAGATGATCAGTTCAGAATGTCTGCTAAAAGGTAGACATCTGAAACAAATTAAACGGAATACTCCCAAATTCTGGTAATCTGCAAAGCACTCTCATTGCTTATATCCTAATAATCTTAATTTGTAGGCTCCGAAGCTATAATTGACATTTAGAGGTATTTGCTAACATTTTGTGATGGGTATGGCCAACATCAAACACTTGAAATGCAGTATCGATGTTCCCAGGTCATAAATTGTATGTCCATCTTTCAACTGCAAGTCACTTTATGATCATATGAGAGACCACCATTCTTTCTGAATATGGGATATAAAAGATGCATAGACATTTTAAAAATTAGAAAAAAACGGTGCGGCACATCTCCCAGGTAGTGCTTACAGAGTGAATTTCTACCTTGATCAAATTCCTTGATGATTTAATGTGTGGCAATAGCAGTTCTTTATACAAATACGTGATAGCCTTGGCAAATCAAATTCATATAACAATAGTTGACGTTTGAACTTTGAACCAATTCTAAAGTCGTCAGATAGTATTGCATGGAAATTGATCTAGCTCAAAAGACATTCAGCATGCTTTCATTTCTTTGTCCAAGATTTATGATAGATCTAGTTGCATAACAGAAGAATCTACAAGCAGTAATCTGTTAGAGACGAAGAGGTTTCTAGAATAAGACTTCCTGAAAACTTTCAAAGGCAAAAGGTCAATGAAACACTATGGCTACATGATAAAATCATGAAATTTCAGAAGTGAAGCGGTAGTATAATACTTAGTTTGACACACATAAGAATGGAACAATTGGAATACAAATACATATTAAATGCATGATTACAGGAAAAATGAGCATATGAACCAGCAAGTAAGATGACGCGTTTACTTCACAAATAAAGAAAGTAAAAAAGTTTGCTTAGGCCATCACTTAAACAGTTCAATTTTCTGATAAATGGTCTTCTAAATGGGCAATTAGGTTGGACACTTCATCTATTGGTGAGATCCGATTGAAGGTACCCTGAATGTTCACTCATATAAATGTGATCCCTATTGAATTACAGATCCAGATATCATACTACTAGTTCCACAATAACATTGTAGGCTCACCTCAAATATGTCCGCATCTTCAGTGCCCCAACAACATCTGATCTCACAATCTGCCCATTGCTGTTAACAAGAATGTTAACACTCTCCACAACATCCAAGAACACCTGGAAACACATCGGTTAGATAATTTGGAAAGCACCATCACAAAACTACCCAAAATAACAGAGTGAGCCTGTATCTTACTTCATTCTTCTTGTACCGAATACCCTCACTCCGCCATGACACGGCATTTGTCACTGCCATAGGTGGCCTCTGTGATACCTCCATCCTGTACGCATCCGTCTTAATGAATTCACTTAAGATTTTCGCCTCCGTGTATTGTGGGTACCCAAAATCCATCATTTCATCAAGCAACTCATACTGCAGGCACAAATCAAACACCATCTTGTGTCAAATCCAGTAGATTGTGCAGCAAACCAGAGTGATGCTTAGCTGCTTGCACCATTACTTACCACAACGACAAAGTTATCCCTCAGCGACTCTTCCTCCAACTCTTCGAAATAGTGCTTGAACACCTGCACTCATGCACAAACCAACTTCGTGAACAAACTGAACGCTGAACATGTCATCTGCGTCCCAGGATCCAGGGTGGGTATACGTACATCAACGACGCGGTGGAGGAAGAGGAGGATGCTGGCGGCGTTGCAGTTCTGGCGGGAGGCGGTTAGTAGGAACACGTTGTTGTGCTGGATGAACATGTAGGTGACCCCGGCATCGTCGTAGACCACCGGCGAGTGCGCCTCCGAGTCGCCCTGTTGGTTCACATCAGCTTAGCGCGCAACGCCACCGGCGAGCCACATAGATCCTACGAGGACGAGGAGATAGAGAGAGGCCGGGATGCGCGAGCGCTTACCTCCTTGTCGAGGAGCTTGGTGAAGAAGCGCTCAGCCTGGAGGGCGGAGACGTCGCCGCGGTAGTCGCGCCAGACGAGGACGCGGCCCTTGATGTCCAGAAGGAACAGCGCCGACACCGCGCCCGCCATCGGCGCGGGGTGTATATGATCCCGCCCCGCCGGATCTGGATCTACCCGCCTATCGCCCTACCGGCGACGGCCGGCGGCCATCCGGCGGTGATGCGGGCGGGCGGGCGCGGGATTCTCCTCGGCTTGTCGCCTGCGGAGTCGCGCCGCGCCGCGGTGCCGTGCTCGCGTAGCGCGGCGGTGCGGGTGTTTGGGTGGATCGGAGACGGGACGCGGGGAGCGGGGAGATCGGGAGTGGAGACGGTGAGGAGGGGCAGGATCCGGGGAGGTTTTCTCTCCTGTCCCACTGTACGGTGGGTCCCAGGTATGTCTCTCTGGGTTCTCGGACCCGATTGTCAGAAACTCATAATATTGAGAACATATTTAGATGGGACTAAATTTCCCTATCACATCAGATCTTTGGACACTAATTATAAATATTAAACGTATACTATTAATAAAACTCATCCATAATCTTGGACTAATTCACGAGACGAATCTATTGAGCCTAATTAATCCATGATTAGCCTATGTGATGCTACAGTAAACATTATCTAATTATAGATTAATTAGGCTTAAAAAAATTGTCTCTATTGAGCGTAATTAATCATGTGTCTCTATTAAGCCTAATTAATCCATGATTAACCTATGTGATGCTACAGTAAACATTCTCTAATTATAGATTAATTAGGCTTAAAAAAACCTATGTGATGCTACAGTAAACATTCTCTAATTATAGATTAATTAGGCACAGTACAATGCAGACACTCACAATGCACGCGCACGCAAACCCTACCCCTACGAGCATCTTCGAAGACTGGGCCGGCAAATCCTGGAGAGATTGACGAAGTCACCACAGGCGCCTCTAATTATAGATTAATTAGGCACAGTACAATGCAGACACTCACAATGCACGCGCACGCAAACCCTACCCCTACGAGCATCTTCGAAGACTGGGCCGGCAAATCCTGGAGAGATTGACGAAGTCACCACAGGCGCCTCGCTGTCGATGGGTACGTCGCCTACCACTGAAAGCACAACGCCGTTAAATCCTGGAAAATTCGCTCCCACGGGGAGTCGAACCCAGGACCTCAGGTGCTACTGAGGCTCTTGTAACCACTAGGCTACAGGCCCTTTCGCTATCATTTATGTAATTAGTTTTGTAAGTAGTCTATATTTAATACTCTAAATTAGTGTCTAAATATAGAGACTAAAGTTAAGTCCCTGCATCCAAACACCACCTGAATTGCAGCGATCAAACAAATTGGATTGGGCAAGTACAAAAGTTTGGATGAAAAATCGTTACTCCCTTCGTCCCAAAAAAGGCAAACCCTGGGTTTCCGTGTCCAACTTTGACTGTCCGTCTTATATGAAATTTTTTTATAATTCGTATTTTTATTGTTGTTAGATGATAAAACATGATTAATATTTTATGCGTGACTTGTCTTTTTAATTTTCTTCATAATTTTTTCAAATAAGATAGACGGTCAAACGTTGGGCACGGAAACCAAGGTTTGTCTTTTTTTAGGACGGAGGGAGTAGGTTTCTGTGGCTTCTTTTGAATTTTGTGGGGTTTATTTTCTTTGTACCAGCAATGAAACAATATACATAACTTATTTTTATCCAACAATTTGTCTGATTTGCTATCCCACCAAGCAAACCATCTCCATCAAAACACTGTCCTATCAAAATTTTGATAAAACACATCTATTGATCTTGTATGCACCTTATTTTGTCACCAAATGAACATATCCTTTCTAATTATGTCCTACAAAATTTTGGTATTGCCAATGGGTACAATGAGCCCAAATCTCAGCTTGACATGGGCATGTTGGAGATGATGAAGTCTAAGGCTGTCTTCGGGAGCTCCTCCCCGGCACGCACAACAAAATACGTATTATTGGATGATTAATTAAGTATTAACTATTTTTTTAAAAAATAGATTAATTTGATTTTTAAAACAACTTTCGTATAGTTTTTTTTTGCAAAAAACACACCGTTTAGCAGTTTGAAAAACGTCCATGCGGAAAACGAGAGATGTGAGTTGGAAAAATTGGGATAAGAACTTAGCCTAAGTGGCAATGAAAAGGCTACATCCATTTATTGGAATAATTGGAACTTAACATCATGAGGATCATTATGGAGAAACCGAAACCAAGACAAAAACGTCAGCCAAAGTACATAAGGTAAAAATATTGGAAATTTTCGATTACATGAAAGATACACACATTCACACCCTATCCAACATGCTATAATTTTAAGGTACTTAGGCTAGAAAGATTATTCAAGTTGAAAAATAGCATAATGCTGAACAGATTATCCACATGTGATTCTCATGATATTGTTTTGTGACTTGGATATGTTTGTGGTGTTTTTGAGTCAGTTTATGACTACATGTCAGTGGAGCAAAATCGATTCAATTTGATTGTGCTTGCCATGGTCGATGGAGGTGGGTTGGCTTCGTTTGAAGCCATGCGATTTTTTACATTTCCTTCTTCAATGTTCCAAATGGAAAATGTTTCTTTCATTCGCTCGATGGAGGCAAATAGAGGAGACCAAAGCTTTGTCCTTGTGGTTGTACGTTGATATTGATGCCTGGTCTTTGCCGTTGGCGATCAAATGGGGTTGCTACGTGGGTAGTGATCTCCGTCTTGATTGGGAAGATTGGTTGACGACTATTGAAATTGGTCTAGCAACCATGACTAGTCATGAGCGGACCCTTCGGATGTTTTTGACGAACAATAGTCACCATGGGCAATTGTTACCCCTACTATATTCGCTTTAGCTAGACAGTGACATGGAGTATAAGCAATGATGATGGCATGGCAGAAAC
The DNA here is from genome assembly GCF_034140825.1 of Oryza sativa Japonica Group. Lineage (NCBI taxonomy): Eukaryota > Viridiplantae > Streptophyta > Magnoliopsida > Poales > Poaceae > Oryza > Oryza sativa. The sequence goes on along the minus strand of NC_089035.1, from coordinate 29,752,054 downwards.
TATGATCTAGTTCATCTAGATTCGGCAACATCAGTTCTTATTTGTTGTCTCGTTGTTGAAGGTGTTGTCTTACATTTCAAATAAAAATCCACCCATGTTTTTTTTATGACCGCAACACATATAGGTCTTGACCTTCTTGAAGACCCCACAGTTAATTTTCATTAATAAGGAGAGAAAATTGTACAAAAGAGTTGAAGATGTTGTTTTGGAATAGGTGCATAATACTTTGTGTTTGTGTTAATTATGTGTAGGGCGAGTTGCTGCAAGGCAATATGTTCATGTTTGCCTTTTTAGGATGTGTGCATCCCTAATTGATGGAGGTCAAGTGTAGTTTCATTTCAATGAAATTCTTCTCATTATCTAAAAACATACCAAGAGAACACCGGTGGTGCAATATTAAATTTGTGGTTACATAACTCTACGTACGATGGTTCAAATTTTGGTGTCCAAAAATATTACACATATATGTGTGAATACACTCTCAAATCTCAATAGGAATTTAATGAGACCATCGATTTACTATTCTAGTGTTGCGTGCATGTATCTATTTAAAAAGGTTAAGGAAGTCGTTTTGGACAGCGACACGGTCTCCAAAATACAATTTTGACTTCTTGTTTCTATAAAAATATTTATTGAAAACTGATATATGTATAATTTTATGAAAGTATTTTTCAAGACAAATCTATTCATATAATTTTTATTCATGATTTATATTCCCAAGGTTTGACTTAAACATTATCCTAAACGACTTCCTTTACAAGTACGGAGGGAGTACGTATACATGATCTCTCGGGTGCCATGAATTAGGCTAATGTTAATTATAAGTTGTATGACTTATCTGCAACAAAAGGGTAATTTATGGGTAAAAATAAATAAATAAATAAATAATTTATGGAGTATATGTCTAGCGATTTAAAAAGTCAATACTAACAAATAAACTATGGAAAGAAAACAAATCATCTCTAAATTAAGTATAGCAACAGGTTATAAGTTGTAGGGCAAACGATTAGAGGTGCAAGAGTCACAGGCTCCAAACCTGCTGCACAAAGTTTTGCCGGTCAATTCATGTATAGAACCATTCGAGACGAAAGATTCAAAAGACACTACACCTTATGTGACAGGAAGCTTCTTTTCATACGATAATATCTCTTTCTAGATCTGCCCTTACTTAAAATTCGCATGCTCAAACAGGGCTTACTTTGAAATGCGCCCTGCTATTTGAGCCTTCGAATGCAGATAAGTATGAAATTGGTAAAAATGAAGCTAGCAAAAGCCAAAAACTAAAATTAATGACACAAGCAGTTCACGCACGCATAAATAGCACCATGCTTCATTATTTTACGGAGTAGCACGCTGTACTACACGGTACGAACATAACCATAATACACACAACATCAGGGAACAGTCCCCATGATTCTAGTTACCAGTTATTTGTCCCCACGACTCTAGTTACCAAGCAAACATGAAACAGCTTCTCCATGAGCTTAGCTCTACTTCTGCCTCTTGTAGATCTTGTGCAGGAAGGATTTCAATACATTCTGAACTGCTTTGTTCGGATGTGCTTCGATGTCGGCAATCAGCTTATTGTAACTCTCCCTCTCGTATTCATGAAATACGGCCTGCAGTATAACAGATAAAAGCAGTGCCTCAGGTCTTGCAATGGATAAATGAGAAATTCTGAATTATTGTTTCAAGCATCTTCAACAAATGAGTTCCTTCTTATTCTTAAAAAAACAACTGAGTTCTAAGTTTTGTTCCTCATCGAGTTGGGATGGTAATTATTCTTTTTCACACCTGCGTATGATGTCTGCATATGTTTACTCAGGTGATGATGATACACATAACATAAATACAGAGAACGGTTAAGACAAACCTCCAGATTAAGTTCTTTATACAGATCCTTCACTTTTGCAACACATTCAGGATCTGGCTTCCCATAATTTTCCTGTCAATTAGACATAAAGGATTCAGATGGTGCCCATGGGTTGATAAAAACTACAAAGTTAATAATACTTACAAATAGAATGTGCTTTTGGTTCTCGTCAGCACGCTCGAGAGCTTGCACAACTAACCATGAGCACTTGTAGTCTTCAATGTCCGTTCCAATCTGCATTAAGATTTCTACTGATCAGATCATAAGCTACAGATAAAATAAGCCTGGACAGCAATGGACCGATTGGCAGTAGCCATACTCATTGGGATTAGTACAACCACAACGGGCACACTAACCTTGCCAATAAACTCAGGATCACCATAACAATCTAGATAATCATCCTGTGAGAAAACTCGTATTAGTGCGGTAGTCCAGTAATATATAAATTCACAACCAACAAGGTGAAAAGGTACCTGAACTTGGAAGTATGTCCCCATTTCCACAAGAATGTTCTTAACATCACCGAAGTTATCCAAATTCTCACCAGATAGCAGCAAAGCACATGCAACCTTGGATAAAGAAAAATATTATTGCTAGTGATGACAACTATTCGCAGATTACCGAAGTGAGAGTTTAAAGATGGAAAAAATCCATAGGAGAATGGTAAATCCTACCGGAAGATAGAATGAGTAGTAAGCTGTCTTGTACTGAACAATGCGGCGGTGACTGCACAATATGTCAGTTAAAAGAACACCATTAAATGAAGATCATAACCCAATTCTGAACTGCTAAAATAAAATATAGTGCAAATACAACTCATTCTAGAAACTACACATGGAACACAGAAAAGGAACTATCTGTTATTTTTTCCGTTCCTTTGTTTTGTTTGAACCTTATTTTTAGAAACAAATGGACAGGAAATCATGCAAAGAAAGAAAGAAACAAACACGTAAATGCAAAATGAACTTACACTGTCAAGTTGTACTTTGTGAGATCCTTTTCTCCCTCATGAGTAGTAATAAGATCCAACAATTGACCTGAAGCAGTCTTAAACTCAACCTAACAAAACAAAAACATACAACTGGGCATCAGGGAGAAGCGTACAGTATTTTTTTCCCAACAATATGTGCATGTCAGAAGATACAACTTACCTCATTGAACAAATCAATGAGATCAACATAATACAGCTTTCCTTTAAAATGGCGTTGAAGAATTCGTGAAATATGGTTGCGAAGGATAATACCATCATTTACAGCAATGAGCCCAACCTATTGCAAAACAATGAAATACACAAATTTAGTTTTATAGGTAACAGATAGCAATTCAACATTGTGCTAATCTGATCACACTCCTTACAAGGATTGAAAAAAGGGAACATGAATCAGTTACTTAATGCATGACCTTTTTTTTTCAATGCCTGTGCAATTCTGGATTATAATTCATACAGTTATAAAAAAACAATATATATAAAAAAATTGATGCATACAAAGGATGATTGTTCTGCTACTGACCTGAGGCACCCTAAACCAGCAAGGCTGGCCACGTCGTGTTTGAGAGTTGTCCATAATATCATCAAGCACAAGAAAATAAGCTTGAAGCTGCAAAATTATGCAGAACCATCAGTGGTGCCACACTTAGCATATAACTTCACTTGGCTAACAAACATCCTACAAGATAGCATTTGGAGAAAACATTACCCATTCAATGCACCAACCAAGGGTGCAGGCAAGAAATGTCTCCTCCTTATTCAGAACATCAGTGCCCTTCAACATCTTGAAACTATCAATGACAGAGATCCCGCGGTTGCACTTTCCTCCGAGCACATTGTAATCCAGCATCTGCTCCGGATAAAAAAAAAATGTCAACTACTTTAACATACTCAAATATACTGTATGTCCAATTTCTGTGGGTATGATTCTGATATCAATACACAATAAATAACAATGGTAAATGGAAATGGAAATGGTAATAGGTAGAGGATAAAAATCAAACAACAGAAACAAACCATCAGCAACCAATCATTTACACTTAGCTACTACTGTTGTGTCATTAACAGTAAAAAGTAGTAAAACTTTTAGAATACACCTGAACAATGTATTGTGCTCCCCAGCTTTTCACCTATATATATTTTATTACCGGTGTTTCGCTTTGGACAACTCTTTAACCAATGCTTTCACTTTGGACCGGATAATTTACCTTTGTGGCACTTTGGGCCACCCTCAACTCCTTTATCCATCTGCATTCATATGTCAAAGAAATGATCTACATATAGCCGAGGGAGTTTATTGACGAGTATGAGCCGGCATACTCGAGGTCATTCATATGCTTGAGAAGAGAGTTGGGGTGTCCCAAAGTGAAACAAAGGCAAGATTTACCTGGTTTAAAGTGAAAACATTGGTCAAAGGATCGTCCAAAGCGAAACATCAGTAATAAAAGGTGGCCCAAAGTGAAATTTACTCTTTATTTTTGAAGGAACATCTGTAATATTTATACTGTCTAACCAACGGGATCTGAAATATTAACATGCAAAGTAGTAAAAACAACTAGCTCTTTTTATCTTTCCACGGTTAAGGAGATGCAGCTTGGATCTGAAATATTGACATGCAAAGTAGTAAAAACAACTAGCTCTTTTTAACTTTCCACGGTTAAGGAGATGCAGCTTTGATAGATCGTTTTTGCTGCAATATAGAACAACTCAACATACGGTGAGTTCATCTTTTATGTCAAGGAAACCCACAGCATTTTCACCTTATCGATCTAAATATTCCAAAAGATGTACTTAGGCAAAGATCAAAATACTCAACAAGAATTTTGTGCCCCCCTTCCTCCAACACACACACAAATAAAAGAGAACATGGTGTCCAAAAGGCTAGCTTTACTAATTTTTTAAAGGATCTGTTGTACAACAGAAATGAAATCCGTATGCTTAAAGTTCATAAGGTGACTTTATATGATCTACTTCACCAGCGACTGTAGGTAAAAAAAGACACTCCTGTCCGGCTTTTCCTAACAAGTTGATCGATCAATCACTGTAGCCTAGAAAAGCCCTGCCTTCCTTGTTCACCTACTCTTGTTAACAGATAAGAGAGAGAGATTACTCGCTCTGTTGCTCAGAGTTCAGACCCACTATGCAATTCAACACACCATATCGATCTGTATGTGAGACGTAAACTTACTTCGTTACCCCCTAGTCATTGCTCGCATACTCCATACTCCTAACATTCTACCATCAGGAAACACATATACCAATAACAGAGCGAATCCACCAGCCAAGCGCCACTCGTAAGCCCAGAAAACCCGGCGAAATTCCAAAAGCCTTTGACGCGTCACGCGAGCACGTAGGCATCAACGCCACCCCCTCCCTCCCCTCTCGCTAAACCAGATCAAAAACCAACATCCGTATCCCTCCCAGCATAAAGGATCGAGACGGGGAAGAGAGCATTACGCGGTCGATCCACTGGAGCGACTCGTCGGTGAACTCGAAGGCCGGGTCCTCGAGCATCTCCTCCTTGAGCCTGCTGTATATCTCCGCGAACGCGGCCTTGGAGGAGTCGCCGCTCGCGCCGTTCGCCACCACCGCCGCCGCCATTGCGCCGCTATCCCTCGACTGCCTCACGTGCGATGCGAGGGCGCGGAGAGAGAGAGAAAGAGAGAAGAAATTAGTGGCGAGTATTGGAGAGGAGATGGGGGATGAGGACACACAAAATTTTGTGGGGAGAAGCAGCTTCGGCGCACGCGTTTATTTAAGGACGGGAGATGGGCGCCGTGAGAGGCACACGTTTGCTTGCTTGGCTGGTTTGCGGAACTAGCGTTCCACCCTTTCCAGAAAACACCGTGAATTTGACAGAGTTTAGGGAGATTTTAATTTGAAAGAAACGTGTAGAATAATTGGGAGGAGATACGAATAAACGAGTAACGGATTGGAGGGCGACAGACTGACAGTGCGGTCTTGGCTACTGATTTGGGTAGTACTCCGCAAAATCATACTATTTTGTTTAATTTGCAATTTGGTTGTTTAGATACAAACATTTATTGTTATTGTTTTAGCTGCAAATGCATGGTAACTCAATAGAATTTCCACTACAATTAAAGTATTCATTAGTAAAATCTACCGATGCATGTTCATGTCATGTAATAATCCAGAAAACAAAATATATTTGGGTTGATCGGATTCATGGTATACAAATTTACCGTAATGAAAAAAAAACATTATTATTTATTGTACCGGCTCCGTGTCAATGGTATTTTTAAAAATTTGAATTATGCCATTATATGTGTTTGAGGTGTTGTTAAACCAGTTTTTTTCATACCGTATTTCTATATGGACCAAAAATGCTCATACTAGTTATTACTTCATTTGTCCCAAAATATAATAATTTTTAGCTCTTAGGATTTGTCCCAAAATATAACAACTTCTCTACCAACATTCTCCTCCCAACCAATCACAAACCTCCAACATTCACTTTTCCCACCTACCTCCACTATTCATCCAATCACAATGCTTCATCATTCACTTCTACCTACATTTCTTAATAACCGTGTCCAACTCTAAAACTTCTTATACTATGAGACGGAGGGAGTATCTTCTTATTTCCTATCCCTCGTCAACTTCCTCTAGCTCTATGAGACCGGTGATGGCTTTGGGTGGCAGGTTAGGAGCTTTGATGTGATCGGGGTGTAGCGAGGGAGCTCTACGAGGCCGGTGGTACTCTCGAAGTGGCAGGTCGAAGCTCGACGAGGCCGAGTTGCAACTCGCAAGCTTAACGAGGTCGGTGGCAGCTCAGGAGCCGGTATAAGCGCATTTTACAACTAATATATACTACTACGTAAAAAAAAAGAATTTCTAGCTACGAGCCTGGAAGGATTGGTTTTTTTATTGGGACAGAGAGGGTACATAATAGATGAGCTACAATGGTGTATCTCTTTTTTCTCATCTCGCTTCCTCTCCTCTATTATATTTGGTGCATCTACATTTAAGTATGTGAAGAACTAAGTCATAGGACCTGATTTTTTTCTCTCTCTCCTTTATATACGCTTATAGAATACCATTATTACTTAGCTCCCCATGCCAACGTCAGCACTCCACACTCCACTGGCACGATGGGTCGATGGTAGCGATGGAGAATCTCGCATATCAGTTAGCGGAGTAGTTGGCAGGTAAGAACGACAAAGTAACATTGATTGATTCGCGATATGCACGAGGTAAGGATTTTTTTGTTGTCGTGGGCAACCGAAAAAAAAGCTCCTGGTACAACTCCCTTGGAAGATAGTAATAGGCCGAGCAAGCGAAGAACATGAATATAATCAACTGCAATGAGAGGATTATTGGAGGCCATGAGTACTTTTAGGCTGTATTTTGGATAACTGAAATTGATAATGTATAATCTGATTTTTTTATAGCTATTAGAAAGTACATACGGATAAATGAACCATTACAGAGTTGAAAATTTGCTTTCGAAAAATATTACAACAAAAATAAATTTACAAAAACAACGTTTATAAGTTTGGAAAACAGGCAAATAAAAATCCAAAATCACGAAATAAGTGTAGCTCAATTAGTTAGATTCCATATGATGGAACCGGCCCACTTGATTCAAGTCTTAGATTTGACACAGGTACTCGCAATTATAGCTAATTATTATTTTAATGACAGGCAACGTACCTGTCAATAACAATACATGATGTTCCAGTCTTCTGAATGTGCTCAGAGATAGGATGTGTGTGTACACGTTCATGGGAAATATTTCGGATGTCCTTATAGAAATAGGATGTGTGTCTTCGTGTTTATAGGGATGAGTGTGCATATACTCGTCTAATTTTTTTAGAGGTGCTCATAGCGATAGAATATGTGTGTACGTATGTTACGAGGGTTTGCATTTGTACTATTTTTTCAAAGAAAATCAAAAGATAAAAACAGAAAAGAATAAAGTCGAACGAGACCACACGAATTGCTCCATAGGGTAAGAAACCAGTAGTCAAAGAAATAATAGTCGACGATCGGTTATACTCTTTCGTATAGAACCATTTAGTGGTTTTAAAAACATGCTAAGTCAAAAGAGAGAGAGAGAGATATTAGTTTGGAAAATAGGGGAAGGAACTCAGCCTATATGTCATTCTTAATGGATTATCCTGTCAGCATTTGCATTAGTTTTCTGTAAGATCAATCCACTTTGTTAAGATTATATGGGACTAATCAAGATGATGATGCTACACGTATGCATTATATATTTTCTGATTCGGCCGTCCGAACACGTTGAGTGCGACTGTGCAAACACGTGAGCAGTGAGCTAGGAGTACGCGAGTCATGTGACGAAAGAAAGGAAGCACCGGGCTATGCCAAAAGAAAGCCCTCAGGGAGTTTAGGAGTAGAGTAGTTGGACAGTGTGTAGTGCACTAGTGCCAGTGAACTGCTCGCTAATTCCAATGGGCTTATGGGCTTACTACTGGATTGTCACCTGTCAACGAGGAGCAAGCACCGGCGCCGTAACCTCCGGCCACGTGTGTATCCTCCCAATCATGCCAGCACAGTAGATCCACACGTGGCCGCGGCCCACACCGTGACACCGATAGGCGATAGGATCGAGTTGCACGGCTGCGGCTCTACTTGGTCTCGAGGCACGGTGCCATCTCCGCGCGGTGCGTCTCCGTCGCTCTCCGGGGTCCGGGGCTCCGGGCCGGAGAACTCTTCCACCGATTTTCCCCCAATCCCCCCACCACCGTATGCCGTCACCAGTGACCAAAGTGGCTGCCCGTACGCAGGTAGGCACCGATCGTCGTCCGCGAAGGCCGGCGGCTTGTGCCCAGGTGCTCAACTATCACGTGGCTAGGTGGCTTGACCAGACCAGGGACGTACTTGACCAACGGATCGAGTGGCGCACGGCGCAGGCCCTACGCTAGCACGTAGTACGCCCGTTAATTTCACGAGCGAGTCGCACGAGACGCATGTGTGTGTTTTGGTTGTATATAGAGTTGTGTCACTTGTGTGTTTTGTCTTGGGGCTTCTCCCTCTCGTGATCGCGTCTGTGGAAGAAACGGCACGACGGTCTCGCTTTCACCGGCCGGTCGTACAACGGTCTCTAGGCTCGTAGCCGCCGTCTCCCGCAGGGCGCAGCGACGAGGTGGGCTGATTGATAATTATAGGCTGGGCAGTAGGTCAATAAACTGGGCCGAAAATGTTGGCCCACTCTGAGCCAGGCCTAGAATACAGTACTGTAGTAGTTTCGACCGGGCCGAATACCTTTGGGTTGGCATTCGCTGGAGCACGAGCGCAAACCCTGGTATATGTTCTCGTTTGGTTTCTGCTGAAAAAAACTACGTACACGCGCATCTCGATCGACCACATTCGAGAGATGCAACAACACCGCAAACAACACACACACACACACACACACAAAAAAACTCTTTTACACATTTCCCGCTTGTCTACCTAGCCTAATTAATCCAAGCATATCTTTTTCACATGCAAGTGTATGCATAAATATTCATCGTGCCGTCATCAGCAATATCGAACTAGGTCAGTGCACGCATGGTTGGCGTGCCAGGGTTTTTTTTTCTTTTCTTTTTCTTCTTCCGTGAGGTGCGACGCATGCGTCGGAAGGCGCGGTATCAGTAGCTCCGTATTCATGTCAGCTTGTTTTTCTAGCTGAGCTCTTGCTTGCAGAGAGGGCAAGAGGAGATGATCCTGAGCCACCTGTCCACGCATTTCAGGTGGAACATGTGCGTGCACGGCAGCTGCCTCACCTCCTCCTTCTCCTTGTACTGAGCCAGGCATATGCAGCACTCCTGCCATTTAATTCCAGTAAGTATGTAAAAGCAAGGACAATTCCTAGTTTCCTATAAGTTGTGAGCTCTAAACAATAATAAGCTAGCTAGAGAGCAAACTAATTGGCTTAGATGTATAAAACTGGACAACATCAACACATCATAGCTAGTTAGCACTAGTTTATGTTGGCTAAGTGCCTAAGTTGTTCCTAAGCAAGCACCGAACCAATGGGAAAGGTAAAGGTTTTAGCAGTTCTTATGTTAGCTAGTTAGCACTAGCTCATGTTGGCTGAGTTGTTCCTAAGCACCGAACCATGGGGAAAAGTAAGGTTTTAGCAGTTCTTATCTTAGTATATCCGCCCAAAAAGGAAGATTGTTCTAGTTTGGTGCGCACGTTTCATCACTTTTTGGATATCCTATTCTGGCCAATAGCCGAGTTCACCAATCATTTGTTTGGCGAGTTTCTCCTTAATTCCCCTCTCTGCATCGCTAAACTTTCCTACCTCCCCGCAGAGACATGCACGCTGCTTTGCTACTGCCTAATCATCTCTGTGCATGCAAAACTAACATATCCCACGATATTAACGTACGCGGCAACGGAACGTGCGCTCACCTGATCGTCGTGGTCGCGGTCTCTCGGCGCGTCGGCCGGCTCCTTGAACCGCCACTGCGGCAGCGCGGCGAGCTGCTCGTCGGAGGCGCCCCGGCCGACGGACGCGGAGTTCATGTTGTACCCGAGCGCGTAGCCGACGGCCGGGACGAAGCAGCAGAGCAGGAGGAAGAGGAGGAATGGGAGCGAGTAGACGACGGCGTTCCATGCGAGGAGGCCGATGCAGAGCGCGTACAGCCTCGGCGCGCGGTGGAACGACCCGAGCCGCGCGTCGAACACCCACACGTTGCCCATCACGAACCACATCGCGAAGAACAGCTCCAGGAACGCCCGTGCCTTGTTCATCAGATACGACCTGTTCCTGCATCCCACACACACAATTTCAATTTCCATCAAGAAATTAAGAAAGCTAATCAGCTAATGCCGTTTTATGAACCTTAGAGGGTCGTTGGCGCCGTGCATCTCGGGATCGTCGGAGAGCGTGCCGCCGCGGGCGCCGGAGGAGGAATGCCGGTGGCGCCAGTAGAGGAGGGGGAGGCTGAGCACGTTGCCCACGTTGTAGGCGGCGACCCAAACCCGGAGCGGCCACGCGGGGCGCTCCTTGGGGGAGGTGGCGACGACGGCGGTGGTGACGACCATCTGCGCCATGATCACGCCGAGCTCGAGGGCGAGCCAGCCGGGCGAGTTGAAGGGGTTGGAGCCCAGGTCGGACCTCGGGCCGTTCTGGTACTGGTACACCCGCCTCAGGAAGATGAACCACCGCGCCCTCGACATGCGCGCCACCGCGCGCATCGTGAACGCCGACACCCGGCCCGTCCCGGGCGTCGCCGACGACGAGGGCGGCCGCATTGTGGTGGCCGGTCAAGGGGGAGGGGCATTGGGGGCGCGGCTGATTTGAGCGTCAAGGGATAAAATGGGTGGGAGGGGAGGAGGCGATCGAGTTGGGTTTGAGATGGTGACCAACAATCTAACGGCTTTGCTTTGGCGCCAAGAGTGGAGGTCGTGGTGTGGTGAAGATAAAAACGGTTGGCCTAACCGTCCCCTTCCCGCCAATGCTTCTCATGGCTCTTAGGCTCTAGCTTGTGTTTGGTTTTGTTTAGGTGGGACGCAAGGAGAGAGAGCCACAGAGGTTCGGTTTATGGTGGGCAGACGGCATGACTCAACAAAGATCCCTTGTTGATTTCATCCTGTAGTACTAATACATTGACACATTGTTTCCTTAAACATTGCATTTAGGTCACGATTTTATATATTTGAATGTCGAGTTTGATTTGGTTTCGGTAAAAAAAAAAGGTACTAGCTTGTGTGTATCTCTATTGTAATGGTAGGTGAAGTGCAACAGTTTAAAACAGCATTACTTGTCTGAAACTATATATCTTGAATCATACAGTGCCTTTCAGTCAAGGACGACGAGAGGGATCATCACTCATCAGATGTCGCTGCCTCATCCATTGTGTTGAATCGAAGCTACTGACAATGAAGCTTATATAGCAAACATCACAGGAAATTGATTGTTTTCTCTTTTTTTTTGGGGGGAGGAAATTGATTCATGAAGCTGCCGCAGAGGACCCGGAGCTCCTCTGTATAGGTTGAACGTCTCTGTAGATGTGGTAGGCAACTACCAGCAGTCCGCTTCCTCATTTTGGTTGAGAAATCCCGTTTCTGACACGGTACTTCAAACCTTTCTGGTCACTTCCCGATCGCAGATCCACCATCGGTGAATTACCGAGACGCTCAATTTGGTATCAATATTGTCGTGTGCACTAGCAGGTAAACAGGCGGGGTCCGGGGATCCATTGAGCCTGAGGTTATCGCTCTCGTTGCATACGTGCGTTTACGCTCTTTACCTTGTGCAGAACGGGTGAATGGGTGATCTGCAAGTTAAATCTGAAGTCTTCGTGGGAAGGTGACATATGCCTCTCTCTCTCTTGTCTAGTTGTCTCTTCTCTCTTTACGCGAAGGCAAAGACCGTTCCTGCTACACTTCCCTCGTTAAAAAAGAGGCCGTGCCTGCCAGTTTGGTAACACCCGCAAAGGGTGAGATAAAACCGGATCAAGTTCACTTTATGTCCCTCATGTTGATATTAAGTTTGAATTATATTCTTAAACCAGAATATCATAAATATCGAACCCCCAAATTTTAAAGCCAAATTAAATAAGATCCTAAAGCAATAAAGATGATTATTTTGGTTGACGTGAAATCCTAGTCAAAAAAAAAATGTGGGGCTACATGTAAGTGGGCTTCTAGAGGCTCTCTTCTTTCTTCCCCATCTCCACCTCTCCGGCTCTCCCCACTCCTCCATAGGAGCTTGCTGGGGGGAGACGGTCAGCTACTAGTGAGAACGGAGCAAGGCGGCAGCGGCAACGGAGTCATAGAGCTCAAGCAGTCGCCTACTCGCCTCACTCCTCTCACCTCACGACCGGAGTGCAGCATCGAGGGCGGTGCTTGGGCAAAACACGATGCGACGGCTCCTGTCTCCCAAGCACAACATTGGCTGCGTGTAGGACAGAAACGGATGGCTCGGGCCTTGGTGACATTGTCGGCCTCGACGCCTCGGCAGTCACAACAACGACGACCATATCCTCCTCCTCCCTTGCCCTTCCCTCTCCCCTACCAGCGGCAATAGCTGCACAAGCACGAGCCATACACCCCCCGCCCCCCGCCCCCGGGTGTCCAGCGTTGGAGATCAGGCGAAGGTAGAGGCCAAACACGTGTGGTGCAGGGCGCAATGGGAGTCATCGTGGCCACACCACATGATGCGACGGCTCCGGTGGAGGACGAGCGTCACCTCCAAGTCTTTCGGCGTTGTGGCCTCCACAACACCCTGTGGAGGGCTCCAGGCACCATGGAGACGCTCGTTTGCATCTGTTGTGGCTGTCGAGGCAGGCTAGCATGGGATGCGCATGGAGCTTGATGATGGTGGCGTTGGCTTCCTCGCCTGCAGGCGCGGTGAGGTGCTCTCCACGCAGGAGCTGGCCTCGTGCTAGCGATGGCCAACCGGTGGGAGGCGGTCGTGGTGGTGGAAGTCGCCTCACACAGCCACAAACGCATCCTCTCTAGTTGCTCACCGCTACCGTCGCTTTCAAGGAAACGGCTGCCAAGCTCGAGCTCATCAGCTCCTTTTCCTCCTCCGCTGTGGACCACCGACACCCCTTCGCCGTTGACCTCCAACTACCGCTTCCGTCTCCCATGACAGACTCATCGGTCGTTGTCCCTCTCCTCATCGGCGAGCTCCTAGAGAAGAGACGGGAGAGTTGAAAATAGGAAAGAGTCGATAGGTAGAAGTCCACTTACATTTTTTTTGGAACGACTCACACGAGACGGTGCGAGGTTCTATTGATAGAGTAGTAAAAAATTACAAGATTATAACCCTAGAGAGTCATAACTAGGAAAAGGAAAAAAATACCACCACCCACACGCCGACATCGCCAACACACACGCCCAGGAGAAGGCTACCACCGGATCGGCCGCCGCTAAGCGTGACCGACTGCCACTAGACCAACAAAGGGCACAGACGAGATCGCCCCTGCGAAACCACGGCTGACGCACCGATGCTCCACCACCACACAAGCTTTGCCGACATGTGGGACCCCCTCACCGGCATCCCCCGCCAGCTAGCCTTCGTGCGCCGAAGACCGCGCCACACCCACCGGCAGCTCCTCCTCACACCTAGGTCGCCTCCTCCACCGCCGGCAGTGCCTCACTACGCCAAACCGGCCTCCTCTACCGGACGCGCCTCTCGCGCCAATCTGGCCTCCCTCTAACCGTCGCACCTCTCGCGCCAAGCCGGCCTCCATCTCCGCCGCCCACGCCTCTCGCGCCGAGCCGACCTCCGCTGCCATCGGTTGCGTTTCTCTGCACCAAGCCGGTCTCCGACCCCTCCATCGAACGGTGCCACGCCGGCCAGATGCGGACGTCTCCCACGCCTTCGGCTAGTCAACCGAGGCTGCCATGCCTCCGGTGACCGTGAACACGGTCACCACCACCACAGCCGCTACTGCCGAACACCTAACCACCTCGCCGTCATCATCCCCACCTCGCACCCGACTCCTTCCCCGCCACCAACGTCATCACCGCCTCTAGAGTCACAGCCACCGTCGCCGCTGCCACCGACACCAACCACCGCCTCCGCAAAACCGCCGTTGCGCCATCGCCCTCCACCACCGAGTAGGTAGCAGCCCGACGCCATTGCTTCCACCGCCGTCGCCAGATGACACGGCAGCCACCACGTTGCCGCCGGCCCACGGCCGCCGCCGCTGCCGTCACCACACTGCCGCCGTCGTCGCCCACTGCCGCCGGCATCCAGATCCGGCCGAGACCATCGCCTACTGCCGCCGGCCGTCGTCGTCGTCGTCGCCAACTGCCGTCGGCCAACTGCCTCCACCCTCCAGATCCGGCCGAGAGGCGCGGATCTGGGAGGCACCGCCGCCGCCTCCGCGCCCTCGGCCAACTCCATCCCCGCCGTCGTTGCCGCCACCCTCGCCGCCGCCAGTTGCCGCCCCGCCAAATCCGGCCGGAGCGGGCCGGATCTGGCGGTCACCGCTGCTTCGCCTAGGACAGCCCCCTGCCCGCCCGAAAGAGAGGACGTGAGAGGCCCCGCCGCCGCCCTTGCGGCCGGCCGGCTTTGCCGGCGGCCGCTCGGGCGGTGGCGAGGCGGAGGGGGAAGAGGGGAGGGTGAGGGGCGGCCGGGTTGCCGCCTCCCGTGCCGCCCCCAGGGGAAGACGACGCGAGAGCTTGTTTCTTTAGTCCACTTACATGTGAGCCACACATGGTTTTTCTTTCTGATTAGGATGCCACGCCAATCAAAACAGCCATTCATACTGTCTTATGATTTTATTTAACCTGGTTTTGAAAGACAGGGGTTCAACATTCTGACATTACAGTTCGGTGATGTAATTCAAACTCAAACTCAACGTCAAGATGAGGGAGCAAGAGTGAACTTGTTCCAAATTTTAAATTCCAGCAGGATCCTGGTTGCGAAAATTTCTGGTCCACATTGACATTTCCGGGGCGTTGCGACGAGGAGGCCACGAGGCCGGAGCGTCCCCGTTTCTTCGAGGAATAAGTTCACTTTAGGTCCCTCTATTTGTCGTCCAGTCTGATTTTCGTCCCTGAACCGCAAAACCGGGCACGACCCGTCCCCCAACTTACGAAACCAGGCAAACGAGATCCCTTGGCGGTTTTGACAGTGGTTTTGGCTGACGTGGCGCATACGTGGCTAATTTGACTTGTCTTCATATGACGTGGCACTGACGTGGCAATTCGATCCGGAAAAATAATAAAACCCGTGGGACCCACATGTAAGTTGCACACATAAAATAATATAAAAATGGTGGGACCCACGTGGGTCCCACCTGTCATCGTCACTCCTCATTTCCTCCTCTTCTCTCGGCATCTTCATCTCTATCCCCTTTCCTCTATCTCTTCTCTCTACAGCAGCGCCACCACCACGGACTCCGCCGCCGCTCCCGCCACCGCCACATCCCTTGCCGGTGATCCAGATGAGGTTCCGCGGCGTGCAGGTGGATCTCGTGTACGCCGGCGTGTGCCTCCCGTGGTGCCCGACAACCTGGAGTGGACCTCAGTGCGACCGGTCGGTGCTCCGCGGCCTTGACGACCTTGCCACGGCGCGCAGCCTCAACGGCATCCGCGTGGCCGACGAGATCCTGCGGCTTGTCCCGGAGACCGCCGTGTTCCGCACCATGCTGCGGTGCGTGAAGCACTGGGCTAAGGCGCGGGGCGTCTACTCCAACGTCGCGGGCTTCCTCGGCGGCATCGGCTGGGCTATCCTCGTGGCGCGCATGTGCCAGCTCTACCCCAACACATCCCCAGCATGCTGCTCCCGCGCTTCTTCCGCGGCTTTGCGCGGTGGAAGTGGCCCAGCCCGGTGATGCTGCGCGCCATCGAGCACGACGACGGCGAGCTCGGCCTCAGACGCCACCCTGCGCGTCATCACCGAGCAGCTCGCCGTCGGCGACGACGTCTGCCAGGAGATCGTCAAGGCCGACGCCATGTGGGTGGTGATTAGTTAAGTACTGCTTGGTCTTAATGATCGGTAACTGTATGTGTTGCAGCTTGACTAACAAATCACTGAGTCTGAGAAATAAGAGTGGAAGTGTAGCTAGTTCGCCGCAAGCTCGTGTTTGTCCACTGAAGTATTTGCATCACTTGTGTATTCCTTCGTGCGTGTGTGACCTCGCGTGTGTTTTGTTGTTTCTCTGGGCCAAAGCTCACAGGGCTGGGTGGAGTCGCGGTTGAGGCAGCTGTCGGCCAGGGTGGAGGCGGACACGTCCGGGATGCTGCTCTGCCACCTTCACCCGCAAGCGTACGCCACCGAGCACCACAAGGAGCCGCGGCGGCAGGGGGAGCGGGAAGCTGTCTCCGCCGCGGCCGCCTCGACGCCAAGGATCTCCGGGCGGCTCGCCGGCGCTGCACGGATGGCCTTGAGGAGAGCAGCTAGCTCGCTCAGATGGCCTTGAGGTGGTCGGCAGCGGCGGCGGCGGCGATGTCCTTGCCGTCGGCGTCTCAGCGAGGGCGACGATGTTGGGGGAGTCCATGGCCACGACGTCCTCCGTGGTGAACCCATCCTCGTTGCGGAGGAGCTCCTTGCTGCCGGCGGCGACCATCCCCGGCGTAGGCGTGGCAGTGCACGGAGCATGCGGCAGCGTCGACGGCGAGGTCCGCCTCCTGAGCGCCGTCAGCCTTCAGCCTTCCCGAGCCTTGGCACGGCGGACCTCACGTGGTCCTCTCCCACCGGGGACTGAGAGAGAGGATATAGATAACTGATAAGAGGGGAGAAATAGGGTGACAGGTGGGGTCCACGTGGGTCCCACCATTATTTTTATTATTTTGTATGTGCAACTGACATGTGGGTCCCACGGGTTTGTTATTTTTCCGGATCAAATTGCCACGTAAGTACCACATCAGTGCCATGTCAGATAAAGACCGAGTTAAATGAGCAACGTAGGCGCCACGTCAACCAAAACCGCTATCAAAACCGCCGAGGGACCTCGTTTGCCCGGTTTTCGTAAGCTGAGGGACGGGTTGTACCCGGTTTTGCGGTTCAGGGATGAAAATCAGACTGGACGACAAATAGAGGAACCAAAAGTGAACTTATTCCTTTCTTCGAAAGCGAATCAATCAGCGAAAGGCCCGCGCTAACACCTCGGCGCGCGGTGGGACTTTGGGGGCTTTCAGTGTGTGGCCCGTGTGTGCGGCCGGAACAGAGGTGGACACCGTTTGGTGCGGGCGCGATGGATGATGGCCTGCTAGCTGCAGGCTGCGTGGAAGTCCAGTTCTCCCAAAACATGTGAGCCAGGGCCCAAAAATCCCGCACCCTCCAATTACCGCAAACGGAATTATACGTCGTTCGTCGATGTACGATTGCAGGCCGAGTCGCCGACACTGGTTCATCGATGCATCTGATCTGATGCATTTTATATATTTTAGTTTACTTGAGTACACTTACTTTGCCTCTAAAGCTAGACCTGTGAATGATTTTTTTTTCAAAAAGGAAAAAAAAATCATCACCAAACTGATCGATAGAGGCGCTGGTTTTGGAGTTTTCCCTCGTTTTGGTTTTTACCGGTTCAGTTGTCGGCCTGGTAATAATTACTTTACCTGGAAGTAACTAATTTATCTTGTGCAACGTTTCTGTCTCGTCAGAAAAACTGTGCAGCCAGGGAAGCTAGCCCTGAAAGAGAGATGGTATGGCCGAGCCGCAAATCTCTTCTCCTTGAAATGGCAAGCTAAAGATGATCTCATCGATGTTGATCGCTCAAGGAGGCAAGGAAAATTAAGGAGGCGAGAAAAGTACGTAAAGGAGATGGGAACAATAAGTGTAAAGGCAGAACTGAAAACTAATTACCCAAAACTTTATGGATTCGATCACTGCTTGACAGGGAACATACTCTAAGCCCAGGAAAACGACCGCCAGATATATTAGCATACCTTTTTGCAGAAAAGAAGAAAGATTGTCATCTTTTTTAGTCGCAAATAAAAGGGGTTCTCGGCTAGTGGAAAGTATTTTATGATCCTAGATGCATATGCACAGATA
Organism: Oryza sativa Japonica Group; assembly: GCF_034140825.1. NCBI lineage: Eukaryota > Viridiplantae > Streptophyta > Magnoliopsida > Poales > Poaceae > Oryza > Oryza sativa. Next base: position 29,733,754 of record NC_089035.1, on the reverse strand, counting down.
GGCTCCTCTTCATTTGTACACAGTTTTAGACAAGGAGCGTGCATCCATGCTTCATTTTATTTTTTCTCGTCGAAAGCTATTCATATGGAGTATGGAAACCAATCCTCTGTAATATTATCCTTTAATTTTAAGTGATTGATATTTGAGCCTTACACATCAAAGGGTGGATATCAAGCTGGCTCGGGCTTGGACTCGGCTCGTTAGGATAATGAGTTAGCTCGACTCGGCTCAAGCTAGCTCGCGAGCTCTACTAGGCAGAGCACCATGCCCTATCTTCTCCACGAGCGCGCACGAGTAGGAGGGGCTAGTGGGCAGCGCAAATGGATGGCGAGCGAAACAAGAAGGAGAACGTCATGGTTGGCAGCACCAGCCGACCTCACCGAAGCAACAGGCTCCACGACGCGCAAAAGCTCACCAGTCTTCTGTCGAAACAGGGACTCGTCATCCTCCGCATCTCGTCGTCTTGGACGGGAAGAAGAAGGACAACAGTCAACGGATGACGATACATGCAGCGCAGGCGCCACAACGTGATGGGAAGTAGAGCAGAGAGCTGCCAAATCCAAGTGGCGGCGAGAGCGCACGCGGCAGCATGCGCATGTAGTACAACCAGGTCAAGGCCAATAGAGTACAGTGAGGGGCGGGGCAACAAGCACGAGCCTCCAAACCACCAGCGGCTGCGGCAAGTGCTCTAGACCTTCACCTTGTTTGGCTCATGAGTAGCTCGCGAGCTAGCTTGAGCTGGTTTGTTATCTCTAACGAACTAATTAAAACATGAGCTCAGCTCTTCACAAAAATGAAACGAGTCGACTCAAGCAAGCCAGCCACGATCTGTCCAACCTACTTACAAAATCGTGCCCACATGTAAGTCACCCACATTAGATGGCAGCCCTGTAAAGAAACCCATCCATGGAGTGTAGATACCCACATAGAAAAATGAAAATAAAACAACTAAAGTATCGAAAAGAAAATCTCACCGTGGTGTACTACTAGGAGTACTTTATAACAACCTTTGAACTTGTTTGACCGTGTTACTTTACAGCTAGTTGCAATTGTGGTTGGGCGATAACTATTAGGGTTTACCAAACCGTTTAAGGTGGGATTATTGCCACCCCATGGTTTGGTGGTTACCGCAAGGTATATCGTAATTTCAGAATCTGGTAAGGTTATCGCACATGATAAACACGATAACCGCACGATTCTATATATAAACTCGGATAGATAGCTATAGGACGAGCAATTATTTTTTTTCGTTTGTTGTGACCGTGCATCCGCAACAATCTCTCTCAAACACCCCCCTCCCCCCCCCCCCAAAATATGTTAAGTTAAAATATCCAAATAAAAAACAAAAACGATACGAAGATTGGACATCTGGAATGAGGATCAATAATGGCCTATTGGCAGGTTGGTCTGTACACGTCCAGTCACTGTACAATAGGTAGATTTGGACATATACCGTTGCAGTACCATGCGTATTACTACTACTACTACTACAAACGAAAAAGAGGCATGATAAGAAAAGGTCAGCTATCAAGTTTTAATCCCCGCTGTAATCAAGCTGTGCCGCAAGAGAAGGAATTCTAGAAGCACCACACACACCCTCGGCTTTCCTCGCTGATTGGCTGATGGAGACCACGACGAGACGGATCGACAATTCGACACTAACATAAGAGGGGTCCAAAATCTTAATCCACCTTGTGTACATATAGTTAACTCCATGTTTGGGCACAGTGGTGTCACCCAGCCCCCATCACCAATCGATCGACGGGTTATTTCCCAATCGCACTTAACGTGACATTGAAGTCAATGATCCCCACGGCGATCGATTACGATCGCTAAACCAATGCGATTACCGAGCGATTAATTAGGTCCTGATACATATATTAGTCACTTTTTTTCGATTCAGATATCCCGTCCTGCCGTCCATCCGTCTATCCGAGTCGATCGTAGTACTACATGGCTGTCGCTATACACACAGCAAATTAATTTCTTACAGATGGTGCATGGCATCGCTTGTGTGCATTGTTGATGACTAGATGTGCGTGGTTGTTCAACGTCACGTAGGTTTAGTGGTACGTTGGATCGTGCTAAAACTCTTCTCGCTTGCTTGCTTAATTAGTTGCCGACTTGCTGTGTGACCTGACGGTATTTTCAGTCGGTGAATGGAGATATGGAGTTGGACGGATGCGACGATCGATGGATGGAACGAGGCATGCACGTGACACGTCGTCGTTAAGGTGAGCCTTTGTCACACGATCTCCTGCTAGCGCATCTCGGCTCGCTCGCTCGACGTCTCGGCTGATCAGTCCGACCCGATCGACGTTCGTGCGCGCGGCAAACGCCAACACCGTTGATTTCGCCTGGTGTACGTGCGGGTGAGCTGTGCATGCACCGCACTGCAGGCGACACGAATGTATGGCTCGAGTGATAGGGCGGCTCGCTATCTAGCTTACGGCCTTCCGCGACCTCGATCGTGCCGACACTCCCGCGGCCGGGCGGCGAACGCCGCCGATCCTTGTGAGTGCGCCATGCGGGGCCTGCACCACCGTCGACATATTGGGCATTGGCCGATTGGCGTTCCACGCTCTCCCCCGCCCCTATAGCTATCTTTGTTTCCTAGGTGTGGAATATCGCACAGCAGCGTGCGAAAGCAACCGCGCCATGGATCGATCCGTAGTTCGGTACGTACGTATAGTAGCGGCACTGCGGCAGTAGTGCTAGTGTGATGACGGCAGGATTGTGGCACACGATCAAAAGCAAGCAGCTCCCCTGAAGACCTGAATCCTGAAACCCTGATGCGGAGAGACCACGTACCGGCCGCTGGGCCGGGCCGCGTATGTCCATCCAGTGGATTGGTCAGTAACTCAGTATAGCAGCCTCACAGGTTTTGTTTACGATTTCTTTTCGGATTTGCAAATTGCAATTTCACTTGTGACAGATTTTTCGCGCTTTTTTCTAATACACAGTACACACGAATTTAGATGCTCATATACATGTATGTACACCCTACCACTATGAGCCACTTTAAAAACTGGGCCAATATATCTTACGATTAACAAAGTTATCACAGGTATCTGATTGCCGATGGATATATCTAATATCACTAAAAAAACTATTACTCGTGAATGTGTGCACTCGTGTCAAGTCTAAAACTTAAATGATTTTACTACACATTTGTCGACAAATTACGTTGTATAACATATGTAGGAGTAAGTTATAATGTAGTTATACTACGATCATACTATATCTATATTTGGTAATTTTTTAAGAAAAAATTTATTGACAAATGTATAGATAGTCCCTAAACCTTATACCAAAAGAAAAGGTAGCCTAAACCTTATACTAAAAGAAAAGGTAAGCCAAGACAAAATATTGACAAAGTTAGATGTTTGGTTGTCAAGATTTTGGTACACAGTTCCTTTGTTTGTTTCAGATGTAACGCACCAGTGCTTGGGCAAGTCCTGCTTCACTTGAGATCAGATATATTTTGGTCTAAAAGGTGAAAATAGTATGGAATTCCCCCGGCTATCCTGAACATTTTCCCCCTTTTGTACTGACCATTTACTTGGAATTGGAATTGACGGAAGCATAAATGTGATCTGGTGAGGCTTTTTTAACGGCCGTTTGGTTAGGAGGAGTTTTTACGAAGGATTGAGAGTTTAGAGGGATGGGAATATTAACTGTTTTATTTTGGTTGGGAGACATAAGAATTTTGGTGGGATGGAGACGGAGAATTAAGAAACTCCCTCATTTTCAATATCTAGGTAGGGAGTGGTAATCGGGAGGAAATTCCTCCTTTACTTTTCTTAAACAAATCTCAATTATCCGTTTTCATTAATAACCTAATCTCCAACTAAACTCCTTATCAATTTCCATCAGCTCTACCAAACAAACTATTAGGATTAAAAATTAAATTCTCATCTTAATCAATCTCACATCAATTTCCTCATGTAAACTCTCAATCCCCTGCTTCAAGTTGCCAAACAAGCCGTAATAGTTTCGCCGGTGTACCGTTTTCATAAGTTTTTTTTGGCAAAAACTACTATATTGTACTGGCAACCCAGCACAAACAATCCTTTATTAAATCAAACCCTAATCAACCCCTGACCCTTATGTGTTACTAGTGTGTTGAATGCTATGGCATCCTCAGTAGTATTTATTAGTTGTGCTTTGAATCTTCACGACTTCACCAAGTAATTTGTAAAGTATTTATGGCTTCATTTGCTTGACAGTTGACACTATGGTGCCATGTTTTCGATATATTCTATATCGTTTTCTTACTATACCATTTTATCCGTTTTTTCAAGAAAAAAGTATAGGTTGTGTTTAGTTCCCCGTCAAAATTAGAAGTTTGAAGAATTTGGAACGATGTGACAAAAAAGTTGGAAGTTTGTGTGTAGAAAAATTTGCTGTGACGGTAAAATTGAAAGTTTAAAGAAAAAAGTTAGAATCTAAACAAGGCCATAGTCGAGAAATGGTTTGAGCAATTTCCAAACATTTTGACCCCTATTTTGGCCACAGTTCTACGATTTGTTTTCTATTGATACAGAAGGGTACTACAGTGTGGCAAAAAACACGCTCACACACACACAAAAAGAAAAAGAAAAAGGCAGAATATGCTTTTGTGGACATGTCAGGAAGGTTCCTGGCAGAGAAGTTAACATCAGAAGAGGGTCATGAACAAATCTTCCCTGGGAAGCAGGTGGCATGCAAGATTTTACGTCCACCTTTAGGTCCCTTCAATTTGTAGAAAAAATGTAGAAAATTTAAAGGATTTTAATTTTATAGAAAAATTTCCTATGAAACCCTTTGAAACAAAGGATTGAATCCTATACTATCCTTTAAAATTCCTATGGAATAGGTAATTCTATAGAAATTTTGGAGGAAAGTTAGCAAGAGGTCCAACCTCTTGGAAAAATTCCTTTGAGTCTATTTCTCTCATCCGATTCTTGTGTTTTTTCTGTGGTCCAATCAAACGATCATTCCTGTGTTTTTCCTGTATTTTTCAATCATCTGTTTTACACCTACATTCCTGTCAGAATCCTGCGTTTTTTCTATTCCTATGCTTTTACATTCCTACGATTCAAAGGGGTCCTTACAATATTGTGCAATCTCCGGTGTGCTACGTATATTGGAAAGTTGTCATAGGATTATTAAAGGTGCAGTGCAGCCGTATCATTTTCACTGAGGTAATAATGCCTACTACAGTTGAGATGATCTCACACACACAAAAAGAAAATGTCATATCGTTTGAAAAACGAGGGATATCAAAAGGGATGGCCAGACACCGATGATATCTGGGCTGCAAAATCAAAATGTAAGAGAACGGGACACATCTCCAGCTAAACATGACAACGGAGCAAAACTGCACCTTTGTTTAGTTCTAAACTTTTTTTTTCCAAACTTTTAATTTTTTCATCACATCAAAATTTTTCTACACACAAACTTCCAACTTTTCCGTCACATCGTTTCAATTTCAACCAAACTTTCAATTTTAGCGTGACCTAACACACGACTAGTTTTTTTTTTATTTTTTTTAGATAAGGGTATTTTTTTTACCCGGCCTCTACATCCAACCGGATATATACAGCCATTGAAATAGGGAACTTAGCCACTGAAACAATCTAATCTGAAATTCGCTACATAGAAGATTTGAACTAGGGAACTTAGCCACTGAAACAATCTAATCTGAAATTCGCTACATAGAAGATTTGAACTCAGGACCTTGGTGTACTACTCAGGTCACTGTAACCACTAGGCTATATGTCCTTTTGTTATCCTATGGAGCGAATTTCAGATTGGGTTGTTTGCAGGGCTAAGTTCCCTATTTCAATGGCCGTATATATCCGGTTGGATGTAGAGGCCGGGTAAAAAATACCCTTCTCTAAAAACACACACACGACTAGTCCATGCTGGTTCTGACGTGCATGTCGGCCGGCAGAACATTCTGAAGCCGCAGCCCGGAGGGCAGACACAGAAAATGTGCAGCTTTGTGGAGCTGAAGGCCACCTCCACTTAACGACTGGAAGTTCGTTGTTTTCTGCCCCTGAAGCTACACTTTATTGTTTTGCAAAAACTTCATTTGGAGACTGGAGTACCCAATAATATTCAGAAACTCGAGCTACGGATGATCAAATAATGGCAGAACGATTCACGTTGCATTTCAACGTTCGCCGTGGGTGCAGTACTGCAAGTTTGTTATATTAAGCAATGAAACATGTGTACGGCCTTCCTCGTGGCTAGATACGGATTACACCCGCACGGCCAGATGATTAATTCTTGCTTTGCCCGTAAGTTTTTTCTAAGATGCATCTGATGCATGCATTGATCACTAATAGGCTATTAGGCTGATACGTAGAAATGACGTACGCGCAATACTATTGTCTAGCTTGGTACGCACTACGAAGATAACTGCATTGCGCCCGCGATTTCAAGCCCGGTAGGATTCCGTTTGAAAGCAATCACGCTGGAATGATTAGTCAGGTAGCTCGGAATGCACTAGAAACGGATTCCATTTCTACTCCTAGATCGGACGGCACCAATATTGAAACGAAGCAGAGGACGACGGGAAGAAACAATCCTCTGAACTGAAGAACGGAAAATTCAGTAAACTGCGTGTACGGACGCTCCTTACTCTGAAATGCAGCTAGCATCCAAACTTTCCAAGCTCCAAGCATCAGGACAGTTGGACAGTACTGGAGAGTACCACTGATTAGTTATGTTGCTTGGCTTCCGTTGCGTAACCTCCATGGCTCTAGCTTAGTTGCTACTACTACTAGATATTAGGCTATTAGCTACGTACCTTAGCCCATATCTTGTCAGTGTGCCGTGAGAGCGAGAAAGAGGGGTAGGAAAGGAACAGTACGCACTATCCAGACAGCCAGGCATGCATGCAGCAAGTCCGGCCTCCTAATGAAAAAAAAAACAGAGAGAGGCGAGCTGAATTAGGTGAGGGGAGAATTAATTAGTGCACAGTTCAGTTCTGCATGGCTTGAGCAGGCGCTTTCCATTGCAGCTAGCCAGCAGCAAGTTCAATCATGCAGGTTAGTCATGCAAGGCAAGTGCACATCACGCCATCTTTTTGTGACAGCAACGGCCTCTAACTCGTACTACTAGTATTACTACTACTACGTAGCGGCAGCGCCGGCCGGGCGCACCAACCTCGGGAGCCCAGAGATATCGGCCGGTGACGTCGTCGCTCGGCGATGAGTAAACTAGTAGTAACATGTGTATGTGATGTGTAATGCAGCCACTTAGCTGCTAGCTTTGGGCTTGCATAACTTCAAAGAGGAGCTACCATGATGCACCACCTCTTTAGTTTGTTTTTTTTTTCTTTCTTCTCTCGCTCTCTCACCTTTGGGGTTTTACTTACTAGTAGTACTTTCCTTTATAGAGGAGGCATGTCAAGATCAAGCCTCAGGTAGGAGAATCCTGGAGGATCCTTTTGGCCACAATAGAGACATGCACTTGAGGTAATTCCCAATTGATCGATTAGTGACTACTTTGCCGGGCGATTCTTTTACATGTCGCCCATGCATCCCGCATACTACCACGTAGTCGTCGTCTTAGTTAGTGCTGCGGAAGTTGCAGCGGTAACAACTTGCCTTATAGTGGCTACGTAGCTCGGTAGTCGGTAGTCCTAATTCTTCCTTCTTTTAGCCGTCCACTTGTCTGAACTCTGAAATAATCAACGTCAACTGCAAGAATACACTGCAGTTGCCCCCGGCCCCCTTGGTACTACAATTGGAGTTCCCTTGAAGAAAGAAAAAAAACAGAGTACAAAAAGGAAGGAGAGGATGATAACAGTACCAAGTTGTCAACAAATATATTTTTTGTGTTATTGTCCAACTTTCTTCAAGTGAGCCTCTTTTTTCTTGTGGGTGAAAAAGAGGCCAGCTTGTCTTTTAGCAACTGCTGCAAGCTCGGTCGAAAGGGAAAAGCTGCCTACCCTGGTCCTGGTACGCGGGTAACTTCGTCAGAAGAATTGGAGAAGAAGCATTGTCGCCTATGGAACATGTAGATCATCCCATTTTATCAGAAGGTTAACACTACTACGTTGACGCACATTTCTTGAGTTTCACTCATGCAGGTTTATCTGGCGAAAAATATGCCTTTTTTTACCGGTGACATGCAAAATTGTGCCTCCAGCATTATAGTGACTCCGCACTGCTATCACCACTTAGCCACTCACACATGTGTTGTTATTTCCAAGCAATTAGCTTTTGTAGACACCGTTAGGCAAGTGATTGATCACTGATATTGCCTAGCAGAGTAGCAGTCTCTCAAGTCAAAAGAGGGGAGAATCAGACAAATGCTCAGTAGCATTCACAGATCTGATCATTCACTGCAAACACAATTTTCCCGTTATTCCAATCGATCTGTGAAGGCACAAGATCAATGCATTACAATTCATGAGCACATTGGTGCAACTTGGTGTGTCTGCATGCATTTGCAGTTGCAGCGCGCACAAAACAACGCCAAGAGCAAGTTAAAAAAAATTAAGTGCGCGGCCGTTAGGGATACTAGGGTTCCCAACTAAACCGAACTCGACATGTACATGGAGCAGGCTGGAAGCTAAGCCTGACCCTGATTGGCCACCAAACTTGTTGCCGAGGCCGTGCGCGCGCGGTGGACGGGTGGTGCTGGTGGTCTCCGCGCTACGCTAACCCTGCATGCTTTCTCCGGAGCACGCTAGCTTTGCCCCCCCTCCCCTCCTGGACGGAACGGACACACCCCTCGCTACATCATTATCCTTGCGGTTGTAGCCAGCCTCGATCGAGCACTGCTCTTGGCCTCTTATCTCTATCTCCCTGCACAGTCATACTGCTGAGAACTAGCTGCCATCATTTGGCACGAGCCTTCAAGCCACTCTAACGAGGGTCACGGCACTAGCTAATTAATCGGTACAGGCCAGAGCACTTAAATTAAGTGGTTTTCAGATCGTTTTCGCGCTACAAGCTGCGTTGGCATGCAAGAACAGCATGAACACCACGGATGATGTGTGCCGTTATTGAGAAATTCGTTGCAACGCGTGCATGGCATTATGGCAAGTTTGATCGTTTTAGTATCGTGCTCTTAATTAGTGCCTAGGGCCTCCAGATAGATGGAAAAGAAAATAAAAAGGTTGACGTGTACAACTCGATCATGCGTATGCTTTAGCGCACAAGCGTGGGAGGCTAAGTGCTGGGGGTTAAGCGGGGGCTGCCCTGTCCTGCATGCAATTGCTATGGCCCGAGGCTTTAGGGACCCTCGCTTTTAGTGTACTGAAAGCTGAATGATTGCACGGTTGATCGAGCCACGCACTGCAAGTACGTAGTACTCGAATTTAGGATGGAGTCGACTGATCGATCGAGCCGTCTGGTACGTTGAACTGAACATCTGCATCTCACCTTTTCCTTCCTAGTGGTACGATGGCCAGGGCCTACTGCTGTGCTGCTTTGCTTGGTTTGTTTGTTCCCGTTTTGTTCTGCAGTAACTTTGGCTAGGCTCGGCGGTTAATCAGGTACCCCTCTCCCTGTGGTCATTTTGCTCTCTCATTTCTGCTTTCTTGCAGCTGATGAGACCAAAGCGTGTGCGTTATTTTCACCTTTCAGCGTGTAACTTTCACCTTTGCATGTCTTTCTAGAACGAGCAAGGTTTTTACCCCCGCACCTAAATTAAAGATAGTTTTATGCTTCGACATTTTAACTGTTACAGAATATCCACTCTCTACTTGGAAGAAAAAAAAAATCATCAACTTCTTCTTCCGTCTACGGACGCATATCGGACCCACATGTCAGTAGATCCTACGACAGGTATCCTGTACATGTTCTCATGCATGAAACTGACACTGTGCGATAAGCAACCTGGTTAAGTGTTTATGCCTTCTTTAGAACATAACAAAGTAGAAATTCTGAAAGAATGTTCTAGGTACTGTATCGATTCGGCCGTGTAAAAAATTTCCTACTACAAGTAGTAGTACCAGTACCCCACAAAAGGACTCTTACGTGGAAAGACGTGGGGCCAACGCTGCAATTCCAACTGTCGGCTGCTATCCTCTTCAGGATCTCGTGGACAGTGATCAGTTTAACCCGATCTATGAAAAACAATGCCGTATTTACACGCACGAATGTGACGTCCCCCGACCGGCCGCAACTTGGATGGCAGCTTTACCTTCGGCTGTCTCGCCGCGCACAGTTGGCCACCGCGCCACCCGCGCACCGGCGCACGGGGCTGGCACCTGCAAATCAACACGGATAGATGGAACGCGACAGTCGGCAGCAGCGGTAGTAGTTCGCCTATTGCCATGCGTGGACACAGGCACACACGCGGTCGGTACGGCCAGTGTCGACCGAGCCGGGCACAATCAATTGAAGACGTGGCCAAAGACCGCCATCTGCATTGCGTAGCACAGCAGACTAATTAAGCCGTGTTTAATTAGCGGCAGAGCTATGGCCGCCGTACGATCTTACCCTGTTGATTTGGCCCCACGGGCTATATAGGTATAGCAACCGAGTACGGAAATCCTAAACGGCGATTGATCACCTGGGACGCGGGGGGGGGGGGGGGGGGGAGCGATCAATCCCCCTTCCCTCCCTCTCTCCACCTGTTTCCTTTTTTGGCACCGTATTACTTTTCTACTTTAGTAAATTTATACACATAAAATTTATACACCTTAAGTTACACATTTAAAGTTTATACACCTTAAGTTTATACATCTAAAGACCAAAAGTTTATAAGTCAAAAGTTTTTATATCTAATTCAAATTTGAATTTGAATTCAATTTTTTTATATATAGTATTTCTATACATTTAAAGTTTATACACCTAAAGTTTATAAACCCAAAGTTTATAAGTCAAAAGTTTACATACCCGATTCAAATTTGAATTTGAATTCAAATATTTTCTATATATAGTATTTTTATGCATCTAAAGTTTATACACCTAAAGTTTATAGACCTAAAGTTTATAAGTCAAAAGTTTACATAGCCGATTCAATTTTAAATTTGAATTCAAATTTGAATTTGAATTCAAATATTTTCTATATATAGTATTTCTATACACCTAAAATTTATAAGTCTAAAGTTTACATACCCGATTCAAATTTGAATTTGAATTCAAATTTTTTATATATAGTATTTTTATACATAAATTTTTCTAACTTTTTGTTTTTTTAAAAAAATTTGTGTGGTGTACTATAGTAGGAAGAGAAGAAAGAGAGGAGGGAGAGGGGAAGGGAGGGAGGAGTGTATAGAGTATAGGGGAGCGGCGATCGCCCGCCCATTAGTCCCTCCCAGTGTACGAGCGCTGCACGAGGCGTGTGTTTTTTCGCTGCCTCGCTTATAGCTTCGGTCGTGTAGCTGCAACTTGCAAGTTTCCTGGAGGGATTAATAGTGAGATTAATAGTGATATGGCTGTACCGTGTTCTTCCCTAACCAAGTGTTGATGGAAAAATCTTAGTCATAATCTCCAACTAACCCTGCTTTTTTTTTCCTCCGTCCTTTCCGTCCTGTTCCCGCGGGGCCCTAGCTTGCCGCTCGCTTTCGCTCGCTGGCCCAGTGTCTGCGCTCCTCTCCTCTCCTAATTTCTCTCACGAACCGGAGATATCTTAAGCTCCAATCCATTGTAGCGGAAGCACGATATCAAGCCGCACGCACCAGGTAGTACACACAGAGAAGAGGAGTACTAGGTAGAGAGACGCTTGGCTCCGTGGCTCGTTGGTTGATTGCTTAAAGGCCACTTGATCGCTGCTCGATCTGCTGCCTCCCTCGCGCGCGCGCACCGTACGTGTGTGTGTGCAGTAGTTCTCGGCACGCTTCCCCATATATACCCCCTGGATCGGGCGCCCAGCCGGCCGCCTCGATCGACAGAGAGATCGATAGACAGATACACGCCGGCAAGGGCAACGAACCCAGCGGCAGGTAGCTGCTCGCGTGTCGGGCGGGAATGGGACGGCACGCGTGCTCTGCCGCCGGTGTCCAGCAGAAGCTGCGCAAGGGGCTCTGGTCTCCCGAGGAAGACGAGAAGCTCTACAATCACATCTACCGCTACGGCGTCGGTTGCTGGAGCTCCGTTCCCAAGCTCGCAGGTCGTAAGCTGCTCCTGCTCTGCTCGATCCGCTCTTTGCATGCATGTGTCTCAGTGTCTCATCGCTGACCCGTGCCGTGCAACGATCTTCTTCTGTGCTCCAGGGCTCCAGAGGTGCGGCAAGAGCTGCAGGCTGCGGTGGATCAACTACCTGCGCCCCGACCTGAAGCGGGGCAGCTTCTCGCAGCAGGAGGAGGACGCCATCGTCGGCCTGCATGAGATCCTAGGCAACAGGTTCGTACGTACTGCCGCTCCGGCAATAATGCGTACCAGTACTATTTTCGTCGCAATGTGGTTGTGTGGAGGTGATTTGTTAGCGATAAGTGGCCTGATCAGCGAGGCGAATCCGATGCAGGTGGTCGCAAATCGCGTCGCACTTGCCGGGGAGGACGGACAACGAGATCAAGAACTTCTGGAACAGCTGCCTCAAGAAGAAGCTGAGGCAGCGCGGCATCGACCCCAGCACCCACCAGCCCATCTCCACGGCTGCTGCTGCTGCGGCGGCGGCATTGGACACGTCGACGCAGGACCAGAAGCCGCCGGCCACCGCCGACGGCTTCGCCCTGAAGCAGCAGCAGCAGGTGTTCGACCCGTTCCCGGTGATCGACAGCTTCGGCAGCGGGTTCGACGCCACGGGCATGCCATTGTACGGCCACCTCGGCGGCAAGGACGCGGCCGGGTTCGTGGACTACAGCAGCGTGCTTGACGTGTCGGAGAACCTGGGCTACGGCGAGAGCTCCAGCAACAGCAGCAACTGGAACTGCGGCGTGGGCGCGCCGGAGGTGAACAATGCGCTCGAGAGCGAGCCGCTGCATTGGGCCACCGAGAGCAAGGTCGAGCCTTTCGTGGGCTACGGCGAGGGGGACGCCATGGAGCACAAGTTCGGGCTGCCCTGCCATGGGCAGCAAGAGCAGGGCATGACACATTTCGACTTCGACGTCAGCCGGAGCATGGTGGTCGGCGACTTCAACTTCGAGTACTTCCGATGAGGTTCTTGTGAATTAAGCCATTATCGTATATACAATATTCTTCCAAGGCATTTTACACAGAGGGCATGACCAACCGGGAGAGTAGAGACTGTACTCTGTTAATTTTCACTAGTCCATACTCCTTAATTAACACCTTTTTATGATTTCTGCATGGGTAAAAATATAAATAAAGGGTATAGAAATGTGAACACTGTGTAGTTAATTACTACTATGAGATTTTGTAAGAATAATTAAGTTTCTTACACTTGTACTCTGTAAGTTGCTGCCACTGGGAGGACTGTGTAACGTGTATTCCTCTCCTGAAGAAGGAACAATCAAGGTTCTCACTAATTGCTTGCCCAAGTCGCTATCCTGTTTTTTTAGCTTTTCTTGATTTGTGTCCCACGAAAGCAATGAGAAAGATAGATACTGTTTAGGAGCACCATCCATGATAGTCAATTCCAATTATTGTTTAGGAGCCGTAGTAATGTTTGGACAACAATTTCGTGGCATTGTTAATGCTGCTGTTAGCTTCCAATCCAAATTTTCTCCTAAGGTCGCTTTTGCCAAAAGCTACATGTATCACTCCCATGATGTAGTAGAATAAATCTAGCGGTGCTTGAAGAGAAACAAAAGGCCAGTGGGATTAAAGAAAGACGCTAACCACTCTGGTTTACCTTTCTCTTCAAATAGAAACCAAACAGGCGAGGAGTTTGTTTAGTTATTTTTAATTTAGTTGGAAATTCACAGACCATAATAGTACACTAGTTCTTCCAATCTTCCATTGAATGGTTAATAGTAAGCATCATGCGACGTGAGTCCGTCAATTTTGTCGGGGCGAGCCATGATGGCATGTTCGACGCCAAGACCCTGACCGCTGCTAGCGACAGAAGCAAGGCGCCAAGGCACGATGGCTGGAGACATCATCGTGAACATCGTGTATCAAATCAAGCCTTGACGCCACAAAAGGCTGTCAAAAACGAACGGGCCAGTGAATAGCAGCATAGCATCTTCCAAGTAAGGTCACAGCATCGAGTGCAAAATCATCGCCCCCACACCGACGCTGCCACAAGCCCACAAGCCAAGCCAGCAGCCACACCTGAGGTGGATAACGAGGCTACAGCTCGATTGATTAAGGCTAGTTAACTTTGCTCAGTTCGTGAGCTGAGCTAAGCTCGTTTTTTTTTAAAGAAGGAAAAAGCTTTGTCTTGTATATATTAATAGAGTAGAAAAAAATTATAACAAGATATATACAGGGTTAGCCAGAAAAAAGCAATAACCCGCAAAAGGAAGACAAAAGGCGGATATTAAGTGATATCTCCCAAAGTTCCAAACTCCTGCAGGGTTACAGCCCCTGCTTTGATCCATGCTCTTCCTTTCTCCTTGATCTTTGCTAAAATTGAGGACGGCGCAGATGCATTGCTGCGAAATATTCTTGTGTTTCGTTCGCACCAGATTTCCCACGAGATTAAAATCACCAGGGTCCTTAGGGGTTTGTGCGGGGTGTTTGGGGATTCCGTTACGAGGGTCCACCACTGATCGACTGAGTGGCAGTTTTCCCAATCGTCCATTTGGAGGTAAGTCCCAGTCCATCTCTGGATTTCTGCTCATATCCTCTTTGTGAGTCTGCATTTGGCCAGGAGGTGTAAGGACGATTCGTCAACAGTGCAGCAAAGTGGGCAAATATTTTGGTTTTACCATCCTCTTTTCTCCAGCCTATCTGCCGTCCAAACTCTATTTTGCGTGACTAGCCAAGAGAAGAATTTGCACTTGGGTGGCACCCAGGCCTTCTAGATTGACTGATAGAAGACGGATTTGGTTGAGCTAAGCTCGTTAGAACAAGTTTTTTCTCATTTACACTACTTCATATAAATATAACGTATTTTATTTGAGTCCTACCATGGTACTCCCTACTAGTAGTAGAAGTTAATCGATCTGAACCACAAATCTAATTTTATTTGAGAGTTCAGATCTTTTTATACTATAACCTTATTTAACAATAGTAGAAATATGAAGAGGTATGATTATCCATAAAAATATAGACGTGTAGGGGTAAAATTGTACTTTTGCCACAAATTATTTAAAAACATAGCCATCTCCTCAATTCTAACATGCCAATCTAAGACAAGGTTAAAACAATCACTTTACTAATATATCAATATGATACAAATTACTTTTAAATATGAATATAACAACATCAATTTTACGTCATAAAAAGTATATCAAAATAGGATAATCGTTAGTCAAATTTTGACCGTAACGAGACAACATACGGCTTGTGGCGGAGGGAGTATCATCTTTTTAATTTTTAATTTACTATTTTATCAACGTTAACATAACAACAAAAACTAACTACTCCCTTCATCGAACATTTCTAGATTATTTAGCAAAGATTAAGATTGAAGAAAAAAGATTTTAGTGCCCGGCCCACATTTAACGAGAGAGAGTTAGGGTGAAAAGGTGGTTGGGAGTACGATGAGATAAATTTAACTGAGAGTAAGCAGTAGTGTATGAATGCTTATATTCTTGGACAATCTTCAAATTGAAATGTTTGAAATGTTGGGTGGAAGTAGTAGTAAAGAACTCAACAGATATAAATAGCTTAGACTAATTTAAGAAAATATGTATACTCTCTTCATCTTAAAATATCGTTATCTAGTATTACAAATTTGAATATAACTATAACTAGGTAGTTAATCCTAAATGACTAGTAGTTAATTTTAGGATAGATAGAATAGTTAGGAAGTATTATGCATATAAAGACACTGATTTTTCTTTGAGTAAAATGTATTCTGTGGTATCACAACTTGTGATATAAGTGCAATTTAGTCACTTATCTTACAAATTGTTTAAATGAGTCGCCATCTTGTTCCGATGGTGAAAATCATGTAAAATACATCACATGTATTGTTTGTTTCTCAATTAGAAGCCATACAAGCCTAACATAAATACATGTGTGAGGCATACACTACTAGAAAACTAATTTTCGCAGGTGGCCAAAACTAATCTTCGTAGGCGGGAGGGAGGTCCGCCTGCATCACAACGACTGTGAAAATCATCGATTTTAGCAGTCGGGGCAACGGCCCGCCTGCGAAAATGCAAAAAAAAAAAACGAACAAAAAAATCGCCGCACGCGGCTCGCCGCCGCCGCCCTCCCCGGCCGGATCTGAGAGGGGAGGGGAGCCGCTGCCGTCGTCGTCGTCTTCACCGCCGCCCCGCGCCTTCGTCGCCGTCGCCGCCCCCGCCGGCCTCCCCCATCCCTCCTCCGGCCAAATCTGTGAGGGAGGGAGGGGAGACGCTGCCGACCGCCTTGCACAGTCGTCGCCGCCGTCGCCCCCGCCGGCCTCCCCCCTTCCTCCTCCGGCCAGATCTGGGAGGGAGGGGGGAAGGGAGCCGCCACCGTCGCCCCCGCCGGCCTCCCCCTCCCTCCTCCGGCCAGATCTGAGAGGGAGGGGGAGGGGAGCCGCCGCCGCCCGGACCGCGCTGCCGACGCTCCACACCGTTGCCGCCGCCGCCGGCCTCCCCCCTCCCTCCTCCGGCCAGATATGGGAGGGAGGAGGGAGGGGAGCCGCTGCCGCCACCGCCCGGACTTCAACCACTGCCGCCCTCCGTCGTCACCGCCCGCCGCCGCCGCCGGGGAGAGTAGAAGTGAGGGGAGGGGAGAGGAGGAGAGGGGAGGGGAGGGGAGAGGCCGGTGAGGAAGGGAGGAGAGGTGTGGAGCGAGGGGAGGACTGAGAGGTGTGAGGACTTAAAAAAAAAATAGGGCCCGCAAGTCTATTTATATTCAAGTCTATTTTCGTAGGCGGACCACTTAAGCGGCGCCACTTAAGTGGTCCGTCTGCGAAAATCTATTTTCGCAAGCGGGCATCAAATTTTACCCCGATTTATATTTTTGTAGACGGTCATTTGGCTCTAAGGGTCATATCAGCCTGCAAAAATAAGGCCCTCACGTTAGTAAAAATACTTTTTCTAGTAGTGATATGGGCAGGACAAGTTGACATGTTTATAGGCAAGCAATAAAATTAAATATTAGCACCCGTATTTTCATTTATGTTAGTTGCTACTTGTATGCTTTCAATAAACTTAGCAAGCAATAACAAAATCATCTTAAATTGGATTTTAGTATCAATCATATTGAAGTTGGCTTGTTTTTTCATTGAGTGTGGTCATGCTTACAAAAATAAATCAACATGTATCCAATTTAATAGCGAACTTGACACATGTACTTATGCAGCGGCAGTGACAACTTGGGGGCTGGGGTCTTTAGACTCTCTACCCTAATGTACCATTAGAGCCCCCATAATACCTTATAAAATTCTAATCCATATATTTATATTTTGTATTAGAAATATAGCCAATTTATATGAGACATATTTCAATTTTTATTTTCCACTTTAGTTTAGCCCCGCTATAATTTTATCCTGACTCCACCACTGTGCTTATGTGATTTGAAAAAAAAAACAAGATGAGTGATTTGTTTGAGAATTTTTTTTTGACTAAAACTTGTTTGAGAATTTTACGAGATGACTGACTAAATTTCGTGTATCTTATAAGTTGTATGTAGTATCACCTACGTATTTTACGTTTTTTTTATTACAAGTGAGCTAGACACGATCTGACTCGTTAATTTCACGAACTATAATTCTAACATGGTTTAGCTCGTTATGACTATGAATGAGTTCGATCCGATTTGAACCTTCGATCAAGCTTTTGCACACCTACCTGCATGCGGCTCAGGCAAAACTTACAAAACTTATCCGCCGTTTCTTGTGCGCAGCACGTTGGCGGCCTCGATTTTTTCCCCCCTTTCTGGTGGCCCAGCTTCGAACCCTGCAAACATCCGATCGATCTGATCACGTCTGATCCGTCTTGGCGTCTTGCACCGGCTGATCAGCAGTCAGAAAAAAAAGGACCAGACAGCGAGTGGACCTGACTCATAAATGGGGGCACAGTTCGGCGAGATCTCGCATAACGTATACGCGCCTGCATGCGCTACGTGCACCGTAGCGTCCACTTGCTGGGGTCGACCGATCGATTGATTGATCACGACGACTGAACAGTGAACAGCACGGTGCGACGTATCACAGTGAACAAGTGCGCGCGCGCGACGAGAGAACGGGGGAATAAAGATGGCGTCGCGGCGGCCGACGGATATGCATGCTGCCCCTGTGGCGCATTGAAGCGCAGCCCTGGCGCGCAGCAGCGGGAGGGACGATAGAGGCCGCCGCGCGTACGGCGTTGTCGTTGCCGCGACGTGGTCGGGGATGGTCCTTGAACAGAAGCTGCACTGGAGGTGGCACTGGCAAGGGCTCCGTGCTGTGGGGTGGCCGGGGGGTGGGGCGGCGATTGTCGATCTGATTGGTGTGATGCTGTTGGGGATTGAACCGGAACAGCGGCGGCTATGTAGCAGGGCGACGTATCTGGGGCGCTGGGCTCTGGGCTGGTGGCCCTTGGATTGGATCCTTGCCTCCGCCGCCACGAGGCAAACACGTGCGCGCTCGCGAATCTTTGCGTTGGATTGGTATTCGACTACAAAATCCATACGCGTGTATATTTACCTAATTCCTTTTCCATATATCCCTGTTTTTTCTTATTTCCATATATATCCTTAAATTTAAATTTAATTCGAATCTCTTCCATACCCTTTTCATTACTTGATCGTTAAATTCCTATGAAAAAAAAGTATTTTCCCCTAAAGAAACGTATAATCTATATTGTTAGATGGTAGAAATTTGTCCTTTATTCTAACCAAACATGAAAGTGGGTTTCTTGGCTATTTGGCTCAGCTCAATCCCAAAGGGCGGAGGCACGAGTGGGGTGGGTGCAACGGCTGGCTGAGGTGACAGTGACGGTGGGGGAGGGGGGGGGGTGCGGCCTATGGAGGTGGTGGCCGATGAGGCTATAGGCCACAAGCTACCGGGACACCAAAAGCCAAGACAGTCGCTGTGTTGCCGCACTGCCGCTGAACCGTCCCGTCGTTGTTGAGTAGTTGCACTGCACGCGCTGGCCGTAGCGCCGGCTGCCGTCCTAGCCAACATGCTAAGTGTAATCGGACCACGCGTTGTGGGTACCAAGTGGACCGTAAAGTTGACTGTTGTGTCACCGCGTTGGCCACAACGTCGGTCGCAATCCTGATCGTCACGTCGCGCGCAACCGCACCGCGCGCCCTGGCTATCGGCTTGATCGTAGCTGGCTGCCGGGGCACGCCGTTGCATCGGCCATAGTTCCGGTAGCCGTCTGCACCATAGCCGCTACGGATCGAAGACAAACTAGTGGCATGTTCTCCTGGTTGAAAGGTGGAAATTTTTGTACTATTTTTTGTTATCTCGAGGGGCTATACAACAATGGTATCCGTACTAGAGTATAGGGGTCGTTGGTACTAGAATATACACGATATCATATTAAGAGAACAAGGGACAATGATTTATACTGGTTCGGGTCATTGAGATGAGTAATAACCCTACTCTAGTTTATATGTATTACTGGGAAAGATATCGCACATGTTACAACCGGTGATCTGTAGGCTACTCTAACATGCCAAATAGAATCCATCGAGTACGTCTAGATGAGTAGAATACGACAACTAGGCTTTGGTTTTCTTTGGATTATCTCTCAATGTGGCTCTGGTTATGAATTGTGATTCGATCAATCCCTTTATAGGGGGTCTTATATTTATATTTATAGGACAATGTTTAAGTTAAACCTTGGGAATATAAATTATGAATAACTCTTGAGTTGTTAAGTTTGAAAATATAAATATTATATGAATAGATTTGTCGTGAAAATCCTTTCATAAAAATATACATATATCACTTTTAAATAAATATTTTTATAGAAATAAGAAGTCAAAGTATGTTTTGGAGACCGTATCGCTGTTCAAAACAACTTCCTTTACGAGTACGAGCACGGAGGGATTACTATCAAGTGTAACTCAACTGTATGCTGCTTCTGATTCACATACTTTACAGCACATTAATTCCGTGTGCTCCACTCGCGTCCTCCATGCTCTACGTAAACCAAGCAAATATTGAGAATGAGATACTTCTCTAAAATAAATTCCACACAACGGATTTCCAGGGATAGATTCTCGCGACCTAACGCACGTCAGTCAAAACAAATACGGTATAAGACGAGGCAAATTAGGTGTTCCCACCTACACTCATGGCCGGCTCATGTACTCCTTACGGGAGTGAGTACCAACACAAAAACATGACAACGTTCCGTGACAAACATTTGACCGTACACACTTGTGGCATTGCATACTGCGGTCAGTGCATCGCTGTATACTCCATTACTCCTTGGTCCTTGCACGCCTGACGCCGGGTATTAACCTGTCCATGAGTGGTCTGCATGAGCTTACCCTGTGACCGAGAACGATGTTGCCGTCCACCGGACAGAGGTCGCCATGGACGACGCGGATCACGGAAAGCCACTACTTGTCTACCGAAAGCCAACGCTGGGAAACAGCGGAAGGCGTGAAGTTGTGAGTGAATGCCGTGTCAAATTCTCCTGGGCCGGGGCCGCTCAGTCTCTTGTTGCGCGCGCAATGTGGTTGGCGCACTCTGTGTTTCGTTCCTGGCGGTTTGTTTGGTTGTTCAGTTTACGGCCCACCAGTTCGTCTTGACTCCGACTTGCGGGCTGCGGCTGCGGCCAGTAGTTGTTTTGATTCGCCTCCCGTCCGTCGCACCGCGCCACCGCCGCGGCTCCTGTTTCGGCTTGACCACTTGACGCAGTGACCGTCCATGGTGTGAAGCGTCGGGATCGACCAAAACCGATCAATCGGCGGTCCTGCCTAAACGTATCATATAGTACATTCGTTTTGTCTCACACCATCATCAGTTATGCGCACGGTTGTCTCAGAGGAATTCGATTCGCCAGGTGACAATTTTTTGGTGCGAAACGTAAAGCACTCGTGACTCGTTATAAAGGATAATTAAAAGAGATCTGACTCTGGATTATTGGATACACCGTACATGCATAGACGCACTGTACACCACCTAGTTTTACCGAGACCACACATCGACCGTAAAATTAACGAACTGAAACACGACTGGTATTATACATACATGCATGGACAGTTGCACGAACGTCAACCGATGAAAGTGCGTGCGCGCGAGCTCTCGCTCAGTGGTGGCCGTGGCCGGGGAGCTTCTCCTTGATCTTCTCCACGATGCCCTTCTTCTCGTGCTTCCCCGCTGCATGCGTCCCCGTCCCCGTCCCCGTCCCGGCCGCCGGAGCCGTGTGGCCAGCTTGCTTCTGCTCCTCCTGCTTGTGGCTGCCGGGAAGCTTCTCCTTTATCTTCTCCTTGATGCTCTTCTTCTTCCTCCGCCCACCTTGCCCGTCATCCTCCGACGACTGGGCACGCGCTCATCAAGTCAGTCAGCCCATCGACAAAATTAATCAAGAACACAACGACTAGAAAGAGAAGTTACCGAGCTGGAGCTGGAGCTGGATTTGCCGGAGCGGCGCAACGTCTCGCCGAGCGTCGTGTGCCCCTCCTCCCTGGTGGTGGGCTGGAGCTGCCCGGAGGCGCCCGTGACGCCGGCGGCGCTGACCGTGCCCTCGTAGGCGAACGTCTTCTCGCCGGCCGGGGGAACTACGCCGCCGCCGTCGCGCGTGTACGCCTCGCCTCCTGGTGCGACGGCAGCGGCGGCTGCGCCGCTCATCACCGCGCTCTCGTGCGGGTGCGGCGCCTCCGCGCCGGCGAGGCCGTAGTCGCCAGTCGACACCGCGGGGTCCGGCGGCGCCACGTACCCCGCGGCCGTGTCGCGCGGCGCCGGCTCGTCCGGGACGGGGTTGCCGTACTGGTCGACCGGCGGCACAGGGTTCCCGTACTGGTCGACGCGCGGGTACGGGTGCCCGTACACTCCCGTGGCGTGCTCCGCCATTGGTTGGTGTCGTCGAGTTGCTTCCTCCTCAGTTTCTAACTCGGTTACCCTCTTTGAGCCATGAGTGATACGAGCGATCGAGCTGATGGGAAATTGGATGATGATGAAGCGGAAGCGGACTCGTATTTGTACGAGGAAACAGGAGGCGACAGGCGGTATCTGCAGCCCTGCAGGCAAGCCACGTGTGCCCTCGTAAGGACGGCGCGCGTGACCGGAGAAGGGCACGTAAGCGCCGGGCGCGCCACGTTGCGGCCTGATCTCTGGAAGGTTCCGGGTGAACAGTAAAAGGGTACACTTTGCCCGGGCAGATAGCCATCGAAGATCTCAAGACCTGATTATAACTATCCAAATTACCTCTAAAGCATCAAAGGCTCGAAAATATCGAAGAATATTGCGTGGCTACATGGACCAAACATCGGTCTTGCAACACACTATCCACATCGTAACATCTTTGCTGGAATGCTGGACGCAACGAATATCAAATGCTCCTACAGAAAAGCAAAAAGAATCACAAAATGAAGCCTCGGCGGAGTGGTGTCCCTTGTAGCGATGCTGCCGTGCTGCTCCTGAGTCCTGATCAATCCGACGGTGTTGCTTCTGCATCGCGAGCCTCAACACGCAGGCTGTTCTCGCGCCGGCAATGCGATTTTGCACCCTGGTTTCACATGGAAAACGGGATCCAAATCTCATTATGATTTTGCAACCTGGTTAACCAATGGAAAAATACGAGGATGTTTTTCAAATCAACATGGCAATATAGCATTAGCAATTAGCTTGAGTGCTTGACATGAAGATACAAAAGACTACATGAAAGCAGAACGCGCACTGAGTCTGAAAGGTAAGCAAAATAGAAAAGGACATCAAGAAAAGAGAGAAGACGCGTATGAAACCATTCATATAGTTCGTAACCTCCGACATGTTACATATGCCAATCATCATCTCTCACCCTCCAAACAAAAACTCCGAGTAGTTCTCTGAACTAGTTTCCTATATAAATTGCCACCTCTGTGACGATTTACAACGGCTTTACAAAATTTCTCCACAGAAACAGGCCACGGAAACATATTTGTTCCAAATTAGTTTCAACACAAACTTCAATGTTTTACGGTTTGCAAACAAGATTTGCCAGAATGATCGGTATCAAGTCCTGGTGATTAGAGCAATCCTCCTTTGACCTACCATAGTAGCTGGAGAAGATAGAAAGATGAAGCAAAACTTACTTGGAATATTGTCCCCAGCTTTTTCAGTCCTCTAGCTCGCACCTTCAGAACATCTTTGGAAACAGTATTCTCCCTCAAAACCTGAAGTCAAAATGGTTGCCACGATCATCCATATTTGTATGTTATTTCTAAGATATCTCAAAATTCAAGCATATCGGTACAGTACTGCAAAACATGAGGTAAAAACTGAGGTGGACAATGCTTACTGCTTGGCAAACACGAGAAAGCGTTGATTCAATATCGACTACATTGATTTTCCACAGAGAATTCAACATTGCGTCTTTTTTCTCCTCAATACTCTTCATAAGCTGGCCTTCCTTGTCGTCGCCCTCAATCTTTTTTATACCTTCTTGTAGCTGTATCAGAGAAATTGCACCTACAGTAAAAGATCAGACTCATCTTTAACAAAAGAGGGATGTAGAACACCGAGGGTCAGACTCATTAAGAAGTATTATAGGTGATGTAGGAAAAGGTAGTACAGCATCCTATGATGTACCTGCGGCCGCATTAACCTGTGACTTTACGTGGTGGCCCTTATCTCTTACCCATTCAGCTATGAACGGCACACCCATATACATTTTGCTTTTTCCAAGCTCTCTTGCTGCTTGACGAGCATAAATGTAGCCAATAGTGTGGAGCATAGCCTCACCGAAAGCTGAAAAATCAATTCATAACAGACACCAAGGAATTAAAACAAATGCAATCAGCAATTCAGTATAAGGCATAATAGAAAATTCAGTGGTATGAGTGTATATACTGTACATACAGCAGCAAAAGTTGAATGAAATGTCCATGCTTATCAAAAAATACAACAGTGCAAATGAGTATGAAGATGGAGGGCAATACCCGCTTGAGAAAGACGCTGAGCTTCAGCACCTGCCCAATCACCAAATTCATCCTGCATTCCATCAACATATGGTTGAAGTCGATCCTTAAGGCTTTGAACAAGCTTTTGCTCTCTTTCGGTTTGCAACTCCTGTAATCCAGAGATATTATTAAGGCCTAAGCATGAATTATGAACTGCCAACCTTGAGGAGATGGATACTAGAAGGCTGGGAGCACTACTAGATAACATCTGTTGTGCAATTTACAGAGCATTACTGGAGCATCATACTTTTATCTTATCTTGAATCCTTGCCCTTGCCTCTGTATTATCTGATTCTTCCTCAATCTCTACTGAAGCTACAGATGCCAGTGCAAACTGACCAACATAATCTTCAAAATAGTCGCTCCCAAAAAGCATTCCAAAGACAGCAGTTGGATCAATCATGTTATCCCTAAAAAAGCCATTTTAAAAGTTCAATAGCTTTATGTTGATAATAACTAATACAATGTACATGCAGCATGCAGCTAAAACTTCAAATCGCTTGTGCAATTGAATTTTGTTTTACAATTTGGCCGATCCAATTCTATAGAAACAAAGAATTTGGAGCTTAATTTCTATCTAGGTTGATAGAATAGTGACAGAAATATTCAAGACTTACTGTGGAAGGCCTTCTTTTCCATGCTTGTCATAAGAATCCTTTCTTACAGGATCACTGAGTATTTGATAGGCCTCACCCAGTTCCTTGCAGAAGTAACCAATTTTAGTTAGTAATCCTCCTATAAAGGTAGTGGGTGAATTAATAAGGCCTACTGATAGGGATGCAAGCGGGCCGACCCATGAACCCGCTTATAGGCAAAATTAGTGAGCAGTGGCGGAGCCAGGATAAAATATAGTGGGGGCTCCTTAGTCTTTTGAGCCTTATAACAATCTCAGACAAAGTTTATTTTAGCCCCCTTGCAATAGATATATGGATTTAAATTTTAGGGGGGGTCTAAAGAACCCCAGCCCCCACACTGCCTCCGCCACTGTTAGTGAGTAACCCGCGGGTTACCTACTAATTTGACCTATAAATAGCTTTATGGATTGATCCACTTATATCTTTACGACGCGGCAAGCCGAGCCATGACATGAATACCCACGGATTACCTTTTATTTAACATATTAGTAGGTTCACGGGTTGGCCGGTTTGCATCCCTACCTACTGACATTAAGAATGCACCAACATAAGGCATTAAGAGTTTTCACCGGTTTCCCTAATTAACCGTTGTAAGATTTTTGTGTCCAATTTTTGTTTATAAACTGGATAACTCTCTTCTAATAGTGAATCGCATGAGCTCATGCCTGCCCTTTTCGGAGGTTTCCCTCGAAAAAAAAAAGGTAGAACAGAAAAGTTCACAAGAGAACAGAAGTGACCAGAGCTACCACCATCTCTTTGGTTCAGTCGTCTTATCGTCTAAAGCCATTACCTATACTGTTTCCTTTCCTAGAACATCGAACTGTGACGCACACAGCGCAAAACAGAAGCGAAAATCTACCTTGAACCTCCGCTCCGCATCAGGGTTATTGGGATTCTTGTCAGGGTGCACCAACTTGGCCTACAGAAACCCAAACATTGCAAGAACAGCTGAAACCATGAACCCAACAACAAACATTGCACGAAAGAAAAAAAAACACAAGAAAAACAAATATGCCAGCGTTCTCGATCTCGGGCCAAGAACCACGCACCTTGAGGTAATACGCCTTCTTGATCTCTGCCGCGGAGGCGTCTGTGCTGACCCCCAAGACGTCGTAGTACGCGCTGTCCACCACCATGGCTTACGCCGCCTCTTCCTGGATCGTGCTGCAACTGATCGTCGGAGCCCGACGAGAAGATCGGTTACTGGGAGAGAGAGAGAACAAGCCAGTCAAGAATCGGAAATGCCGAGGAGAGTGGTCATCATCTGACCTGGCCAGGAGGGAGGAGTTGAGCCCGGAGATGATGGGAGTCAGTTGATGCGATCGATCATGTGGTCAAATCCGGGAAAGGTTCCTGGGTCGGACCCCACCCACTGCCTCGTCCTCCACAATCTCTCGCAAGTGCTTCGCTTTCGAGGCTGCTCCCGTTGGCTGCAACCTGCAAGGGAAGCATCGGTGTCTGTCTGTTTGCTCTTTCCAGCCTCCCTGGTGTGGGTCATGTGTACATGCAGCAAACAACATCTGGCCTGCCACATTATGCTCTACACCCTGTATCTCATATTCTCACATCAAGTAGTATATATTGCCCGCTTTATTGCCAAGAGTTACAGATGTCACATGTTACACGGGTTGTTACATTATGATGGCACCACCACACCTAGCGCAAACCAGCCATGCTTATTTTAAGCACATGTTTTTAGAAGCAGCCCCCCACCAACAACAAATTCAAAGTGCATTAGTGACGTATTCAGTATTACAACTTACAGCTGGAAGCTGCCTAGTGTCACTAGCTTCTATACCGGTGAGACAGAGAGAAGGAACTCCGGCTTTATCCTCTGCAGCAGTATGCCGCAGAAGGGGCAAAATGGGACGGCCGGCGCTGATAAATCAAGCGATTCGTTACCATGAGTGACATCCCAAAATGATGTGGGCATGGTGAAGAATATTTCCGGCAGCAGCTTGTCGACCGTCCTCCCGCAACACGCGCAGTGCCATGTTGGTTGAAGAACAGGGCACAGCCGCATCGACGCTGTGCATCTTGACAATTTGTGAGCTTCAGCTGGGGGAGTAGCAGGATTGCTACCACTGCACATGGCAACATCTGCGGACTCGAAGGGGACTGGTGCATTGCAGTAGGTGCAGTATTCTTCAACTGAGTACTCGCACACTGAGTTGATCCTGCATGGCGCAAAACAGTTACTGAACAGGTTCAACATCCAATTTTACTTTCAGTGAAGCCATTTCAAGGCAATTCTACTGAACTATCATGTGGCATATGCTCTATGCCGTTTCACAAGTGAAATGATGTTAGAAAAATGGTTTACCTGTCTCCTAGATCATTGATCCTCGTTCTAAGAAATTTGAGCTCATCCCTCACTTCTCCATCGTTCATGGATGCCCAAGAGTCCATCTGGGCAACTCCAACAGGAAACCAGCTGTTTTCAGCAGGGGCACCCTTGAGCAAATATGCTGTTCGGTTGAGGACAGCAGCAAAAGTGAAAGCCACAAGCCTCTCTTGCAGCTCCCTTTCACTTCTTACCAGAAGATTGTTCCACAAATCAGCCATTACATCATTACCTTTTTCTGCACCAGGAGAATACTGCGGTTGATCACTAAGCATTACTTTCCTACATACGATATTCAGCAAGTGCAACTTCCGCGAGCTGACTTTGGACATGTTGTGAATTGAATGTGATGGGATGTCGATAGAAGCACAATGTGGATCATCTGAAAACAAACCTGACACCCATTTATGCATCAATGTCTCAAGAAAGGTAGGTGCAGATTTCTTAAACCCTTGTAGTGCAGCAATGAGATCCCATAAGACAAGCACTGTTTCACAATTCTCATATTTCTTCAGTGACCAAAAAATGTTGGATCCCCACCACAAGAAATTAGTCTCAGATAAGGCGGCAGACTGAAGACTGAGGATAACGCTATTGTCCAATGGAATACCAAGGAACTGACCACCAATCCAAATGAACTCAACCACTGCCTTTTGTGTCCTGTTGTTTTTATTCACAAAATTATTGTGATGACAGTGGATTTTCTAAATGTTAGATAAAAGAAATCATTAATTAGATCCAAGCAGACCTCACTACTTCCCATACCGAACTCCCAAACAAAATTACCTGGCCTGATACATCTGATTTAACAAGTTTGAGTCCAAGCTGCGCACCTGAAGGAGATAACATTCATAAATTGTTTTAGCTTATTATATATGAAAGCTCAAGTACAAATGTTGCACAGTTAAGCAATATGCGTCAGATATAAGAGATAGCCTAAAGCATACCACAGCAATCATTAGTTCTCCAGGTGCTAGTGCAAGGCCATAACATCGATCGGATACTTCTGTGAGCTGCATGCACATTTCAGATGTCAACCAGAAGAAAAAACTTGCATGTTCAGGATAAAGGGTTATTGAGTATATGTTTTACATCTACGGACTCTTTCAGCTCCGGACCATCTGTGTGCAGAGGAATTTCTTCTAGATGTTTTTCGTTGAACATCCAACAATGTGCAGAATTATCCTGACAAAGTAGCAAGGCTTTATGCATAAGCAAGTAACAAAAGGTTCAAGAAAATAAGTTAACACAGTGCGCAGGATTTTTTGAAGGTTCAAGAAAATAAGTCAACACAGTGCATAGGATTTTATGATCCAGCAGCAGAACATAAAATATAACTTTCAGAAAACTTCAGCTTTCCAAGTCTTAACTAACACAACTCCAAAATACTACAGAAATCAATGTCTCCCGTCAATCTGCCATCAGTTATTTATGCACGTTTTGTAATCAGCAGCTAGTAATATTGCAAAGACAGAGATCGTGAATACACTGAGAACATAGAAAATAGTTTACACTTTAATAGAAAAGTTAACATACTGTCAACGGAACTTTGGTTTTATTTAAAAACAAAATCAGAATTAATTACAAAGTGCAACGAGGACATAAACACACCTGACTGCAGCTGTATAAACAATGCCCATGAAAACCCCATGACAGACCTGTCACCTATGGTGATGTTAGATATTTTTTTTCTTTTATCAAGATGTAAACATACTAAGGTAAAATGAAATTTTACCACTTGATCATGAGCGTCACATGCATGAATCTTCTGAATTTTGTTACCAGATATGTTCCACGACCATGCTTCTAGTGACCCAGATGCTCTTCCAATTGCCAGATTAACTGAGTCTTGATGCTGAGCTGGTGCAGATAATGAGATTGACGAGACTGGTGCTAATGAATCAGTAGTGACCTGACAGTACAACGTTTGGAGCAGTATATTTAATAACAGAAAGGCATTAGCTGGAACTAGAAAGTGCAAGATGGGCATTTCAATCTATTATATTATTAAGATAGCTTTGAAAGGAGGCATCACGTTCGCTGTGGGGGCTAGAAATTCCCACATTAATCGGAGAAAAAGAGAAAAATATTAACCGTTGTATTGTGATATGACTAGATTTTAATGGTAGAGATTTAATGACAGTCCATATGTAAGTTTGACTTGATTTGTTTTGTTATTTGGAATCTGATATAATTTGCATATTACCATATGTAAGTGTTGGAAACAAACACAAAAATAGAAAACTAGCTTTAGCTACATAAGTACGAATTTGTGTCCGATTCCCATGGATGACTGCCTAATTCCCAGCTAAATATCAAAGAAAAATAAGCAGTCACCTCTAATAATCAGACTCTTATTAGTGTTTATTCTTAAGCCAACTAAACTCTGGCATAACTCTATTTAGAAGTAGCACTTTCCACACTGGGTGTCAGAAACACATACCAACAGAGAGAGTTTGCATGCTGCAGAGAAAAACATAAACGATAGTATATGCATACAGCAAAGCAAACAATCCGAGTACTACTATTAGTCCTCACTTTGGACACATGTTGTTCCGTTCTAAAACCTATATCTATACCTAATAAAAAAATACGCAAGGATTTCGTTTTTTATCATGGTCCGTCGGTTTAATTAACACAGACAAACGTTGTGGGGATTAGAAATTTCCATATCAATCGGAGAATAGTCCATATATATCACAATGCAAGATTAAATTAAAATTCAAAATAAAAAATAATTTCTGAAATGACAAAACGAAAAATAAGAATTCAACTAGAAATACAATTTATAAATAACTAAAATTCGTAATAAAAAATAAATACTATTGGAAGAAGAGACATCTAGAACACATGACAAGATTAATTAAAATTCCAAATAACAAATAAAATAAATTCTGAAAATAGAAAAATAATTATAAGAGTTCAAATAGGAGTATAATGTTGTAAATAAAAAATATCGGAATGAAAAATATGGAATTTTTTTAAAAAAATAAAATCTAGAACACAGATGACAAATGTCAATAAATATGGGAGAAGTAACATGTTTGTAAAGAAGTAGAGTGGTGACGGTTAATGGGACATCTAAAAACTATTAATAAAACCCCAAATAGAATCCTACTGAATATTAAAAGGAGAGATGACGGACATACCGTTAAACAACATGATCACGACTGTTGGCGGGACTTCTAAAAGGTAAAAAATAAACCCAATGATAACCATGTTTGATTTTAAAATCTTAACGACAATAAAGAGGGGAGGCTGTAGGCGAGCCGTAAAGGAAAGTATTATAGTGGCAAAGTCACTTATGGTTTGACAGAATTTCTAGAATGTAAAAGAATCCAAATGATAATTATGTTCTATTTTTAATATCCCAATGTGACAATAAAGAGAGAAAGCAGCGGACAGGCTGCGGAGGAGTATAGTGTCAGTATTTGACGGGACTTTAAAAATTATAAAAATAAAACCCAACGAGATAATAAACTCTAAAAAGTAGGTTCGGAACTTCTAAAAAGTAAAAAAAAAACAATGATGATAATGTTCGATTTAAAATCTCAATCACAATAAAGAGGAGAGGCAGCGGGCGAGCCGTAGAGGAGTACTGTGACATAGCCGCTGGCGGTTTGGCTGGACTTCTATAAAGTAAAAAAAATAAACCCAAACAATAATTATGTTTGATTTTTAAAAATCCCAATGACAATAAAAGCGGAGGCAACGGACGGGCCGCAGAATAGTATAATGGCAGCATTTAACGGGACTTCTAAAATTATAAAAATGGAACCAATGAGACAATAAACTCTAGAAATTATAAGGCTTAATTTTTAAAGGTTCTGAGAGAATGAATAGAAATAGTGGTAGATCGAGCAAGCAAATAAAGAAGGGGATGACACAAGTAAGGGTGGCAACTGGTGTGATTTTAAAAAACTATAAAAATAATATAGAAACAAGGGGACAATAAGGTTTGGTTTTCAAAATCTTAAGACAACTAGATACCTGCGCAATTGCGCGGGTTACCCAGCTAGTTTTATTAATAGAATATTGGATATTAGTCATATATCGAATCAAATATGTATATCAATAGACAACACAGGGTAATGGTAATTATGTACCTCAGCCACTAATGTCAAGGGCACTTCTTTTGCGCATGTACATTGATTTAACCCTTCAATATCACCCAGCCATATCTTTGAGCTGAAAAAACCCCAGAAAACGAATTTGAAAGGTTTTGAGTAAAACAGGTATTTGGGAGGATTAAGGAAGCATCACAATTTTAGTGGTTTATGCTTAAATTGTCGAGAGAGAGAGAGAAAGAGAGAGAGATGGAACCATGGAAGAGCAAATTCAAGAGTTAGCTGTCACATAGTATGACAAAAATGTAAAATCCTTTACAGTGGTGACGGAAGTTGTACTGACCTTCCATCTGAGCATCCAGTTGCCAAAAGCAACAAAGGTTTTGAAGAGCCTGAGGAAAAAAGTTCCCAACTTATGGCAGTGACCCATGATAAATGAGCTTGAACAACCCCGATCAGCATTGGATCTCTAGTAACCATGCCGATGTCTATTGTGTAGTATTCAGGTTTGTGTATTTTCCAAAAGGAAACACTCCCAGACTTGCAACCAACAGCAAGAATGCACCAATGTCCCGTGAAATAAGAACTTCTGTCAGGTGATGGTAGAACTGGAGACCATGCAACTACGAGAGAAGACAAAAGTGCTTCACGACATGAATACTGTTTTGCCGTAATAAGTGGGAGAGATTTGTCTTCTCCATTGCAGTATGATGGTGTCTGAATATTTTGAGTGTTGCCCTGACCATTTCTGACAGCATCGTCAAGTCCAGGTCTCGTGACCTACAATCACAACCAGGTAAAAGATACAGGATGCCAAAGAAAAAAAAATCATATAAAATAGGCTATGTGCGAGTGTGATTTAACAGCACAAATAGTTCTCTCCTTAGTTATGAAACAAGGTTTAGCTTTTAATGTTAACAACTAATGGGCATACACTGGGGACTTTAACCTAAATGTGAACATGTAAATCCTACCTTCTTCAGTGTATTTTTCTTTAAATTAGAGATTGGATCCAATGAAAAGTCTGCATCCTTTGGATCATCTACATCGTCCTTCTCCGATGTTTTTTTCTTTAAATTAGATGGATCCGATATAAAGTCCACATCCTTTGGAGCATCTACACTGCGCTTCTTCAATGTTTTTTTCTTTAAATTAGAGATTGGATCCAATAAAAAGTCCGCATCCATTGGAGCATCTACGCCACCATTATCCTCATGATAAACAAAACCTTCAAATCTAAAAAATGAAACAAAATAATTCAGACCTAACATACGATTATAGGCCAAAAATAGCTTCTTGCAAAATAAAGTTAGTGCGAAAAGGAAGGCATTAATCAGTGGCGGATAGGTTGACATATGAACAATTGGCATCCTATAATAAGCTTAGCAACAACCCATAGCAAATACTTACTACAGTTTTTCTACCAGTAATCGTCAGTAATTCAGTACTTCAACTGTAAAAATTAGCAAACAAGAGCCTCTAAATTATCAATCTTATTCCAAAACCACACATGGCAAGTGTGTCGTGCCAAACGAAAAAAGAATTACTTTATACAACCACATTATAAGCAGCCTCTCGCCACCTAATGATAGAAAATAAAATGGCCTTTTTGCAATCCTTGACACATTTGTCTGCTCGTCTAAGTCAAAGACTGTCAGGAAAGGGGAAACTGAGTTGCTATCATTGCCATTTTCAGTTTGTTGGAGATTATCTTCAATTTTCCCTGGCTAAAATTAAACCTGATTCAAATAGCACATGCAGAATATTTACCCATTGACAATGTACCACCAGAGAAACCAAGTAAGTGCACTAGGCCAGTCTGCCAGTGTTAAGCATAGATCTTTCTCTGGTAAATACATTTTATACTTCTAGGCACTCATTATCTTTTTTTGAACGACTCTAGGCACTCATTATCATACATCAAATTGTAAGCATAGAACCCATCATCTTATTTCTTGAACTAACCCCTTTGGACCATCTTGTTATCTTAAACTTTGATGGCCAGCAAACAGAAGAGTGTGACTCACCTTGCTGGTTTCCTTTTTCTCCGTTCTGTACCCATGCTCAGAAGAGGCTCTTGCAGTTTACCAATACACATGACTTGCTGGTTTTGTTCAGTATTTTCTTTTTCCTGACACAGAAGACAAACTTTCTGTAAGTTAACTCAATAACATATATTTCTGCCTCACAAAAAAAAAATTTTCTGAGGCAACCAATGAAAGGGAGACACTGGTGATAGAGTGGATGGATGGGAGAATACCTGAGGAAGTGAACTAGGACCATCATTTTCCCCAAATTCTATACCTTTGTAAAACTTAAACAGCAATCGAGATATATCTGCAACCTAGACCAATAGATTTAAGTTGACAGGCAGAATATGAGAAAACTAAAGAACACATACACCCTGAGATATCCTAAGCATATGTAACTGATAGGTTCAAATGATTACAAGTGGTGAATGAAAATAAATATTTTATCTAATGGCAAAAGGAAAAGGAAGGGACATGACAAACAGCAAGAAAAACACAGAGAAATACAAACAAAACTGCCAAAAAGAATATCTTCTTTTGTCTGTAATCGAAGTCAGAAGTAGTACTGAACAAACGGTTGAATGTCTACTAGGTGGTGCAGTGATTGTTAAGCTTATTTTAACTGCATTGCCTGTCCAATATGTTTTCAAATTCTTAGATAGTGAAAAAATAATGTAGGGGGCTGCATGGTTGCATGGGACATGGCAAATTGGACCTACATGGAACAAATTACTGTTGCATAACAGGAATTTGGCAGGCCAATCAAGCTGCCCAGCTATCAATGTTTATACAAATTAAGTTAGTCAATAAACTAAATTAATAATACATTAGGTGAACATGCTTACCTCAACCCATTCATCACAGAATTCACAAAATGGTGACCGATAAAGCTTTACATGACCATCAACAGTACAAACAGCCAACAGACAACTGAATCCATATAGGGAAAAAAAAGTACAGAGGCCAGATAAGCAAATGAACCTAGTAGTGCTGAAGAATAAATCTAGAGAGAGACAAAAATGATGTGATGAAACGACTTAAAAAAAGACATACCCGGAGTTAGGAGAAAACCCTTGTTGAGACCATGAAATAGATCGAGCGCATAATTCAGTTTCACGTGCTAAGGAAGTGGGCATTATACATGGTTCAAAGAGATCTGCAAAATAAGCAATAAAAACTGATTCCTGGTGCGCACCTTCTATCGATGTCCAGTGTTACTTTTCAGTTTGTCACAAGAGAAGTTGACTGCCAAAAATTTCATGTAATCAAGATAATTACATATTAAAATTACAATTTTATTTTTGTAGGAACTCAAATCCACACTGCTGAATTGATGTTTAAGAAAGCGTAACTTCTGGATGCATATTGTTGAATTGCATCTTCACATGCAATTAGCCTAAGGCATTGCTTAATAATTTTTAAAGAAAGCAAAGTGTACATATTGATGATATTTATCATCATTTGGAGTTGTCCACCGTGATCTCAAGCACAACAGCCACCCATAACATTTAAGTTGTTGACAGAACTCTAAAGTAACTGCTAAACTCAAGCTGTCCCAATCATTTTTTCTTACTATGCAGTGCTAACATAAAGAAACTTAACACCGAGCATCTCTTCCACTCCACTTCGGCAATCATATTATCCGTCTAAACTGATAACACGTGAAAAGCAAAAGGAATGCAGCACAAATTCATGTGTTTCACTGGAAACCGTACCTTCTCTGTTAACCACTCCTATGGGAAATGGGTCGCTAGGACGAAGAACAACCAGTTCCCGAGGCCCCTCCAGTGCAGATGGGTTCTAGAATCAAAAACACAAGATGAACAGTCATAACTCCTGAGGAGGACAACATGGTTCGAATACACTAATGCAATGAAACCACACATACCAGGATAGTGATAAGGTGACCAGAGGCAACAGCCACCAGGTTCTCAGTCGACCAAGCGATTGCATTTGGGTACGACGGCGACGCGATCAAGGTGGCAGCCTGGTAATGCGAAGCCATGGCACTCACAACAAAACCAGGCGGAAATTAACGCGGGACAAGGGGGTTCAGTTGAGCCACTGACTGCACCTGCACCTCGTCTAAGTTCTATCATCCTATATGTAAGTCCACAGCATGCTTGTTTGACACATGGGGGAAAATCCTCACTGCAGATGGATCGGGTTTAATCCCCCACCACCCAATTCCTCTTCGCTACGGAGAAATTTCAGCTAAGCCCTAGGAAAGGAAAGGAATGAATAGTGGCGGAGAGCTAAAACTGCAGGAGTATAAGAGGGAGGAGGCTGACGATGGGAAACGTTAGGCGGAGGTGGAGCAGCCGTTGCAGTCGCCGGAGTCGGGAAGAGCGCGGCAGCGCTTCCCCGAGGCCGGCCGGACTCGCCGCGCCGGCTCCCACCCCGGTGCTGCGACGCGGAGTGGAGCGGACGAGCGGAGGGGCGCGGCAGCAACCGGCAGCCGAGCGAAGGGCCGCGGCGTGCGGGGGGCGTGGGGCGGCGGGCGAGCGGAGCGCGTGCTGTCCTCCTCCGCCCTATGTCGCCTCAGCCCTCAAGCCGCCTTCCGCCCATTGTTGTATGTTCGGAGGCCCAATTGGTTTTCCGTGATTTAGGCCGGCCCAGTTGCCAGCTTTCGAATGGGAGTCTGGGCCAATCGTTCCATCGTTTCCTTTTCCAATCGTTCCATAGTTTCCATTTCTTCTTAACTCCTAACAATCCTTCCATCAAGTTCAAAAAAAAAAAAAAACAATCCTTCCATCGCGCGAGATTGGGCCACGAATCCCACCAAATAGTCCCAGCCGAAACTAGAAGAAAGTATGGGAGTACTATATCATAGCGCTACAATTTTTGGGTCTGTTTGGTTGTTGCCTAACATTGCCACAACTTAATTTATCATAGGTATGGCACGGCAAATATAGTGTGGCCAACAATTTGTTAGCCACAAGTGTGACAATGTTTGGCTAGAAAATAAGTATATGACATGTATATCCATGGAACAAGAAAGTGTGGCTTGCCACAACTGAAGCAAGTAACCAAACGCTAAGCTAACAATCTGTGGCATGCCTAACATGTTGTGTGGCAATATGTGGCACCTAACCAAACAGCCCATTTGTACTAAAAAGCAGTCGATTTTAAATTATTCAAATCTTACACCTTTAAATTTCTCATTTACACTTTAATATTTATGGCATATCAAATAAGACGTCAGCATGTATCACTAGCTTCAGGGGTTGCATGTGTTCGTCACAGTTTATGGTAGGAAAATAAATTACACTCCTCCGTGAAGAGGCAAAAAAGAGAAACCAAGCAACACTACAGCATAAAACACAGTATAAATTATACAGTTCAAAGTTTGACTGATTTCCATGGAGAAATGTAGCGACACATCTCTGGCAGAAAAGAACGAACAAGTATATAATTATCGTAATTATATATTTCGGCCGGCGCTTCGCCGGCCCGACGAGAAGTATATAATTATCGTAACAAGATGAAGATTGATGCATTACACTATTCGAGTAGCACAAAAACAACTTGACCGTCGGAATCAGAACAAATATCTGGATTCGATAGCTCACATCTATCTGCCAGATAAAACGAAATCGATCCTCTCCTCTCTAACCAAGTCTCCTGCCATTAGGATTTAGGCAGTTAGCCCTAACGACTTGTGGACCTTGGCGTGACAACACCAACAGTTATTCAGTTTCCAGTTCTGACTCGAAAAGAATCGACCCCGTCCGTGCTACCCGCAGGTCGTCTTGGCAACGATGGGGCTCCGCACGCGATGCTTCCGGTCCGGGTCCGACTCCGACTCCTCCGACCACTCGATGCTTCCGAACACGTAGTTGGCGGCCGCCGCGGCGTCTTGCACCTCCAGCCTCACCGTGAACTCCCTCTCCTCCCCGTAGGACTCGAAGCTGAGCTCGGGCGGATACACCGTGACCTTCACCCCCGCCAGCGCCTCGGTGACGCTGACCGCGTACCGGCACGGCGCCGCGCCGACGTTCTTCACCCGGCGCCGCACCGTCGCGGAGCCGGACAGGCACGGCACGGCGATGGACGGGTAGTTGAGGTCCTCGGGGCGGCCGTACTGCGCGCCCTGGCTGCACGCGCGCGGCTTGCCGTCGTCGCCGAACACCGGGAGCGGGAGAGGGTTCTGGGTGGGCCTCAGGGCGCAGAGGAAGTCGGCGTAGTCGGCCGACGTGGTGTCGTACACGAGGCCCGGGTCCAGCGCCTGCACGGACCTCACGTGCCCCGACCCGTAGGCGAACGGCGTCGCGGCCGCGCCGGTCTCGTCCCGGATCTTGCCGCTGTCGTTGTCCCCGGTGATCGCTGCAATGCACAGGCATATTAAGGACGTGAGATCGATCAGAGTTTATGTGATGTTTGCGCTGGCTCGATTGATCGCGATCTGCATTTCTCGCTCACCTGTGGTCATGATCGCCGACTTGATCATCGCGGGGGTCCAGTCGGGGTACTTGGTCTTGATCAGGCCGACGATGCCCGACACGTGAGGGCACGACATGGAGGTGCCGGACATTATGTTGTAGGGGACACGGCGGTCGTCGAAAGAGAGTTCCGTCGGCGAAACCGCCTCGCTGTAAGCCGCGATGACGCTGACTCCTGGCGCGGTGATGTCAGGCTGCAAAATCACCACCAGGTTAGCATACACACACAGCTGCTGGTCCTATTTGGAAGGGGCAAGCTTTCTCTCTCGAGTATCTGTAGGAATACGATGAGCAATGTGCCAACCTTGAGAATCTGGGGAGTTATCGGGTTTGGCCCACGGGAAGAGAAGGCTGCCATCACAGGCGCTGGCTTTACGCCAAGCCTGGCATCCGATGCAGTGATGTAACCGACCGGGTTGCTACATGAACCAGAGCAGTAACGTTAATTAGTATAGTATATAACCATGCTGTGATGTGTTGCACCTGAAAAGTAGTACTATGTGCTGATGAGCGATGCTTACTCTGTTGACCCGAGGTAGTTAAAGAGGTTGATGCACTGGGAGTAGGAGACGTGAGCCGCCGCGATGAGGTGCGGGTCCGCGATGACATCCTCCCCGTTGCCGGCGTAGTTGCAGAGCACCATGCCAACGCCGCCGGCCTGCTTCACCACCAGCCCCTTCTCAACTCTGGCGTTCACCCCTCTGGTGCAGACAACTATCTTGCCGCGCACCTTGTCGCTGTCCAGGGAGCCAGGGAAGCACAACGTCCTGCACGCACGCAGCAGTGCAAGCAAATCGACGTCGGTTCGATTCGATCGGTGCAAGTCGAGATGATATCTGAGTTTTTGATTTCTTACGAGTTCTCGCTCGGTACGTTTGCGGCGTTGGCGTTCTTCGCGTTGATCATCGCGTACCGTTGCCCTTGAGGCAGAGTGCTGTTTGACAGACTTTGCCCCTGCAAATTGCCCAAATCCCAATGGCATGAGCAAAAGTACGCCGTATTCTCATGTGCGCAAACTACAGTGTGATTTGGTCGGTCGTATTGTCAAACCTTGATGGTCATGCTGCTCGTGACGCCGCCGAAGGTGACATAAGCCGGGAAGTCCCTGTCCATGGTGCTCGCGCCGACCGTAAGTATCCATGGTGCCACGTTGGTGACCGAGCCCGGCTGCGGGCCGGAGTTGCTGGCGGAGCAGACGACGATGACGCCCTTCTGGACGGCGTAGAACGCGCCGATGGCGATCGGGTCCGACAGGTAGTCGTCCGCCGGCCCGCCGACGGAGAGCGAGAGCACGTTCACGCCGTCTTCCACCGCCGTGACCATGGCCGCGAGGATGTCCGAGCTGGAGCAGCCCTCGGCGTAGCACGCCTTGTAGGCGGCGACCCGCGCCAGCGGCGAGCCGCCCTTGGCCGTGCCCTTCCCATGGCCGAACACGCTGGCGTCCGGCACGAACCCGCCGCCGGCGGTGGACAGCGTGTGCGTGCCGTGCCCGATGTAGTCCCGTGGCGTGTACAGCTCTGCAGCCTGGCTTGGCGGCTTCCCCTGCAGCAAGCCCGACGCTAGGAAGCCGAGGTTGAAGAACCCCGCGCCGATCAGCTTGCTGCATGTACGACATGTTAGTTTCTCGCCAGAAAATTTACTGCATTAGTTGCATGCAGCTTGATGAGCAGCTGTGGACAGTGGAGTTACTTGTTGCATTTGAAGGTCGTGTCGTTGCCAGTGATGCACTTGCCGCGCCACCTCGACGGGACTGAATAGCCGTCGTCTTTGAAGCTCGCGGATTCCGGCCATACACCTTCATTTGTAGGGAGTACGTGCACGCACAGAAAATAAGAATCAGGAGTTCAGGAATCAGAACAGGTTCCGGCTATGGCTAACTGCACAGCACTTCAGTACAGCAGATAGGACGACAGCACATCTGAACCAGGCCACCAGGGATCCCGTAATCCAACAGAGGCACAGGCGCACTGCGCCCATGGCGACGCTACCATTTTGCGAGGTTTGAATTGACTTTTTAGTTCCCGTATTCTTGGGATTTGATTCTGTTAACCTCATGTCATCTTGGGGTGATTATTTTAAGTTATCTCGCGCATGTATCTCATCGGGAAGCATGTACCGATGCACGGAATAACTGATTCGCTCCGATCGTTCTGTGTTCATTATTTGGGGCTGTGTTTCTCAATTTCACTTCCTCATATTCTAGGGCACCCGCAATGGTTATCTATAGACTCTCTACAAGAGATCCATGTCAGCATATTTTTCTACTTGGAACAGATTAAATGAAGAGAGAGAGAGTAAATCTATCTACTAAACTGGAGATAGTTTATAGAGAAAAACGAGGCAATGGATGAGAGAGCTACAGATACCCATGTAGACATACTATTGAGGTGGT
Organism: Oryza sativa Japonica Group; assembly: GCF_034140825.1. Classification (NCBI taxonomy): domain Eukaryota; kingdom Viridiplantae; phylum Streptophyta; class Magnoliopsida; order Poales; family Poaceae; genus Oryza; species Oryza sativa. The sequence goes on along the minus strand of NC_089035.1, from coordinate 29,693,839 downwards.
TTACTATCAATCTAGTCTATTGCTGAGATGTACATTTTTATAGAGAGCACCTTACTTTACTATTGTGGGTGCTCTTAGTGCGTTTTTTTTAAAAAAAAATCCATTGAAAAATTAATTTAAAAAATTCGATTTTCATTAGTTTTTGGTTGCTAGCGGTTGTACCAGTCGCTCGTGAAATCCATTTTGATCGTCTCGAATATCATTTTTCAAGTAGTGGTACCTGTGTCGACGTTGCCGATGATAGCGTCCACCCCGTACTTCGCGGCGTCCTTCCACGCACCGGTCGCCGCGCCATTTCGCTCTAGCTCGAGGAAATCCCAGGAACGCGTCGTGTGGACCTTGTGCAGGACGTCGGGGATCACGGCCAGCACGCCGGGCAGCTCTGAGTCCAAAGTACGCGAAAAAAAGAACGCGCTCGTCAGTGACAGGTATGAACTGCAAACTCCAAGGGGGGAACACACTATAACATGATGATATATGTGGCGTACGCTTGATGACTCCTACGAAACTCTCATCGATCTGCACCACGATCACTTGGATGGGGCTCAAGACGTACAGTAACTGAAAGCTGTTTATTTTTACGGCACAAAATGAACACATTAGTGATGTAGGAGTACATAGCTAGTAGCCTAGTACGGTAGCACCGACATCCATAACGGCCACACTAGTATTTTCTGACCTGGTGACGACTGTAGCAAGCAAACCAGAAGGAGAAGCTGGTAAGCCATCAAAGACGATCACATAAGTCTGCATGCACGAAAGTACCCCGCTTCATGGATTAGAGATCGTCAATAGAACATTTAATCGCAGTCCTATATTTGTTGACTTGCTTGTATTGTACGTGACGAATATACGATGGAAAAACATTTTTGCAGTTTTAAGGAATATATACCCTGTTTTCTGTCATATATCATCGAAATAGTTATAAAAATTAAATAAATTTAACAACACAAATTAATATGTGATATATCACTCTTTGTAACTCTAAATTAGAAATAAATAAATAAATACGACGGTAAGTAGTACACGTTACAGTTTAGTTTGATTTTCTCATTGAATTTAGTTGTTGATTTATAATTGATCAAATTTAAATCACATATGAATATGTTATATATGTTGCCATTTTTTTTTGTAAAACTATTTGAGTGGCAAGAAGTAAAAGAGCATCCCCTTAAAAATATAATCTCCATGTATGATTAAAAAATCCATTAAATACATTTTTTTAAAAAAATATTTTTCATAAATATTCGAATGACATACAAGAGAAACGAGAGGACATGCAATTAAAGAACAAAATGACTTTGGCGGATATATTTTTAAAAAATATTGAGGGCATGTATGATGAATAGATCGAGAGGGTAAGAGAGAGAAGTGAAGAAAGAGCATTGCCTTTGTGCCTGCGGACGCCGGCGCCTGCAGCGCGAGGAAGAGCACCAAGGCGAGGAGAAAAACTCGGGACCGTCCCCTCATTCTGATGATTGGTTGATCTGCTTCGTGTCTACTCTGTTCACATAATCCCGCAATTTATAGACGCCAAGGTCAACCTTCTGATCAGTATGTCCGTAGTGAGGAGCACGAGCTCACGTGTTGGATAACCTGGCATCTACTCCTAAGTCACCAGTACTGCTTAATTACCAGACAGCAGATAATGGATCCGTCCACATGCGCGCGCAGCATGCAAAACAGCTAGTGCTCAGGATTAGAGCAAAGGCATTAGAGCAGTCCAAACCCTCTTTCTCACACCTAGCTTACATACCGTTAAATATACAGTCACCTATGTCGGATGGAAGTTCGTCACATTCGTTGGGAGATTAGACTTTTATTTTCTTCCTCCTCCCCCTCCTGTATCTTGTCCCCTTCGTGTTTTTGATTTTTCGGCCCGCTCTGTAAATACTTTTATTCCTTCTTAATATAAAGATGCGTCTCTCGCGTATTTAAAAAAAAAACAGTCACATAAGTAAAAAGAGGCGATAAAATAGTTAATGAGAAGAGATGAAAAAAAAGATGAAGAAATCATTTCTTACGAAGAAACCAGCTCTGTGTAGCAACCAATAATAAAATTGAGAGAGAATAAAAGTGATTGGATGGGATTTTATTTTGAGCTCTATAGATAATCCCTGTTTATAGTTGGACGTGGCCAGCTATCATACCTGAACTTTTGTAAAAAAACAGAACCCTAAGAACATAGCTGGCTTACGGGCTTTATATTTGCCGGAAATTGACTCAAGTTTATTTAAATCAGCAGATCGAATATGGAGATCTACCCTACCAATATATTATTTGCCCTCCTGATTGGAGTGGGCAATAGTTGTTTAGAAAATCATAGAAGCATGAATTCAAATGGTCCAACTTGTCAAGATTCTCCCCCTAAAAGAACTTGTCAGGATTCAAGTCTTGATTATTTCCTCCAACATATTGCATTTGTGTCCCTTACAAGAACGGCACAAGATATGCACAAAATACTAGCAATGCCATGTTACTTGACAAGGGCACATTCTTAACGAAACTACATGAAATCCCGCACAATATTACGGGAGCTTGGTATGATAATAGTAGAAATAGCGTATAAGATAACTAAATAATATAAGTTTATATAATCATCATATTTGATCGATCATTGAAAAAAAGCTATAAACCATTAAATTGATGTTGTTTATGATAACTTAAACAATATCAATCAATCCTTCTCAAGCCGGCAGTTTTGCCTATTGTTGATTGGTCCACGTGGCACAACAATGTTTGAGAAATAATTGGAAATTAATAAGTGTAAAAAATTGCTAGGCTCTGTAAAACAAAATAAATCAAGAGAAGTATCTAGAGATATGCAGTGTGCTGTGGGTTAGAATAAATTTTCTTTCAATGATGCCGCATACTCCATGTCCTTCTCGATTTTCATCGAGAACGACCTAGTGAGCATGACAACGTTGACTGTGAAGTCTCGGATGACAACGAGTACTCATTTGAGTTGAAGTCGGGGGGCTACTGTCATGGTTACGGATAAGGCATATCTCATATCCTATGACTTATGGAATATGTGGATACGGCATGTTTTCGTATGTATGATATGTTTCCGTATACGATAAGGTAATTATCAAGAGATTATGGAAATTACCCTCGCGGGCAAGTGTAACGCTCCGCATTTCGTGAGGCGTTAAAAACTATTTCGGCAAAATCCTATATGCGAAAATTTCATTCTTTGAGTGCTGAGTCTAAGTCGTGCCGTGGATCTCGATATAAATCTCCTTGATCCCTCTCGTCGAATTCAAAAATCGCCTCATCAAAATCCCCCACCTCAAGTTTCCAATTCCGATTCGAGTCTCCGAAATCAAATTCCTAAAGTCAATCCCCTCCTTTGAATCCTCTCCAAATAATTGTTCCCAAAAGTATCAAACTCCCGCTTTGTTTCCTTCCTCATCTCCTTGAACCCTTGTGCACAAGTATCAAATTTAGATTCAAATCCAAGCTGCAATTCTCTCCAATTCAAATTCTAAGCAGAAGTCTATTTTGACTCCCTCTTGGTCGTTGGGCCGATTCTTCCTCCCTTGGCCCATCTCCTCCCTCAGCCTCGCACGTGCATTGCACGCGCCGAGCTGAGCCGAGCCGAGAGAGAGAGAGCTCTCGCCCTCTCGTTCTTTCTCTCTCTCCCTCTCTGTTTCTCTCTCTCTCTCTCGTCGAGCTCCTCCACCGGCGTCAAATCCCCCGCTCTCCGCCATTCAATTTTCGGTCGGCCGCCGTTTCCCCCGCGCGCGCGCGCCCTGGTGGCAACCGTCGCCCGGTCGCCGCCCGTGCCCGCGCTGCCGCCCAGTCGCCGCCGCGTCAGCCCTGCCACGCCTACGCCGTGCAGCCGCCGAACCCCGCTCGCTTTTTTGCAGTCATCGCCGCTGTCATCGCCCAGTCCCGACGCCCCCATGCCGCATGCTTCCAAAACGCGGAGCCAGAGCTCGCGCTCTCTCCCTCCTCCTTTCTCCCAAAATGGCATGGGCAGAGCTCCCTTTCTCTCCCCTTTTCTTCTTTTTCCCTGACCAGCGCCATTGTCACCTCCACTGTCGCCCCCACCTTGACCCAACCGAGCTCCCCTTGACTGCCCGTGCTCGGTTCCTTCCCCTCGAAGCTCCACACCCCACGCCTATAAAACCACAGCCAAGCCGCTCGCCTGCTCTCTCTCTCTGTTCTTGCCACCCTCGCCGCCTTGCTGCCGCTGTCCTTGCCTCCCTCCGCCGCCGTGTGTGCTGGTGAAGCCGGCGTGCGCGCGAGGAGCTAACGCGGACTCCGGGCACCCTCATCTTCCTCTTCCCCGGCCCGAGGCCGTAGCGATCATGCCCCGCGCCGTCGGCCGCTCGTCACAGCGCCCGTCTCGGCTCGGTAGTGCCTCCCTCCGTTCTCCCTTCTCGCTTGCCCTCTCCCTCTTTTAGCTCGCGTGGTAGCTCGGTAGCCCTCCTGAACGCGCGTAGACGAAGCCCCGCCGCCGCCCGGCATGGCCTCGCCACCATTGCCACCCGTTCCGGGGAGCCGCCGCTCGTCGGCCTCCCTCGAGGCCCCTCCGTCCCATCCGACCCCGAGAATGAGTTCCCCGAACAACGGAGATGCTCCCGACGCCTTGAATCGAACCCTCGCCGCCCCGCCAGTTTTTCCCCTTTTGCACGCCGCCAGCCGCCGCCGTCGCAATCCACCGCCCTTGACCTCTCCCGGCGCGATCCGAGCCATTGGCTCGTCCTCTCTTGTGCCGCTCGCCAATCCGGTGTGCTCCCCCTTGACCATAGTCGTCTTGTCGAGCTCCGGTGAACTCGGCCGCCGTCCGCCGTCCATCTCGGCCTTCCCCTTCTTCCTCCTCCCGCTGGCCCGCGTGGCTGCCACGAAGGCGCCACGTCGGCGCCATCTCGGCTGCGACCGGTTCAAGGCTGACCCTGGTCCAACGCTCCCCTGCACCCCCGCTCGCGCGCGCGCGGTCCACCGCGAGCCATGAGGCTGCTCGTGGGCCCGCCGCATCCGCGTCCACCGCAAACCGCACGTGCGCTGCGACTCCCCCTCCCAAACCCTAGCGCGCTCCGCGTGCGCCCCGCTCACGGTGAGCCGAGCCGCTAACAAGCGGGTCCCACTCGGGACCACGCGAGGTGAGCCCGGTCCATCGGTTCCCTCTCTCCTCGCCTCCCGCGCGCCCTAATGGGCCGTGTCTCCTTAGGCTGGCCGGCCCGTTATCTCGGCCTTAGGGTCTCCGGCTGGGTGATCCAGGTTAGTAATGTCGTGTGGGTAAAGTGTACCTCCTCTGCAGAGGTTAACTAACTGTTCGAACAGCCGTGCCCACGGTCATGGGCGGATGTGAGGTGTTTCCTGTAGCGTAGATTTGTTTGCCTGTGCTTTGTGAAAAGTTGTTGTGGTTTGGGAATCGTTACCAGAATCAGCCTATGTGGCAGATGGATGACCTGAGTGGTCAAGAAACGAATCTGTGTGATTCGGGATGTCTACGGGCATCATAGACTAGGCTTCCTGAGTGGAAGCGGATTGTTGTGCTGCTGGGCAGCTGGACTCTGGGAGTCCGAGAAAATGAAAAGGCTTTGGGAGCCGATTAATCAAGTGAAATGGCTCTGGGAGCCGAGAAGTAATGATCTGAACCGGGAGGTCGGTACATTACCAAATGAGCTGTTGAAAAACATCTCTTAAAGTCGAATCGAGACACAAATCTCTTTTTGGCCCAAACTTAGAAAGAAATAAATCACTTAGTGATTTCAAAATGATTTCCAAAACAAAAGATTTGCAAAACAACCTTGCCTCTCTTCCAAGCTTGCATCAGACACCTAAATTCCCGTGACTTGCTGAGTGCGAAAGTACTCACCCTTGCTCTATATAAATATAGTTCCTCTGCCTTGAAGTCAAGATGAAGTGAAGTGAAGATTAAGGTTTCGTCCTGGTTCCCAGCCGTCGCCTGTGGTGTTAGGTGTTAGTTCATTGGTTCCGCTGCTGCTGCTGCTGTTGATGTTTCCTCGTCCGCGTCGTCGGTTGTATTCTCAGGCTGTCCTGAGCTGCAACCTAAGTTAAGGTAAATAAGTTCTCTATTAAATTTAAGGATTGCAATGATTCATATTTGTCACCGTGGGTACCAGTGCTAAGTCCTGGGACTGGTACTGTGATCGCAGTTTCGTAGGAAGCAGTTCGCGCCGTTTTTCCTATGACACGCTCCTATCAGGTGCCGTTGTCCGGCGGTGCCAGATTGGGGTGTGACAGCAAGTGAATAGCAGAGTCCTACTTGGAGAGAATCGGGTTTATACTATATCATGCGGGGTCCGTAGTCTCCGAGTTCTACTTGAAGACTAAGGTGATTCACGGTGTAAAAGGCATACCCCCTGAGGGGTTTAGATGACCGAATCATAGCGCCAGCACCACCACCATAGCCTACAATCCGGAGGACGTGAAGCCTACTCGCCATGAGATCTCGTTGAAACCATCTCGACAAGGGTCTCGCCAACGACAAGGGTCTCGCCAACGACAAGGGTCTCGCCGATAATCCCAGGATTATTGGTCTTCTATTGTAATATGTGGTTTTTTCATATCTATCTCATATATATAAACTGGATTAGGGCTATTACCTTACGAGGGCCCGAACCAGTATAATCCTTGTCTTTTCGTTTGCTTGATGTTGTATCGTGTAGATCCTCGTACCAACATACCCTAATACTCTATTTATCCGGTTTATGGGTATCCCCGTCGACAAAAGGATACAGATACCCTTGAAGTGAAGGATCTAGATAGATCCTGATGTGTGTGAAGTTAAAAATCGAGATAAACAGGGTTTCAACTTTTAGTATCTTCCCTGCTCACAACACACATAGACATTAAGATAAATCTAGGGATCATTGGTGTGCTGAAAAACAAAACAATTATCTTCTCATTAGCAATCAAATAAATTTGCATTCCTTGAACCTCTCGATCAAATATAAATCCATTGTTAAGAAAAACTCTATAAGAAATCAAACATTGTGGAAAAAAAGTCTCACTTGCCTTTCGGCTACGACACCATCGTCGCCTTGATGGTGATGGTAAACCCCTGTCAAGCTCACGTTGACGCCCTCGCTACTTCCATATACCAATGAGACAAAATGCCAATGGTTGATAGCTGAGAGCACAGCAACGCTAACCTTGTGCTGGACAGCGAGCTATTGTTGCGCAATGGCAAATCTAAGGAGTTGTGGAGTTTAAGAGGACACACAACTTGGGTTCAATTGAATTTATTGAAAAATTAGGTTGAATTGAGTTAGTAAATCATAACTCGAGTTTTTTTTTTGTAAGAACAAGTAACAGAGCTAGTCAAACATACTCCCTCTCTCCCAGTTTGATCATCGCCTAAGTTTTTGAGGTTTTCTCAAAATGATGATCATCTAACAAAGTGTCTCTTTATTTATTTGTACAAAGAGTAAATGCACATCGTGGAATGCCCTGCATGCATGCATGCAACTATACACATTCGGTCAACCAATATTAATTTCTATTGGTTCAACCCATGCAACATTTAAAGCGTGAATTAATTTATGTTGGACACGAGGGGATATAGCACATTCATCGATGCGGATTAATTTTAGAATGATGAATGCGTTGATGTTATTGGTTTTGGTACCATTTGCTTAGGAGATGATCAAAATGAGATGGAGGGAGTATTTTCTTTATACAATCATCGTTCGTTTGACACTGATTGAAACAAATTAAAGGATTTTACAGAAATTGGATTAAGGCTAGCAAAATATCTTCAATATTTTTTTTGAAAAGGATCTTAGCATGGATTATACTAGCAAGGCGTGCCGATTTTCTAGTATATATTAATAATTGACCAAAAGCAAAAGTAAGGTGGTGTGACTTCATGAGAGAAGAAAATGAGAGATAACTTAAAGCATAGAGTAGTCATCCAAGGGATAGAAACAATTAAAGTGTCGTGGCTTAATGAGAGAAGAGATAAACAATTAATTAAGTGGGGATGCAATATACTGGATATCGTAGAAATATAATGAATTGATATATATATTGAAATGCTATGTAGATGATGTGTAATGATGATTTAACATGCTAATATTTTAAATCTCTAAAATACAACAAATTATAAATAACGTAGTATGCCTGTATTCTTTAGTGCGGAGTGGAGACTAATCCCATGCATGGAAAACATAGCAAACTTAAAAAAAATAGATTAATATATTTTTTAAGCAATTTCTGTATTTTTTTTTAAAAAAAACATAACTGTGCGTGCGGAAACGAGATACTGGAGGTTGGGAACCTTAGGAAACAAACACAACTTGAAGATACAATAATTGCCAGTGAATGATGATGTGACATCTTTACATGTTAAGTTTTAGAATGTGGTGGGTTGTAACTAAAAGTGCACCTAACCCCCCTCCTATGTGGGTTTTGGTGATTAATGACAAAATGATTAAGGGACTTATGATTTTACTGAGTAAATGCAGGTGTATTAGTCCCAGGTTGCTTACGAGGTGGCTAGGATGCTTGGAGCCCCCAAATCATCAAATTCAAAGTGGTGAAAAGAATTGGAGCCGAGTTAGGCTAGTTTAATTTTTCACTTTGAGTTTAGGAAAAACCTTACTATTAAGAGGGGTTTCAAGTGTGGTTCTGAGATACTCTAAGTGCCCTTAGCTATATCCAACAGTTGAAATATTTTTAGGAGCTATTTTTGGAAATAGCCTCCTCAAGATAGCAAAGCATGTCTGGAAGCTTTAGGCCCCCATGTCCGGAACTTCCGGGCCGAGGAGAAATGAAGAAAATTTCCTAAATGATGACCGAAAGTTCCTGGCACCAAGGACCGGAACTTCCGGGCAACATTCCGGTTCAAAAATGTGAGTAACAGCTAGATGACATCATCTAGCCGTTATATATATCAAACTCGACCCTAACTCACTCTTTTGCCATTTCACTTTTGCTCTTCTGTTCCTTAGTGGTTTCTAGCTTTTCGCAATGTGATTTTGCTCTCTCCACCCCAATCTTGAGCCCTTCTTGTGTGTGAGAGTGATTTTGAGGGTGAAGGTAAGGATTGGAGAAGGTTTTGAAGGCTAGGATGGTTTGAGCACTTACTCTTGGTGACGGAGCGTGGGGCTCCTCACCGGGAGACCGCGCAGGCCCCCCTTTGCCGGTTCGGCCGGGGGCGCTAAGTGAGGTTCTTCGCCCTCGATCGATCTGGAGAATGTTCGCGAGAGAGCAAGTGCACGAGACACGGGCGATGTAGACAGGTTCGGGCCGCTGAGAAGCGTAATACCCTACTCCTGTGTTCTGGTGGATCTGTGTGTGAAGGATTTACAGAGAGCCGGAGAGCCAGAGAGTTCAGGCTCCAGAACCCCTCTCGCTTCCCCTCCCTCCTCTCTTTTTGGTGGGCAAGGTCCTCCTTTTATATCTCAAGGGGATACTACATGCACCACTTCTACCTACTTTTCTTCTGGGTGGGGACCTACCCTATCTTGACCAAAACTTGGCTTGCACCTTCGCCTGGAAGCTAAATCACAACTTGTCCTTGAGTGAGGCTCAGCGCCGTCTCTCGCCTGACACCGGGGATCTCCCTGTTACTCCCTCATTAATGGGCGGAGATTTGCCATGGCTGCTTTCCAAATGACCATCCGACGAGATGGGTCATACCTACCTCCACTCCATCGGAGGCAGATGCATCGCGGGAGCACGGTTGTCTGCCGATGACGCGACCGGCGTCAGACCAGTCACAGACCGGTCATTCTTGTCCACCACGTGTCAGTTCAGCATGCTACACGTCTGCCCTTCTTCATACAATGACTTCCTTGCAATGGTTGCCATGAAGCCTGGAATGTATCTGGCCGGGGCTGACGTGCCAACTCCAGGAGTTCCCACGCCGGCTCCGGCTAGGGACGAGTGCCTGGAGGCTCTCATCATTCCGACGGGACGGGGCGAGGCGTGTGTCAGGCCGCCTGTTGCCACCTAACCCACGATCTGACCGGTCTGTGACCGGTCACACACTGTGACCTGTCACGGACCGAACGAGTGTGCTGCGCTGCATTAAATGCGACATGGGGCGCTCGTCCAACCCGCAATAAACGCGGTTAGGTGAGCGCCGCTGTGCTCACCTAACCCACACACGTGGCGCCAAACCCACAGGGGGCCGGGGCGCCCCAGCCCTCGGGGCCGAAACGGGAGCGGCCCGACCCCTCGGGGAGACAGAGGGAGGGGCGGCCACATCACCCTCGGGCCCGACCCCCCCCCGAGGGGGTCAGGCCACGTGGGTGACTGCAGCTGCCCCAAACCTCTAGTCAAGATACCCCCGGTCCCATGTCACCGACAGTAGCCCCCGGCGTTACGCTAGGGCGATCGCCCCCCCGAGGGAAGCGCTCGGGCGTGACGCCACTCCTTAGACCTGGTGACAGGTGGGGCCGGTCTCCACAGGCGGCAGAAACCCAGCGGTCGCAAATCGCGCACATCGTCAAGGAAAAAACCGACCGACAATAATGAGCGGCTTCCTTCAAGACCGCTACATTACTTAAGTAGCGCGCGAACCGGGACGAGCTGGTTCGTTTCGCCTGGAGATGTGATGACGGTGCATCGGTCGGCGAGCGTAGTTAACGCGCGCACGATATGTCCCATCTCGACTGCCATGGCCGCACATCCGCCTCGTGCGCCGCAAACGGGCGAGCGGGATTAGTGGAGGCGTGGGCGCGAGAGACGAGGGGGCGAGGTAGTGGGCGCGGGGATCGAGGAGCCGGGCATAGCGTTGGCAAGGGTACTAAGACATCAAGGAAGGGATTTGTTTCCTTCCTCTCGTCACTCTTCCCTTTGCCTTTGCCACTTGTGCTCTGACTCTCCGTTTCCGGCGCCCTACCCTTGCCATACTCGCTCGCTCTCAAGCTCCTCCTCCGCCGGCGTCATGGCACGGGGCTCCGCACCGCTCGAGGGTAGCGTGCTGCCGCCTTCCCGCATCGTGAGCGAGAGGCAGGCCGGGCTGCCGCGCCGATTCATGCCGGAATCTGCCACCGGCCGGGAGGTGGTCGCGCTGGGCGAGGGACGCCCGGCGCCGCATTACCCGGGGCGGTCCGTCTTCTTCCTCTCTTTCGCAATGGCAGGGCTGGTCCCGCCATTCTCTTCTTTCTTCATGGATGTTCTGGAGCTTTATGATCTCCAGATGGCGCACCTCACCCCCAACGCGGTAATGACGTTGGCCATCTTCGCGCACCTATGCGAGATGTTCATCGGGGTGCGCCCATCTCTCCGGCTGTTCCGGTGGTTCTTCACCGTACAGCCGGTGTCGCCACCGTCGGTAGTCGGTGGCTGCTACTTCCAGCCGCGGGGGCCGGTGCTGAACTGCTACATTCCCTGCGTCCTTCGCAAGAAGTGGGACGACTGGAAGAGCGACTGGTTCTACACCCCTCTCGCCGACGAAGCGCGCCTCCGACTTCCGAGCCAGCCCCCAGCGCAGGCCTCCAGCTGGCGGGCGCCGGTAGATCTGGGAGATGGCTACGACGCCGTTCTTGACTGCCTGGCGGGTCTGCGATCCCAGGGGCTCACGGGGGCCATGGTGTTCGGTGACTACCTTCATCGCCGGATCGCGCCACTCCAGCGGCGCGCCCGGGGCGCCTGGGAGTACACCGGGTCTAAGGACTACATGAGGACCCACCAGGGGGGCAGATGGGACTGGGCCCCTGAGGACTTCAAGATGGTGGTCCAACGGGTGCTGAATCTCAGCTCCGTGGAGGCATCCCTCATCCCCCAAGGTGTCCTCCCCCTCTGCAGCGATCCAGAGCGCGCCAACATCCTGACCATCATGCAGGCGGTCGGGGCGTCAGGGGAGTGGGCTCCTCGAGGCCACGATGGCACGGGCGGGAGCCGCAGGGGGGAACAATCTACCCCGGGAGGGGGTCATGCTTCTGGGCCCCGTGACGGGGGCCCGGGGGGCAGCCGCCCTGCCGACGCCCGGGGGAAGAGGAAACAGGAGGATACCCCCTCTCCATCTCCTCCCCGAGGGGGCGGGGCGGTGCGTGCCAGCAGCAGGCGCCCGGAGGGTGCTGTGCCGACGTCGCAGCCCGAGAGGGAGCGAAAAAAGAAGCGGCTCCGCAAGATGGGGGGGACCGAACCATGCCGGGGAAACCTCATCTCCCCCCCAAGGTGGTCGTTTAGCCGACCTCCTCGCAGGTTCGTCCCCGCGCCCACTGCGGCCGTATTCATTCTCCCAAGGCGAGTTTTCACTTACCCGTTTCCTTTTGTCTTCTGGTTTTTCTTCCGCTTTCAGCGAGATTCCGTCGCGCCCCCCTCGCCATTCCAAGTCCGGCCGGTCTGAGGCCAAGGAGACAGCGACCGCGGAGGCCCGGAGGCGGGAAGCTATCCGGCGAGAAGCCGCGGACCGCCTCCGGGAAGCTGAGGAGGCTGCCCAGGAAGCCGTCCGGGTTTGCCAGGCTGAGGAGGCCGCTCGGGAGGAGGCCAGACTCCACCGGGCCGGGAAGTCAGCCCGGGAGGCAGAGGCGACGTGCGCACGCCAGGCGGCCTGCCAAGCCCCCGACCCGACTCCGCCCGAGGCGACGACGACTTCCGAGGCCACCCACGACGAGGCCGCGGGCGCACCGCTCGGACCCGACCCTTCGGGCGATGTTCGGGACGAGCCAGCCTCGGGGGACGCCCCTGAGTCCGGCACGTCGATTGGCGGGCCGAGCCGCACAGCGCCCACACCGAGGCGGCTCTCCCCTCTGCCTTCCGCCGCCCCATTGAACACAGAGCCCCTCCTGCAGGCCCTGGCCGCCGCGAACACGACGGTGCTGGACGGGTTAGGTGCCCAGATGGAGGTCCTGCAAGCAGAGCGGGCGGAGCTCGACGCGGCGTGGGCGCGCGTCGAAGAGGGGCGGCGCTCGGTGGAGGCCATGGTGGAGGCGGGCCGCAAGGCATACCGCCGGCACGCCTCAGAGCTCGAGGCCCGTCGGAGGGAGCTGGCGGAGATCGCCAGGGAGGTGGAGGAGGAGCGGGAGACTGCCCTCATCGCCACCGCCGTGCTCAACGAGGCGCGGGACGATCTCCGCCTTCAATACGGGAGCCGGGTGGCGGAGCTAGAGAAGAAACTCGACGCCGCCCGGGGAGTCCTTGACGCCGCCACTGCACGGGAATGGCGGGCGACGGAGAACGAGGCGGCGTCCCGGCGGCGCGAAGTGGCCCTTGAGGCTCGCGCCACGGCGCTGGAAGAGCGCGCCCGCGCGAGGGAGAGGGACCTGGCGGACCGCGAGACCGCCGTCGCTATCCGGGAGGCAACGCTGGCGGCGCACGAGGCCGCCTGCGCCGAAGAGGAGTCCGCACTCCGCCTCCACGAGGATGCGCTCACCGAGCGGGAGCGAGCTCTCGAGGAGGCCGAGGCCGCGGCGCAGCGGCTGGCGGACAGCCTGTCCCTCCGCGAGGCAGCGCGGGAGGAGCAGGCGCGCCGTAATCTGGAAGGCGCCCGCGCCGAGAGGGCCGCACTGGATCAGCGGGCCGCTGAGCTCGAGGCGCGGGCGAAGGAGCTGGACGCGAGGGCGCGCAGCGGTGGGGCGGCCGCGGGCGACAGCGATCTAGCCGCCCGCCTCGTAGCTGCCGAACACACCATCGCCGATCTGCAGGGCGCGCTGGACTCGTCCGCCGGGGAGGTCGAGGCCCTCCGCTTGGCGGGCGAGGTAGGGCCCGGCATGCTTCGGGACGCCGTCTCCCGTCTAGACCGCGCCGGGCGGCAAGCGGGCCTCTGGGGCGAGCGGACCGCGAAGTACGCCGCCAACCAGGGGGGCCTCGCCCAGCGCCTCTCAGAGATGGCCGGGACTCTCCAGCGGCTCCCCGAGGAGCTCGAGGAGACGATCAAGTCATCCTCGAGAGACCTCGCCCGGGGAG